>NW_028270158.1:8890165-10355165 GCF_037043375.1 Chiloscyllium plagiosum | reverse complement strand
ACATGCACATTTGCACATATGCACATGAACACTTGTACACACAAATGTACACACACCCAGATATATGTGCACATACATACACGTGCACACAAATTTGCATGCAAACATCTGTATTCATGCATTATTACAATGTATTCCACATTATAATAATGTAGTCAGTTGTGCTATAATGCGGTAGTTCCATTCTTGTGCAATCTCATGTTATAAGAAAACCATAATATCAGCACCGCTTAAACTAATAGGGCTGGAACCGAATTATAACCAATACATGCTTTAAAAGTTTGAGTTACATAAACAGTGTTTCCAATTTGTGAATTGTATTTTGGGACTTTGTACAAATGAAATGTGCATTATAGCAGAACAACCTATAAATAATACCAATTCCTTCACTTAATAACAATGCTGAATTACTGTATGAATAGCACTTGTTGTGATGACTGTTTAAGCCGTAAAAATGCAGATCATTTTGATTGAAATGTAAAGTTTTACAGCCCATTTAAGACAACATGCAGAAACATAGACTGACGAAATAAGCAATGTCTTTTAAATGCTAATTTGTTCATTAATCTTCTCAATATGCCAGGTAAACAATTCATTATTCAGGATTATTATGCAAGAGTCCAGTCAGAGTGCAACCAGAATAACCATCATATTCTCAACTGACAGCCAGAATTGTTATGGAACAGTCTCTTCTTTCAATGATCAGAATAATCGCACAGTTAACGATTTGTGATGATAAGCATTGATTCTCCTTTGCTTTGGTGGATGAGAGCTCTCGCAGAACAAAAGTAAAGATGAGTTTACAGTCTCGGTCAATGCCATTTCTTGCCTGTATCGATTTATAAAATTGAGTGCAAATACTCAGGAGAAGAGAGAAGAGGAACTTCAGTTGGGAAGGTCGATCAGAGATGTTGGGGCTGTTTTCTTGGGACAATCAAAGGCCAAGAAGAGATCTGGTTGAAGAATCATGTGGGTCCGGATAGACTAAATGGGGAGAAAGTTTTCCAACTCTGCAGAAGGATCAAGAATGTGAGAGCTCAAGTGTAGAGTCATTATTGGTAAAAGAAGCAAATGTGATAGGAGGAAACGTTGATGGAAGCATGATGGGTCAAATGGCTTTGATAAGGTTTCACACGGTAGGTTGTTGGAGAAAATGCAGAGGCATGGAATTGAGGGTGATTTAGCAGCTTGGATTAGAAACTGGCTTTCTGAAAGAAGGCAGCGAGTGGTGGTTGATGGAAAATATTCAGCCTGGAATCCGGTAACTAGTTGTGTGTCACAAGGATCTGTTTTGGGACCACTGCTGTTTGTCATTTCTATAAATGACTTAGATACAGGCATAACATAGGTGGATGGGTCAGTAAGTTTGCAGATGACACTAAAGTCGGTGGAGTAGTGGACAGTGTGGAAGAATGTTACAGGCTGCAGGGGGTCTTGGATAAACTGCAGAATTGGGCTGAGAGGTGGCTAATGGAGTTCAATGCAGATAAATGTGAGGTGATGCACTTTGGGAAGAATAACAGGAAGGCAGAGTACTGGGTCAATGGAAAGATTCTTGGTAGTGTGAATGTGCAGAGGGATCTTGGAGTCCATGTACATAGATCCCTGAAAGTTCCCACCCAGGTTGATAGTGCTGTTAAGAAGGCATACGGTGTGTAAGGTTTCATTGGTAGAGGGATTGAGTTCTGGAGCCGTAATGTCATGCTGCAAAATGCTAGTGTGGCCACCCCATTACAGGAAGGATGTGGAAGCATTGGAAAAGGTGCAGAGGAGATTTACCAGGATGTTGCCTGGTCTGGAAAGAAGGTCCTATGAGGAAAGGCTGTGGGACTTGGGTCTGTTCTCATTGGAGAGGAGAAAGCTAACAGGTGGACAGTGAGAGCCTTTTTCCCAGGATGATGACGTCAGCTTGTACAAGGGGGCTACAAACTGAGGGGTGATAGATTTAAGACAGATGTCAGAGGCAGGTTCTTTACTCAGAGAGTGGTAAGGGCGTGGAATGCCCTTCCTGCCAATGTAGTTAACTCAGCCACATTAGGGAGATTTAAACAATCCTTGGATAAGCACATGGATGATGATGGGATAATGTAGGGGGATGGGCTGAGATTAGTTCACAGGTCAGTGCAACATCGAGGGCCGAAGGGCCTGTTCTGCGCTGTACTGTTCTATGTTCTATGTTCTATCCAATGCAACAATTCCATGATCCTATACATGCGGCAAGTGGTTCAGGTCTGGACTGCACTGCCGAAAGGTCTGGGGAAGGCAGGTTCCACTGAGACACTCAAGACACCATTGGATGGTTATTTGCAAAGTTACAACGTGCAAACTTACAGAGAGAAGGTGAGAGCGGAGCACTAAGTGAAATGTTCATTCAGAGAGTCCAGATATAATGGACCAAATGGCCTCCATCTGCACTGTACCAATTCTGAGGAGAAAGTGAGCACTGCAGATACTGGAGATCAGAGTCAAAAAGTGTGGCACTGGAAAAGCGCAGCAGGTCAGGCAGCATCCAAGGAGCAGGAGAATCGACGTTTCGGGCATAAACCCAAAAGAAGGGCTTATGCCCGAAACGTCGTTTCTCCTGCTCCTTGGATGCTGCCTGACCTGCTGCGCTTTTCCAGCAACACATTTTTCAGCTGTAACAATTCTGAGTCAAGCAAGCTTGATGCAAACCCATCCATCTGTTCAACACTGCTGTAATCTGCTGTAACTCCAATTGATTATGCAAAGATTTAAACGATGGCAAAAGATCAAGTGGAAACCAGAAACATGCATAAAACCAGAATATCAATTCAACGTTACCACAAAAAGACAACATAGAGTCATATAGCACAGAAACACAACCTTTGGGCCAACCAGTCGATGCTGAACATAATCCCAAACTCAACTAGCCCTACCTGCCTGCTCCTGATCCATATCCCTCCCAATCTTTCCTATTTATGTACTTATCCAAATGTCTTTTAAATGTTGTAATTGTGATCACATCCATCACTTCCTCAGGAAGTTCATTTCACACACAAACCACCCTCTGTGTAAACAAAAATGCCCCCATGTCTTTTCTATCTCTGTCCTCTCACCTCAAAAATGTGCCACCTTATCATGAAATCCCCCATCCTGGACAAAGGACACCCACAGGTCTTTCTGCAAGAACATGCATTTTATTAACATAATTTATTATAATGCACCTGACGACTTGGTGACACTGTTTCTAAAATGCAAACTTTTAAAACGTGTGTTGGCTGTTACGCAATTAGATTAGATTCCCTACAGTATGGAAATAGGCTCTTCGGCCCAACAAGTCCACACTGACCCTCCGAAGAGTAACTCAACCAATCCCATTCCCCTACCCTATATTTACCCCTGACTAACGGATCTAACACTATGGGTAATTTAGCATGGTCAATTCACCCTAACCTGCACATCTTTGGACTGTGGGAGGAAACCCATACAGACACAGGGAGAATGTGCAAACTTCACACAGAAAGTCACTCGAGATGGGACTCAAACCCGGGTCCCTGGCACTGTGAGGCAGCAGTGCTAACCATTGAATTACCATGCCGCCCCAAATTGCCTCACCAACACTTTAAGTGTTGTTTCTAAAGCACAATTGTTCTGTAATGCAGGGTTGCACAAGAACACAACCATTGTGTTATAGAAGAACTGACTATACCATTAACCCTATCTATACCCCTCATGATTTTATAAACCTCTATCAGGTCACCTCTCAACCTCCTACGCTCCAGTGAAAAAAGTCCCAACCTTCCCAGCCATGCTTTATAACTCATACCTTTCATACCTGGCAACATCCTGGTAAATCTCTTCTGAACCCTGTCTAGTTTAATAATATCCTTCCTAGAACTTGTACAACCCAATAACATTTTATAAAAATCTTGGGGGGGGGGGGTAACGGGGTTTGGGGCTAGTATGGCTAAGAGGGGCCGAAATGCCATCTTCTGGGCGGCCCTCCCTGCTGATAGCGGAAACCCTCACACACAAACCCCTCTGGGTTATGGTGAGAAATGGGCAGGTCAGGGCGCTGGAGATGATGTTACCTGCCCACCTCTCTCCAGTTTACTCACTTCAATCTCAGATGCTCCCATCAGGCACTTCAGGACTCCCGGCTCAGAATCTGGGGAACAAATAGCACCAGCTTAATAAAAAATTCACAAAAAAACAAAACCCTGAGAAAAATCGCTGGGATTCTCATTTTCTCCATTGAGATAGCACTGCTGCCAGAGGGCTGAATGGCCTCCTCTTGCTCTGTAACACCTTCATGAACAGCATGGTGGCTCACAGCGCCAGGGACTCAGATTCAATGCCAACCTCAGGCGACCATCTGTGTAGAGTAGGTGAATCAGCCATGGGAAATTGCCCACTGTGTTCAGGGATGTGTAGGTTGGGTGCATTAGTCGGGCCAGCGGGGGGGAATGGTGGGTTACTCTTGGAGGGTCGGTGTGGACTTGTTGGGCCAAAGGGCCTGTTTCCAAACTGGAGGCTCCCTGTCTTCATTCCTGATGAAGGGCTTTCGCCTGAAATGTCGATTTTCCTGCTCCTCGGATGCTGCCTGACCTGCTGTGCTTTTCCAGCACCACTCTGGTCTAGACTCTGATTTCCAGCATCTGCAGTTCTCACTTTTGCCCTGTCAACACTATGAACGCGTGTTCATCCATCTCACCCACCTAACTTGCACCGTGCCAAGTAACGATGTTAAAATCTATCAACCTGTTTTAGATTCTCCTTATGTGGTAGCTGTATCAGTGAAATCCCTCAATTGCTTTCTTCAGAGCAACCGTGTTCCTGAAAGCATTGTTTTTCTTACAGGGGTACGGATCGTGTTTTAGCAAGACAGCGGTTAATCTGATAGCTCTCTCTGATTCTCTCCATCACAAATCTCTGCCGGCCATTGATTCTAACCTAACCCCGGTCAGTTCCCCCAAAAGGCGCCAGAAAACCTCCCTCCCTGACTGTAATTCTCGCCGCTCGCCCAGTCTGTACAGTGTTTGATTCAGGTCACAGATTGAGGAAGAGGAAAAATCCGGAAAGTAAAATTGAAAGGGAATGCGAGTGGGAAAATGTCAAAGCAGTTTTCTGTTCAATAAGGAGATGTAAGCACAGGAAATATAACCGAGACCCATATCGCCAGTATTTATATCGAAGTGTGTGGATATTTACAGGCGAATTTGTATGCACATGCACTGTTTTTGTAAATAACAAGTTAAAACATTCTGTCTAACCCTGTGCACTGTCAGCCCTGGTACATTCTGAAGACTCTCCAGTCGCATCCGTTAATGTTTTCAGCTCCACAGCCGCTCCCTTGGTTTCCAGTAAACCAACTTCCCCAAACTTAGGGCTCAGTACATCCCAGTTTAATTCATGACACAGCGCAAACGCCTGTGTACAATCTACAATCATCCCGTCTGTTTACAACGTAGTCACATTCACACGCACACAACAGGCGCTCAACGCTACACATGCCGATGGATTTTAAATCTAACTGGACATCTCAGGCTACTTTGCTTGAAGTTAAAACGGAGAATTCCCGGATCTGATTGTTGCTCTGTACCTGAATCCAGATGTGAACGTGACTCAGTGTCCCCTTCCCGTCGCTCCAGCAGCTCATCCCTCTCTCTGTCCCTCTCTGTCCCTCTCCCTGTCTCTCTCTATCTCTCTCTCTTTCCCTCTCCCTCCCTCTGTCCCTCTCCCTGTCTCTCTCTATCCCTCTCTCTGTCTCTCTATCCCACTCTACCCCTTTCCCTCCCTCTCTCTATCCCTCTCCCTCCCTCTCTCTATCCCTCTCTGTCCCTCTCCCTGTCTCTCTCTACTCTCTCTATCTCTCTATCCCTCTCCCTTCCTCCCTCTGTCCCTCTCCCTGTCTCTCTCTATCCCTCTCTCTATCTCTCTATCCCTCTCCCTTCCTCCCTCTGTCCCTCTCCCTATCTCTCTCTATCCCTCTCTCTATCTCTCTATCCCTCTCCCTTCCTCCCTCTGTCCCTCTCCCTATCTCTCTCTATCCCTCTCTCTGACCCTCTCCCTGTCTCCCTGTCCTGTCTCTCTCTCTCTGTCTCTCTCCCTCTCCCCGTATCTCTCTCTTTCTGTCCCTCTCCTTGTCTCTCTCTCTCTCTCACTGTCCCACTCCCTCTCTCTCTGTCCCTCTCTATCTGTCCGTCTCTCCCCTATCTCTGTCCCTCTCCCCCACTTTCTCTCCCTCTCTCCCTCTCTCCCTATCCCAGTCTCTGTGCTGGAGGTTCGTATCCCGGAGCTGCTCCAGCCGCTCTCTCTCACACTCGCTGCTGGCAGCGGAGACACAGCGCGCAGACTCTACCTTCGCACTTAGCCCGGACCCTGACACACTCATACACTCACCCTGACACACTCATACTCCCACACCCTGACACACTCATACACTCACCCTAACACACTCATACTCACACACACCCTGTCACACTCATACACTCACCCGAACACAGTCATACTCACACACATACCCTGACACACTCATACATTCACCCTGACACACTCACTCACCTAGGCACACATACTCACACACACCCTAACACACTCATACACACACCCTGACACACTCATACACTCACTCGGACACACCTATACTCACACTCACCCTGACACACTCATACTCACCCGGACGCACTCATACACTCACTCAGACACACTCACATTCACCCTGACACACTCATACTCACACTCACCCTGACACACTCATACTCACACACAAACTGACACACTCATACACTCACCCTGACACACTCATACTCACACTCACCCTGACACACTCATACACTCACCCTGACACAATCATACACTCACCTAGACACACTCATACTCACACTCACCATGACACACTCATACACTCACCTAGACATACTCATACTCACACTCACCATGACATACTCATACACTCACCCAGATACACGCATATTCACACTCACCCTGATACACTCATACACTCACCCAGACACACTCATACTCACACTCACACTGACACACTCATACACTCATCCTGACACACTCATACACTTACGCAGACACACTTATACACTCACCTAGACACACTCATATTCACTCTCATCCTGACACACTCACACACTCACCTAGACATACTCATACTCACACTCAACCTGACACACTCATACACTCACCCAGACACACTCATACACTCACCTAGACACACTCATACTCACACTCACCCTGAAACACTCATACACTCACTCTGACACACTCATACACTCACCCAGACACACTTATACTCACACTCACCCTGACACAGTCATACACTCACCCAGGCACACTCATACTCACAATTACCCAGACACACTCATATTCTCACTCACCCTGACACACTCATACACTCACCCACACCTTTATACTCACACTCACTCTGACACACTCATACTCACAGTCACCCAGACACACACTCACCGAGACACACACACTCACCCTCAAACTCACACTCAACCAGACACACACCGACTCTTAACCTCATACACACTCATCCTCAACCTTACACACTCACTCTCAAACTCATACGCGCACCCAGATACATTCACTCTCACAAACTCACACTTACCCGACCTCATATTCACCCTCACACATACACTCTCACCCTAGCACATTCACCCTCAACCTGACACACTCACCCAAACACACACACCCTCACACACACATTCACTTTTAGCATCATGCACTCACCCTCAATCTTCCACAAGCTCACACTCACCCTCAAACCCACCAGACACACTATCACCCACTCAGCCTCAACTCACAGACTCGTCGTCAACCTCACACTCATACATTTACCCTCAATCCACACAACCGTCCTTAATCTTACACAACCTCACAATCACCAGAGAAGCTCATTCTCACACACTCACCCTCACATACTCACCATCACTCTCACACAACCTCCCAGTCACCCTCACACATCTCCTCACATTCAGCTTCTCACACTCTCACTCACCTCCACCCTCACTCACACTAGCCCTCACACTTGTCCACACTCCCACTTTTACACATACCTTCGTATTCAGATCCTCACTTAAACTCGTGAGCATTCTCTTCTATGCACTCAAACACCCCCTCCCACAGGCACTTTCATCCTCACCCTCACACACTCAGCTACATATTCATCCACACACATAGTGTCACATTCTCACACTCACATGCATAGTTACTTTGTCACCCCTCGCTGCTGTGTCCCACTGTCTCGGTGGAATTTTCCCCACTTTGCACCAGCTTTCTTTGATCCCTAATGTTTAAGCACCGACAGCTCCCAGCAATGAGTGCTGTTAACCCCTCAACAATGTTTGTCTTCCTCATTGGACCTTCCTCTTCCCTCTTCCCCTCAGCATTACCAACCTTCTCAAAGCCAAAAGTTTCAATCAACTCTTTGCCGATAAAATGTTGATTTCCTCGATTATGCAATTTCTGCCTTATGCTTGCATTGGGTTCTTTGATAAAATTATTACATTTAGATCCAAACAGTCTGCTAGTGCTTTTGCTGTGGTAAATAAACTTTTCAAAGATTTTATTTCGACGATAGTTCGAAATGAATAAGTTCTGAAGCTCATGCAATGGTTTCTTGATGACAAGTTGCCTCAGATGCTGTTTCAGTCCACTGGCTTCCTACTCTTAAACTCCAATCTCTCTGACCGTCCCTTAATAAATGACCCATCTCTGGCAGGCATCACTCTGATCAACCTTCCCTCGTGCTGCTTCTGCATATTTGCATTCTTTCTCAAAGTGACTAAATAGTCCTTTTGAGTTTGAAATAGAATTTTATCATTTGACAATGAAAATGCATGAAATGCAGAGCTTATTGATGGTGCCGCAAATTAATGTCACCGCTGGCTGCAATCTCAGCAGAGAACGTATCAAGTTTAAAACAGAAATTGCTGGAGAAACTCAGCAGGTCTGGCAGCACCTGTGGAGAGTCAACATTTCGAATCTAGTGACTCAATCTTTTTTTGTATTTTAATATTTAATATTTAAAGTTACTTCTTAATCAATTGACAAATGCAAATCCATTTCACAGCCATTGTGCACTTCATTTCAAGAGTTTTATTCCTTACTTTTGCAGGTAGCAGCGATTACTGTAATTCAATTTTCTTTTCCTCCAGTCAATAATGTTTCCGTTAATACTTCGCTTTCCTCCTGAATTGAATTAAATTTATTGTCCCGTGTACCGAGGCTCAGTGAAAAGCTTTGTCTTGTGAGCAATACAGGCAGATCGCAGAGTTAAGTAGCAGAGATAAGTAAATAATAGGGAAACAGCGGCTAAAACAAAAACCCAGGTACAGACGACTGTTACGAGTTTGTGAGTCCATTCAGTATTCCAGCAGCAGGAGGGTAGAAACTGTTTCGAAACCAGCTGGTGTGTGTGTTCAGGCTTCTGCACCTTCTCCCTGATGTTGTTGTAGAAAAACATTGCCAGGGTGGGATGGATCTTTGAGAATGCTGGCGGCCTTTCCTAGACAGCGGGCCTGGTAGATGGAGTCTGTAGATGGGAGGTTGGCCTTTGTGAATGTCCGGGCCGAGTTCACCACTCTCTGTAATCATCTCCGATCTTGAATGGTACAGGTGCCTATTGTGCATAGTGTCCAGGGATGTTTAGGCTTGATGGTTTAGCCATGGGGAATGTAAAGTTACAGGGGTAGGGTAGGAGGGTGGCACTTTCTTAAGAGGGTCGGTGTGATCTAGATGGGCCGAATGGCCTGCTTCCGCACCAAATGCTTTGATTCTAATGTGAAAGGAAAACATTGTCTTGGAATTTTGTGACGATCTATGATAAGAATACAAAGATAAAAGATTTTTTTAGCTAGGTGTAACTAATATCATCCTTAAGCAATGCAGCAATCTATCACTGAAAAGATCCAGTGAAGCATTTGCAATGGATAGAAACACAACTAATACTGCAGCTATGAATATTTAGTGAATAATGTATCGATTGCCAGCTTTAATACAGTTTTTATGTTTTTCTATTTTTCTTTTGACTCCGCTAGTTTGGCTGGTAGATTTAACTCGTAGAACTCACAATTCTTACAGAGAAGGAGTCCATTCAGCCCATCTTCTTTGTCCTGGTTCTCAGTAAGAGCAATCCACCTTGTGCCACTGCGCTATCATTGCCCCAGAGTGTTCTGCAACAGTTTTCACTTCAGGTAGTATCCAAGTCCCAATCGAAGACCTTGATTGAATCTGGCTCCATTAAATGTCGCACAGTACCCGATAATGTGAGATGCCCGGACTGATTTACAGGTGAGGATTTAGGTGCCATTCTTAACCACTTCCTGTGTAAAGAAAGAGAAGCGATTTTATCGATGAACAAAGTGGTGGAAAGCGAACCTGAATATTAATCCTTATTGGTGGTTAAACTCTTCAAAATGGAAATTGGGAAGGTTAGAAGTCATGGTGTATTGCAGCCAAAACCCCCCCCAACCCCCTCCCCGCCATCACCTTAGGACCCAATACTGAGTTCAACAACATCAGAGCATGATCACGGTCCTGCACCATCACCTCTCCCCCCAGCTTTGCTTTGTTTGCAAGGATTTGCTCTCATGAAAGCCAATCTATTTTCAACTTTTCACAACTACCATTAGCAACGATTTTGCATCTCTGTTGCCATTGCCCCTCCCTCTGTCTTTGCTCTGGTCACCCTATACCACTGATTCTACCTCTGCCTTTATCGACAGCAGAAAACAAAACATCACCTTCCAGTCCACTTCAGGTCTGAAGGCAAATCAATTTGGACGTGAAATGTTAAGTTGAAAAGTGTGTTGCTAGAAAAGCGCAACAGGACAGGCAGCATCCGAGGAGCAGGAGAATCGACGTTTCGGGCATAAGCCCTTCTTCAGGAATGAGGCTGGTGTGCCAAGTGGGCAGGGATAAAAGGTGGAGGGGGGGGGGGTGGAATTTGGGGGAGGGGCATTGAAATGTTAACTCCATTTCTGTCTCTACACTGTTCAGCGCTGCTGCCTCACTTGGCCCATATCCCTCCAAACCCGGGTGGCACAGTGGCTCAGTGGTTAGCACTGCTGCCTCATAGCACCAGGATTCCAGGTTCGATTCCAGCCTCAGGTGACTGTCCGTGTGGAGTTTGCACATGCTCCCAGTGTCTGTGTGGGTTTCCTCCAGGTGCTCCAGTTTCCTCCCACAGTCCAAAGATGTGCAGGTTAGGTGAATTGGCCATGCTAAATTGCCCATAGTGTCCAGGGATATGTTGATTAGGTGGATGAGCCATGGGAAATGCAGGGTTAAGAGGGTGGATCTGGGTGGGATGCTCTTTGGATGGCTGGTGTGGACTTGATGGGCTGAATGGCCTGCTTCTACACCATAAGGATTCTATGAATGATGCAGCCAGACTTGCTGAGTTTCTCCAAAACTATGCTTTTACCAGTTTCTGCAGCAAAGTACAGCCATTTTCATGTAACCAGTACATAGTTACAGTCACACGGTAAACACCTGATTATTAACTCAACCAGACTCTTCTAGTTAGACCATAAAGGTGGCTATCCTCACTCACACTAGACTGCGCCAAGTTAAAAGAACCAACACACATCATGGTGCCAAAGCTGGGCTTAGCCACAATATGGTGGACAGCAGCGACCACAACTCTGGATGTAGGTTTGCTTGCTGGGCTGGAAAGTTCATTTTCAAACGTTTCGTCACCACACTAGGTAACATCATCAGTCAGCCTCCAGATGACGCACTGATGGCGCGGCCCGCTTTGTATTTATGTGTTCAGATTTCCGTGGGTTGGTGATGTCACTTCCTGTGTTGATGTCATTTCCTGTGTTGTCATCATTTCCTGTTCTTTTTCTCAGGGGGTGGTGCTGACCACAATCCATTTCTAAATGGAGCCAATTAAGAGAAATGAGACATCAGGTCTGCACAACAAAAGGGGAAAGTAAACATGCTGGTGACACAGAAAACCTCAAAGGAAACAGATCGTGCTGAACAACCATGAACTGTGCAGAGCTAGTGGCAACACTTGTTACAGAACAATCCTTCAGAGCCAGAAAGCGTTTCAGATCTGACAACAGACACACAGGAACTGAAGAGATCAGCAGCTCCAAGGCTGCACCTGTATTATAGTAAGAGTAGCTTTTATGAGATAAGGAGACTGAAACTGCACACCACGCTCCAGGTGTGTACTGAATAAGGTTCTATTACAGATGCAGAGAGACTTGCTAGCTTTTGTACTCAAATAAGGCCACTTATCTTCCTACATACTTGCTTTCAGTGACTATATACATGGGCATCCATATCCCTATGTACACCAGCATTTTCCAGTCTGTTATACCAGAGTGCCAGACTTGGTTACATTGACCAAAGCATCCCTAGCCTTGGCTTAACGATTTCCCCAGCTCTCCACTCTTGGATTATACAAGTTTTCGCACGTGGTCCTCTTAGTTTCGTTTTCCCATCCCTACTTTGTGGTATCTGGCCACTGCATTGACAGTCCCCAGTGGTTGTTGCAACTGCTGTGTTTTCAGCCTGAAATACTGCGCTGTTTAAAGATGGCCCACTTGGTCATGCAGTGCCTGATGGCTGTTCATGCCAATAGCTAAACCCACAGACCTCTGCCAACCCAGCAAAGATTTACCAAACTGATTCCTGGGTTGGCAGGGTTGTCATAGATTCCCTACAGTGTGGAATCCGGCCCTCCAGCCCAACAAGTCCATATGGGGCCTCCAAAGAGTAACCTATCCAGACCCATTCCCCTACCCTATTACCCTATGTTTACCCCTGACTAATGCACTTAACCTATACATCTCTGAACACCATGGGCAATTTAGAATGGCCAATTCACCTAACCTGAACATCTTTGGACTGTGGGAGGAAATCAGGGCACTTGGAGGAAACCCACGCAGACACTGGGAGAATGTGCAAACTCCATACAGACAGTTGCCCAAGGCTGGAATCGAACCCAGGTCCCTGGTGCTGTGAGGCCGCAGTGCTAACCACTGAGCCATCCCTCTTAGAAGAGATTGCATAGACTGGACCTGTATTTACTGGATTCTGGATTAGTGGTGCTGGAAGAGCTCAGCAGTTCAGGCAGCATCCAAGGAGCAGCGAAATCGACGTTTCGGGCAAAAGCCCTTCATCAGGAATAAAGGTATTTACAGGAGTTTAGAAGAACAAGAGATAATCTCATTGAAATGTATAAAATTCAAACAAAGTTGGGTGGATTGGTTTTAGAATGATGTTTCCTCTGTTGTGGGGGGTGTTCCAGAACGGTCTCATGGTACCCATTTTAGACTGAGAGGAAGAGAAATATCTTTATTCAGAGGGTGGTGAGCATCTGGAAGTTTCTAATACAGAAAGCTGGGAAAGCCAAAATCAAAAAGTCATCCTCAAGTCAAAGAGACCTAACAGCACAGAAAATGGCCCTTCAGCCCATCAATTCTGTTTTGGTCAAAAACAAGCACCTAATTATTTTTGTCCCATTTTCCAGTCCTTGGCCCATAGCTTCGTAAGCCTTGGCATTGTAAGTTCACATCTAAATACTTCCTCAATGTGATGAGGGTTTACATCTCCACCACCCTCACAGGCAGCGAGTTCCGGATTCCCACCATCTTCTGGGTCACAACTTCTCTACCCTTCCTGCCCCTAATCTTAAACTGATGCCCCCCCCCGGTCATTGGTCCCTCCATCACCAGGAATAGTTTCTTTCTGTTCACCTTATCTACGTCCTTGATAATTTTGTACACTCAGTTGTGTCTCTTCCCTGCCCTTAGGAAAACATCCCCAGGTCTCTTCATCACTGAAACTCTCCAGCCCAGGCTGCATCCTGGTAAATCTCCTCCGCACCCTCTCCAGTGCGATCACATCCCTCTAATAATGTGGATTCCAGAACTGTTCACAATCCTCTAGCTGTTGGTTAACCAGCATTTTATACAGTTCCAACATAGCTTCCTGCTCTTATACTCTGTAATTGGCCTAATGATGGCAAGTATACTAGATGCCTTCTTATTGGATGATCTGCCTTTCCTGTTACCTTACAGGACTGGTGGACATATACAGTACACCAAGGTCTCTCTGATCTTCAGTACTTTCCAAGTTCCTACATTTCATCATATATTCCCTTCACTTGCTTGGCCTAATCTTTCAGTATATTTAAGAAAGGAATAGATAGATTTCTAATTAAATGTGTCAAAGGATATAGAGAGAGAGAGAGCAAGATTGTGATGTTAAGATAGAGGACCAGCCATGATTATGTTGAATAGTGGAGTGGGTTCAATGGGCTGAATAGCCTGCTCCTGCTCTTATTTTTTATATCTCGATGTGAAAGATTCACTGCTGCTCATTTGAAGAAGATTCTGCAGGGTAGTTGGGATGGGCATTGGAGTCTGTCCTAGTCGGCGATACCCACATCACTGGAATAAGTAAATGAGGAATTATTCAGTGTTCTGACTGATATTTACCCCTCAGTTCATATCAGAATAAAGATAGATTAACTGGTCATTATCACATTGCTCTTTTACTGAAATTAACTGCAGTGACTCCTACATTGTGAACTGGAGGGGAACCTGCAGGGGGCAGTGTTCCCATGTGTTCCCCTGTTAGCACTGCCTTTCTAGATGGCAGAGCTTCTGAGTTTGGGAAGTGCTGTCTAAGGAGCCTCGGTGAGTTGCAGCACTTGAGTTTTGTGAGTTTTTCTTTTGCAGATAAGACGGTTTTTGGATAACTGGGGTTCTTTCTGGGGACGGTGGGACCTCTATAAACAGGATGGTCTACACCTGAACCTGAGGGGCACCAGTATCCTTGGGGGGAGGTTTGCTAGTGCTCTTGGGGGGGGTTTAAACTAACTCTGCAGGGGCATGGGAACCCAGATTGTAGCTTCAGGGTGCAGGGCCTGGAGTGTAGGGAGGTTAGGAACATGGCATCAATTTCCAAGGAGGGTGTCTGTAAACAGGAAAGTGGCTTGAAGTGTGTATACTTCAATGCAAGAAGTATACGAAATAAGGTAGGTGAACTTGCAGCGTGGGTTGGTACCTGGGACTTCGATGTTGTGGCTATTACGGAGACATGGCTAGAACAGGGACAGGATTGGCTGTTGAAGCTTCCAGGATTTAAATGTTTTAGTAGGGTCAGAGGTGGGGGTAAAAGAGGGGGAGGTGTGGCATTGCTTGTCAAAGATAGTATTACAGTGGTGGAAAGGACGATGGATGAGGACTTGCCATCTGAGGTAGTTTGGGCTGAGGTTCGGAATAGGAAAGGTGAGGTCACCCTGTTAGGAGTCTTTTACAGGCCTCCCAATAGTCCTAGAAACGTAGAAGAAAGGATAGGGAAGGTGATTCAGGAGATGAGTGACAGTAATAGGGTGGTGGTTATGGGGGCTTTAACTTTCCTGATATTGATTGGGAAAGCTATAGCTCAAGTTCGTTAGATGGGTCAGTGTTTGTTCAATGTGTGCAGGAGAGTTTCCTGACACAATATGTAGACAGGCCAACAAGAGGTGAGGCCATACTGGATTTGGTTCTGGGTAACGAACCAGGCCAGGTGTTTGAATTAGAGGTAGGTGAGCACTTTGGGGATAGTGACCATAATTCGGTGATTTTTACTCTCGTGATGGAGAGGGATAAGTGTGTACTACAGGGCAAGAGTTATAGCTGGGGTCAGGGAAATTATGATGCGGTGAGGCATGACTTAGGATGTGTGGCTTGGAAAAGTAGACTCCAAGGCAAGAGTGTAAATGATATGTGGAGCTTGTTCAAGGAGCAACTATTGAGTGTCCTTGATAATTATGTACCTGTCAGGCAGGGAGGAAAGGGTCGTGCGAGGGAGCCGTGGTTTAATAAGGAATTGGAATCCCTTGTTAAATGGAAGAGGGCGGCCTATCTCAAGATGAGACGTGAAGGTTCAATTGGGGCGATTGAGAGTTATAGGGTAGCCAGGAAGGACCTGAAGAGAGAGCTAAGAGCAGCAAGGAGGGGACATGAAAGGTCCTTAGTCGGTAGGATTAGGGAAAACCCTAAGGCTTTCTATAGGTATGTTAGGAATAAAAGAATGACTAGGGTAGGAATAGGTCCAGTCAAGGATAGTAGTGGGAAGTTGCGTGTGGAGGCGGAAGAGATTGGGGAGACACTGAATGAATACTTTTCTTCAGCATTTACTCAGGAACAGGGCATTGTCGTCGATGTGAATACTGAGTCACAAATAAGTAGAATGGATGGCTTTGAGGTATGTAGAGAAGAGGTGTTGGAAATCCTGGAAAAGGTGAAAATAGATAAGTCCCCTGGGCCTGATGGCATTTATCCTAGGATTCTCTGGGAAGCAAGGGAGGAGATTGCAGAGCCATTGGCCTTGATTTTTATGTCCTCTTTGTCTACAGGAGTAGTGCCAGAAGACTGGAGGATAGCAAATGTGGTTCCCTTGTTCAAAAAGGGGAGTAGGGATAACCCTAGTAACTATAGGCCGGTGAGTCTCACTTCTGTTGTGGGCAAAGTCTTAGAGAGAATTGTAAGGGATAGGATTTATGCACATCTGGATAGGAATAATGTGATCAAGGATAGTCAGCATGGTTTTGTGAAGGGCAGGTCGTGCCTCACAAACCTTATTGAATTCTTTGAAAAGGTGACGAAGGAGGTTGATGAGGGGAAAGCGGTAGATGTGGTATATATGGATTTTAGTAAGGCGTTTGATAAGGTTCCCCATGGTAGGCTACTGCAGAAAATACGGAGATATGGCATTGAGGGTGAGTTGGAGGTTTGGATTAGGAATTGGCTGGATGGAAGAAGACAGAGGGTAGTAGTTGATGGCAAAGTTTCTTCATGGAGTGAAGTCACTAGCGGTGTTCCGCAAGGATCTGTTTTGGGACCATTGCTGTTTGTCATTTTTATAAATGACCTGGAAGAGGGGTTAGAAGGTTGGGTGAGCAAGTTTGCGGATGATACGAAAGTCGGAGGAGTTGTTGACAGTGAGGAAGGATGTGGCAGGTTACAGCAGGATATAGAGAAGCTGCAGAGCTGGGCAGAAAGGTGGCAAATGGAATTCAATGTAGCTAAATGTGAGGTGATTCACTTTGGGAAGAATAACAAAAAGATGGGGTACTGGGCTAATGGTCGGATACTTGGTAGTGTGGATGAGCAGAGGGATCTTGGTGTCCATGTACACAGATCTCTGAAAGTTGCCACCCAGGTAAATAGTGCGGTGAGGAAGGCATATGGCGTACTGGCTTTTATTGGTAGAGGAATTGAGTTCCGGAGTCCTGAGGTCATGATGCAGTTGTATAAAACTCTGGTGCGGCCGCATCTGGAATATTGTGTGCAGTTTTGGTCGCCATACTATAGGAAGGATGTGGAGGCACTGGAACGGGTGCAGAGGAGGTTTACCAGGATGTTGCCTGGTATGGAAGGAAGATCGTATGAGGATAGACTGAGACACTTGGGGCTGTTTTCATTAGAGAAAAGAAGGTTTAGGGGTGACTTGATTGAGGTGTACAAGATGATTAGGGGGTTAGATAGGGTTGACAGTGTGAACCTTTTCCCGCGTATGGAGTCGGGTATTACAAGGGGGCATAGCTTTAAATTAAGGGGGGGTAGATATAGGACTGAAGTTAGGGGTAGGTTCTTCACTCAGCGAGTCGTAAGTTCATGGAATGCCCTGCCAGCAGCAGTGGTGGACTCTCCCTCTTTATGGGCATTTAAGCGGGCATTGGATAGGTATATGGAGGATAGTGGGTTAGTATAGGTTAGGTGGGCTTGGATCGGCGCAACATCGAGGGCCAAAGGGCCTGTACTGCGCTGTATTCTTCTATGTTCTATGTTCTATGTTGGCGTCATTGGCGAAGCCCGCATTTCTTGCCTGTCCCTAATTGCCCTTGAGAGCCGTTAAAAGTCAGGCATATTGCTGGTGTCACATCAGAATTATGACAACTGACGAGAGTTGTCAGAATTTATTAATTGAAATCTACAATCCCAACAGTTGCTGTGGTTGGATTTGAACCCACACCCTGAGATTTGATCATCTACCTTACCAGTGCAGTGATATTATCACTGTGCTGCTGTCTATGTTGCTGCATCCTGTGTTGCACCCAGACTTGATACAGAGACCCAAATGATATCAATAGCAAAAGAACAAAGTGAGTGGTGGAGACCAGTCCTGGGGCAAAGAGAAATCCTGGAGAGAGAAACAGACTTAACATTTTTAAGTCTGACTCTTCTTCAGAAATGGTGTTCCATAGAGGAATCATAGAGTCAAGCAGCATGTAAACAGACCCTTCCAATCAGTCCATGCCAACCACAATCCTGAACTAAACCAGTCCCACCTGCCTGCGCTTGGCCCATATCCCTCCAAAACTTTCTTATTCATGTACTTATCTAAATGGTCTTTTAAACATTGTAACTGTACCTCGGGCGGTTTATTCCACACATGAACCACTCTCTGCGTAAAAGAAAATTGCCCCTCAGGTCTATTTTAAATCTCTCTCCTCTCACCTTAAAAATATGCCCCCCTAGTCTTGAATTCCCCCATCCTAGGGAAAAGACATCTGCCATCTAACTTAACTACACCCCTCCAAAATATTATAAACCTCTATAAGGTCACCCGGCAACCTGTTACGTTCCAGTGAAAAAAGTCCCGGCCTATCTAGCCTCTCCTTATAATTCAAACCTTCCATACCTGGCAACTTCCTGGTAAATCTCTTCCTGAAGGACTCGAAACATAAACTACGTATCTTTCTCCAGAGATGTGGCCAATGCTGTTCTGCTTTTTATTTTTGTTCATGCTGTGTTGAAGTGTAGCTTTTTAGTGAAGGGGAGATGAAGATTTAGGCAGATTTCCTGATAGTACACTGCCACACAGTGTGTATGATATCAAACTGCAGCAATCGCTTAGCAACCAGTGCAAACTCTGAGCAGCACAATATGACACTCACAGTCCTTTCATAGCCTGTACTCAACACTGTTGTTTGCAATATTCAAAGAACTCTTGGCTACAAATTAACAACAGAAATCTCAGAGAATTTGATCAGTTTGATTCATTAATCAACAACTTGAATTCATGTTGTGTCTTTAATGCCATCAAACATCCCAAAGCTGCTTCATACGGATGGAATACTCCACATCCTGAGATGGGGTGTAGCTCCAACAACACTCATCCAGGACAAAATACCTCATCAGACTGCCACTCCATCCACCACCTTCAATATTCCAAAGATGTGCAGGCCGGGTGACTTGGCCGTGCTAAATTGCCCATAGTGTTAGGTACATTAGTTAGAGGGAAATGGCTGTGGGTGGGTTACTCTTCAGAGGGTTGGTGTGGGCCAAAGGGTCTATTTCCATACTGTAGGGCATCTAATCTAATCATTCACTTCCTCCACTACTGAGGCTTTTAGATTGTACGTATTTATTTCTATTTGCACTATCAGTTCATTTGTTTTGTTTCAAATGCCACATGCATTTAGATACTGAGCCTTTAGTTTGATCCTCTTATTATTTTTCGACTTTCGATTTTCAGACATACCTGTTGGTTTACTCTCAGCTGTGTAGTCTCTAGCCCGGCCTGACATGGCCCGCTGTCATTTCTTACAATAATGTCGTTCTCTCTTGCCTTATATCTACTCTTTGATTTGCCACATCTTCCTACAGTCATCCCTTGTCCCCATGACTTAATTTAAGAGCCTCTCTACTTGCCGTGATGTGCAGCATTCTCCCAGCATGGTTCAGAGGTAGACCATCTCAAACAGTCTAGATCGCAAACTGGAGCGAGAGCCCCACAAACTGGAATCTCTGTCTGCTGTATCAGTCGACTCCCATATCTCTAATCTTATTAGCTCTGCGCCAATTTGCCCCAGGTTCAGATAATAAAGAGATTATTACTTTCAATATTCGACTTCCAAATTTAGCAGCTATGTCCTCTTTCCTTGTCCTGTATATGCTATGTTGTTGGCATCTACATGGACTGGATCCAGTAGAGACCATTTGGCCCAGTGAGTCTGTACTGCCTGTCCTAAGAGCATCTCTCCCCCCCCCCCCCAGCCTATGCCTGCAACTCCACATGGCTAATCCACACTATAGGGCAATTTAGCATGGCCAATTCACTTAATCTTGCACATTTTTGACTGTGGGAGGAAACCTACACAGACACAGGGAGAATGTGCAAACTCCAGACAGACAATTGCCCAAGGCTGGTATTGAACCTTGGTCCCTGTGCTGTCAGGTAGCAGTGCTAACCACTGAGCCACCATGCCACCCAGCCTCAATAAGATATCCCAAACCTGGCACCAGTTACACAACAGGCCTTCTGGCCTGTTGCTCTTTGCTGCAGAGAATAGTGTCAGTCCCCCTCACTTTATATTGTCCTCTATTACCACTATATTCCTTTTCAATCCTCCTCAACCCCATTCCACAATTAGATGGCTTGCTGTACCACAGTGTCCAGGTCAATTAGCTCATTCACCTGGCAGTCCCCACTCTCTTCCAGACAAGCTGAAAGAATCTCAGACTTCTTCGATAATTGCAAAACTTACTGTTCCTGAGCTCCTGACCTCAGAGTCCCCTGACCTGCCTCACTCACAGCCACATCCTTTTGTTCACAAATACTGGCCACATCAATTGGCCAAATCTTAAGAGTGGGATTGTCATCTGGTACAAAATATCCAATTATCTAATTAGCTCTGAATTCCCATACTGCGAATCCTGAATGTAGAATAGGATAGAGTATCCTTTATTGTCACTTGTATAGTTGATAACATAGTTTCTATAACTATAAGCCTTCATCCTCATTGTTGCCTTTTGTTTGGTTAATGCAGAAGCTAAACAATGTCCCAGAAGGATACACCCAGAAAGATTGCGGATGACAATATGATGGCTCAGTGGTTAGCATTGCTGCCTCACAGCACCAGGGACCCAGGTACAAGTCCAGCCTCTTGTGTGACAGTGTGGAGTTTGCACATTCTCCCCACGTCTGCATGAGTTTCCTCTGAGTGCTCCGGTTTCCTCCCACAGTCCAAAGATGTGCACATTAGGTGGATTAGCCATGGGAAATGCAGGGTTACAGGGATAGGGTATAGTGGGGTGGATCTGGGTGAGATGCTCTTCTGAGGGTCAGTGTGGACTTATAGAGTCATACAGCACGGAAACAGACCCTTTGGTTCAATCAGTCCATGCCAAATATAATCCCAAACTAAACTCGTTCCACCTGCTCCTGGCCAATATCCTTCCAAACCTTTCCTATTCACGTACTTATCGAGATGTCTTTTAAACATTGTAACTGTGCCCACATCCACCACTTCTCCAGGAAGTTCATTCCACACGTGATCAACCCTCTGTTTAAAAACATATTGCCTCTCATGTCTTTCTCAAATTTCTCTCGTCTCACCTTAAAAATATGCCCATTAATCTTGAAATCAATGGGAAAAGACACCATTA
Organism: Chiloscyllium plagiosum; assembly: GCF_037043375.1. Taxonomy (NCBI): domain Eukaryota; kingdom Metazoa; phylum Chordata; class Chondrichthyes; order Orectolobiformes; family Hemiscylliidae; genus Chiloscyllium; species Chiloscyllium plagiosum. Next base: position 10,333,779 of record NW_028270158.1, on the reverse strand, counting down.
CCACTCACAATTTTAGAAACCTCTAAGAGGTCACCTCTCAACCTATGGGATTCTATGGTCTTGTGAACCTGAAAGTGGAATTCCAGTATTACTGGTGTATTCATTTCCACGTGTTACTGATTCTTATCATTGAATCCCTACAGTGTAAAAAGAGGCCATTTAGCCCAACAAGTCCACACTGACCCTCCAAAGAGTAACCCACCCAGACCCATTCCCCTACGCTATTACTCTACATTTTCCCCTGACAAATGCACCTAGCCTACACATCCCTGAACACTACAGCTAATTTAGCATGGCCAATCCACCTAACCTGCACATCTCTAGACCACACAAGGAAACTGGAGCACCCGGAGGAAACCCATACAGACGCAAGGAGAATGTGCAAACTCCACACAGACAGGCTGGAATCAAACCCGAGTTCCCGGTGCTGTGAGGCAGCAGTGCTAACCATTGTGCCACCCACTCTCTGGGTGGTGCTGTGGTTGACTTTCCCAGGCTTTCTGTCCAGGTTTCCTTGCTCATTGCTTATTCACTGACCAGTCTCTTGGTGCTCTCTGCAACCTTTCACAGTTTTCCAATTTGAGGAAATATTGGTGTCTTCTTACAATACAAGCATGGGGCCAGTATCCTAGAGATGCTCAGTTCTAACCCCTTCCCTAACCATATCGTGGTCCCTCATCTCCCTCCAGATTGCCTGTCAGACATCAACTAATGGCTGAGTTCAAATTCTATCCAACAGAACTCAGGGAAAGATTGAAGTCACTGACTTCGCCTGCTGTCATGAATCCACTCAGTTCTCAATAGCTGTCCCCCACCCAGCTCTTACACACTGTGTAAATGTTTAAATCAGCATTGAGCTTCAAATCTGACATCCGATTTATCACTGAGATAAAATAAAGTATTACAGATGCTGGAGTTCTGAAACAAAATCAGAAATTGCTGGCATAACTCAGCAGGTCTGGCAGCATCTGCAGAGAGAGAGACAGAGTTATCGGTTCAGCTCTGGTGACTCTTCATCAGAACTGATGGAACGGCGATATGATTCCAAGTCAGGTTGATGAGAGGCTTGAAGGGGAACTTGCAGATGGTGTTGTCTGCTGTTCTTGTCCTTCTAGGTGGAAGTGGCCGTGAATTTGGAAGTTGCTGTCTCTGGAGCCTTAGTGAATTTCTGCAGTGCACCTTGTAGACGAAGTCAAAAGTCACATGAAACATGTTATAGTCCAACAGACGTATTTAAAATCACAAGCACTAGCGCTGCTCCTTCATCAGGTGAAGTGGAGGAAGGCACACGGGCACAGAATATATAAATGGAGAGATAATGGCAAGATAATTCCAGGAAATTAAGAGTATCAACAGATAAGTACGAACAGTGTGAGTAAAATGTCAATAGCTGAATAACAAGTGAAGGGATAACCATCTGTACTGATTAATTAAAGCAGAGAAACAATTACAAATAATCAAAAATAAGATAATGGTAGAAGCAAGCCAATTGGTTGGAATAAAATGACAGATATCAGGGTCACATGATGAGGGTCTAACCAAAGTAACAATTGATCAAAAACTTACAATCTAATTCAGGCAGACAGATAATCATAAGAATCAAAGTGATGGTATCAAAACAGAATAATTAGGAAGATTTTACAAACACAAAACAGTATGGTGGGGTTACATGTAGCGCAACATGAACCCCAAATCACAGTTGACAATCTACTCACATTATTTATGCTTACCTATTGACCCTTTTAATTTCCTGGAATTATCTTGCCATTATCTCTCCGCCAAAATATTCTGCGCCTGTGTGTCTCCCTCCACTTCACCTGAAGAAGGAGCAGCTCTCTAAAAGCTTGTGATTTTAAATAAATCTTTTGGACTATAACCTGGTGTCATGGGAAGGGATTTTAAATTTCCAAACATAGACTGGGACTGCCATAATGTTAAGGGTTTAGATGGAGAGGAATTTGTTAAGAGTGCACAAAAATATTTTCTGATTCAGTATGTGGATGTACCTACTAGAGAAGGTGCAAAGCTTGACCTACTCTTGGGAAATAAGGCCAGGCAGGTGACTGAGGTGTCAGTGGGGGAGTACTTTGGGGCCAGCGACCATAATTCTATTCGTTTTAACATAGTGATGAAGAAGAATAGGTCAGATCTAACTGTTGAAGTTCTAAATTGGAGGAAGGCTAAGTTTGACGATACTAGGCAAGAACTTTCAAAAGCTGATTGGGTGCAGATGTTCATAGGTAAAGGGATGATTGGAAAATGGGAAGCCTTCAGAAATGAGATAACGAGAATCCAGAGATGTGTATTCTTTTTAAGGTGAAAGGGAAGGCTGGTAGGTGTAGGGAATGCTAGGTAACTAGAGAAATTGAGGGTTTGGTTAAGAAAAAGAAGCAAGTGTATGTCAGGTATAGACAGGATAGATCGAGTGAATCCTTAGAAATGTATAAAGGTAATAGGAGTATACTTAAGTGAGAAATCAGGAGGGAAAAAGGGGACATGAGATAACTTTGGCAAATAGGGTTAAGGAGAATCCAAAGAGTTTTTACAAATACATTAAGGACAAAAGGGTAATTAGGGAGCGAATAGGGCCCCTGAAAGATCAGTAAGGCCTTTCTGTGGAGCCACAGGAGATGGGGGAGATACTAAACGAATATTTTGCATCAGTATTTACTGTGAAGAAGGACATGGAAGATATAGATTGTAGGGAAATAGATGGTGACATCTTGAAAAATGTCTTTATTACAGAGGAGGAAGTGCTGGATGTCTTGAAATGCATAAAAATGGATAAATCCCCAGGACCTGATCAGGTATACCCTAGAACTCTGTGGGAAGCTAGGGAAGTGATTGCTGGGCCTCTTGCTGAGATATTTGTATCATCGATGGTCACAGGTGAGGCGCCGGAAGACAAGAGGTTGGCAAATGTGGTGCCACTGTTTAAGATGGGTGGTAAGAAAAAGCCAGGGAACTATAGACCAGCGACGCTGATGTCGGTGGTGGGCAAGTTGTTGGAGGAAATCCTGAAGGGATAGGATTTACACGTATTTGGAAAGGCAAGGACTGATTAGGGATAGTCAACATGGCTTTGTGCGTGGGAAATCATGTCTCACAAACTTGATTGAGTTTTTTGAAAAAGTAACAAAGAGGATTGATAAGGGCAGAATGGTGGATGTGATCTATATGGACTTCACAAAGGCATTTGACAAGGTTCCTCATGGGAGACTGGTTAGCAAGGTTGGATCTCCTGGAATACATGGAGAACCACCCATTTGGATACAGAACTGGCTCAAAGGTAGAAGACAGAGGGTTGTGGTGGAGGGTTGTTTTTCAGACTGGAAGCCTGTGACCAGTGGAGTGCCACAAGGATCAGTGCTGGGTCCACTGCTTTTGTCATTTATATAGATGATTTGGATATGAACATGTTTTAAAAAATTCTCAAGGTCAGGTTCGTAGGAGAGTAGTCTGACACAGAACAAACGACCAAGAGGCGAGTCTGCTAGAATATGAGCATTTTATTCCCCGCAGCGTCGCCACAACCAGGTCTCATACTTACAACGGGTCTGGCTTATACTCACTCTACATGTTACCGGAACTGGGAGCCGTCAGTTCTCGTAGAGCGGTTGCCAACAACCCACGCTCGGCGGTTAAACGTAACCCCGGAGCAGACTCCCGGGTCTGGCTTATATTCACTCTACATGTTACCGGAACTGGGAGCCGTCAGTTCTCGTAGAGCGGTTGCCAACAACCCACGCTCGGCGGTTAATTGTAACCCCGGAGCAGACTCCCGGGTCTGGCTTATACTCACTCTACATGTTACCGGAACTGGGAGCCGTCAGTTCTCGTAGAGCGGTTGCCAACAACCCACGCTCGGCGGTTAAACGTAACCCCGGAGCAGACTCACCGAACTGGAGACTTTTCCAGCTGATATACTCTTTTCCAGATATAAACATTCATGTGAACAGCAGAGCAAGGCTAAAAAACACATTCCATTCTGGTTACATACAGATAAGAAGATTCACACGGGGAGGTGTGTAATAAGATTCACACGGGACTAAGCAACACCTCCATTCCGGTTAGATTCACACATGTATTGGGACATAATTTTTAACCGTTTCACCACATTCCACTGCTTGGCCCAATACATGTGTTACATTATGATTCCCACATGTATTGGGACATAATTTTACACCACAGAACATAGGAGATGTAGTTTGTAAGTTTGCAGATGACACCAAAATTGGAGGTGTAGTGGACAGTGAAGAAGGTTACCTCAGATTACAACAGGATCTTGATCAGATGGGCCAATGGACTGAAGTGTAGCAGATGGAGTGTAATTTAGATAAATGCGAGGTGCTGCATTTTGGGAAAGTAAATCTTAGCAGGACTTATACACTTAATGGTAAGGTCCTAGGGAGTGTTGCTGAACAAAGAGACCTTGGAGTGCAGGTTCATTGCTCCTTGAAAGTAGAGTCGCAGGCAGATAGGATAGTGAAGAAGGTGTTTGGTATTTTAGATTAGATTACTTACAGTGTGTAAACACACCCTTTGGCCCAACAAGTCCACACCGACCATCCGAAGAGCAACCCATCCAGGCCCATTCTCCTACATTTACCCCTTCACTGGGCAATTTAGCATGGCCAATTCACCTAACCTGCACATTTTTGGACTGTGGGAGGAAACCAGAGCATCGGGAGGAAACCCACGCAGACACGGGGAGAATGTGCAAACTCCACACAGTCAGTCGCCTGAGCCGGGAATTGAACCCGGGTCGCTGGCGCTGTGAGGCAGCAGTGCTAACCACTTTGCCACCGTGCCACCCTTTATTGGTCAGAGCATTGAGTACAGGATTTGGGAGGTCATGTTGCGGTTGTACAGGACGTTGGTTAGGTCACTGTTGGAATATTGCATGCAATCCTGGTCTCCTTCCTATCGGAAAGATGTTGTGAAACTTGAAAAGTTTCAGAAACGATTTACAAGGATGTTGCCAGGGTTGGAGGATTTGAGCTGTAGGGAGAGGCTGAACAGACTGGGGCTGTTTTTCCTGGAGTGTTGAAGGCTGAGGGGTGACTTCATTGAGGTTTATAAAATTATAAGGGGAATAGATAGGATAAATATACAAAGTCTTTTCCCTGGGGTGGGGGAGTCCAGAACTAGAGGGCATAGGTTTAGGGTGAGAGGGGAAAGATATAAACGGGATCTAAAGAGGCAACATTTTCACACAGAGGGTGGTACGTGTATGGAATGAGCTGCCAGAGGAAGTGGTGGAGACTGGTACAATTGCAACATTTAAAAGGCATCTGGATGGTTTTATGAATAGGAAGGGTTTAGAGGAATATGGGCCAAGTGTTGGCAAATGGGACGAGATTAGTTTAGGATATCTGGTTGGCATGGATAAGTTGGACTGAAGGGTCTATTTCTATTCTGTACATCTCTCTGACTCTATGTGACTTTTGACTTTATCCATCCCAGTCCAACACCAGCATCTCCACATGTTGTATATGTTACACATTGCTGCTACTGTCAATGGTAGAGTGACATGAACATTTGTGGATGTGGTCCTAATCAAGTGGGCTGCTTTATCCTGGAAGATGTCAAGTTTTTTTGCGTCTTGTTGGAGTTGGACCCATCAGGCAATTGTGCAATATTCCATCACACTTCTGTCTTCTGCCTTGTAAGTGGTGGACAGGCTCCAGGGAGTCAGGGAATGAATTACTCACTGCAGTGTTCCTAGTCACTGATTTGCTCTTGTGGCCACAGTATTTACAAGCCTTACCAAACATAAAACATGAACGCCGTTTCTCTCTCCACAGATGCTGCCAGATGTACTGAGATTTCCAACTTCCACAGTATTTTGCTTTCATTAGACACAGCACTTATATGGCTAGTTCAGTTCAATTTCTGGTGGATGATAACAGCCCCCCTTCCCACCTCCCAGAATGTTGATAGTGGGGGTATTCAATGATGGGAATGTCATTGTGTGTCAAGGGGCGATGGACAAAATTCACTTTCGTATTGCAGTCTTCTGATTTTTTTAAAAGCCAGATTTAGAACTGTTATAATTTGTTCTTCCTCACACAGAAGGGTAGATTTTGACTTCAATGGACATAAAATTCAGGACTGATGTAAAACAAGCTGGATAGTCACTGTCATCTCTCATGGACCTCACTGACAAAGTAAAAATCTATTCAAACAGTATTCAATGGACCTTCAGACAATGTACAAAAGCAAAAACTCTGGGATTATCTCAGAAACCAGTGCTGCACTGGAGCTGAAAAGTGTTGAATGGCTTTCATTTTCCAGCCTCTAATCTCAAGACTTCTTTCTCGTGCGTTCTGTACAAATTAAACATATTGGTTTGGCATGCATAACTTATTAGACCCAATATTTGGATCGGTGTAGATAAATTCAAACTCAAAGATAAAATTCACACTGACACTCTTAATGAGCTTCAGATAGGCAGAATACAATATCATTCATATGACAATTAATGGCCCATATCAATATGGTTTTGATTGATCTATGGCAGGTTTTTAAGAAGGAACTTGCTTTCTATAAACCAGGTTCCCTCATACTAATATCGTCCTCCTGTATATTTGATTGCATCTTCATCAATAATCATCAGGACGTCTGTTAACAAGTCCCTCGGAATACGACACTGTGTCTGCCAAGTGTGGTTTAAGTGCACTTCCCAATATTCCCTCTTGCACTCTTGAATAATGTCTTCTTTTTAATTTTGAGGTAACATGTGATATTAATAAATCAACACATGAAGGACAGTCAACTGCATTAGTACATGCATATGCTTCACAATTAATCTGTATATTCATCTAATTTTCTTTCAATTAATTTTTAATGTTTTTTATATTTATTTACTTAAACTATCCATAAAAATGATGAGGCAGCACTGGAGTATTTTAATGTATCCATATACTAGGGAGAAAAGAGAAAAGCTTGCATTTATGTCAAACATTTCATATCCCCTACATTCCAAAGTACTTTACAGCCAATGAAGTATTCTGAATTAGAGTCATTACGGTAATGTAGGAAATATGGAAACTTCTTTGCACAAACAACAATGTGATAATCTGATAAAACAATCCATTTTTCTTTAATTTACTGATTCCTGTTTAAAAAAGAATGACAAAGCTTCCTAGCTTTATATAAGCAAATGATTAATGGAAGTCATTCGAATGGGTAAGTTGCGGGATTGTCTGTATCAAAATGTCCAATCAACAGCTAATCCATACGAGTTGAGAAGGAAGAGATCAGAGTTCATTTTCAGCAAGTTATCTCTGGTGTGGAACATCACCAGCCAGGGCAGAGGTCGGTAAACAGCAGAAAAATATGCAACAATCTTCCTTTGAACTATCTGATCAAGCTCTGTGACTTCTCTGCAAACTATTCAAGGAGGACTAGCCATTCAAATATTCCACGATATAGTTCACTCAGTCTTTCAGAAAGTTTTGTGAATGATTTGTGATGGAGACAAAAGCTGAGGGAACACAAAGTACCTATGGGTGTGGGATCATTTGTGACTTGCTTTTGGGGTTGGGTGGTGTTGCCCCTACTCTTTTGTGAGTCACCCCAGGCCCAAGTAATGACTGCAGGCCTTGCTTAACAGTGTATCTTTGGAGGAGATACATAAAAAGACTGCAAAAAGGTCTAGATAAAGTGAATGGGCAAACATTTGGCAGATTGACTATAATGTGGGAAAATATGAGCTTGCAAGAATGATAAGGCAAGCGAGTTTTGAGAAGATTTGTAGCTCAGGTTGTGGTTCTGGATGTAGGCTTGCTCGCTGAGTTGGAGGGTTCATTTTCAGACGTTTCGTTACCATACTAGGTAACATCTTCAGTGAGCCTCCGGACAAAGCATTGCTGATGATTCCTGCTTTCTATTTATATGTTTGGGTTTCTTTGGATTGGTGATGTCATTTCCTGTGGTGATGTCATTTCCTGTTCTTTTTCTGAGAGGGTGGTAAATCGGGCCTACATCAATGTGTTTGCTGATAGAGTTCCGGTTGGAATATGATGCTTCGAGGAATTCATGTGCGTGTCTCTGTTTAGCTTGTCCTAGGATGGATGTGTTGTCCCAGTCAAAGTGGTGTCCTTCTTCATCTGTATGTAAGGGTATTAGTGAGAGAGGGTCTTGTCACTTTGTGGCTAGTTGATGTTCATTTATCGTGGTGGCTAGTTTTCTGCTTGTTTGTCCAATGTATGTTTGTTACAGTTCTTGCAAGGCATTTTGTAAATGATATTAGTTTTGCTTCACTATGATCATGGCTGGTCCTCTGTCTCAATGCCATCTTTCTGCTTTCTCTGCATATCTTTCCATTTATATCAAATATCGAAAAACCTAACTTTCTTAAATAAATGGACTTGGCCTTCATAACCTCATGAATAGAATTACATAGGTTCACTAACCTTTTGAGTGAAGAAACCTTTCTTCATCTCAGTCCTAAATAGTTCACTCTGTATCCCGTGACTGTGTCATCTGGTTCTAGACTCCCCAGCCAGGGCAAACATCCTCCTGGCATCTAGTCTGTCCAGCTCTATTAGAATTTTATACGTTTCAATCAGATTTCCCTCTCATCCTTCTAAATTCAAGTGAATACAGGTCCAATTTATGATATATTGAATTCAAATTTGAATTCAAATTCACTGTTGTGGTCGAATCCCCAGACCATGACCCTGGCTCTAGGGGTTACCAGTCTAGTGGCATTTTGACTACATAGCCACCTCCCCTTGACTATGGGGGAGGAAGGTGGGGGAGAGGAGGGCCCAAAACATGGAGCTAAGATTGCACTCCACCCAGTCCTGAACAGTGAAACAGGCTCGAGGGGTTGGATAGCAACAGCTCCATCGCTTGAAATCTTCAAGATCTATCTTCAGATTATTCCTATTCAAAGGTTTTCATATCTCCCAACTCAGAAGATCACGTCTGGTTTAGTGAGCATTACCCATTGACGTTTTGGCAGACTATGGAGCTTAGCCTGTGTTGCTGATGGAAGTGGCCTCCATCTGCTCCTGTTCCTTTTGATTGTACAATGTGGTAAGAGCTGGAACCTTGGGACACAGCGACTGCAGAGGTGAATCCTTTTGTGAAGAAGACACGTGTTTCCTTTGACCACCCATGAGAAAGGCTAGAGGAAATGGCCTTGGGCATTCTTAATTTGGAACATCTAGATGTTTTCTAAATCAACCTGTTCAGAGATGTTATTACACACCTGTGGAGATTTGAACTGGGCCTCCTGGCTCAGACAATGGTGCACTACAAGAGTCATAGAATCATACAGCATGGAAAAAGACCCTTCGGTCCAACCAGTCCATGCTGAACAAGACCCCAAACTAAACCGGTCCCACCTGGCTGCTCCTGGTCCATATCCCCCCCAAACCTTTACACTCATGTACTTATCTGAATGTCTTTTAAGCGTTGTAACTGTGCCCACATCCACCACTTTCTCTGGAAGTTCATTTCACACATGAACCACCCTCTGTGTAAAAACAATTGCCCCCATGTCTTTTTGAAATCTCTCTCCTCTCACCTTAAAAATGTGCCCCCTAGTCTTAAAATCCCCCATCCTAGGGAAAAGACAACTACTATTAACTCTATTTGTACCCCTCATTATTTTATAAACTATTATTAGGTCACCTCTTGATCACCTACACTCTAGGAAAAACAGGCCCAGCCTATCCAGCGTTTCTTTATAACTCAGGCCTACCATAAATGGCAACATCCTGGTAAATCTCTTCTGAACCCTCTCCAGCTTAATAATATCCTTCCTATACCCAAGTTGCTGGATCACTAGCTTGGGCCTCTGCAATTACTGATCATTACTGGTATCCCCGCTTTTCAAAAGGTCGCTTTACGCCACTTTGCTTTCATGAAAGACCTACTTTAGTACCTGTTTTGCTAACCAAAAGAAATTCAAAGAGGATTTTCGCTTTTACGAAAGTAACTTTTCCCATATAAAGCTTCTTCACTTTACGCCATTTTGGCTTACGAAAGGTTTCATAGGAATACTATCCCTTTCGGATACCATTCCCATGATGCCATGGCCCCTCAGGTATTTTCATATTGCTCATTGAAGCTGAAAATGGCGGCTTAGAAACATGTGACTGAAGCAAGACTGCGAGGGTGTGGAAAAACGAGCAGAACACCTGCCCTGTGGCGGATCCACAGCTTGAACAAAGCGAATGAACATGCTGGGTTTGCCTTTAATTGGTTTCAAATGCAGTCGTCACCAGCCTTTGTGTGGTTTTCACTCGCTCGTTTAGCGAATCCTTTAGGAGCGCGGCAGTGAAACAGAACGAAGACACCGCTCCAAAGATGGAAATAATCAGGGGTGTGACGCGCAGTTTGACCTCAGCTACTGTACAGGCGACAGCAGTGAAGCATAGCAGTGTTCGGATCAGTGCTCGGGATATTTTACCTGGCGGCACGATTGCAGTTTGCAGAGATGGCAGAGGCTTACCAGTTGTGGCAGCCAACTTCTGCAAACACTTATTGCGTAGATCCCGGTGGTGCCAGAGATACACGAACCCTGCAACCAACAACCCCAAGCCAGTGGCAAAGGACAATCCAGGAACAGGTACTGCTCCCACGGCTCCAGCCAGCGTCGCTGTCATCCAGACTCTTTTCTCTAACATTTTTCTCTTCTGCTCCATAATCTGGGACGTCACATTAGGGAGAGAGAGCAGGAACGCCGCCTTGTTCACGTTTTGCAGGTGGTTTGCGAGGGTCAGCTTTAGTGCGGGGAAATCAAACTTATCTGGGTGGAAAGCGGAAATCAGAAAGACTTCGGGTGCTGCAGCATCCGCCTCTTTGAAGTTGCTGGCACAGTCCGTCCTGAGCTTTCCTAATTCATCGCCAAAAGCCACACTCTCCATTCCCTCTGCATTGCCAGTCAGACTGTCAACTTTCGTCTGAACCAAGTAAAACGGTTTGCCCTCTTGTAGGATTGCTTTAGCAGACTCCCCAGCGTTTCCCTTGAATCGACAGTCTGACACAATGATAAATATGTCATATTGTTCAACGTTTACCGTCTTTAGGTAATCATTCAGTTCCAGATTAGAAAGGTCCATTCCTCGAAGTTCCCAGAATTGGACATTCGGCAGAACAGGGTGTGGATATCCAATTGGTTCTTTAATGGCTTCAGTGTCAACAACTCTTCCCTCCTCACTCATTTCAAGATCTATCATTGCCGTGATCAAGGTCGATTTCCCTGAGCCTCCTTCACCCATAACTGCAATGTTAAGCTGTTCACTATCCAGGTCATCTAATTTATTCTTTATTTCTGGTATAACTGCTTCTAAACCACCAGCGTTATAACTGGCTTGAAGACGTTCAATTTCTTCCATATTGAAGAATGTGGAAGACGCAGTCATTAGTTCTGTGAGGAAAAAAGGAACACTTACATAATACATCCAGATTTACCATATATCCAATTGACCCTTCAATGGAGAGTACTCATTGAAAGTAATCTCAACATAACTAGATTATGAACAATATAAGATGCAAGAAATTAACCCCCAGCACAAGTTTATTCACATGGCATCTGCAGAGATGAATAAGCTCCCTGTCTTACTCATCAGCATCACATGCAATACCAAGTCAAATGAAGGAGGCTAGCATAACAAATGGACGTCTAACAGGTTAGAGGAGTGAAACAAACACAGCAAATGCTGGAGAAACTCAGCAGGTCTGACAGAAACTTGTAGAGAGAGAAACAGAGTTAAATTTTGAGTCTGATGTGAGTAGGCACCAAACTTGAAACATTAACTTGCTTTCTCCACAGATGCTGCCAGACTTGCTGAGTTTCTCCGGCGTCCTCTGTGTTTCAGATTTCCAGCATCTGCAGTATTTCGTTTTTCTTCGAGGGGAGAGGAGTGGTTTGGCATTCCGGGATGCCAAGTCAAAAAATGTGCAACTTGCACAAGAAATGTGCTGAATCAGAAGAATGGGTTGCACACCAATTTATTTCTGGCCTGCCTTTCATTGAATCATAGAGTCTTTCAGCAGACTAGGAGTTCACTTGGCCCATCACACCTTTATTGGACCTTGGAAAGAGTTGCCCAATTTAGTTCTGAATCTGTTTCTCCCCCATACATCTCCAATTTTTTTTTTGCAAATACATGTCCAAATGCCTTTCAAACATTCTATGGATCCAAATTCCATCATTTGGACAGAGTTCTGCAGATCCTAAATTTTTCCTCATTTCATCATCCTTTAGCCAATTATTTTAAATCACTCAGCTATGTGGAAACAATATGTAGGTAGTCCAACTAGGAAAGGGGCTGTATTAGACCTTGTATTGGGGAATGAGCCTGGTTAATCTGATTGAAGTTTTAGTGAGGAAGCATTTTGGGAACAGTGATCATAATTCTATATGTTTTAAGCTAGTTATGGAAAACTAACTAGCTTTCCATAAGACTGGTCCTTGAGTGAAAGTGCTAAACTGGGAGAAGGCTACTTACAACAGTATTAGACAGGAATTGGAGAAACTAGTTGGCACAGTGGCTCAATGGTTGGCACAGTGGCTCAATGGTTAGCACAGCTGCCTCACAATACCAGGGATCCAGGTTCAATTCCCGCCTTGTGTAACTGTCTGTGTGAGTTTCCTCCCATAATCCAAAGATGTGTGGATCAGGTGAATTGGCCATGCTAAATTGCCAAGTCAAGGCTAAATAGGGGAATGGGGCTGGGTGGGTTACTCTTCGAAGGGTTGGTGTGGACTTGTTGGGCTGAAGGGCCTGTTTCCGTACTGTAGGGAATCTAATATAAAATAAAAATTAGCTTGCAGGAGGCTTTTTGACACATCTGACAAGTGGAAGTCTTTCAAAAGCCATTTGATCAGAGCTCGGGACCAACATGTTCCTGTGAGGATGAAAGATAAGGATGGCAAGATTCAGGAACCTTGGATGATGAGAGATGTTGTACATTTAGTTAAAAAGAGGAAGGAAGGCAACAGAAATCAAACAAGGCCTTTGAGGAGTATAAAAGAAGCAGAACAGAATTTTAAAAAGAAATTAGGTGTGTTAGAAAGAGCCATGAAATGGTTTTGACAAGGAGAATTCCAAGGCAATTTGCACATTTATTAGGAGCACGAGGATAACTAGGGAAAAGGTAGGTCCACTCAAGAACACAGGAAAGCATTTAAAGACACAGATGATGTTAAGTTTAGAGTGGGGTTTGTTGATACTCTGGGGCATGTTAATATTATGAAAGAGGAGATCTTAGATATCTTCAGGTAGATAAGCCCCAAGGCCTGAAAGGATCTATCCCAGGATACTGAAGGAGGCAGTGGAGGAGATTGCTCAGGCTTTGACAGAAATCTTTGCACCTTCTTTCATCACAGGCAAGGTCCTGGACAACTGGAGAATAGCCAATGCTGTTCCTTTGTTCAAGAAGGCAACAGGGATAATCCAAGAAATTATAGGCCTCACATCAGTGGTAGGGACATTATCGGATAAGATTCTTAGGGAAAGGATTTCCTTACATTTGGAGAATAACGGACTTAGTAGGGATATTCAGCATGGCCTTTTGCAGGGGAAGTCTTCTCTCACAAACTTAATTGAGATTTTGAGGAAGTGACGTAGACGATTGGTTAAGGACAGGCAGTGGATGTTGTCTGTATTGACTGTACTAAAGCATTTGGCAAGGTTTCTCCTGGAGGCTGCACTAGAAGATCTAATTGTATGGATTCCCTGATGAGTTGGTAAGTTGGATGTAAAAGTGGCTTAGTCATAGAAGACAGAGGGCAGTTGTGGAAGAGTGATTTTCACAGACTGAAGGTCTGTGACCAGTGGTATTCCATATGGATCAGTACTGGGACCTTTGTTGTTTGTAATATATATAAATGAATTGGATGAAACTTTGGGTCGTCTGGTTAGTAAGTTTGCAGATGACTTGGAAATTAATGGAGTTGTAGACAGTGAGGAAGATTGTCAAAGGATGCAGCAGGATTTAGATCAGCTGGAAGGTTGGGCAGAGAAATGGCAGATGGAGTTTAATCCAGACAAGTGTAAAGTGATAGATTTTGGGATGCAAGAGGAAATTAAATGGCATTAGGAGCATTAATATACAGAGGGATCCAAGTCCATAGCTCCCTGAAAGTGGATAAAGTGGCAAAGAAGGCATATAGTATGCTTGTCTTCATTGGTTGGGGTACTGAATAAAGACATTGGTAAGTCATGTTGCAGCTGTATAAAACTTTGGTCAGGCCACATTTGGAGTATTGTGTGCAGTTCTGGTCGCAGCACTACAGGAAGGACGTGGCGGCTTGGGAGAGAGTGGAGAAGACTTTCCCAGGAGTTGCCCGGATTGGTGTATATTAGCTATAAGGAGAGGTTGGACAAACTTGGAATGTTTTTGCTTGAGCATCAAAGGTGTTCTGATAGAAGTATATAAACTTATGAGAGGCAATATTAGCGTAGACAGTCTGCATCTTTTCCCAGATTAGAAATCTCAAACATTAGGGGCCATAAGTTTAAGGTGAGAGGGGAAAAGTTTAAAGGAGATGTGTGGGGCAAGTTCTTTACACAGATGATGGTAGGGTCTGGAACACACTGTCAAGGAGGTGGTAGAAGCAGATACAATAGCAAAGTTTAAGAGGTACTTAGACAGACACATGAACAGAAAGGAAGAGAGGAATATGGACCATGTGCAGACAGATAGGATTATTTGAGAAAGGCATCATGAGTGGTATAGACATAGTGGGCCAAAGACCTGTTCCTGTGCGTAGTGTTCTATATGTTCTATATTGACCCATTTGCAAGAGGAAATAGCTCTTTTTTTTAACAGCCTTGTAATTTGGAGTATCTAAGTTTCCCTAGAATCTTCTCCAATCTCTTCAAGAATTTAAAGTGATTTGCAAATGTGATGTTAAAAAAATCCTTTTTACACAACAAATGGTTTGGGTTTTAACTCCACTGCATGGACGTGTGGCGAATTCAGAGTCAACTCATGAATTTAGGAGGTCCTTGGTTGATTGTTTGAATAGAAACAATGTATAAGGGTATGGAGATAAAGCAGGATAATGGCATTGAGTTGTGATGCTCATTGGAGAGCTGCTGCAGATACGATGGGCCAAATGGCCTCCTTCTACATGTAACAATTCAGTGAACTGCAGAGAACCTTATCGCTGACATTGTTCTGGGTAACATTTCTCTGCACCCTCCACAATAGGCCCTTCAGTTCCTGCTGTGTGCTACTAAGAATTGTACACATATTCTATGCATCGCTGGGATAGTATCCAGAGTTCTCAGGCTAATGTTTTAGGTTCAAACCTCATCACAGCAGCTGGAAGAATTTAAATTCAATTCATGCAATGCTGTCTCCCATTAATGATGACTATGAAACTATCATTGGTTGGAAACCCACTTGCTTTTTTAATATCCGGGTGAGACATTACATGGTCTGCCCTACATCTGACCAGAGCAATATGGTTGACTCTGAACTGGCCCAGCAATCCACTGGGTTCAAGGGCAATTAGGGATGGACAACAAATGCTGACTCTGCTGGCCATGTCCACCTCCCATTTAGGAATCAACATAAGGGACAACTGAATCCTTTAAATGTCCCACAGTCGAACAGCAGTTTGGGCTGAAATTCCTTAATATTTCTTGTCCTCTTTATAGTTATCAGCAAAGCTGACAATGTACAAGAAATTGGGGCGGCATGGTGGCCCTGTAGTTAGCATTACTGCCTCACTACGCTAGGGACTCAGGTTCAATCCCACTCTTGGGCGACTGTCTGTGTGGAGTTTGCACGTTTTCCCTGTCTCTGTGTGGGTTTCTTCTGGGTGCTCTGGTTTCCTCCCATAGTCCAAAGGTGTGCCAGTTGGGTGGGTTGGCCATGCTAAATTGCGCACAGTGTCCAGGAATACGTAGGGTAGGTGGATTAGCCATGGGAAATGCATGATTACAGGGATGGGTTGGGTCTGGGTGGGATCCTCTTCAGATGGTCCATGTGGACTTGATGGGCTGAATGACCTACGTCCACACTGTAGGGATTTTATAAAATGGGAGATCTGTGAAGGATTGAGAATATTTATGACAGGTTCATCTGACACTTGGGAAGAGCAGTGCCCATGTTCAAAACGGATGACAAAACAACAGCACACCATCAGGCTTACAGCGATGGGGTTAGAGTAACCATGGAAAACTAATGGGAATCAATTATTCAGAGTAAATCTGAGGGTCATCTGCATAACCTTTAACAATTATCATTCAGGATTTCCAAATGACTTTCAAAAGGCTGTCCTTTAAGCTTAGCATGTGGGAATGGATAAGGGATTGTATAAAACAAAGGTAAGAAAGAATGAAGAGTCCTTGGAGAAGTTCACTTTGAATTTGGGAAGAACTGACTAGGGGGTCATCAGGGTTGAAAGTATTCCAACTTCATAAGAACGTAGGAACAGAAGGAGACCATTTAGCCCCTTGAGCCTGTTCCCCCGTTCTGTGAGATCATTGACTGATCGGTGGCCTAACTCCACACAGTTGCCTTTGGCTCGTATCCTTTCTGGATTCAGCTTTGTAGATGAGGGAAAACCTGGAGCAGAATTATGCTTCAGACGAAACAACTGACTAGAATCCAGTTATTCGATGTTATGGCTGGATTAATGAAAATAGGCTGCTGACCATATTAATGCAGCAACTCATGCCTCATTAATCCACATCTTGTGTTCCATATATCACTGATCCTTCATTGTCGCTGGGTCAAAATCTCAGAACTATTCCCCTAATGGCATTGGGAGGTCAACCTCCAGCACAATGACTGCAGCGGTTCAAGAAGGCAGCTCACCACCATCTTCTCAAGGAGCAATTAGGGATGTAGGCAATAAATACTGGCCCAACCAGCATCCCATGCATGAATAGAGAAAGATTTACAGTTTACGGGAAAGACACCAGTGGTTGAGGGGGCGATGAACAAGGTTAGAACGATTTGGCACAGAAAGATGCCATCCAGCCCATTCTAACCCACCTTGCAACATTTTGTCCAGAGCTTTGCAAGTTACAGTGCTGCAGGTGCAGGTCCAGATATCTTGCAGCAAGCATGCTCATCTGCATCAGGGCTTTCTTTATGTACTGGGTTCCAAAAATTACTGCACACCCCGATTGCATTTCCCAAAGCGTCCTCAGCATTGTTCCTCTCCCCTTTACACTTCACAGATTCTGCTCTAAAGAGATAACGATTCACCATCTCTCACATCTGTGCAGTCTCTGCACTATTCTCAGTGCTTAGCTCTTAACTCTAGCCCGTGTCTGCAGCATCAGCGCCACTGACACTGAAAAAGCCCCCTTCCCATCCATTCCTGTTTTTAATTCTGCATTTGAGGGGCTTTGAAAAATTCCGGGCTCGCTCGCCGGAACAAGAGAACCACTGCAAAAAAAAACTTACAAAACGTCCCAAGATCAAGCTGCCAGGACCGTCTCAGAGGAATTGTGCGTAAAATCACCGCAGTGTCGTCCATCGAGCGGTACACACCTCCTGTCCCGAGGCTAAACCTTCACAAGGTGAAAGGGAGAGAGAATCCGCACAAGCAAGACTGTTCCAGGACGGTCAAGGTGGAAAGGGAATGGGAAGCCTGGTGAATACTGCATTTAAATATTGAAAACTGACTGTACCACTTTTTTTTTCTCTTGAAGCAGGGGGCCAGTACAGATTAAAGGTCTACATTAAAAGGGTGTCATCTCAATCTCAGTGGAACAGACACTGGCTGACCAACAAGCCATGGGGGGGGTGTTTGGGTGGGCAACACATTTTGGTGAAATGTTTTCGACTTGAAATCACCAGCGTTCGTTATTGTGGATGCTTATCCTGGTTCCACAGTTCTGATGTGTAGATTTGACACTGAATCCATTTATTCAGATAGATTATTGATCAATAAGAAGATGGAATCAACCCTGATCTTATTAAAGGGACGAATAGCCTAATCCTGCTCCTAAGTTCTACATCCCTGTTTTCATACTCTCCCATACAGTATGGAAGAGACTCTTCAGCCCAAGGGCAAAATGCTACTCTAAATCTACACGAGTCCTACTTCCCAGCACTTGACCCATAGCCTTGAATGTTATGTAAATTTAAGCTCATTGAAGTACTTTTTAAAGGTTTCCTGTGTCAACTAACCTATCTCTCCTCACCTCAGGCAGTACATTCCAGACTCCCACCACCCCCTGGGGAAAATTTAAACCCTTAGCCTTTCACTTTATACCTCCTTGCTTTTGACCCCTCAACTAAGGGGATCTGTTGCTTTCCATCCACCTTGTCCATACCCCTCAAAATCTTATATAGAGTTACAGAGATGCACAGCACGGAAACAGACACTTCGGTCCAACCCGTCTATGCTGACCAGATATCCCAACCCAATCTAGTCCCACCTGCCAGCACCCAGCCCATATCCCTCCAAACCCTTTCTATTCATAGACCCATACAAATGCCTCTTAAATGTTGCAATTGTACCAGCCTCCACTACATCCTCTGGCAACTCATTCCATACACGTACCGCCCTCTGCATGAAAAAGTTGCCCCTTAGGTCTCTTTTATATCTTTCCCCTCTCACCCTAAACCTATACCCACTAGTTCTGGACTCCCCAACCCCAGGGAAAAGACTTTGCCTATTTATCCTATCCATGCCCCTCATAATTTTGTAAACCTCTATAAGGTCATCCCTCAGCCTCTGACGCCAGGGAAAACAGCCCCAGCCTGTTCAGCATCTCCCTGTAGCTCAGATCCTCCAATCCTGGCAACACCCTTGGAAATCTTTTCTGAACCCTTTCAAGTTTCACAACATCTTTCCGATAGGAAGGAGAGCAGAATTGCATGAAATACTCCAACAGTGGCCTAACCAATGTCCTGTACAGCTGCAACATGACCTCCCAACTCCTGTACTCAATACTCTGACCAATAAAAGTGAGCATACCAAACGCCTTCTTCACTATCCTATCTACCTGTGACTCCACTTTCAAGGAGCAATGAACCTGCACTCCAAGGTCTCTTTGTTCAGCAACACTCCTTAGGACCTTACCATTAAATGTATACGTCCTGCTAAGATTTGCTTTCCCAAAATGCAGCACCTTGTATTTATCTGATTTAAACTCCATCTGCCACTTCTCAGCCCATTGGCCCATCTGGTCCAGATCCTGTTGTAATCTGAGGTAACCCTCTTCACTGTCCACTACACCTCCAATTTTGTTGTCATCTGCAAACTTACTAACTGTACCTCTTATGCTCGCATCCAAATCATTTATGTAAATGACAAAAAGCAGAGGGCCCAGCACCGATCCTTGTGGCACTCCACTGGTCACAGGCCTCCAGTCTGAAAAACAACCCTCCACCACCACCCTCTGTCTTCTACCTTTGAGCCAGTTCTGTATCCAAATGGCTAGTTCTCCCTGTATTCCATGAGATCTAACCTTGCTAATCATCTCCCATAGGGAATCTTGTTGAATGCCTTACTGAAGTCCATATAGATCACATCTACTGCTCTGCCCTCATCAATCTTCATACTTCAACCAGTTATCCTATCACCCTTCTTTGCTCCAAAAATTGTCTTGAGCTTATCAAGGCTTTCTTCAGAGCTAAACTGTTCCATCCCTTGCAACATTCTGGTGAATCTCCTCTGTACTCCCTCCACCACACTACACTGTGGTGACCAAAACTGCACATGGTACTCCAGCTGTGCTCCTGTATGCCCCTCCCCCCACCTTGTCTCAGCCGGATCCCTCCAGCCTGGCACCGCCTTCCTGACCTGCAGTCTTCTTTTTGACCTCTCCGCCTCCATCCTACTCCGACCTATCACCCTCACCTTGACCTCTTTCCACCTATCACATTTCCAACTCCCCTCTTCCAAGTCCCTCCTCCCTACCTTTTATCTTCTCCTGCTGAACACTCTCTGCTCATTCCTGAAGAAGGGCCTGTGCCCGAAACGTCGAATCTCCTGTTCCCTGGATGCTGCCTGACCTGCTGTGCTGTTCCAGCAATAAAGTTTCAACTTTGATCTCCAGCATCTACAGACCTCACTTTCTCCTCCTGTATGCCTTAACTACCCTGTTAACTTGACAAACTCCCTAAGATCCCTCTGTTTAGCTGAGCTTCCTAATGTCCTGCCATTCATTGAGTAGACCCTTGTTGTATTACTTCTTCCAAAGTGCATCATCTCACACTTATCAGGGTTGAATTCCATCTGCCACTTATTTACCCATCTGACCAACCCATCAATATCCTCCTGTAACTTAACACCTTCCTCACCATCAACCACGCAGCTAATCTTTGTGTTATCCACAAACTAACTTATCATCCCCCGCCATTTTCTCACATGTAATTTATAAATATACGTTAATTTTTTGGGGGCCTTGAGCTATGTCTAAAGTCACCATCTGCTTTAAGGGGAAAAATGTTATTTAAGGTAAATTCTGAGACAAATCAGAGGTTAATTTCTGTTGACATGAGTTGATATATGTATTTCTGCTTCTCAGTGAAAACGCATTTTTAAAGGTATTACTGACATTTCCGCACAATGTCCTGTGATGAATGCATGTTAACTGGAAGATATGGAGTGGGTAGTGTTAAATTGTAACCTTAAAACCTTACCTTGCTAGCAAATCTCTCCATGGTTTTGCCCCTCCAGATCTGTCACACCTCCTTTAAAATCACAAACGCTCATAATACATATACTTCTTTGATTCTGGCAAATTGCACGTCTCCTATTTGAATCACTCCAACATTGTGGCCGTGCTTTCAGTTCCTCTGCTCTTTAAACCACTCCTTAACTAGTATGTAGACAGGCCAACAAGGGGCAAGGCCACATTAGATTTGGTACTCGTTAATGAATCCAGCCAGGTGTTACATTTGGAGTTAGGTGTGCACTTTGGTGAGAATGACCACAATTCGGTTATGTTTACTTTAGCGATGGAAAGGGATAGGTATATATCGCAGGGCAAACATTATAGCTGGGGAAAAGGCAATTACAATGCAATTAGGCAAGATGCATGTCCCTTAAGAAAAAAATTGTCTAATATTTATTTTCATTATTTGTTTAAATATAGACAAATTTACCTGTTTTTGTTATGCTTTCATTGGCTGTGGGTATCACTGGCAAGGCTAACATTTGTTACCAATCCCAAATTATCCTTGAACTGAGAGGCTTGCGAGGTCATTTCTGAGGGAAATTAATAGTCAATCTTATTGCTGATTCCTTATCCCACTCTTTCAATGGTCACAACAAGATTTCAATTTAAAAATGAAAGTTATATTGCTAATATTATGACTGCATATTAGACTATATAGCTCAGTGTTAGAAAGGTCAGCCAAGTTCCTTAAAGTAACAAATAAAGAAATTGTTTAATGTGAAAAAAAATTACATAAACAAAGATGCAAGGATTATCAACATATGCAAAGATATCCAACTCCTTCTTGAAAAAATACACACAATCATAACCATAACCATCTACAAGCCTGGCAAAGGGGGGGGGGGGGGGGGGGGCGGGTGTGGGTGAGGTACCTCTGCAGAATGCTGCCTTAGAAGTACTTTGTACCAATACAGTAATGGTTACATTTGGAACATAAAATTATTCACTGATTATTCCCAGATGCTAGTCTATAGCTGAAGTCACTGTCTGCACAGACAGTTGGCCTTGAGGTTTCCTCTTGGATCAGTTCTGCTAGTTGAATTCTCTTTCTCTGGAGACAGTGGTATCGATTCAGCCTTCTCCTTTAGGAACCCTCTACTTGTGGTGATGAGGTCTTCCAGTGGGTTTGCAATTCACAAATTTTGATGAGAAAGAGAGATAGAGAACAATGGCTGTTCCTCTGAAGGCAAGTTCTCTCTGACCATCTGTGTACAAATCACAAATTGGGTCACGTGACCTCTCTTTGACCTCCTCAGTGGACACAGTGTCTCCATTCCAATAGCTTACATTAAAGATACACATATACATCCAAACAATGATATTATAAAGTAACAATTCAGCAAACACATTTTTTATAATACTAGCTTTAAGTTCTAGATGTATTCAACTCATATTTCAGAGCATTAATCTCGGGCTCTATTTCAGTGACATGGAGTTAGGTACGCACTTTGGTGAGAGTGACCACAATTCATTATGTTTGTTTTAGCGATGGAAAGGGATTGGTATATATTGCAGGGCAAAAGTTATAGCTGGGGGAAAGGCAAATACGATGCGATTAGGCAAGATGCATGTCCTTTAAGAAAAACTTTACTTTTTTCTCCCATGTCCTACCTCAACTCTGCAGTTGAAGGATAGTACTAAGATGTTGATGAACAACTGTTGTGAACAAATCTTTACATGTTGGAAGAGCAGTCCAATGATGTTTATCTTATAAAAGTGCAGTACCATGTAAGAAGGTGATCACTTATACACTTACACTTACATCTTCGGTGGACTAGAATTATGCCCAACGATGAATGAAAAAGTCTGGTTTTCTTATTGCATGACTGAGAGTTCATAACGAAACCTGTGATATAACAGCTAATGCAAACAGGATTCTGAGGTATATTCACCAGTCAAATCACCATAAAACAAAGTACAGTTTGGTAAAGCCTCAGTTGAAATCCTCTGTCCAATTTTGGTCACGCCATATGATGGCAGAAGCTCTGAGATGGATTCAAATGAGGGAGACACGATTAAAGACACATTTAAAACATTTTAATTGCCCACATTGTCTTAAGGAGCTGTAATCTTTTGAGAACCAGAGATTCAGGGCTAATTTAATCAAATTTTGTAAAATTATGAAGGGAACAGATTGTGTTTATGTGAACTAATAATTTCAAATGAACAGGAGGAAGTGGATCATTCAGAAGATTATGTGGAGGAGCAGGGATCATACTTACAGCTAATGAAAGGCAGAGGTAAGTGAGGTGATAACCACTGCACCTTAATTTGCTGCATTACATCAAGTGTCAGCTGATTATTTTCCAATGGTGGGTTAGGGATCAGCTCAAATTGTTATGTCAATCCAGGTCAATCTGATTTCCTGGACTGGTTTCGTTTG
Organism: Chiloscyllium plagiosum; assembly: GCF_037043375.1. Lineage (NCBI taxonomy): Eukaryota > Metazoa > Chordata > Chondrichthyes > Orectolobiformes > Hemiscylliidae > Chiloscyllium > Chiloscyllium plagiosum. Next base: position 10,310,769 of record NW_028270158.1, on the reverse strand, counting down.
CTTAATGGGGTCAGAGGTCACAACAGATGTTTTCCCATTCTTCCACCTAATTGGTGAATTTTATCTGGCTACCCAGATGGAAAATAACAGTAAACCTGCAAATAACACATACTTGTCTGACCCTCATCTTGTATGGAGCTCAAGTCCACTCATTTCCAAATATTATTGATTTCTTTTCTCTCTCTGGGAATTATTGCCTCTACCAGGAGATCACATCTCAGGGAGGGTGCATGGTGGATGTTTATATTGTAGAATTGTACATGCTAGTTAGACCTAGGAGTAATTTCTTGTCAGATAATTTTGTATGGATGTCAATTCAAGCACTGAAACCACCAGTCAAATTCATTAGTAACCCACCTCTGTAGACAGTAGACAGCTGTCAGTTCAGCAATTTAGAACTCATTTAGAAATGTCCAATATATTAATTGCTATTTTCTAACATATATTTTCATTGGAGAGGTTATTAAGAATATAAGGAGTCAGGTGATTATAAAGGAACAGGGAAGAATGAGTGCATAAAATGCGCACATGTGCCAGACCTACCATTGCTAAGAAGCAAGGTATTTTATGTAGACTCATTCTACCTTGTTCCTTTATAATCACCTTCTCAGAAATGGTAGGTCCGGCACATGTATGCATCAGTCAAAGTTGAAGCATTTGCTACCATCTTCACCCAGAAATACCAAATGGGTGATCCCTCTCAGCTTCCGCTTAAGGACCTGACAATCAAAGTGCCCATTTGCAGTCAGTTCATTTCTACTGACATCCATAAATCACGTTACGTTTCAGAAAAACACCAAAACAGGGAAAATTCACAAACCTGAAACATCACCCTCGTTTCTCTCCACAGATGCTGTCTGAACTTCTGACGATTTCCAGCAATTTGTGATGCTATTTCAGATATCCAGCATTCACAGTACTTGCTTTGGGATCATATTTCTTTGGTTTAGTACTGATAAAACAAATTTAATCATTTCTCAACATCTCTTAACACTTCAAATGGTCTGTATTTTCTTCTATGCAGATTTTGCTTAAATATCAGTCACTTGTCAGATGCTAAGTTTGCTGACAAGTTTTTAACTACACAGAGGCTGCTCAAAGGCCAGATGTGGCCAGTTTAGTTCAGTTCTGGTTTCATGACCAAAGACTACAGCACTGTTTGTTTTTAAAATCATTGTCAATTTACATTTGAATTGTTGTTTTAACACAGTAAAATGTCCTAAGTTGCTTCACACGATTATTATCAGACAAAATTTGCCCCAACCCTCAGCCTCCGACACTCGAGGGAAAATAACCTCAACCTATTCAGCCTCGCCCTATAGCTCAAACTTTCCAACCTCAGCTACATGCTTGTAAATCTTTTCTGAACCCTTTCAAGCTTAATATCTTTTGTGTAGCAAAAGTTACTGTTCAATTGGGGGCTGCTGGATGGGTGACAGTCATAGAGTCATGCAGCATGGCAACAAACCCTTCAGTCCAACCAGCTCATGCAGAACATAACCCAAACTAAAGTAGTCCCACCTGCCTGCTCCTGGCCTATAACCCTTCAAATCTTTCCTATTCATGTATCCATCTAAATGTCTTTTCAACACTGTAATTGTACTCACATCCACCACTTCCTCAGGATGTTCATTCAGCACTTGAACCGCCCTTTTCTGTAAAAAATAAATTGCCTCGTGTCTTTTTTAAATCTTCTCCTCTCACCTTAAAAATGTGCCCCCGAATCTTGAAATTTCCCATCTTAGGGAAAAGACAATTACTATCAACTGTATCTATAACTCTCATTATTTTATAAACTTCTTTCAGGTCACCTCTCAACCACCTACGCTCCAGTGAAAAAAGTCCCAGACTATCTATCCTTTCATTATAACTCAAACCTTCCATACTCAGCAACATCCTGGTAAATATCTTCTGAACCCTATCCAGCTTAATAATAGAAAGAAGAAAAAATCTTGCAGACTGTTGAAAAGATTAAAGATAAGACAGCTGCAAGATCTGAGAAGTCTAACACACACACACACACTCTCACTTCCCATCACCTTCCCCCCCACCCCACCCACACACACATACACAGTCATTACCCACCCCCCACACACACCCAGATACACAGTCTCTCTCCCCATCACGTAGACACACACTCTGTCTCACACACACGGAATCGCTCTTTCTTCCACCCCCACCCCCTAAATACACTCCCCCTCTCTCACACGCGCACACATAAATCTGTAGGGTGCAACTGCAGATACATTCTATTTTGTTCACAATTTGTGGACAGTCAGTCAGTCAGTCAATGTGGCATTGTATAAACTCCTACTTTGGAAATAAAACCAGTCTGACTCCAGAATGAGACACACGAGACTCCAAACAAGACCTCATGCCCAAAACTCATTGCCTGACCTGAGGTGTCACCGCCTTTACATTGATAACACCTTGAGTTATTGCAGGGCAGTGACTTGAAAGAAATTCTGAGATTTCCATATTAATCAATTGAAACATGCACCTCCATTCTAACTGATGCAAGGCTTAAGAGACAGCTTTGGTGCATTCAATTCGTTGTACGACCCTTTGATCTTTTCCTTATAAATTCTGTACTTAAGATCTTCCTCTCTCACTAACACCTGATGAAGGGGCAGCCCTCCAAAAGCCAGTGTTTTCCAATAAACCCACTGCACTATAACCTGGTGTGGTGTGATTTTTAACCTTGTACAACACCGGTACCTCCAGGACAGGAGCGGGTACGGAGAGGGAATACAAGAGGACCATGGAGAGAGTGGATCAGCTCTGGCAGCCCCCAGTGTGGGCAGGAAGACACAGTGAACACTCCCAGGCACTTCAAGGCCCAGCCGTTTCCATCGTTACCCAAACGGGCGGAGCGATTGGTCGCGGCAGGCCCACGTGACCCGTGTTTATATCACGTGGGTATGCCGCCCGCCGCCTGGCATCTCGGGAGTTGTAGTTTGTGCGGGAAACCGGACCTTGGTCGCGGTTTACTCCTTGCTCGCTCTTCCCCGTACGTGGAGGGTGGACTGTCGGCTTGCAGTGAATGGGGAGGAGGATAAGGCGGAAAACACTTATTGATATTTGTTTATCCCGTAAATATTCGGCTGCGGGCTTCAGGGCGGAACGTTGGTGGGGGTGGGAAGGGAGACGGCGACGGTTTCCGGTCGCTGGCGGCGGGCGGAAGGGAGGCGGCGATGGTTTCCGGGTGCATGGCGGCGGGCGGCAGGTGGCAGGTGAGGGCGTTTCTTCTCCAAGCGGAGTTTTGTGTTGCTGGGGGAAAAAGAAGAGGAAAGTTCTCTCAGACGGAGATGGAGTGTGAGGGACACCTCGCGGGGAGGCCTGGCAGTGGTCCCGGTGACCGCTGGGGCCCTTTCGGCGGAGATAGTGAAACCCGCAGCTGGGGCCGTTTTTGTCTTGTGTTTGTGTTTGGCGGGCGCTGAGCTCCTTGTGACGGTAATGGTGGCTGAGGGAGAGGCTGCGACTATCATGGGGCCTACGGCAAGCCACCCATTTCACTGAGGCTGAGCTGAGGGAGAAGGTCAGAATCAACACTTTTTATAAGGACTCGGGGGGTGGGATCTAACTGAAGTTTACTGAATGGCCTGGACAGAGTGGATGTTGGGAAGGTGTTTCCATTGGTAGGAGAGACAAGGACATGAGGGCACAGCCTTAGAGTAAAGGGAAGACCTTTTAGAACGGAGATCAGGAGAAACTTCTTCAGCCAGAGAGTGGTGAATTTGGAATTCATTGCCACAGAAAACTGTGGAAGAGAAGCAGGAGGCTGGAAGAACACCAGCAAGCCAGGCAGCATCAGGAGGTGAAGAAGTCAATTGAGCATTTGCAATTTTTTTTTGTTTCGAACGGAAGGCTGGGAAGGCCAGGTGGTTGAGTGTATTTAAGACTGAAATAGATAGCCTTGATACTCAAGAACCTCAAGGATTATGGGGATAAAGTGGGAGAATGTGGTTGAGAAACTTTATCAGGGTAAAAACAATGACTGCAGATGCTGGAAACCAGATTCTGGATTAGTGGTGCTGGAAGAGCACAGCAGTTCAGGCAGTATCCGAGGAGCAGTAAAATCGACGTTTCGGGCAAAAGCCCTTCATCAGGAATACAGACAGAATGCCTGAAGGGTGGAGAGATAAATGAGAAGAGGGTGGGGGTGGGAAGAAAGTAGCATAGGTATGGCAACTAATCCAGAATTGAGAAACTTATCAGCCATGATTGAATGGCAGAGCAGACCCAATCGGCTGAATGGCCTAATTTCTGCTCCTATATCTTATGGTGTTAACATTTTACCTTCTGTCAATAATGTTGCAAGAAAACGCTTCCAGTTCCAAATAAGAAGTAATTTATTTGGCAGGGAACTTTTTAACCAATACCTTGCCTGTAACAAAGAATTGAAGGATTATGTTGTTTGATAACATTTGCCAGTCATACACCCTACATACCTAGCTTTGCAATGACACTGAAGTTCATATGCCACATTACTCATTTGTGTGATGAACAGTTGTCTTTTGGCTTCATGGCAGCATCTTGTTAGTAGCAAGTACCACTTTTATTGCTACCACATAACAGTAATGTAAAACGTCACTCCACCTATTCAAATTTGCTCAGTGTAATTTTGTCTTCAATAAGTTTAAATTTTTCTTGTTAAACATGGAATTACAAAGTTAATCTTGACTGTATTTTAGGAATGTAAATGATATCCTACAGTATTTTACTTGAAATATTTGAATTGTATTTCAGAACAAAATGACTTATAAAAATGTTCCAGGTTGTGAACATTATGTCAATTAAACTAATTCCACCTTTTCACAGTAGTGAGGCATAAAACTAAAATTAAACTTTTCCAGTATATATTTTGATTAGGAATTTTGTCTTTCTACATTGGTGTCTCGCTTGTCATGTGTCTGGTAGTGACTGGTAACTATTTTAAAGGAAAGTCAAAACTTCCACTTAATAGTTGAAAGAGTAGCTCCACAAGATTTCACATTAAGATTTCTCTGACAAATTGGTGAAATATAATTTGATAACACTTTTTAGTTGGAGACAGAGCATACTTTGAGTTACAGGACTTTGCCCTTTTAACTCCAGTGAATAACCGACTTCATGGAAATGCTTTTACAATGTCCAGTAAGTAGTCAATTGTTTTTGTTTTGACACCATCTGTAGGGAGTCTTGGCTTCTGAAGATTTACTTTCATTCCTTTTCTTAGTCTGGTAACTTTTATCTCTAGGGCTGCCTTTTATGGTGAGGAACCTGGCCTGTGATTTTCAGGATGATTGTTGATTAGCTATCCTTGACCATCACAACTCTCTTTTATTTTCGAAGTAAATGCACAGTTTAACACATAACTATACAACCTGACATTCTCAACACCTTCCTGGCACTTTGGAGACTAGCATTCTAACCACTATAAGCGCAGATATTGTGACCATTACCTCCTGAGTTTAAAGTCCTAACCTCTTCCTAATAAAATTCCACATTTGCTTGATCTTTAGCATTCCCCGTCACCCAGTCCTGCTGTCAAATAAACTTCAGAACCATCTTGTGGCCCCCTTCATTTTACCGTCAATCTTAGACACCATGCCAAATGACATCAATATTTAAATTTCATGTTATTTACAACTGAGGGCTAACGTTTTGAATTCGGATATACTGTGGCAGTATTTACTTTTTAAAATTGGAATTAGTATGATTTCTTGATTAAACACTACCCCAATTCTTGTTAATATCCACCACAGTCTTGCAGCTCCCTCCTGTTCTGCATTTCAATAGGAAATAAAAGCTTGAGTGGTTGGGAAAATACAAATGTATTTCTCCATCCAACTCACCATTTTTTGTTTACAAAGGCCATGTTTTGTCGTGTGTTGAAGTTATCATAGAATTTCCACAATTGCTTGATCTCTGATATGACCACAGTCCTGTGGGAGGATGCATGACCTACAAGTACAAATTCAGTAACTGTGTTTGTTCCATACTCTTATTGTCAATAGAAAAAGGGTTGTTTAATGAAGAATTGGCTGACTTGTGAATAAGTTTTAGAAGCATCAAGGCTGATGAACCTGCCAGCTGGAATTTCAGTAATGTTGAAATTTGAATCTGGAAGTTAAGGGGTATCTCCAGCAGTTGAAGCTGTTTAATTGGTAGTTTTGGTAAATTGACAAAATAAAAGTCAATGGAGAGGAGGCAGAAAATACTACTACTGAAGTACTACTTCAGTCCATCCTCATTCTAGTCAATGTTAATGCTGTAAAATTGCCTCCTGTCTTATCAAATTAACCAAATCTCTAACTAGAATGTACATCTTCATTCGAATCCATTTGTGGATCTTGTAAAGTAATTCCATGCAAGTTGTCAGAATCTAGCCCATTTTGTAGAAATGGCAGAATACTCTTGGTCTGCTCTTTTGCTTGTTAATCCTCACATAGTACTGTAATGGATAAGGGCTGGCTAATAACTGGATAATAATTCTGTTCAATCTCTATAATTTTATCTTGCTGAACTTGTTTTTTAAACCCTATTTATACTGAGACAAAGAGGAATAAAGTCAACAAGGTATAGCATCAGAAAGAGAAATGCTTTTTGCGTATCATTTGAACCTTGGTTTGGACTTCATCTCTGAACTTCACTCCGATAACATATTTGACTGGATTAAAAAATGACATTGCCTACCTTAAACTGAAAAGAGTACGATTTGACCCAGGATGATGTCAATTATACCCTTTGCTAGTTGGACATGGCCAAAGCAGTGTATTCTAAGGCTGCAAGTTGAGGATGTTACTGGGGGTGTCTTAAGCTGTATTAGCTTTCTGAGGTAAGTTACTTTACTGAACCATATGTTTTCTTACAGGACAGAAAGACTGTTGAAGCTTACGTCCTTTGACATAATAACATTTGAACATAAATTTGTCTTCCCCTCTAGATTTAGATTTTGGTGAAGAAACAGCAACTCAATAATTTTGCATAATAGAAAAATAAAATTTAGGACATAAGAAATTATAATCTCGCATCTGTTATGCATCCCTATTGCGCAATAACGGTCGGAACATCTTGCATTCCACATTGGATCTATATTGAAAAATAAGATTTATTCAAAAGTGCTGAAGATGTTTTTCTGTATATAGTGTAATATGTGATGAAGCACACAATGCTAGAAATAACATACAGAAGGGAGGCCATGTTTTATAATGAGGAGAAAGTGAGGACTGCGGATGGTGGAGATCAGAGTCAAGAGTGTGTCAGGCAGCATCCGAGGAGCAGGAGAATTGATGTTTCGGGCATAAACAGAGTCTGACATTTATTTAGAGCTGAATCACCTTGGAGTGTAAATTTATACAGTGTCAGCTTTTCTGTATACTGACCTGTGAGCCCCTCAAGGGTAACAGTAAATAGAAGATCCAGTTTAAAAATGTGACTAAAGAATACTTTATATTTCACTGAAGACTATGTTAAGTTTTCTAAGATGGCAGAGGAAGCATATTAGATTTTAAATTAGATTAGATTCCCCACAGTATGGAAACAGGCCCTTCAGCCCAACAAGTCCACACAGACTCTCCGAAAAGTAACCCACCCAGATCCATTTCCCTATCCTATATTTATCCCTGACTAATGCACCTAACACTCTGGGCAATTTAGCATGTCCTGCACATCTTTGGATTATGGAAGGTAGCCAGAGAACCAGGAGGAAACCCATGCAGACATGGGGAGAAATTCCACACAGTCTCCTGAGGTAGGAATCGAACCTGGGTCCGTGGTGCTGTGAGGCAGCAGTGCTAACCACTGAGCCATATAATTGAGGCCTGAGATATTTATCCACCATTCAATGGAAAATTTGCAAGTCTGTGACATGTCTTAAGGTGTTTATATGGTCAAATTCTTTTTATTTCATTCTTCGACATCAATAACCTGAAACTTTAATTGTTTTTCTCCACTGATACTTTCTGACCTGGGTTTTGTTTCCAGCTATTTTTATTCAGGCTTTGTGTTTCCAGCATCCACAGCATTTTGCTTCATCTTTTGATTTCTGAATTGAGTTATTAATTGATTAAGTCCTTAATTTCTTTCTTTTTTTTTCATTTCAGGCTTTTAACAAAATAGATGTGAACCTTGGGTTCTGCCAATGTGAGGAGTTTAATTCAACTTGACTGTGTTTATGGAACAATGATGATTTGCACACTACAACATATTGATGTATGTTATCAGATAAGCTGACTTGTCAATAAGGACCAATTTGTCAACAGTTTCAAACGTGGAACTGTGGTTTTCCTGTCAGATCGGGCATTCTGGAGTAATTGAGAACGGCAGCTCCCACTTCATAACTGGCAACGTTGCCTGAAGTTACTTGTGTTTTCGATGGAGAAGATGGCACGAGTGACCACAGTCCTGAGTGGCTCAACCATCACAGGCCGAACTATGTTCTGCCACCTTGATGCACCGGCCAACGCCATTAGCGTATGTAGGGACGCTGCTCAGGTAGTAGTGGCTGGTCGCAACATCTTTAAAATCTACTCCATAGAAGAGGAACAGTTTGTGGAAAGGGCAAATCTCCGAGTTGGGCGTAAGCTGTCCCTGAATTTCAGCTGTGCTGATGTGGTGTGGCATCAAATGGATGATAATTTACTGGCAACAGCAGCCACAAATGGAGCCGTGGTCACCTGGAATCTGGGCAAACCATCTCGCAACAAACAGGATCAGCTTTTCACTGAGCACAAACGCACTGTCAATAAGGTCTGCTTCCACCCGAACGAGGTCAACATGCTGCTGAGTGGTTCTCAGGATGGCTACATGAAGTGCTTCGATCTTCGGAAGAGGGAATCTGTGAGCACCTTCTCTGGTAAAACATATAATTGTGTTCCTGTAAACTCAGTGATCAGTTCGTGTAGGCAACAGCATTCCTGTATTTACGATTCATGTAAAAAAAAAATTAGCTGCATAATTTTTCATGTATGGTTTCACGCATTTTGTAAACCGTACACTACAATGGAAATAAGTTTTATAATAGTCTTTTAATGAGCTCTATAAAAATCAGCAGTGAGGGCTGACAGGTTTAAACATTGCCCTCGTTTCCTTCCTTGGTGGCATGTCCCTCTAAAGCAAAGTAGTTGAAGGAATGCCAAAATGTGTGCCATTCCTTTGTCTGATGAAGGACTAACACTGTTTCCTTGGTTTAAGGCAGCTACCATCCCGTTGGGGGTGAGGAAGGGTGCCTTTAATACAATTTATAAGCAGTTATCTCAGATTAGTTTGCTTAAAGCTGTCCCTGCCATTTTTTGTAATAAACTATTCTAAGATGCTTGAAGGAAGCAGTTTGAGAAGTGTTTTCTTTTCCACTGTTTTATCCAGAAGTCATTTCATTCGTTGAATACTATTTTGTTTGACACAAAGCGCCCCTTGTTGTCTGTTTATTTTGCCTCGTTATTAGTTTGGATTTGTGTTTTCTTATTAAAAGGTTTCATTTGAAATTTTAACACATTTCGGTTTATTGTCGGGGAAGTTGGAACTTCTGATATAAAGGTTGTTGGATGTGGGAGGAAGTGGAACCTTAAGCATTGGTTTCTTTTAGATATGGCCAGATTAAATGTTTGTATGCATGTACATGAACACACTGAAATCCCTCCAACAATGAATCTTAACCCACTCTCTAATCACTAAATTAATACTTTCCATATGTCTCACCAGCTATCCTCTAGGATATCTGACTAGGATTTTCACTTAACTGTAAGCTGTAACCCTGAGAGCAAAAGGAACCATTCAAATTTATGTAACGCGAACTAATTAGATCTTCTGCAGGGGAGACAATAATCTCATTGATTTAAGATTTATGTGTTCCGATAAGTCCTGCCAGTATTCACTGCCATAACTATTGAACCTGTTTTGGTAATCTTGCAAGTGGACCTTTATCTTCTGTAGGTCAGTCAGAAAGTGTCCGGGATGTCCAGTTCAGTATAAAAGACTATTTCGCATTTGCTGCTTCATTTGAAAATGGTAATGTTCAGCTCTGGGACATAAGACGGCCAGATAGATATGAGCGCATGTTTACAGCACATAATGGACCTGTCTTCTGCTGTGACTGGCACCCAGATGATAGGTGAGTAAAGTGAGGCTCTTACGACCTTCAGTAATTTCATAGAGTCCTGATAAGACTTTTTTTTTGTTTCCCTTAGCCAAACTGAGGAACGTTTAAGATCTTAAAGTCACCTTCAGTATAACTTGACTCAATCAACATGGTAGACAGGCATCAGTCAATGGTTAGTACATACACGCCAGAGGGAGTATTGTGCCAAATATTCTGACAAAGGGCTGCAGGACTCTCTATACATGCTGCCAGACTTGCTGAGTTTCTCCAGTATTTCTGTTTTCATGATAAATTATTAGCCTGAAAACATGCTACCCCTTTTGTGAAGCCTTGATGCCATATTATACCTTGGGAAAATTTTACCGATATTATTTTTGCATCAAAAATTACAGCAACATTGTCAAAAATTTGCAAAAAATATTGCTTCAAGCGATGTGTTTTTGAAAATTGCCAGTTAATTGCAGAATTTTGAGCCCCGTTTTAGTGAGCAAGTCTTCGACATCAGTCAGGTTTCCAATAAATGAATAAAACCACAAGCCGGTTTCGCTTTTTGGGAATGACCTGAATAACATACATTGTTGGAATTACTTTCTGCTCAAGCAGTGATCTGCCTTGGTTGAGTTGTTGGCCTGGCTACTTACTGAAGCTTTTAACAAGACTGCTGCAGGCACATTGCAGTGTAGCAGATTGTTTCTCGCCCTCATGCATGTTTGCTGTCAGTGGAAATGTTGTCCAACCTGTATTCGTTACTGCTTATTACATCACTGCGATTGGGTACTCTCCATTTGAGGAATGACAGGTAATAGCCAGCAAGACAACTACATAGCCAGCTTTTACTGGCATAATCTGTTAAAACCTAAATGGAAAGTTGGGAGGAGCTGTGTCTATAGAGAGAGTGGTAGGGGGACTGGATGGGACATTTACACCGAAGCTGTTGCACTGGCTCTTGCAGCAATTTACGGCTGATCACAAACCGGGAAGTCCAGGAAAGCTTGAAGATGGGGTGACAGATGGAGTAACTGAAATGAGGGAGAAGTAGCTGAAACACTTGTGACAGTGCCCTACTAGGTGGCAGCATATTGGATCTTCTGCAGTGTGTGCCAGCCTATTACACAACACTCCTTTTAAAGATGAACTTGCAGACTGTAGAGCAACTCCAACTATCAAACTGGTGCCCTCCTGATCGGCTAAATTAGATGCTACCAGAGAATTTAATACTTACAAGCAGCACCATTCAAGTTCTATCAAATATGTTATTTGTAACTAAGGCTTGGGTGATAGAGAAAGCTATTTGGAATGGGCATTTTATATTGGTTTTGTACCTAATTTAACAATAGATCACAATGCAGTTTTTAACATCCGTGTAAAGTTTAGGTGTGGGTGTTTATGTTGAGCTCTATTTTGAAAACAAAAGATCATTGTAACATTGCCCCTTATCAGATCTGATGTGAAGTACCATTAACAGTCTCTTGTGTGTATCTACAGATAATAGAATAGAAAGATAGAACAAGAGGCCAGTCTGCTCCATCTTTCTTGTGCTGAGTCTCTGATCTTCAACTGTAATTACAATTCTACATCCTATTTCCTTCTCCTTGCTCTGTACACCACCTAGAGTTTTGTTTTCTAAAACCTATCCAATTCCATTTTCAAATAATTGTTGCTGCCTTATGGTAACGCATTTCCTGTTGTAACCTACGTATGAAAATCTAATCAAGCATAACCCAAATTTATACCTCTTGTTCCTGTTTACTTTCAAACAGTGGAAATGGATTTTCACCAACTACCTTCTTACCTGAGTATTCTTGAATCACTTATAAACAAAATGGGAGCAGAAATTGGCCATTTGGCCCCTTGATTTGAATTTCATGTTCCCATCTGCCTCTGGCAACCTTTTGATTCTCTTGGCTGACAAGACTTTGTCTATATCTGCCTTAATTTGGATGAGTCAAGATTAGAGTGATGCTGGAAAAGTACAGCAGGTCAGGCAGCATCCGAGGGCCCTGCTTCTGTTGCCTTCTAAGGCAGTCTAAGGAAAACCATTCTCATCCTAATCCTAAAAAGGCAATCCCGAATTTTAAAACTGTCCTCTAGTTTTAGTCCTGCCCACAAGCCCTTCCCCATCCACATTGCTGTACTGTTTCTCCTGAATGTTCAGAACTGCACACACTGCTCCAAATGCAACACACTCATCTCCTTATGTATTTAACATTAATTTTTAACAACATGTATGTGAAAGTGTAGATCCCATGTTAGTTTTCCCCCCACTGCACTGTCCTGTCTTTGCCTTACCTGGGTTGAGGAACATTCTGTTCACTACTTTTTCCTAAAATACTCTGTATTTCAATGTGTCAACTATCTACGCTGTTTTGGTTGAACTACTCTGGTTTGAACATTTGAGTTTATTCCATTGTTGTAGAAGAAATGTCTTCACTGGTTGGACAAGTAATGTATATATCTTAATGGTACTCAAGAGTAAGCAATAAGTGTTTTTGTTCCTTTTGCAGAGGATGGTTAGCAACTGGAGGACGAGATAAAATGGTGAAAGTATGGGACCTGTCAACAACCAGAACCAAAGAGGTCTATTGTGTCCAGACTATTGCCTCAGTAGCACGGGTGAAATGGCGACCAGAAATGAAGTACCATCTAGCAACCTGCTCCATGATGGTAGATCACAACATTTACGTCTGGGATATCCGACGCCCGTACATCCCATTTGGAATGTTTGAGGAGCACAAGGATGTGACCACAGGAATTATATGGCGTCATATTCATGATCCTTATTACCTTCTTTCTGGATCGAAAGACAGTACTCTGTACCAGCACATGTTTAAAGATGCCAGCCGACCTGTTGATCGTGCCAACCCTGAAGGGCTGTGCTATGGGCTGTTTGGAGACTTGGCTTTTGCAGGGAAAGATAGCATGTTTACCAGTGACTCAAATCGGAAAACCTACGGAGGCGAGAGACGCTATCCCATTTTTTTCTTCAAGAAGCCGGATTTATCAGAGCAATTTGCAAATGTGTCCAGTTCTCTGAATGTGTTTGAAATGGAAGGGGGCAGCAACTCCGTGGACTGGTTTGTCAACATGGCACAACAGTACATGCTGACTGGTCGGTCGCTGGCTGAGCTCTGTGATCATAATGCCAAAATCGCGAAAGAATTATATCGTTATCAGGTACGGAGATTACTTGGGTCCAGAATGGAAAATGTATATGTTAAATATAAAAGATATACACACACTCTCCTCCACTCGCGGATTAAGAACTTAAAGGAATTACATTTCCAGTTTCCCCTTCTGTTAGAGTCATAGAGATGTACAGCAGAGACATGGACCTTTTGGTCCAACTTGTCCATGCTGACCAGATATCCTAACCTAATCTAGTTCCATTTGACAGCACTTGGCCCAAATCCATCTAAACCTTTCCTATTCATAGACCCATCCAAATGCTGTAATTGTACCAGCCTCCATCACTTCCTCTGGCAGCTCATTCCATACACGTACCACCCTTGGTGTGAAAAATTTGCCCCTTAGGTCTCTTTTATATCTTTCCCCTCTCACCATAAACCTATGCCCTCTAGTTCTGGACTCCACCACCTCAAGGAAAAGGCTTTGTCTATTTATCCTATCCATGTTCCTCATGATTTTATAAACCTCTATAAGGTCACCCCTCAGCCTCTGACACTCCAGGGAAAACAGCCCCAGTCTATTCAGCCTCTCCCTGTAGCTCAAACCCTCCAACCCTGGCAACATCCTTGTAAATCTTTTCTGAACCTTTTCAAGTTTCACGACATCCTTCTGATAGGAAGGAGACCAGAATTGCACTCAGTATTCCAGAAGTGGCCTAACCAATGTCCTGTACAGCTGCAACATGACCTCCCAACTCCTGTACTCAATGCTCTGACCAAAGCATACCAAACACCTTCTTCACTATCCTATCTACCTGCGACTCCACTTTCATGGAACTATGAACCTGTGTCCACTGCGTTTACCACTAATAGCTGGTTCACCATTTATTATCACTGCAGAATAACCCCTCTGGATCATTTGGCAGGGAGGCATTAGAAGATTTGAAATTGCACCTCAAAGTAAATAATCATATTTTAAGGACAGAGAGCGCGGTTTTTGTTAATGAGCATAATTAATGCTGCACATGTGTCTGACTGCAGTCATGACTAAGGAATGCCCAAGCTTGGGTGGCACAGTGGTTAGCACTGTTGCCTCACAGCGCCAGAGACCCAGGTTCAATTCCCGCCTCAGGCGACTCGCTGTGTGGAGTTTGCACATTCTCCCCGTGTCTGCGTGGGTTTCCTCCGGGTGCTCCGGTTTCCTCCCACAATCCAAAAGTGTGCAGGTTAGGTGAATTGGCCATGTTAAATTGCCCATAGTGTTAGGTGAAGGGGTAAATGTAGGGGAATGGGTCTAGGTGGGTTGCGCTTCGGTGGGTCAGTGTGGACTTGTTGGGCCAAAGGGCCTGTTTCCACACTGTAAGTAATCTAATCTAATCCTATGTGACAGTTAAATGGTAAATATAACTTTTCTTCCCCAGATAGTGCTTTTGCGAACTGATGAATAATAAATACTTGAGTGAATTGCCGTCAGTTCCTAGGTTTATATTAAAACTCCTTGAGCTATATTCTATTTGCGCTCCAGTTATGATCCTAGTTTACATTAATACTGGACAGATAAGATGCCAGTCTGAAATTTAGGTTAATTGAAGCATTTAGTTTTTGCTATTGAGTATGGGAGTTGGGAAGTCATGTTACAGGACATTGGCTGAATAGTCTGGGGTATTTTCCCTGGAGCGTTGGAAGCTGAGGGGTGTCCGTAGTGGTTTATAAAGTCATGAGGGATATGAATAGGGGAAATAGTCAAGGTCAATTCCCCAGGGTAGGGAAGCCAAAAACGAGAGGGGAAAGATTTAAAAGGGAACTAAGGGGCAACTGTTTCACGCAGAGGGTGGTACGTGTATGGAATGAGCTGCCAGAGGAAGTGATGGAGGCTGGTACAATTACAACATTTAAAAGGCATCTGAATGGATACATGAATAGGAAGGATTTAGAGGGATATAGGACAGGTGCTGGCAAATGGGTCCAGATTAGGTTAGGATATCTGGTCAGCATGGGTGGGTTGGAGCAAAGGGTCCATTTCCGTGCTGTATAGCTCCACAACTCTGTTTAGCAAGGTGGTTTGTCACTGAAGCATAAGCATGTAATTCTGCAGGTATGGTTTATGTGTCTGTTTTACTGATTGTTATGCAAAATAGCAAACAGAATAAAACAACCTATACACTTAGAACACAATTTTAAAGGTTTTTGAAGCACCTCGTAAAATTCCATCAATCCCAACAGCATTCCATTACAGTACTCAAACTTTTCGGTTTGTTTCTTTATTTGTAGGGTTAGCACGCTTTGACTTGACCATCTGGTTTTAATTCCTGGTCTTAAGTTTTTTTACATCTTCCTTGAGTATTAATATAACTAAGGCTAAGGCCCTTTTGTGGTCTCACAGTAATGTCCCTATCCCTGGACTAATCGGCCCTGGGTTCAAATCCCACTTGCTCCAGAGATACGTAATGCCTTTTCAAAACAGGTTGATTAGAAAAATAGGTTAATTAAAAAGAAATACAGTGAGCATAGACTTTCTTAGCTTCAAAGAATCCCATCAGAATTCTAACCAAGCAGTTATAATTTGGAACTCTCAACCTAAACTCCTCACACTGAGGGTAACCTATTTCTTAACAGGTCTAAACTATGTCCTTTTTCTTCGGGGAAACTAGTTTGGACATCTGACTTCCTCCAGGACCACGGCAAACTGAAACCCAAAGCTTTTCCAGCTGTAGGTGCTTCCTCCTACATAAAATGCTTCTCACTGAAAGCAAACTAATGCTGTTCAATGTTCACTTTGTTCACTTACAAAACTGTCCAATAGAAACAAATTCCCATTAGCCGTTGAGGAAATCTCTCTTGTATTTTTTTTAGAAATTACGCTGCAGAAATACATACCAAGTAATCATTAGTAAACCCCCCTCTCTGAAAGACCAAAACCCACGTGCCACTAGTTCTGAAACAAAATTCTAAAATGCATATTAAACCATATAACTGTCACACATTGTGTCACGCTACATGTTAGTTTACAATAAAAAACATTGGACCCCAATATTTAAAATTTGCACTGTAATCACGTGCGTGGTGAATACGGTGCTACTGACATTGTGGCTTTTTCCCCCACTTCATGCAGTCTTAATTGCATTTTACAGTGACTGTTGTAAACACTGGTTAGAGTAATGTAGTTAGAACATAGAACGTTATAGCGCAGTACTGGCCCTTCGACCCTCGATGTTGCACCGACCTGTGACATTAATCTGATGCCCATCTAATCTACACTTTCATTATTATCCGTATGTATGTGCAATGCCCATTTAAATGCCCTTAACGTTAGCTGCTGCTACTGTTGCAGGCAGGCCGTTCCATGCCCCCACTACTGAGTGAAAAAACCACCACTGACATCTGTCCTATATCCGTCACCCCTCAATTTAAAGCTATGTCCCCTCGTGTTAGTCTTCACCATTGGAGGAAAAAGGTTCTCACTGTCCACCAAGTCTAACCCTCTGATTATCTTATACGTCTTGATTAAGTCACCTCTCAAACTTCCTCTCTCCAGCAAAAACAGTTCCTTCAGCCATTCTTCATAAGACCTTCCTTCCATACCAGGCAACACCCTTGTAAATCTCCTCTGTACCCTTTCCAAAGCTCCCATATCCTTCCTATAATGCGATGACCAAAACTGTACGTAATACATCAGGTGCAGCCTTACCAGTGTCTTGTACAGCTGAAGCATGAACTTTTGGCTCTGAAACTCAATCCCCTACCAATAAATGCCAACCCACCATATGCCTTCTTAACAACCCTATCAACCTGGGTGGCAACTTTCAGGGATTTATGCACCTGGACACCAAGATCTCTCTGTTCATCCACACTGTCAAGAATTTTACCATTAGCCCAGTACTCTGCATTCCTGTTGCATCTTTCGAAGTGACCTACCTTTCCCTTTTCTGCATTAAACTCCATTTGCCTCTTCTCAGCCCAGCTCTGCATCTTATCTATGTCATTCTGTAACCTGCAACATCCTTCGGCATTATCCACAACTCTGCCTACCTTAGTGTCATCTGCAAATTTACTAACCCAGCCTTCTACACCCACATCCAGATTATTGATGAAAATGACAAATAGTATTAGCCTCAAAACTGATCCTTGCCGCACGCCACTGGTAACTGAGCTCCAGGATGAACATTTCCCACCAACCATCACCCTCTGTCTTTTAGCTAGCCAATTTCTGATCCAAATTGCTAAATCATCTTCAATCCTGAAATTCCGTACTTTGTGCAATAGCCTACCATGTGGAGCCTTATCAAATGCCTTACTGAAGTCCATATACACCACATCAACCGCTTTACCTTCATCCACCTGGTTTGTCACCTTCTCGCAGAACTCAATAAGGTTAGTGAGGCACAACCTACCCTTCACAAAACCATATGGACTATCCCTAATCAAATTATTCCTTTCCAGATGACTATAAATCCTATCTTTTCTAACCTTTTCCAACACCTCACCCACAAGTGAAGTAAGGCTCACTGGTTTATAATTACCAGGGTTGTCCTGACTCCCTTTCTTAAACAAGGAACGACATTTACTATCCTCCAATCTTCTGGCAATACTTCTGTCGACAATGATGACATAAAGATCGAAGTCAAAGACTCTGCAATCTCCTTCCTGGCTTCCCAGAGAATCCGAGGATAAGTCCCATCCAGCCCAGGGGTCTTATCGACTTTCAGATCTTCCAAAATTGCAAAACCCTCCTCTTTGTCAACCTCAATTCCATCTAATCTTGTAGCCTGTATCTCTGTATTCCCACTAACTATTACCCTTTCCAATGTGAATGCTGACGAAAAGTATTCATTAAGCACTTCCCCTATGTCCTCAGATTCCACACACAACTTCCCACGACTATCTTTGATTGGCCCTAGTCTTACTCTAGTCATTCATTGCATTTGGGTTTTCCATGATCCTGTCCGCCAACAACCTCTCATGTCTCCTCCTGGTTCTTCTTAGCCCTCTTTTTAGAGCTTTTCTGGCTAACCTATAACTCTCAAGTCCCCTAACAGAACCTGCACACCTCATCCTCACATAAGCCTCCTTCTTCCTCTTGACAAGAGCTTCAACTTCTTTAGTAAACCATGGCTCCCTCTATCTACAACTTCCTCCCTGTCTGATGGTTATTTACTTATCAAGGACCCGCAGTAGCTGTTCCTTGAATAAGTTCCACATTTCAAGTGTGACCATCCTCTGCAGTTTCCTTCCCCATTCTCTGTATCTTAAATCTTGCCTAATCACATCATAATTGCTTTTTCCTCAGTTATATCTCATTCCCTGTGGTATATACCTATCCCTACCCATTGCTGTTGTAAACATAACCAAACTATGGTCACTATCGCTAAAGTGCTCACCTACTTCCAAATCTTAACAGCTGGCCGAGTTCATTCCCCAGTACCAAATTCAACATGGCATCACCCCTTGTTGGCATGTCTACATACTGTCAGAAAACCCTCCTGCACACATTGAACAAAAACTGACCCATCTAAACTACTTGAACTATAGTATTCCCAATATTGATTGGGAAACTATCCTGTTAGTCTTGCTCCTATCGAGAATCATCCTTGCTCTCCTTTCCCCTACATCCCTGGAACAATTTGGAGGCCTATAGAAAACTCCCAACAAAGTGACCTCTCCTTTCTTGTTTCTAACCTCAGCCTATACTATCTCAGTGGATGAGACCTCAAGCATTCTCAGCTGCTATAATACTACCCTTGATTACAACCCCCCCCCCCCCCCCCCCCCCCCCCCAAATCCTGGTCTTTTACCATCATCTCTGTTCTTGTTGAAACATTTAAATCCTGGAATCTGCAACAACCATTCCTAGCCATGTCTTTGAAACAGCCAGAACATCGAAATCCCAGGTACCAACCTATGCTGCAAGTTCACCCACCTTCTTCCGGATGCACCTGGAATTGAAGTACACTTTTCAAACCAACATCCTGACTGCTAGTGCCCTCTTGTGACCTTGTATACCTATCTCTGAACTTACTACCCTCAACTTCCTTTACACTGGAATACAATTCAGGTTCCCATCCCCCTGCTGTATTAGTTTAAATCCCCCCCCACTGGGCGATATTGGTACCGCTCTGGTTCAGGTGAAGACCATCCTGTTTGTACTGTCCCACCTTCCTCACAAAGAGCTCCAATTATCCAAGAATCCAAAATCCTCCCTCCTGCAGCATTGCTGCAGCCACATGTTCAGCTCCGCTTTCTCCCTGTTCCTCCCTTCACTAGCATGTGGCACGGGCAACAAACCAGAGATGATAACTCTGTTCTTGCTCTAAGCTTTCATCCTAGCTCCCTGAATTTCTGCCTTAGATCCCCACCTTTCTTCCTTCCTATGTTGTTGGTGTCTATGTGGACATTAAGAACCCTGAATTATGGGTGGATCAAATGTGTATACTTTAGTTGTATGACATTGACAGCATTCTGATGGATTACAGCAAGGGTATGAATGAGATTTGCTCTTTTCTGTATCTAGGTGGCTCAGACATGGACAATGCTGAGGATCGTCTACTCCAACCCAGGTGCTATCTCATCAGTCAACTTGAATCAAAGTATAGGCAAGAGCGGAGGCTTGCCTCTTATGAACAGGTAAGTAAAGAGGGAATTTAATTTAAAAATGTGTTTCAGAAGTAGAACATTAGGATAAGACTACATTTATGGCTTCATTGATTATTTTGATCTTGGCTTTATTCTTTTCATTTTGTGCTCATTTGGCTTACATCCAAGCTAGGAGCAGATGAATTATGTTGGATTACATACTGTAGGTATTGGATGTAGGTTTGCTCACTGAGCTTGAAGGTTCATTTCCAGATGTTTAATCACCCCTACTAGTGGGCCTCAGGTGAAGGTATACTGTAGGTATAGTATTTCTTATTGGAATGTATTCCAGATTCTGTTCGAGGTTCCCTCCTTTTCAAATCCTCTGATTTGGTGAATTTTTGAGCTATTATTTATTTCTATTTAACGTAATTGATTCACGTTTTATTTTCCTTCCCAGTCTGAAGGAGCTATCCGTAGCACTTAACAATGAGCCGAGGTTGGAGCGAGGGAAGGCAGAAAATTGGCAAGAAATGAATCACATGCATTCCTCAAACCCTTTGATCACTGCAAATGAAGGTATGGTAATACTTGTTGCTGGGATTCCAGCTCAACTAAATAATTCACGTCAATCCAATTAATCTTTTATAAATGACAGTGGATTTCAGTGATAAAAGTTCTGACACTTTTTATTGCGTAATTTTACATTGTAAAATCCATGCCAATGTCCATGATTGTGCTAGATAATCTAGGGATAAACTGCCCTTGGCCACCAACTCCAAACATGACCTGCACGTTATTCCACCTGAGGTAATTTATCTCCCTTTCTTCACTCTCATTTTCTCTACCAATAAATCTCTTTCTCTCTGACCACTGAAATAGTTCAGGGAAACTTCTTTAAAGTCTTTCCTGGAAGACATGTGAAATTTGCACTGGATCTATTCTAATGCTTACTAACATTTAAATCTTTAGTACTAAAAATTGAAAGCCTTGCTACTTGATGGATCTGAAAGATAACAACCCAATTATTAACACATCTGGCTACTTGGACTTCACCCCAGAGTAGGTTTTTAAGTGATATCTATCGAATTAATTATTGTCTGGTTTGTTCTCTGCATTCTATTTAAAGCAAATCCTTTCAAAATATGTAAACAGTATACCTGCTGGCACTTAAATTGTCGTGTAAACTTTTAACTGTAGTCTCACTCTTCCACCAATAAGGCTCCTTCAGTAGAGCCAGGGAGAGCAAAGTGAAGGCATTGCCCTTGCTATGTGGCATTAGTGCAATTGTGATCTGCCATCAAGGTATCAGTGTTCCTCTTGTGATGTAATTCAGCAGCAATGGTGTTCGGTATGTAAATTGACTAAATATTGCCCCCCTCCCCCCAAGCCCTTTACTGTCCCCGACTTGAAAATATATTGCCATTCCTTCAGCGTCACTGGGTTAAAACCCTGGAACTAGGCAAAAGTGAGTACTGCAGATGCTGGAAATCAGAGTCCAGATTAGAGTGGTGCTGGAAAGGCACAGCAGGTCAGGCAACATCTGAATTGCTTGTGGGTATGACTGCCCTAAATGGCCTGCAGCAATCCAAGAACTAGCTCACCACCTTCTCAAGAGCATCTACAGCTGGGCAGTAAAGCTGGTTCAGCCAGCAACACCTATATCCCATGACCAAATTAAAAGAGAATTGTCTTTGAGCCAAGTTTCCCACCTTCCAGCATCCAAAACTAACTTGATATTGATACTTTCCTTCTACCACACCACAGAGAATGAGGAGACAGAAGGTAGTGATGTGCCGGCTGATTACCTGTTTGGGGATGTGGAAGGAGATGAAGATGACCTCTACATGGTGGACCATGAAAATGCGCCTGGTGAGCATTTATTCAGATACTTGAGAAAATCTGTCAGTTACCAATTGCATAGTGAGAACTAGTGTTAAGTCTCCTAACCACAAGAGAGCTCCTGTGGTGTAGGTGGAGATCTGTCATTAAGCAGATGTTCTGTACAAACAATGGTTAGGCCCTTCTATGAGGCAAGTGATGTGATTTGACTAAAAAAAAACTAATGGGAGCAAGACAGTACACTGACAAGGGTCTCAATTGGTAGTAAATTGTTTATTTAGCTTGAGTCTCATGAGAGATGTCCAGTATTAAGAAAAACACCACTTACTTGTGTCTTAAATCTACTTAAATCTACCATTCCTGAAGAAGGGCTAATGCCCGAAACGTCGATTCTCCTGTTCCCTAGATGCTGCCTGACCTGCTGCGCTTTTCCAGCAACACATTTCCATCTCTTAAATCTACTAGCTTTATTAAGAGCTCTTCCTCAAGAAGACCTAACCTGTCTGATTACCAGCAGCAGTGATAAGTGCTAAGCCAAGTAGTTTCTCTCACTGACTTGGGCTTTTTTCCCCTTTTGAAACTGTGTAGAATGTAATATACCCTCAGAGTATCCATGAGTTATACCCATGAGGCCGTCTTCTGTCTCCCCACCCCCCCCAAATATTGGAGATAGTGACTCATGCAATTTGCATATTTTAATAAAATGTGGTTGTTACTTTTCTCTTGTTTTGGACCAGGCTAGACCCCCCCTCCCCCCCCTAAAATCTTTTAAAGGCAGATGTGAAGTGGGTGTTCCAGGTGTGAGTTGAAACTTTATTGCTGGAACAGCACAGCAGGTCAGGCAGCATCCAGGGAACAGGAGATTCGACGTTTCGGGCACAGGCCCTTCTTCAGGAATGCAACTGGTCAAACCACTCCGCTTTAAGCAAAGGTATTTTTAAAAAACCAACAAAGGAAAGCGGAATTTAGATTAACTTCACTATTGGAAGACTTAACCGACCCGATATAGTAACTATTACTAATGAACTGTTCCAATTCAGTAACCTCTCCAACACATCCCTTGACAAAGGTAAATTCAAACCCCGATCTTTACAGGCAGGAGGAAATAACATCTAAACTGGGGGGTGGGATTTCAGAGAAAGTCAGTCAGGAATTCTTTAGCTTGCAACCCTTCTGGTACTCAGTACATCTTGTGACTGCTACACAAATAAAAACTAAAAAAAAAAACCTGAACTGGGGGAACTGACCACTCCCCTTCCATTAGTAAATTGTTACTTCCTAGACGTTATAACCCATAACTGTTACTCCCTCTGCTTTTATAACATCTCTTCAAAAAAAAGGACAAAATAACCTTTTTAAAGTGACAGCATCATCACTGCAGAGAGAGCTCGGAGGATTATAGGAAGGGGACAAATTGACCATGGTACTTAAGGATAGTATCAATTCTTTTTCTTTCATTGTGGCAAAGATTTATGGTAACATCAAAAGATAACCCAAGATAGAGGGAGAAAATAAACTTGAGGATACGCTGACAGTAACAGGCCAAAGTGAGTCGAGGTAATAATTATGGAGAAGCAGGAAATAGAAGCTGCAAAAAGATTTTCAGTTTTCATGGTATTCAATACGAGCATTCCAACATTATTAAATCAAGGAGCTAAGCGGGAGAGGATATAAATTCAGTATCACCTGAGGAAAAAATGGGATTTGAGGCCAAAGTCAGCAGAGTGGCTCAGTGGTTAGCACTGCTGCCTCACAATGCCAGGGACCTGGGTTTGATTTCACCCATAGGTTACTGTTCAAAAGCCACACAGACCTTCTCCCCATTTTAGCGTGGGTTTGCTCTGGATGCTGAGGTTTCCTCTGGATGCTGAGGTTTCCTCCCTTCTTCCAAGGATGTGCAGGTTAGGTGGATTAACAGGGTGAGAAGGATAGGGTAGGGGAGTGAGTCTGGGTGGGATGCTCTTCTAAGGGTCAGTGTGAACTGTATGGACTGAATGGCCTGCTTCCATACCATAAGGATTCTATGATTCCCCATGGGTCTAATGGGTTGCATCCTAAAATATTAAAGGAAATGGCTAGAATGGATATATTGGTAGTAATCTTCCAAAACCCTCTTCTGGAAAAGTCCTAGAGGATTGGAAAACTGCCTTATTCAAAAAAAAGGAAGACTACATTAAACAGAACAATTGCCCAGTTAGCTTAGCACATGCAAATATGGAATATGTTTAATTTTGTTTTCTTTTTAAAATGAAATGTCAAAGATTTCTCACCTCTACTGACTTTGTTTGTTAAGCAGAGGAACAGGAGTACATTTTGCCTCAGGAAGCATTTCAACTGCGTCATGAAATTATAGATAATCCTTCTGCTCCAGACCATCTTCAGGACAAAGTGGAATCTCCACATGTCAGTGGGAATGAAGCGGAGACTGTATGTTTGACTCCAATTGAATCCTTCTCCCTCATGTCAATCTCCCAGCCCCTGTATGATGCCTATCTGCCTGCTGATTATTTTAATTCTCTTGTGAAAGACATGCTACATTACTATGCAGAACAGGGAGATGTGCAGATGGCTGTATCGGTTCTCATCGTACTCGGGGACCGTATACGGAAAGAAATTGATGAACAGACACAGGTAAGAATATGATGGAATGAAAATTATTTTCTGATCATAGATGTGGCTGTAGTTTGACTTAAACATATTTGGAATTAAAGGTCACAAATCCATCAAAGGTAGATGATTTCTATGATGGGTCTACTTTTCTTCAACCACATCTGCCATTTGCACCTGGACAGGCTCCCTCTCCTTCAATGCTTTCAATTCACAAACTTCATTTTGGTTTGCAGAACTCAGGGTTTTGCTGCACCTCCAGCCTATAGTCAAAGCAATGCTCCTCCGATCACTTTCTCGTTCCAATTCTGAATCAGAAGTGTTGGGGGTGACCAAACAGGTGGATGAGGTAAAGCGGTTGGTATATATGGATTTCAGTAAGGCGTTTGATAAGGTTCCACATGGTAGGCTGTTGCGCAAAATACAGAGGCATGGAATTGAGGGTGATTTAGCCGCTTGCATCAGAAATTGGCTAGCTGAAAGAAGACAGAGGGTGGTAGTTGATGGGAAATGTTCATCTTGGAGTTCCTTTACCAGTGGTGCATCGCAAGGATCTGTTTTTGGACCACTGCTGTTTGTCATTTTTATAAATGATCTAGATGAGGGAAAAGAAGGATGGGTTAGTAAATTTGCAGATGATACTAGGGCTGGTGGAGTTGTGGATTGTGCTGAAGGATGTTGCAGATTACAGCAGGACATGGATAAGCTCCAGAGCTGGGCTGAGAGGTGGCAAATGGAGTTTAATGTGGAAAAGTGTGAGGTGATTCACTTTGGAAGGAGCAACAGGGATAAAGAGTGCTGGACTAATGGTAAGATTCCTGGTAGTGTAGGTGAGCAGAGAGATCTTGATTTCCATGTACATCGATCCCTGAAAGTCACCACCCAGGTTGATAGAGCTGTTAAGAAGGCATATGGTGTGTTAGCTTTTATTGGTCAAGGGACTGAGTTTCTTAGCCATGAGGTCATGCTGCAACTGTAGAAAACTGGTGTGGCCACACTTGGAGTATTGCATATAGTTCTGTTCACAGCATTTATAGGGTGTGGAAGCTTTAGAAAGGGTTCAGAGGAGATTTACTAGGATGTTGCCAGGTATGGAGGGAATGTCTTATGCGGAAAGGCTGAGGGACTTGAGGCTGTTTTTGTAAGGAGGTTAGGTGGTGACTTAATAGAGACATACAAGATGATCAGAGGATTATATAGGATGGATAGTGACAGCCTTTTTCCTCAGATGGTGATGGCTAGCACGAGGGGACATAGCTTTAAACTGAGGGGTGATATAGGACAGATGTCAGAAGTAGTTTCTTTACTCAGAGTAGCAAGGATGTGGGAACGCACTGCCTGCAACAGTAGTAGACTCACCAATTTAAGGGCATTTAAACGGTCTTTGGATAAACATGTGGATGAAAATGGAATAGTGTAGAATAGATGGGCTTCAGATTGGTTTCACAGGTTGGTGTAACATTGAGGGCCGAAGGGCCTGTATTGCACTGTAATGTTCCAAATAGTCCATTTGGCACAATGTTCAAGGCAGGACTTATACACTCCATGGTAGGGCTATGGGGAGTGTTGCTGAACAAAAGACCCAAGGGTGCTGGTGCATAGTTCCGTTTAAAGTGATGAAAGCTTTTGGCATGTTTGCCTTCATCGATCAGTGCAGTGAGTATAGGAGTTGAAATCTCATGTTGCAGCTGTACAGGACATTGAGGCTACTTTCCAAATAGTATTCAAATCTGGTCTCCCTACTTAAGGAAAGCTATTATTAAACTTAAGGTTTCAGAAAAGATTTGCAAGAATAATGCTGGGATTGGAGCTATACAGAGGGTCTGAATAGGCTGGGGCTTTTTTTCCCCCCTGGAGCGTTCGAGGCGGAGGGGTGACCTAATGTGTGTTTATAAAATCATGAGGGGCATGGATAGGGTGAGAAGGGAAGATTTAAAAGGGACTTAAGGGGCAACTTCTTCCACTCCGAGGGATCGTACGTCTGTGGAACAAGCTGCCAGAGGAAGTGATGGTGGATACGATTCTGACATTTAAAAGGCATCTGGATTGGTGTACAAATAGGAAGGGTTTCGAGGCATATGGGCTAAACGCTGGCAAACAGTACTAGATCAGTTTAGGAAATCTGGAGGGTCTGTTCCTGTACTGTATGACTGTGACTCTGTCTACACCAGCTCCAAGTGAGCATTGTGACTTAGTGTACATGAGTGTGGGAAAAAAAGGAAGGAGAATGGCACTTTTTATTAGAAATAGTCATTTAATACCCTGTAAAATACTTCAATTAACCTGCCTCAACTGTACTTCTGGGTAACAGTCTTAAAGAGTAGTCCCATCTCGCTAAAAATACTTTACTGAACTTTTGTCCCCTTTTTGAAAATTTTGAAACTACCTTTTCTGCCATGCTTTTCATTCAATCTCCTGCCAGTGTTCAGGTATTGCTGAGTACTTTGGGATGTTTAGTAAAAAGATATTGAATAAATCTTCTGAAATTTTTGCCCTTTATCCTTTGTTGCCAGGAACATTGGTACACATCATATATTGACCTTTTGCAGCGATTCAAATTATGGAATGTCTCAAATGAGGTGATCAAATTGAGCACGTGCAGCTCTATCAACTGTTTTAACCAGGCATCAACCAGTCTTCATATCAACTGCAGCAATTGCAAACGACCAATGAGCAGCAAAGGCTGGGTCTGTGATAGGTGAGCTACAGCGGTCTTCACTAGATACATGTAGTGTATCTACCAATTATGTCTAGAAGCCTAATGGGGGGAGGGGAAAGAGGGAAAGGCTGAACACTTTTGGGTTTACTCGTCAGAATAATAGAACATCTATTTTTTGTCAAACTCATTTGTTACCATAATGAAAGAGCATCTTTTATTTTTCAGCATTGTAAGGACTGGTCCTTTCCACTACATTGCACATTTCCATTGAGAAACCTTGGTTAAAAAGGTTCAAACTGAGGAACACATTCGTATTTGGTTGTTGTAAATAGTACAGCGCTGGCAGTAGTTTGTATGTAGTGATTATCCTATTGTACCAAAAAGTACTTGGATAAAAACTACCGTTTCAGGGAGGAGCTGGCTATAGAATAAGGCTCATGGAATGCTCCCTCCTTCCTGCAACTCTGGGCAACTAGGAAAGTTGGAATTCATGGAACTGGTCCAAGTCCATAATTTACAGGGTGTAGCAAAGTTGACTCTTGTACCATTTCAGGGGAAATTAATCTTAGTAAGATGCCCATTGTAAACAATTTGAGTTCACTGCTTGGGGATTAGACCCTCTAACTTGGTAGATTTTGTCCAAGTGATCTTGCTTGCCATCACCACGTCCTGAGAGTTCTTACCCTATAAGCTGTATGCAGCAGTTATTCATAAATGGAAATTGTAATAGAATTGAGCTGGATCTATACACTACCTAATTAAGCTAAGTATATCCTTGAGCAAGATTAAGAGCTTTGTAAATAGGAGGCAATATAGGGATATATTTTAAATAATATTGGTTCCACATTTTAATTTCTTGGCTGTGTATCAACATTTGGAATTAAGTATATTCCATTAAATAGTAAAAGAAATTACACATGAAAATCTGGGAATATTACTGTTGTTAAACATTGATCTCAAAATTCAATAAAGTATGCTCTTTCTTTTGGGAAACCTATTGGTTTAGTGAGAGAACAGGACCATATCTGAAATTTCACGCTTGTTCTTTACAGCCAATGGTGGGAGAGTCATGTATTGTAGTGTAACTTACTGTATTATTTACTCTCTAACCTACTGTTATATACTTTGTATTTTTAGATGCCGCCAGTGTGCTAGCATGTGTGCTGTGTGCCACCAAGTTGTTAAAGGGCTGTTTGTTTGGTGCCAAGGATGTAGTCATGGTGGGCACTTACAACACATCATGAATTGGTTAAGGACTAGTTCACATTGCCCAGCTGGATGTGGCCACCTCTGTGAATATACCTGAAAAAGAGTGACTGGATTTCATTGTTCACTGGATGTGGACAACACTACAACTTCAAACAAAATCATTTTAAAAGAATGCTTCAGATACAAAGAAATGGCTTAAATTGGGGACAGTGAAAGTCAACTGATCCACCATTTAAAAGTTAGCTGTGAAATCTTTGTTACAGTTTTGTCTCCTTTCACCTGTTCTTTTTGAAGTGGTATCAGCAAGAACGAATTTTAAAAAGGGCCTTTGGAATGTATCTTATTGGATGAAGGCTTGCTTTCCAGTCACTGATAATATAGTACTGAAATGTGCCTCAAAGCAACACACTAATGTAGAAAGCTGCTTTGTAAAAACAACTGGAACAGATCCCATATTGATATGAGCAGGTGTGAAACTGTTTTATCATAAACATGATGACTGGGCCTGTTGTCTTATCTGCATACGCACAAATTAATGCAGCTGAAGTTATAGTCAGGCTCAAGAAAAATGTTTACAATCTCGGTAGGTTAATTTGGGTAGTCAATATCACTTAATGCTGAAAGAATAACTACAGAAGCGGGTCATTCGGTGCCTTCTGCATACTGAGTGTCTTGTCCATAAAACTGCTCTATCAAGTCTGTTTCCCTTGCCCAGAGCAGGTAGAGAACTCAAGAATCCCCTCCAATTCTGTGGGATTGTCAGCATTAGGTCCAATAGATTAGAAACTTCAACATTGCATGAAGTGAAGAATGCCCTGATCTAGAGTTAGTAGACATTATAAAGAATTGGCAAAGAATGCATCAAATTTAGTTATAAAACATCCATTAGCTGTTTTAAAATTTACAATTCCCTCGTGTAGGAGCCTCAGCAGCATTCCAGCTATATTGCCTCAATTAAAGTAATACCCTAGATAGATGGGGTCAACAAGCAATTTCAGTTCAGCCACATTCTACTAGTCTTCAATTGAGACATTGCTACATATAAAACTGACTGCCTCATTAGTCTGTTTTCCAGGTTATATGCTGCATTCTCAGCAAATGTCACATTTTAGTTCATCTACAATTGCACTAGGATGCAATGGAATTTTAATAAAACAAAACTTATTTCTTGGCTATAATCTCTAGCAAAGAAATAGTCTAGCCTCATTTATGTAGGTATTTCAATGGTTTTCCATTAGGTTTTAATTTTGTTGAGAATACTTAAGAAAACATTGTCTTTGAGTTATATTCCATACATAAAGAAAACCTCATGATCCATAGCTAGGTGTACAATTTTTGATGAATTATAATCGAGACTTTAACACAAAATGAAAGTTAAATGAACTTCTGCATGTTATTGGAGATTGAAATTGTGAGAGGACTGAAGGTTGTCAGAAAATTAATTTACAGTCGTCTTACACTTGTATTATAAATATCTTTGTTATATTTCTTAAGACTAGAGTACTTTTAAAAATATTTATAACAGAGTTTATTTTACATTGAATTCTGAATCCTGCTAGAACTATTAGTGTACTCCTGCAAAAGTGCTTAAAATAAACCTTGGTTGCAATAGTTTATTATTTAATTCATTCTCCAGTCCAGCACATGATTTTCCTCATATTATAATGTATTTGATAATGTCATTCTCTCAGGTTGATGTAAATAAAGCTATTCAATCATCGGCTGCCTGACATGAATCCACTTCTTAATCATTTCTTTGCAGACACCTCACCTACACTGAACAAATCACATGAGCATAGCCTGTTTACATAAGAATAACATGCTGGACAGTAATTGCTCTAAAATTCTGATTGCTTGCCATTATCTCTCCTTTGGCTTGGTATCTGTTTTATTTTGTCCAATTGCACTTGTCAAGCATTTTGAAACATTTTACTATGTAACAGATGGGATTTATTCACTGGGGTAGGTGAGATTAATAGAGATTCTGATCCAGATTCCTGTGCACCAGGACTGAATACCATTTGGTAATGGCAGTGACTTGGTACCAAAGCACAACTGTTCATCACACAGCTGCAGTCATGTGCAGAGGAACAGAAAAGGCAGTTTAGGGATAACTTAAAGACCTTCAGTTGCACAGTAACAGTAAACTCATTTATTAGGAAACCATTTAGTTACATTTCTTTGAACTGTTTGTTTATTCAGATTTCAAATAAACTTATGCACTCCTTTTCTAGTAGCATATTTCATATACTAACAACCATTTTCATTAAGAAAACACCATTTCTTATGACTAAATAATTTCCCGATATGTATGGCTTCTATAAAATAACAGCATTATAGTTATGTTACTGAGTTGGATCTCCAGAACTCTGGACTACATAAAGCGTAAATTCAAATCTCACCATAGTAAAATACAATTAAGTATTCTGTAAGCAAAGATGGAGAGAATCTGGTTAGGTCACCATACTAATAATCTAGATGCTCAGGCTAATGTTCTGGGACAAAGGTTCCAGTTTCATCACTGAAGGAACTTCAGCTAAATCTGGAAATAAAGATCATTTCAACAGTGACAACAATAGTACTGGAATGTCATTAAAAACAAGATTAATTACTGTACTTTAGGAAAGAAATCTGCTACTCCAACTTTTCTCACGTGATGAAAAGTCATCATCTTGGAACATCTCCATGATACAGCCTGACCTGATTATTTTGTGTTTTACTTCAGATTTCCAGTATTGCAGTACTTTGCTCTTGTAATCTGTAGTTTCTAACCTGGTCTATCCTGAGAGATTCCAGACCCATAGCAATGTGGTTGACTCTTACGTGCCCTCTCAAATTGCCACCATTTTCTGGAGGACAATAAGGATGGGTGATAAATTCTGGCCTTGCTAGCAATGTTTGCATCCTGCCAACTTTCATCCAGCCAAATTGACAGCATCTACTCTTGAGTTGGTTGCATCAGATAGACTATGGTGCACTTTCCTCTTGCGTCTCGAGTTTTCTCTACATCCATCACCTTTTGAAAGGATGCTATGAAACCTGAAAGGGTTCAGAAAAAATTTACAAGGATGTTGCCAAGGTTGGAGGATTTGAGCTACAGGGAGACACTGAATAGGCTGGGGCTGATCTTAAAGAGGTTTATAAAATCATGAGGGGCATGAGTAGGGTAAACAGACAAGGTCTTTTCCCTAGGGTGTCAGGGGGAACTAGAGGGTATAAGTTTAGGGTGAGGGGGGAAAGTTTTAACAGGGACCTAAGGGGCAATTTTTTCATGCAGAGGGTGGTGCATGTATGGAATGAGCTGGTGGTGGAGGCTGATACAACGGATATACAAATAGGAAGGAGTTAGAGAGAAATGAGCCAAGGGCTGGTAAATGGGACTAGATTAGAGTATCTGATCGGCGTAGACTAGTTGGACCAAAGGGTCAGTTTCTGTGCTGTACATCTCTATGTCTACAAATGGTAGACAGCTCTGACCAACTGCAGTCGATCAGTGATCCATCTTCAGTGGCTCAGTACAAGAACTGTTATGCTGCTTAATTAGAACACCTTCCTTCCTCACCTACTACTCTATTTTAGGCAATTGAACAGGAATAAGTACATCTTGACTTGGCTCCAAAATTGACCAAACCTCAAGATCATCTTCAACAGCACTGGTGATTCAGACTGCATTGAACCCATTTAGAAGTCACCACACAACCATACAAGATCTCAAAATGGCAAAAAATAGCTGATACTTGTTTGTCACACTGGTCAAGGACACAAAAACGAAGTGGGTTTTACCTGGGTCTGAAGTAGGTGGTTAATAATTTACACATACAAATAGGTCAGCATCCTTTTTCAGGTGTCTATTACGAAAGTAGCTTTCTCTTAGACAGCCATGTGAGCTGCCTCAGAGAAAACTGGAAAGAAATGAAAAATGTCATTCTATTCACCACTGCTCCCAATCCTGGCATCCACAGACCTTGGATCACACTGTGTCCTCAACTTTTGATTTCAGCCTCCTGACCAGCGATTGTAATCCCTCATCCGTCTGTTCCAGCAATTCTCTCCACACACGGTCACCCCATCAATCTAATGTTTTACAAACCTCCAATTATTACCTCTCCGAAACACAATCACTTACCTGAGAGCTGCTGCATTGAATTGGTGCAATTCCCAGCATGGCCTTACACAGCAGTATCACTTTCACTGTAATCAGGCCTGTGGCCAAATTTGAGGGACTCTTCAGACGACACCATTTGTATTAACCTGGATTAAACTGGGAGCCCAGGAGGGATACTCCTGGATTCAGTCTCTAATATATCTATTTCCCAATTGGAAAAACAGAAGGGACAATATCACTTTAGCTGTATTTAAAATGTGTTTATCAGCAAGAATAAAAAAACAGCTCTACAGGTTAAACAAAGAACCCAACACGGAAGTTTAACAGCTTCTTTGCATATTAAATAACCACAAAAAACTCTTAAAATCATACAGAATAAATAGTCAAAAATAATTTACACATTTGGTACAAAGATTAGGGAAGGGCAGTTTATGAATTGCTTTGTTTAAAAGTTTTCACATCTCAAAAGGGGACGAAAACCTTTACAACTGATATGGCTTTTTTTTAATTGAAACAATGCTATGAACAATCTTTTTCTGCTTCTGTACAACATTTACATCATAAAAGCCATTCAGAACCTGCTCCAAAGTCAAAGAAAAACCTTCTATTGTAGTGCATCAATCACAACTTCATAGAGTTTCCCCACCAGCAGCTTTGTTCAAACCATTACAGAAGTCGAATCAGTGTTTTTGCCGTACTTCTACAGTGGATGCTATTGGCATAGTTTAATCATCTTTAAGTGCAGAGGATTGCTGTAGGTCAGGGTGGATTTAGAGCCCAATAATGCAAGGACAGTGAATAATCATGACTTGAACATTAGAGACTGCTAATATTAATTCAATTATCTCATGTTGTCATAATCGGCAATTCAGTTCCCTCGAATCAGGTCTCACCACCCAATGCTTAAAAATAAATATCCCAACAAAAATTTACAAATATGCTGAGGAAAAAAATACCATTTTTAATTCATCTTTTCTTTT
This sequence comes from Chiloscyllium plagiosum, assembly GCF_037043375.1. Lineage (NCBI taxonomy): Eukaryota > Metazoa > Chordata > Chondrichthyes > Orectolobiformes > Hemiscylliidae > Chiloscyllium > Chiloscyllium plagiosum. Next base: position 10,277,591 of record NW_028270158.1, on the reverse strand, counting down.
TGAAAAAGCTCTGATGGGGAATTCTCTCTCTAACATATAACACTCACCCAACACTTTCAAACTGATCTGAAACAAAAAACATGTCAAGATTCAAAGCTTCAGTCACAAAGCAGACTCTTTCATAGGCACAGGTTTCGGATTGGTCAATCACATTGGTCAGCAGGGTGACAGCTGCACCTAGCATCCAAATGGCCTATGCCTGCCCCTCGGAATACAAAGTGATACTGCTAGGTGTATACTGCAAATGGGTGCATTTTTGAATTGTTGAGCAACAGCATTGATTATTCACTCAACACAGCCCAGAACAATATGGAAGTTTACCAGTATTTTCAGAACAGAAAGGGTGCCACAATATTGTGATCAGTTACCAATGTGATTTTGCTTGTAAGAAATGCTTAAATGCCTAAAAGAACATTAGCAACATAGTCAAACATCCAGTTTCACTCAATGTGTCAGTTAAGGGACAATGGAATCATTGGAGGAAGAATTAGAAAAACCGTTCATTTGTTACATCTGCATTAACAATATCAGTTTAAATTATTGTTTGAAAAATATATCTTTCAGTGTAAGTTTAAAAATAGAACTGATGAAAGACAGTTAACAAACTGAAAATGTTGCCTGTGCAAAAAAAAAGTTTTTTGCTGCAAGTTAATTCCATTAGAAACATACTTATCAAGATTTCACATGATCGCATCAACATTAATTAATCAAAACTGAAGGAATTAAACCAAAAACAGTAACAACTAATTGGCTCAAAAATAAAAATGTTGTCTGGCATTTTGAAGTCCCCAATCTCAGTGGACAAAAGTTCAATGAAGTTCGAATGCTCTTAACAACCTAATTAGAAAGGAGATAACCTTCTCAGTGAAGGCTGCTAATGTGCCCAATACAACATTGTGTTGTGTATTTTGCACAATTACTACAGGGGTTAAGTCAAGTTTGATTCATGATAGTTGAGTTTTGGTCTGCATGTCAAGTTTGGTTTCAATTTAGAACAACCTTCAAAGAGCAGCCATTTACCAGTCATTGACAGGATTGTGTAAAGGCACCACATGGTTGTGCAACACTTGGTCTAACAGCAACAAAGACATATTCACACTTATTCCAACTGGCCAGGATGATTTGGTAGGAGGCAAGTCAAGATGGAGTCTGTAGCCTACTTCCTATACTGTTAACAACTGACATTTGCAATAAGCACATTGCCATAGATGGCTTCCAAAACGTGAAGATATCAAATTGGGCAACTTTCATGGGACTCCTACCACGCATTGTACAAGAATTCCTCAGAGCACTGATTCAACAGAGGAAACAAATTTTTTTTCCCCTGCAGCCACCAGCTTTAAAGCACAGTTTAAAAACATGTACCCTTAGTTTCTTAATCTTAGTCTGGAGCCACTATTTAATCAAAGCAAATTCATGAAAAATGGAGATATAAAATCTGTAGATCTATGCACAGTAACAGAATATGCAAGGTTACACTTGGAAAAATGCTGATGTAGCAATAAATATAAAAATGACACGTACTGAAGCTTTGAATTCTGACTGACATTTCATTTTGCATTCAAACCTCCCTAATGTGAGGTTCAAGCTAGGAGGAACAATTAGAGTCTGAGTTTGGACTTGTTTGGATAATTAATTCAATTTTGTTCTACCCCTAAAACATTTTAAGCAAGTTCTTCATTTTTAACTGATACAGAGAATAGGCTTAAGAATTGTACAAACCAAGGAGACAGTATAACACACCCAAGTTCCCTATTATTGGACCCTGTTCAGGGGATAGAAAACTTTAATCACAGCCACAATCAACCAGGACATTAATTGAATCAAACACAAATAATAAAAAAGGAGAGATCGAATATTAACAACAAATGGGGGAAAGAACTTTCATATATTGACTGGTTGTTTATGAAACTGTTTCTGTAATTATGTCAGAAAGATAAAGAAAAACTGGAGAAAACTATCAAAAGGTCACTTCTTCCCAGAGTACTATTGTCTTCTTACTCCAGCTGAAGAAAACGGAAAATACAAACGTAGATACCTCCTTTATTACTCAACCAATGTACAAATTATAACTTCTCCAATACAGAACGTCATTCTAAAATCAACATCAAAGCATTGAAAATTTGATAAGACCAAATTGATGGGATAAAACGCTGCAAGATGCCGACATCTTGTTTATTTGCGTATTTATTTTGTCCTGAACTAAATTAGAAGATACAAAACTGCAAATGCAAGATGCAGATTAACTACAGATTCTCAGAAGAGGTTTTTAAAAGAAAAAATTCATGAGCACTACAAATTGTGAGCTGCCAGTAAGCGACAAATGCATCTGCATATTTGGATATATCTTGGCCTAAATTTTTTAAAGTCACTATTTCTGACACGCAGCGCTTTTTGAATAAACCTGCAATGCAACTACAATGCTTTCCTGTTGTACCATTCAGTTTTATAAATACTTTGCTTGTTCCTGGGGAGCGTATGGATGCAATAACTTGGTCCTCAACCAACAAGCAACAATTGGATGCTGTTGGACAGTACAATGTCGCAGGATAATTCTTCAATTTATTCCGGGGCAGTGCTGTATACCGATCGAATTGTTTAACCATAGTCTGGATTAGGAAACAAAGTGCAAGTCACCTTGTACGACACATAAAAGTAGCAATGTGATCATCTAGGCCACAGATTGCTAGGGGTTAGTGGTAGTGCACAATCTGTAGAATTTTAGATACATTTTTTGAATAAACATAAAATTCTTCTGAAAACTTCATCCCTGTATTGAGGCTTGGCCAGCAGATCAGAATTATACCGCTAATTGCTCACTTGCACTAAGGACACTGACAGCAATTCTGTGTGCATGCTTGGATACACGGCTGCACCTTCTTAAAAGTTTTTAATGGAGCCAACAGGAGATTTCATAATAATATTTAAAAGTAAACAGTGTATCTGCAAAGTGTAACTGTGGCTCAGTGGATCCCAATGGCACAGCAATCCCAAGCATCAATCTGAAAGGAAAAAATATGCAACTGCTGTTTATGATGAAAAATCTTTAAACTTTACATGTAATTAGAGGTATATACATTATTAAAAAGAGAAAAGTGAGGCATGTAGGCTGAGAATTCACCTTCAGTCATAGAAAGACCCATGGTACAGGTGAGCAACCCTCAGAAGTAGTCAGCAATAGGATTGAGTTACAGGGACAGCTAACGATGATGGCGGGTGAAGCATGAGAAACAAATTAATATTTAAACATTACAGCACAGAAACAAGTTGGGAAGGGGCATAGAGAAACTTGATTTTGGATGGAGCAACCAAATTAAACTGCCTCAGCATCAAACTTCAAATTTTGTTGCTGATAGTTAAGAGAGAGGATAAGGTGTCATGATCCAGTAATGGGCCTAGATAGGTTAAATTATTTGCTTCCCATATTGTAAAATGTAAATTATTTAAGTATTTAGAGAGAATATCAAAAGGGCAGCTGAACTGTAATAGAGTGCATAATGGATGGCCCATTTGAAGTGACACAGCAGTTCAAATCAAAGAGAAGTGAAGGGGCTTCCAGGTGGGAAAGAGGTGATCCACTAATACCATAACGATAAAACCATAAAACAGAATAATGAAAAGGGCCAGTGTAAACAAGAAATCTGGTGTGTAAGAACACAGTTGGGAGTGAAAGGCTCACGCCAGGATAAAAAAATCCCAATTAACATACAAGCCCATTACATATAAACTAGCACCTCCCGAACTACATGTGTGGATTAAGCAAAGGATTTGATTCTTAAAGTGACCATCAGGGACTTGATTGTGACTGTCAAGTTCTCCAGGACATTCTGTACACTTTCTGAACATGCTTACTAATATCACCATGCAGCTCAAATGGAATTCTCAAAAGTACTCATCTGTACATTAGACAAACATTTAATAGCATAAATGCAATGAGTACAAGCTGCCCTTATCTTTTTAATGACCTCCCTTTACCAAAACAATCTCATAATGACAGAATAATCATTATAAGCAGGTGAACCATGTATCTTAACATTCATTCAGGTAAAATACAGTCACTTTTCCTTTTTTTTGACATCCCCACTGCGACTGTTTTGCTTTTAATACAAAGCAGAGATGGGTGTGTTATATATAAGCAGAAGGTTTGTATAACTCTCTCAGAACATTCTCAATCAATCCAGGAATAATCTGGTACAAACCATAAGAACATCATCAGATCTACAATGAAATCTTTAGTTCTCAGAAACGGTTATGCTTGCGTGCCTAATCCAAGCACGTGCTCTAACTGCATTTCAGTTTCATACGATGGAAGAGAATTTCACTCTAGTGTTCAGTCCCATTGCAGGATCATTTTGGGCTCTTCTGTTTATTAGCTTCACGCAAAGTCACTGACTGCCAGCTTAATGTCATCATAAACCTAATACTGTTTCACGGGAAGTACTGTAAAACTTATTGCACATTTTTCAAAACTCAGTGTCATTTACAAATGGATCCTCCAGTAGTCAATGCCCATTATGGGCAGCTTAATTGGCAAGGTGCTGAGAAATAGGGGGATGGGGTGGCTTCAAATGCACCCCTTTGTTCGGTTCATGACCTTACTGTGAGAGATCACCAATCGGAGGGCTGCTGTCAAAAAGCATTTCTTTCCTTGAAGTCTCAGCCACTGAGAGCTCTTGGGCGAGGTCATTAAAGCGGGCAATGTAATCCACACTGCTTTCATTCATCATACACACCAGCTGAGAGTCGACCTTGATAATAAAAACAAAGAATGAATGCATGATTCAACATACATCATAGATGTTCAAAATGAAGTATTTTTCTTTTCTTCTCTTTTTTTTTAACCAAATGTTTCTCAGCTAATTCCAGAGATTTGCTTTTTTCTTTGAATTATTGCTACAATAGCAAAGAGGAACTCATCCCTTGCTCAGTTTTTAGGTTTATCTCTTCTATTCTTTAATGAAAATACGGGCAAGAGGATTAAGGTGAAGTGAAATAAAAAGGTTTCCCTCAGATAAAAACTGGAGTTGATAGGGCAGCTATGTAGTAAAAATACCTGAAGCTGATTTCACAGTTCAGCAAGTCAATAACACAGGTACATTTCCAGAATTTGTTTTGCCAAAGGAACCAAAACAACCTAAACCCTCCTTTGAATTAGTCTTGAATGAAATCTTTACGACATATCTCAACTGTTGCAACACTGCTTCTTTTTGGATATAGTATATAAAATGGATTTGAAAGTTGGAATGAAGTAAAATTTCAATACTTGACAACTATACCAAACTTGGGGGTGTGACAAAAAGTGAGTACATTGACCAACTGCAACAGAGCATAGATAAGCTCAGCAGAAAGAATAGGGAGAGCCAATATAGACTTAAATGGCACAGTTCTACAAGTGTGCAGAGACAGACTGACCTTGGAAATTATGTAGAATCATGGGCTTCACAAGTAGACATATTCAGCACAATAGCTGAGAAGTTATACTTTATTTTCTTTATTTATTCACAGGATGAGGGCATTGCTAGCCTGGCAGCATTCATTGCCCATCCCTAATTGCAAAGCAGACAGTTAAGAGTCAACCACATTGTTGTGGGTCTGGAGTCACATGTAGGCCAGACCAGGTACAGATGACTAATATCCTTTAGGGAAGGAAACTGTCAACCAGATGGGTTTTTATGACAATTGTTTCATGAGCCACTAGACTCTTTCATTTGAAAAATGTATTGAATTCAAATTCCACTATCTGCTGTGGTAGGGCTTGAACCAGGGTCCCTGGAACATTAGCTGGGTTTCTGGGTTAACAGTCCAGCAATAATACTATGAGACCATCACCTCCCATGAACCTTATAAAGCTCTAGAGTATTGTGTCCAGTTTTGCTCACCACCAATTAGGAAAGACTGGATTGTTCTTTGAGAGAATGTAGAGGAAATTTACCAGAATGGTTCCAGGAATGAGGGATTTTAGCTACAATGAGTGAGTGAGTTTGGGGAAACAAGGGTTATTCCCCTTGGTATAGAGAAGATTGTACGGAGATTTTATAGAGGTGGTACATGATTACGACAGGTTGAGATAATGTAGTTAAAGGTAAGTTGTTCTCATTAGCTCATGGCATGAGTGCAAGGGGACACAGATGTGGTTTTGGGAGAGAAATAATTGTTTTATGCAGCAACTGGCAACAAGCTGGGATCACTGCTGAAGAGGGCAGTGCAAGTGAAATCAATGAATGATTTCAAAAGGAAACTGGATGGGCACTCAGGGCATTAAACCTGCAAAATTATAGGACTGGAGGCAGTGAATGGGACTGATTAGATTGCTGTACAGAACACCAGTAAGGGAACACAGGATTTAAGAACAGGATTAGGTCATGGGTTGGCTGTCATACAAAAGATCAGAGATGTGGTCTCAAACCCACTTACTGTCAGCACCTTCCAAAGCCTTTGACTCCTTTGTCTATCAAAAATCTGACTAGACTTGATGGACTGAATAGTCTTCTTCTGTTGCATCATAACCCCATGACTCAAGGCTAATTTGAAATTAAAACGATATTGTACTCTTGCACCATATTGTCAGAAGTATATTTTTGTCAACAATAAAGTGCCATTGAAGAAAGAATTGAAATGGCAATCTTTCCTTTGCTCGGTAATAGATTGCAGCTTTACATTTTAACAACATGTATTGCTGTTCCAACTCAACACGATAGGTGACACCCTTTTGCTGGTTCACCCGTCAGGACAATTCCCTAACAGTCAACTGAAGAAGGGCTTATGCCCGAAACTTCGATTCTCCTGTTCCCTGGATGCTGCCTGACCTGCTGCGCTTTTCTAGCAACACATTTTCAGCTCTGATCTCCAGCATCTGCAGACCTCACTTTCTCCTAAAAGTCAACTGCCTGGTTTAAAACTTAAAGTCTGGCTCTTAACCATTAATCATGACTAAAAGGAGCACAATCTATTGGAACACCTCTACCAATCAACAGCCCGTTTGCCAACCAATCCAGTACATTCCTGTCATGCAGTGCACATATTAATTTTTCCCTTGACTTTGTATTCTTGCAAAATGTCCTGCTAAGTGGAAGAGGTAAAGCTTCAACAAAATTGTTTAGAACTATTATTTCTACCCTCAAAATCAAACTATTGAACTGTTTCTGCACAAGAACAACATTGCTCCTCTCCTGCAGGAGATTCAATATGATTTAAAATCAGCAAAGCTGCACACCACTTGATTATAGGAAATTCTGCTCACTGCTCTATGAAACATAGCAGCCAGGAAAACATTCAATGATCTCTCTACAACTTACAACAAATATCCAAGATCCATATTGATTAGGGACTCACCCACTAAAATATATAATTAGTCAAAATTGCCGATCACAAAGCACAATTACCTTCCTGTACAGTGCCGGTATTGAAATTTGAAGTTACTGAAATTATGTTTGAATATTTAGAATCAAATCAATGTCAATGAATTTATTTACATTGACAGATTTTGCCAAGTGCAGAATCAATAGTAACAGTCTTTACCAATGCTGTCCTAGCAACCAGAATAGTTCAATGTCTCAACCTCAGTGTCTCAAAATCTATGGATAAATCAACATTTTAATCTCCCATTAGTTTTTCAAGATTATTTAATTTGGAAAGCTCTATTAACCAAAATGTGTAACTTATAAGTTACACGTGTGGCTAAAAAAACCCATAGCTTCTTAGAATTGAGCGTTAAAATGTGCATAATTACATACATGATTTGTTTTTAAAAAGTACTTTGCATTTTCATTATTACATATTGCTTGGGTTACTCTTCAAACAGAGTTCATGTTCTTACCTCTGAGACATCTACTAGTGAGCGGGACACAAAAGAATCCCTGGAGTTTCCATCCAAGAGGCTTGTTCCAAGCAAAGAGTTGCTATTGCTATTGCAGTTACCTGTTGTTAGCATCTTCCGCCCCTTTTCAGGTGATATCAGACTTGCTGCAAACAACCAAAAACGTATCAAATCAATCCACTGCATTTCTCATAAAAGGGTACAGAATGTCTAAGCAGTAGCACAGATTCTTTCAAAGATCAAAATTAAACCTCAGTGACTTTTTCAATGGCAACTTGTCTCAGCTGGGAACACTGCTTTCTGATTCAGAAGGTTCAAAGTTCCATGTCAACAGCAGAGCTGGAGCACTTAAACCATATCAACCTTTGGAGCAGTATTAAAAGGAGTAATGCACTGTAGAGTTTCCACATTTTGGATGGGATGGTGATAAAACAGAAGCATCTTTTTCAAGATTCATTTGGCATGAGCTTTTTAAATTGAGTAACAGTACATATGGGTTTAAAATGTGCTCACTCTCAGAAACCACAGCTTAACTTCAAGTGTCACAATCACTCTTTAACTAGTTTCTTGACCACAGGCTCAAGGGAAAGCGATAAGGCACTTAAATATGAAGATGTAATTTGTTTAGCAGTCATTGAAAGTTAATAAATAATTCATTAATGCACAAAACATTCCTCAGCTTAGTTTGTTGGTGTTTATCAGCCCACACTTTCACAGAGTTTCATCTGAAATTCGAGAATTTGTGAAGAGAATTAGATAAGCCAGATAACTTCCATAGTTTGTGAAGCAAGTGTTAAAAAGGTCCTCAGTAACTTAGTGCGCATCTTTTTTGGGCAAACTATTATTTTCTAACATACAAGAGAATAAACAAAGCTCAACAGCCATAAAATAAATTGCTGCAGAATTCTTTGTATTAATACTATTTAATAAAACTGTTTAACGCATTCAGGAACAAACAAAATCCACTATCACATTATCTTACTATCTGCTTTAAACAAGGAGAAACCTGTACAGGTACTTGATACTGGGTCAGTATGCTCAATGCGGCCACTTTAACTAGCTACTAGGACATCTAAAAAATTATTCAGGTCACAGGAGGCTAACGTATACCAACAGTAATTACAGTACTGAAGCCAGTAATATCTAAAGGAGGAAGGAATCCAAGAATTCATAAAACAGTGACATTAAATCAAGATCTGTATTTTTGTTCAGATAGGCACGAAACATCCCATAACCTTAGCTGAAGAAAAGGAGCAAGTTCTTCCAGAAACCCTGCCAAATGTTCCAGTCCGAACATCAGAAACACATTACCTGCTTTTGCTTCATAGAATCCCAACAAAATATGGATTCAGTTCAGTACAGTTTTCTGTGATCTTTGGATTTTTGACTTGAACAAAATGATTACCAAGTTTTAAAAATAGCAACCAATGTAATACAACATAATTTGTTGGGTGAAATGCTCCAAGATGCTTTTGATATACACAAAACAAATAAAACCTTTGCCTCTTGAAATCCAATAAACTGGTCTTTAGTAATTGTGGTACTTTACTTTCTTTTAATGACTTCAACGGAAGGAGTCTTCTTCCTGGCACAGGCCCAGCGATGAGGTGGCATCCAATGGGCCGGCGCCTGGTGGCACTATCTCCCAGTGTGGCAATCTTGTCCAGGACAGGGTGGTCTCAGCCTGAAGTGGCATTCTTGCCCCGATGCGGAGGTCTTGTCTGGTCCTCTTCGGCAGCTTCTGGATATTCCAGCGCCTATTGTGAAGGTACAGTCCAACTGCGGAGGTGTTGTCTTGCCGTGGAGGTCTCATTCTTGTTTTGAAAGTGGCTTCCCTGGTATTCTGAAGGCCCAGTGTGGAGGTCTAGTCTGGTGAGGAGGTCTTGGCCGGCCCTGCATGGTGATTTTGGCTCAGTTTTTCAGCATACCCCAAAACCAGGAGTCATTACTTGCACGGTGATGAACTTTTACTTTTCTGTTCTTCGTTTTTATGATTTCTGTCATTAATTGAGGCACTGTGCTATGGTGAACTAAAAATATTTTTCACTGTGTTTTGTTTGTAAAAGTACATGTGACAACCTGGAGGTGATTCCAGAGTGGTCTCCCGGCCTCAACAGCCTGGAGGTGAAGCCCAGCATGGACTAGAGTCAAGGCCCAGCGCAGACAAGGTTACTCACCAGCGTAGACTGGATTGGAAGGACTGTTGTTCTGAACAGCTTTCCTTTCTCTATTTTCTAATTTATTCCTACAGTCTGTCATGCTGGACTTTTAACTTCTTTATTTTTCTTTTCCCTGAGAATTTGTACTGAATTATCTGATACCTAAGATGGCACCATAAGTGGCAATTTGTAGACTCTACACTGTACTCCTTGAGTACATGTGACAATTGAGATGATTCAATTCAATTCAAATTGCTACTCTATTATTTTTAGACTGGAAGTAATGATGGTAACATACAATTGTGGCTCACATCCAATCCCAATATTATTAACAAAATAATTTATTAGTGAACAAAGAACGTAATATAATAACTGATCTGGGATAAATTAAACAAAATAGATTAATCCAGGATCCCAAAACTCCTGAGTGGGATTAATTTGCTATATCTCCCCCATTTTCTAAATTTATGTTAGTTCAGACACATTTCCCTTTTATTTACGCTCACCATTCTTCAATTGTTGGTGTGGAATTCATGCAAGAACGCTGACCCAGCCACAGGACACTGCTAATGCCCACTGCTAGTGGGCGGCACGGTGGCACAGTGGTTAGCACTGCTGCCTCACAGCGCCAGAGACCCGGGTTCAATTCCCACCTCAGGCGTCTGACTGTGTGGAGTTTGCACGTTCTCCCCGTGTCCGCGTGGGTTTCCTCCGGGTGCTCCGGTTTCCTCCCACAATCCAAAAAAGATGTGCAGGTCAGGTGAATTGGCCATGCTAAATTGCCCGTAGTGTTAGGTAAGGGGTAAAATGTAGGGGTATGGGTGGGTTGCGCTTCGGCGGGGCAGCGTGGACGTGTTGGGCCGAAAGGCCTGTTTCCACACTGTAAGTAATCTAATCTAATCTAATCTACTAGTTAGATTATTGCTGTATTCTCCACTTTATTCTTTCACTACATAGACACAAGCAAAACCACTTAAAAAACCACTTAAGTCATACAGTACAGAAACAGACCCTTCGGTCCAAACAGTCCCAAACTAAAGTAGTCCCACCTGCCTGCTCCTGGCCCATATCCCTCAAAACCTTTCCTATTCATGTATCTATCCAAATGTCTTTTAAATGTCATAATTGCACCCACATCCAGCATTTCCTCAGGAAGGTGTGCCACAAGGATCGATGCTGGGTCCACTGTTTTTCGTCATTTCTATAAATGATTTGGATGTGAACATAGGAGGTACAGTTAATAAGTTTGCAGATGACACCAAAATTGGAGATGTAGTAGACAGTGAAGGAGGTTACCTCAGAGTACAGCAGGATCTTGAACAGATGGACCAATGGGCTGAGGAGTGGCAGATGGAGCTTAATTTAGATAAATGAGAGGTGGAAAAGCAAATCAGAGCAGGACTTATACAATTTATGGTAAGGTCCTGGGGAGTGTTGCTGAACAAACCAACCTTGGAGTGCAGGTTCATAGTTCCTTGAAAGTAGAGTCACAGGTAGATAGAATAGTGAAGAAGGCCATTGGTATACTTTCCTTTGTTGGTCAGAGCATTGAGCATAGGAGTTAGGAGGTCATGTTGTGGCTGTACAAGACATGATTAGGCCACTTTTGGAATACTGCGTGCAGTTCTGGTCTCCTTCCTGTTAGAAGGACGTTGTGAAACTTGAAAGAGCTCAGAAAAGATTTATAAGGATGTTGCCGGGGTTGGTGGGTTTGAGCTACAGGGAGTGGCTGAGGCGGTTTTACCTGGAGTGCCGGAAGCTAGGGGTGACTTTATAGAGGTTTATAAGATCATAAGTGCATGGATGAAGACAAGGTCTTTTCCCTGGAGTAGGGAAGTCCAGAGCTAGAGGGCATAGGTTTAGGGTGAGGAGGGGGGGGGAATATAAAAGCACCTAAGGGGCAATTTTTTCACGCAGAGAGAGAGAGTGGTGCACATATGGAATCAGCTGCCAGAGCTGGTACAATTACAGCATTTAAAAGGCATCTGGATGGGTATATGAATAGAAAAGGGTTTAGAGTGATATGGACCAAATGCTGGCAAATGGAACTAGATGAGGTGAGGACATGGATGAGTTGGACCAATGGGTCTGTTTCTGTGCTGTACATCTCTATGACTTTAAGTTAATTCCATTCATGAATCACCCTGCGTAAACGATTTGTCCCTTAGATTTTAAAAAAGACCTTTCTCCTCTCACTTTGAAAATATGCCCCGTAATCCTGAAATCCCCCCATCCTGGGGAAAAGACAACTACCATTGACTTTATTTATATCCGTCATTATTTAATAAACTTCTGTAAGGTCACCTCTCAACCTCCTACGCTCCAGTGAAAAAAAGCCCCAATCTATCCAGCCTTTCTTTATAATTCAAACCTTCCATACCTGTCAGAAAGGCTTAAACAACAAACAGCTAGACACAAAGCTTGACCTATCCTGTATTTTTGGAATCCAGAGAAACATCATGTATAAACAGAGAAAAAGAAAAATTACATCAAGATCATTGCAAAATTAGAGAGCTCAAAACAGATGCTAATATACTAAACCCACACAGTATTAGCTAAATTTAGTATTTTACTACTTGTATGAATGAGAATTAACTGAAGAGAAACAAGTCTTTGCCTTTTGATGAATCATGAGATTTGAAATGGGATCAAGATCTTGAAAGTTTTGTGACTGTTTGCATTTCTCGAGACTACGTAGTGAAACATGCTTTAGAACACAGAATATTACAGGCAGTATAGGCCCTTCAGCCCTCGATGTTGCACCAACCTGTGGAACCAATCTGAAGCCTATCTATCCTACACTATTCCATTTTCATCCATATGTTTATCTAATGACCATTTAAATGCCCTGAAAATTGGCAAATTTGCTACTGTTGCAGACAGTGCGTTCCACCTCCTCACTACTCCCTGAGTAAAGAAATTACCTCTGACATCTGCCCTATATCTATCACCCCTTAATGCAAAGCTATGTCTGGAGGACAACCAATTAGAAGACACTTACATAATAGACTACCCAATGAAGAGTCACCAGAATCATTTGGAAACCACTGTGGATCGTGCGTAGGTGAGGGAATCCAGTTTCGTTGAGGACTGGCTGAGGGCGATGGGAGACTCTTTGAGTTGTCACCACCATTCAGCTTTGTTGGAGAGAGAGAAGCACCATCACCTTTTAAAACAAAAGATAAGATTTAAATCAGAAATGGATGTAGTAAATGACATTCTATCAGCAACAAAACTTCAAAGTAGTTCATTAGCTAATGTTGGAACATCCTTTGGTCACATATACCAGTAAATGTAAGGCTTTTCTTTAAGTATAGCTCATACACACAATTTAATTTCCTGTGTAGACCTACAAAATAAGGGCACAAATCAATACTTATGTGGAAGAAAAATGAGTAAAATAACAGCAACAAAGTGCGGTAAGATTAACTCTCCATTTGTTATTCAAATATTAAATTTTGAAGGCATGGCTCAGTACAACATAAGCATTCAGTTTCCTAAATTATTGAGTTACCCACTTTTGGTCTATTGTTATATTTTTACAACAGTATTTCATTACAGACACATTAAAAAGGTCTCATTTTTCAAATTAACCTGTAGCGCATGATACAACTGATGAAGATACATAACCATCAACAATTATACAGTTTTCTACTTACCACTGACATACTGAGTAGAGTTGATAGCAAGCTCAATTATAGAGTCACTGATTTGGCTGTGGGGTCCACCCTGGGACAATGTGTCATCAGGAGGTCCTGGTAATGATATATCCAGGAGTGCAGAGACATTTGGAGGAGAAGTGAACAACGTGTTGGAAGTTTCACTTGGAGATGGCAGTCCATTCTGAAGTGTATGTTTTTCAAGCTCCCTCTGTGCAGAAAAGACATATTACAGATTAAAGGCATTTAATGTAGTCACAAGGTACAGGATGCATTCTCTCAGGCAAGACAATCAAAAGCATGTTCCGGGCTAAACACCTGAATAAAAGCAGGGTTTAAAAAGCAATACTTTCAAGCAAAATTCTGATGGATTTCACAGCTGCTCATGGTAGTTCAAATGCCATTTGAGTTTTGTTCTTTATTTTGGTTTAAACATCTTACATAGAATAAAAGTTAAAAAAACAGTGAAACTTTGGGTTCCATCCACTTAATTACACAAGAATGTTGAGTTTGCTTCATTTCAGCTTGTAACAGTGAGGGTAACTTTCACAATCAGTCAATAAACTTGTATGTGATTGTTCTTTGAGAGCCGACTTCTGTAGATGAACAGCTCATCGGTTGAAGAGACTTATTCATTCAAATAATAAAACAGCTGGGTGCCACTCTCATCATTGCTTCTTTAAAGCTGACCCTGTTTCCTTCCTGTGGGCGGCCTACTCCTGCTCAAGAGGAGGTTAACATCTGGAGACTAGTGGGAAGGCAGCAGAAATCGAGGGGGTCAAGGAATATCTCATCAAAGCAGACATTTACAACACAGGAGGCAGCAATTCAGCCCATTGTGTCCGTGCCTGGCAGGAGAGATTAGATTAGATTAGATTAGATTACAGTGTGGAAACAGGCCCTTCGGCCCAACAAGTCCACACCGACCCGCCGAAGCGAAACCCACCCATACCCCTACATTTACCCCTTACCTAACACTACGGGCAATTTAGTATGGCCAATTCACCTGACCCTGCACATCTTTGGACTGTGGGAGGAAACCGGAGCACCCGGAGGAAACCCACGCAGACACGGGGAGAACGTGCAAACTCCACACAGTCAGTCGCCTGAGTCGGGAATTGAACCCAGGTCTCTGGCGCTGCGAGGCAGCAGTGCTAACCACTGTGCCACCGTGCCGCCCAACTAGATCTGAAGACACTAGTCAGATTTTCAGGTATAGGCCTATAGCGTGCCACACCTCATTATTAAAATGAGAAGCTTATAAAATAGAGTACTTCTACAATTTTATAGGATTCTTTTTAGGTCACTTAAACCTTCAAAATGATGCATTTATCACTGCAAATGGAAGCTATTGTGCATTGCAGACATAAGCTATTGACTCTCATTTATCAGTTATTGTTTTCAATTATAAGAAAGCTTGCTATGAATGTTCTACCATTTTGATAATTTCTCCAACATCGAAGAAGAATTAGTCATTTGGCAGCATATGCTGAAAAGCTCCTTCCCTCATGATGCTACTCTGTGGAGCTACTGATTAGATATACAATATCATCAGTGTTTTGGCTGCTTATATCAGCCATTAGTGAAACAGACATTAAACTCTCACTAGCCCGAGCCAATTAGTAAAACTACTCTGAAAAACTATATTCATTACAAGCATACTGTGGACATAGAACGTAGCTCAGAAAAATATCTAAAGCTTGCAATACAATATTCAGAAGGAATAGCACATAGACACAGCTTACAGAACACTAAATGTTGACAGCCAATGACACTCACTGTTGTCACAGTTGTTTCTGTGTTGCTTCCATTCTCTTGGACTGAGGATAATTCTTGGTCTGAGGTTACTATGGAAATCCCTTCTGTTGACAAAGTAGTCAAATCTTGTGGCCTTTCTGAATCAAGTGTCTGGATGGGGCTGCCTGGAATTATGCCGGCTGTTTTAGCTGCCATATCGATTGCACCTGACACAAAATGAACACTGTTTGATGAATGCACTCCAATTACATCATATTTGTTTTTGATATATATATATATATAAATAAGCATCTGACACAATTCCGAAATCTACAAGTACACTTCAGTATAATAGTTCAGAAATGTACAGCATGTTCCAAAAACTAAATCTGCATAGGTGAAACCTCAGAAAAAGCTTCCATAAAGTATTGTTAACAGACAATAATGTTGATAAATCATTACAAAGTTATAATTCAATTAAACAGGAGTAGAATGGGCTAGGAAATACAGAATTGGCCAGTAAAGCTATAACAAGGACAAAGTTTTCGCATTGAAGGTGAGATGCATAACAAAAATGGTCTTATAACAAACAAATGAACACATACAGAGCCACAGAATAATGGCTAGTAAACAAAACAAAATTGATCTTTGCTATCACAAAATGTAGAGGGATAATATTAACATTTCTGCAATAAAGAATCTGATAATTATGTTCACTAAATTACAAAGGTAATAACATGCAATTGAGCATGATGTTCATTGAACTATGACAACCCATAGCATTAATTTTAAAAATTTTGCAGCTAGCCCTTAGATCTTCTTAATTAAAAGATTGGCTGCGGCTTTTCATAATCTATAAATCAAGAGGACTTACAAGAAAATTAAAAGATTGATAACATATAAAATTCAAAATGCTACATTTGGAGTTCTTTTGAAAATTAACTTTTGTAACAATTGCAACTTACTAGAGAGCTGGCTAGTAGATGCTGGAATGGCTTTTGGAACAATAGGACGAGCTAGAGATGCTTTGGAAAGTGATGACTGAAGAGGACGGAAAGAACCTGTACCTAAAAAAAAAACAAAAGCACACAGGTCTCACCTGAGAGTATAGGATGAGCGGGGATGAAATTTTAAAATTAGAGGCATTGAGGATGAGAAACCAAATAGTCATAGAGATGTACAGCATGGAAACAGCTCATTTGGTCCAACACGTCCATGCCGACACTTAACATTGTAGTTGCGCTGCTGAAAAGTGTGACTTTAAATGAAACAACTTTAAGGCAATTAGGTTTTTTTTAACAACCAGGGTAAAAGCTGTAGAAATGCACCATAGGCGAGTTCCACCCATAGCCCAAACAAGTTCAGGTTAGGTGGATTGGCAATACTGAATTGCCATGTAATATCCAGGAATATGCAGGTTACATGGATTAATCATTGTAAATGTGGGGCTATGGAGATAGTGTGGAATGCTGGGTTTCAGTGGGACGCTCTTTGAAGGGTTGATGCAGACTTGATAAGCTAAATGGCCTCTTTCTGCACCACAGACATTCTACAATACAGGATGGTGTAAAAGGGCTAATCTCCTGGTCTGAACAGTAACAAGTGGAATTTAACCATGTAAAGTGTGAGGCAATGCATTTTGGGAAGACTAACAAGGCAAGGGTGTACACGTTGAATAGTAAGACTCTAGGAAGTAGAGGATCAGAGGGACTTTGGCGTGTTTGGATCCTTGAAGGCAACAGGACAGATAGATAAAGTAACTAAAGAAGCATGTGGGACACTTGCTTTTATTAATCAAGGTACTGAATACAAGAACAAGGGGCAGCTTATGATGGAGATGTATATAATGTTAGTTAAGCCACAGTTGCACTGCTGTGTGCAGTTCTGATTGCCACTCTAAAGGAAGGGTATGGCTACACTGGAGATGGTGCGAATGAGATGTTGTCACCAACATGTTTTCTGAGCTAAAGCAATTCCGCTACAAAGAAAGATTGAATAGACTGGGGTTGTTTTCTTCAGAGCAGAGAATGTTGACTGAGGTGTACAAAGTTATGAGGGGTATAGGTAGGGAGAAATCTTGTCCCATTCGAAGAGGGACATATAACCAGAAAGCTGAGCATTTGAAATGCCACAACATACAGGTTACAGGCCAAATACTGGAAATTTTGATCAGAATAGATTAACGTTTGATGACTGGTTGGACTCAATGGGCAGAAAAGTCCTTTCCCATCCCATAAAAACACTATGACTATAATTTCTCTTTTAGATAAATGCCCAGCTTTGAGGTCTGTTCTTCTGTCTGGTGGGGTTTCCATTTCTCTTGTTTATAATATTTACCTTCATTGTTTCTGTTTGAAGAGTTTGTTTTTACTTGTCCTAATACCATTGAACTTATCTGGCACTCGCTTGTCATTCAATACCATCTGCCTCCTACCTTTTTCTGGATCTTTTCTTTTATTCTTAGTTCTGTCTTCTCCTCACCCTATCTCTTACCTGCTTAAGCTTATCATATCTCTAACTGCCTCCATTCTGATGCAAGGCCATTGATCTGAAAACCTGAGCTGGATGCTTCTGCTGTCTTCAGGATTCCAACATCTCAACGAAAGAGGGCACCTGAGCAGGCACTTGCCAGCAGCACAGTGACATCCCGGAGGTACCTCCGAATGGTGCACTAAGGTCAGCAAACAGGCTTCCAATAGAACGATAGGTAAGTGACTTTGAGGACGATTCAAAATGGAGGCACCATTGAAGGGGCCATAAATCTATTAGAATGGAGAAGCAGGAACGCCGTCAGATTGAAGGCATAACCATTCCGAATGGCTCATTAGAGTCAAGAAGAATACCCTCGGGGGAATAGAGCTTATACAGCGAAGTCACCTCTCAATGCAAGCCACTGCAGAGTTTGATTCTGGCATGAGGAGTCTCCACTGCTAGCAGAATTGCTTCATTCAGGTGTCCATTATGTAAATGGAGCAATGATCTGTGCAATCAGTTAATCTGCTTGTCAGTCTGCCTGTGGGAATGTGTACCTGGTGGCCAGAATGTGCCAGTATGCCATTTGTATGGCTCCCCACTATTTCCTAGTTGACATCACCACCCTCCAAAGCCTTCAAACACTTCTCAAAAAGCAGCATCCTGGGGCCATGACAGTCCAGCTTATTGACTCTGGTTTTCTCTCTACATATGCTGCCTGACCTGCCACACATCCCACATTTACTTTTATGTTATTCTGTTGATCTGTGATCTGTTCAAGTGATTACAGATACCTGTGGCAGAATTGGACAAGATGGAAAAGGAACAAACATGCTGAGAGGAATTTCCAGTTGGCCGTGGTAACAGAGTTCGCTGTAAAAAGATTAGAAAAAGAAGAATGCTTTACTCAGCAAGAAATGAACACAAATTTCAATTTGAATAGAATGGTATTTAATATTTATATTAAATCTGTATTTTATTCTTTCTTAAAATATGCATAGAACAAAAACATTAAAATATTCTCAACTAGATGATAAATGTTAATTAATAAATATCTGGTGTACTAAAATGAATTTTAAACTTCCCCATCGTTTGGGATCTCAGTTCACATTTCTACAGCTCAATGTTTGCCCAAGTAAAACATACCAAAATATGGCAGGAATAGAAAAATAAATCCAATAAATGCAATTCTGAGCATGGAACAGAGGAGTAGATCATTCAGCCCTCAAGCCTATTCTGCCATTTCAGATCATGGCTAATCTGTGCCCAAGTCCACATACCTGCCTCTGGTAAATTTAAAATTTACCACTGATCTAGCATCAACTGCAATTTGTGCAAGACAGTTGCAAACATCTACCACCCTGTGCGTGTGTGTAGGAACGCTTCCTAACATTTCTCACAAATGCTCTGGCCCTAATTATTTTTTGACAATGCCCCCTAATTCTAGTATCTCCAACCCAATCATTTCTTGTTGATACCTTGAAGACTTCAATCAGATTACCCCTCGATCTTCCAAAATTTGCCTCCCATTCACCTGTCCTCATCCAATTGCCCATTATTCTTTAAACCTTACTTGCCTGCCTTGTCCACAGACCCACTGTAACCAAAATGCAGACAATCTGGTCTTCAATCTCCAGCTCAGAGCACATCAAGCTACTGCAAAAATAGGTGAGAGATTCTTCCATTCTGCAATTCCTTGCTGAGACATTGAAAACAACTCAATAGAATAAACAACTCAAACAACTGAACCAATATGCCATTTATTCTCAATACCCATTTAAGATAGCATATGCATGTAGAGCTGTCTCAGTAAAATAGGAACAGGGGAGATGGTCTTTTTTCATCTCTACTTCAATCTCAGTAATTTTAATTAAAATTTACATCTAGCATGTAATTTCAAAACATCCTCTTGTACATCTTATAATAAAATTATTCGCCCGTACAAATATTCGATCATAAGACCATAAGACATTAGAAGTAGGCCAGTCTATTGAGTCTGCACTGCCATTCAACAAAATCATGGCCGAGCTAATAATCCTTAACCCCGTTTCCCTGCCTTAGCCATATAACTCTTGATTCTTTTTCTGGTTAAAAATCTTGGTTTCTTAGTCTCAAATATACTTAATGACCTACCCTCAACAGCCTTCTACAGTAAAGCATTCCACATAAATATTCTTCATCTGTTTTAAATAGGCAACCCTTACTTTGAGATTATGCCCTCTAGTCCTAGATTCTCCCACAAGAAGAAGCAACTTCTCCACATCTTTCCTGTCCAGCTCCCTAAGAATCTTGTATGTTTCAATAAGGGCTCCTCTCATTCTTCTAAACTGAGTACAAAATCAAGCTCTGCACTAAACAAAACTCCCTCTATATCCAGAATCAACCTAGTGAACATTCGCTGGATCATCTCCAAAGCCACTTCCCTTTAGATGAGGAGGCCAAAACTGTTTACATTAATAACTAGTGCCTTGAATAGTTTTACAAGACCTTCCTATTTTAATACCACATTCTCTTTGAAATAAAGATCAACAGTCCACTTGCCTTCCCCAGTTGGACAGTGAGGGTAGTTATCGCAGCAGCTGTTACACAGCACTCATTTTCAATGCAAGGTAATGAAATGAGCCACTAATTTGGTAGAGTTGGTTCCAAGTAGGCCAGCACACTGGTAGACAGCTCTCCTTCTATATCGTATTTGACAATTCAACAAACAAACAATCTATTTGACCCTGAAGCAAGCATGCTACTAGCTAAATCAAGATGACAAAACATTTGACGTGACACAAGTACAGACTTTTACTCTAGGTCCCTATTTATAACAGCTAGAAATACAAATTTGTGGATTTATTGCCATAACATGTAAAATAAAATGGAAGCAATACACATTTGCACAGAATACATAAATCAAGTTGGATACAACATTGAACAATATTCCAAATTCAACAAACACATTTGTGCTGTAAAGAACATAAGAGCTCAAACGTTTAGCTCACAAACACATTTAAATAACATTTACCTGAACCACTAGCGGCTTGCGTGGGCGATTATTTCGTAACTTCCTTTGTTTGGGTAAGTAAATGTCTGGTGGCCTCTGAAATAGCAACAGATGTGATCAGAGAGCCAGGTTCATAGGCCTACTGATGGGCACCACAATCACTAATAAATCATCTAGTTAAGGTTTTCTTGAGCTAGTTTGAAAACTAGCTCAAGGCAATGTGGGCTATTGTTGGAGCTGGGTTTGTGAAAATTTAAACTCATTCAACTCTTAAATCAGTTTTACAGTTAATTCTACAAGCAATAGTTGATACAGGAATGAATTCTGGCCTTTGGTATTTGGGCAACCTTGAGAGATTGACATTATGATAGAGAAAATAACATTTAATAATACAGTACCTTCTGTTCAAGGTGTGTCGAAACATTTTATAAGCAATGACCTACAGTGGAAATTTATTCACTGTAATTATGTAGGTTAAGCGTGCCAAATTCCAGTTTGCATAGGAAAGAATACCATAGCGATAGCAACGAGATAAATGACCAGTTCGGTGAAAATATTCACGTCCCTAAAGAATTAACTACAGTTTGTTTCTAACTGTAGCTTATCACCCAGCAAAATTAAGATAAATATCCTATGAAGGAGGATTTATTTCTAGCATTGACCTCACCATTCATGCACAAATTGCATCAAGAAAACATACAGACAAATGCAAACCATTTGCAATCCACACATTTACAAAATATATGGTGAAATTATTTCAATTGTACAGAATTGAGGGCAGGTGCAATCTATTAGAAGTAGTGTCTAAAGTTTTTGAGAAGGGTAATGAATAGTAAATTCTTATCAACTACTCTGGATATTTCTTCACCAGATCCAATCTTGCTTTTTGATGAGGAATTAAAGAGAAGAAACATTTTTCCAAGTCATGGACAAAGTTGGACAAAGAATTTCATATGTCAAACAGCTATCCTTTAGGTTGAAATTACTGTACACTGACTCAAAATGAAAGTAGTTTGGTGTACTGCACTGCCTCGAAAAGAAAATCACAGCCTTGTTATTCTCATTTGATACTGTTTACAATAATGAACGTATGCATACAAACAAGGAGAGAAGCAGGCCACTCAGCCGTTCAAATCATTCAATGAGACTAGGGCGGATAGGAGTACTCCACACTCCTGTTCACACCTGATAACCTTTCGCTCCTTTGCTCATTAAGAATCTACCTACCTAGCTCTATGTTACAAACATTCAAAAGACTTTGCTTCCAACACCTCCAGTAAGAGAGTTCCAAGGACTCCCTTGAGAAAAAAAAAGGCTTGTCCTCATCTGTGTTAAATGACTGACCCCTTGCATTTAAACCACGACCTCTAGTTCAAGATTCTACCACAAAAGAAATATTTATTCCACATAAAGGCCACTTAGGATCTCACATATTTCAATCATGTCACCTTCTGGTCTTCTAAACACCAGCCTAACCTATCCAACATTTCCTCTTAAGCCAACCCACCCATTACAGGTATTCTCTGAATTACGTCAACGCATTTACATTCTTCCTTCAATAAGGAAGCCAATATTATACACAGTACTCCAGATATGGCCTGATCAATGTCCTGTATTACAGAAACATAACCTCCCAATTCACATATTCAATTCCCCTTGCAATATGAAGTAACATTCTATTAGCTTTCCTAATTATTTATTACACCTGCTTATTAACCTCTTATCAACGTCAAGGTGGTTTTTCATAAATTAGTATTCGGGTTATTTTATAACAGCTGAAGCTTAAGTTAGGATTTTTCTGCCGTGAGTTACATTTTGTTTTGCATTTTCTGGATTCGCATGTAGGCCAGACCAGACAAGGACTTCAGTGAACCATATGGGCTTTACAACTATCAATGACTTGCTTTACATTCCAGATTTAATAATTAAATTTAAATTTAACTGATGTCTTTACAGCATTAACCTAGGTCTCTGGTAATCGCTACGGATTTGAGAGTGCAGTAGTAATCAGCAGAATTATATGCTTTCATTTTAGCTGTGTTGGCATATGTGAATTGCTTGTAAAGGCAGCATTTTTTGTCAATCCACTACCTGATTGCCCTTGAGAAGTTAGTGGTGAGCCACCTACTTTAACCACTACACTCCATGGGTGTAGAAAAAGGAATACAGTTGTTAGGGAGGGAATTCAAAGATTTTGACTCAGTCAAACTGGCAAATGATTGCATCCCATGTATTAACGCACAGCGCTATTATTATCAACCACAGTAAAAAGTGCACATGTTCTCTTCTCGTGTCACATTTACAGAAGAAGTTTCAACTCACACTGAAAGAATCCAATCGCTGCCTGAAGGTCAAGTCAGTCTCTTTGCTGGGCGAATATATTTTGTTATGCCTACTGTTGGGCGGTAAAATTGTAGGAACAGCAAAAACCCCACTATCTGCATCATTACTTGAACTTCCTGAGCTACCAGATGAACATGGCACCACCAACGTCTTCTGTACATTACGCATTCCTGAAAATAATTAAATGATTAAAAATATTTAATATGTGCAAACATTTTAGTTCTCATTTGACATCCAAGTATACACTTTCCTCTTCAAGCTGTGTGCTTTCAGCATTCGTAATGCAGTTAGCATGTTGTAAAGAAAAGATCAAATGCTGGAAACACCCAGCAATTTGGGCAGTATCTGGAGAGAAAAGCAGTTAACATTTCAGATCATGATAATTTTACATCAGAACAGGTACTTTCAGATTATCTTGATCTGAAATCATGTGAAGGGAGATCGATAAAACTTTACAATGCAAGGACTCAGTAATCAGTATCTGCATCAGGGAACAAAACAGAGAACATTGAACATTACAGTGCTCTCGATGTTGCTCCAACCTGTGAAACCAATCTGAAGCCCATCTCAACAACACTATTGGTCTCACAGGTTGGCGCAACACGAGAGCCGAAGGGCCTGTGCTGCACTGTACGGTTGGCAAGTTTACTACTGTTACAGGCAGAGCGTTCCATGCCCTTACTACTGAGTAAAGAAATTACCTCTGAAACCTGTCCTGTATCTATGATCCCTCAAATTAAAGCTATACCCCCTCATGCTAGCCATCACCATCCAAGGAAAAAGGCTGTCACTGCCCATCCTATCCAATCCTCTGATCATCTTATACATCTCAATTAAGTCACCTCTCAACCTTCTCTCTAACGAAACAGCCTCAAGTCCCTCAAACTTTCCTCATGAGACCTACACTCCATACCAGGCAACATCCTAGTACATCTCCTCTGAACCCTTTCCAAAGCTTTCACATCCTTCGTATAATGCGGTGACCAGAACTGTACGCAATACTCCAAGTGCAGCCGCACCAGAGTTTTGTACAGCTGCAGCATGACTTCATGGCTCTGAAACTCAATCCCTCTACTAATAAACCTAACACACCGTACACTTTCTTAACAGCCCTATCGACCTGGGTGGCAACTTTCAGGGATCAACGTACATGGACACTGAGATCGCTCTGTTCATCTGCACTACTCTGTACTCCTGTTACTCCTTCTGAAATGAATCATCTCACTTTTCCACATTGAACTCCATTTGCCACCTCTCAGCCCAGGACTGCACCTTATCTATGCCCCTCTGTAACCTACATCATCCTTTGGCACTATCCACAACTCCACTGACCTCAGTGTCATCTGCAAATTTCTTAACCTAGCCTTCTATGCCCTCGTCCAGATCATTTATAAAAACTACAAACAGCAGTGGTCCGAAACAGATCCTTGCGGACGCCACTAGTAACTGAACTCCAAGATGAACATTTCCCATCAACTACTACCCTCTATATTCTTTCAGCTAGCCAATTTCTGATCCAAACTGCCAAATCACCCTCAATCCCATACCTCCAAATTCTCTGCAATAGTGTACCATGGGGAACCTCATCAAACGCCTTACTGAAATCCATATACATCAACCCGTTTTACCCTCATCCTCTTGTTTGGTCACCTTCTCAAAGAACTCAATAAGGTTTGTGAGGCTTGACCTACCCTTCACAAAGTGTTGACTATCCTTAATCAAATTATTCCTTTCTAGATGATTATAAATCCTCTCTCTTATGATCCTTTCCAACACTTTACCCACAACCGAAGTAAGGCTCACTGGTCTATAATTACCAAGGTTGCCTCTACTCCCCTTCTTGAACAAGGGGACAACATTTGCTATCCTCCAGTCTTCTGGCACTATTTTTGTAGACAATGACAACATAAAGATCAAAGCCAAAGGTTCTGCAATCTCCTACCTGGCTTCCAGAAAATCCTAGGATAAATCCCATCTGGCCCAGGGGACCAGAAGTACAACTGTTGACCTAATTTGGCTCCCAGCACCCTCAATTTAAAATTCTGATAATTTAACCACTTCATGGCTTATCTCTATAACCTCCTCCAGCCCCATAACCTCCAGTTCTTCATCCAAACTTTGTGCATCTGACTCTGACATTTACTGTATTTCTTCATTCACAATACACTGGCAGCCAATTCATGAATCACTTGGATTTCCTTGGTCTGACATTTAAGCACTGCCAGCCCCACTCTCATCTCATGTACTCCCTCTTTCTTTTAAGGCACTGCTTTAACCCAAACTTTTGGACTAATAACTTTCTTTCTGATGATGTCCAATTTCTTTCTTTTTTTGAATATGCTTCTGTATGATGGCTCTAAGCCAATAACGATGGCTGTGAAAAGTCAGGAATTGAGCAATGTTCATTGTCTTTGGACAAGGTTTACATTTTATTACTTTTAAAGAATGCTTAAAGTCAGTGGCTGGAGGTTGGAGCATTTCTGTTAGGATCAGGAATTGATGGACAAAATACAGGGTGATGCCCATATCCGCAGAATCGTTTTCTGCGGTTTCAGTTACCCGCGGTTTACCACAGCCAGAACATATTATAGGGAACCTCCCGGAACCAGGTACCGGGGACTGCCGGGAAGGTTAATTTTCAATTCAAATGGATGGGTTCGCTCCTCTCTGCGGTTTCAGGCTTCCATGGTACATATTGGAATGTACATTTCATTTTCATCCAGCGGGTAAGGGAGGAACTACTGTAATTTGATTAATCACTATTTATAGCAATGTCATAACATTCACTAAATTTTGATCGGCAATTGTGGCAAAACTACCAACATTATCAGAACAACACAATGCTTAAAATTTTATTCTAAATAACAGCTGAGGAACTGAATTTCAGTCCGTTTTCCCTTCCATGATCCAGAGATGTGGAGGTCAACTGTAACTTACTGCCATTAAATTCAACTATTACACAGATTGGGGAACGAACTTGCAACCTACATGCAAGAGTATTTCTGAAACTTATTGGCTAAAATCAGAGACATCAAAACATTCTTTGTGACAACTTTAATAACTATCAAGTCTGTTAAACGGTAGCCAGATTGCTCTAAAAGATCTTGACAGAAATACAAAAGAGCAAGGAGTGAATACAAAGCAAGGATCTCCTCAGAAATGAGAGTGTCCCAGCCCTACAAAATATTCAATTTTCAGAAGATAAACTTACAATGGTGGTGATCAGAAAATTTAGGGATGAACACCATGGAGATTAAAATGTCAATATCATTCTGCATGCAACTTTATTTTTATCAGACATGCACTTTAAAACTGAAAAATTGCTTCAAGCTCACAAATGAGAAAGCTCACTCATTATTAGCAAGGCTAAGATTAGGTGCCTATCCATATATTGCTTTCTTTTGGTTTCCTTTGAAAAGGCAGCACTAGTTGGCTGCCTTCTTGATCCAGTGTGGTACAAGACCAAGGTGGTCTGACAATGCTGATGCAAGTCCAAGTCAAAATGCTGTGGGGCTTCAAAAGGAGCTTGGTGCTGATAGCGTTTTCACGTGCCTGCTGCTCTTGTCCTTTTAGATCAAGACTGCATGTTTAGGA
Source organism: Chiloscyllium plagiosum (assembly GCF_037043375.1). Classification (NCBI taxonomy): domain Eukaryota; kingdom Metazoa; phylum Chordata; class Chondrichthyes; order Orectolobiformes; family Hemiscylliidae; genus Chiloscyllium; species Chiloscyllium plagiosum. The sequence goes on along the minus strand of NW_028270158.1, from coordinate 10,250,819 downwards.
GGTGTTGCTAAAGAAACTGTACTAAGTTGTTCAGCACATTCTACAGATGGGATTAGTTTTGGATGGTATCATGGTCAACATAGATACAGTGGGCTGAAATGCTTGTTCCTGTGCTGTACTGTTCTGTGTTCAAAATATTTTGCCAAATGTGTCCAGTATATTTGTGATAAATGACACTGATGATTTGCCATTACCACTATATTCAATTATAAAGATGTTGTTTTTGGTTATCTTTGTTTCAATTTAATAGTACATGACTCAAGACAAGATGTAGTAGGTGAAAGCTTTCATGAATTGTTAATAACCTCCATTATCACATCCTTTTTTCCAATATACACTTCACAGGTTTTCGAATCTATATAACTCTGGAAACAAAAATCTTCCACTTGACAGTTTCATCACATCAAAACGTCATGCTGGAAAGTTTGCTTACATGCTGGAAAGACAATGATGTAGTATTTTTAAATAAAGACGTTTTCAGTATTTTGAATTTCAGTAATTGTTGTATTTCTGAGCAACTCAGTGGATAGAATTTACGTATGGAATTCATTCACTAGTAACAAAGGCACACAAAACTTAGCAATACATCCTCTCAGTCAATTGACACATGAGTAGGCAAATTGCGCCAACACCAACCCAGTCATCATAACCAGAGTGAGGTCAAGAGGAGATAAAAATTTGTTGTTCAATAAAGTCTATGCAGTTCAAAAGCTACCAAGTATAGCAGAAAAAGAGTTGGCACCAATAAAAGTAATTATCTTTGATCTCTGCAGGTCTTCGAATGAATAGTTACACAACACAATATGACTATATTTAAGGAAAACAAACCTATGCTGAGCGGAACAGATAATAGCAAAGATTTTACATAGTAGCACATCATTGTATACGCTTAGGGTTCAGATAAATCACCATTCCTTGGACTCATCGGTCAGTCACTAACCTGAAGTAGCAGTGGGAGTAACTGTTTTGTTACATCGAACTGCTGCAGCATTTCGAACACAGCCAGGGCTACGTGCAAGAGTGATCACCTTTCCTGGTGGAGTGTGCATCTGATCATCTTGGCTTAACTTCATTGGAGATGTCGCCACAGAGCTAGATTCTGGATTCTATACATTATAAAAGAGCTGCATGAGACAGTAGCATCGAAATCTTCTATGCATTCCCCTGATCTCCAAATCTCTACTTTTTAACAAGGTATCAGTGGGGTAGCATGATTGGTCCAATCCACTGGAATGCTTTCACTGAACAATGTTTGCCCCTGCTCCATATTCTAACATGCTAGGAGTTTCACACAGACTTTTACAAACTATCTTTGACACATATTTGTTTACAACATTATAGAAAATCAATGTTGTTAGTTATTGCTACAGTAACTAACATCCATTACTTTCAAGTCTAGGGTCTAATGGCTTAAATTTTAGCAAGGGGGAATGTAACAACATATGCTATTCTTTTGAATTCTCTTCCATAATTAAAATGCAGTTAATCCTAACTGCTTATTATTTTTAAATGACGGCGACTATGTCAGATCCTAACAAATGGCAAGGTTCTTTTCAGAAGAGAACAAAATCAGAGAAAAATGCAAACTTAAACCCCTAAACAAAAAACACACAAATTTCAAAATAATGCCGATATAAAGTGCTTATTTCTTCATTCTAGTGACCTGAAGAATCCTTTATTTAATTCTACGTGCAGGCTAATCCTAATTTTCTAAGGACTGCTGAGATATGGACTTTGCCTGCTGTCTGCATTGAAAATGGCATTTGCATTCTCTCAGACTCCTAGCATCTTGTTGCACAAGGAAGAAACAGATTCACTAGGAAGAGCATCAATGTTCCCGACACTCTCACCAGAATTAACATTTCTTGCACCAACTTTTGCATAAGATGTCACTCCTTTTGAAAATTTATCTATACTCTGGCACAGAAGCCCCACAATTTCTGCTCTGACTTATCAAGCAGTGACCTGATCATACTAAACTTGGGTTAAGATGTCTTATGAATCAAAAATTAACTGTTGAGAGACTTGAAGAAATTCTACTGAAACACCAATTAGTTTTGCATATTTCCCTGTATACTTGGGAAATATCTGACTGTATTTACAAAGCTGGAGATAACCTGGGAAAATATTTTCACAAGAAAAATGCCATCAGCTACAATTAAGTCATTGGTATTATTCATTTCAAGAATAAGTTATCTACTGTGGATACAATATTATATTACCACGTGTAGATCCAACAAATTATTTCCTTTGGTTTTATTCTACAGTTCCGAAATGAGTTTTAACCTGAAAAGGAAGGGCTTCAAGGAAATGATACAATGGAGTTGCTAAACACTTGGACATAAGTGATCATGAACAGCAGTATGGCAATAAGAGCTGCCTCCAGTTTAAGCCTTCCCAGTGCTTTGCGTTAGCATGCGCCACCTGGAATGCAGTGACAGCAGATTTCTTGTGTTGTTTGGTAAATGTTAATATTTTAGAAACTAATCTTTAAAGCTTCAAAGTAAATGTAAAATGCAACTTGTCTGTAGATAGGAACTTATCAGTTATCGTCTTACAACTTTCAGTTTTAGGTATTTTTTTTAAATTAAAAATCAAAATAATGTACAGATGTATTAAATGTTGCTTTATTCTCGGTCTGCCTTTAAAATAACATTTAATTAGTTTTAACAGAAACCATCTTTGGTGATTCCCACCGAATGAATCATTATACTCACAGGTTTAGGATTCACTTCAGTGGAGATAATCTGCAGCAAGCATTTCAGCAACCTCTGACTTGTACCCCTAGTCCTCTCAGTCTCCTCTGAATTGTTCCGTGAGGTCTGCACCCAGTCATACTCAAGCTGCAATTTGTTGGGTTTCCCCAGCATGAGGTACAATTCAGCCAATGTCAAATTCTCAGAGGTACTCGGACTCCAGCCATCCTCCTGCACCTGCTGGGCCAAATGGGTACTATCCTCTTTCAGTGGCTTTGGAACAATGCTGGCACTACTGGGTTGTCCCTGAGAGGGCACAGTAATTATTGAGGCCTGCCTCATCAGGCAGTCGGTCTCAGACACCTCTTGGGTGCATGACACTGGCTGTTCACGAGTGCAATTAGAAGGTATTGTCCTATTATCACCATCATCTAGTGTAGTCAAACTAGGTGACTTTAAAGTGGTATCATTGGCCAACTGCGACCCTGAAATGGCAAGTTTCTCATTGTTCAGTTCCATCATTTCTACGTTTTCCAAATGCACAGCACTGGGATCACCAGAAAATCCATTTATGTGTGAAGCAGTAACATCTTTTTCAGAGGATTTGGCCTTACACGTACACCTCTCTGGAACTACTAAGTTCTGACAAGATTTCATGTAACGAGGAACTGGGTCCAAGAGGGATATTTCATCAGTGCTCATAATCCCCCCACATACACAGAGCTCAGCAGTGGTAGTTACTTCTGAGGACTCCATAACAGTCGCTTCATTACCGTTGCATTCTTCAGTAGAAACCTCTGAATTAGGTTTAGGTGAATGAAACAGACTTTCTCCATTTTCTCCCAACTCTTGCTGTCCCACATCAAAATCCTCTGGTTTTGGACTGTCTTGCTGCACAGCTGCCTCTTCAGCAGATATACCTTCTGAAGGCGGCAGTTCATCTTCAGTGTTTTGTGTTCCTTCTCCAGTCAACAACCCAGACATTTTGTTACCATTTCGCCCCTCTATTGTGGCCCGCATTTGCTTAACAGGTCCTTTCATTGTGCCCTGTGCACCTTGGTTGACAGGAACCATCACATCCTTGGTGACAGAGGCTTTAGCTAGAGTCTGTGCTGGTGGGTGCAAATGAGTGTCTTTTACAGTCTGTCTGCATCTCCCAGTTTCCTGCCAGTGCACTGTACAACAAGCTTTTGAATGAACCACCTTTGCCACTCCAGGTAATGCAGTCAATGTACAGTTCTCTGCAGGATACAGATGGAGTTCTGTCTTTTCATCAAGTCCCACACCCCTCGATTCATTATCTCCAGAGTCCTGCTGGCGTTCTTCTAATGATTTGCGCTAAGGTCAAGGTTAAGGTGAAGCAACAAACGAGACATTACCAGAATGCTGTTTAGATTAATTAAAATGGACTTAAATGTTTTTTGCCTGGTCAGCTCAGTTTGACTGGTATTGCAATTAGTAGCAAAACGAAAGGGGAAAAAGAAGTCAATGCACATTTCATTACTTCAGGATGTAGCAGTTAATTACAGCCAACAAACTACTTTTGAAGTGCATTCACTACTGTAATGTAGGAAAACGCACAGCCAATTTTGTACAAATGTTCCCCCCAACAATTATGAGATAAACTGCCAAATAATCTGTTTTGGCAATGGTGGCTGAAGCATAATTTATTGGCCAAAATTCAAGGAAAAGTTCCCTGTTTCTTTTTCATAGCACAAAGTCTTCTGCATCCATCTCAGATTGCAGACAATGACAACAGCTTTTGACACTTCCTCTATTACAACATTTTCTGCTACTACACTAGAGTGAGTATCAGTCTAGGTTACAGACGCAAACTGGGCCTTGAGCCTCCAACCTTCCATCTTAGATAGCTGTTCTCATTAGAGAGAAGATGGTTGAGAAGTGACTTAATTGAGACATAAGATAATCAGAGGGTTAGAAAGGGTGGACAGTGAGAGCTTTTTTTCCTCGGATGGTGATGGCTAACATGAGGGGACATTGCTTTAAATTGAGGGGTGATAGATATAGGACAGATTTTAGAAGTAGTTTCTTTACTCAGAATAGCAGGGGTGTGGAACGCACTGCCTGCAACAGTAGTAGACTTGCCATCTCTAAGGCATTTAAGTGGTCATTGGATAGGCATATGGACGAGAATGGAATAGTGTAGGTAGATGGGCTTCAGATTCACAGGTTGGCACAACATCGAAGGCCCTGTACTGCACTGTAATGTTCTATGTCCTAAGAGTAGGACAACTGAGTTACGATCAGTATTTAATACAAAAATCAAACTACAGCATATGGGTTTAATATACTTTGTGTTTAGTCTGGTCAAACCTAGAGAGGTAAAATATGAAATGTTAACAGGTAACTGATGACTAAACATGGTAAAGTTTAGAAATGTAGTCAATACAACCAAAGAAGGGACCAGTTACCAGGCACAAGCATGGGATTCCCCACGAATAATAATATTTTAAGATATTTACAAGATACATTTATTTGTATTGAGTCACAGTAATTATTCTATACAGTTTTTTTTAAAAAGGTAAGTTATTGACAAATAGAGTGTCTTTAAAATGTATTACATGCCTCACAGAATCATGCATTAAGACATATTTTGTGACATGGGCAAAGGTTTCCAGTTGCCCTCATCAGAAGAACAGCACAAGTCATGCATGAGTGCAAGATAAAACGGAGACAAACTTGTAAAAAAGTACAGGGATAAAAGAGGAAAAGTATATTTGTATCACACATGGAGCTGAGTTTCACCACTCCACTCTGCGGCATAGGAATGGCAATGCTCTGAATATTATAGTGCTGAATTTCTAGAACCCATTCCCGTAGCCAATCCTGGAAACAGGTGGATTTCTCGTTAAGTCTTGTAGATCACATCCAATGATGTACTTAAGGCCCAGGCACAGTTTTTACACAAATTATCAGAGTTGACACCAGATGTAAAGTGGCCTAAACAGTAATTCCTAGAGACGAAAACAGTGATGATAGGATATCTAAAGATGAATGCAAGGGTCTCTTCTATCCACAGAAAAATCTTTCCACCTACTCAAGAAAGGGGAGAGGTGATATCCAAGGCCGAGGATGGACATGTCGGAAAGGGAGTGGAAGGTGATCTTGAAATGGGTGGTGACCAGGAGATTTCCTGCTACCTCACCAATTTAAACGTTAGCTCTACAGGGTTCTCCTTGCGCCAGAATCAGAAAGCTGATAAGAGCACTGGTTAAGCACCTCCAGTTTGGTAACGAGATGCAATGAGGTCTAACATTTACAACAGCTTAGAACTCTTACAGAAGAATTAGAAAGGCACCGTGATTGTTTTGCTGACTGTCCATCTGGTTGGTATTCACTGATGGATCAGCCTACGTATTTTTCTCATGGAAGGCAAATACTGCAGTCATAGGAGATCTGAAATAAAAACAGAAAGTGCGAGAGAAACTCAGCAGGTTTGGCGCCAGTTGTCTCTCTTTCCACAGATGCTGTCAGACATTTTGAATTCCACAAACATGTTTTATTTTTAATACAGGATTTCTTGCTGTTATTAGTTGAAAAAAAGGATACAATTCTGAATTCTTGTAAAGCCCACTTATGTTTCAGGAATTCAATGAGACTAGAAACTTTGCGGTGCAGCTCCACCATCATCCTGCAAGGAAGTAAAAACTTTGTCCATCAAACAATGATTTGCTCATAAAAGGTATCACATTGCAAATTACACATTGCTGAAATAAAGGACTGAAAACACGACATGCTGTTATTCAGCAGCTACCTCCTAGCAGAGAAATCCAGAATCATTTTAGTTCATTGGATATGAAATTACAAACTCCCAACACTTTGTTTGATAAACTAGATAGATATGAGTTTACAATAAGACTGCAAAATCATGAGGTAGAAACAGGTGTAGGACATTTGGCCCCAAGCCTATTCCACCAATCAATAGGATCATGGCTGATCCAACATTCCTATATCTACTTTCCTGAGTTGTCCCATAACCCTTGATTTCCCCCACTGATTTCCCCCACAGAGATCTCTCGCTCTCACCCTTAAATGTTTACAAGGGCTCTGTCCCCACAGCTCTCTATAACAATGAGTTCCAAAGATTCTCAGCTCTGAGAAGAAATTCCTCCTGATCTCAGTCTTGAATTTATTCTGAGACTAGGCCCTCTAGTTCTGAACTCTCCAATGAGAACAAATTTCCTCTCAGCATTTATCCTGTCAAGCCCCTTGTATGTCAATAAGATCACTCTCATTCTTTTAAACCAGTGAATCAAGTACTTGTTGGTATGGAGGGACTATCTTACTGAACCTTCTCTGAACTGCTCCAATGAAGTTATATCTTTCCTTAAATAATGTGATCAAAATTGCTCACAATACTCCAGATGTGATCTCACAGCACCTTGTACAACTGCAGTAAAACTTCCCTAACTACTACTACGCATGGAGAGCTCTGGATCTGCCTTAACAGTCATGGAATTGAGGGTTGAGCTTTCCAAAGCAGATCAACTGGCTGACAAGTGGAGGCTTGCCCAATTTATTAATAGAGATAGAAGAGAAGTACAAGCAAAATAAAGTTTACATGTTTGTACTTTAGGGTGATTGCTGCTTCATTTTGGCTGACTTGCATCAAAGATGTTCCATGGTTTTAGTTTCCCCTTTGACAGTAAAATAGTTACTTTTATAAGGAATCATGTGTAAACTGCTTTCAGTATAAATCACCATTAAGTACATTTTGTCTCATGTAACTTATTGAAAATTGGCATTAAGCAATAGTCAAAAATCAATTGCCAACCAATTGTATAAGACTCTGGTGCGGCCGCATCTGGAGTATTGTGTGCAGTTTTGGTCGCCATACTATAGGAAGGATGTGGAGGCACTGGAACGGGTGCAGAGGAGATTTATCAGGATGTTGCCTGGTATGGTAGGAAGATCGTATGAGGAAAGGCTGAGGCACTTGGGGTTGTTTTCATTGGAGAAAAGAAGGTTTAGGGGTGGTTTGATAGAGGTGTACAAGATGATTAGGGGTTTAGATAGGGTTGACCGTGAGAACCTTTTTCCATGTATGGAGTCAGCTATTACGAGGGGGCATAGCTTTAAATTAAGGGGTGGTAGGTATAGGACAGATGTTAGGGGTAGGTTCTTTACTCAGCGAGTCGTGAGTTCATGGAATGCCCTGCCAGTAGCAGTGGTGGACTCTCCCTCTTTATGGGCATTTAAGCGGGCATTAGATAGGCATATGGAGGATAGTGGGCTAGTGTAGGTTAGGTGGGCTTGGATCGGCGCAACATCGAGGGCCAAAGGGCCTGTACTGCGCTGTATTCTTCTATGTTCTATGTTCTATAATTGTTACATTTGCTAATGCTAGAGGTAAATACAAAGCCTTACTCAGAACCATATTTACTTATAAAAACATTTCAGGAGGCATTCTAGTTATAATATAAAAATGTAACAGCACAACAAATTAAACTCTCTATCTGATCATTAGCAAAATAATGGAATGAATCTATCAGATGTAAACAAATTAGAAACTGAACATCTACCTTAGTCGAGGATTCTGTGCCAAGCTCTGAACTCTTGCCCAAGTGTAGTTACTGCGTGGCAGAAGTTCAAGTAGCACTTTCAGAGGAAGTCTAACAGGTTTCTGGTCTTCTTCATCGCTAATTCCTAAAAATAATTTTTAAAAAAGACAGTCAAAAGACAATTTCGGGAAGATGGGTACAAAACGAAGAGATAACAGGAGGAAACAAAGGGGTTATTTGTTTTCTTGCTATTCACCCAGAAAGAGAGTTGATGGTAGAAGGTGCATTATGGGGGGGCAAAAGCAAGTAGAGTGACAAAAAAAAACAAAAAGGGAAGATACAAAGGTTAAGCAGGAGGCTTGGTGGGGAAGACGTAAATGTGTTGATGGGAGCCAGTAGGTTAATACAGTCAGAGTCATAGAGATGTACAGCACAGAAACAGACTCCTTGGTCCAACTCATCCATGCCGACCAGATATCCCAAACCAATCTAGTCCCACCTGCCAGCACCTGGCCCATATCCCGCCAAACCCTTCTTGTTCATATACACATCCAAATGCCTTTTAAATGTTGCAATCGTACTAGCCTCCTGCACTTCCTCTGGCAGCTCATTCCATACACACACCACCCTCTGAGTGAAAAAGTTGCCTCTTAGGTCTCTTTTATATCTTTCCCCTCTCACCCTAAACCTATGCCCTCTAGTTCTCGACTCACCCACCCCAGGGAAAAGAAATTGCTTATTTATCCTACCTATGCCCCTCATAATTTTATAAACCACTATAAGTACAGTCTCTGATGCTCCAGGGAAAACAGCCCTGACCTATTCAATCTCTCCCTATAGCTGAAATCCTCCAATCCTGGCAACATCCTTGTAAATCTTTTCTGAACCCTTTCAAGTTTCACAACATCCTTCCGATAGGAAGGAGACCAGAACTGCATGCAATATTCCAACATTGGCCTAACCAATGCCCTGTGCTGTAAGAGCAGTAAATGGATAAAAGGGTTGAGGACAGCATGAGTGACTGGGCTACAAAAGGAAAGGGCTGTATTTTCCTTGCAACCCCACCTCAAAATTTGACAGCAGTCTTGTTAATTTGATTTGTCCTCAAACTATTCATTACCTATTGTCGAAAGGGAAAGTAGTAAAAGAGAGAGAAACAAAGAAGAGATGGGGCAGATGCATAAGCGAGGTGTAACAAAAACGTGACAACAGGTAAAAGGCATCAAAGTTCTACCAGAGCACAGGGCTGCTCTGTCATTAGGAAGGATTGACTGGTCATGGTTTAAACTGAAGGTCACCATGCCTCACACAACAGGAGAGGTTGAGAAGCAGCGTCCTTCATAGTGACCTCAGCCGGTGTGAGAATTGAACAACAGGGACGTGGGGGGATGGAGGGGTTTGGCGGCAGCACGGAGTCCCAGCAGCCCTTCATCAGATTTGAACATTTTTTTGTTCCAACAGTATGCCCCTAGATGCAAAGACAAATTTTTCACTTTCCACTTACTATTACTAATACCTTCTTAACATTTGATGAATTTAATTTCATCTGATTTTTAACATCACCTTATAGAACTTACCCTCAGGATCACAGATTTTCTTCAACGCCCGGCACATTGGAGTCTTTATTCGTAAATTGCGACCTTTGTATCGCACTGTGGTGGCACTGAATCAGAAAAATCATAATGGCTTTAATGCAGAGAAAGACAAGACCAATAACCTCAGCTTTCACTTAAATTATGAAATATCTATATTTTGGAATTGCTCTAAAGATCTAGCTACCTTCCTGAAATCAATATGGTAGAGAGCCTTTTCCACATGCTCTTATGATTCCAAGTTGGATAAATCATACAATAGAAAGTCTTCAAAACTGCTTGATCAGTCAGATTACAAAATCTTAGTGAAGACTACAGCATAACATATTGCTACAAAGACAGGAGAGGCTATCTGTACCGATCACAAGTACAACTGCCAATATATGTATCCGAATATCTTGAATGCAGGGAGGGTTTTTTCCTATTTCCCGTAAGGCTATGTCAGGTATCAGTCATTTTGCACGAAGAGGTGTTTTCTGTTATCAACCCAGACACACTTAATAATCTTTCATTATAATCATCTTGTCCTGCAATTATGATTACATTTAGGATGAACCTTTTTGAGTTCACCTCAGATGTTTTTCATTTCTATAAAGTTCTTTCTCATCCCCTTGTTTTCAAGACATTCTTCTGCGTCACTTCCTTAGAACTCTGCCCTCAGATATAAGCAATTCAGCTTCTAGCTATAGTCTGCACCAATTCGAAAGGCCACTTACAAATACTGCCGAGGTTTTATTATCTTTTCAGTTGCTTCAATAAGTTTTCCTGTTCCCCAACCAACTCAACAGTTTGATTAATGTATTTTGTGCTTCTGAAGCCAGATTGCTTTGGCAGATGAGAACAACATCTTACATCGACACTTAGGGAAATCCATCTGTGCAACACAATATCACTTCCATAACCATACCCTATTGCGCACTTTTCTTCACTGAATTCTTCACCTACCTCCAACATTTATCAACAATACTAAACTTACATAATTGTCTTTGATGTGCAATCGTGTCAAGGATGTTTTTGTGAAGTCAAGACGCATCATATTATGGGGCTTTCTGATTAGTTAGACTGGAAAATCAATGACTCCAAAGGAAAATGAATATACAGTGAGCGCACCTAAAGGATTCAGTGTTCTTCTAATATATTTTAATGACATTCTTGCATATTGCACTTTTGTTATTAGAGACTGCTACATACTATCATAATCATAAGCAGCCAATAGATAAGTATAAAAGACAGATCGTTCTGCTATAATGCATGTTTCATCGATGCAAATTTGCTGCAATGCGACTGATGAATTGGGGACTCTGTTCCTGAAGCACGAACTTTTAAAACGTGTTTTGACTGTAATTCAATTACGTTGCCAACATTTTACGCGCTGTTTCTAAAGCATGATTTTTCTATAATGCGGGTTGCACAAGAATGCAACCATTGTCTTAAGAGGTACCTGTAAGTACCTCTAAATTCAAACCAATTGATAACAAACTTTTATATTTGATTAGCAAAAATTAGCATTCTTTTCAAGGCTTAAATTATTATATCAAATTTGCATAAGCCTTGAAAAGAATGCTAATTTTTGGTCAAAGGACATGCTAATGATAGTTATGAGCAATTACATTAAATCATTCTTTGATGGCATTGGGTAACCTTTTATACTAAAGATGTTACTTACCCAGCTTGAATTAATTCATTGAGTTTAGCTGCATTTTTATCATCCATGCCTGAGAAAATAAATGCATTATAACAGAATTAAATTAGTATGCAATCTATAATTTTAGAATACATTAGTTGTTTGCTCCAGGCTATACAGTCCTTCTTCAGATGTCCTTTACTGGAATTCTTTCCTGAATAGGTTCACTGAGCATTAAATAGAACAGAGACACCAAATCAGCTGATGTTTAGTTGCTTAATCAGCTCAGAAAAACAAGCAATTGTTTTTAAACACTGAAAATAGAACAGCTACATGTCTTGCTACACAACAGTACATTTAAGTGAAATAAAATCTTATCCTAATCCAATGCTAATTCATGAAATTTAATAAGAAAGTAAAACTTCTCAAGATCATACATTCTACATTAAGGAAGCGACTTATGAGAAAAGATATTTTGCTTGCAATACTCCATCCCATCAATATTAATGGGAGAATTATCTTGAACCATGAACTAATAATGTATCATTAAGCCATCTGGTTCAAAGAGGCCCCAAAATTATAACAAGAAAGGGCCATTTAGGCTATCAATCTGCATTTACAATTTTTGCTGTGAGCCACCTATTCGAGAAAAAAATGTCACTCTTATACAGGCAGTCCCCAGGTTATGAATAGGTTCCATTTCTCAGTAGGTTTGTAAGTCTAGTTGTATGCAAGTTGGATCTTAAAATTAATATTTCTATGGGACCTCGCTCCTAACTTAATCATATTCCAAGGGATGTATCTAAGGGCTTTTCTTATATAAATTCATTCATGGAATGTGGACATTTTTGGTTGGGCCAGCACTTATTGCCCATCCCTAGCTGTTCTGGAAATTTGTGGTGAACTGTATTTTTAAACTGCTGCAGTACATTTGGTGTAAGCACTACTCTCACTGTTTGCTTTTGTAAATAGGATCATATTTTTATGTATGATGTGATGATTAACTAACAAGTAAAAAGACACCATTAGCAGTAAATTAGATGCATAACAAGTTAGTCTGTTTTTGGTGGTGGTGGTACCAAAATGACATGAGGAGAATTCCATATTCTCTAAATAGTTTCACTGGATCCTTCTCATCCATCCAAGCAGATGGCTGAGGCCCCGGTTTAACAGCTCCATAAAACAATGATTGCTGATAATGGTAACCTTCAGCAAATCAAGTACTTTTTCAGCATCTGCTATTCAAAGCAATACATGGAATGAACATTACCAACTGATACCCATTGAACACAATGAAGTTATTTATCGCGGTAGCTATTTAAAAAAAATGTACCAGGAAATGTAACAAATATTTCAAAGAATGAATTGACATAATAAATGAGGTATTTACAAGTCATGTAGATTAGAATTCAGAAACTATCCCAAACCAAAACATGATTGCTTGCAGAGAGCAAAACAGGGGCTTTTGGGTGTGGACTAGTTCTTTTTCGCAAGGTGATGGGATTCATAGATGCTAATGGCAATAACTAATTTTTAAGAAAAAAAATATTTTATATTCTGTATTTCTACATTGCAAAAGGGGTAGATCCAATTACAAGACACTTCCTCTCAGAAGGCCAAAAAAAGTAGGAACAGGAGTAGGCTGCTTGATCCCTCGAGCCTGCTCCTGCATTTAAAAGGAAGATGGCTGTACCTGTTTGCTAACTGTGTTCCATGCACAAATACCCCCATGTCCCTTTATGCTTCAGCTTTCTGTACTTTTTCTTCATTTAAATAAGAGTTCTTTTTTCTCCCTTCCAAAATTAACAACTTTTTATTTTCCCACATTATACTCCATTTGATAACTTTTCGCCCAGTTAATTAACCTATCAATATCCCTCTAAACTTTTTGTATCCCTCTCAATTTGCCTTTCCACCTATTTTTGTGCATTTCCTACCAAGCTATTAATATACATTGTAAACAGTTGTGGACCTCTATTACATGCCTACCACATCCAATAAAAAATACTCACACCCGCCGATTTTTTTGCGTAATTCTCCATAACATATTAGCCCATAGAGCTCCTGGGATGATTTCTTCAGTCCTCGTGAGAACACTGCAACAAAAAGTATAATTCAGAATTTTTTTAAGGATTAAGTCGAAATTCAATCAAATAACTTAGACAAATAACTTGATCCTGGAATGTTGGAAATCTGAAACACAAACAGAAAATGCTGGAAATACTCAGCATCTTCATGGAGAGGAAAACAATTAAAATTTCAGGTCAATAAACACTTAATCAGAAAATGATGATCTTTTAGAATAATTAATTGCTTTGAATTAAAAGTCATTATCTGAAATGTTGAAATTGTTTCTCTCCACATATATTGGCAAATCTGAGCAGATTTAGTATTTTATATTTTAGTTGATAGAAATAGCAGGTTGCTGAACAACATGGACCAAATGATCCTAGAGCCGATTCCTGACCCGTACCAAAATTGCTGATCTCAACCAGCTTTTCATTGTTGTTCTCAAAAAAAGAAAATCAAATAGGATTGCAATTCTTGGTCACAATCCACAGATTTCTACGAGAAGCAATGCTACTGAGAAGAATATAACCCATTACCCCTCCGTCTTAATGCGCAAACCTGGACAGACTACAAAAGAATAACCAATACTGAACACTGCCCTGACATTTTCTAAGGGCAGCCAGAGAAGGCAGACTATAACTAAAAAAAAGATGACACACTGATAAAGTTAACAAATCACACATACTTTACATGTCGACTACTTAAAAATGAACTGTTTCAGCATTTGTTATCATTTAGTTAACTTAAAAGGTTGTGAGTGAGGATGAAGCATACTATGTGCAAGACTTATCAATATATTTCAAACCTCATCTCATATTTTAATTGCAGTAATTTTGTCAATGCTTGCAAAGTTATCAGCATGATGGCTTGTTACTTTGCTTTCCTGAAACACATCTAAAAACGCCTTTGAACAACGTATAAAGTTCAAGTACTGAAATTCTGTGGTGAAGCAAATGGGTGATAGCAAATCAGGAACCAGTGAGGAAATGAAACGAAATAGGTGTCATTCATAAATATCGTCGTGCTACTGATGGGATATGTGGGTTGACTAGACTGAAGAAAACAAAATCACAGATAACCACAACATATAATAACTATACAAAAATCCTTATTTCAAGAATGAGCATGATATCCCCATGTCCACTTTTTCTAGAACGGATTTCATTACATTTCAAGAAATGCATGACACTGTACTGCCCTTCTCTACAGTAAGAATAAAGTCACTGCTGCAATCAACTGCCTTGGAATTAATTGGATCATTCAAGTTATCCAGGAAAATTGAGTTGTGCTCATGATAAAGATTATTAGTGTTTATTTTTGTTAGTGAACCCTGTCCATGTCAAAGAACATACGGATCTCGGCAATTTGGCTTAAGTGAGTATATAAATGAATTCAGCCAGAATAAAACTTTCCTTAAAATGTAATTACAATTACACTATTTCTCTTCACTGAACTACACACTTCCAGATAACTCAAGTCTGAAATCACATCAATTATAAAAATTAACTCACTCAAACTTCATTTGGGCAATACAGTTTTCTTATAAAATAGAATGAATAGATTTGGAGTGCCATCAGGAAAGTTTGATGGCCAGTACTTTTATTTTCAAAAAGATGCAAACAAAAATTCAGCACGCAACACGCTGAAAACAAAGGACCACAAATGCAATCATATCCACTCACTTTCCTTGGGAAAATAGGGAATTTACCACTCTTGGTAACTGTAACTGAATACCACTATGGTATTCCATGCTAAAAGATAAAATTTTGTGCCACACATATAGCAAACTAAATGGTTACAGAATAACTGTCCAAATGATTTTAAGGTAAATAAACAGTAAGCAGCAAAAATTCTCCGGGAATTCTGTATTCACCATTATTGAAGTCGATGTATTTGGAGATCTTGTGCCAAGTACGGTAGTAGAAATGCCGAACTTGCTCTTTATTTTTCACCATGCTTGCTGGCTTCCCTTTCTTCTTGTACTTTAGAGCTATGTTATTCTGTATTGCTTCAAAATCCTTCCCATGCTAAAAACGAAAAATATATTAATACTACTGTTCATGTAAATGGAACTGTAGAGTGGAAAGGAAATGAGCATGTTAGGATTCAGTGAGTAAGCAGCTAGAGAATAAGAACAGAGCTACTATAGAAGATGAATTAGATGATTTATATCTCACCAATGTAAAGTTAAAATTCATTTTTCTTATTTGATTGTGGGATGTGGACATTGCTGATTATACTAGCATGTACTCCTATCACTAATTCCTCTGGTGAAGAGCTGCCTTTTTGAACTGCTGCAATCCTTGGGAGTGGAGGGTCATCCACAGTACAGTTAGGAAGACAGCTGCTGAATTTTGATCCAGTGACAATGAAGGAATAGTGATACAGTTCCACTTTAGGTTGATACATAATTTGGAGGTGATCTTGTGGCTAGTGTTGTTCCCATACATATACTGCCTTGTCCTTCTGGATGGTAAAGATCATTAGGAAAGGTGCTGTCACAGAAGCCTTGAAGATCTGCAATGCACCTTGTAGATGGTACACAGTGAGGTGAAGGGAGTAAATATTAAAAATTGAAATTGGAGTGCTAATCAAGCAGGATGCTTTGTCCTGGGTGGTACAGAGTTTCAACTGTATTTGAAGCTGCAGATATTGAGGAGTCAGGAGGTAAATTATTTGCTGCAGAATTCTTAGCCTCTGATGTATTGGGAAACAATGAAATTTAAGCACTTCTTCCATCAAAATAAACTGTAACTCAAAATATGTTTAACTTAAGTCACACAGACAGTCAGATGGCATACAGTCAGTCATTGAATAAGAGGAAATGGCAGAAGCATGTGTTGTCAACATGCTTACAAAAGCCTGCTTCATACTTGTGAATTACACCCCTGCTTACGATTAAGGAATAGTAATGGCCAAAGTTGAAACCATGGGGCATGCTGCGAGCAACTGCTTAGGGACAGGACAAAAAGGCACACTACTAAACAAAGTAGTGGAAATAAATGCATTAACAAAAATTAAGAGAAATATTAAAGAAAATTGTAACCTCTAAAAATTTTCACAAGTTAATCCGAAATAGATAAACTTGGATGATTCAGACATACTCTTCACTGTACTTTTAACTGCCTGTACACACAACTGCTATGTTTACAATTAGCTGTGTTTGGGATGTATTAGGAAATATAAACAAACAGTAGAGTTTAGCAAAAAAGAGAATTGAGAGATTTTTTGTTTAATAAATTGTTATTGTAACATATCTCTTGCATGTCTAACCATGTTCAATTAGCTTAAAAGCATTACAGAAGAATAGCTGAACCCCTTTACTTATAATCACTCAAATTCGTTTGCATCGACAATTAAAATGATCATGAGCTTATAACATTGCATCAATAGTCACCAAATTCCTTTAGGGAAAACCAGATAAATGCAGTTCCATTGTAAATAAGCTCAATGTAGGACCAGCGTGACTGTAAAACTACAATTTGTAACTCAAGATTCAACGTGCTGGCAGCCAGAACCAGTGGGCTATAGTACTGCTCCTATATCAGCCTTTGTCTTTTATTTTTGCAGATATGGGGTTGTATCTATAATTGGGGGAGGTGAGGGGATGGGGAAGTAAAGCGGTTCTGGGAAATCACTGAAATTTAAGCATTTATCTCATCAGAATAGCTTCTAACTGAATATAATAATGTTTAACTTGTAATCAGTTCTTAAATCATTTGATTTAGAGAACAATACTATTTGCCTTAGAACTAATATAGCAGACATCAAATTAACAAAGTGCGATTTTAACTCTGGAAACCAAATGTACCTCATACAGCCCTTCAAAAAATGAATTTTTGTCCTCTGCACTCCAGGACTCCCACTGTCTTCGAACTTTCTTCTTGTTCCCTTCTTCCTTTTCTCCCGAAATAGAAGATAAGCTCTTTGCTGTTGTTTTGCTGCTTCCACCAGTGCTGCCAGCAGCAATGCCAGATGCATAACCAGAGGCAGCAGCTCCCCCCTCAGGACCTGCAGAGAGAACAAATAAAGTTTTCAGGCTTCTCAAATGTGAGACATGGGCCATCTAGACAAGGTTTTTCTTTCCAATAAATGGATTTCAAATAAGAACTTGTCCAATGCAACTTTTAAAAATACTTGCATCTTTGTAACATAATGTGTCAATTGATAACAATACCAGATAAACAAAAAAAAAACATTTTAACAATTCAATGACTGACCATGCAGTTAACTATCCCAATCTAGTGTTAATCAAATCTGAGCTATGAAGTTGAACAGAACACCAGATGTGACCCCAAGTCTATGGTGTTAGTTGATCTCAGTAAAGGTAGTGTTACAAATAGGTTATGGAACTTGCCCATAGTTAAAGCACAGAAATCCATGTTGTGTACTGTATCCACAAGTCAAAATTTTTATTTTGTGTATGAAGTTTACATTTCCTTTACAATGTAGAACTGCAAGATAACTTTGTGAGCAAGGGAGCTAAAACATTAAATAAGATAGTAGAAATGAAGCAGCAGCTTAGGATAAGCAAGAAAGAAATAAAATTACCTTAATGCACATCCCAAAGAACAGCTTTCATTAATATTTCACTGACACGATGTGGTCGTTGAAAAAAAAAACTGCACTTCTAAACTAAAACCAAATCATTTCCACTTGTTTTGCACAATGCAGAAAAACTAAATGCTGAATAAATCTTTTCTTAGTCACTATATACAAAAGTGAAAGACCCACATTAAGCCAGAAAAATGATCCTTTGTAACAAAATCTAAACAGATAATATACATTGTGCCAATCACGACTGCTTAAAAAATTCTCCATATGTTTCAACACATGCCACATGAGAAAAAACATTTTAAAGGCAAATTATTTTAATCACTTTAAAGTTTTACTTGAGAGCGTGAAACAGATAACACACAAGGAACTTAAAAATTCACTCGGAGTGACAGTGTTGCTGATTAGGCAAATTCATTGCCCATCCCAACTTGCCTAGAATTAAGAGTCAACCAAATTACTGTGGCTCTGAAGTCACATATAAGTCAGTCCAGGTAAGGAAGCAAATTTCCTTCCCTAAAGGACATTAGAGAGCCCGATAGGTTTTTATGACAATGGACAGTGATTACATGGCTAGCTTTTTATTTGAGATTTTTGTTGAATCCAAATTTCACCAGCTGCCATTGTGGGATTCAAATCCACGTCCCCAGACATCGCTCTAGGATTTTGGATACTAGTCTAATGACATTCCCACTACACTATCACTCCCCAAATGAAATGCAGTATTTATTCAACTTTCAAGCTCTAAATTGTCCAAAACATTTCTCAGTCCAAACACAATACCATCATGCCAATGGACTCACATTTTATTTCGAACTGAGAATTGCATTTTTTAAACAAATCTACAAGGACCATAGCTACTTTTACCGGTACAGCATTTACAATAGTCAAATGAGCATTTTTTTTTGTCCTAGACCTGCATCTGGTCTCAATTTACTCTAAACTTTTAACAAAGAAGGGAATTTTGACCACAGACATTTCTCTAACAAGTTCATCTAAATATATTACCAAAATAAAACTGACCACTAAAAACTGGGGAAACAGACAGAGTCAATTTAAAATTATTGTCAGCATTATCTGTACAAAATACTGTACAGTATAATATTGTCCAGCAGCAAGTACATACTGCAGGTACATACATCATAAGCTGCATCTGCTTGCTGGATCAAATGAGTTAAAATTGTGAATTCCAGTAATAAAGACAACGTCATCCCACAATGAAGATTTGAAACTGCTACAGCAAATACTGAAACTTTTAAATGATCAAATAAGTGATCATCTAGACTTGAAACGTTAGCGTACTTTGTCTCCATGGATGCTGCCTGACCTGCTGTGATCTCCAGCATTTTGTTTTTATTTTCTGGTTTTACTTCAGATTTCAAGTTTCTTACATCTGTTAAAGTAATGATGACAGGGAGTGGAGTTTATGAAAGCCAGTTCTCAGAGGCTAAAAACAGGGCTCAAACTCTGTAAACACAATGCAGTGAATCTTTGTTGGCCATCCTGCAGCTGTTCTGTCCAGATCACAACAGTCACACTCCAACCAATTCTTTTAAATTCCGAACATTGGTATTGTTTTTGCTGATTAACCGAAAATGCGCATGAGAAAACAAAACAAAACACATAACTGAACTGAGCAAGAGATTAAACCTGCTAGATTTTAAGTCATTAGTAATTGGGAAAAAAAACATTTGCATATTAACTAGATAGATTTTTTTGTCTCTAAATAACACAGACAGCTTTAGTAATAAATAAAAACAAAAAGCTTTAATCACAAACTATAAGATTTAAAGAGTAATTAAGAACATTTATTTACATACTATCTTTAACATAATCAAACATTCCAAAGAACTTCACAGCAACATTATGAAATATTACACTGAATCATGCAAGGAGAAATTAAGTCAAATGTTTAGAACCTTGATCAAGGAGGTGGATTTTAAGGAGTGCCTTATAAAAGGGCAAAATAGAGTGGCTGAGATGTGCACTGATATATTTACAGCACTTGGTGCTAAGGCAGAAGCCAGGGCCACCAATGGTGCAGTAACTAATACTGGGGATGCTCAAGAAGCATTAGTTGAGAATACAGATTTGGAAGAGTAATGGGGCTAGATGAGTTAACGAGACAAAAACAGTTGTGGAGGGATTTGAAAACAAGGATGAGAATACTAAAATCAAGACACTGCTTGACTGGGAAAATTCAGGTTAACAAGCAACTGTAAGTAATCAGGACTTGCTTTGAATTTAGAATGGACAACAACATTTTAGATGACCTCAAGTCTATGTGGGAAATGAGCCTGAAGAGCATCAGAATTGTTGTGTCGAGAGGTAGCAAAGGCATGAATGAGGGTTCCAACCGCAGATAAGTTTCACCCTGTCTCAATCGGGTGATGTTACAAAGGTGGAGATATACAATCTTAGAGATGACACATACATGAGGCCGGAAGGTCATCCTAGGTTCAAACCAAAGTTGGAAACAGATTGTTTCCGGGGGAGGGATAAAGTGGGCAACTCTGAAACAGATTTGGACCAGAAGTCAAACCGAATGGCATCAGTTGGTGGAAATATCTGCTTATCCACTGCTAGATGTCAGATACAGTCTGATAATTTGACAATAGCTAAAAAATCAAAAGAAACAGGTGATGATGAGGGAGCTGAACAAGCTCATGTGTAAGCTACCATTGTGTTTTTGGATGATGTGGCAGAGGTCAGCAAATAGCTGAGAAATAGTAGTGGACTGTGGATAAGTCCTTGGCAGCAGCAGTGTTAACAGTGTGCGAATGAAAAGAGACTCCATTGTATATGATACTCTGGTTGTGATTATATAGTTAAAAATGGAATAGATGAGAGCAGTTGCATGTACTTGGAATGGCACTGGAAGAGTTTAATAAAATGTGCTAAAGACTGCATTCAGGTCAAAAAAGGCAAGAAAAAGAAAATGTGATCCTTGTCACAGTCACACAAGATTTCAGTTCTGACTTTGATAAGAGCTGTTGTTGTAGAAATCCTATTGGAGTGATTTAAACATGGAACCACAAGAAAAATAGGCACTGACTTTAAAACAATATGTTCAAGTGTTTTGAGAAGGAAACGAAGGTTGAAGATGGGCAGGTACTTTGCAAGGAGGGTGGGGTGAAGTTTTTTTGAGAAGGATATGATAGCAAATATAAAAGGAGAGGGGGAAGAGTTATTTTTATTGGATAACAAGGGGCCCAGATAGAGAAATTGGGTTGTTATCAGTTTAACAGGAACAGGATTGAGTGGGTTTCCTGGATAAGATGAGCTCAGCAAGAACTTTAATGGAGATGTGAAGAATCTAGTAGTTCAAGGCCAGGAAGGCAGGGAACCTTTGAGTAAGCATGGGCTAAGTTAGACGGCAGAGGGAGGCAATCAGATGGTCTTGACCTTAGTAACACAGGAGGTATGCTCCTCCTGTTTGAAGAAAGAATAACTAAGATAGGGAAGAAAGTTTAAGATTGTGTATTAGAAGCCAAGGAACAGATGAGTGTGGGAACCAACAGTGCTTTATACAATCATCTGCCATAAATGGTCAAACCAGTTGTTGTAGTTGATAACACTAGTGAAACATCATATACTGAACATATCTTATTGTTTTCCCCACATGTTAATAGTTTATCTCAGACATTTTCTTCACAGTTTGTATGCATCACTATGAAAAATCAGTATTATCCTCCGTGACCAATCTCTTGCACGATTACAAATGTAATGGTTTGATACAACTAGGTAGCTTGCTCCTCCAGCTCAGACAACAGTCAAGAGACAACCATATTGGTTTGGTCTGAAGTCATATAGGCCAGGCGAGTTAAGGATAGCAAATTTAATTCTGAAAGAAATAAAAATAGTGGACCACTGTTTGATTAAAGACAGACCTGGCAATTTCATGGTCACCATTACTGCCACCAGCTTTTTATGACAGACTGCACGTAATGTATAAATTAACCGTGATCGGAATTGAAATCAAGTCTGCGGATCATTAGTGCAGACCTCTGGATAAATAAATCAGTATAACATACCTACATTCAATGCAATTCAAGCTATCTGATAACTCAACGCATTGCACTGCTGTAATGGCTAATCATCCATTCATCATATGAAAATAAAGAATTTATGTGCTATTATTTTGCACTATTATATTTTCATACACAACCGTGATGTCATATATGGCACTAAAAAGATAATTACATCTATAGCAGAAAAACAGCTTTTATCAAAAGTTGCAGGTCACCTTGCGATCACTAAGAAACAACAAAAATGTGTAAAATTTGCAACTGTGGAGTGACCTTAAGAGGTTGCATTTTTTTGATCTGAAATTCAAAACAGAATTATGGTAGCCAATAACAACCAGTAGATATATAAAATCTTTAATGCAATAATATCCTAAAGTGTTTCACCATAGAATCATCAAAACAATCCAGCAAAGAAAAACCAAATGAACACTGAAGAAATAGACTGTGTGATGGTGACTGGCACATTCTTCTTTTAGCTTTCGTGCATCGGTTTAAATTTAGGCTTTAGCAAAGATGCAAATGGCTCCTTCAACACTGCTCAGATCCCAAGTGAAACAATGTTTGGTGGTCTCAACCCAGCTCTTAGGAGCACAAGTCTGCAGCACAGAAGTAGATATTAAACAGTCTCAGTAAATGAAACCATATAAATAGCTAGTGGAAATGTTCATGCTATGGCAGTAGGTTATTGTAGCCAATTAGAAAAGAATCACATTGTTTCAACTTTTGCAACACATTATCCAAGGGTGTTTGATGCAAAAAGCACTAGCATCACTTTAACATACAAATATGTTCAGACCGAAATCAACAGTAATAAAATTTCCGCCAGTTTTAAGACTCTGAAGGGTGTGCTCCCTTCAGAGTAAGCACTGCCCATGGATCGCTTTCAAAACTGAGATTTTTGGAATTCTCTAAAAGCCAACATTAAAGATTGTATGCAATATACAAAATTGAAACAGTAATGTAGCCTAGAAAGTACAGCATAAAATTGTAAGGGATTAGTAAGAGTAAAAGGGAAAACAGTCATTTTGAAGGGAACGTGCATTTAACCTACACCAGTGGTTACATTCCAACGTGCAATTTCCTGTAAACTACATTAACGTGTATACTTAGTGAACATTTGAGTTGCACCCATGTGTTCACGCTTACATGTACAATTTACAGATCATGCATTCCAGCAAAGTGTATCCATCAGAAATTATCTGACAAACTGCACATTAATATGTTGTCAGCCGTGTGAAATAAAAATCAGTTAAATTGAAGTGATTCTTAAAACAGATTGCATAAAATCAGGGCAGTTTCTATTCTTAATATATTAAAGAGGAAAAGAAGCCTGAATACAAAACTAAAAAAAAAACGAACTCTTCGTCCAATATTCCCCATAAATCGTTATTGTGCATGGCTGACTTTTCAAATGTACTGAACTTATGAATTATTTTAATGTGGCTGTAGAACAAGGATGACTTTTTCCCTTTGATGCTCCTGAAAGGCCACATAATTGCCCAATTTATCTGGAAAATTGCCTCACAGTATAAATTGATAAATCCCTTTCAACAGAGAAATGATTTGGAATTTTCAAATAGCTGGAATTGAGGAACTTAAAATAAAGCTGTGTGAATCTAAGGATTATGAAATTTAATTACCACAACCTTAGTTAACGGTTTCCAAAATTGAAAAAATATATACATTATTCATTGTGGAAGTCTCCACAAGAACGATAACTTTCAGGACCATGGAGGTTCACTTATGCAAGATGTCCAAGTTAATGGAAAACAACTTTGGAATGAAGAACAGCCATTACTAATCAAAACAAATAAACTAGTACATTTCAGAAGCTTATCTTCACGTGCAATTTGAATAGCTTAATAAAAAAATTACATAAAAATTCTTCAGTTCTAGCTGATCTCTCAAGTTAAATGTCACAATCAAAAGATCCAACAACTCTTAATTCACCAGATGATCCTATAGCTGGAGCATCTTTAATTCTTATTGTTTTCCAAGTATATATTATTTTATACTTACAGTTACTGTCTATTATGATTAGGTTACCTGTATTATAAATTATAATAAATGTTTCATCATGTCTTATGCTGGACAGAGACGGAGCTGATTAAACTTTGAGCACAATTAAAAAGTCAATGTATGCTAAAATGAACAATTACCAATTTTAGCTTTAAACTGTTGTGCTGTATTGTCAGTTTGTTCAAGAATGCATGCTTAACATATTAATACTGGCTTCCTCAGTCAACTGAGAGTTTCTACTGTATTAATAAAATCAAGACTTCAAATGATGAAAAAAGTTGCCAAAAACTGAACACTTCCCAATAGTTTTGGGATATATTCAGGGGATTAAAAGGACTTTCACTGAAACGGACGACTGCTTTATATTCTAGAAGTGTAAAGTTTCGTGTGAATCTGTGGACAACACCTACCCACCAACCCTGTCCCTCATAACTAACTGCCATGGTGCTCACAAAACTAACACCTACCACAAATTGCTGATAGTTCTCAAAGGATGAATAATTGACTTCACAGCAGGTTTATTTATATATAAGCCACAATTTGCTTTTCATTCCTCAGCTTTATGCTATACATTCAATTCAAAGTAAAAATATACAAAAAATATTAACACCACAAGTGCATGAATGTCAAGTCCATCTAATCCCCCAAAAGCCTTCTAAATCACAAAAGAAAAACAATTTCTGGACACCCAAATATGACAAATATTTTTACAACAAATTAGTTATCATTATGTGCTTTAGAACTGCAATGATACCATGATGTGAATGATAAAATGAATGAAATGAATAAGAGATTACAAGACAATAACTTATTAACATAACCCAACTTTGTAATGATAATGGAAGATAATTTAGATGATCATTTGTAAAGAATAGACTATACACATTAGAATACTAAGAGTGCAAAATTTAGTATTAATCTCAAGCAGGGATTCAGATCCTAAATGGTGAGAGATTGCTGAGCTGAGATACAAAAGGATCTGGCTATCTCAGTGCATGATTAGCAAACAGCTACTATGCAGAGACAGCAAGTAATAAGACGACTTATAGATTATTTTTGTTTATTGCATAGGGAATTGAATACACACATAGGAGATTATATTTCAGTTATTCACGGCTCTGGTGAGACCACATCAGGAGTACCCTGTATAGAATTGATCTCCTTCTTGAAGGAAGCTTGAAAAGGCATTGAAAGCTATTCTTAGGTGGTTTACTGGACTATTACTTGGAATGATGAGACACGGTAATGAGGAAAGGTTGGACCATCTAGGCTTTTACCTAACTGAATTTAGAAAAATAACAGTCAGAAAACTACAAGACCCTGAAAGGTCTTGATAGGGTGGACGTAGAAAGAATGTTTCTTCTTGTAGGACAACCTAGAAATAGGCAGTATTTTCTAAAAATAAATATCGCCCATTTAATACAAAATGAGATTCTTCACCCCTGCCTATCTTGAAACCACGATCTTGAAACCATGGAAACTTGTGGAAGAAGAAACTTTGAATATTTTTAAAGAAGTACGTAGACTGTTGATAAGAAAGAGGGCAAAAAGATCATGGGGATTGGAGCAAATGTGGAGTATTCACATCATCCAAGATCTTATTAAGTAGCAGGAGAAAATTGTCCTGCTGCTATTTAGTATTTTTCTATCATTATAAATGTTTCAAGAGGGTTTCCTACTAAAATTCAATACAGTGGATGCGAATCAGGAAATTGTGGGCGGCACGGTGGCACAGTGGTTAGCACTGCTGCCTCGCAGCGCCAGAGACCCGGGTTCAATTCCCGACTCAGGCGACTGACTGTGTGGAGTTTGCACGTTCTCCCCGTGTCTGCGTGGGTTTCCTCCGGGTGCTCCGGTTTCCTCCCACAGTTCAAAGATGTGCAGGTTAGGTGAATTGGCCATACTAAATTGCCCGTAGCGTTAGGTAAGGGGTAAATGTAGGGGTATGGGTGGGTTTCGCTTCGGCAGGTCGGTGTGGACTTGTTGGGCCGAAGGGCCTGTTTCCACACTGTAATCTAATCTAAAAATCCCAAAATGCCCTGAAGAAAATAACATTCAATGAAAAAAATGAAACTAAAAATGCACAGGAATGTTTCAGTCAGCATCTGATCACCAGAAACCAGCTCATCAGTTAAGACTGCTGTATATTCAATACTCACCTACTCTTCAGTAAAAACACCCAAGTATTGCTTTAATTGAGATGACAAACCATTATACTTGATATATTATGCAACTCATTTCAGAGCCCGAAACAAAAGGTTCTTAAATTAAATAGCACTTAGTTAGCAGTGATTTTCTAGTAGAATAGATAATAGCACAGCAATTCCTGAAGCTGAAAGTAAAGTAATATAGAAGAAATCAGTTTTAATAAAATGTGTAAACTGGATTGTGTATTCCTGTTCCTAGTTCTTATGTTCTTATGTAACTAATCTGATGAAAGATCCTTATAGATAGTTTAAGAGATGATGAGAATGTTGGAAAGTAAATTAAATGCAAATTATTTCACTGATTTAAATAAAAGCTCAAGCTTTATACAGGTTAGTGGAATTGGTGTTCAAGTGGCAGTTGAAATGTAATGCAAAGTAATATCAAGTGATTTATTTCAGCAAGATGGAGGAGGTAATATAAAACACAATTCTAAAGGGGATGCAGGAGGAAAGAGACCTGGGAGTAGCTACACATAAATCACTGAAGTGGCCACAGGTTGGCAGAGCAGTCAATAAAGCACACAGCATCATGGGCTGTATCAACAGGGACAAAGCGCATAAAAGAAGTACACACAGTTCAGCCTCAGCTAGAGTACTGCATACAGTTCTGATCACCATACTTTAGGAAGGATGTAAAAGCATTAGGGAAAGTGCAAAAACGAAGGAGGTTCTGGAGAGGTGGCCTTCAGTTACGTAGATACAATGACAAAGTTAGACTGGTCTCTTTGGACAGGAGAATGCCCAGAAGAGACACGGTAATATTTAAAAATCACTTAGACCGATAAGATGGAGTCAAACTGTTCTCTTTGGTGGAAGAATCGAGAACCACAGAGCAGAGTTAAAGTAATTGACAAAAGTAGTAATGGCAACGTGAGGAAAATTCATTTCACGCAGCAAATGATTAAAGCAGTTCATTCCAGATTCTAAAGTACAGGAGAGACAGAGTAAACTGAGGCATTTAAAAAGGAATTAGATCAACACACAAGGAAAAAAATAAGTCACAGGATTATAGGGAACAGGCAGTGAAAGTGGCACTTGGTGTATTGCGCTTTCAGGTCTGTGGAAAAACAATGGGCTGAATGACTTCCTTCTGTTTCATAAAATTAATTTTATGGAATGGTTATGATTCACTCATTGTTACACTACATAATTTTTAAAACCAGTTAAATAACTATAAAAATGTCAGCACACTACAGCTAATAAAAATTGTGTTGCTTCAATGAAAAATATAGTATTAAAGGAACTAAAAGCAATTTAATACAATGAACAATTGTATTAACAAAATAAGAAAATTATCCATTAAGTTTCACACCCATTGATTTCACTCACTGAGGCTAACGATATAGTATGTACCTCAAAGCTACGTTTGCAAATTAAATCCAGATTTGTGACACTATTCTGAATAAAGCATAATATGAAAAACTGAGAGCTTGTCCACTGGCATGAAGAATAAAGCAATAGAAAATAATTTTAAATGTTGAGAGATTGTAAAACTCTGCAGTCAAGGAATGGGGTGTCCTACTACATGAATTACAACAAGTTTGCATGAAGTTACAACAAGTGATTAGGTACACGTGAAATGACTGCAAGGGCAGCTTGGTGTCCTTAATTATGGACACAAGATGCAGTTCAGATAAAACCTAATATGATTCCTGGATGAAGGAAGGTTGGGAGGTGATTTTATTGAAATATACAAGATCCTGAGGGGACTTTACAGAGTGGATGTTGAAGGATGTTCCCATTGTGGGAGAGACTAAAAGTAGTGGTCACAGTTAAGGCAGAGATGAGTTTTCTTTTCTTCAGGAGGTTGAGAATCTGTGAAATTCTCTTCCCTAGAAAGCAGTGGAAGCAGGGTCATTTTAAAGATAGATTCTTGACTTAACAAAAATTAGGTAAAGGTGTATGCAGGAAAGTAAAGTTAAGACCACAATCTTTGAGCCATGATATTATCAAATCTGGCAGTCTCAAACGGGTGACTCCCACTCGTAATTCGTATGGTTCTATGTACGAAGATTATGTGCGAAAATGTACAATCGCAGAACAGTGGATGAAATAAAAATGACAGTAATACGAGTGTCTTAGTGATAACTGTTCATAGATCAAACTTCTTGTTCATGTTTCATTTGGTCTGTTGTTCTAATGGAAGAGTAAGAGTTGTGCTGTGATACCATACTTCAAATTGTTAAAAAAAGGCATGTAGATTATACTGTTTGGAATTAAAGTATAGATAAATAAGAACATAGCTGTTCTAAAGAAGAGGATTAAAATGTTATTACTTAAGTGGCTTCCAGCACAGGCAGTGCAAGAG
Source organism: Chiloscyllium plagiosum (assembly GCF_037043375.1). Lineage (NCBI taxonomy): Eukaryota > Metazoa > Chordata > Chondrichthyes > Orectolobiformes > Hemiscylliidae > Chiloscyllium > Chiloscyllium plagiosum. Next base: position 10,222,199 of record NW_028270158.1, on the reverse strand, counting down.
CTAAGTAAGGTTATAATAACTGCTGGTTGTATACTTACACAATATATGAATTATTATATATTGTAAACCTACATTCAATATTTTAAAAATTCTTTGTAATATTACACAGAAGTAAAGGAATTCTTTGAAACAGTCAGGCACATACCCATTTCACCCACACAAGAGTGTAATGTGTTTGATGCCATTAAACCTTAACAGCAAGAGCCTTCATTTTACCTTTTCCTTTATTGTTCTGGAAGCCACTGGATCCATTCAAAGCAGATGAATCTTTCCTTAACCTCTTGCTGGGGGGTCTGACACTGGATCTTAAGAAATGATGTTGATCTGGGCTTGTGGCAACTGCTGATGGATCTTCTCTCTTTGTGTTGTGTTGAGAGCTGCTGCCTCCTTCTTCACTCTCCCCATCTCCTTCAGCACTGTCCTCTTCCACAGACCTTTTACCCAACCTCTTCAGCCCTTCATCGCTGCTCACATCCAGACATTTCGCCGTCATTCTGGGGAACACAAGACAAGGAAAAAATTAGCCAAAAGCATCTTTAAATGCATATTTATTTCAAAATTTCTGAACCCTCTCAACTTGCAGCTGTAAACATTTTTTTCCAACATGGCCGCCGTTGTTTTTCTCCTGATCCCCCGATCGCTGTCCCGCAACCACCCGCTGAAAATACGCTTCTCCTCGGCCAGGTCGGGGGTCCTGGAGCTGGATCCATGGACCAGCCGGGGGATGGAAGGTTTTTTGTCGACTTGCGGGAGCTAGTGGGGTCGAGAGAGCCGGGGTTTGTGGCAGTGTTCATGTCTTCCTCCTTCCCCTTGAGCTTCACTCCTGAGCCGCGACATGTCGGCCGGGAGCTGCTGAAACCTCCCCACTCATCGCCAAGCTTTGAGGGGCGACTTTGCCCTCTTTCTCCTACCCATTCTGGCGGTCCTCGGCAGCCGAGACTGTCTTCTTCTTCCTCACCATGGGCACGGTCTGTTCGTGCAGGTTCTCAGCCGGCAAAGGTTCATACTTCCAGCGCCAGAAAGTGGCTGTAATATTTCTCTCTCTCACACACACACACACTCACTGCCCTTCTTCTTTCTCCTCAACTCCTTTCGCCGCAAGGAAATCGGCAACGCAAAAAGACATACAGGGGCAACTCCAGATTTCTCAAACACATGCCATCTCCCCAAGCCCACCAGAAAGACACGCCGCTTCCCTCTCGCCAGCAAGCACCTCGATAGCTTTTAATCCAGAACAGAAATGTCACCAACTCCAGTCTCACTCCTCTCCCTCTCTGAACTTTGCTCGCTACGTCACACAGCTGTTCCCCAAACTTCAGCACAAACTGCCTTGGATGGAAAGACATCATCACCAACATCAGCCCAATACAATATACATTTATCTAAGAAGGTATCTTGACAGAGTTCACAAAATATATACTGACTTAAAATAAAATCTTATACATCAGAACAAACAAAAAGATCCTCTCAACGTTAACTCTCAATTCCAGACATGAGAACATCTCTCATGGAAATTGCAGTTGGATTAACAATTTTTATTATTTCCAGCAATGCCTTGAGAATTATGTAGAAGTCTGTCAATACTTATTATGTATTGGCTATCTTTTTCTTACTTAGAGCATGAAGCAAACATTGTAGTGTATTTGCATGATATTCTACACTGTCACTACCAACCAGTTTCAACGCAAACCTTTTTTGGTACTCAAGATGAAAGTGATAATCCATTAAAGAAATACAAAGTAAAACAAAAATACATGAACACAACAAATGTCAATATAAAACAAAGAATACACTTTCATCCTTTTAATTTAAACAGGTGCGCAACTACTATATTTCCCAGATCATTCAAACAGAACAAACCTGGAAACACACTATGTTTCTAAACATTGTTCTACAGACAAAAAAACTATTTAGCCAAAAAATTAAACTGCAAAACTAACAACTCTAACTACACAGAAGATGTTATTGCTTATAGATATTATTTGTGTTGTGCAAAATATTTATAATAAGCTTGATTTAATATCAAAGTAGATTATCGAGTAGTGCATTTATCTGTGCATATTGTTAGTTCAAAGTATAAACATTCCCATGTACAGAAATTTACTACAATGACTGCAAATTAATTTAAAGAGTTCATTAATTTCATTTAAATTTTATAACTCTATGATCCAGTCATAATGCATGCAATGCACAATCAATATTAACATTTTATCATTGTGATGTCTGTGTACCTGCAGAATGATGTGTTAGAGCATCACCATGTTCGCTTGACTGCATGTGTACTAACAGTTTAATAACGATGCTTGAACAATAGTTTGAAGTAAAAATAAGAAAGCAAAAGATCCACACCATGAAATGGTCACAAAAAGATCTATTAATCAAGTCAGTACTGGTGTGATGGATGTTGCTTTGAGAATTTGCTCAGACAAAATACTCTACCTGCATAATCGGAGTTTTCTCCTAGAAAAAGCCAGTTTGAAAACCCTCTGCATCAAAATGCCTAATATCAAGGTACACAGGCAAGTTGCTTCTCAACTCAGCACAAACATTCAGTTGAATATGTAGACATCCCAAATAACACATCTTCACGTCTGGCTGATACCAGGTTATTTAACCAAGTGACACATAGCCACTCCAGCTCTAAAGCATACTGTCAAGTCAGTTTTGGCCAAATATACTGGAACGCGTTTGATTCTTAGCCACTAATCCAGATCACACTTCTCACATGTAACATGCTCACACCGTACGTATAAAAGCACATCCTCAACAACTATCGGTTATGATACAACTTAAAAAAAAAACTCAACAGAATACTTGAAGAATTAATAATATTCAGCATTCATTACTGTTACAGTATCAGCACTTGATATTTATCTACAGCATAAAGAAGATAGCAGCCAGTCCTCAATTTCACTGATGTCAGTAAACCATAAATCACAATGCTTTAACAACATCACAGTCACACACAAACATCTCATACCACTTATACAGTTTACAGAACAGTTCTGTGTGTTGTAATTTAGCAGAAATACAAATCTGTGCATGTTGTTATTCTTGAGACTTGCTCAGATTTCTATCGTGATTCTATCCATATTGCATATACAGCTTTTCATTTTTGGGCTCACCAAACAAAGTCTTTTCAAAGTTCAAACTACCTCCATGACAGATGTCCCTAACCTAGTCAAGTAAATTGATCTAATTACAACTGTTCCGAGGAGAGGCTGTGACCTGTCACTATCTGGAGAAAAACTTTGCAGACAAAACAAACAAATCCACCAAACTACATAACATCCTAGAGCTTATTGATGCACATATCAAACCAAGGAAAGACACAGAGACATCTTAGGGTAAAGATAAGGTAGAACTACCCCAACCATGGTGGACGCATTATTGTTTCACTTGTTGGTGCTGCATTCCTTCTTCACCTGTGGGAGCTACCCAGAGGGGAGGTGGAAAAGGGAACTGCCTGGACAGTGGGAGGGACAGGAATGAGGTTTAAGCAGTGAGATGAAGGGGAGCAAGGAGAGACAGATAGGAAAGCGGGGCAGGGGTGAAAATGGGAAAGCAAAGTAGTGGGGGGATGGGAAAAGTAAAGAGGGGAGTGGTGGTGGGAAAAGTAAAGAGGGGGGTGATGGTAGGAAAGCAAAGAGGGGGGGTGATGGTGGGAAAGCAAAGAGGGGGGGTGATGGTGGGAAAGCAAAGAGGGGGGGTGATGGTGGGAAAGCAAAGGGGGGGGTGATGGTGGGAAAGCAAAGGGGGGGGTGATGGTGGGAAAGCAAAGGGGGGGTGATGGTGGGAAAGCAAAGGGGGGGGTGATGGTGGGAAAGCAAAGGGGGGGGTGATGGTGGGAAAGCAAAGGGGGGGGTGATGGTGGGAAAGCAAAGGGGGGGGTGATGGTGGGAAAGCAAAGGGGGGGGGTGATGGTGGGAAAGCAAAGGGGGGGGTGATGGTGGGAAAGCAAAGGGGGGGGTGATGGTGGGAAAGCAAAGGGGGGGGTGATGGTGGGAAAGCAAAGGGGGGGGTGATGGTGGGAAAGCAAAGGGGGGGGTGATGGTGGGAAAGCAAAGGGGGGGGTGATGGTGGGAAAGCAAAGGGGGGGTGATGGTGGGAAAGCAAAGGGGGGGGTGATGGTGGGAAAGCAAAGGGGGGGGTGATGGTGGGAAAGCAAAGGGGGGGGTGATGGTGGGAAAGCAAAGGGGGGGATGATGGTGGGAAAGCAAAGGGGGGGGTGATGGTGGGAAAGCAAAGGGGGGGGTGATGGTGGGAAAGCAAAGGGGGGGGTGATGGTGGGAAAGCAAAGGGGGGGGTGATGGTGGGAAAGCAAAGGGGGGGTGATGGTGGGAAAGCAAAGGGGGGGTGATGGTGGGAAAGCAAAGAGGGGGGAAACTGGGGCAAAGGGGGGGGAAACTGGGGCGAAAGAAGGAAGAAGAATGGTGAAAGGTGCAAGAGGGTGAACGACAGCAGATCTCCGAGGCCTAGTCAGCAGATGGTAGAGCTGCAGGCCTGCCTTTCCTCTCTGTTCCGAGCCTCCCCCGACAGGGACCGATCGAAGCCACCCCCTTCTCCGCCGGTTAACGCAACCCAGCTGTCAGTTCCTTACCCTGCCCCTGCCACCTCTCGCTCCCTCTCTGCTCCGCCCTCACATCGCCATCCACACATCCAGCCACCGTCTCCGTCTCCGTCTTCGCCGCCGCCGCCGCCGCATCGCTCAGCACCCAGCGCGCGCCAGGCCGCAGCCGCTCGCCATTGGCCGCGTCGCTGGCGTCACGTGATGTCAACAGCGTCCCGGTAACGGCCGATGGGAGGCGGAGGAGCCAATCAGATACTGGCTGGGGCGCACGGACCCGCCCGGATCCCCTAACGTTTCCGGGTGAAGGGGTCACGGACATTGATGGACAGGGGCGACGGCCAGTCATAGGTGCCCGTTGGCCCCTGACTGGAGACGAGCGAGAGAAAGTTCTAGTGACATGCGCTGGCCATGGTCGGGGAGTTAATCTACATGATTCCCGAAGGCATAGTCGACTATTATAAAGTTTTTAAAGAATAGGAAAATCGTCTTCAGCCAATCGAGCACCTATCCATTCTAATGAAGTTTTCCAACAGTTGTCCCCTGACCCTGTACGTTCAAACCCTTTTTAACGGTTATTTAAATGTTTGTTAGATATCCGGAGGGTGCCTGCTTCTACCATGTTTTCCCGGTTGGGTTCAGCTCTGTGTCAGGGTCACTGGAGTTAACTGTCATCCCTTTCAACAGATTAGCGAGTTTCTCCAGCACTTTATACTTTTGTTTCAGATTTCCAGCGCCCGCAGTTCTTTGTTTTTGTTCATTCCCGGTGAATGTATTGTGAATCCTGTCTTGGTGCAGTCACATCTCTCTCATAGTGTGTCGACCAGAACTGCGCACAATGCTCCATTTGTGGTTTAGCAAACGTTGAATATGCAGCTCCATAATTTTCTCTTTCTCCTATTCAATGCCTTGACAAGGAAGGGAAGTATCCCATATTCCTTCTGAACCACTTTATCTACCTGTATTGCTGCTTTCAAGACGTGCTTACCAATTCCCGATAATGCGCACTTCCTTTGGTCCTGTTATTTCAACCTGCATTGTTTTGCCTTGTTAGTCTTCCTAAAAGGCCAAAAATCACAAGACACTGGGTTGCGGTTTCAAATAAACCTGTTGCACTATAACCTAGTGTCGTGTGATTTTTGGCTTTGTCCTCCCCAGTCCAACACTAGCACCTCCATATCATTCCTAAATGCATCACTTCATACTTTTCAGAATTAAATTCCACTTACCATTGTTCATTTCCCCTAGCAGTCTGTCTGTGTAGTCCTGTAGCCTAAGGCTTTCTTCCTCGTTATTTAGGAGAAAGTGAGGACTGCAGATGCTGGAGATCAGAGCTGAAAATGTGTTGCTGGAAAAGCGCAGCAGGTCAGGCAGCATCCAAGGAACAGGAGAATCAACGTTTCGGGCATAAGCCTTTCTTCAGGGCTTATTCCTGAAGAAGGGCTTATGCCCGAAACGTCGATTCTCCTGTTCCTTGGATGCTGCCTGACCTCCTGTGCTTTTCCAGCAACACATTTTCAGCTTCCTCGTTACTTACCACACTACCAATTTCATGTCATTTGCAAGATTAATTATCGTACTTAATTATCTGATTATCGGACCTGAAGTGTTAACTCTGATTTCTCTTCTCAGATGCTGCCAGACATGCTGAGCTTTTCCGGCAATCTCTATTTTGTTGTTAATTGTCATACTGTTGATTGTGTCTGGCTTTACCCCCAGTTTCCCACTTTGGTTGAAGATTTATGTGATTTAAAAAAAAATTGTTTTACATATTAATTTACAGATTCCACAATGAGGTAATGGAATTTTTGGATGAAACTATCTTCTCACAAAACAAACTGAAATATCTTCTCACCCACAAACAGATCACCAAACCATTTTTACTGACCTTCCCCATTGCATTTTATCTCGTATCCATTCATTTCTTTCTAACCAACAGTGAGGCAATTTCAATTTAATGGCAAAGATAGATACTCCTAAGATTCTGAAATAAACATAGATCAGGCAATGTCTGCAGAAACAGGATCAGAACCAATGAGTGACTTTTCAATGGCACCTGGAGTTGAGAAACTTCCCTTGAGCTCAAGTTTCCACTACAGGCCACTGTGTGGTCTGCTGCTCAACTTCTGTCCTAACATAATTTACTTTTGAGGATAGATGAATTTATTGTCACGTGTAGTGAGGCACAGTGAAAAGCTTTATCTTGCGAGCGATACAAACAGATCACAGAGTTAAGTAGCTCAGATAAGTAAATAATAGGTAAACAGCGGCATAAACAAAAACACAGTTACAGGTGAATGTCAAGAGTTTGTGAGTCCATTCAGTTTTCTAACAACAGTAGGGTAGAAACAGTTATGAAACCGGCTGGTGCGTGTTTTCAGGCTTCTGTACCTTCTCCCCGATGGTAGATGTTGTAGAAAAACATTGCCAGGTTGGGATGGATCTTTGAGAATGCTGGCAGCCTTTCCTTGACAACAGGCCTGGTAGATGGATTCTATAGATGGGAGGTTGGCCTTTGTGATTGTCCAGGCTGAGTTCACCACTCTCTGTAACTGTCTCCGATCTTGAATGGTACAGTTGCCATACCAGGTAGTGATACATCCAGATAGAATGCTCTCAATGGCGCACCTATAAAAGTTGGCAAAGATATTTGCCATCATGTCAAATTTCGTCAGCTGCCTGAAGAAGAAGAGACGTTGTTGGGCCTTCGTAACCAGTGTGTCCACATGAAGAGTCCAAGAAAGCTTGTTGTGGATGACCACTCCCAGGAGCTTGACACTCTCCAATCGTTCCACCTCTGTGCTGTTAATGTGTAGGGGGGGCATGAGTAACATTCTGCCAAAAGTGAGTAATGAGTTCCTTGATTTTGCCAGCATTGAGAGCTAAGTTGTTCTCAGTGCACCATTTTTCCAGGTCTTCCACCTCCTGTCTGTAGTCTATTTTGTCGCCATCTGAGATTCGACCGACTGGTGGTGTCATCAGTGAACTTGTAAATGGCATTAGTCTGGTATTTAGCAACGCAGTCATGGGTATACAATGAGTACAGTAGAGGGCTGAGTGCAGACTCCTGAGGGGCTCCAGTGTTGAGTGTTAGTGAGGATGAAATAATGTCCCAATCTTCACTGATTGTGGCCTGTGGGTCAGGAAACTGAGGATCCAGTTGTAGAGAGTGGGACATAGTCCGAGATCACTAAGTTTAGTAATCAATCTCGATGGGATAATAGTGTTGAAGGCTGAACTGTAGTAAATGAGTAGTGTCAAGATGTTCTAGGGAGGAGTGAAGGGCAAGAGATATGGCATCTGACGTGGATCTGTTTGTCCGATAGGCAAACTGGAGTGAGTCGAGAGTAGTGGGGAGGCTGGAGTTGATTAATGCAATGACCAGCCTTTCAAAGCACTTCATGACCACCAAAGTTAGGGCCACTGGGTGGTAGTCATTGAGACATGCTGCATGAGCCTTGTTAGACACAGGGATGATGTTGGCCCTCTTGAAACAGGCAGGGACAGTGGCCTGCTGCAAGAAGAGGTTGAAGATATCCGAGAAGACCTCTGCCAGTTGATCTGCGTATGCACGGCCTGGTACTCCGTTTGGTCACATCGCTTTCCTTGGATTAACCTGAAGGAAAACTGATCGGACCTCTTATGCAGGGACTGTTGGGATATGTTCGTCAGGACTTGTGGGAATAGGTGCTACCTCTCTGCCGAAATTCTGCTCAAAGCGAGCATAGAAGGCATTGAAACGATCTGGGAGGGGCGTGACATCATTTGCTATCTTACACTGTCTCTTTTTAGAACCTGTGATGTCATTCAGCCTTGCCATAGTTGCCAGGTGTCATCTGGGTCTCTAGTTTGGATCAGTATTGGTCCTTGGCTGTCTTAATGGTTCTGCGAAGGTCATACTTGGATGGGACATGAAGGTTATGGCTACTCAATCATCAGTGATGGGTCATCAGTCCAATGAAATTGTGCACTAAGAGCATTTGCCATCAATGAACATGCTGCATCTTAAATTAGTCAGAATTGTCAATGTAGCCACTTGATTAGCTATCCCTCGAAAATCACACTCCAGTTCCGATATTGGCAATTGTCGGTTCCAAATCCACATTTCCTCCCAACAATAGAATTGGGGCAAGAAAACAAAAATCCAGTCCATGCCGTCAAATCAATGATCTTTCGTCCGAATTGGAAAGAGTTAGAGATGTGACTGGTTTTAAGCAAGTACAGAGATGGGGAAATAAAAATAAAATACCGAGCATGCTGGAAATCTGATATAATAACAGAAAGTGATAGAGAAACAGAAACAGAGTTAGCATTGAGTCCAATGATTTCTTCAGGAATAAAAGCAAATTTTTGGAGAATTGCAACAGATCTGGCAGCATCTGTAGAGAGGAAACAGTTAATATTTCAAGTTCAGTGACCCTTCGTCAGAACTGAAGATAGCTGGGGAAGGGTGGAATGTATGCTGATGCTGAAGTGGAGTTGGAGATGGAGACAAAAGAATAGAGTACATGGAGTAGAACTACTCTATTACTATACATTGTTGGCTATCACTCACAGGTAAGAATGATTGCCTTCCACAATCCAAACTTGGTTGGTGGGACAGCTTCTACCTTTCTAGACTGTGCAGGATGTATGATATTTGTGGCCTGTGGGATAGCAGTTCATGTGTTATCAGTTTGAATCATGGTTTATTCTTTTCTCTGACTCCAGTCTTCCTCCTAAATTTATCACTGTTAGATCTCCAAATGCTGGGATAGTTCCACAGACTCTGCATTCATCTGTTTTAGTCGAAGATGGTGGTCTCCCAGGAGTTGAGGTCAATGTTGCATTTCTACGTGTTGATTTTTAGCACAATCCTGATCTGCTTCTTCTGTCCTGTGATGCCTTTATCTTGACTGAGCTGGGAAATACCTGCCTTGGCAGCCTTTTGCCTAACATCAAAACTATATGACTTATGTGGTGTAAAGTGTGTGATTTATATATACTTTCATGTAATTTTGTTTTGCATTTTGAACCAGTGGTATATGGCTTTTCAGTATGTCTGATGGCATTTAATAATGAACTTGTAAATACTTATGTAGCCATAGTGATTTATTTTAAAACATAATATTAGAGAGTGACTTCCTGGGGAGTAGTGGAAATTCGTTTATTTTGGGAAAATTTACAAATGAACAAAGTAAACAGTGTATTGCATCAGGCTTCCAGATAGAGGATTTCTCAACTTTATTTTCTGGGACCACAGGGATGACTGTTAAGAAGGAGATTTAAAGTCATTGAGGTTGATGGGTCTTCCTACAATTATAAATCTGGCTCTGAGATGTCAATCAGGTGAAGCCACAAAACAGGACTACATTCATTCCAAACAACATAAATACCAAGTGGTAAACAGAGCTAAGTGATTCCATTACCAACAAATCAGATTGAAGCTCTTCAATTGTGCCATATCCTGTTGGTATTAATGGAGAACAATTAAACAACTCAGTAAAGGAGGAGGCTCCATGACTATCTCATCCTGAATAGTTGGGATGCTCAGCATATCAGTGCAAAAGAAAAGGGTGAAGCATTTACAACAATCTTCTGCCAAAAATGTGCCAAGTGGATGATCCATCTCAGCTTCCTCCAGAGGACACCAGCATCACTGATGTCACTGTCCAACCAATTCACTCCATGTGATATCAAGAAACAGTTTGAGGCACTGGATACTGCAAGCACGATAAGCCCTGATAAAACACCTGCAGTAATACTGTAGATGGGTGATCCAGACCTTACTGCACCCCTATCCAAATTGTTCCACTGGTATGTACTCAACAATGTGAAAAGTTGCTCAGATATGTCCTGTACACAAAAAACAGGTAAAATCCATTCCACCAGTTACCACCCCATCAGGCTACTCTCAGTCATCATTAAAGTGATGGAAAGGGTCTGTAAAAGTGCTATCAAACAACACTTACTTAGCAATGACCGTCTAACTGACACTCAACTTGGGTTCCGCTCTGCACCTGACCTCATGACAGCTATGGTTCAAATATGAATGAAGGAGCTGAACTCCAGAGATGAGGTGAGAGTGCCTTTGGCATCAAGACCACATTTCAGTGAATGTGACATCAAACAGCACATGCAAAACCAGAGATGATGGGAATCAGAGGGAAAACTCCACTGGTTGGAATCGCACTTGGCACATTAGAAGATTATTGTGGTTGTTGGAGGTCAGTTATCTCAGTTCCAGGACATTTCTGCAGACGTTCCTTGGGGTAGTGGTCCTTGGCTCAAATATCTTCAGTTGCTTCATCAATGACCCTCCTTTCATCATAAGGTTGAAAGTGAGGATATTCAATGATGATTGCACAATGTTTAGCACTATATGCAAATCCTCAAATATTGAAGTAGTTAAAATTTAGGAAAATGTAGACAATATAACAGACTTGGGCTGACAAGTGGAATGTAACATTCATGCCATATAAATGTCAAGCAATGACCATCTCTGACAAGAGATAATTCAACTATTGACATTCAATGGCATCATCATCATCACTGACTCCCTCGCTTACGATGTCCAAGGTGTTACCGCTGACCAGAAACTGAACTGGAGTAATTAGATAAATAGGAGAAAGTGAGGTCTGCAGATGCTGGAGATCAAAGTTGAAACTTTATTGCTGGAACAGCACAGCAGGTCAGGCAGCATCCAGGGAACAGGAGATTCGACGTTTCGGGCACAGGCCCTTCTTCAGGAAGAAGGGCCTGTGCCCGAAACGTCGAATCTCCTGTTCCCTGGATGCTGCCTGACCTGCTGTGCTGTTCCAGCAATAAAGTTTTAATTAGATAAATACAATGGCTACGAGAGTGAGTCAGAGGCTAAGAAGCTAAGAACCCTGCAGAAACTTAGCAAGGCTCTTTAGACACCTCCTTCCAAACCCATGATCGCTACCATCTTGAAGAACAAGAGGAGAAGTGACATGAGAATATGTTCCCCTTCAAACCACTGACTATTCTGACTTGGAATTATATCGCTGTTCCTTCAGTGTCACTAGGTCAAATCCTTGGAGGTCTTTTCCTAGTGACATTGAGGGTCTACATCCAGCAAATTGACTGGAGCAATTCAAGAAGGCAGCTCATTACCATCTTCATAAGGGCAACGAAGGATGAGCAACAAATCCCGGCCCAGATAGTGATATCCATGTACCACGAATTCAATAATTCAGCTAGTATGCGTTTTGACTACTTAATATTAAAATGCAGGGTAACCCATCTGTTTGTGGAACATTTAGCAATCACACCCACATTACGTTCTATAGGTGACCATATCAGCTGTGTACATTCCTTAATTGTAAGAATAAATAGGTTCTCAATGAAATAATTGATTATCTTTGAGTAAAACCAAAAAAAGTGGAAGCCATTATCTCTACTATTATTACTCTCTCTTCCACACTTTTCATATTATACTTTTTACTAATATCTTTCTTAATTTGCTGATTAAAATTTATTGTTCTCAATGCTTAAAGTTACTGTATTCCCTGTCTTCACTTGCAAAACTGCATTAGCTTGTCTTTAATAATATGAACAGCTTATTATAGCTGCATAATTTAATGCTGTGTAAAAGACAACTACATAACTTTTTTATTTTGTATTGTAAAATGAACAACCTAAGTGAGGTAAACTGATGCACTTTGTCATGGTTTAGGAACAGTAAAGGTTAAGATGAAACAAATCAAGATTCAGAGTCATATAGCATGGAAGCAGATCCTTCCGTCCACCAGTCCATGCTGACCATAATCCCAAACTAAACTAGTTTCGCCTGCCTGCCCCTTGGTCCATATCCCTCCAAACTTTTCTTATTCATAGACTTATCCAACTATCTTTTAAATATTGTAATTGTAACTGCATGCACCAATTCCTCTGGAAGTTCATTCCACATACAAACCATACTCTATGTAAAAAAAGTTGCCTCTCATGTCCTTTTTAAATCTTTCTGTTACCTTAAAAATATATCCCATCGACTTGAAAACCCCCAACATAGGGAAAGGAAACCTGCCATTTACCTTATATATGCACTTCATGACTTTATAAACCTCTAAAAAACCATCCCTCAACATCCTACATTCCAGTGAAAAAATTTTCAGATTATCCAGTCTCCCCTGCCAAACTTAGGTTTTATAAAATGAGCGAGTGTAGGAAGTGGAATAGACTAAATTTTCCTGCTCCTTGGATGCTGCCTGACCTGCTGTGTTTTCCAGCACCACTCTAATCTAAACTCTGATTTCCAGCATCTGCAGTCCTCATTTTTGCCTAAAGAGCATTTTAGTAGTGAGTTGTGGGAAGGGATGAGTAAGAATTAGAAGAAGTGCCAATTTGATTTCAACACAGTGTGGATTGGAGGGGGGATTTCTGAAGAGCGCAGAATGGCATATTTTCAGCTTAGGAGCAATAATAGAATAAAACCCCTTAAAGAGCTTGACAGTTGTAGTATCAAAAGATTGGTATGATCCTCATGGAGACCAATAACCCACAGAGCTGAACTTACTAAATGATCCCAATGGGGCAACCTCAAAAATAAAATTTCAGTTTTTATAACTCTTATTTTAGAATTTTGATTAAAATCAGCATAAATTAGCAGGAAAAATGTGGTAAATTTAAACTATAAATGTCATATTAAATAGTAGAACAAAGATAGACCTCGCAGGTTTACTAAGCAATCCCATTAGCATGTATGCCTCCTATTTTAGGTAAAAACAATGACTGCAGATGCTGGAAACCAGATTCTGGATTAGTGGTCCTGGGAAAGCACAGCAGTTCAGGCAGCATCCGAGGGGCAGTAAACTCGACATTTCGGGCAAAAGCCCTTCATCAGGAATACAGGCAGAGTGCCTGAAGGGTGGAGAGATAAATGCCCATTCTGCCTGTATTCCTGATGAAGGGCTTTTGCCCAAAACGTCCATTTTACTGCTCCTCGGATGCTGCCTGAACTGCTGTGCTTTTCCAGCACCACTAATCCATGCCTCCTATTTTAGCCACAGTAATTCAAAGGTCTGAACTTCCTCAAGTAGAACTCCAACTATTTTTCTTTGAGGATTTAGAAAACAATTTTGTTCCAAATGCAGCTCACAATCAAGCCAATCAAGCCTGGTCTTCTCCAAAATGGTGTACCCCTACAGAAGCTATTCAGCTCTGCTTACAATAGTCTTGATAGCATGGAATCACCCAAAATACCTTTATCTGTAAGTTTAGTAGCGACACAATGCACCTTATGGTAAATGTTGATCGATCAGTCCCTTAAAATATTAATGCAGTGACTGTAACCGTTTTTTCCCATATATCCCCCATTCCTTGATCCAGTCTGCATTTTCTTTCTGCGTGCAATGTGTGCACTGCCAGGTTTGAACTCAAATGGCCATGACATTTACCTAGTTTCAAGCATTGATAGTTTCCCTAGAAGTTCCCTTGAAGTTGCCATTTCAGTTTTAGTTTTAAATTCAACTTCCATTTTGATTAAGGTCTGTCTCAAAAAATATAGAGTTTGAAACAGCAGACTCCTTTGTAATATGGTTGGACAAGAAAAGTTGTGAAAAAGGCAAGATGGGAGCGAATGCTAAAATAGTTTGTTGACCAGAAAAGTTTGATCCTGTTCAAAACTGCGAGGAGGACAATAGAAGGCAATCCCAAGATGTGCCAGCAGTATTCAAGACTTGGTGCAGCCATAATTTTGGTTAGTGTTAAAAGAAAGAAACTAAGATTTTAGAGGCAATTTAACATATGAAGTATGTATTCTACGTTAGATTGGAAGAGATAAAATATTGAAGATGAAAGAATAAAAGTGTGAACCATCAAGATCAAAAGAAAATCACTGCTAATTACACTGAAGAAAACTTGGAAAAATGAAAATGAACAAGGTTTTCTAGCTGCACTGAAAGAAATGGAGACAAACAAGGGTTTAAAATTCCTGCAACATTAGGACTGCTTCTGGCGAAGGTGAACCTGCACAAAACTGACAGGTTACCCACTTCAACAAGGGCTGGGTGAATATCATCGCAAGAGATTTTGCTCGAACTATTGTGGAAAGGTTTAAGCTATCTTGCCGGGGGTACAATAATTTGAAAGTAGATTCAGCAAGGAGACAACTAAAAGTTAAAAAATGTAAGGCAGAAATCACTGAGAAAGGGACAAGAATGGCAGCTCAACAATCACAATTGCAGGACTTTCAAAGGATATTGAGAGGTGAATGAAAATGAGGTGGGTCTCAATGTTAATTGAAGAAATAATAATAGCTGAGTGGAGGTATTTGTAAGAAGAATCATCAAAGGAGCTACATTGGTTGAAATGAAGAGCAAAGAAAATCACACACTGGGAGTGCACTGTAGAATCACCCCTCCCATGTAGCCTGAGGGAGATAGAAGGAGAAATACATAAGTAAGCCCATGGAACTTGGCTTGATTGTGAGCTGCATTTAGAAAGTTGTTTCCGAAATCCTCAAAGAAAAAGAGTTCTACTTGAGGAGGTTCAGTCCTTTGAATGACTGTGGCCAAAATAGGAGGCATATATGCGAATGGATTGCTTAGTAAACCTTGAGGTCTATCTTTGTTCTACTATTTAACATGCCACTTATTGTAAATCTCTGAAAAGTGCAAAGAAGTAGAAATTATGAGGGGTTCTGTTATTAACTAAGATAGAATTTGTAAAAGGTCAAACAGAGAACATTTCTCAATTTTATTTTTAGATAGTGCATAATAAGACAAACAGAAGAGGGGGCAGTCCTATATTTAACTTCAGGGAATAAAGCTGGGCAAGAGAAAAGCGTCCCAAAAGGGTAGCACTATAGTAGAAGTGATCTTAATTCAAATAGACTTATAGTAGTCATGAAAAGGGCAAGGAATAAAAGTTCTGAATTGAGTCGAAGTTAATTTTACAAACTGAGAACATATTTAGCTAAACTAGATTGGGAAACAGCTACCTGAAGGTAAATCAGTGCAGATTATTGATAGATATTCAAGGAAGACATAACCAGTATTCAGGGTAAGTATCTTCCCTACAAGAAGAAAAGCGTGACTCACAAAACCAGAACCCTTTGAATGTCAAAAGATTTAAATAGAAGAATAGGAAAATATATGTAATTTACATAAATGATTTGGATGCGAGCACAAGAGGTACAGTTAGTAAGTTTGCAGATGACACCAAAGTTGGAGGTGTAGTGGATAACGAAGAGGGTCACTTCAGATTACAACAGGATCGTGACCAGATGGGCCAATGGGCTGAGAGTAGCAGATGGAATTTAATTCAGATAAATGTGAGGTGCTGCATTTTGGGAAAGCAAATCTTATCAGGACTTATACACTTAATGGTAAGGTCCTAGGGAGTGTTGCTGAACAAAGAGACCTTGGAGTGCAGGTTCATAGCTCCTCGAAAGTGGAGTCACAGATGGATAGGATAGTGAAGAAGGCGTTTCGTATGCTTCCCTTTATTGGTCAGAGCATTGAGTACAGGAGTTAGGAGATCATGTTGCGGCTGTACAGGATATTGGTTAGGCCACTGTTGGAATATATGCGTGCAATTCTGGTCTCCTTCCTATCAGAAAGATGTGAAATTTGAAAGGGTTCAGAAAAGATTTACAAGGATGTTGCCAGGGTTGGAGGATTTGAGCTATAGGGAGAGGCTGAATAGGCTGGGGCTGTTTTCCCTGGAGTGTCGGAGGCTGAGGGGTGACCTAAAAGAGGTTTACAAAATTATGAGGGGCATGGATAGGGTAAATAGGCAAAGTCTTTTCCCTAGGATCGGAGAGTCCAGAAGTAGAGGGCATAGGTTCAGAGTGAGAGGGTAAAAATATAAAAGAGATCTAAGGGGCAACTTTTTCACACAGAGGGTGGTACATGTATGGAATGAGCTGCCAGAGGAAGTGGTGGAGTACAATTGCAACATTTAAGAGGCATTTGGGTGGGTATATGTATAGGAAGGGTTTAGAGGGATATGGGCTGGGTGCTGGCAGGTAGGACTAGATTGGGTTGGGATATCTGGTCAGCAATGGACAGGTTGGACTGAAGTGTCTGTTTCCATGCTGTACATCTCTATGACTCTATAATCAAGACTGAAGTTGCAGAACACTACTCCTAAAGGAGTATAAGAAATATAGGAGAAAATTAATAAGGAAATTAAAAAGAGCTGCCATGAGAAAGCAAGTAAAAGCAAGATTTTGTATAGGTAAGAGAGTATAATTGGCAAGAGTCAGGATTATTAGCTGTGGAGTCAGTGGGCACAGATACAGTTCTTTGTGAATACTTTGTCAATTATCATAAAAGATAGGAATGATGCAAACAGTACAATCGAGTGGAAAGGGTGAGAAATAATAGATGAAATTAACATGACGAGAAAGGAAATATTAAGGAATTTAACATCTTTGAAAGTGGATAAGATGAAACATGTTGTCGGCGATAAAGAAACCAAAATAAGAAATAGTGGAGGCTCTGGCCATCATTTTACAATCCTTTCTGGCTCCTGGTATGGACTGAAAGATAGCTAATGTAGTAACTCTCACAAATAGAGTAGTTATCCATGCTCAAAGTACACAGGGCAGCGGGTAAATTTATCCCAAAGATCTCCAATTCACCTAATTTCTTAGCTCACACACTGCAATAAGGAACAAATAGTCATGCCACATTGTTTAGCAACAGAGAAAGTGGTTGTCTGAATAATTACAGGCCAGACAGCTTGACCTCAGGATAGGATAAATCTTCATTTAGAAAGAGACAAAGTAATCCAAACCAGCCAACATGGATTTGTTAGGGAAGCTCAAGACTGATCAACATAATTTACTTAGAAGGGAGGGTCAATGACATTATACATTTGTTATTGTCTATATGGATTTTAACTCAGCTTTTAGACCATAATACCATAAGCTATAGGAGCAGAATTAGGCTATTCAGTCTATTGAGTCTGCTACACCATTCAATCATGGCTGATATGTTCCTCAACTCCATTCTCCAACCTTCTCCCTCTGTCCTAAATACCAATGGGTTCATTCAGTTAGTCAGACTGCCCTCAGACACCAAATACCTCACGCTGGAGACATGCCTTTTACCTGCTCCATGTGTGAGAACGAGTTTACTCAATCACCTTTGCATTCTGCCCAGAGTGGTAGCTTCCTTCCTTAAATAATCTGCCCAGACCTGAACACAACACTCTAAATGTGGTCCAATCATAGCTACAGAAACACAACAAGTTATTTATTAAACTCTTCAGGCACCCAGAAAAACCCACATGTCACTAATTCAAAATTCAAAAATCCAAATTAAAATAAATGATATTAAATATGTGTACGTAAAAATCACACAGTCTACATCAACACAACTATATCTTCTAACTTGTTTCTTACAATGAGGAGAATGATGCAGGGTGGTTAGATGCTTTAAGTAAAGCTGTAGAAGTAATAAAATGATATGATTAAAGTTTTCAGGAAATCACGAAATGTCTCTCCAATTTGCCTATGTGGGTACAGTGCGCCACCTGATGGTGGTACTCACCACAGATCCAGCCTTATTGTTAAATATGATCTTTGATCTGAAAAGTGTATGCATACTTTAACATATTCCTTACTTTACCAGTTATATTCAGTTTTTCTCTGTTCTAGGGAAATGTTATGAATAATCTAAAACCTCATTTTACACCTTAGCTTCAAATCTGTCCAAAACTGTCTACAAACAGCCCTCAAAACATATTCAGCATGGCTGCTAGGTATAAATATTTCTCACCACCATCCCAGGTACACTTTTATATGCAACTGCAGGCCCATCCGCTAAACTATCCAGGCAAAGCTTTATTTAATCTATTCAATAAGGAGTAATCATAGAATCCCTACACTCAACCCATCAAGTCCACACTGATCCTCTAAAGAGCATCTGACTCAGACATATCCCCTCTACCCTACCCCAGTAACCCTGTATTTCCTATGACCACTCCACCTAATCTGCACATCTTTGGACTATGGGAAGAAATTGGAGCACCCAGAGGAAACCCACACAGACACAGGAAGAACATGCAACCTCCACACAATTGACAGAGTGTGGAATTGAACCCAAGTATCTGGTGCTGTGAGGCAGTGGTGCTAACCACTTGAGCCACTGTACCAACCTGTATCCTAGCTAAAAATAATCTTTTAAGCATTTCTGATAGTATCTAGATGGGATGTTGTCTGGCCAGGAGGTTTTAAGTAATAAAGGGAGATTGAATAATCTGGAGTTTTTTTTAGGAATGGAGGAAGCTGCAAGGAAACTTTATTGAAGTGTATAAAAAATTTGTAGGTACTATACAGAGTGAATAGGAAGTCCATAATCACTTTAGTTGAGAGATCCGTAACCAGGAGAATGATTTAGGGTAAGATGTCTCAGGTTGAGAGGGGATTCCTTTTCACATTAAGAATGATGGGAATCTGGAACGCATGACCTGAAAGGGTTGTAGAGACAGAAAATCTCATAGCACTTGAAGTTCCATGACTATTGAGACTGCAGCCAAGAGCAGGAAAGTAGGAGTATAATGGATGGGCTTCTTTTAAACTGGTATGAACAAATGACCTAATTCTTTGCTGTAAATATCTATGATGCAATGATTTCTTAGACTATGATTTGGTGGGTTGTTTAGAGGCACTTGAAATAAGATACCATCATGAGCATTAGCAAAGTCCAGTAAAATTGCAGCCAATGATTCACAAAGGTGGTCAAGACTACTGTTAATAGAATTATACAATTATAGAATTCAGCTAGGAGAAAGTGAGGACTGCAGATGCTGAACGTCAGAGTTGAGAGTGTGGTGCTGGAAAATCACAGCAGGTCAGGCAGCATCCAATAAGCAGGAGAATCGACATTTTGGACATAAGCCCTTTATCAGTGTGGGTTGATTATCTCTAATAGTTAAAGCAGGGTGCTAATAATGCCAGGGTTGTGGGTTTAGTCCCCACACTGACCAGGTGCAGCATTTCCAAGTGGCTTCTCACTTGCAGGGTCTGTGTTTGTCATTTATAGAATTCAGACAGATAACCAAATTATCATTGGCAGAGCTGAAAATGTGTTGCTGGAAAAGCGCAGCAGGTCACGCAGCAGGTCAGGCAGCATCCAAGGAGCAGGAGAATCGACGTTTCGGGCATGAGCCCTTCTTCAGGAATGGAGCCCTTCCTGACTCTCTGACAGTGCAGCACTCCTTCAGTACTGACTCTCTGACAGTGCAGCACTCCCTCTGTACTGAGGTGCGTAATACTGAATTGTGTGCTGAGGTTAGCAAAGTTTGTCTCTCGACTTGCTCTGAGTTTATGTTGCTCTCTTTGAATTAATGCTTCGATCTTAACCAACTCATGCTGTAGTACCTTGAAAACATCGGAGGAAAGCTTTAAGGGGATAGCTGGTGAGGTTGAAGGAAAATGAGTTGCAGAAAAGGTTTATTCTTTCTCTTCTCTACTTTAACTTAGCCGTGCAGATTTTGCACTTTCTGGCAAAAAATGCTCAACTCCAAAATAACCTAATGTTATGTAAGCCAGCAGCAACTATTAACAAAAAAAAAATCCTGCCTGCTCAGCAACTTTCCAATGAATGCCATAGCTAAATTCTGGGAATCCTCCATTTCATTTTTTAAATATTCTTTTCCTAATAGTAAAGCTAACCTCCTAAATGCATTTTTTTTTACAATTCTAACGATCATATTTCCTTCCATTGTGATATTCCATGTGATCATTTTGATGGGCAAATTGTGTTCCCAATAAAAATGTTGGAGTATCTATTTTCTGGACTCAGCTAGAGAGTCAGTTAGATCAGTTGGCTGGATGACTGGTTTGTGGTATAGAGTGATACCATCAGTATGGGATCAATTCTCACATCAGCTGAGATCACCATGAAGGTCCTGCTTTCTCAACCTTGCTTCTCACCTGATCGTGGTAAACCTCAGGTTAAACTCTTTCAGTTGTCTCTCTCCAATGAGACAGTGGCCTAATGGTCTGCTTGGACTATGATAGACTCCATTAACCTCTATCCTGATGATATCCCTTCCATTATATGTTCCCTGAAATTGCGGTATCTATGTGGTTTGATAGAAGTACATTGATCACCAATTCAGAAATTTATGAGTTTAAGCCCTGCTCGACGACCTCGGTGCATAATCTCGGACAACACTGACTAAATATTCTGCTGCTGATCGTGATTATAGTCCTGCAAGCGAGATGTTAAATTAATGCAAAAACTGCTTGTGTGGCCACCCAGAGTTTCATGAGTGTGAAGTGTGGTAATTATATCTGGAACAATATCACTTAAACAGATTTGCTGGCCATTCATCTCATTGCTGTTTATGGGATTTTTCTGTGTATACTGATCACAGCTGTATAATGTTACAAAGCACCTCAATCATATTTTCGTTGAAAAAAGGAAAGACATTAAAGAATACAATTTTTTTTATTCCTTCTCCTTGAATATTTGCTTATGAGTATCAATTCCTCAGATTGTCAATCTCTTTGAATTGTCCGTGTTATCTTTACATTGGCTCTTTCCATAGTTATAAAATCTATGTCAGTTTTCATATTATTCATCCCTTTGGAAACAATAGTCTGGTCATGGTTGCTAATCTGGTACTGCAGGAATACTGCACTGTCGGAGAGTCCGTACTAAGGGAGTGCTGCACTGTCAAGAGAGTCCGTACTGAGGGAGTGCTGCACTGTAGGAAGTGTCATGTTTTAGATCAGTTTAAACCAAGGCCTGTTCGGAATTATGGGGAATTTGAAAGTGAACAAGGATATACTGCCAATGAACAAAAGGCATCTCTTACTTGAACAAGACTATATTTACATATAATTGAGCTACCGGGAGGGTCTGATAACTGAATGGACTGCCATTTAACCTTGGGTGTTTATCCTACAGCTAAAAGCATGAAGACGTTTATTTATCTCATTACTGTCTGTTGTACCTTGTGCAAGAATATTTCTAGGTGTACTTTCCTTCATTATAATAGTGACTACACTTTAAAATGTATTTTGTTGAGCATGAAATGTTTCAGAATCTCCTGAAATCATGAAACCCCTCATAAATAGAAGCTTAGTTTTATTTTTTCTTTGAATGCCCAGATGGTGCCATGCAATATGAACCAGTTATCTTTCATACCTTTTCTTTTTATAATTAGTGTTTTGTCCCTGCAGTCATAATATTAGACATTTTAAGAAAACAATTTTAAAAATTACATTTTCTGAGAATCGCTTGACCTTCTCCTGAAGATTTATACTGGAGCCAGACAAAGAGAAGTTTTCTCAGACATATATATATTTTTTTAAATTGAGCAATTAAAAACCATTGATTCGATGGTTTTTCTTCAAGCACAAAAACCTTGACAGATAAGGACTTTAATGTATGAAAAGTCTGGGCTTCCTTGAACACTAATAAATGGGATTCTTTGGAATATGAATCATTAGTTTGTCAAGATCTCGAGACACCATGGCCATCTTGGCTTACTTGCCAAGCAAAGGTAGGACAAGCTGCCAGAAGAGGAGAGAAACAACAGAGAAACATCTTTAAACACCTTCAAAGGGACTGATTGCATTAATGAGAGAGACAATTCCAATAATACCAGGTATTGGACACCTTTAATCAGCCAGGCTATGAAAGGGCCTGATGAAGAGTTATGTCTGAAACGTTGATTCTCCTGCTCCTGGGATGCTGCCTGATTGGCTGTGCTTTTCCAGCACCACACTCTCGACTCTGCTCTCTAGCATCTGTAGTCTTCACTTTCTCCTATAAAAGGGCCACGCCCACAGACTTGTGAAAGAGAAACAAGGGATTACTTCTTTCTCTTCAACCTACCTTCAATGCAATCTAAGGCAGAGTAACTGTGAAAGCCATCACGGCTGCTGAGATATTTCTGTAATTCCAAGCCTTCACTTCAGATAGTGCAACGTAGAGTCACACAGCATGGAAACAGATTCTTTGGTCCAACTTATCTGCACCAACCAGACATCCCAATCTGACCTACTCCCATTTGCTGGCATTTGGCCCATATCCCTTCCTATATACTGTATATACTCGTCCAGATGCCTTTTAAATGTTGTAATTGTTCCAGGTTCCACCACTTCCTCTGGCAGCTCATTCCATACACGCACCACCCTCTGTGTAAAGAAGTTACCCCTCAGAGCCTTTCTAAATATTTCTCCTCTCACCTTAAAGCTATGCCCTCTAGTCTTGGACTCCCCCACCCTCGGGAAAAGACTTTGGCTATTCCTTCTATGCATGCCCCTCATGATTTTATAAATCTCTAAGGTCACCCCTTAGCCTCCAACACTCTAGGGAAGAACATCTTGACTTCAAAATATCAGACCTGCATCAAACAATAGAAACTGAACTTGACACATTTTTTCATAAGTAATGTTTTACCTTCAGCTTGTAATTAAGGTGTGTGTGTGTGTGTGTGTGTGTGTGTGTGTGTGTGTGTGTGTGTGTGTGTGTGTGTGTGTGTGTGTGTGTGTGTGTGTGTGTGTGTAATTCATGTGTTTATGTCTTATTTTCTTTCGTTGGCTTTAGAGCGAGCATGTGGAAATAAACTAGCTTTCCCTTTTATGTATAAAGGATTTTGCTGCTGCAGCATTTAAAATCGACTTTCTCTCAGAAAGGATAAGAAATATTCACACCACTTCAGAAAAATGCATTGATTGTGGGTACCATCTTAAAACTGGCCATTCTTCAAATCTATTTATGAATCCATGAAGAATAGAAGTGTACCCTGACTATGAGCGAAAATAAATTCAGTTAATTGTTTTAATGATTTATTTGCAAATCCTGTGCAGAAAGACTGACGAAATGCTGGAAATACAGGGAGAAAAGAGCAGTTTGGTGCTTAATGTCAAAGAGACAGACAATATTTCAGCCATGTCATTAGAGTCAGTGGTAAAAGAAATAGTTATTGGAGGGGAAAATTGTCAGTAAGCATGTGAGAAGGA
This sequence comes from Chiloscyllium plagiosum, assembly GCF_037043375.1. Lineage (NCBI taxonomy): Eukaryota > Metazoa > Chordata > Chondrichthyes > Orectolobiformes > Hemiscylliidae > Chiloscyllium > Chiloscyllium plagiosum. The sequence goes on along the minus strand of NW_028270158.1, from coordinate 10,198,698 downwards.
AGCAGAGGTGAAACAAATGATTGATAGAATGGACTAGTGTTGTTGAAATGCATGGGTACTAGGGGGCATATTTGTAAGGTGAGAGGACAAAGATTTAAAAAGTCCTTTGTACAAAAAAGGGAAAGCTAGTTTATTTCTACATGCTGGCTCTAAAGCCAATGAAAGAAATTAAGGCATAAGCACATGCATTGCACACATATGTACACATTCCTGATGAAGGGCCGATGCCTTAAATGTTAACTCTCCTGCCCCTCGGATGCTGCATGACCTGCTGTGCTTTTCCAGCACCACACTTTTCAACGCTGACTCTACAGCTCCTGCAGTCCTCACTTTGTCCTGGATGCTGTTGACCTTGTGGAAAATCTGAGGGTAACACAGGTCAGAGGTGGAGATTGGAAAAATGGTAATATATGCAAACAAGGAAGGAAATGTACAGGTTAGAGTAGATGACTATGGTGATTCCACTTTAACTTTACTGTATTAGGAACTACTGAGCATATTGGAAGTCAGAAAAATAGTAACTGGGGTTCAGATTTGAGTAAACAAGTTGGGAATTCATGTTGAGGTTGGAGAAGACATTGGTTCTGTCTCTTCTGGAATACTGTGTCCAATTCTGGTCACTCAGTCATAGGAAGAACATTATTAAACTGGAGAGGGTTCAGAAGAGATTAAGATGGAGAGGGTTCAGAAGAGATTTACCAGGACTCTGCAAGGTATGAAACATTTGAATTATAAAGAAAGGCAGGATAGGCTGGCACATGTCTCACTGGAGTGTAGGAGATTGAGAGGTTACCTTATAGAAATACATAAAATAATGAGAGGTATAGATAAAGTTAATGGTAGTTGTCTTTTCCCCAGGATGGGGCATTTCAAGACTAGGGGGAATATTTTCAAAGTGAGAAGAGAAAGATATTAAAAAGACATGAGGGGAAAATATTTTACACAGAGGGTTCGCATGTGGAATGAACTTCCTGAGGAAGTGGTGGATGAGGGCACAATAATAATGTTTAAAAGACACTTAGATAAGTACATGAATAGGAAAGGTTTGAAGGGATATGGACCAAGAGCAGGCAGGTGGGACTTGTTAGTTTGGGATTATATTTAGCGTGGATTGGTTGGACTGAAGGATTTGTTTCCATGCTGTATGACTGTGGACTAAAGTCAGCCACAGTTTTAGCACTGCAGCTGCAGTTATAATAATCTCCAGCACAGGGAGCTACTTCATTTAGCAAACAGAAGTTTCAATCTGCATTTTACGGGAAACTATTTCACAAGGTTTTATCAGATTATTCTTTCTACAAATCAGATCTCTATTACAAACCATTATGTTAGCATATCCACCCAATAAATATTTGGTCATATTCATAACCGGTTGCTATCATCACACATACTTTGTATATTATTGTCTTGCAGATTAATGTAGGCATGGGAACAGAAATTCTTACCAGTAGTGTTTAAGTTACACTGGGAAAGGCAGGACAGGGGTTATGAGAAAGCATGGTTTCGTATGATCAACCTCAAAAAATAGGTGGTAGAAAAAGAGGTTGTTGGTGGTCAAATTGAAAGCTGCAACAAGTTTAAGACAAGGAGGTCACTGTCACAGAGAATGCCACCATCCACCTTAGCAGGATTCAAACCCAGGTTCCCAGGACATTATCTAGATCCCTGCTTTAAGAAGACAGGCAGTCAGCAGCTGAAAATTGATTGTCAACAGAGAGAGGGAGACTACAGCAGTTATGGGAACAGAAATAGGGCAAGTTCAGCATTCCAATGACATATATTAGCCAAGAAGCTGATAACAGGCACAGGGAAAAAGAGTGCTGCCCATCAAACAACAACACAAAACACGCCAGCTATTTTTAGAAGGTTTCAGTGACCTCAATGAAGATACAGGAAATCTAGGCACCATCTTCGTAAAGCCATCAGGAACATCAAGAGACAATTCCAGACTAAACGAGAGTCCTAGACTAACCACACGAACACACATCGATTGTGGCAAGGCTTACATGATATAACAGGCTGTAAAGCAAAGTAGAATCGCTGGCAACAATATATCCCTCCCTGATGAGCTCAATGTATTCTATGCTTGTTTTGAACAGAAGGTCAGTGAAATTATCTCACCTGCCTTGGGGTCATCTGCGGTCACCACCGCAGATGTCAGATCGGCCTTCTTGAGGGTAAACCCACAGAATGCGATTGGCCTTGATGGAGTCTCTGAATGGGCACTCAGATCGTGCAGGACACATTTTTAACCTTATCATGATGTGAGGTTTCCACTGCTTCAAGAAGACCACTATCATCCCGATGCCTGTTTTTCCTTTGGCAATGTGTCTTAATGACTACCACCCAGTGGCTCTGACATCCATCATTATGAAGTGCTTCAAGAGGTTAGTAATGGCACGTGGTAACTTCAACCTCCCAGAATGCCTTGATCCGCTACAATTTGCCAACCGTCATAACAGGTCCATGGAAAATGCCTTCTTCCTGGCCCTACACTCATCCCTGGAACCTCTGGATAACAAGGACACCAAAGTCAGACTTCTTTTTATTGACTTTAGCTTCACCTTCAACACCATAATTTCAACAAAACCCATCTCCAAACTCAATCTCCCAGGACTCTGCTCTCTACTCAAAATAGATCCTCGACTTCCTGCGTTGGTTGCTGATTATGTAACGAGTAGTCGATGTGATATCAATTTGTTTCTAAGGATAAAAATCTTAAATGTGAAATCTTACTGCATGACCATTTGGGGAATATTTTTTTCTTTTGAAAAGTGATCGATTTCTATTATAATTGTAACTTATGCTTCGCATAGAAGAAAGGCAAGAGAGACTGGGCATAGAGCACTATTGGAGAGAACATAATGGGGCATGAGTAAGCTTTCTATGGCTTAAGATGAATAACTACCCCCACCCTTTAGCTGCTTGTTATTGTGTTGAGTTTATAGACAGTGGCTTACATCAATATAATGTGTTTATTTTTATGTCATCTTTATGCCTACAACCATCTGCACAATTGATTGGCCATCATTTATTGACACACCAGGGCTGACTGTGTGCAATTAAATCCATAAGTTAAATCTTGAAACCTTCAGACATTACTGCAGATTAATGTGCTACAAATTTCATTGCTGTTCCTCCTCTTTTCAGACTTTTACCATTTTATGTTCATTTAGGTAGAAAGTAATCAGACACAGTAGACTTCTGTGTAGTGATCAATGGCTCTGTATTCAGAGAATTCCTCTATCTGATTTGACATCAGGCCATCATTAGATGGCGTTCTTCAGTGACACTGGCACATACAATAGCTTTATATTTATTAAATTAATTTTTAAGAGCTAGAAAATGGTATCAATGGGTTCCAGTTCAAGTTAATTATATCCAGCTATTATGTGTGAGCACTGGAATATATGTCCCATGAATCACCCTTGTAGCTGTATTGTAATATTCATTCTGAGTGTGAAGGAGTATTAAAATTCAAACTATCTATCAAAGCATAATTCCTCCTTTGAGAATTGCAGTTGCATTTCAGCATAGAAGTCAAAAATATAAATCAAACTTATTTGTTTTAGTTTCTGAGAGAATAGTACTGTATGAAATGTGCACAGGCAGAAACAAGCAGCCGAGTGCAATTAGTCTGTTCTGATGTTTATATTCTAGAAGAATCTCCGTCCATTCCATTTACCTCATCTCAGCCTTTCAGCATATTTTATTATTACCTTTCCTATCATGTAATTGACTAATTTTATTCTCAAAGCATCTGACTTATTTACCTTAGCCCCTTCCTGTAGTAGCACATACTCCATTCTAACCACTCTCTGAGTAAAGAAATCTCTCCTTATTTGCCATTAATAGGTTTGGAGGGATATGAGCCGTGTGCTGACAGGTATGACTAGATTGGTTTGGGATATCTGGTCGGCATGGACAAGTTGGACTGAAGGGCTTGTTTCCATGCTGTACATCTCTATGACTCTATAAATAACTATCTTATATTTATGGTCCCTAGTTTTAGATTCACCCATAAGTAGATGTGTTCAGACCACATTTATCCTAGCCAACCTACTTTTATTTTTAAACATCTCCAAATCCCAAAGCAAAATGGACCAAACTTCAATCTACTCCAATAGTTGTTTTCTCTTGGTTCACATCCCATTCCTTCTTGTAAACCTCTTATACAGTTTCTGTGGAGTTTTGATGAACAGAACTGTGTACAATTAGTTTGATCGGGGATCTGTACAAGTCTCATGAAACTTCACTACTTTTCAATTTTAAACACTTAAAAGTAAATTCCTGTGTCACCAGGTCCCCTTTTCTCTCTTTTGTTCGTCTTTATTATGTTCTAACATAGCAGTTGTTGTAATAGCTATCAATAACAAGAGCAGTGTTGTCGAGTTCTTCCTTAAAACAAGTTGGACAAATCAGACCAGAATGTTATGAATGCATTTGCCTAGGTGTCCCACATCACTGAAGCGGTCAAATCGATTTGAACACAAGATGGTACCAATGCGAAAACAAGTTACAATAACCTTTAGTACTAAATATACTCTCTTATCCTTTTGGTCCCTTAAGTTTACAATGCTTCCGAGTCTCTTGTGGATTTATATGGTGGCTGTCTCTCTGGCTGTGCCTCGGGGTTTGCAAAGCTGCTTTCTCTCTTCCCATCTTTCTCTCTGTCTAGATGATCAGCAGGTCTCTGTCTCTTGCCATGCTGGTCTCCTCAGAAGGTTTGCAGAAGACTCAAGAGAGCGGTCTGCAGGTGAACCCTGTTTTTACAACTTTTAGATTTTTTTTTGGAAGTTTCTATAATTCTGGCCAATCAGGGAAATACACTTAATAGTTTGAAACAGTGTTGATCATTTGGATGGCTTGCCACTGTTTGTTTCTTTGTGTAGCAGGACTTGGTGTCTTTCTGTCTGGGCCCTTCTTTGTTTAGTGGATAAGTTGTTGGAGGTATATCTGTCCAGGGTAACTGTTGCCTTTTAAAGTCTTTCCCACCTAGCTGCTGTGTTTGCACTGTGACTGGTGTGTAGCTTTTGTGCTTTCAGAGTTTTACTTGGCCAATGTACCCAGCATCCTTTGCTGATTAGCCAAGTTAGCAATCTCTCTATGTTTTAGCAGCTAGGAGGCTACAACCCCAGCTATTTTCTATACTCAGCTGATGGTAATGCTGCACAGGTTGGGTCACAGTGTGAAATTGTCATGATAGACCACATGTTTTATTTTTGTAATTTGTAAATTTTAAATTTTGTAATGTACTATTAAGGCCGTTGAAGTACTTTTAATAAACAAAAATAAAGCTTATTATACAAAGAGAGTGAAAAGGGTAAGGTTACATATGTGAAACGCAATGGGAAAATCTTATAACACGAATCTGGAATTAAGCAGATTTTTTTTAGATTAGATTAGATTACAGTGTGGAAACAGGCCCTTCGGCCCAACAAGTCCACACCGACCCGCCGAAGCGAAACCCACCCATACCCCTACATTTACCCCTTACCTAACACTACAGGCAATTTTAGTATGGCCAATTCACCTGACCCTGCACATCTTTGGATGGTGGGAGGAAACCGGAGCACCCGGAGGAAACCCACGCAGACACGGGGAGAACGTGCAAACTCCACACAGTCAGTCGCCTGAGGCGGGAATTGAACCCGGGTCTCTGGCGCTGTGAGGCAGCAGTGCTAACCACTGTGCCACAATACTTTTTTTTCTCAGCAATAACCATTACAGACATTCAATCCCAGTGAGATATTACTCTTGTCACTCTTTAATTTCTTACTTGACTGATGAGGTTGCAAGCATTTCCATTTGTTGGTGTTCTGCACGTTCATCAGATGTGATTTTCTCTATTACTCTGTCTTTCGGATATCCACAGACACAGTCTAACTCACTGACTCTTCCTCATTAAATTCGAAGAAAAGTTGAAATAAAAACTGAAATTGCGAGAGACATTCAGCAGGTCTGACAGCATCTGTAGAGAGAAAGCACAGTTAACACTTTAAGTCCAGTGACCTTTCTTTGGAACTGATGGAGGCTAGGAAAATGTGGTATATTTGTGAGAGACAGGAGGTGTGTGGGTGGAGGGTAAAGGAGTTAGTGATATGTTGAGGCGGATTCTAGAAGGAGAAAAACACAGGCAAACAAAGGGATGGATAATGGTAAGCCACAGAGAATGGAGAGCAGTTAGTGGGGACGATAAGTAGGTGAAAATGAGTTGGCTATGCCAAAAAAACAGTCCATGTGATGATAGGGACTAGGTTGTGAGAATGTGTAAAGGACATGGAAAAAAGGAGCTCAAGCCCTAAAATTATTAAACTTCAAATTGAGACCTAAGGCTGCAGTGTCCCGAAGCGGAAAATGAGGTGCTGTTCTTCCAGCTTGTGCTCAGCCTCACTGGAGCACTGCAGCAAGCCTATGATAAGAAATGTTGGCCGGGAAGCAAGATGGGGTGTTGAAGTAGCAAGCAACTGGAAGCTCAGAGTCACTTTTGCAGACAGAACATAGATGTTCCACAAAGTGGTCACCCATTCTGCATTTCGTCTCCAGTGAAGAGGAGACCTCATTGTAAATAGTGAATACAGATGACCAGATTGAGTGAAGTACAGGTAAATTGCTGGAAAGTGTGCCTGAAGCCTTGGATGGTAAGAATGGAGGAAGTAAACAGGCAGGTATTACACTTCCTGAAATTTCATGGGAAGGTAATGGAGGTGTTTGGAGGTGTTAGGAGTTGAGGAAAAGTAAATAAGGTGTCCTGGAGATAACAGTCCCTGCAAAATGTTAGCAAATGAGGGGAGGGGAATATGTGACTTGTGGTGGCATCTCACTAGAGGTGGCAGAAGTGGCAGCTCATGATCCTTTGAATGCTGGGATGCAAAGTGAGGACAGGGGAACCGTATCATTATTGTGGGACAGAAGAGAAGGAGTGAGAACAGACATGTGGGAAATGGGTCTGACACAGCTGAGTGCCCTGTCAACCATGCTTTTTTGAGGAAAAAGGTGGACCTTTCTGAGGGACCTGTGAAAGGTAAACAGATGCGACACAGAGGAACAGGGAGAATGGAATGGAGCTTTTACAGGGGACAGGGTGTGAGGATGTATAGTCAAGGTAACTGTGTAATTCGGTGAGTTTGAGGTGGATATTTGATGGCCAGCCTATCCCAGAAATAGAAACAGAGATGTTGAGGAAGGGAGAAGTCAGAATTAGACCAGGTCAAGGTGAGAGCAGGGTGAAAATTGGAAGCAAAATTGTTAAATATTTCCAATTCCGAATGAGAGAGGGAATCAGCGCTGATGATGACACTAGTGTATCAGAGAAAGAGTAGTGAGGATGGACCTTATAGGCTTGGAGCAAGAAATGTTCTTTGTACCCTACGAAGAGACTGGCATTACTGGGACCCATGTGGATACCCATGGCCACACCTTTGATCTGAAGGAAGTAAAAGGAGAAGTTGTTCAAAGTGAGGATGAGCTAGGCCAGATGGAGGATAGTAATGGTGGATGCGAAGGGTTCAGACCTTTCCTGGAAGAAAGGAATGTGGTTCCAATAATGTAATTGTCCATTGGATTTCTTTCATCACCTGAGATAATATCGCTGGGTTGAGTCTGTCGGGATGTTGTTTTAGCGGTTATACATCTCCTATGTTGGCATCATATATATCCAAAATATTTTTTTCTTGACACATATTTGCAAATTGATGTAAGAGTTTGTAATAAATTTTTTAAGTCTCTTTGAAAGTTTTTAGAGGAATAGCATGATCTTCAATCTAGTTTTATTGAGCACCTCTGTATTATCCAATCTAATTACTGGAGCATCAAATTTAGAATTTTCTACTTCTTTAATCTTTCTGATATTTACGTTTCATTCCCAATTTCTTTCAGTGCTACAAATACACTTCTGTTCTAATTATCCACCCTATCACAGTATCGCTTTAACATATTAACACGACATATTCATATTTCCTCTTATCTGGAGTGCACAGACTCATATCTTTTACAAATCATTCCTTTTTGATTTCAAGTCCAGTGAACTTCACTTATATTAGTTTACCAGAGTCAGGTAACAGCACTAATGCCTTGTCTCCAGCAACAATATTTTGTGCTTTTTTTTAATCGCCTCTAGGCATTAGTTCATTCCTGATGAAGGGCTTTTGCCCGAAACATCGATTTTCCTGCTCCTCGGATGCTGCTTGACCTGCTGTGCTTTTTCAACACCACACTCTCGACTCTAATCTCTAGTATCTGCAGTCCTCACTTTTGCCTTTCGATAAGTTCTTTGTTGAGTACTTTGAATTATTTTTTGACTAATTCGTACACTTTGGTTAGTTTTTTCCTCAGACACTTTATACATAGGTTAGAGTCCCTGACTTTACATGGTTTTCTTTAACTAACTTTAGGAGTCCTGTCACCTCATTCCCAAATATCAGCTAAAAAGGACTGAATCTTGTTGACTCCTTAGATAAATCATTAATGGCAAACAATAATGAGAGAATTGCCTTAGTCCAATTATTAGTACATTCTTGGCAATAAGCTTTAAGCATAATCTTTATAATTTGATGCCATCATTCCAATGTTCTTTGAGATTGTGGGCAATAAGTTGACGACATAGCTTTTTTTCACAAACTATTTTTTTTTGGGTAATCTATATTTGGTGTAAAAGTTCATTATTTTCACAAATGCTTTAATTATCCCTAAAGGCAATGCTTCAGGAATTCTTGTTGAATCATGCAGAATTGTTAAAAGATACTGATTCCCACTGCAGGTTTTAGGTAGGCATCTTGCACACTTAATTAGGTCCTTGCTAAATAACATGTTAAGAGCTGGTCCTGGAATTAAAGGGGCAGGTTTCCACAATATCTGACACACAAAGCATGTCTGGCAATATTTCACCACATCTTTAATTAATCTTGGCCAATATTTTAGTTTGTGTTTTCCTGAAGACAGAAACGACCTGCCATTGGAACTTCAAAAGCCACTTCTACAATTGTTTATACATAGGTTTTTGAAAATAGTGTGAAATAACTGAATTTCCAAGTCATCTTTCTTTTTCATTGACTTTTCCTCTTCCATTCTAATTCTGTGGGCATGAGATCTAGTCATAACACAATCTGAAAACAATCTAGAGTGGTGGTCAGTAGCATATCAGTTTATTTTGCTTCTATAGTTTATTCCAACATCCCAAGTGAGGTCAATATTTATGAATACAAAGTTAAAAATTAATTCCTTTTATCATCATTTGTTGCACTACTCAATCTACAACCTCTCCACTTACTAAGTTACACTTTAATCTAACTCTGTATAATGGCCAATGTTTGTAACTTCCATATATAATTGTAGTTAATATTTTCTTCCATCATACTTTTCATCATTCATATAAATCATTCGGATGTGAACATAGGAGGTATGGTTAGTAAGTTTGCAGGTGAGACCAAAATTGGAGGTATAGTGGACAGCAAAGAAGGTTACCTCAGATTGCAACAGAATCTTGATCAGATGGGTCAAAGGGCCAAGGAGTAGCAGATCGAGTTTAATTTAGATAAATGTGGGGTGCTGCATTTTGGAAGAGCAAATCAGAGCAGATCTTATTCACTTAATGGTAAGGTCCTAGGGAGTGTTGCTGAACAAAGAGACCTTGGAGTGCAGTTTCACAGTTTCTTGAAAGTAGAATCGCAGGTAAATGGGATAGTAAAAAAGGCATTGGGTATGTTTTCCTTTATTGGTCAGACAATTGAGTATAAACAGGACGTTGGTTAGGTCACTTTTGGAATATTGCATGCAATTCTGGTCTTCTTCCTATCGGAAGGATGTTGTGAAACTTGAAAGGGGTCAGAAAAGATTTACAAGGATGTTGCCAGGGTTGGAGGATTTCAGTTATAGATAGAGGTTGAATAGGGTAGGACTGTTTTCCCTGGAGTGTCGGAGGCTGAGGGGTGACCTTATGGATGTTTATAAAATCATGAGGGGCATAGATAGGATAAATAGATAAGTTATTTTCCCCAGGGTGAGTGAGTTCAGAACTAGAGGGCATATGTTTAGGCTGAGAGGGGAAAGATATAAAAGGGACCTAAGGGACAACTTTTTCACACAGAGGGTGGTGCGTGTATGGAATGAGCTGCCAGAGAAAGTAGGAGAGCCTAGTACAATTACAGCATTTAAAAGGCATCTGGATGGATATATGAATAGGAAGGGTTTAGAGGGATACGGGCCAAATGCTGGCAAATAGAACTAAATTAGGTTAGGATATCTGGTTGGCATGGACGAGTTGGACCAAATGGTTTGTTTCCCTGCTGAACAGCTCTATGACTCTATTAGTCATTGTAAGATAATTAAAATCATCAGCCAGCATCAACAACTAACTGACTCCAATGCCTTCCAATCTCTTTATTGTTTTGTTTCCTTGTTCAGAAGAATAAAGAAATTATAGAGTCATAGAATCCCAACAGTGTGGAAGTAGGGCATTCGGTCCATTGGATCCACAACAACACCTCCAAACAGCATCCCACCCAGATCCAGTCCCCTAACCTATCCCTGTAACCCTGCATTTCCCAGGGCCAATCCACGTAGAGTGCGCATCTTTGGACTCTTTGAGTATCTTATCCTTTGAAATAAAATATTCAGAACCTGTAGTGCTCTGATTTTCTGTATCGATAATGCAGGAAAAATTGTCTTGACTGTCCTGAGTCATCTTTCCCTTCCTAGTATTCCTGGTGAGTCCTGAAAGAACACAATCCATCTGTACTATTGATACAATTTCAGTACTCATTTTTCTTTCCTGATGATACACGGCTTTTCTGAGGATTCCTTAGGTATTCCTGCAGCTGCAATGGATCTCATTTAATTTCCAGCAATTGGCTTCCATATGTCCAATCAATATTTTTTTTTTCCTCTCTCAACAATCTACCCATTCCATTTAGTCTGAGCATGATTTTTGCCTGGCTTCCTGAGCCACAGGTTCAAAGTTTGAACAGCAGACTTTAGACTCCCTGCTGTAATACAACTTGAGTATTAGATTTTCATAAGCACCTCTCCATTTTATTGGTTAAGTGGAACTGAAAATGCCTCACATTAATCAGATATTTTCTTTGTTTTGGCCGGCAGGAAGCCTATTCCACACATTTTCTATCCACAACTTCACTTCAACCTCTTGCATCCAACTGTTATCATCCATGTGTAAATCCCTGCAGAAAACTTGATTTTTGGCATGTTCTACATTTATAAATTACCCTGAGCTTTAATTTTGTTCTGTCAGCTGTGCAAGCTGGAAAACCATGCCTTCTCATGTAGTGTGGTTTTCACCAGACTAGCCTCACAGCGCCAAGGACCCAGGTATGATTCCAGCCTTGGTTAACTGTGTGGAGTTTACACATTCTCCCTGTGTCTGTGTGGGTTTCCTCCCAAAGTCCAGAGATGTGCAGGTCAGGTGGATTGACCAAACTAAATTGCCCATAGTGTCAAAGGATGTGCAGGCCAGGTGGATAGCCATGGGAAACGCAGGGACGTGGTAGGGAGGTGCACCTGGATGCGATGAACTTCGGAGGATTGGTGTGGGCTGAATGGCATGCTTCACATTATAGAGATTGTATGATTCTAATGTTAAAGTAAGTTCTACATGTGCATTTATTAGCTGAAAAATGAGATGGGTGGGGGCGGGGTTTGACTTATACAACCTTTGTAGACCTAAACAAGCATTTTGGTCTTGGAAAAATTAAGTTGTTTTATATGCTAAGTTGATGTATATTTATGTTCCATCTACCATACTTTATCTAACCCTGTCAGCATAACCTTTTATTCAATTCTGCCTTGTGTCTTTTTCTAACCTGTCCTTATATGCTATTCACACCAACTAGTGAGTTTCACAATCTAACTGCTCTTTAGTTAGTGATTTTTCTCCTGAATTCTTTGCTGGCCTTATCAGTGACTATTTTATATTTCTGTCCACCAGTTTTCTTTTTCTTCTGAATAAGTATCCTGTTAAATTTATTCACAATCTTTAAAACCTCTGTGAGGTCATCCTTCGTCCTGGAGAAAAGTACCTCAACCTAGTCATAGAACATAGAACATAGAACATAGAAGAATACAGCGCAGTACAGGCCCTTGGGCCCTCGATGTTGCGCCGATCCAAGCCCACCTAAACTACACTAACCCACTATCCTCCATATACCTATCCAATGCCCTCTTAAATGCCCATAAAGAGGGAGAGTCCACCACTGTTACTGGCAGGGCATTCCATGAACTAACGACTCGCTGAGTGAAGAACCTACCCCTAACATCAGTCCTATATCTACCCCCCCTTAATTTAAAGCTATGCCCCCTTGTAATACCCGACTCAATACGCGGGAAAAGGTTCATACTGTCGACCCTATCTAACCCCCTAATCATCTTGTACACCTCAATCAAGTCACCCCTAAACCTTCTTTTCTCTAGTGAAAACAGCCCCAAGTGCCTCAGTCTTTCCTCATACGATTTTCCTTCCATACCAGGCAACATCCTGGTAAACCTCCTCTGCACCCGTTCCAATGCCTCCACATCCTTCCTATAGTATGGCGACCAAAACTGCACACAATATTCCAGATGCGGCCGTACCAGAGTCTTATACAACTGCATCATGACCTCAAGACTCCGGAACTCAATTCCTCTACCAATAAAAGCCAGTACGCCATATGCCTTCCTCACCGCACTATTTACCTGGGTGGCAACTTTCAGAGATCTGTGTACATGGACACCAAGATCCCTCTGCTCATCCACACTACCAAGTATCCGACCATTAGCCCAGTACCCCATCTTTTTGTTATTCTTCCCAAAGTGAATCACCTCGCACTTAGCTACATTGAATTCCATCTGCCACCTTTCTGCCCAGCTCTGCAGCTTCTCTATATCCTGCTGTAACCTGCCACATGCTTCCTCACTGTCAACAACTCCTCCGACTTTCGTATCATCCGCAAACTTGCTCACCCAACCTTCTAACCCCTCTTCCAGGTCATTTATAAAAATGACAAACAGCAATGGTCCCAAAACAGATCCTTGCGGAACACCGCTAGTGACGGCACTCCATGAAGAAACTTTGCCATCAACTACTACCCTCTGTCTTCTTCCATCCAGCCAATTCCTAATCCAAACCTCCAACTCACCCTCAATGCCATATGTCCGTATTTTCTGCAGTAGCCTACCATGGGGAACCTTATCAAACGCCTTACTAAAATCCATATATACCACATCTACCGCTTTCCCCTCATCAACCTCCTTCGTCACCTTTTCAAAGAATTCAATAAGGTTTGTGAGGCACGACTTGCCCTTCACAAAACCATGCTGACTATCCTTGATCACATTATTCCTATCTAGATGTGCATAAATCCTATCCCTTACAATTCTCTCTAAGACTTTGCCCACAACAGAAGTGAGACTCACTGGCCTATAGTTACTAGGGCTATCCCTACTCCCCTTTTTGAACAAAGGAACCACATTTGCTATCCTCCAGTCTTCTGGCACTACTCCTGTAGACAAAGAGGACATAAAAATCAAGGCCAATGGCTCTGCAATCTCCTCCCTTGCTTCCCAGAGAACAGTCAGTCTCCTAAACCCTGCAAAATACCTTCACAAATATGTAGAGCTAACAAACTAGGCGGGCCTTGGTTCAGATGTTCAGTTTATACTGAGCGACCTTTGACTTCAGAGCTTTGAGCCAGTCAGGAGGCATTGTCCTAAGCTCTTAATTATTATCCAGTGGTGGCTATAAATGTGTGCATGTGGCCATTATTTAAGGTAAAGGTTGGGTTTTACTGGGATGCCCATCAAATGGCTTGCAATACTTCACTTTGAGTGCTGGAGTCAGCATATTGATAAGGAGAGGGGAGCTCTTCCACATAATGAAAAGGAATTACTGTCATGATACATTTGCAGCAAAGAATTGTAAAAAATATTCAGATTCCAATCTGTCCATCCCTGTTTGAGATACTGTACAATAAACAAAAAGTCATTCTCACTCCATAGGGACAGCCTAAGAATTAGGAGAGAAGACAAGAAACGAGCTGTCAGTTTCCTTTTCTGCACAGAACTGTTTAAATAATACATACAGATTGCACAAAATCTGCTCTGATATGCAAATATAAAGCAGTAAGGTACTGCTTTAATGAATTCACACAAAATGACAATGAGGGCAGATGTTCCACAATGATCATAGTCACAGTTTAACAGTGCATTATAATGGACAAAAAAACTTCATGATTCCTGTTGAAACAGTTAACAAATATATGCTGTATTTTTCTCCATTGTTGTCTTAATTCTTTTAGAATTGAGTGACTGATAAATAATGAGTGATGCAACATCCTGTGAAAATAGTTCAGCATTAAGTGAACTTATTTCCTGTATTTACATCTATTTATCATTATAAGTAGTCAGTTGATTTGCAGTGTCACCTCATGCTGTGCTTTCAAGATGAGATTGTTTAAATAAGCTAATTAAATACACAAGATATGGCCTTACATAATCCAACAAGTAAAATTTCTGACAAGAATGTGTGGGTTGGTTTGTGATATATTTTAAACAGCTTTGGCAAATTTGTCCAAATTGGAAACTCGGGTGGGTAGGTGGGCAAATTTTAAACTTGTTGACCTGCCTGCTGATAATCCAATCGACAAAAGAGGAATTTGAATGTGGATTTTGTGCTGAATTTGTCTGACAACTTTGCATTTGCAACAAGGGACATTGTCACCAATCTTGTCAGTGCTGAACAAAAATCTGATCAATCAATGTCAGCAACTCATTAGTAACACCCTAGTGTAAACTCCACAGGTCAACAAGTAAGTGAACAATTCACAAATGTCAACAAATATGTCATAATGCTGAAAAAAATGTCAAATTCCAATGAATTAGGCAATAACGTTGAGTACATATCCTGTGCAAATATTATATATTCTCTTCACGCTATGAGGGAACTGCTCTCTGTCGGTCCACAGCCTGTGTACAAAAGCACAATGCATATTTAGTTATTTTTAGAGACTAAATCCCTGGGGATGTAAGCGTCCTTGCTATAGATTGGTGAAAGATGCACAGTTTGTTGACCTTCTTATGATTCAACAGATGAAAGAAAAATTTCAATGGGGCCTCATGTTAGATGTTAATGAGCAGATCAAGTCACTCTGCAAGACAAGCCATAAATGTATAATGTATTGAGACCTAGAAGCTTAATGACCGTGTGTGCTTTTCAGGAACACAAAGGCATTTAAGGTTTGAGGTTTGTGGCCAGTTATGGGCCAAAAGTTCCAGACTCACCATTTTCATAAAGATTAAAAAAGAAGCATCCAGGATTCACAAGTTAAATTTGCATTTGACTTAATTTTTCATTCACAGAACAAAGGTAGTTTTCCCCCTGAAAATCAGGAACAGTTCCATGGTCATTAAGCATTTGAATTCCAGATTTTTATTGGATTCAAATTCCACCATCCGCTGTGGTGGGATTCAAAACCAGGTTCTCAGAGCATTACCTGGGTCTCAGGATGAACAGTCCAGTGATAAGACCACTAGGCCATTCCTGCCCGTATAACTTATAGGGACCTGAGTGGTGTGGACTACAGTGAGATTTGCGGAAGAATTGTGTGAGAAGTCTAGTGAGCCTGATCTCGATATCGGGAGCAACTCATTGTGGTTTTTTATACTTTTGTTGAGCAGTTTCTCACTGGGCAGCAGTGAGTTCCCAATTCAGGGAGATTGTCACTGTAAACACCCTGTTAATGGCACAACACACCTCATTAATATTCAGCTTCCTATCTTACCTTACCATTCGCACGGAACAAGCTTGGCACCAGGAATTCTCCACATGGAAGTCTGAGCGGGTACCTAGTGACTGCAACTCGCTACTGGCTGTGAGGCATCTTCATGTTGCTCAGCGTCTCAATGCACCATCCACGGGCGCCAGCTGCAGTCACACCCTCTGTCCACAGGGATTGACATCCAAGATCTGTCAACCTCTCATGATACTCATGGTCCGTCTCCATGATCCTCATGGTCCATCTCCATGATCCCCCCATGGTCCCCATAGTTCATTTCTGATCCACTTGCAGAACACAGAGGAAGCACAGACTTGCATTGCCAATGAACTAGCAGCGGGTATTAAAACGGCTGCTGTAAGGACACGTTCGACTCAGGGACAAGGACCCAGGTCATAGACTGGATAAGACTGTATCTCAGGGCTG
The DNA here is from genome assembly GCF_037043375.1 of Chiloscyllium plagiosum. Classification (NCBI taxonomy): domain Eukaryota; kingdom Metazoa; phylum Chordata; class Chondrichthyes; order Orectolobiformes; family Hemiscylliidae; genus Chiloscyllium; species Chiloscyllium plagiosum. The sequence goes on along the minus strand of NW_028270158.1, from coordinate 10,182,514 downwards.
CACTCAGTGCTTACCTGCATGGTCACATCATCTAGGCCTTGCTTTGCCATGCTTGGCCAGTGAGTGTATTGGTGCTTCAGGCAGAGCTGATGGCTCTCAGTATTGCCCTATTCTGATGCTCCTTTGCACAGATGTGCAGTCAGGCTGCTTGTCAGTAAAGATCTTTTGGGTGCAGGGGACAGTCTTATTGTCAGGCACACACCAAAATATAAACATAATAACCTCATGGCAATTACACTGCATATTCTTTCAACCAAATGGATGTGTCAGAAATTGGGAGCAGGCTTGTCCCATTCATCATTTTTCCACTCAGTCTGGCCATGATCAAGGGCAGGTCCAACTGCAGCCCGGGGTAGCAGTCAGTCTGGTAAGGCCAGCAGCAGCACTCATTTGGGAACCACATCTTGTCAGTTGGGGAACTGCAAAGACAGCAGTCCAGGCTCCGGTCAGTCATGTCTAGGAACTGCCAATTGGAGTCAGTCAGAGGTTAGAGTGCGTAGAGTCCCAGTTGTCTGCACATTGGTGGTTGGGGAGGGAGCAAGAGGGGCCTGTTGAGTCATCATTTGCCAAATGCGTTGCAGTGGTTAGCAATGCTGTCTCACAGTGTCAAGAACACAGGTTCAATTCCAGGACCGGCGACTATCTGTGTGGAGTTTGCACATCCTCCCCGTGTCTGCATGGAATTCCTCTGGGTGCTCTGATGTTTTACCACAGTCCAAAGATGTGCAGGTTAGGTGGATTGACCATGGAAAATGCAGAGTTACAGGGAAAGGGTAGGGGGTTGGAGGAGGGTGTGGGACTAGCTGAAGTGCTCTTTAGAGGATCGACTGAATGGCCTCTTTATGCACCATAGGGATTCTATGAAAAGGGGTGGGGAAGTCAAGGCTGGGAGGGGGAACACAGAAACGTGTAGAAGTGGGGACAAGGATGATAATGGGAATGAAAATCCAAAGGTGTATTTGGGAGAAGGCAGAACTGCATCTGAAGGCATAGTGGCTATGAGAGGGAGGGTAATTAGCAATGACCACATCAGGACCATTACATGGATATCATAGAGGACCAGAGTGGGCATCATTAAGCTGTAATGTCAGACCTTAGGGGGTCTGGTGGAGGAAAAGTGCCCAGGATGGGCAGAGTCATTATTTCTTTGATGGGTGACAGCAGGGGATTCCACATCTGCTGGGCACTTGGACATCGAAGAGACAAATACATAAAGCATGGATTTGCAAACACCGGCTGCATTTCAGTTGCAAACAATTCTTTACCCATTTACAATGGCAAAGCACACAGAACGAACATGCTTGGGGTTCAAATGCTGCTCCCGGGTGATTACACCATACCACCGGTGCTCACAAACTTAACAATTCCACATCAATGATGCAGAAAGTAGCAGCAATGACTTTAAAAACAAGTGACTGCTATCCAAAAGCGTCCCATCACTTATAAACCTTTTGAGGGTGGTGTGGGAAAAGGGGGAGTATCTCTGTGTCATGTGACTATGATGATGGACTCTGCAATGGAAAAGTGAATGGTCAATGTGGCGCTGGGATGGGAGCGGGGTCAGAGGCACTCCCTTGATGTAATGAGTTGGTCACTTTGCTGGAGCAGTACCTTCATTAAGTCAGTGCCCATGCCATGGCCAGGGCCATAGTGGAGCTGATGTTGGGGTTGCTGAAGGTGTGGTTTCACAGCTTGGACTGTTCTATGGGGACCCTCCACCAGTATAGAGCAGACAGTATTCGGTACCACCCTGTTGTGCTGAGCTGTACTCTGCACAATTGGCGCGGGTAACAAGGCAATGTGATAGATACTGAGGAGCTGAAAGAATGGAAGCAGTCATCTGAGGATGAGGATGAAGGCATTGAGCTGGAGGAGCTCTTCTTGGACGGCTGCCTCACAGTGCCAGAGACCCGGGTTCAATTCCCACCTCAGGCGACTGACTGTGTGGAGTTTGTACATTCTCCCTGTGTCTGTGTGAGTTTCCTCCAAGTGCTCCGGTTTCCTCCCACAGTCCAAAGATGTGCAGGCCAGGTGAATTGGCCATACTAAATTGCCCGTAGTGTTAGGTGAAGGGGTAAATGTAGGGGTATGGGTGGATTGCGCTTCGGCGGGTCGGTGTGGACTTGTTGGGCCGAAGGGCCTGTTTCTACACTGTAACTAATCTAATCTAATCTAATCTTGTCTACAGCAGAGCTCAGCTGTGTTGGACACTAAAAGCTAGACAGGAGCTGATGGACAGTCAATGACGGCTGGATACGGCAGACTATTACATTATTCGTCAAGATGCCAGCATTTGGTTTATATTGTGAGGGTGAACTGCAGCCTCTACTCATTTCATTTTTGTCCACTTGACTGTAAATAAAAGCTCATCTTCGGAATTATCCGATTGCTCACCTATATGTGATATATGTATGGACCATAATGCACTGTAGGCCTCCAGTATATACTGGGGATAGAGTAATTCAGCTGTGAGGGTGTTCATATAGGATGTAGCTGCACACAGGTACCCTGAATGGCCTAGGGGTTAAACAGCAACTGGTGTGAGAGAATGACATTGTAGATGTGAGGGAGTGTCAGCCCATGCCAGCTCTGTATCATGAGCAGAGTGATTTTGTGGCTGCTGTGCCATGACTGTGCTCCTGGTGTGGGGCAATACCAATTGCCAATGCGTGTCCATGTGGACTATTAAAGGTGGCACAGCTGACAATCTTTCAGTAGATATCCACTGAGTAGTGAGGTGTTCTGGGGAATGGTGCATGCTAAGACAGGGTTAGAATTGGTTAAGAGGGGCGCCATAGGGGAAAAGGAAGTAGTTAATGAGGTGATACAGTGAGAAATCTTGCTAGGTCTTGCAGCAAAAATCCCAGCAAAAACCACAACACAATTGATAAAGATGTAAGATTCAGCCCTGTGCATTCCAAGCCCGCTTTGTATAATTGGTCTGCCCTGGATACAGCTGGTGCTGGCTGGCTTTGTTCAGTTAAACATACTGAACCAGGGTGACACCACCATCATAAAGATGGGTTTGAAAGGAAAATTGGCTTGATGGATGTGCCAAGAGGCCTTATTCTGCACCATAACCATTCCATAATTCCATGGAGCAGCAATGTGCAGGACCTAAGGGAGAAGGACATGTACCAGGAATGCCAACTTGACACCTACTAGACAGGCATGCAGATGCCAGATTGAAGGACAATTGGACAAAAGAATTGCAGAATATTGGTGTGCTGGGGAATGGAGGAGCTATTTACATGAAGCACATGGATAAGCTATTTTCTGAGAGCTCTCGCAGCTCAGTACATCACAAACACGATCGCTATTTGTCTTGCTCTACCTCCTTGTGGTGTTTCTTTTCCTTCTCATTTTCCCACTGTACTGTATATCGTTTGCCTGAGATGCTGGAAAGGGATGCACCTTCATTATGAAAAAGTCAATCAGCAAACAATCACATAGCTAAATGCATTGCTGAATGCCACACAGCTCCTCTCTCTGCACGAGGAAGAATTTCTTGTGTATTGCATGACTTATTGATGTTATTGTTGGTGGAAATCAGTTTGAGATGTGACGTGCTGTTAGAATAAACAAAACACAGATGACTGGTGGAGGATGAAAGAATCACAATCTTTGCCAGGAAATCAGGCACAAACTGCTGTATTCACTGCATTCGGTCACAAACAGGCTGGACAGTGAGGGATTAGAATTATTTTCTAATCATAAAGACTGTGGGGTTAATCTTTCTTTTTTTCTCCAAGTGCATGTAGCATTGAGTTTCTTTGGAGCGATTACTAGGGCCTGCTCCGATTTCCATTTAGTGTTTCTAGACATTTAGGCTATTTGGCACTTTTGGTAATATAGGAAGTTGAACATTAATGAGGTGAGTTGGAGTGCTAACAAGGCATTTATTAAGCAGTAATCTCCCTTAATTGGCAACTCACAGCAGCCTAGTGAGAAACTCACCACACGATTTGGCAAAACATAAAAGGTGAAATGAGCTGCTTCCAACGTTGAGATGAGACTTACCAAAATTCTCACACAATTCCACTACAAATCTTGCCATTCTCCATGTTACACAGGCATGTATAAAGTACTGCATAGTGGTAGGGTGCAAACAAGGCAGTATGGCTGCATTCTGTAGTTCCTTGGACTATGAGGAGCCTGCAATGTCATTGAAGCCCACAGCTGCTCGCACTGCTCATTTGTAAAGTGGTGCTGGTGTTCCTCTGGCACAGAGAACTTCAGCAGCTGACTTGATATAGTGACACACAGCAAACTGGGAGACAACACTCATGTCACATGCTATGGCCTGGAAGGAGTTTGCTACTTAATAGTTAATGTCTCACTGACCTCATCCACAACATAAAAGTGCTGTCTATACTTTGGTGTGAGGCTGCAGTTCTTGTTGTTGCCAGTGACGTCCTTGGTGCAGCAAAGGCACATTGCACATTGATCATCAGTGAAACCAAGACAGAGGATGTACTGACTGAAAGTGTACAGGGTACTCTAATATCATTTTGAATATAGTTTGTTTATTTGTATTCTATCTACTTATCCTATCTCTCGAGTTCAATTTGAATTAAGTTAATATCTTTTCAAGATTTAACTTACCCATTGTTGAGAAGTGTTCTTAAATAATGGGGCCACTAGCAATGTATTGTTCGTATTATATAGGAGCTGCCAGTTTGGCACATGCTGAGGTAACTGCACTCCGAACAAAGAGCACAATTTGGGGATCTTCCAGCACATGTCTCCAGTGATTCTCCATTCACTAAATTATTTTAACAAATGGCAAACAATAAGAATGTTCCAAGGATCAATCTTTACAGGACTTTCATACAGAAATGTTGAAGGAGAAAGCTTGTCCCATATAATTTTGCATTGTTTAATTTTTCTAAGGTCCTCTACAACCCTTTGAAATCACTGCATGTCTTCAGATGCATCACCTTACACATCCTGGTTTTGTTTGTTCCATCCAACTATTGACCATGCCTTCAGCTGCTGGAGTCTTGAGCTCTGGAACTCCGTCTGCTTCTCTTCCCTTCTCTCCTCCATAAAAATGCTTTATAACCTTCCTCTTCGAACAAACTTTTCATCACCTGTCCAAATTTCTCCTCATGTAATTGATGTGAAGGTTTGTTTGATAATGCATTTTGGGATGCTTTGACATCTTAAAAATTTTCTATAAATGCAAGTCATTGCTGTTGTAAATTTGTAGCAAGCCTTGAGACATAATAGCATTTCTGATGACATGAAACTTGGTGGGGTTGGTAAATAATGAGAAGGATAGCCTTGGGTTACAGGAGAATATAAATGGGCTGATCAGTAGCAAATGAAATTCAATCCGGATAAATGTGAGATGATTACTTGGGCAGGACAAACAAGGCAAGGGAATACATGAGGAACAGTCGGAGCCCGGGAAGCGCCAAGGATCAGAGGGACCTTGGCGTCCCCTAAAGTATCGGGATAGATGGATAAAGTTGTTGAGACAACATCTGGGGTTCTTGCTTTTGTTAGTTGAGGCATAGTATCAAAGAGCAGGGAGCTTATCTGGAACTGTATAAAGCATTGTTTAGGCCCCAGCAAGAGGTCTGACAAAGAGCTTATGCTTGAAATATCGACTCTCCTTCTCCTTGGATGCTGCCTGACCGGCTGTGCCTTTCCAGCACCACACTCTTCGACTCTGATCTCCAGCATCTGCAGTGCTCACTTTCTCCCAGCAAGTTCTGGAATCTTCTCCACGGGAGGGATGTGATAACACTGGAGAGGGTGCAGAGCAGATTTACCAGAATGTTGCCTGGGCTGGAGAGTTTCAGTTATGAAGAGTCATTGGACTGGGATTGTTTTCCTTGGAACATGATTGAGACGTATAAAATTAGGACAGCACGTTGCTTTTCCCCTTGGTGAATGGATCAATGTCCAGGGAGTGTAGATTTAAGTTAAAGGGAGGAGGTTTAGAAGGAATATGCAAAACGTTTTTTTTCTCAGAAGGTGATGGGAATCTGGAACCCACTGCCTGCAAGCATGATAGAGGCAAAAACCCTCATAACATTTAAGAAATATTTAGATGTACACTTGTGATTCCAAGGCATACAAGGTTATGGGCCAAGTGCTGCAAGATGGGATTTGAATAGTTAGATGCTTGTTTATGACTGGCACAGATTCAATGAGCCAAAGGGTCTTTTTCTGTGCTGTAGACCTCAATGATTATGACTATAACTATGAGTATGAACTATAATACTAAAGCACAAACTGTTTTAATAATCTTATCAGGACCTCGAAACGTGTTGTAAGTGTTAATAGATCTCAAAGTTTGTCATACTTTAGAATGTAAATGCTTCTTTGTAAATCAGAGTGCATCAATAAATTTCACTAACCTCTTCTGGTTGGTTCATACAGTCACTATATACTAAATTAAACAAATTTAGTTTTTTTTATCAACTAAATTTGATAATAACAGCGCCCACAAACACCCAACAATGTTGCTTATTTTTCCTGAAACTAGATTTAGCTGTTCTCTGACCTAGATGAATGTGTAAGTTTTTAAAAATTACAACATTAAAAAGAGAACATAGAACAATATCAAACTTAACTACTTTTCTACTAGGAGTGCCTTGAAGAATACCTCAAACAATGCACTGTTATCTACTTGTGTTACTCTGTGCATACCACATGGGTGGATCAGGGAAGACATCTATGCTGTCAGAATGCAGCTTTAGCTTCTCACTTCCTACTTAATCTTCTACAGTAATACAAGTATAATATTAGGTAGTGAGAACAGAGCTAAGAAGTAGGAAGTTGTAACCTTTTCATTAACTAGTCAGTCTTTACATGAGCCTTCTCTTACGAGAGATTCTGTTGCACTGGTCTGTTTCCAGTTCCACTGAACATTAATCCATGACTAGCTGCGTAATTGAGAGTTTCTCCATTGTAGTGAAATGGTACTAGAGTCTCAAATCCGGAACTCACACCCATGACCTGGCTTCCACCATGTGAAATGATGGGGGAAAAGAAGATTGATGTAAATTGCACATAACTGGTTCACTGAGGCAACTGCATGTATTGAAGTGCATGTATTAATGGAATGTGGGCATTGCTGGCTACACCAGCATTTATTGCCCATCCCTAATTGCCCAGAGGGTAGTTAAGAGTCAACCACGTTGCTGTGGCTCTAGAGTCACTTGTAGGTGAGACGAGGTATGGATGGCCGTGTTCATTAGTGAACCCAATGGGTTTTTTTTTCAACAATTGGCAATGGATTCATGGTCATCATTCGACCTTTAATTCTAGGATTTTTATGGAATTCACAATCCACCATCTGACGTGGCAGGATTCGAAAGCCGGTCCTCAGAACATTACGTGGGTCTTTGGATTAACAGTCCAGCAATAATAGCATTAGGCAATTGCATCCCCTTGTTGGTTCCAGTCTGATCCAATTTTCTTTAGTGGGATATCTAAAACACAACTTGTTCAGGTTAAACCTGACAGGAGAACAAAATGAAATTCTTTGCTAGGCATTTTCAATATTGTCCAAACTTGGGAGAGGTGAAGTCCACTTTGGGAAAGATAATGTGTCTTTTGGGATTGTTAAAAGTGGACATGAAAAGAACATAATGCATGCATAAACCCATTGCAACAGTCAAAGGAAACTGTCAAGGAAGCTGTTAAAGGGAACCATCAGAAAGAATTGTCAAGCAGTTAAATATCTTGCATTTGAAAAAAAAACTATTGTGTTAAGGAAATCATTGTTTGCTATTTCACTCTGTTTAAAGTGTGACAATTATCATTGTATGATAAGTACTGCATGACCAATTTCACAACCTATCATTATCACAGTGTTTGCCTGACAGTTCATAGTTTGATTGACAGATCTATTTGCATTTAAAGGCTTTGAAGTGCTTCTATGAATACAAATGCTTGCTTTTACAAGGGATCAAAAGAAGATAAATATGGTGAATAAGCTTTTTAAAGACAGTAAGTTCATCAATAGTCACCTTAGAACTCTTTAATTCCAGCACAGGTTTTAGAAGCTGCACATGGTGACAACTGGGTGAGTTAGCATGGGGGTTAATGGTGAAGGTGATAGATGGGGGCATATGTTGGCATTAATTTGACATAGATGCTATAAAGAGTTGTATGGTTTGTATAGAGGGTCATCGGTTGGCATGGAGATTATGAGGGTCCGTGGGATGTGAGATGGCATTGGTTGCCAGGGATGGGACATGGGAAATATGTGGGGCTGTTAAGGATGAGGACTGGTGGTGTACTTTTTCTTTGATTCTTTTCACCTCAGCTGTGACAAGGTGCTGGAGCATAGAGGTGGGCCTCACATATAGCCCACTTCTGCACCTGTCCTGTGCGTTCCTGCCTTCCCAACCCCCACTGACTGCAGAACAAAAGTTTAAATCTACATCACTGTTTCTGTCCCTTGTCCCTTGCTTACTTCATTGTGTTTTATTCTCAACCCTCTACTATCACCCCTGTATTGCAGTCTCCATTTTCCTACTCCTTGCAGTGTAAAACTTGCTGCACTAATGAATTTCAATGCAGAAGAATTACTTCCAAAAGTCTTGCCATATTTTCGTCCAAATTAAACATCAGGAGAGACATGCCCTAACTCACATGCCCATGAATAGTTAAGATGTAGAAATGCCAGTGTTGGACTAAGTTGGAAGTCACACAACACCAGGTTATAATCTAACAGGTTTATTTAAAATCACAAACTGTTGGACGATAGTCTGCTGTTGTATGACTTCTGACCAGGAATAGTTAAATCATACACAATAAAATCTTACCGGGGTGGTTATTAATGTACAGACTGAATCATATGACTTGACAAGAGAGTGATAAGGGATTTATTTCTGAATGATGCAAAGGAATGTCATAGCTTGAATACATTTTATGCATAATTAGAAACTGGGAATGTAATTGGAGTCTGAATTATACTTCAAGGGTTTTAATGATGCCACAAACTATTGGTGAAAGTTGTGGAACTATGAATGCCATCACATCCTGTGAAGGTGTTGTTGTCTTTAAAACACTTACAACTACTTTTATTGTTCTTTATGTCATTTACATACTTTATTCCACTTCATACTTTATTCCACTTGAGATGGGAATGAAGTTTACATCTTCTGTCACTTGTGACTGTTTTACTTGTGAAAAGAAAAGAGGTTTACATAATTTGAAGATTTTTTATTAACATCTATCTATTTTATTGCAGAAGAGCAGTCTGGAATATTCCAAAATATTCCGGGTGGGGCAGCATGGTGGCTCAGTGATTAGCACCGCTACTTCACAGTACCAAGGTCCCAGGTTCAATTCCAACCTTAGGTGACTGTGTGGAGTTTTTATGTTCTCCCTGTGTCTGCATGGGTTTCATCCGGGTGCTCCGGTTTCCTCCCACAGTCCACAGATGTGCAGGTCAGGTGAATTGGTCATGAGAAATTGCCCATAGTGTTAGGTGCATTAGTCAGAGGGAAATGGGACAGGGTGGGTACTCTTCGGAGGGTCGGTGTGGACTTGTTGGGCCGAAGGGCCTGTTTCCACGCCGTAGGGAATCTAATCACTGTAATATGCCAGAGTTTTATTCAGTGTCCTAAGAGATGCCTCAAGCATGATGAAAAATCAGTGGAATTTCTTCAGAGAGTTATAGCAAATTACATTTAGCTAACTTATTTTCAGTGAAAGGTAAGCCTTTCTGTTGTTTACATATGATCTCCTCACTTAAATTCAGATAATCTCTGCTGAACAACACACATGTAATAATAAGGATCAACTGAAGGACATCCAGCCATTCTCCTGATCTAGACTTTTCTTTCTGGACTATCATTTCACTAGCCTCACTGTCATTGCAGTTCTACATCTTAGCCTGAACCTATCCAAGTTGAAATCATTTTGTGCACACAAACTCAATAATAATATATTCTTGCCCAGGTTTCTTTGATCAGTGTAAAACTTACTGCACTAACAATGGAGGAGAATTACTTCTGAAAGTCATGCCATATTTTCTTCTGAATCTTGCAGTGTTGCCTTTTGCTCTATTCCTGCATCAAATTTCCAAGCACCAGCTTTATCTATGCATCGTACTTCTAAATATTTTTCTTTCCTTCGCTCCTCTCAATTAAACTGAGAAGCACAAATTGTTTTATCCTGTGCTGGTTTAGGCTGATTGGTTGATCCTTACTATATCTCATTCTTTAGCTCTGCTCTGAAATAAGTCAATGTCTTATCTTTTCATGCCCTGCAGAAGGAAGCTCATTTAGGAGTGTCAACATCGAGGAAATCGCAGTAGTTCTTGAAATTGTGTCATGGAATTGTTGATAGCTGCCTGAGAGGACAGACAGAATCTGATAGGTTCCAATACCACAATGAAGAGCGAGTCTAGTGAAGTGACTGCACAGAGGCTGGTATCCCGTCACCAAGTCACCCTTTATTTACTAGTGCTTAGCCAGCCAGCCAGCTTGGAGTCAGACCCCTGAACTGAGGAGATTCTAAATCCCTTGGTTAGATATTTTTAAAAATTTTTCTCACTCAACCATCTATGGTAGTGCTTATTTTTCCCCAGCATCCATGTTGTGCGTGTGCAGGCGAAGGACACAGTGAAGAACAATGAGTACAGAAATCTTTATTTATATTCCTCCACCACCATGAAGAAAGGAAACACCAGAGTGGCCAATGACTTTGACCCAGCGACACTGAAGGAACAGCGATACATTTCCAGGTCAGGATGGTGAGTGGCTTGATGGGGAATTGGCAGGTGATAGTGACCCCATTTTTTTAATATGGTCATTCCTAGGATCTTAGCATCACTAGCTAGGTTCTGTCTAAGAAGCCTTGATGAATTTCTTGTAAAAGGTACATACTACTGCTACTGAGTGTTGGTGATGGAGGGAGTGGATGTTTGTGGATATGATGTCAGTTTGGCTGACCAGTTTGTCCTGGATGGTGTCAAATTTCTTTTGAGTGTTGTTGAAGCTGCACCCATTCAGGCAAGTGGGGAGTATTCCATCACACTCCAGACTTGTGCCTTTTGGATAATGGACAGGCTTTTGGAGTCAGGAGATGAGTTATTTACTACAGTATTCCTAGCCTCTGAGCTGCTCTTCTGGCCATAATATTTATATGGCTAGGAGAAAGTGAGGACTGCAGATGCTGGAGACCAGAGTTGAAAAGTGTGGTGTTGGAAAAGCGCAGCAGACCAGGCAGCATCCTAGGAGCAGGCGAATCGACTTTTCGGGCATAAGCCCTTCTTCAGGAATGACGCTGGTGTGCCAAGCGGGCTGAGACAAAAGGTAGGCGGGGGGAATTTGGGGGAGGGGCGCTGGGAATACAATAGGTGGAAGGAGGTGAGGGTGAGGGTGATAGGCCAGAGAGGGGATGGGGGCGGAAAGGTCGGGAAGAAGATTGCAGGTCAAGAGGGCGGTGCTGAATCCGGGGATTGGGACTGAGATAAGGTGGGGGGAGGGGAAATGAGGAAGCTATTTATATGGCTAGTCCAATTCAGTTTTTGGTCAATGGTAACCCCCAAAATATTGATTGTGGAGGATTCAGTGATGATGATGTAAATGAATTCTCTCTTATTGGAAATGGTCATTGCTTGGCATTTGTATGGCATGAATGTAACTTACCACTTTTCAGTCTGAACCTGGATAATGTCCACATCTTGCTGTGTTTGGACATGGACTTCTTTTGTATCTGAGGAGTCACAAATGGTGCTGAACATTGTCCAATCACCAGTAAACATCTCCGCTCTGACATTGTGATAGAAGGGAAGGTCATAAATCAAGCAGCTGAAGATGGTTGGGCCTAGGACACTTCAGATAGATGACAATCAACATGGGCCCCTCTTGACTGATAGTATCTGCCAATCTCTTCAAGCAATGAGTAAATTTGAGAAGCCCAATGCTAATGTTGTTATACTTGCATTGATGTTGCAGTTATAAATTTTTTAAAAAGTGCGATGCGACATCTGTAGCTGAACACAGAAATGGGAAATCATTTGCTTAGGTATGAAGATTTGTTCATTAAGGTAATAGCAACTTTGCAACCATGAACAACATTAAAATGGCATTGGTTTAGTAAGCATTTGGGTTTTAGCAAACAAGTGTTTGGATTTAAACTGGCAGTGGATGAACAGGCTCATTTAGTGTGGAATGGTCTTCAATGAATTTGTTTGGCAACACTTTCAATAATATTAGCCAGGCCTAGGTGTTTGTTTGGAATATTTATTTTAAGAATATTTGTACTGACAGTGGGCTGACTTTCCGAAAGGATACTGCAGCATGGAAGCATCACACTGTACACAACAAAGGCATCACAATCCAGCGGAAAGCAATGTTAGAAATAATATTCAGCTTTTGCTTTGAATGTTTTTTGTAAAATTTCATTGTTTTGGGGAGGGAAGGAGGGGGAGGGTGGTAGGGGAACTTGGTGCTTTTACAAGTGGCATATGGAGTGCAGGCCTTCCTTTTCACCTTCGTTGTCTCAATCTCTTCCTGTACCTTTTCGTTTAAAGCGATGCAGTATATAAATCACAGGCGAGCCAGTGGGCAACAGCACAGGAAAACACTTAGCAAATATAAGCTATAACTTTTTTTTTAAAGAGTATCCAAACAGACAGAAAAATATATACAGTAAGAAAGTCCCAGAAGCATCCTGCTCTCGCAGGAGGCACAGAATCAGAGTGGGCTTCTTTTGGTCTCTATGAAAACAAACTCTTGCAGATATCAAAACAGTCCAGATTAGCCCATCTCTGAAGTCTTAAGGAATGAAATGGGCCATCGCTGATGCTGACCTTTTCCCCATTTGTCCTTTGACCTGGATGGAAAAATGGCATCCGATGCACTTGATCGTCTAAATCCCAATCCAGTTCCCCCACTTTCTTCCTCTTACAGATTTCAGCAGTGAACCAGCCAGCCTTAGTAACTGAAAAGGAGAATACCAAGTTAAAAAGAGAATTATCTGCTGATGTGAGGGCTGGCGGTGACAGGATTCCGTTGTTAGTCAGATAGAGTCAAGAGAATGAGTTGGCAAGCGCCTCCTGAAGAGATCCATCCCCAGTACAGGGGATGATCATCACAACTCACTTCTAACAAGAGAATTACAGCCTCACATCCGCAGTGGGAAACATTTCAGCAAACGGAACTCTACACAGACGTTAAGACACATTACAGAGATCCAGCACTGAAACAACAAGAGTTACAGCAGTGGCATGTGACAGCAGCTACCCGCAAATGCTGCACATGCTCAGAACAAGCCTGGTCACAACCACTCCACGTTTAGTTAAAAAGAGCAGTGTGATGAGCAGGAATGATTGTGGAATTCACACATCCAGACAGAGAATGGGATGACTCTGGTGCACACCAAAGCAAAAAGAATTTCAGTTTGTTAATATTCACAATTTCTTTCTCATTCCTGACACCATGAAAAACACTTTTCCGATCATTTGAGCCGATGCAGATTCGTCTCCAAGCTTTACTCTGATTGGTCATCAGTGCTGGGTTTGGCTGGAGGTGGTACTTCTGTGAAAACAGCCAATCCCTGATTTAATTACTCAATCACCATACAACGGGGTAGGTGCTGTGAGTAATATTTGAAGAGCTCAGGTGTAGCACCAGGGCAGTTGGTGAGTTCCAGCTCCTCCAAGTCTTGCAGTTGAATTAAGCCTGAGAGGCCAGCGGTGGTCAACAGTGGACACCCTAGGAGACAAAATAAAGCACCGTTATAACCCAACTTCAAACAAAAAGCAAACACATCACTTACATGGGGAATTATTGATAAGATGAGAGCTGGGCATGAAACTGTTAATCCCAAAAATCAGGACAATGTAATCGCACAATCTCTTTCTTGTGAGTTGTGTTGGCCACATTTAAATGGCCCCTTAAGTAACCTATTTATAGCCATTAATTATTCCTTTTCTTTATTTTTCTCTTTTTATGGCCACCCTTTCTGAAGCCAATAGAATATAATACTGCAGTTCCTCCGAGATTTCACTTAGTTGGCCATTCTTCATGCTGGAGCCTAGACAGCTAGGCCTTGAAGTGGGTTGGTACTGCATATAATAAATCAACAACCTCATCCTCCAATATAGTGATTACATACAAATGCACATTCTGCACCATAAGTGCACATGTATAGGTAAACGTTTGTGTGTACCATCCAGAGTCAACACCTGTTACAGATGTGAAGCCCTTTGCAGATGCAAATCAGGCATCCATCATCTATTTCTGACTTTCTTTGTAAAGTGCATTAGTTACTGATTTAATGTTGCAGTCAGTATTCTCTAACAAACCCGCATTCATTAAAGACACCACTGGAACTCAAAGATAAGTTTTAATTTTTTATACCATATTTTGAATATAGGAGGTGCAGCCAGTTCCATGTTAACTTTAGACTTACTCATAGACACCACTCACCTTCTCCCACTGCCATTTCTGGCCTCAACCCCATGCCTCGGCCAAAGCCCATGCCAGCTAGTCTTTGTTATTCAAAGAACCCACTAGTTTGGTTGGTTTATGATGCAGACTGATGCCAACAGTGTAGGTTCAATTCCACATTGGCTGAGGTTACCTTCATCTGAGGCGTGGTGATCCTCAGGTTAAACGCATCACCACCCATCTCTCTCTAATGAGAGGGCAGCACTCTGGTCCTCTGGGACTGTGTTGACTTTAACTTTAGTTGTCGCTGTGGCCCCAAATTGTGATCGCTGATGATAAAATGAGGACAAGTTGACTTCCATGTATTCTTGGCACTAGTGTGCTGGCCTTGAGCATGCCACAGCTGTTGCTCTTTATTTGTTCTGTGCAATTCACTAACCCTCTATGTCTGCCTTCCCTCCCTCTTTCCCCCGTCTAAGTGCCAATCTCAATGCTGGTGCCTTGGAGGTATGTAGTGCATGATGGTGATTCTTCAAGGGGTGGTAGGTATAGGACAGATGTTAGGGGTAGATTCTTTACTCAGCAAGTCGTGAATTCATGGAATGCCCTGCCAGTAGCAGTGGTGGACTCTCCCTCTTTAAGGGCATTTAAACGGGCATTGGATAGGCATATGGAGGATAGTGGGCTAGTGTAGGTTAGGTGGGCTTGGATCGGCGCAACATCGAGGGCCAAAGGGCCTGTACTGCGCTGTATTTTTCTATGTTCTATGTTCTACATGTCTCGAGCCTTTGAGCTCTCCACTTTGACAAGTTGCTAATTAGGTTCTTGCTGATGAAAAGAACCTAAAGGAAAAGAAAGCAGGACAGCATTAGGATGGTAATGAAAGGCTGAGGAGTCACCAATGCAGGCTCACCTTTTGCACTTATCTGAAACTATTTGCTTGGGGTTCATGAAAAGGCCGAAGTATGAAGCTGTCACTGCTCAGAGGAGTTATCAGCTTTGCCATCTTCAAAACTGCCAGCTCCTGTTGTGCCTCCTGCTCTACCTGGGTGGGAGCCACAATAACAGGTGTTCTGCCACTGTGCAGATCTCTTTACCTTCTGTTTTGCACTGTCTGCTACCGTCAAAGAATAAAAACGTCATGAATAAATACCTAAAAGGCAAGGGCACAAGTGAGGTTTATGCATGCAGTGCACGAGCTGGGAGGGAGACCTTTGAGAATGAGAGGAGGTGCCTTGTACTTAGTTTTGAAGGTGGATGTGCAGGTGTGGTCACTGCTAAAAATGTCAGAGGAGATTGAGTGTAAGTAGGTGCAAGAGATCACAAAATCACTGGCTGTATGGACCTTAACTCTACTTGTGAGGTCAGTAAGTATCTTGCCATATCATTTCTGATTTCCATTGTGCCAAATGTGTTGACTCCTTATTCTGACACGGTGAGACTCTTCAGGTCCTCCTCACAAACAATAGCAAATAGAAGAAGGCACTCAGGTCTGATCAGCATTGACCCTCTTCGTCTGTTAGCTGCGTATTCCAACCAGTGTACGATTCCAAGCTGTATGCTCACACACACGCAAACACACACACACACACTATAACAGACCACAACATCCCCAAGTAAACGTGACCAGAATGTCTGATGGCAGACTGCAATCAGCCAACCAATCCATCGAGCATTTTGAAAATCCCAAGAGCCACATGCAGGTATCTGTATTTGTGTTTGCTGTCAGGAGCCTCTCCCCTGTATATAATGATGACATTCCTCTCCATTACCATCACACTGATACATTAAGCTGTGCCTTTCTAAGTTATAGTCAGATCACAGAAATCAAGGGATGTAAGATCCACATCAAATGCATTCTATATGGGACAGAGCAGTTGTTTTCTCACATGAGGAATTCAAATATCCCTTTATAAAAAAAAATCACGTGAATAAAAATTAGGGAAAATATTCCTTACAGTTAATGGAGATAAATTGGAATATTCAATAAAAACAAAATTAGTCACCTGCTAATGAAAGAAATCGTAAACTCCTCATTCCAAAGAGATGTTGTAAACCAAAATCTTGCACCTGTGGAAAGAAGGATATGAGTCCATTAATTATCGAGGAATTATTTCACAGCTAGGAACTGCAACGATTGGTATGGGGTAACAATGAGGTAATTTGAGGAAGTTAATATAGAAAGGTCTGCTTTCATTAAAGAAACAGACCTGGGGTACTTCCTAGGTTCTGTCTGGTGCTGTGGCATCGTGATTAGTGGCAGCTGTAAGCCACTGCATGCCGCACTCGAAGCATCTGTAGGGGGAGGGGGTAGAGACTGTCACACATCTCCTGCTAGAACGTGCCTTTGTAAAGGAGGTCTGGAGAGAGGTGCAGTGGTGTTTGTTGAGGTTCGTCCCAAGCAGCTCCATGATGCAGGACTCTGTTGCTCCATAGTCTGTTCCCTAGGATGGACGCAAGACAAACATCGACTGCACCTGGAGGACCATCAACGTGGAAAGATGCTCTTTAGTTTTCCAGAAACCTAATGGTCTACTACAGCAAGGAGTTAACCTTGACTGAGTGTTGCAGGCTGGCACATTCCAAGGGTCCAGGACTATGTGCTGTGGTACGCACTAAAGCTTGGGGCAGCTGTTGCCAAGGCGCAGTGGGGAAAGACCACTGTCTGAGGTAAACGGGGGTCCATTCAGTTATTGGACCCTCCTGGTACCTCAAATATATGCAAATATAATCTTGCATAAGTAAGAAATGTCTTTAGTTTGTTCGTTGGATAGAATCAACTCCAACGTTTTTTTGTTCCTTCATATGTTACTGTACGGAACCAAACTGCTTCAGTGACTAATATATAAAGATGTTTTTATGAATAAAGTATATTTTTGAAATTAAAAGAAAAGTGATTACTGAGCATAAAGATTATTTCTAATCCATGTACACTCCTGCAAGCTTGGAGTAAACAGGGCATTTTGAATGGGTGCTTCCATTTTTATCTGAATGTAGATGCTTGGAAACAATGGTTATTCATCCAATGATAGTTCCACCTCTTTTTTTCTTGCTATTTACAAAGCTATACTTATGTTGATTCTATCATTGTGCATTTCATTTATTATTAACTCTATCAACTTGGAGTTTTCTGTATTTATACTTCTTCTGTCAATGTTGTCCCTGTATTAATACTGTTATCTCCCATCCACACTAACACTTATCCTGGGCACTCTGCCAAAATCACTATTATATATATTTGTTCAAATCTATTGTTATAAACCCTATGTACTGATCATGTCACAGATAATTAATTCTGACAGTTACACTGTTAGAACAGTAGTCAGACTGACTTCACAGATTGTCGACAAAAAAAAAGACCCTGAGCTTCTAGCTGCCTGCCACTTCAACATACCAGGCGAAAGTGAGGACTGCAGATGCTGGAGATTAGAGTCATAAAGTCATAGAGTCGTAGAGATGTATAGCATGGAAACAGACCCTTTGGTCCAAACTGTCCATGCCAACCAGATATCCCAACCCAATCTAGTCCCACTTGTCAGCACCCGGCCTATACCCCTCCAAACCCTTCCTCTTCATATACCCATCCAGATGTCTTTTAGATGTTGCAATTGTACCAGCCTCCACCACATCCTCTGGCAGCTCATTTCATACACGAACCACCCTCTGCGTGAAAAAGTTGCCCCTTAGGTCTCTTTTATATCTTTCCTCTCTCACCGAAAACCTATGCCCTCTAGTTCTGGACTCCCCCACCCTAGGGAAAAGACTTTGTCTATTTACTCTATCCATGCCCCTCATGATTTTGTAAACCTCTATAAGGTCACCCCTCAAACTCCGACACTCCAGGGAAAACAGCCCCAGCCTGTTCAGCCTCTCCCTATAGCTCAAATCCTCCAACTTTGGCAACATCCTTGTAAATCTTTTCTGAACCCTTTCAGGTTTCACAACATCTTTCCGATAGGAAGAAGACCAGAATTGCACGCAGTGACCTAACCAATGTCCTATACAGCCGCAACATGACCTCCCAACTCCTGTCCCCAATACCTGAACTATAAAAGAAAGCATACTAAACGCCTTCTTCACTATCCTAACTACCTGCAACTCCACTTTCAAAGAGCTATGAACTGCACGCCAAGGTCTCTTTATTCAGCAACACTCCTTAGGTCCTTACCATTAAGCGTATAAGTCCTGCTAAGATTTGCTTTCCCAAAATGCAGCACCTCACATTTATCTGAATTAAACTCCATCTACCACTTCTCAGCCCATTGACCCATCTGGTCAAGATCCTATTGTAATCAGAGGCAACCTTCTTCGCTGTCCATTACACCTCTAATTTTGGTGTCAGCTGCAATCATACTAACTGTACCTCTTATGCTTGCATCCAAATCATTTATGTAAATGACAAAAAGTAGAGGACCCAGCACCAATCCTTGTGGCACTCCACTGGTCACAGGCCTCCAGTCTGAAAAACAACCCTCCACCACCACCCTCTGTCTTCTACCTTTGAGCCAGTTCTATATCCAAATGGCTAGTTCTTCCTGTATTCCGTGAGAGCTAACCTTGCTAATCAGTCTCCCATGGGGAACCTTGTTGAATGCCTTACTGAAGTCCATATAGATCACATCTACCGCTCTGCCCTCATCAATCCTCTTTGTTACTACTTCAAAAAATTCAATCAAGTTTGAGTCAAGATTAGAGTGGTGCTAGAAAAGAACAGCAGGTCAGGCAGCTTCCGAGGAGGAGGAATATCGGCGTTTTGGGCAGGAGCCCTTCATCAGGAATCAGAATGAAGGGCTTTTGCCCAAAACGTTGATTTTCCTGCTCCTTGGATGCTGCCTGACCTGCTGTGCTTTTCCAGCACCACACTAATCTTGACTTCAACACACCACCATATTCCCTGGCCAACATCTCTATTTTAGGGTTGCTGCAATACTCCAGGGAAGCTCAGCACAAGCTGGAAGAACAGCACCTCATTTTCCACTTGGGGACCCTGCAGCCTTGTGGACTCAATAGCGAGCTCAACTTCTTTAAGGCTTGAGCTGCTCCCAAGTCCTCACCTCAACCCCACACCTTGTTATCCAGGCTTGTTATCCCATAGCCAGGCTTGTTATCCCATAGCCTGTTATAATGCACAACCTTTTGTTAGCCACGAACAGTTTCCATTAATAGCTATTCACTCTCCCAGACAGATCATTATCCACTCCTTTGTTTGTCCAACTGTTCTTCTCTCTCTTTGGGTTCTCTCTCCACCTATTGTTTACTCCTTAACCCCTCTCAGCCCATTCTATCTTCTGCATAAAAACCAACATTTTCCCAGCTACTATCAGTTCTGAAGAATGGTCACTCATCCTGAAACATTAACTCTGATTTCCCTCCACAAATGCTGCCAGAACTGCTGAGCTTTTACAGCAATTTCTGTTTTTGTTTCTGATTTCCAGCATCCACAGTTTTTCCAGATTTTAGATTGACTTCACTCTTTCTACAACTTTGTTTTGTAGCTACGGAGGAGCTATAGTTATGCCACTGGACTGGCAACCTAGAATCCTCGGCTAATGTTCTGAGTTCATGAGTTCAAATCCCATCATGGTAGATGGTGAAATTGGGATTCAGTAACTTAAAACAAAACTGGGAAAAAACCAAAAAGGTCACCAAGTAGCAAGTACTGCCAACACCAGAGGTGTGTCTGAACAGGTAGATCTAAAACATCTGTGATCACTGTCAATTGTTGTAAAAACCCATCTAGTTCAGTCATGTTCCCTAGGGAATTACATCTGTTATCCTTACCTGGACTGGTCTACATGTGACTCCAGACCTACAGCAATGTCGAGAGTGTGGTGCTGAAAAAACACAGCAAGGCAGGCAGCATCCAAAGAGCAGGAGAATCGATGTTTCGGGCATAAGTCCTTCATCAGGAAGGGCTTTTCCAGCACCACACTCTCAACTCTTATCTCCAGCAGACCTCACTTTCTACAGCAATGTAGTTGATTCTTAATTTTTCTCTGGGTAATTAGTAAAGTCTGGCCCAGCCAATGACACCCACATCCCATGAATGACTTTTTAAAATATTAACACATAGAAGTGACTTGAATTTTTATTTTACTTGAATATATGCATATTGCAATACATACCTGACAACACCATCTCAGGTACAGACTGCGCAGGGAAGACATTGTAGAGAGATAGCCAAGTCCAGTGTCAGTAATCCGCACGCATCTACAATGTCAATAATGTGGAACAATTAGAAGGAGTGAGGGGAATAAACTTAACAGTAGCATTCAACTAAAATTAACTCCATTAAGTGTGACTGACAACTTGTCACTGTCAACTGAGATCATGACTCAAGTGGACTTGAGCAGTTTTCAATGTTCAGTACTACCAACACTGTGTACTGTAGAAATCAATCTGGTTCTACTCAGGAGAAAGCATAAGCCTTTTAAATTAATTAAGTGATAATTAAAACCAATCAGTAAGCCTGTCTAGTGTTTTATTCTGCAATAAAACAACTAAAAAGTGATAAGAAAGATTAAGTGGTTCTTAGATGTTAACACTCGGGACATTATTGAACTGAGCTGCTCTATGTAACTCCTGCCATTGAGGTTTGCATGCACGATTTAAGTAAAATCATGTAGTCTCTCATCTAAAATCCAATGAAATATCATTTTGCACCCTGATAAGGGCAGAACACATTTCCTATGATGATCAGCAGGAAGCTATTACGATAGTCTTGCAATGACCAGTTACCCTAGTTCTTGTACAGGGTCACAATCTTAATTATAAAGGGAAGTGCAGAGAATGCCATTTCACTTTCTGACTTGTGCTTTATACATGTCAACTGACTTTCAGGAGTCAGGAGATGAGCTACTCTCCATAGAACTCACAACTTCTAACCTTGTATCTGGGAATTTGATCTACATGGACAGTGATCCAGACATGTGCCAGGGAATGAGTGGTTAGAAAGGATTCGAGAGAAGGGTATCATCGGGCAAGAAGGCAGATTTCACCCCTTCTCAATAACCTGAGGCAGTGTTTAGTCATCGGTAGTAAGTCATCTGTTTAAAACAACATGATTGGTGTAATCCATGAGATTTACAGGCCTTTCAGTTATAGCATTTCACCCTTGTTTTTCCTTCTTCGACAATGAAGATCTTGTTCTTCTGATTTAGTCTGTAAAGTTTCCAATTATAACCTTGCTAGGGAGAGAAAAAGAATCACATACAAACGCATTTATGCAAGGAAGAAAAAAGCTGGAGATGTGGGATATAAAAATTGTTGGCGGCTGATTGGGGTGGGGAATCAGAGCAGGAATCTCATTTTCATACAATAGCATGTTGTGCTTATTCATCATGCCATGTTAAATTGTACCTTTGGATTTAAGTATGCAGCAAATGAACAACATGCCTAAAGATTCACACTGGTTAAAGGTGGTGTGTAGTCCTGTTTTCCAGGTCTTGCTGGTGGATTTGGAATGAAGAGCCGCACCCTCTCCTATATACTGAGCTTTGGTGAAGCGAGGAGAGGAGGCACTGATACACTGAAGCTGGGTGGTGCCTGTGAAAGGTGAGCAGGCATGACTGACTGAGGAGGGTGTTAATGGGTGGCAGCCCTACAAAGGCTCATGGGGAACAGGGAAGGAAGCGGGATCATCCAAGAGAAGGTCACTGTCAGAAGATGTTAGCTCTAAGCACGATGATAGATATGTCAATGGTGAAGACCAGAGAAATGAAAATAACCAAGGTCAGGTCAAGATGGATAGATGGAGATTCATGAATGGCAAATGGTAAGTTGAGAGTGGCAGTTGACAGTTCCAGTCTGCCCGAGGACTGACCAATGGTGATGGGAGAGGGAGCTCTGATTAATGGGTGGTCAAGGGTGACTGGGCAGGGGTAATGATAGTTGGGTTGAGAGACACCTAAGGGAGGATAATTGAAAGACACCTCAGATGGACCTTTGACACTTCCTCACCCTGCCCTCTCATCCAGATTCCAGCCAGAATGAGGTCCATGCAAGATCTCTACATCTACTCATGAAATGTGCAGAGATGACAAACTCTTCACAAAAAGCTAGACTGAAACTGTCAGATGGCAGGAAGTGAATGCCTATCTGAGTGTCACTCATGATGTGGATAAGTAAATATCAATCATGAAAGAAGGAGTGAATTGTTCGAAGTATAGAAAGGAATCGAAATGTCATAGCGCCATTAATGATGCCAAAATGTTCAGAAAAACCTTGGCTCTGTGAGCGAACAGGGGAGCCAATGGCTCCCAGCACAATCCCTGCCACATGCTTGGTGGGGATGTCTGATTGAGTGACCACCATGCGATTACATGTGTCCCCCCCCCCAGTTTGGGTCTCACATTGGAACCCTTCAGCATGAGAAGAAGATCCTGCCCAAACTCTGCACTTGGCATTGGCTCATTTGTTATTGCCTCCTTTTGGCCAATTGATAAACTAAAGGCTACAGGATAGCTGTGTGGTGCAGTTGGGGTAAGTCTTAACATTCTTTGGCAAGGAATTGATTCACAAAGTGTAGCTTTTAATGATTCCCAGGCCGTGTCACAAGCTGTACAGGTAGAAACATCACCACTTCAACAATGCTATTCCCTTTTATACTGCAATATAACATTTTACTAATTCTGGCACCTGATGTACAATAATATCACCTTTTTAAAATAAAAAACCATTAGACATATTGTTTTGTGATCAATAATTCTGATGCATCTATTTTCTCAGCACAATCATTGCTTTTAACAGTACTCTTACAAAACATAATTTTATTTAAGTTCTTCTGATAAAGCAAGTCTAGTTTCAATGCCAAAAGCAATATTTTCCTCTGTCTCTTTCTTTGAGCCAAATGGGCAGGTGTATGAAAAGAACAGCTACTTTCAGAATTACAGGATAAATCATGCAGGAGTCTGGGCCAGTCAGTCCATTCATCAAAGTTTTGTTTAAGATCAAATGACAGAAGAGACTGCTGCTGAGCGCTCAATTAATCAGAGTAAGAATGGACAAAACGGCTAATTTTTTCAGTTGAAGCGTGTTTGTGGGCTCATTTCAAGGTCAAATACAGATAATTATAGCAGCAAAAACAGCAGCAGCCTGGAAATAAATCTGCTCCAAGCAGAACCGTGGAGAAATTGAACTGGCTAATGTGCCAAAAATGCTGCTTGAATGTTTCCTACAACTTTCCACAGACTCCACTCAGGACAGCTCATTCTAGAAATTCATATTAATTTCAATAATATATATTTCTGCCATTCAATTTCACAAGAGCAGTCAATCCATTTTTAGCAAATGTGAAGCTACCATAGCTTCTTAGATTTCTCAAATTTGCCTTCTGATATAACACACTAACCACATACAGTAATCCTGCTGGACTAGACCCTGAAGAAGGACTTATGCCCGAAACGTCGATTCTCCTGCTCCTTGGATGCTGCCTGACCTGCTGCGCTTTTCCAGCAACACATTTCTCAGCTCTGGACTAGACCCTTCACTAACACATCAATCTATATTATACCAGAACATCTAATATGAAACATAGTGCCATTATAAAACTCACTTATACAACTGACCCTGCTTGGAATTATTGCCATTTTGCCGTTTTTTAAAATTCATTATGTTGTTTGTGATGTTTCAGTTAATGTGCTATGATTTTCTCAAATGGCATAAACTTTACCTTATATCACTTTAAGTGTTGAATATACATGGAGAATATCAATATTGAAGGAAGGAGTGAACTCCTTGAATTATCGAAAGACTTGTACAATGATGTCTTGCCATTAATGATACCTATATATTCAAAAACACTTTACAGTCAATGAAAATATTTGAAGTGTGGTTCCCGTTATAATTTTAGAAAACTCAACAAATCTTATTTTAATTCCCTCATGGGAGATGTGCATCGCCATCTGGGTCAGCATTTATTGCCCATTCCCTAGATGTCCTTACGGTGTTGGTGGTTAGCTGCCTTCTTGAACTGCTGAAGACCACATGCCGTAGGAAGTCTTTGCAGCTAAGACTTCAAGCAGCAATGAGATAAAAGACCAGATCATCTATTTTTGTAATTTTAGTGGAGGGATAAATATTGGCCAGGACATCAGATAAATTCCCTGTTTTTCTTTAAATAATCCTTGCTTAGCCATTTACCAGTACCCATACTGAGAGCTCCTGAGACCTGGCATTTCTCTCTACCATTAGCTTGATGTTTGGGAGATACTGAGGAAGGGATATAAAATATAAATCCTGATCAGAGAGCCGCAAACCATGAAGGGAACTTTCCAAACTATCCAGGTTTCAATACTAATAAGAGTTCTTTTCTAGAACATTAAGTTATGTTTACGTACAACACTGGAAACTCTCTTATTCAAGGGAATGAATGCCTAGAATGGGATACATAGCCAATTATTTGGCTACTTTCATCTAGGAAACTGAAGCTCCGGTTTCCTCCCACAGTCCAAAAATGTGCAGATTAGGTGGATTGGCCATGCTAAATTGCCCATAGTGTATAGGGATGTGTAGATGAATTATCCATGGGAAATCGTTAGAGTGATGCTGGAAAAGCACAGCAGGTAATGCAGCATCCGAGGAGCAGGAAAATTGACATTTTGGGCAAAAGCCCTTCATCAGTAATGAGGCCTCATTCCTGATGAAGGGCTTTTGCCCAAAACGTCAATTTTCCTGCTCCTCGGATGCTGCCTGACCTGCTGTACTTTTCCAGCACCACTCTAATCTTGACTCTAATCTCCAGCATCTGCAGAACCCACTTCTGCCTATCCATGGGAAATGTAGAGTTACATGAATAGGGTAAGTGGGTGGGTCTGAGTGGGATGCTCTTCGAAGAGTTGGTGTGGACTTGTTGGACTAAACAGCTTATTTCCATGTTGTAGGGATTCTATGATCTATATCCAGGCATCCACCACACTCTGAGGTAGTGAATTCCACCGACTCTTTCAGACAAATAATTTATCCTCATCTCTGTTTTAAATATGCTATCCCCTCCTAAAACAATGACCTCTCATTCTAGATTGCTGCACACGAGGAAGTATCCACTCCACATCTACTTTGTCAACCTCCTCTCGCATCTTACGTACCTCAATTAGATCTTCTTTCCTTCTTCTAAACTAGACCAAAGGCCTAAACTGCTCAATCTCTCCTTAAGATAAAACCCCTCATTTCTGGAATCAATTTAATGAACTTCATCTGAATTGCCTCCAATGCAATTACATCTCTCCCCAAGTAAGGAGACAAAAGCCATATGCATTACTCCGGATGTGGTCTCATTAATACCCTATACAGTCACTGCAACACTTCCCTCCTCTTATACTCTCTTCCTTTACCAATAAATGACAAAATTCCATTTGTCTTACTGATTACCTGCTGTATCTGCATACTAGCTCTGTGATTTGTGCACAAGGACACCTGGATCTCAGAATCTTCTGAATTACTGGGAGAACCAATTGAATATAACATTATTGATCAAGAATCTGTTTATTCCAAACTATGCAATGAATATGATGAAAATAATTCAAACTCTCCATTATTGGCAAAGGGATTCATTAAACCTGAATAGATAGTAACTAAGGGCTACTGCTCCTCAGATGCTGCCTGAACTGCTGTGCTCTTCCAGCACCACTAATACAGAATCTGGTTTCCAGCATCTGCCGTCATTGTTTTTACCTATATATCTCTGGATCAGTGGTGCTGGAAGAGCACAGCAATTCAGGCAGCATCCGCCGAGCAGCAAAATCGATGTTTCGGGCAAAAGCCCTTCATCAGGAAAGGCTGACCTAGCGTGTACAGTATAAAGGATAGAGCAGAAAATAAAGGCTACAAACAGATGAGTTTTGACCTTATCTAACAGCAAAGCAGGCTTGAGTTGCTGACTCCTGTTCTAACTAATATGTTCAGCCATAAGTATATTTACGCATTTCTTTCAAAAGTACCACTGATGTACTCACATCTGGTAACAAACCACATCGTTATACCACTCTCAAAAATGTCACAAGACCGAGTAGATTATCTTGTCCATTGTACTTCACCCATCCAAATGCAGTCTCCAGTCAGCATTGATTTTCTATATTGACCTGTTTCATTCAATGCATTTGTGGCTTTTGCATTCATTAATCTGTATGAACTGCTTCCTCATATCAGTTCTAAAATTAGCTGTTTTAGGAGTTTGTCCCTATGTCCTCTTGACCTACTCACAAAGTATAATTGGAAGTCACAGTCCACATATACCATTTATTATCTAGGATATCTTTAAAAGGACATCACTCACGCTCTTCTTCATCAGCCTTAAAGGTCTGAGTTTTCCCAGCCTTTCCTCACATCATAAGCACTGGACCTCATATGCCGGCTCTTTGCACTGCCTCCAATTGATTTCAAACTCCTTTGTGGAGAAAGTGAGGACTGCAGATGCTGGAAATCAGAGTCGAAGAGTGTGGTGCTGGAAAAGCATAGCTGGTCAGGCAGCATCCGAGGAGCAGGAGAATCAACGTTTCAAGCATCAGAATTCCTGATGAAGGGCTTATGCCTGAAACACGATTCTCCTGCTCCTCGGATGCTGCCTGACCGGCTGTACTTTTCCAGCACCACACTCTTCAACTTCAAACCCCTTTGTGCCTTGAAGACCTGAACTGGATGTCATTCTGGTGGTGCAATAAGACAAGAACAGTACAATTTGATTATGATTTTCTTGAATATTTGTCAAGCTGCATTGGGTAGATGGTTCCGCCTCTCTTGGATTTGATAATAATCTGTTTTTTTGCTGGTTTGAATCATTAATGTTATATCTGGTATGACCTTGATATCTTTCCACTTGATTTTTACATATTTCAACCACTTGTGGGTAGAAATTTATCTTCACTGTGCCATGTTTTATGAAGACAATAGGAACAATTTCTACTGCTATGTTTCCGAAGGACACCTGAAGTACTCAAATGCAGTTGACCCCAGTGAATCCAGCCATTTTAAAGCTCTGACCCAGGCTGCTTGGTGGCTTGGATGAGTGGAATCTATCCAGTCCCTGAACGATGTGGACTATGGCGGGAAGTTTGGGAAACTCAGGTGAGATGTTGAGACCAAAATGTTGTATTTTCCAACCAAGTTCAAAACATTGAGACAAGATTCTTGTTAGTGAGTGATGAGAGGTCTACTAATGAGGATATCACTCTGTATCAACATAATTAATACATGATCCCACCCCATTCATATGATCTCACATTTTCCCACTTGCTGGATGCAAACTAGATGCTGTGAATTCCCATGCATGAAAATCTGAGCAGGTACCTGTGACTTCCTTCAGACAGACAAACAGGAGGCTGGAAGAACACAGGAAGCCAGGCAGCATTCAGGGGGTTGACATTTCAGGTGAAAACCTCCTTCAGGACCCTTGCTCCTTTAGACCTCCATCTTGGACATTTGGTATCAATGTCCCAGGGCACAGTCATGGGCAGTGACTGTACACTGCCCATGTTCATTGACATTGACATCCAATCTGTACCAGCCTGTCTATATGATCATGGAATATCACAACAGCTGCTCTCTCTCTAGAGTACTGCTGCAAGGACCCTGTGCGTACAGGCACGGACACAGCCTACATCCTCGGTGCAGAGCTCACTCACTCTGAGCCGAGCTGGATGCTCACAGCATCCTGTCTCACTATCTCCTGCCCTGCCTTATTGTTCTTTGGTTCCTCAGCTAGATCTTATAGAACATGAAACAGTCCAGCACAGGAAAAGGCCCTTCAGCCCACCAAGTCTGTGCCAACCATGATGCAATTATATGTATGGAATGCTCTGCCCCAGAAGGCAGTGGAGGCAAAGTCTCTGGATACTTTCAAGAAAGAGATGGATAGAGCTCTTAAAGATAGTGGAATCAAGGCTTATCGGGATAAGGCAGGAACAGGATACTGATTGTGGATGATCAGCCATGATCATAATGAATGGTGGTGCTGGCTTGAAGTGCCAAATAGCCTACTCTGCACCTATTGTCTATTGTGTATTGTCTTCTGCAATTCTAAACTAAATGCTGTGCCTGCATTTGGTCTACATCCCTCTATTTTCTTAAACGATCACAGCATTTCTATCTGGGCTTGTTGTTTAATGCCTACACAAGACCAGGCAGCCTGTCATGGTTATAGAGTCATACAGTACAGAGGAGGCCTTTCAGCCCATTGAGTCTGTGCCAACCTATTTATACTAGCCCCTTTTCCAGCACTTGCCCCATAGCCTTGAATGTTATGACATTTTGAGTGCTCATCCACATTTTCTTTTAAAGCTTATGAGATTTTCCAACTCTACTACCCTCCCAAGCAACACATTCCAGATTCCCACCACCTTCTGGGTTAAAAAACTTTTCCTCAAATTCCATCTAAACTTCCTGCCATTCAACTTAAAATTATGCCTCCTCGTTATCGACCCTTTGACTAATTGTCAGGAAACATCAGTGAATGGGGTGGATAGTTTGCTGTGTGGCACCATGCTATATCATTGTTATACCTGTACCATACACCAGCAGAGTATGCTCCAACACACTGCACTTGCTGCAAGCAAATAGCTTTGTCTCCAAGTCTGAGAGGTATAGTTCTCAATCCAGTCCAGGGAGACACCATCAGTCAGTGTGTCCAGGCACAGAAAGCCAAGAGCATTCCCAGAGGCATGGGGATGGCAAGTTATAGCTTTTTAAGTTTGGATTGTATGTTTATATGGTACGTGTTATGGAGGGAGCATGGGGGATACAAAGCTTTAGTTTCATTTTTGAGTTTGAGCGTTGCAAAATCTCAAGTCTGTTCACATGTATATTTTTTAATGAGTGTTTATAGCCTTGGAGTAGAGTTGTGGGTTAACAGTTCAATATAAAAACAAGGCAAAATTTGGGCTCTTGCCTAAGTGACCAATGACATATAAAAAGACAAAGACATCCGGAAAGTCAGTGACTGCGAACACTCTGGACAATAGAGACTGAAGTGCTAAACCAGCAGGAAAACCTTCCAGAGAACTGCTGCAAGTTGAGTGTTTAAGAAATCCATGTGTTTGGAAGTCAGTAAGATAGAAGCTCCAGAAACCACTGCATCACAGGAACAGGAGTAGGCCATTTATTCCCTTGAGCCTGTTCCAAACATTCAATGAGAACATGATTGATCTGTGGCTTAGCTCCATATACTTGTCTTTAACCCTTTTCCCTTAAGACTACTTCTTAGATTCATAGAGTCATCCAGCATGAAACAGACACTTGGTTCCAACCAGTCCATGCCAAACATAATTCCGAATTAAACTAGTCCCATCTGTCTGTGCTTGGACCATATCCTTCCAAACTTTTCCTTTTGGTGTACTTATTCAAATGTCGTTTAAATGTTGTAACTGTGCCTACATCTACCACTTTCTCTGGCAGTTCATTCCACACACTCTCTGTGTAAAAAAAGGTTAGATTTCCTCCAGTATGGAAATTGGCCTTTCAGCCCAACAAGTCCACACTGACCCTTCAAAGAGTGGCCCACCCAGACTCATTCCCCCACCCTATATTTACCCCTGCCTAATGCACCTAACACTATGGGCAATTTAGCACAGCCAGTTCACCTAGACTGAACATCATTAGGCTGTGGGAGGAAAACCACACAGACACAGGGAGAATGTGCAAACTCCACACAGACAGTCACCCAAGGTGGGAATCGGACCCAGGTCCCTGGTGCTGTGAGGCAGCAGTGCTAACCACTGAACCAGCATGCCACCCCTTGCGTCCTTTTTAAATCTTTCTCCTTTCCTTAAAATATGCATCTTAGTTTTGAACCCCCTCACCCTAGAGAAAAGAGCTTTTCATCCTATCTATGCCCCTCATGGTTTTATACACTTCAATAATATAAATAATAATAATATTATAATATTATACAATAATATAAACCTCATGCTCAACCTCCTACACTCCAGTGAAAATAGTCCCAGTCCTTCCAGTTTATTTTTATATCTCAAACTTTCCCTTCCTGGCAACATCCCGGTAAATCCTTTCTGAACTCCAGTTTAATAATGTCCTTCTGAAATAGGGTGACCAGAACTGCGGAAGAGGCCTCACCAATGTCCTGTACACTCTCAACATGATATCCCAAGTCCTATACTCAAAAGGTCTGAGTAATGAAGGTAAGCCTGCTAAATGCCTTCTTAACCACCCTGTCCACCTGTGCTGCTAATGTCAAATAATTATGTGCCTAAACACCTAGGTCTCTCTGTTCTACAACACTACCTGGGGCCCTACCATTAATTGTATAAGTCCTGTCCTTGTTTGTATTACCAAAATGCAATATCTCACATTTATCTAAATTAAACTCCATCTGCCACACCTCAGCCTATTGATCCAATTGATCAAGATCTGTTTGTACGCTGAGGTAACCTCCTTTGCTGCCCACTATGCCACCAATTTTGGTGTCACCTGAAATTTACCAACCATGCCTCCTATGTTCTCATCCAAATCACTTTTATAAATGATAAACAAAAGTGGACTCAGCACCCGATCTCTGTGGAACACCGCTGGTCACAGGCCTCCAGTTTGAAAAACAACTGTCCACCACCACCCTTTGCGTGACAAAAATGTATCTATCTCAGATTTAAACTGAACAACTGATGCTGCATGCACTACCATTTGTGGAAGACCTTTACCACTCCTTGTGGGTAGAAAGGCTTCCTCATATCTCTCGAACTGTCTGGACTTAATTTTTAGACTGTGCCCATGAGTTGTAAAATCTCCAACTATATCCGGTCTATCCTTTTCCATCACTATTTTAAAATGAATAAAATTATGGTCGCAGGCCCCAAAGTGCTCCCCTACTGACACCTCAGTTAACCTACCCTGCCTTAATTCCCGAGAGTAGGTCAAGTTTTGCACCTTCTCTAGTAGGTACATCCACATACTGAATCAGAAAATGTTCTTGTACACACTTAACAAATTCCTCTCCATCTAAACCCTGAACACTATGGCAGTCCCAGTCTATGTTGGAAAGTTGACTTCTTCGCCCTCCACCAAAAATACTTCCTGCTGACCGTTCTGCTAACCTGTCCTCCATGGCTACTCATCCAGTCCCTTTCTCTGTGATGTGCTTTGGAATATTTTATATCTTACAGAGTTTTATCTCTGGTTGTTTATGTACTGAATCACATTTTTAAGTTACAAATATTAAATACAAGTTAAATACAAATTATTGTTGTAGTATATCCTGATACTCATAGAGTCTTAAGAGTCATAGAGATGTACAGCACAGAAACAGACCCTTGAGTCCAACACGTCTATGCCAACCACATATCCTAACCCAATCTATTCCCATTTGCCAGCATTTGGCCAATATGCCTCTAAACCTTTCCCATTGATATATCCATCCAGGATGCCTTTTAAATATTGTAATTGTACCAGCCTCCACCACTTCCTCTGGAGGCTCAGTTCATACACAACACTACCCTCTACGTGAAAAAGTTGTCCCTTTTAAATTTTTTCCCTCTCTCCTTAAACTTACGCCCTCAAGTTTATGACTCCCCCACCCTAGGCAAAAGACCTTGTCTGTTTACCTTATCCATGCCCCCCCTCAATCTCCGACGCTCCAGGGAAAACACCCCCAGCCTATTCAGCCTCTCCCGAAAGCTCAAACCCACCAACCCTGGCAACATCTTGTAAATCTTTTCTGAACCCTTTCAAGTTTCACAACATCCTTCCTATAGCAGGAAGACCCAAATTGCACGCAGTATTCCAAAAGTGGCCTGATCAATGTCCTATGCACCCACAACATGACCTCCCAACTCCTATATTCAAGGCACTGACCAATAAGGGCAAGCATGGTTTGAGAAGATTTGTAGCTCAGGTTGAGATTCTGGATGTAGGTTTGCTCGCTAAGCTGGAAGGTTTGTTTTCAGATGTTTCGTCGCCATACTAAGTAACATCTTCAGTGAGCCTCCGAATGAAACACTGGTGGTGTAGCCCGCTTTCTATTTATATGTTTGAGTTTCCTAGGGTTGGTGATGTAATTTCCTGTGGTTACATCATTTCAAGCATCATTGTCTGTGTTCACTGGGGAAGACACAAACAATCTCCCTGAGGTAACAGTGGCTGAAGGACTTGAACTTAAGGGAATCTATATTTGCCAGGATTTGGTGTTGGAGAGACTGTTAGGTTTGAAGGTTGATAAGTCTCCGGGGCCTGATGGTCTACATCCCAGGGTACTGAAGGAGGTGGCTCGGGAAATCGTAGATGCGTTGGTGATTATTTTCCAGAGTTCGATAGATTCGGGGTCGGTTCCTGAGGATTGGAGGGTGGCTAATGTTATACCACTTTTTAAGAAAGGTGGGAGAGAGAAAGGTGGAAATTATAGACCAGTTAGTCTGACCTCAGTGGTGGGAAAGATGCTGGAGTCTATTATAAAGGATGAAATTACGGCACATCTGGATAGTAGTAACAGGATAGGACAGAGTCAGCATGGATTTATGAAGGGGAAATCATGCTTGACTAATCTTCTTGAATTTTTTGAGGATGTAACTCTGAAGATGGACGAGGGAGATCCAGTAATGTAGTGTACCTGGACTTTCAGAAAGCTTTTGATAAAGTCCCACACAGGAGGTTAGTGAGTAAAATTAGGGCACATGTTATTGGGGCAAAGTACTAGATTGGATTGAAAATTGGTTGGCTGATAGGAAACAAAGGGTAGTGATAAACGGCTCCATTTCGGAATGGCAGGCAGTGACCAGTGGGGTACCGCAGGGATCCGTGCTGGGACCGCAGCTTTTTACAATATATGTTAATGATATAGAAGATGGTATCAGCAATAACATTAGCAAATTTGCTGATGATACAAAGCTGGGTGGCAGGGTGAAATGTGATGAGGATGTTAGGAGATTACAGGGTGACCTGGACAAGTTAGGTGAGTGGGCAGATGCATGGCAGATGCAGTTTAATGTGGATAGATGTATGGTTATCCCCTTTGGTGGCAAGAACAGGAAGGCAGATTACTACCTCAATGGAATCAATTTAGGTAAAGGGGCAGTACAGAGAGATCTGGGTGTTCTTGTACACCAGTCAATGAAGGCAAGCATGCAGGTACAGCAGGTAGTGAAGAAGGCTAATGTTGGCCTTTATAACAAGAGGAATTGAGTTTAGAAGCAAAGAGGTTCTTCTGCAGCTGTACAGGGCCCTGGTGAGACCACACCTGGAGTACTGTGTGCAGTTCTGGTCTCCAAATTTGAGGAAAGACATTCTGGCTATTGAGGGAGTGCAGCGTAGGTTCACGAGGTCAATTCCTGGAATGGCGGGATTACCTTACACTGAAAGACTGAAGCGATTGGGCTTGTATACCCTTGAGTTTAGAAGACTGAGAGGGGATCTGATTGAGACATATAAGATTATGAAAGGATTGGACACTCTGGCAGCAGGAAACATGTCTCCGCTGATGGATGAGTGCCGAACCAGAGGACACAACTTAAAAATACGGGGTAGACTATTTAGGACAGAGATGAGGAGAAACATCTTCACTCAGAGAGTGGTGACTGTGTGGAATGCTCTGCCCCAGAGGGCAGTGGAGGCCCAGTCTCTGGATTCATTTAAGAAAGAGTTGGATAGAGCTCTCATGGATAGTGGAATCAAGGGTTATGGAGATAAGGCAGGAAGAGGATAGGAATGATCAGCCATGATCATATTGAATGGCGGTGCAGGCTCGAAGGGCTGAATGGCCTACTCCTGCACCTATTGCCTATTGTCTATATCAAGTGCTTTCTTCACTATCATATCTACCTGCAATTCAATTTTCAAGGAGCTATGAACCTGCACTCCAAAGTCTTTGTTCAGCAACACTCACCAGGACCTTACTATTAAGTGTGAAAGTCCTGCTCTGATTTGCCTTTCCAAAATGCAGCACCTCACATTTATCTAAATTAAATTCCAGCTGCCACATCTCGGCCCATTCAAAATGCAGTAAACTCTGGGTTCTAAGAATTATGATCTCTCAAAGTAAAACCACGCATGTTCAAACCCCAAAGCTTAAACAGAGCAGCCAATATGGATTTAGTAAACTGTGCCGATAAATCCACTGAAATTAACTTTCAAAAGCTGGGAATATGTCAGGTGTAGACGTAAATAGATCGTTGAATACACATCTAACAAAACTCAAGTAAGACTAGAATATTGTCAAGAATTTGTCACCTCTCTCCAAAATCACACAGCAGCGGTGCAAATACTGTAACAGCACTGGGAAACACAGGTTTATGGAATGAATTATAGTAGCCATTTCAAACAATGTAAGACCAACAGTGAATCTGGTTAAAATAGCAAACACACTATTGGTGTCTAGAGTGTCACATACCAAATAACTAAATTGCTGCCAGAGGAAGTGGTGGAGGCTGGTACAATTGCAGCATTTAAAAGGCATTTGGATGGGTATATGAATAGGAAGGGTCTGGAGGGATATGGGCCAGATGCTGGCAGGTGGGACTAAATTGGGTTGGGATATCTGGTCGGCGTGGACGAGTTGGTCCGAAGGGTCCATTTCCATCTCTATGACTATGACTCTATGATATGATCACGGAACAGGAGCAGGCCATTCAACCCATCGAGTCTGCTCTGCCATTTAGGAAGATCATGACAAAATCCACATTCCTGCCTATCCCAAATAACCATTCAATAATTAGCTTACACGAATCTACCCACCTCTGCTTTCAAAATATTCCAAACTCTGCTTCCACTGCCTTTCGATGAAGAGAGTTCATGATCCTCTGAGAGAAAACATTTCTCCTCATCTCTGTCTTAAATGGGTGACCATATAATTTTTAAACAATGAGCCTTAGTCCTAGACTTTCCCACAAAAGGAAACCTCCTCTCCTTATCCCCCCCCCCCCCCCAAGACTTCTCAAGATCTTATTTTTTAATCAAGGTTGCTCCTTATTTTTGCATTTTATCAATAGGTCACAGATCAGACACTCAAAAAGGTTTTTGCTATTGTTACTAAACTATTGCTTGGCACAGAAGGCAGGGGAGTGCCTGTGTCAGATGGCATTCTGTTGGTAAAATCTTTCTTCTGGTCGCAGTGGACTACCCCCTTCCTACTGAGAAAACAGGAGCCCCATGGAATATGTTTCTCAGCTACTGAACTGTTGAGGACAATAGTGGACTGTGACAGGAGGGAGGGAGAAGTAAGAGCAGGAAATAATAGGAAGGAATGAATCTTGTTTATAATTTTATGTATCCCATTCTTGAGCCCAGAGGGCAGAATTTAATCAGTGACTAAACATATTGTATTCTCTAAGGAGATAATTATTGCTAACATGATTCAAAATACTTACCTTTTGTTATTCATGTCTTTTATATGCTCAATTTCTCAGTATCATGCTCCCACATGAACCACCAAACAGAGTAGACCCAACCTTGCACAGAATCAGCCTGCAGGGGGCACTCTTATTCTACTCAATGACAGGAACCATGAAAATGGGGTCCAAGCTTGATAGGGCTACCAGCAAATGAAGAAATTCTGTATTTTGAGTTCTTGTTTCATAAGGAATTTCTGTTATGAGAATTAAAAAGTGCAGGAACTGCAACCATGACAATAGATCCAAAAGAATACTTCAATTCAGCTACCTGGTTGAACTGAACATGTGTCCGAGAAACAACAGTCTTACCACTCTCCATTAATACACAGATTACAGTCGTACACACTTGCTTAAATCTATGGACATTCTTATCCATTTATTCTTTTCCTTCTCTATTTCTCTTTAAGTCCCCTATCTCACCTTAATCCTGCATCCTTGGCACATACCATACCCCACTTCTTAAAACAGAAGGATGACCTGCATCAATCCAGCACCACACCTGCTCACCAAGTGTTCAAGAAAGAATATAGGAGTCGCTTGGTTTGAGAGACTTTATTTTTAATTTCAGCTTGCTCATCAAATGACTCTGTGCTCCATGCTTTGTTCCCTGACGACACACACCAAAACAAACATCGACCGTGCCTGGAGGATTCTTTGGTCTGCCTGAAATTGGTTGGTCTTCCAGAACAAGGAGTTGACTCCAACCGAGTGTTGCAGACTGGCATATTCCAAGGACCTGGACTATGTGCTGAGGGACGCAGTAAAGCTTGGGGCAGCTGCCACCTAGATGGAGCGGGGAAAGACAGACCACTGTCTGATGTCTTCCTGCCGAAGATAAAGGGGGGTCCATTCAGTTATCGGATCCTCCTGGTGCCTCTAATGTATATAAATATAGTATTGTATGTGTAAGAGAGGTGTTTGGCTTATAGGTTAGAGCCAAACTCCAGTATTGTTTCCTAGATATGCAACTGTGCAGAACAGAACTGGGTTTGTTACTATGTGTACATATTAATGATTTTTTTTTATGAATAAAGTATATTTTTTAAATGTAAACAAAATCTTTATTTTTGGCTTCAGCTTGCTCACCAATTCTAGGGCTGAACCCAGTTCCTACGCCTCCATGGTTACACAACACCAATGTACTTGTGCAGGTTAGGGTGAATTGGCCAAGCTAAATTACCCATCGTGTTCAGGGATGTACAGGTTAGATGCATTAGTCAGGGGAATGGGTCTGGGTGGACTACTCTTCGGTGGGTCAGTATGGACATGTTGGGCTGAAGAGCCTGTTTCCACACTGTAGGAATTCCAATTCCAAAAAAAAACTGTAATTGCAGAGCAATGTTTCCTCTT
Organism: Chiloscyllium plagiosum; assembly: GCF_037043375.1. Lineage (NCBI taxonomy): Eukaryota > Metazoa > Chordata > Chondrichthyes > Orectolobiformes > Hemiscylliidae > Chiloscyllium > Chiloscyllium plagiosum. The sequence continues at coordinate 10,145,475 of NW_028270158.1, read as the reverse complement.
GAGTCGCTGAAGTCTATTTTTTCACAGCTATGCAAAGCAAACATATACCACATTCAATCCTCCTGAGTCATTTCTTTGTTACCAAATATTTTGTTTATGTGATTGCTGACTCCTGCCTCTGAGATGCCCATCACCAGAGATTCCAATTTGCTGCAAGTAACAACAAAAAAGCTGAATTTGTTGGTCACTGCAAAGACTACAGACCCTGACAACATACCAGCTTTAATGCTACAGACACATGCTCCTGAACTATCCAGGCCTTGAACCATGTCTACACTGCCATTTACCGGAAAACTGCCTGTTTATAAAAAAAATGATAAATCCAACCCAGCCAGTTACCACCTCATCAGCCTTCACCCAATCATGAGTAAAGTGGTAGAGTGAGTCTCATCCACTAATTATCCAAGCCTTGTGTATTTGCAGTGAGGACTCTCCTGAAAGAGACTCCACTTATTTGGAAAGTGTCTAACTACAACATCATTTACAAAGCTCAACACTACGTTGAAGAAAGTGTTCTGATTGGTCAGAACTCAACCTATTTGATTAAGCACACACAACTTGCATTATCAGTGAATCAGGACACAAATCAGTAAAGTTTCTTCTGCAACATCTCTTGACCTACATCAATTAGAATAACACCTTCAAATTATCTCCAAGTTGCACAGCATCTAGACTTGAACAAATGTCATATGTCACATGACACCAGGTTATAGTCCAACAGGTTTATTTGAAATCACAAACTTATGGAGTGCTGCTTCTTCGTCAGGAGAAGTGACTTCACCTGGTGAAGCAGCAGCACTCCGAAATCTTCACATTTCAAATAAACCTGTTGGACTATAACCTGTGGCTGTGTGACTTCTGACCTTGTCCACTGCAGTCCACCGGCAGTTCCACTTCATGAACAAATGTTGGCATTCCACCACCATCATCACTAGGTCAAAATCCTGGAAGTTCCGAATTAACACTGCTGTGGGAAAACTTCCATTACATGGATTTCATTTGGTGAAGAAAGCAGCTCACCATCACCAACATGGTGATAAATGCTGACCATGCCCCAAAGCAATGCCCATGCCCTGAAGAAACTGGTTTTCTTCCTGACTTCCTGGAACATGATTCTACCTAATTTACATGAACCTTTACCCTAACTAAGAGGATACACTATAACACTAACATCGATTTGTGTATGATTTGCATTGCCTTTTGTGATTTATTGCATTCTAAAATTTGCAACATTGAAAATGCAGAGGGAGCAAACAGAATTAAAAACAAACACAAAACGTTTTTCTGCATTGCGACAGTCATGCAATGAAAGAATGAACTTTTGAAAATCTGGCCTTTCATTTTGACAGAAGATGCATTGGAGGTGTATGAATAATTCGATTACTTCCAAGCCGTAACTTGTAACCAAGCCAAACATGTCCTTCAATCTATTTGTGCTCCCAGTGATATAGTTGGAAAGCAGAACTGAGCACAAACTCCATAGTCAGCTTCGATCAGTCACACAGAATGTACATGTGTGGGTTCACTCTGCTGCAACACCTTGGTACAGACTCTGCAACAAGAACGTTGTAGATGAGGAACATTTGTTCCTTAACACTATCGGGGCACTTTTTAAAAATCAGCTACAGTGGAAGTAAAACCAGCCCCATCATGCTTTCTTTCCTCACCCCGTCTGATTCCTGTTTGAACAACTTTAGCAGGATTTAGCTGTAATGTTGCTGCCACTTCCTACTTCTGGTTCGGCTACCGCAAAATTCTCCAGTTTTTTTATTCATGGACCGTATTATAGAGTCATAGAGATGTACAGCATGGAAACAGACCCTTCGGTCCAACCCGTCCATGCCGACCAGATATCCCAACCCAATCTAGTCCCACCTACCAGCACCTGGTCCCATATCCCTCCAAACCCTTCCTATTCATATACCCATCCAAATGCCTCTTAAATGTTGCAATTGTACCAGCCTCCACCACTATCTCTGGCAGCTCATTCCATACACGTACCATTCTCTGCATGAAAAAGTTGCTCCTTAGGTCTCTGTTATATCTTTCCCCTCTCACCCTAAACCTATGCCCTCTAGTTCTGGACTCCCCAACCCCAGGGAAAAGACTTTATCTATTTATCCTATCCATGCCCCTCATAATTTTGTAAACCTCTATAAGGTCACCCCTCAGCCTCCAACGCTCCAGGGAAAACAGCCCCAGCCTGTTTAGCCTGTCCCTGTAGCTCAGATCCTCCAACCCTGGCAACATCCTTGTAAATCTTTTCTGAACTCTTTCAAATTTCACAACATAGGAAGGAGACCAAAATTGCACACAATATTCCAATAGTGGCCTAACCAATGTCCTGTACAGCCGCAACATGACCTCCCACTCCTGTACTCAATACTCTGACCAAAAAAGGAAAGCATACCAAATGCCTTCTTCACTATCCTATCTACCTGCGACTCCACTTTCAAGGAGCTATGAATCTGCACTCCAAGGTCTCTTTGTTCAGCAACACTCCCTAGGAACTTACCATTAAGTGTATAAGTCCCACTAAGATTTGCTTTCCCAAAATGCAGCACCTTGCATTTATCTGAATTAAACTCCATCTGCCACTTCTCAGCCCATTGGCCCATCTGGTCAAGATTCTGTTGTAATCTGAGGTAACCCTCTTCACTGTCCACTACACCTCCAATTTTGGTGTCATCTGCAAACTTACTAACTGTACCTCTTATGCTCGCATCCAAATCATTTATGTAAATGACAAAAAGTAGAAGGCCCAGCACCGATCCTTGTGGCACTCCACTGGTCACAGGCCTCCAGTCTGAAAAACAACCCTCCACCACCACCCTCTGTCTCTACCTTTGAGCCAGTTCTGTATCCAAATGGCTAGTTCTCCCTGTATTCCATGAGATCTAACCTTGCTAATCAGTCTCCCATTGGGAACCTTGTCGAACACCTTACTGAAGTCCATATAGATCACATCTACTGCTCTGCCCTCATCAATCTTCTTTGTTACTTCTTCAAAAAACTCAATCAAGTTTGTGAGACATAATTTCCCACTCACAAAGCCATGTTGACTATATGATGAGGGTGTCCATCTCTAATTGCCCAGAGGACAGTTAAGAGTCAACCACATTGCTGTGGGTCTGGAGTCGCACATAGGCCAGACCAGGTAAGGATGGCAGTTTCCTTCCCTAAAGGACATTAGTGACCCAGATGGGTTTTTCCCAACAATGGCTTCATGGTCATCGTTAGACCCTTAATTCCATTTTTTATTATTGTATTCAAACTCCATCATCTGCCCTGGTGGGATTTGAACTCAGGTACCCAGTACATTACCTGGCTCCCTGGATTAATAGGCCAATGATAGCATCACTAGCCATTGCCTCCCCTTAATCGGTTTAATGGGACATTAAAGGAAGTTAAATTGCATAATCTCTACCTATACAACAGATTGTACAGCATTTCTCACACTCGGTGTCGCTATGGAGCAAAACACAAGAAATAGCTTTCAAAATTTATTTCCATTATTTCTGTCTGTTAGCAACCTTCTTGTTTATTTTTGGACAGACATGTTCTCTGACCGACATTGTTTCCAGGAAAAAGACCTTCACATTTGCTGTTGTGACTGAAGGATATTTAGCCAAGTTAACTATAATGCAAAATCAGACAATATTAATGTTCTTTTTCTTAATTTATCCTATTTTGCAAATTTACGTGTTCAGACATGTTAGCACACACCTCTGGAGCAGGTGGGACTTGAGCCCGGGTCTCTCAATCTAGGGGTAGGGTCACTACCACTGCACCACACATTCCGTGGAAGCAGGGAGTGATACTTCCATGTTTCAAACTCCTGTTCTTTCTCTGAAAGAGGCTGACTGAGATGTTGAAAATCTAGTGCGTGGACACCCACGGAATCAATTTACAATTTGACTGGATGCTCAGTACCAGCACCCCAGCGCCTCAGAACCAGCGGCATGGACAAGTTGGACCGAAGGGTTTGTTCCTGTGCTCTATAACTGAAGTTTGCATGTATAACTCTAAAGAATCCGTTGATAATTTGAGATGCATTATAGAAAATATGATGCTTCCTGCTTGCTGATCCAACTGAAAAGATTAAATGCATGCACTATATCCACATTGAGAAATTTAAGTCTATTCTTTGACCTCTACCACTTGCATGCAAAGCTAATTCCAGAATGTTCCAGTTAGAATGGTATCCTGAGGTGTAAGGAGTTTGGATTTCGCAAGCCACTTCTCATTATTACTTATGGCAAATTTGAAGCATGAATGTTTAATTAGGTTTGCTGTCAGCAGAATGGAAGTTATTTAATAATGAATTAACATAAGGAAGGACATCCTCATTATAGTGTCTTCATGGGCGTGTGCGGGTTGAGTTCACTTTCTGAAGGGAAGTGGTTTTCCTGGCGCAATTAATACCTCCACCAGAGAGTACAACCCACACTGACCTCAACAGTTTGTTTCCACATCACAATTCTCTTTGAAAAACGTATACTGGCTCACGAAAAAGTATTGTTTATTTAAAAGATGCAATATCAATGTACACCTGTCAGAATTGAGGTAGCTGAACCTCTTGTCTTTGGCTTTCTCTTAAAGAACAGTTGACTGTAATTGTCATGTTACTTTTATTTATTCATAAGATGATGGGCAGCATTTGCAACAGTACGTCAAAGGTGACTCAATACCAGCTTCTCAAGGGCTATTAGGGTTCAGCAGCAATCCTAATTAGCATTTTGAGTCTTCTCTTCAAAACTGATCCTTCCTGCCAGTAGCTTTGCATAGTTCACAGTATGTTGATAGTATTGAGGGCTATTGCAGGCTGCAATGCGACATAGACAGGATGCAGAGCTGGGCTGAGAAATGGCAGATGCCATTCAATCTGGATAAATGCGAAATGATGCATTTTGAAAGGTCGAACTTGAATGCTGAATATAGGATTAAAGACAGGTTTCTTGGCAATGTGGAGGAATAGAGGGATCTTGGTGTTCAAGTGCAAAGATCCCTCAAAGTTGCCACCCAAATGGATTGGGATGTTAAGAAAGCATATGGTGTTTTGGCTTTCATTAACAGGGGGATCGAGTTTAAGAGCCGCAAGGATTTGCTGCAGTTCAACAAGACCCTGGTGAGACCACACTTGGAATATTGTGTCCAATTCTGGTTTAAATTAAATTAATTAACAACTTCAGCCCAATTAATTAACAACTTCAGCCCAACAAGTCCACACCGAACTGCCGAAGTGCAACCCACCCAGACCCATTCCCCTACACCTAACACTACGGGCAATTTAGCATGGCCAATTCACCTAACCTGCACATTTTTGGATTGTGGGAGGAAACCGGAGCACCCAGAGGAAACCCACACAGACACGGGGAGAATGCGCAAACTCCACACAGAGAGTCGCCTGAGAGAGGAATTGAACCTGGGTCTCTGGCGCTGTGAGGCAGCAGTGCTAACCACTGTGCCACCATGCCGCCCATGGTTATCCTATTATAGGAAAGATACAGGGGCTTTGGAGAGGGTGCAAAGAAGGTTTACCAGGATGCTGCCTGGACTGGAGGGCTTGTCTTACGAAGAGAGGTTGACTAAGCTCAGACTTTTCTCTCTGGAAAGAAGGAGGAAGAAAGATGATCTGATCAAGATATACAAGGTAATGAGAGGAATGGTTAGAGTCAATAGCCAGAGACTTTTCCCCAGGGCAGGATTGACTGGCATGAGGGGTCATCGTTTTAAGATATTAGGAGGAAGGTATAGAGATGTCAGTGGTAGGTTCTTTACACAGAGAGTTGTGAACGCATGGAATGCATTACCAGCGGTGGTGGTGGAAGCAGAGTCATTAGGGACATTTAAGCAACTGCTGGACATGCACATGGATAGCAGTGAATTGAGGGGTGCGTAGGTTATTTTATTTTATATCAGAAATAATCGTCAGCACAACATCTGGGCCGAAGGGTCTGTTCTGTGCTGTACTTTTCTATGTTCTATCTATGTTCAGAATTTCAGTGGTAATCAAAACAAAGACGACATTGATGGGGTTTCTCAGGCCATGAAGTAGAGGTTACAGCATTGGCCCAAACTGAACATGCTTTCGAGATAGCCTTTTGCTCTGCCTCCAGCACTCTTTGCTGACTCTGCGCAAAACAGCTTGAAAGAAAATTCTGCTATTAATTCAACATTAGCTACCAATACCTTCGCAAAGTCTTTGATCAAGTTTTGGTTTTGCACATTCCCTTCACTAAATATAAAGATTCATTCAAATATTGAATGGTTTGAAACAGAACTTCATACAGACCTAACAAACCATTTCGATAATTCTAGTTCTGAAGAAGGATCACTGGACTTGAAACATTAGTTCTGCTTCTCTGTTCACAGACGCTACTAGTCCTGCTGAGTCCCTCTCTCCAGCAATTTTTGTTTTTGTTTAATTCAAATCTCCAGCTCCTGCAGTTCTTTGATTTATATTAGGAAGTTCAAGGGTGAGATCATTCAGAACTTGCAGTAGGTTTTACAAATTTAGAGACTAAGACAGGAATTTTAGTGGAGACATTCACCTAATAGTCTCAGAAATTGCTGGAAAAGCTCAGCAGGTCTGGCAGCATCTGTGGAGAGAAATCAGTTAACGTTTTGGATTGAGTGACCCTTCCTCGGAACTGGTTAACAGAAATGCTAACTCTGGTTTCTCTCCACAGATGCTGCCAGACCTGCTGAGCTTTTCCAGCAATTTCTGTTTTTGTTTCTGATTTACAGTATCCATGATTCTTATGGGTTTTTTAACCTAATATTGTCTTTAGATTGTTGATTGTATTTGCTCTTCATTCTCAATGATTTCTGTTTTTTAATTTTAATTTCCAATACTTGTTTTTTTTTAAATTCCTGTCAGATTATATTTTGTTCATTGGAATCCAATGTAAACTAAAACAGCGCTGTTTTACGTTGATTATCTCGCCATGGCACCTTAGTGCCACATCTATGTGTAGTTTCCGAGTGTTACAAAAAAAGAAATGCACGTTTAACATTTACTGCTTATCATTTTCACTGACCTTTGGTGATCCCTGAGGTCAAATTCACTTCTGGGTGAAACATGATGAGCCATAATGGTTTCTTTGGCTTCCCCCAGAGAACATGCAAAGTGAATTTGAAACAGAAATCAATAACACCTCAGTGAAGTGAGGGAGCCTGAGTCTAGATGCACCAGGAACTAGCTATGGTGTAAGTTTAATCTAACTCCCCGATTGGGAATCCCAAGGGGATGGCTGGAGGTTACTTTGTGCCTGGGATTACTCACTGCACTTGTTAAAATGAGAACAATTGGGAGTATAGATCCAGTGATGTCCGTTCCCTTCAGTTCTTCACCAGCAGGTTAAATTAAAATTGGCTATATTAAGATTCTGTACAAAGTACCATTATTCTGTAAAAAAGTACCATTTAAGGAGTTGGTCGCTCAGTCGTCTGTAAGCACATAATCCTGCAGACTCATCAGCAAACATAACTATCAGCCAGTCATTTCACAAGTCAAGCAGAAAGCACTAGCTACATCATTTTCTGTCTTTGGGCCGTTAGCTCTGATGATTCATGGGTTCTATTTTAGAATGCAGGTTCATTGTTAGTTACAATAAACACAGTGTTTTATTTCCCAGTCATCAGCTGTAAACTCAAAGGACACTGCCTTAATGAACGCATATATGATAAACCTTGGATAATTTGTTTACGTTGTACAATGCAATGAAATGAAATCTCACTGTAATTTAAACAATGCATTCTTAACTTCAGTATCACTGTCTGGGAGCATCACAATAAAAAAAATTGAGCACTTTTTAATATGGTTTCCAGCTTCTTAAATTCAATTCCTATTATTGCCGGAGGAAAGTAAAACCCAAAATGAAAATAAAATGAAACCAGTGCTGAAAAATCCAATGACTGTATTGTAAAACTAATGGCTGCACAGGAGGCCATTGCTGGTACAATCTCATTGTGGCCTTCGGAGGGTTAATGTAAATGTCATCTGGACTCCTGAGGCGATTACATTCACTCAATCACTTTCAGATAGCCATTATTCTTTAGATAATCTATGTTCGGACAGATGATTTCTTTCAGAACCTGCAGAATTGATATCACAGCTCTTAATCCCGGCTTGAGCCCCTTGATTAGATTGTAATACCCAGTTATCCATTATGCTAAATACAGTGTAATGAACATTGCAGCAAGCTCTATATTGGCTTTGAATCAGGGAACTGATTAACACATGAGGCAAAGTGATCAGCTTTCCTTAATCCACTATTGTGGGATGTTTACACCAATCATGAATTAAATAAATGATTGACCTAACAGCCTATATGTAGTTGTTGAACTGCTCAAAGTGTAGGGTTTTCTAATGTATGAACAATAGGAAACAAGCAGGTGGGTAAAATTCAATGGTTACAATCACTAGAGAGAAGACTCCTTTCCTTGTGTGATAGCTTAAGTAATTCCAGGACAAACATGATGCATGTGGGTGGGTCCTTAATCAATCACTTGTCTCCTCAACATATAAACAGGTTCCCATTTATGCATGAGGAGAGCTGCTGCTCACGCGACCTCATTTCTTGTGAATTAAGATCATTCATCATTATTTCATCAGCCACCACACAGTCTCATTTTTCGAATTAAAGTTAAAATGAGAGTAAGGAGGCAGATTACTTTCCCGCCTGTGGATGCAATTCATCTGCAAGGAGCCCCTCTGCAGTTGAAGACATTTAAATAATCCATGGTAATGAGTGCTCGATAGACTTGTTGGGGAGTCAATTTTGCATTTAAGAGAAATGAAAACAAAAATCTCCAAGCTTGAATTAAAGCACAGGAGATGTGCAATTTTATTTCAAAAAAAGACAGGAAACATAGTTTTGTGGCATAATGCATTTCTATGTTAGATATTGTGAGAGAACTGGCCTGTGTTATTATAAGAGAGAGTGAGGACAGCAGATGGTGGAGAATCAGAGTCGAAAAGTGTGGTGTTGGAAAAGCGCAGCAAGTCAGCCAGCATCCAAGAAGCTGGACAGTCAACGTTTCGGGCATAAATCCTTCATCAGGAATGTGTTATCTTATCCCTGCAGCAACGCTGCCTTGTAGCACTATTTTTGATCATCACCAGACTAATACACATTGAGATTTCTCTCTGCTGCTAACACTCTCCTGTCATCACACAAAATGTGAATAAAAATTTGATTTGGTTTATTTATTATCACGTGTATTTATTCCAAATACGATATTGTTTAGTGTCGCAGCTCTCTGGCGCCATCTTGAAATGCAGAAAAATAAACCAAAACACAGAAATATACAGCCAGAAAAATTAAACAGTGAAGTTCATCTTGTGGTCTTATCTCAATAGATTTAGGTGGTCTTTGTAATAGCTCCTGCTTGTAGATCAGTCCTGGGCCTGGATCCAGGCTCCTCCAGCCTAGTTCCACATGTCTATGCCACTAAACCAACGACACTGCTGTAACTGCGCTCCACTGCTGCTGGAGCAAAGAGCCACCACGCTTCATTACCATGTGTTCACACTGGGCCGACCTCACCAACGCAGCCACCGTCGATGACGCAGGAACCTGTGCTGGAACCAAACTCACCATCGTCAAGCGCCCAGGCCTAGTCACAGACCTGGAGTCTCGGCTAGGTCTACCAATCTGGATTGGGGGATTAAGCCTGGGACCTGCTCCTTGCTCATTAGGAGACCTCGGGCAGGGTTGGAGCCATGTCTGTCTCATCCTGCCTACTTTAGTTTTGTTTTTACAGAAGAAGAGACTTCTTTAAAATGCTAGGGAAGCAAATTGTTGATTGGGAAGGAGGAATAGATGGAGGTTAGGACTAGTAAAGAAAAGTAGTGCTAAGGAAATTAAAAGGGCTGAAATCTAATAAATCCTGGGCCTGATAATCTATATCCCAATGTACCAAAGGAGAATGCTATGCAAATAGTGATGTATCGGTTGCCATTTTCAAAACTTTTTTAGATTTGGGAGTCGTCTGGGCAGATTGGAGGGAGGCAGATATAATCCCATTGTTTCAAAGAGGGGAGGAGAAAACTAGGATTTACAGATGGTTAAGCCTAGCACCAGTTGTCAGGAAATGCTAGGATCTATTATAAAGGATGTAATGATAGGACACCTAGAAAAATACCAATAGGATTAAACAAAGTCAACATGGATCTATAAAGGAAAATCATCTTTGACAAACCTTTCGGAGCTTTTTGAGCATGGGTAATCGGTCGAATAGATGAGGCTGGATTAGTGGATGTGGGGCATTACAGAAAGCTTTTGATTAACTCCCAGGCAAGAGGTCAGTATGCAAAATGAAAGTACATGGGATTGGTGGCAATATGTTGGCATGGACCGAGAATTAGCTAGAAAACAGGAAGCAGGAAGTAGAAATAAATGGGTCATGAAATTCAGTGATGAGTGGGGCACTGTGGGAATCAATGCTTGGACCCCAGCTCATCAGAATATAAAGTAACAATTTGGATGTAGGAATCAAATATTTCTTGATTCCATCACCAGTGAGAACTCTGTCCAGACCCCTCATGATTTTGAACATCTGTATCATGTCTCCTCTCGAATTCCCTTCTCCAGAAAAATAATCCCAACTCTCTGATCTATCCGCTTTTCTCCTCTATTGAAGTTTCCCCCTGCTGGAACCCTTCCTTGTGAAGCTTTACTGCCCTCTCGCTAATGACTTCACATTTTTCTTAAAGAACAAGACACAACACTCCAAGTGAGGCTGAAACAATGTTTTATACAACTTTAAACAAAGCCTGTTTACCTTTGAATCTCTTGGGAAATTTTATGTGTGAACCATCGCACTAATGATTGCTGCCAACAATCGTTTTGGGCTTTCTACCTCAGAAAAGTTGTGTCTGATCATCATTTAGAGTACCTGGGATAGAGCTAGATGGATTTTTAGATCTGAAGGGAATTAAAATATATTGGGATAGTATAGGAATATGGAAGTTAGGTGAACAATCAGGGATGATCTTATTGAATAGCAGAGCCAAATGACCTTTCTTCTTTCCAATAATTTCTTATATTTTTACAATGGAGTTAAATGCAATTATTGAGAGGGAGGCCTTAATTATATGGTTAAAACTGTCAAATTTGATTCAAATCTGGAATTAAGCATTAAAATTGTCAATTTCAAAATTTAATATTTGGAAACATATGGTTACTAGGACTGTAAATCCCAAAGTTGAATCTGTTTTTCATGGTCTTATTTGAGGAAACAAAGAATATGAAGCAATGTCAATCATTTAATGTTTCTACATAATGGGCAGAACAGAGATTGTTGGTCTCTCTCTAAGGCACCTGCTGAAACCACGAGAGAAAAATCGTGGTATTGTTGGTTACAGCACATCTGTTCCTGAACTCAAGATATGGATAGTTTACTTGCTGTTTTGCATTGCTAAGTGCCAGTTGGCGGGGATATAACAATTTTATATATTCACAGAGTGGGTGTTTCATTTTATCACTGCTGAGGGCTAATGTTACTGCTCCTGTCAGCATTGTGATAAATGATTAGCTTTTCCATATGGGCCCAATGCGCTGCTTCATTGCTGATTTCAATAAACATGATTGGTGAGGTTCTTTGGTTTGCTTAATGCAATATAAGTTCCCCACAAAGCACTTAAATCTATTACATTTTATGTTCCATCACAAGGATTTCATGCTCAGTCACAAGGTGGAATCTGATCCCAAACCCATCACAAGAATAGCATCTGATTGTGCAACCTCATGGAGACACTACAAAGCCATCTTTATCCTCTTGTCACATGAACTGGCTCAAACAGAGAAGATTTTTTAATTAACCAATCTGTCTTCTCTTTACTCCTGTTTCAAACATCACAAGGCCAGACCATAACGTACCAGTAAGCCTCCAAAGCAAAAGTAAAACAAGCTTTGAGTCCTTTACTCTGCCTTTAGAATGGGCCAATTTGATGAAAACAGAGCAGAGATTACAATTGGTGATGATTTATCATGTGGTTTGTTGTCACGCTATGAGGTTGGGTTCTGTACACACAGAGCGTGGTGCTGGAAAAGCAAAGCAGGTCAGGCAGCATCCGAGGAGCAGGAGAATTGACGTTTCGGGCATAAGCCTTTCATGAAGAATTCCTGATGAAGGGCTTTTGCCTGAAATGCTAATTCTCCTAACCTCCATCTATTCTTCCTTCCCAATTGACAATTTGCTTCCCTAGCATTTTAAAAAAGTCTCTTCTTCTGTAAAAACAAAACAAAAGTAGGCAGGATATCAGTTATTACCTCATGTAACTATACAAGATCACACAATCTTATAATCCACAAGCACCTGAAGGAGCAGCACTCTGAAAGCTAGTGCTTCCAATTAAACCTGTTGGACTATAACCTGGTGTTGTGTGATTTTTAACTTTGTATACTCCAGTCCAACACTGGCATCTCTGAATCATCACTGTAGTGCAGCTTACAAAGTTTTCTAACTCTGCCCACACTGTGGTATTTGCACTTAATAATGTGCAGCTTGGTGACATCATCATAAGGTTGCTCAGGGTTCTAATCCTTTATGCAACAGGTGCCATTTCTTTATGAACCTTACAGAGCTAACAGTGTTTGTGCAAAAGCAACACAGCGTATTTCACACAAATATAGCAATGCTCACACTTTCTACCCTAATGACTATCACATTTTACATTATTTATTCCCTTTACTATTCCAAGCTTTCAACAGCAAATCTGCTGATGGGAGTGGAGGGGTCTGATACCTCCGCATTATTTTGTAAATTTGCAATTGAGCAATTTTGCTTTGACTCCACACCAGCTAAGGTGGCTTTGATTCATAGTTGTGCCAAAATATGAATCAATCCTATTCTGGCATGTACTTCTCAGACTTCACAATCTAAGAATAAGGTGTAAGCCATGAGATGAGTGAGCTGTGAACCTGTAGAATTCTCTCCCACAGGAAGCTGTTGGGGTTGGTTCACTAGATATATTCAAGAGGTAGCCGGATGTGGCTCTTGCAGCTATGGGATCCAGGGGTATAGAGACAGAGTGGGAACAGGATACTGAGATTGCATGATCAGCCATGATCATATTGAATGGTGGTGCAGGCTCGAAGGGCCGAATGGCCTACTCCTGCTCCTGTTTTCTATTTTTCTGTGTTTCAACCAAATTTTTTAAGATAGGGTGAGAAAACTTGCTAGATCTTGCAGTGATAAGCCCTCCTGAAAACTCAATACAACTCACGCAAAGCTAAAAAATAAGGTAAGATCCAGCCCAAAGTATTTCATGGCACAATTTGATGAGCAGTATGGGAATTTTCCTAATGTCCACACCAAGATTATCCCTCAACCAACGGCATCAAAAGTTAATTAACTGGTCGTGTGTCTTACTTTCTATTTTTTTTTTAACAAGAATGACTCCAGTTGGTAAGATATTCATCAGTTATGAAGCCCTTTATTTTACAATAGCAGACATGTTATGCTTCTTCACCTTGATCCTGTATTTACCAATGGGTTTCACATTGGGACTGCATTGGCTGCCCTCGTACTTGGCTCATGGCCAGGTTTGGCCACAAACCCAGAAACATACAGGATCTATTGCATCAAAATGGAGGAGCAAGAGGACCCAGAAAAATTGCATCCTCTTACATTGTCAGGAAGCTTGGTTAGAGAGCAAATCAGGTCACCAGAAGCAATGTGTTATTCACAAAGAGGATGGCGAGTAATCTGCCAGAAAAAAACCATCTTGATAATGGTGAGGCAAGAATGCTGTGGGGAGGAGGCGAAACGTGCCATGGTTTATCTGGCTTTGCATTCAAGTGAATAAATTTTATATATATATAAATATATATATATATATATGTGGCTTTTTTTGATCGGAGAATTGCAGAGGACCCTGGAATGATCATGGCTACTCTACACACCCACAACAGACTGAGAAAACCTGGAAGAGTGAGATAGTTCCAGGAATGAGCCCATAACAGATGCACATCCCAAAACTCCATTGGAAATGGGCTGACAGTTGCTTCATCCAGTCATTCTGGATGGAGCTCAAACCAATATGGCGAGTTGCACAGACCTTGCATACTCACACAGTACACCTTACTGGTCCCTCAGCTTCTGATCTTCAGGGATAGAATGGCCACTGTTTTCAATGACCATTATGACAACTGTTGAATTGTGGTGCACCATCAAACAGCATAAATAAGCACTCACAATTTTGCATAGGTCTGTCATAGGAGACAGTGAGGCCTGCAGATGCTGGAGATCAGAGTTGAGAGTGTGTTGCTGGAAAAACACACTTTTCTAGCAACACACTCAATATCTATCATAGGTCTATTGCAATCACTGGAATCGTACTTACTTTTATCATATTCAAAATAGGTAAGAATATATTACACTTTTTTTTGACCTGGGATATGCATATCATTGGCATGGCCAGTAGGAATTGCCCATCCCTAGTTGCCCTGAGAAAGTGGTGGTGAGCCACTTTCTTAAGCAGCAGGAATCTGTGTAGTGTAGATACACCCACGGTATTGGTAGGAAAGGAGTCCCAGAATAGAGCTGTAGTAAAGGAATGCCGACATCATTCCAAACTGGGATGGTGAGTTATGTGGAAGTGACTGGTCTCCATTGCAGCTGCTATCTTTATCCTCCTACACAAGTTTGGGAGATGTCTTTAAAGGTGCCTTGGAAAATTGTTGGATGGTGTTGAGTTCTTCCGTATTGTTACTGCTGCTCTGATCCATGCATGTGGAGAATATTCAATGATGGTTTTGTCTTCGCCTTGTAGATAATGGATATGTTGTGAAGGAGTTAGGATTTGAGTCATTCACTGCAGAATTCCGAGATTCTGATCTGCTCTTGAATTTGATTTGATTTGATTTATTGTCACATGTACCTAAGTACAGTGAAAAATTTTGTTTGCAAGCAATACAGGCAGATCATAGTAAGCAATACATAACAATATTGGGTGCTTCGACAGAGTGAGGCATACAGGTTACACTGCACAGGAGATACGTGAAGCAAGATCAACATTATTTGAAGTTAGAGATTCCATTCAGCAGTCTAATAACGGCATGGAAGAAGCTGTTCTTGAACCTGTTGGTGTGTGTTCAAGCTTCTGTATCTTCTGCCTAACAGAAGGGGTTGTAGAAGAGCATTACTGGAATGGAATTGGTCTTTGATGATGTTGGCAGCCTTTCTGTAGCAACAGGAAGTGTAAATGGAGTCCATGGATGGGAGGTTGGCTTCCATGATGGTCTGGGCAGGGCACACAACCTTGTGTAGTTTCTTACGGTCCTGGTTGCCACACCAGGCCGTTATGCACCTGGACTGTATACTTTCAATGATGTGTCTGTAAAGGTTGGTGAGATTACATTTCTGGTCAATGGTAACTCCCAAGATGTCGATAGTAAGGGATTGAGTGAGTAATGCTATTGAAAGTTAAGGGGAAGTGCTCCATTAAGAAAACTTCTACATGCTTTTCTGTGCAAGTTGCAAGTAAAACTTTTTGTGGCATGACTTTAATCACCTTCAGAATACATTCATAACTGAAACTCCACAGGTCAAACAAGATAAAAGTGTGTCAAATAGAGGAGAATCTTTGACAGAAGATATTCCGCTTTGAAATGGAAATTTCATTCCACTGAAGAGTTCCAAAATGAGGGAGATGACAGAGGAAACCTTTTACACCAAAAATGATTTTAAAAATTCCTCACTTGGTTGATAAATCTTATAGGCACTTATAATGGATGTTTGTATGACTTAATTATAGTCCTTTCTCTTAGTTTTATGTAAAAATATAAACATATCAATAAGCAATTCTCCAAAAACCTTTATGATTGAGGATTCCTTTATTGTGTACTTATACAGAGATAAATAACCACAGTGCAATTACTTGATGCACTTAAATATTGATCATGTATGATATTATTATACATGTAGACTTGTTCGATTCATCAATAGATTTCCAAGTATTGGCAGGAATTCTGCAAGGAATTCTCATTCAAGAAATTTTCACAAAGTGACAGTCAAGGTTGGAAGTGTTTTAAAGTGATTTCAAAGCCACATTGCGATTCCCATTCACAGTGTGCTCTGAAAAGTGAGGTCTTCGAAGTACTTGGATTAAACTTGATGAGTTATCAGTGTGCCCTCCAGGTTGAGTAGAAACACAAGCTGCTTTTGCCAGTTACACCCCTCTAAATACTGTGCAACAATGCCACATTACTTCAGCAAGGTTTCTCAAATGGCACAGGATGGGTGGAGTTTAGTGATTGCAGGGAATAGGGCCAGCCGTTGACTGGAGAGTCGGTAGCAACACTGACCACAACCATTTCCTGGGGTTTGTTGGGAATAGTTCCTGGTAAAGTGGTCTGCTGGCTGCTCTCACGATTGCCAAAGCCTGCAGGGAGACTTCCTACCTTCAGCCCAACAGTAATAGCAGGGCCAAGGGAGCAGATGTCATTGGTAGTACTCCAGCCAATGCAGGGAAGAATGATCATCAGTACAAAGGACACCAGGGGGATCTTTCTGTTCTACTGGCAGTCTCCACCAGTGAGCAGTGGATGCCTGAGAAG
Source organism: Chiloscyllium plagiosum (assembly GCF_037043375.1). Taxonomy (NCBI): domain Eukaryota; kingdom Metazoa; phylum Chordata; class Chondrichthyes; order Orectolobiformes; family Hemiscylliidae; genus Chiloscyllium; species Chiloscyllium plagiosum. The sequence goes on along the minus strand of NW_028270158.1, from coordinate 10,128,904 downwards.
GAAGGACCTCCACCATCAGGGTAATACCCTTCCAGGTATTAAGTTCAGTGCCATAAGCACATTGCATTGCAAAATGGGTTTGACAAAAGACCTCCTCTAACATTATCAGTGTAAAATGCTAGAGCAGAAAGACAACTCCTGCCTTGTCAGTAGTAGACTCGCCAACTTTAAGGGCATTTAAATGGTCATTGGATAGGCAAATGGACAAGAATGGAATAGTGTAGGTTAGATAGGCTTCAGATTGATTTCACAGGTCGGCGCAACATCAAGGGCCAAAGGGCCTGTGCTGTGCTGTAATGTTCTATGTTGTCAGCAAGGCCATTCTCTAGTATTCTTTGCGTTGGAATGGTAAAGGCTCAAAGAACAGTTCTGATCACACTTGACATGTTGACCTTTTTCTAAGCAACCTGCTTGGAGTTCAGATCGCACATCCTTCTTGCTGGAGGTATTCCTGTGCGTTTTATTCACCTTCAGAAACTGTATCACCTGCATCATCTCACTGGGGTGCTCATCTGTAGAGATACAAATGATTTCCCATGATTAGGCCGCACACTGGACTGTACAGCATTAACAAGGAACAATGCAGGGAGTTATTAGTTGACTTTAATAAATAAATGATCAGTCATTATACATACTTTATAAAGAGAATATCCATTTTTATTGAAAAGCAACACAGAACTTAGATTATGACTTACCAACTCTTGAAGCAGTCTTCAAGGCGCGGATAGTATCTGCGAATCAGTCATCTGGGCAAGGATTTTCTCCAGGCTTGTTAGGTATTTCCTTGGCGGTCTTTTGGAGTTCAATGCTATAGACAATAGACAATAGGTGCAGGAGTAGGCCATTCTGCCCTTCGAGCCTGCACCGCCATTCATTATGATCATGGCTGATCATCCTCAATCAGTATCCTGTTCCTGTCTTATCCCCATACCCCGTGATTCCACTATCCTTAAGAGCTCTATCCAACTCTTTCTTGAAAGGATCCAGAGACTTGGGCTTCAAAGCCTTCTGGGGCAGAGCATTCCACACACTCACCACTCTCTGGGCGAAGAAGTGTCTCCTCAACTCTGTTCTAAGTGGTCTACCCCTTATTTTTAAACTGTGTCCTCTGGTTCGGGACTCACCCATCAGTGGAAACATGCTTCCTGCCTCCAGAGTGTCCAATCCTTTAATAATCTTATACGCCTCAATCAGGTCCCCTCTTAGCCTTCTAAACTCAAGCGTAAACAAGCCCAGTCGCTCCAATCTTTTAGCGTAAGACCTGATCTTTCTGATTAGTTAAGGTCATTGATTCTGTCTCAACAATCAATAGCACTTCCAGTCTTTAGAACATCAGTATAGTCCTTTGGTAATGCTGACCCATCCCTTAGCACAGTCATCTGCCATGGTTAAAGTGGCTGTCTCTCTTGGAAAAAAGATTCTTCTTCTGGATTGAATTACTGGAGGATAAAGTTCTCCTTTGCTGAAGCATGATCTCATGTATCATTTTCTCATACGAAGTCAGATTATTTTATGCAGGTCAAGTGGTTCATTTACATCGATAATAATATCACATTTGTATAAATAAACCAACACTCGTTCAGAAGGTTACCATTTCCGCTGACTATGTTGAAGTCCAAAATAACCAAAACTAGGTTTGACGATCATAACTACGCAAAATATTAAGCTGTTTAAAGTGTCAAGCAGATACAAACAATATCCTAAGGCCTGCAGTGGTCATGAAAGTAGAAGCTAATGGAAGAGTTACAGAGGAACATACTTGCTGATCCATTTGTATATCAAAAGGTATAATTGCCATAGTCCCTAGGCTCTCAGGTGGTTTAACCTGAGGATCACCACACCTCAGGCAAGGGAGGGCATTGAGAAGGAGAGTCCTTTATGGTACCTTCAGCTGCTGCAGTTGGAATTGAACCCACATTGTGGGTATCACTCCACATTGTAAAGCAGCCACCCAGTCAACAGAATTAACGACCCCTGATGGGTAATCCGCATCTGTATATTGCAATATGAATAATCAAAGGAGTTTTGGTGGTTCGGTAATCTAGCATCCATTACAGTAACTACGGTTAATGCAGTTGGCAACTGAAAATATCTGCAGTGATATGCACATGCCCAAAATACCTCATTAATAAAGTTGCTAACTGAAATCGAAATCAGAGACAAAGACAGAAATTGCTGGAAAAGCTCAGTGGAGAGAACTCAGGGATAACGTTTCGGGTCCAGTGACTCTTCCTCAGAACGGGACCGAAACGTTATCCCTGATTTCTCACTGCAGATGCTGCCAGATCTGCTGAGCTTTTCCAGCATTTTCTATTTTCGTCTCCGATTTACAGCATCCGCAGTTCTTTTGGTTTATTCAGATATGACACATTTTTGTCATTATGAACATTTGTCAGCTTTCCATTACTGCTCTTACTCTTCAGCTCCTTAGCAACTCCAGAATCAGCCCGTGTATATACAATGTCCCTTGAAGCTCCCCAGTTCACAGCTGAACTTCACGGAGGACAGCTATTGTAAATCAATAAGCAAAAAGAATAGTTCTGCAGCATAGCAACAGTAAATATAAACACAGTCAATGACAGGGTATATTATGTGCATGCACACATCGCACGAATCATGGGACAAAGAAACAACAAATGCGGCCAGTCATCTGATTATATGCACTTAATTTCCAGTTAAACAAATTTCATTCATATCACAGTTTATGAGTAACAGATAAACTCAGCAGAACTAAGCTGGTTTTGGCTGTGGATTTGGAGTTTGGACAGCAACAATACTTTCCAATGACTACACTTCATCTTCCAGATTCTTCTGCTTAAAGTGCCCATGATGGTCACACCGGGACCCTCACTTCATCAAGTGAATGTATATATTTTATATGTTGGTAGCTTTTGTGACAATTTGATGAAACTGGGCTGTGCAAAGTTGGTGCTACAGTTCCTCCTACCCTTGGGCAAACACAGGGGTGAGTTTTGACCATAAGCTAAAATCAGACCTCTGTGCGAAGAGAGAGGGAGAATAAAGTCACCAGGCGGTTAAGTATTGTCATAGTTATTGCCGAGCATTATTGTTAAGACCATGAGACATAGGAGCAGGCCATTCAGCCCATCGAGTCTGCTCCACCATTCAATGAGACATGGCTGACCTAATAATTTTCAATTCTATTTTTCTGTCTTTTCCCCAGAAACTCTTGATCCCCTTCCTGATTAAAAATCCATTCATCTCTGCCTTGAATGTACTTAATTCCCCAACGTCTACAGGCCTCTATGGCAACATATTGCACAGATTCACTTCAGAAGGTCCCTGACTTATGAACACAACCTCAAACAGCAAGTATCATTTCAAAGATCTGTCATATGAACATTTTCCTGTACGTACAAACAGCCCTTTACTTGCCCTGCTTTGTTTCTGACTTGTACACAAACCAACCTGCAAACAGACTCCAGAACAGAACTTGTTCGTAACCTGGGGACAACCTGCAGCCTGAGAGAGAAGAAATCCCTCCTTATCTCTATCTCAAATGTGGAACTTCTTATTCTGAGGTCATGCGCTTTGGGTCTAAACTCTCCCATTGGGGGAATCCACATCTACCCTGTCAAACCTCTCAGAATCTTACATGTATGTGTACGGAATGAGCTGCCAGAGGATGTGGTGGAGGCTGGTACAATTGCAACATTTAAAAGACATCTGGATGGGTATATAAATAGGAAGGGCTTGGAGGGATATGGGCCGGGTGCTGGCAGGTGGGACTAGATTGGGTTGGGATATCTGGTCGACGTGGATGGGTTGGACCAAAGGGTCTGTTTCCATGCTGTACATCTCTATGCTAGCTTATACAATCACTTCCGTGCATGTAAGTGCATTTGGAGATTTGTCTGTGAGATAATGGAGACCCCTACAGCTGGTGCTGGTGTGGACCTTTGGAAATTCACTGTGTGTGTGTGTGTGTGTGTGTGTGGCTTCACTGATAAATGACCTGAGACCAGTAATAATAAGTCTCACTGTTGCGTATGAAACTGCCCACATTACTAATGTCAACGGAGATGTAGGCTTTGGTCTACCTGTCCAATATCAACTCCTCGAGCTTGTGCAGATCACATGCAATATACTCCAACGCCATGTCGGTGATGCGTGGACACCACGAGAGGTCCAAGCTGCGCAGCTTGCGTAGGTTCTCCGCCACGAGCTCCACGCCGTCGTCGGTGATCTTGGAGCAGCCGGAGAGGCTGAGGGCGGTGAGGTTGGGCAGGCTGTGTACCATGTTCACCACGCCGTGGTTGGTGATCTCCCAGCAGGAGTTGAGGCGCAGCGTGTGCGTGGTGTAGCCCTGCTTGGCGGTGAAGTAGGCCATGGCCGTGTCCGTCACGTGGTAGGCCTGTAAGTTCAGCTCCGTCAGGTTGGGCAGCAGCTGCGAAATGGCGGCGATGGCGTCGTCGGCGACGTTGATGCAGTCGCTGACGCTCAGCGAGGTAATCCGCGCGTTCAGGCTGGACCACAGGCCGGCCTCCGTGAAGTCGTTGCAGCCTGACAGCTCAAGGTGGGCCAGCCCTTGCATCTGCTCCAACATGACCTGGGGGAAACGGAGAGAGAGCGAAGACAATGTGTAAAACACCGCAGCTTCCAATTCCCCGACTACACGAGCAATTCAAACCAGAGTTAAAAATCACACAACACCAGGTTATAGTCCAACAGGTTTAATTGGAAGCACACTACTTTCGGAGCTACGCTCCTTCATCAGGTGATAGTGGAGGGCTCAATCGTAACACAGAATTTATAGCAAAAATTTGCATGTGATGTAACTGAAATTATACATTGAAAAATTGATTGTCTGTTAAGCCTTTCATCTGTTAGAATACAGTGATAGTTTCACTTCTTTCATGTGTAAATCACAAAAATCACAATCAATTCAAAACGGCAACATAAAAAAAAAATTAATGAGGCAGAGAAATGAATTGCAGTTCCCCTCTCCAACCGCACACCCCAACCAGCAGAGGACAGGGATTACACAGAACTACCCAGGGAGAAATCAAAACATGAGAAGACTTTTTTTAAACAAAATTAGAATAGATTAATTATCTACAGTGTGGAAACAGGCTCTTCAGCCCAACAAGTCCACACTGACCCTCCAAAGAGTAACCCATGCAGACCCATTTCCCTCTGACTGATGCACCTAACACTACAAGCCAATTCACCTTGTCTGCACATCTTTGGACTGTGGGAGGAAACCAGAGCACCAGGAGGAAACCTACACACAACGAGAATGTGCAAACTCCACACAGACAGTTGCCCAAGGCTGGAATCAAACCTGTAACCCTGGTGCTGTGAGACAGCAGTGCTAACCACTGAGCCACTGTAGGGCCCTTTGATTTCTCTTCTCCCAAAATGGATCTTTTCCCGGTAAAGTTGAATACAGTCCTTCACAATTCGCTGGGTAAGCCTTCAGGACAAACGTTGGGGAATCTGAGTTTCTGTCTCAAGTGGCTATGGCATGGTCATACCCAATGCAGTTCCTTTTATTTATTCACGGGATGAGGGTGTCATTGGCCAGACAAGCATTTATTGCCCATCCCTAATTGTCCAGAGGGTAGTTAAGAGTGAGCCACATTGCTCTGAAATCACATGGAAGCCAAGGCAGTTTCCTTCCCTAAACGACATGAGTGAACCAGATGGGGTTTTTTTTCCTAACAATTGACAATGGATTCTTGGTCAACATTAGACACTTACTTCCAGATTTGTTTTTAAAACTGAATTGAAATTCCACAATTTGCCTTGTGACCCATGTGACCAGAACATTACCTGGGTTTCTGGAATAATATTCCAGCCATAATTCCACTTGGCAATTGCCTCAGTTATTTTACAATCTATTGTCAAATATAGAACAAAATAACTTATACAGATGGACTACAAGAGACTAGGTAATGTCAAACCCCTGGTGTCAGTGGTTATTAATATCATTCAAACCGTGATCTTATGTTGCATATTTTCATATTTGAACCAGTGACCATCTAGTCATGTACACAGTGTCCACTGGATGGCTTTACATGTGCTATGCAAAAATCTGTGGGATGTGAATCATAGCCAATAATTGGGCTGACCTAAAATAACACAGAGAATTGCAGATGCCGGAGATCAGAAATTGCTGGAGAAAGTCAGCAGATCTGGTGGTATCTGTAGGGGGAGAAACAGAGTTAATGTTTCAAGTCCAGTGACCCTTCTTCAGAACTGAAATCAGTTGACCATTGTTGAAAACTGCGCTGCTGTGGACTCTAAAATTGTTCCATCAGACTACAAATGATCGGATATTGAGTAAAATGCAGCTTGTGATGGATCTGTTCCTGTGTCACCTCAAGTTCAATGCAAACCCTCAACTTCATGAAGCTGACATATGAGGTTGTTTTTCAGCAGTGTCCTTTAGCTAATGTTCAGGTTAAAAATGTGTTGCTGGAAAAGCACAGCAGGTCAGGCAGCATCCAAGGAGCAGGAGAATCGACGTTTTGGGCATAAGCCCTTCTTCAGGAATTATTCAGGAATGAAGAAGGGCTTATGTCCAAAACGTCGATTCTCCTGCTTCTTGGATGCTGCCTGACCTGCTGCGCTTTTCCAGCAACACATTTTTAAGCTCTGATCTCCAGCATCTGCATACCTCACTTTATCCTAATGTTCAGGTTGTCCTGCTCACATAGGTTTCACTACTTACAGAATCCCTACAGTGTGGGAGCAGGCCATTTGGCCCATCAAATCCACACCGACCCTCTGAAGAGCATCCCATCCAGACTCAGCGGTATCCCTGCATTTCCTATGGCTAATCCACCTAACCTGCACATCTTTGGCATGTGGGAGAAAACCCACGCAGACACGGGGAGAATGTGCAAATTCCACACAGACAGTCATAGAGAGGTACAGCACAGAAACAGACCCTTCAGCTCAACTCATCCATGCCGAACAGATATCCCTACCTAATCTAGTTGCATTTACCAGCACCTGGTCCATTTCCCTCTAAACCCTTCCTATTCATATACCCATCCAGATGCCATTTAAATGTTGTAACTGTAGCAGCCTTCACTACTTCCTCATACACGCACCACCCTCTGCATGAAAAACTTGCCTCTGAGGTCCCTTTTAAATCTTTCCCCTCTCACCTTAAACCTATGGCCTCTAGATCTGGACTCCCCCACCCCAGGGAAAAGACTTTCTCTATTATCCTATCCATGCCCCTCATGATTTTATAAATCTCAGCCTTCGGCGCTCCAGGGAAAATAGCCCCAGTATATTCAGCCTCTCCCCATAGCTCAAATCCTACAACCCTGGCAACATCCTTGTAAATCTTTTCCGAACCCTTTCAAGTTTCACAATATCCTTCCGATAGCAAGGAGACCGGAATGGCACGCAATATTCCAAATATGCCTATCCAAATCTCCTGTACAGCTGCAACATAATCTCACAACTCCTATACTCAATGCACTGACCAATAAAGGAAAGCATACCAAATGCCTTCTTCACTATCCTATCCAGGTGCAACTCTACTTTCAAGGACCTCTGAACCTTCACTCCGAGGTCTCTTTGTTCAGCAACACTCCCCCAGACCTTACCATTAAGTGTATAAGCCCTGCTAAGATTTGTTTCGTCCGAGGGTGGAATCAAACCTGGGGCCCTGAGGTAGCAGTGCTAACCACTGAGCCACCGTATGGCCCTTTGTGAGCTTTTGATCAGTGGCAACAGGATACTTGTATATGGTCCTAACTGCATGTGTTCCTGCAGAAATAGAAATCATCGAGGGAACATAGTCACTAAGAAACCAAACCGAAAATTTAGAAGAAACTTCTTTACTCAAAAGAATATTGAGAATGTGGAGCTCATTACTGCAGACTATATTTTAAGATGAATGGATTCATACCAGGGAATGTGAGATGATTATGAGGGAAATGGGAAAAGAGGGCTGTGATAGTCAAGCCAGATAATGAAAGACTGAGAAACATAATCGCTGGAATGGACAGTTTCTCTGCTGTATATTCTTTGTAATATATCTAGCTGCCTCACCTTGACCCAAGTTTGCTAGATGGTGCCCCTCAGCTATTTATAATCAATTGTTTCTCTCTCTCACCTCTGGTCCTTTGTGTAATGTTGTTCATTTATCTCTGGCTCGTGCACTATATATTCAGACATAAAGGGTTTTGATATCATTAGTTGCAATCTCCTGTTAATCTACCAATCGACAAAGTTTTTTCATTAGTCCCTAGGAATCCAAGTAAACAAATGTGCTTTGTTTCTCCTTTGTCACGCATATTGTTGGGTTCTTTTTAACATTCACACTGAGAAACTGACCAGGCAATTCCTCTCCAAGATAAATATAAAAGTAATAGTGGTTAGGGTTTCAGTGCGCTCAGGAAGTAAACATGTCAATGCTTACAGGCATCTAACTAGATCCCATTGCTTATTTATTCATTCATGGGATATGAATTCACCACCCCAATCGTGGCAGGATTTGAATCCTTGTCCCAAGAACATTAGCCGAAGGTTCTGGATTGCTGGAACGGGGAGTTGAAATGATTCGCCATGCAGCAGTAGGGCTATTTAGTGCATGTGTCCCAGAGATGTTCTTTGAAATGTTCTGCAAGTTGGTGTCCTGTCTCCCCAGTGTAGAAGAGACCACATTGAGAGCAACGGACACAACCCCACCACCCTGTGACTGAACACCTCAACTTCCCCTCCCACTCTGCCAAGGACATGCAAGTCTTAGGCCCCCTCCACCACCAAATCCTAGCCAGCCAACGATTGGAGGAAGAACACCTCACTTTCCACCTTGGGAGCCTCCAACCATATGGAATCTATGTCGATTTCACCAGTTTCCTCATCTCCCCTGCCCCCACCTTATCCCAGATCCAACCCTCCAACTCAGCACCACCTTCTTGAACTGTCCTATCTGTCTATCTTCCTTCCCACTTTTCTGCTCCACCCTCTGCTCCAACCTATCACCATCACTCCCCCATGATCATCTACCTATTGCGTTTCCAGCTACCTTAACCCCAGCACCTCCCCCATCTCTCAGTCCCCTTTGCCATTCCCCCCTCCCCACCATCACATTTCTGATGAAGAGCTCATGCACAAAATGTCAACTTTTCTGCTCCTCAGATGCTGCCTGACTGGCTGTGCTTTTCCAGCACCACACTTTTGACTGCAATTAGTCCCCAGTTAAGGACCACCTCCTCCCATAGCAGCCCTGCAGAAAGCCTGTAAAGTGAAAGATGTTGAGGCTGTTGGTCGACTCCCATGTTGCCATTGATCAAGAGCTTATGATATATCATGCAACCACCTACTTAAAGAGGTCAACCTTGAACCTTGGCAAAAATTGGCCCACTGCTTCTCAAAAGCTAACATGGCCCAAGGAAAGCCAACTGCTGTGAAACAACCTCATATACAGCTTCCTGAAACGTGAGGATGAGAGGTTGCATTGTGAGGGCAGTGACAGGTAGGCAACCCTATCACTAGCTGAATTTCTAACCTGGTGGAACAATCTTAGAGTTCATAGCAGGGCAGTTTTCAACAATGGTCATTGAATTTTGCAACTTAGACTGAAGGTTTTTCACTCTGTGCTAGATTGAGGGAGCTGGAAGCTGAGTGCCACGTTCTTGCCCTCACTGTGATCCTTACTCTCCTCCCCACCTCCATCATGCACCTCTGGCCTGGCTCACTCAGTGAGCATGGGGCTCAAGTGCCTGCAATACTAGCAGCAGCCACTATGCCTATTGTTGAGCAATGCAGAGTTGCCAGCCTCTGGTTGTTCAGCTTTTCTGAGAAGAGGATCTTCGATCCCCCAAGATCCTTTGCAGGGCAAAGCCAGGTCTGTCTAGTTAAATCTTTGATTGGCACTTAGTGCAGATTACTTTCCAGAAAGGAGACGATATTTGGTTCTCCCCACTTCTCCTGCCAACGGATAAGATCCCTGACAGCCTCATTAAATTCTGCCCATTCTCGAGGGCTAAATATATAGAGATCAGTGTTGAAAATAAACCTTACACTTTCTTTCAGTAACATCTACAGCCATCAAATTAAGATAATTAGTACAAGAGCCAAAGGGAAATTGAGAATGTTTTTACATAGCAAATTACTTTAATCTGGAATCCACTGCCTGAAATAGTTGCAGAAGCAGAGTCACTAAAGGCAATCAAATGTACATCTGAAGAGGAAACCCTTGCTGAACTATCGGGAAAGAGCAGGGAGTGGTAATAATTGAACAGCTCCTTCAACGCACTGACACAAACGGACTGAAAAGTCTTCAGTCCAAGTTACAAGATTCAATGACCATTGTTGAAACTGCAGTGTTGTGGACTCTAAGATTGCTCTGGTAGACTAGAAATGATCAGATGTTGAACAAAATGGGGTTGTGTTGGACCTGTCATGGGCCCAGATTCGATTCCAGCCTCGGGCAACTGTCTGTGTGGAATTTGCACATTCTCCCCGTGTCTGTGTGGGTTTCCTTTGAATGCTCTGGTTTCCTCCCACAATCCAAAGATGTGCAGGTTAGGTGGATTAGCCATGAGAAATTGCCCATAGTGTTGAGTGCATTAGTCAGAGGGAAATGGGTTTGGGTGGATTACTTTTTGGAGGGTGGGTGTGGACTTGTTGGGCCAAATGGCCTGTTTCCACACAGTAGAGAATCTAATCAATTGATATGTCACTGCATTTTCAATGCAAACTCTTATCTTCATGTTTCATGAAGCCTGTATATGAGGCTGTCTTTCAGTAGTTTGCTTTTTTCAGTTAGTGTCAGCTTTTGTGAAGCCTTTTTTTGCACAGTTCAAGGTTGTTCTACTTACAAAGTTTTCACTAGAGTCATTGAGATATACAGCATGGAAACAGACCCTTCGGTCCAACACTATTGCCAGCATTTCGCCCATATACCCCAAAACCCTTCCTGTTCATGTACCCATCTAGATGCCTTTTAAATGTTGTAATTGTACCAGCCTCCACCACTTTCTCTGGCAACTCATTCCACACACACACCACCCACTATGTGAGAAAGTTGCCCCTTAGGTCCCTTTTGAATATTTCTCCTCTCACCCTAAACCTAACCCCTCTAGTTCTGGACTTCCCCCAAGGGAAAATACCTTGGCTATTCATCCTATCCATGTTCCTCATAATTTTATAAACCTTTATGTGGTCACTCTTCAGCTCTGATACTCCAGGGAAAACAGTCCCAGTCTATTCATTCTCTCCCTATAGCCCAAACCCTCCAACACTGGCAACATCCTTGTAAATCTTTTCTGAACGCTTTTAAGTTTCACAACATTTTCCGATAGGAAGGAGACCAGAATTGCACACAATATTCCAACAGTGGCCTAACCAATGTCCTGTACATCTGCAACATGACCTCCCAACTCCTGTATTCAATACTCTTACCAAATGCCTTCTTCACTATCCTATCTACATGTGACTCCACTTTCAAGGAGCTATGAATCTGCACTCCAAGGTCTCATTGTTCAGCAACACTCCCTAGGACCTTACCATTAAGTGTATAAGTCCCGCTAAGATTTGCTTTGCCAAAATGCAGCACCTCGCATTTATCTGAATTAAACTCCATCTGCCACATCTCAGTCCATTGGCCCATCTGGTCAAGATCCTGTTGTAATCTGAGGTAACCTTCTTCGCTGTCCACTACACCTCCAATTTTGGTGTCATCTGCAAACTTACTAACTGTACCTCTTATGCTCACATCTAAATTATTTATATAAATGACAAAAAGTAGAGGATCCAGCACCGATCCTTGTGGCACTCCACTGGTCACAGGCTTCCAGCCTGAAGAACAACCTTCCAGCACCACCCTCTGTCTTCTACGTTTGAACCAGTTCTATATCCAAATGGCTAGTTCTCCCTGTATTCCGTGAGATCTAACCTTGCTAATCAGTCTCCCATGGGGAACCTTGTCGAATGCCTTACTGAAGTCCATATAGGTCACATCTACCGCTCTGCCCTCATCAATCTTCTTTGTTACTTCTTCAAAAAACTCAATCAAGTTTGTGAGATATGATTTCCCACATGCAAAGCCATGTTAACTATCCCTAATCAGTCCTTTCCTTTCCTTTCCAAATACATGTACACCCTGTCCCTCAGATTTCCCTCCAACAACTTGCCCACTACTGATGTCAGGCTCACTGGTCTATATTCCCTGGCTTGTCCTTATCCCCCTTCTTAAACAGTGGCACCACGTGAGCCAACCTCCAGTCTTCCGGCACCTCACCTGTGACTATCGATGATACAGATATCTCAGCAAGAGGCCCAGCAATCGTTTCTGTAGCTTCCCATAGAGTTCTCAGGTACACCTGATCAGGTCCTGGGGATTTATTCATCTTTATGCATTTCAAGACACCCACCACTTCCTCCTCTGTAATCTAGACATTTTGCAAGGTGTCACCATCAATTTCCCTACATTCTATACCTTCCATATCCTTTTCCACAGTAAATACTGATGCAAAATACTCGTTTAGTATGTCCCCCATTTTCTGCAGCTCCACACAAAGGCTGCCTTGCTGATCTTTGAGGGGCCCTATTCCCTCTCTAGTTACCCTTTTGTCCTTAATGTATTTTTAAAATCCCTTTGGATTCTCCTTAATTCTATTTGCCAAAGCTGTCTCATGTCCCCTTTTTGCCTTCCTGATTTCCCTCTTAAGTATACTCCTACTCCCTTCATACTCTTCTAAGGATTCACTCGATCTATCCTGTCTATATTTGAAATATGCTTCCTACTTTTTCTTAACCAAACCCTCAATTTCTTTCCCTACCAGCCTTTCCTTTCACCCTAACAGGAATATACTTTCTCTGGATTCTCATTATCCCATTTTCCAGCCGTCCCTTTACCTGCGAACATCTGCCCCCAATCAGCTTTCGAAAGTTCTTGCCTAAATTTCAGAGCATTGCATTTGTAAATAATTCTGCAAATGTCCTAAATGTTGCAATTAATTCAGTTGAGATTCAAGATTTTAACGTAAGTTATTTCATTCATTGGTAATGAACAACAGACACAAACAATAATCCTCATGCCAACATCAACACAAATCAACAGTGTTTTCAGCTTACAGCAGCTAGCAAATAGAATCCAAACTGAATAATAAAACCCAACACAATATAAATACACTACAGACACATATTTCATATCGACTACATGCTGAATCTGAAATGATATGAGTAGGATCTTTTACAATGAATTGTGTTTGTGTTGAAGATGATGTTTGCATGAGAATGATCTGCACAGGATGAAAGTGGAAAGGAGAACATATTCTATTTTAATATAAAGGATGATAATTTTGGCATTATACCATTATCAGCAATTGTTCAAAATGGAAGTGTGTCTCTGCATATAATTGTGAACCAAAACTGCAGTTTGAAGATGTGTATCACAAAAATGGATTGGAGTGTGGGATGGTCAGGTGGAGTTTTAAGTAAGAGTTGAAGGGGAATGTTTTGTCATTTGGAGATCTAGGCTTATTTTGAATCCATGAATCATAACCTTTGAACTTCACTCTGTTCAAGTAACAGTCGGAAATCTGAAGGGTCAGTTTTCAATTTATTGATAAAAGGTAGCATTTTATTTTGAATATTTGAGTTTCATTTGGGTAATATAATTTGTTAGTTCTGAATTGCATTAATTTATGAATGTATTTGAAATTCATAAGTAACTGAAGTAGTAAATATTTTTATGAATAATTGTGTATTTCAGTATACCAATGCTGAGCTGCCAAATCTATTCCAATTCTATCCCATTTTGTGTGCTAGTGCCCCACAACTCAAGAACACACTCTGGTTGGGGGGACTTCAAAGTCCATCATCAAAAGTGACTCAGCAGCATCACTACTGACTGAGCTGGTCAAGTCCTAAAGGAAATTTTAATAATCGAAGATTATTGTAACTGCTTCAACCTTATATTCATCACTGTTGTGCAGGGCTCTCTTGTGATTGAGGATGGGGATATTGGTGGAGATTCCTCCTCCAGCAAGTTGTTCAACTCTCCACCACTGTTCATGAATGGTGAGGTAGGATTGCAGAGCTTAGATCTGATCCATTGTTTGCTGAATCCCTTAGCTTTGTCTAACATCTAACGCCTATGTTCCTGCATCCAGGAAGGCATCGAGCACCTCAAGACTTGCTGTTGGGAAAAGGTGGAAGCTGGGCGAAAACAGCGACAGGAGTGCACTGCCACACTAACGCCCCACCCACCCATTCCTGCGACCACCTTCTTCCCCCAGTGTAACACAGCCTGTGGTAGCCCCATCGGTCTGTACAGCCACCTATAGGCTCACCTTGAGAGTGGGAGAAAGTCATCTTCATCTGCGGGGAACCACCAATGATGACAATAACATTTTCTCTTATTTCTGAATCCACTGTGCGGACCTCTGAAGACTGTGAGTGGCAATGGGATAGAATTTGAACAAAGCTTGTATACTCTATGTCCTTGCCACCCTCAGTGCTGCTAAACATTGAGGAGTACCGATTCATCAGATTACAATAACAATAATCTTAGCAACTGTAATACGTATGATTGTATTTTAATTCAGTTAATGTGTTATTTAATCTTGCTTGTGAACATCGATGACTGCCCAGTGTCACATTCCTTTTATTGTTAGTTAACACTGGATCTGCTTTGACAGCACAACTCCAGAGGTCTGCTGCCTTACATCTTGGCCAGTCTTTAATTAGTACAAGTGGGAAAACAACAAAGGTCAATATCCACGAGTTATCTTCCTAAAAATATACATGTCCAGTACTCACAGTTAAGCTATAAGCATATTGCTGTCAAATCAGCCAGGAGGAATGTTGCCTGTATTACAAAGAGGTTATGAAAATGACAGACAGAGTCTTAATAACAGATGGTGTCAATATGTTGCACGCTAACAAGAAAATGGCAGTGCAATGTCCAACCACTAGTTCCTAATGCAATACACCTTCTGGCTTAGGAGAAGATAAAGAAACTCTTGGTGTGTTTCATAACTTCTCCTAAAGATGTTTGATTACTGTAGATCTTGTGTGATGACATAGCATTGATCCTCCAGTTCCTCAGCAAACCAACTGTCCACAATTTGCTCACTTCTCAATTAACCTGGATTACTGATTGCATATTTAACGGAAATAGGCACAATGGCACAGTAACATGGCATTCAGCACAAACTGTTTGTGCTCCACCCAAGCCCCTTTCCATCCTTCCTCCTCTTCATGTATCATGGTCAGCTCAGGAGTTGATCCCAAATAAGCTGATGTGGCTGAAGTCAATGAAACAGGTGTAGGAATGAAACTGGATGGACCACCTGACACTATTTTAGGCCCTATCCATGCCTAAATGTAGCATGAGCTGGATAATATCCAGGCTTGACCTGGCAAATGCAAAATAATATCAATGCCATACAAGTGCCAGACAACGACCATCTTCAATAAGAGAGAATCCAAATATTTTTCTTTGATATTTGATGGCAACATATAGAGTATTGAGTCTCCTATTATCAACATACTGAGGTTTACCATTGACCATTACAATTGAAATTGTAATGTGGCTACAAGAGCAGGTCAGAGGCTAGGTATCTTGCAGCAAGCAAGTGACTCTCCAAAATTTGTCCACTATCTACATGGTATAAGCCAGGAGTGTGATGGAATACTCCCCATTTGCCTGAATCAATACAGCTCCAGCAACACTCAAGAACTTGACACCCTTCAAGGCAAAACAAACACACTTGATTGGCACCACATCCATAAATATCCACTCCCTTCACTATCAATGCTCAGTAGCAGCAGTATATGTGAATTATAAGATGCGTGAGTGAAATTTATCAAGGCTCCTTAGACAGCACCTTCCAAAACCACAATTTTTACCACCTTGAAGGGCCAGGGCAGCAGATACATGGCAACACCACCACTTGCAAGATTCACTCCAAGCCGCTCACCATCCTGACTTGGGAATATATTGCTGTTCCTTCAGTGTCACTAAGTCAAAATCCTGGAAATCCTACCGTATAGCATTGTGGGTGTTCCTGCACCAATTGGACTACAGCAATTCGAGAAGGCAGCTTACCATTACATTCTCTCAGGCAATTAGGGATGAGTAACAAATGCTGGTCAGCCAATGACACCCATAACCCATGAAGGTTTTGTTAAAAAAACCCCATTTCAGATTGACCTGAATGTCCCAGGGGCCTGATGGTCTACATCCCAGGAACTGAAGGAGGTGGCTCGAGAAATCGTGGATGCATTGGTGATTATTTTCCAGAGTTCGATAGATTCGGGATCAGTTCCTGTGGATTGGAGGGTGGCTAATGTTGTACCACTTTTTAAGAAAGGTGGGAGAGAGAAAGCAAGAAATTATAGACCAGTTAGTCTGACCTCAGTGGTGGGAAAGATGCAGGAGTCTATTATAAAGGATGAAATTACGACACATCTGGATAGTAGTAACAGGATAGGTCAGAGTCAGCATGGATTTATGAAGGGGAAATTATGCCTGACTAATCTACTGGAATTTTTTGAGGATGTAACTCTGAAGATGGATGAGGGAGATCCAGTAGATGTAGTGTACCTGGACTTTCAGAAAGCTTTTGATAAAGTCCCACATAGGAGGTTAGTGAGCAAAATTAGGGCGCATGGTATTGGGGGCAAAGTACTAACTTGGAATGAAAGTTGGTTGGCTGATAGGAAACAAAGAGTAGTGATAAACGGCTCCATTTCGGAATGGCAGGCAGTGTCCAGTGGGGTACCAGAGGGATCAGTGCTGGGATCGCAGCTTTTTACAATATATGTTAATGATATAGAAGATGGTATTAGTAATAACATTAGCAAATTTGCTGATGATAATAAGCTGGGTGGCAGGGTGAAATATAAGGAGGATGTTAGGAGATTACAGGGTGACTTGAACATGTTAGGTGAGTGGTTAGATGCATGGCAGAGGCAGTTTAATGTGGATAAATGTATGGTTATCCACATTTATCCACTTTGGTGGCAAGAACAGGAAGGCAGATTACTACCTCAATTTAGGTAAAGGGGCAGTACAGAAAGATCTTGGTGTTGTTGTACACCAGTCAATGAAGGTAAGCATGCAGGTACAGCAGGTAGTGAAGAAGGCTAATAACAAGAGGAATTGAGTATAGAAGTGAAGAGGTTCTTCTGCAGCTGTACAGGGCCCTGGTGAGACCACACCTGGAGTATTGTGTGCAGTTCTGGTCTCCAAATTTGAGGAAAGACATTCTGGCTATTGAGGGAGTGCAGCGTAGGTTCACGAGGTCAATTCCTGGAATGGTGGGACTACCTTACGCTGAAAGACTGGAGCGACTGGGCTTGTATACCCTTGAATTTAGAAGCCTGAGAGGATCTGATTGAGACATATAAGATTATTAAAGGATTGGACACTCTGGAGGCCGGAAACATGTTTCCGCTGATGGGTGAGTGCCGAACCAGAGGACACAGCTTAAAAATACTGGGTAGACCATTTAGGACAGAGATGAGGAGAAACGTCTTCACCCAGAGAGTGGTGGCTGTGTGGAATGCTCTGCCCCAGAGGGCAGTGGAGGCCCAGTCTCTGGATTCATTTAAGAAAGAGTTGGATAGAGCTCTCAAAGATAGTGGAATCAAGGGTTATGGAGATAAGGCAGGAACAGGATACTGATTAAGGATGATCAGCCATGATCATATTGAATGGTGGTGCAGGCGCGAAGGGCAGAATGGCCTACTCCTGCATCTATTGTTGATTGTCGATTGTTATTAATTTAGGTACCTGAGCTAAGAAAAAAAATACAACCTTATGAGTATAGAATATCAGCCAGTTTTCTCCAGACTTTTCAAACTTAGAGCTTCTCTGAATAAGAGATGAATGAATACACTCGCAGTCACTGATGTAAAGAAAGATCTCAAAACAAGCTAAATTGATGATATCAGATATGCTACTTTTTAATGTGGGAATGGTCATTATGCTGCCAATCTTCCTAGACTTGTTTTATTTACACATTCATTCACTTGATGTGGGTATTGCTGGCTAAGCCAGCATTTTTTGTCCATTGCTATCTGCCCTTCAGAAGGTGGGTGTACAAACTGATGCAACTTTCTGGTGTAGGTACACAAGACAGTGCTGTTAGAAAGAGAGTTCCAGGATTGTTGATGCTTTTAGGTAGGGCGTTATCACCTTGTAGTGTGAAGGCCCAACACCATAAAACACATCATTGTGGGCTTTTGCTATCTTCATTCAAGAGCCATGAAAACTATTTCAGAAATCCATGTACAAACATGTTCACTTCTACTTTAGATGATAGTCCAACATGGTTGATTTGCAAGTACTAGCTTTCAGAGCGCTGCACCTCCATCAGGTAGCTGTGGAGCAGGATCATAAGATCATATGTCACTTTTTTTTATAAAACCTTAAGTTATCTTGAGAATGCGACTTGAAAGAAGTTCTGGGATTTACATATTAATGAACTGAAACCTGCAACCCATTCTAAAAGATGAAAGAATTAACAGCAATCTAGGTTTGTTCAATATATCATTTCAGTTGCATGACACTGAGATCTTTTGCTATAAATTCTGTGTTATGATCCTGCTCCACTAACTCCCTGATGAAGGAACAATGCTCTGAAAGCTAGTACTTCCAAATTAACCTGTTGGACTATAACCTGGTGTTGTGTGATTTTTAACTTGTGCACCCCAGTCCAACACCAGCACCTCCACATCATAGCTACTTTGTTCACGTCAGCTGATGTCAAGGAATTAAATTATATAATCAGCAAATTAGGACTGCACTTGGCTGTGAATATTTTCTTAAGAAAGGTGTAAATCCTTGTTTGCAGGAACCAGTTCAGTGGAAGTGCAAAGTATTAGGGAACAGATGATTCCTGAGCAAAGAAGCAGGCTTCTCAAAGAGAAATTGAGATATTCTTAATTGCATAAAAGCTCTCATTCTGTGAAGCCTATTCTCGTTTTCATTCTATGTTTCTGGTCTACTGATCATGAAATTCAGCCAGCTGTGTGATATCTATTTGGAGTGTGACACTTGGGTGTCAGGACCAGGGAGAGATGTCCCGGAAGTGGCATCTGAAGTGACATTCGGGGACAAGCTTCTGGGCTTGGATGTTTTGATGTGACATTCAGCTGTGATGTCAGGGGAGCAACATTGTTATTCAATAAATATGCTTTTAAATATTGTTACTAATCAATCTCTTGTGACATTGCACAAAGTATAGGGCATTGATGAGACCATAATCTTCAATCTTTATTTAAGGGAGAATGTAAATGTATTGGAGACAGTCCAGACGAGGTTAACTAGGTTAATAACTGGAATGAAATGGGTTCTTTTTGAGGATATGTTGGACAGGCTAGGCTTGATTCCCCTGAGTTTAGAAGAGTAAAGGGTGACTTGATTGAAGTATTTTTGATCCTGAATGGTCTTGACAAAGTGGAAAGAATGTTTCCTCTTGTGGATCAATCCAAAACTAGGGGGCACTATTCATAAACTAGGGATCACTCTTTCAACACAGAGATGAGAAGATTTTGTTTTCATATTCACACAGCACAGAAACCGATTCTTCGGCCTAACTAGTCCATGCCGAATATAATCCCAAACTAAACTCGTCCCACCTGCTTGCTCCTGGCCCATATCCCTCCAAATATTCCTTAGTCATGAACTTATCTAAGTGCCTTTTAATTGTTGTCATTGCACCCACATCCACCACTTCCTCAGGAAGTTGATTCCACATGCAAACCACTCTCTGTGTAAAACATTTGCTTTTCATGTCCTTTTACAATTTCTTTCCTCTCACCTTAAAGTGTGACCCCTAGTCTTGAAATCCCCATCCTAGGGAAAAGACAACTACCATCAACTCTATCTATATCCCTCATTATTTTATAAACTTCTATAAGGTCACCTCTCCACCTCCTACACTCCAGTGAAAAATGTTCCAACCTATCCAGCCTTTCTTAAAAACTCAAACCTTCCACATCCGGCAACATCCTGGTAAATCTCTCTGAACCGTCTCCAGTTTAATAATATCCATCTTATAGCAGTCAAGATCTGGAGATGCCGGTGTTGGACTGGCGTGTACAAAGTTAAAAATCACTCTACACCAGGTTATAGTGTGGTGGACTGTTGGACCATAACCTGGTGTTGTACGATTTTTAACTTTCTATAGCAGGGTGACAAGAACAGCATTCCAGAAGAGGCCTCAACAATTCCTGTACGATTTCAACAGGTCTTCCCAACTCTTATATTCAGACTGTAGAGGATTGTTTAACCTTGTCTCAGAAGCAAGGTCATTGAATATTTTTAAGACAGAGGTAGATTCTTGTTAGGCAGAAGAAACAAAGGTAGATGGGAATGTGGAATTTGAAACACAACAGATCAGCATGATCTTATCGAATGATGGACCAGGTTTGAAAGGCTGAATGGTCTACTTCTGCTCTTTCATATGTTCATACAATAAGTGAGATTAATAAGAACAGGAACACTATTTACTGTACATTATCAGTTTATCACCATAATATGTCTGTACGGCTACAAACTCTAAATGCTCTTTTAAAATAAGACCAGTTGAGGGCTTCAGATGTTTTGGGTCTTGTGCCACTATTTTAAGTTGTTGGGTCAAGTTTGCATATTCCAAAACGATTGGCATTGTTTTATTATACATTTTTAAATAAGGCACAGTCATTTACAATGTTTTTAAAAATTATAAATTTCTCATGCTGGTGTTCAAATACCTCTTTAGCCTTCACCTTCCTTATCTCCAAAATCAAATCCAGCCCTTTAACCCCCTCACCCTGAGATAGCAATGACCCATCACTCTGAATTCTCATGCCTCTCCAATTTGAAATGCTCCACCACTGGCAACTCTAGCCAGGCTCCAAGCCCCAGAGTTCCTGCCCAAACCTCTAGCCCATAAGACATTTATTCAAACCTTTCCCATGGTCAAACTCCATAACATGTGTCCTAAAATCTCCTTCCACAGCTCAGTGTCAAATTTTGTTTGATAACATTCCTGTAAAACACCTTGGGGTGTTGAATCATGTCAAAGATGCTGTATAAATGCAGGTTGTTGTTATTGTTTCCAGAGCATCGCCGGAGTATGGTAGTCAGGAAATTGATGGCACAATATGGGGTTAGCTGACCTCCTTGGCATTGATCATGATGAGTCAGACAATAAACAGTCTTTCAGAGTCAGGAGTAGATATTTTCTAATCAACCTTTTCAGAGTGTCTGAGCTGTAAAGAGAGACTAGAAAAAAATCGGGGTTTAATTGTAAAAAGTTGCAGCATGCTGCTATGCAGAGGCACCTGGGTGTCCTTGTGCATGAATCACAGAAGGTTGGTCTGCAGGTACAACAAGTAATTAGGAAGGCAAATGGAATTTTGTCCTTTGTTGCTAAACGGATTGAGCTTAAAAGCAGAGAGGTTATGCTGCAGCTATACTGGGTGCTGGTGAGGCCACACCTGGAGGATTGTGTGCAGTTTTGTTCTCCTTACTTGAGAAAGGATGTACTGGCCCTCGAGGAGGTGCAGAGGAGGTTCACAGGGTTGATTCCAGAGTTGAGGGGATTGGCTAATGATGAGAGACTGAGTAGACTGGAGCTATATTAATTGGAATTTAGAACAATGGGGGGATCTTATAGAAACATATAAAATTATAAAGGGAATAGATAAGATAGATGTAGAGGGGATGGTTCCACTGGTGGGTGAAACTAGGACACGAGGGCATAACCTCAAAATTAGGAGGAGTAAATTTAGGACTGAATTGATAAGGAACTTCTTCACCCAGAGGGTTGTGAATCTATGGAATTCCCTGCCCAGTGGAGTAGTTGACACTACTTCAGTAAATGTTTTTAAAACTATGTTTTGAACAATGAAGGAATTAAGGGATATGGTGAGAGGGTGGGTAAGTGGAGCTGAGGCCACAAAAAGATTAGCCATGATCTTATTGAATGGCGGAGCAGACGGCCTACTCCTGCTCCTGGTTCTTATGTTCTTATATTTTCTCTAGAGGGGTGGAGGTTGGAAGGAGACTTGATATAAATCGATAAAATTATGAGATGGGTTGACAGTCCGAATCTTTATCCCAGAGTTGAAATGTCCAAAACTAGGGGGCATGCATTTAAGGTGAGGGGGGGAAAGTTCAAAGGAGATGTGAGGGGCAAGCTTTTTTTTAACATTTCTTCCACTGCCTCTGCCTCCGGGCCCACTTTTCAATCAAGACTCCCACCCACCCACCATGGACTCCTTCTTCACCTCCAATACACTCCACCCACCTGGACACCCCATGCTAGTCTGTTACCCACCCTTGACCTCTTCATTTCTAACTGTCGCCGTGAAATAGATCACCTCAACCAGTCCACCCTCCTCACCCACTCTAACCTTCCACCCTCATAACACCCAGCCCTCCACTCCCTCCGCTCCAACCCTAACATCACCATCAAACCAGCTGACAAGTGGGAGGGGGGGGGGGCGCCGTGGTAGTTTGGCGCACCGACCTCTATAGCACTGAAGCCAGGCACCAACTCGCAGACACCACCTCCTACTACCCCCTCAACTTCGACTTCATCTCCCATCATTCCAGACCATCCACAACCCCATCACTTCTGGGGAACTCCCATCCACAGCCTCAAACTTCATAGTCCACGAACCCTGCACCACCTGATTCTACCTCCTACCAAAGATTCACAAAACTGACTTCCCCAGTCGACCCATTGGCTCAGCCTGCTCCTCCCATTGAACTCACCTCTGCATACCTTGACACCGTCCTGTCACCCTTAGTCCAGGAACACCTCCACTTATGTTTGGGATACCACCCACACCATTTACCTCCGCCAAGACATTCATTTCCCCGGTCCCCAGCCCCCTACACCTTATATTCACAATGGAAATCCAATCCCTGTACACATCGGTCCGCTACACCCTCCATTTCTTCCTCTCACGCCGTCCCAACCAGTACCCTTCCAACGACACCCTCACCCACCTGGCCGAACTGGTCCTCAACCTTAACATTTTCTACTTCCAATCCTCCCACTTCCGTCAAACCAAAGGGGTAGCCATGGGCACCTGCATGGGCCCCAGCTATGCCTGCCTCTTTGTCGGGTACGTGGACAAGTCCATTTTCCACAGCTACACCGGCACCATCTCCCATCTTTTCCTCCCCAACATTGATGATTGTATCGGCACCACCTCATGCTCCCACGAGGAGGTTGAACAGTTCATCAACTTCATTAACACCTTTCACCCCAGCCTCAAATTCACCTGGACCATCTTGGACACCCCTTCCTGGACCTCTCCATCTCCATCTCTGGCAACCAACTAACCACGGACAGCTACTACAAACCCACCGACTCCCACGGCTACCTAGGCTACACCTCCTCCCACCCTGCCTCCTGTAAAAACACCATTCTTCATTCCCAATTCCACTGCCTCCACTGCATCTGCTTCCAGGATGATCAATTTCTATATAGAAAATCCCAGATAGCCTCCTTCTTCAAAGACCAGTATTCCCCCTCCCACGTGGTCGATGATGCCCTCCAGCACATTGCCTCCATTTCATGGACCTCTGTCCTTGAACCCCATCCCTCCCAATGCAACAAGGCCAGAAACCCCTGGTCGTCACTTTCCACCACACCAACCTTTATATACATCGCATCATCCTCCGCCATTTATGCCACCAACAAACAGACCCCACCACTAGGGATATATTGCCCTCCCCACCCCTATCAGTGTTTCATGAGACCATTCTCTCCAAGACTCCCTTGTCAGATCCACACCGATCCCCACCCCCCCCCACCAGCCCACAGCCAACTCCCAGCACCTTCCCTCGTCACTGCAAGAAGTGCAAAACATGCGCCCACACTTCCCCCCCTCACCTCTGTCCAAGGCCCCAAAGGTTCCTTCCACATCTGACGGAAATTCACCTATACTTCCACAAATGCCATCTACTGTATCCATTGCACCCGATGTGGTCTCCTCTATATTGGGGAGACAGGATGCCAACTTGTGGGTCGTTTCAGAGAACATCTGTGAGACACCCGCACCAACCAACCCCAACCTCCCTCTTGGCTGAACACTTCAACTACCCCTCCCACTCCACCAAGGATATGCAGGTCCTGGGCCTCCTCCACCGCCAAACCCTAACCACCCGACACCTGGAGGAAGAACACTTCATCTTCCGCCTTGGGACTCTCCAACCACACGGGATCAATGTAGATTTCACTAGTTTCCTCATTTCCCTCCCCCCCACCTTATCCCAGTGCTAAGCCTCCAACTCAGTATCGCCCTCTTGATCTGTCCATCGTCTTTCCCATCTATCACTCCACCCTATCATCTTCTCTCTCACTTTCATCTACCTATTGCAGTCCCCAGCCCCCCTCCCAGAAGCCTCATTCCTAATGAAGGGCTTAAGCCCGAAACGTTGATTCTCCTGCTTACCAATGCTGCCTGACCTGCTGTGCTTTTCCAGCACCACACTCTCGACTCTGATCTCCAGCATCTGTAGTCCTCACCTTCTCCTGCAAGACCCTGGGGGTGCTGTCAGAGCTGGAGAAAATGCAGTTGCCTGCTGAATATCTTTCTGATGGGTCAAAGATCTTTGTTCTACTTGGAGGGTTTTTTACATAGAGAGTAGCAGGAGTCTGGAATGCGCTGCCAGGGGTGGTGGAGGTAGGTACGATAGGGGTGTTTAAAATTTTTAGATAAGCACATGATTGAGCAAGGAATATGGACCAAGGGCAGGCAGAAAGGATCAGTTTAATTTGGCATCATGTGCGGCACAACATCATGCGTCGAAAGACCTGTTCCTGCCTGTTACTGTTCTATGATGTTATGGCACACTTCTGGAGTAGGTGAGAATTGAACCTTCATCACCTAGATCCAAGATAGGGAACTACCACTGTGCCACAAGAGCCCTTCAGTGTCAGGAGCATCATACCAGGGAATGTATAGGTCATTACCCTATTGGTAATGCGTAATTCTGCAGCATTTATCTCCAACATTTTAACAGCTGATAAGTGAATGTTAACTTGAGTTCATGTAGAGTTCAACAGTCAGGCTGCAGAATCTAGCCTTTGCTCATTAACAGTAATTTATAAAACCAATTAAGAGACTGCAGGCATTTCAGATACAGTATTTCTAATTCCTGAAGATTATTTTTGTATACAGTGCAAATGTTTCCATTCAATCCTTTGTATTTCCACTTTATGTGTGACAAGAGATCTGAGTGTGACACTTTAATTGTGATGGTGAAGTCTGATGGAGAGGAAATGAATAAGTGCAATGAACCCAATCAGGATACACGCAGACCACAGAAACATCTCTGTCAGCACAAAACTGTTCCCTCCATTCCAACCATATTTCAGTCCATGCAGGAACTTGTCTGCTCCCTTGTCTCTGCAGGTGAACTACATTTGACTAGCGGCAGTGACTTCTGCATCAGACCCTGGGGGTGCTGTCAGAGCTGGAGAAAATGCAGCTGACTGCCGAATATCTTTCTGATGGGTCAAAAATCTTAGTTATACTTGGAGGGTTTGAGAATTCTCGCAGGCTTTATGTCAAGCCCTGGCCGACACCTTACCACTGACCCCAAAACACTCACAGTACAGAATCTGAATGTTGCTGCAAAGAAAAACATGGTACCAAAGGTTTTCATCTTGCACTCCATCAGGATAAATGCAAGAATGCCAAATTTTCAACAATCCTAACAGTACAGGAGAAAAGGGTGTTGATTGATTGATTGGCATATTGATTCTGATTGTGTGAGGTGTTCCCTTGACAAAAGCAACAGGGTAAAAACTCTCAGGTAATTCAAAAAAGATGCAAATTCATCTTGATTACAGAGATTGGGTCCCTGAGCTTGAATATGTATCACTTTTAACAAGCATAAATGAGTCACTTTACAAGCTTCAGTGATTACCTTAAATTGGTCATTTGTGTAGCTATCAACACACAGAGTTCAGTGATATGTTCACCCACGTATCCAAGCAGATGCATTTATATAATGGTTGCCAATGATCTCTGTTGCTAGTTTCACTAGAGTATCTGGGCTCAGTGGTAGTCTCCTTCAATAATTAAAAGCAATTAAGAATCAACTGCATAGACCAGAGCAGGTGAGGATGGCAGGTATCTTTCCTTAAAGGACACTAGTGAACCTATGGGCTCATACTCACCATTACTCAGAATAATTTTTAAGTGCAGCTTCTGCTATAATGGGATTTGAACTCAAAAGCTGGGTGGAAGGGTGAAATATGAGGAGGATGTTGTGAGAATACAGGGTGACTTGGACAGGCTCCGTAAGTGGACGGATGCATGGCAGATGCAGTTTAATGTGGATAGATGTGTGGTTATCCACTTTGGTGGCAAGAACAGGAAGGCAGATTACTACCTAAAAGGAGAAAGTGAGGACTGCAGATGCTGGAGATCAGAGCTGAAAATGGGTTGCTGGAAAAGCGCAGCAGGTCAGGCAGCATCCAAGGAGTAGGAGAATCGTTGCTGGAAAAGCGCAGCAGGTCAGGCAACATCCAAGGAGTAGGAGAATCGTTGCTGGAAAAGCGCAGCAGGTCAGGCAACATCCAAGGAGCAGGAAAATCGTTGCTGGAAAAGCGCAGCAGGTCAGGCAGCATCCAAGGAGCAGGAGATTCTTTTCCAGCAACACATTTTCAGCTACTATCTAAAAGGAGTCAAGTTAGGTAAAGAGGAAGTACAATGAGATCTATGTGCTCTTGTTCATCAGTCAATGAAAGCAAGCATGCAGGTACAGCAGGCAGTGAAGAAAGCTAATAGCATGTTGGCCTTCATAACAAGAGGAATTGAGTATAGGAGCAAAGAGCTCCTTCTGCAGCTGTACAGGGCCCCGGTGTGACTGCACCTGGAGTATTATGTGCACTTTTGGTCTCCAAATTTGAGGAAGGACATTCTGGCTATTGAGGGAGTGCAGCATAGGTTCACGAGGTCAATTCCTGGAATGGCAGGACTATCATATGTTAAAAGATTGGAGCGACTGGGCTTATATACACATGGGTTTAGAAGGATGAGAGGGGCTCTGATTGAGACGTATAAGATTATTAAAGGATTGGATACTCTGGAGGCAGGAAGCATGTTTCTGCTGATGGGTGAGTCCAGAACAAGAAGACACAGTTTAAAAATAAGGGGTAGGCCAATTAGAACAGAGTTGAGGAGGAACCTCTTCACCCAGAGAGTAGTGGATATATGGTATGCTCTTACCCAGAAGGTTGTGGAGGCCATGTCTCTGGATACTTTCAAGAAAGAGAACGATCGAACTCTTAGAGATAGTGGAATCAAGGGTTATGGGAATAAGGCAGGAACTGGATACTGATTGTGGATGATCAGCCTTGATCATAATGAATGGTGGTGCTGGCTTGAAGGGCCAAATGGCCTACTCCATTCCTGGGCACCTATTGTCTATTGTCCAATTCCTCTAGAACAGAGCTCCTAGATACTAACTCTGTGATATTACCACTACACCACTCCCCCTAGCTAGAGGTTAATGGTAGGTACCCATGTAATTTTGCAGACCTACCAGAGGTGGGGACTGGGCCAAAGCATTAGTGGATGATGATTGATGATCTCCAAACCATCAGCCCCCCATCTCCTCCTGACAAGCCCTGGTGCAGCAGTGGATTGGGTCAATCCAGTCAAATGGAGTTACTATTTCTGAGGTGTTATAGTTCACCTGGGTCCCTGGCAGGTCCTACTTATACTACAGAACAAACATAAACACTGGGATTAAGCTGGTGCCCAGAGAGTTAGACAATCCAGGGGCTCACCCATTGCAAACCATCCAACCAGGTATTCTGCTGAGCTCAGGAGAACTCAGGGCCATTGTCCAATATACAGGTAGATGCAGATATTTACAGATTTGCCAATAACCTGTCCATAAAAAGCAACACCATCCTTGCTGCCTCAGTCTGCGAGGGTAATGTTTGAGGTGGAAATGTAAAACAGGGCAGTGACACATTAACTGCACACAATATATTATGTCCTTAGGTGATGGTTAAGGACAATTGGTTGGGATACAATGGACCGCTGATAGGCGATTACCTATTTTGCATCGAAAGTTCGAGTTATGTTAGAATTGACATCTGACACTGCCATGCCACATGATAAGGGCAGGTCCACTCCAATACCTAGAGAAGAAACAGTTCCTGTATTGACGTTGTAGATGCTATTGAATGCAAAAACATTACGGTATCCCATTACATGTATATTTTTATAAACTTATATACACATGTGGAGAAAGTGAGGACTGCAGATGCTGGAGATCAGAGTTGAGAGTGCGGTGCTGGAAAAGCACGCAGGTCAGGCAGCATCCAAGGAGCAGGAGAAGCAACGTTTTGGGCATAAGCCCTTCATCAGGAATTCTTGTGACTGGCTTATGCCCGAAACGTCGATTCTCCTGCTTCTCGGATGCTTCCTGGCCTGCTGTGCTTTTCCAGCACCACACTCTCGACTTATATGCATATGTATATATTTTATGCTTTTTTTATTCTTCCCACATATTGTTGTTTCTAATTCCATTTAATGTTGAATTAGTCACATTTTGTGTGCATCTGTTTACCAAAAGTTGGATTGCACGCTCAGGTCATTAATTTACAGGGTCTCTCGTATATTGAAGGAAGAGCTGAGAATAGCTGAAGTGTGTTGGTAAACTACACTATCTCCTTTTATTGCTCTGCAGCTGGCTGCTGAGAGGTGTGGGACACAGATGTGCTTCCTCCGGGTTTCTCACTGTACATTTTTTTCCCTGTAAGTAAACACCTGGCCCCAGTTAAGTGCCCCAGTTCTGCTGATCGGAAACCTTCTGATAGGACTCACAAGCATCTACCCAGCTGCACTCATTCGCTCTGCAACACGGTGAATTAGATCTGTAACTTGATTCTTGTGGGGAGTATGAAACTCTCAAATTTAAGTAAAATCTGCTCAAACAGTATTGCATCTGTGCGGCAACGTTATCCAGAAAGAATACAGTCGCCCAGCTCTGCCTTGTTGAAAAACATTGAGGTCAACCATGCTTTAGTAAGTGAACAAACAAGATTGACATATACTAACAGTTCCTAAGGTTAGAGCATTACCAGAGCTGAGATCATTCTTGTTAAAAAGGTTGTGTTGTATGTAAAATCAATGGCTCACTGTTCCAGTTAAAGGACCACATCAGTGACTTTAATTTCAGTATTCAGAATGAAGTCATCGAGGGTGAACTCTGACACAAAACATGAATTTGTAATGTGTTGACTCACAGAGAAAGGAAATGTGCATTGCAGTACATCAGTAAGCTCCAGAACAGTAGTACAAGGCGTTAATTAGAAACCTTCAGAATAATTAATTGGAGCAAGATGCAACCATTATAAGGAGTCACTTTAGCATTTATGATTACCTCACCTTTAAGTAATGAAGGAGGCTTTATATAGTATTTTTGTCATTCATTTGTCATGGATTGACCAGAATATTGCAGTGTGCCAGGGTTCTACATAAAAGTCAGTGTCAAGACTAGCCTCGCTCCAGACATTGTCTGGAATTAGAATTAGATTTTACTGTCACGTGTACTCAAGTAGTAATATAGGAGTACAGTCACCATTTTAATGCAAAGGCCAGAATTAATACTATGAAAAAGCCATCAAATGCTCTGTGGGACATTAATTGAGTTGAAGCGAGACTCTGTCCCTATCAGTTTGGGTTCCACCAGGACTTGGAATTACATTTTTTTCTTCCTGTATCGCTGGATCAAAATCCTGGATCTCCCTCCCTCACAACATGATGGGGTGTCCCCACACCTGAAGATTATGGCAACTCAAGAAGACAGTTCAGCAGCATATACTCCGGGGCCGTCAAGGGTGGATGATGGATGCTGCTCTGGCCAGTGATGCCCACATTCCAAGAACAAAGACAAAAAAATCAGGATTAGATTCCCTACAGTATGGAAACAGGCTATTTGGCCCAACGAGTCCACACTGACCCTCCAAAGAGTAACCCACCCAGATCCATTCCCCTACCCTATACTTACCCATGACTAATGCACCTAACCTGCACATCTTTGAATTGTGGGAGGAAACAACTGGAGCACCCGGAAGAAACCCACCTAGACACAGGGAGAACATGCAAACTCCACATAGTCGCCCAAAGCAGGAATCAAACCCAGGTTCCTGACGCTATGAGGCAGCAGTGCTAACCACTGAGCCACCATGCCACCCATAAAGTTCACAAGCTGGCAGCAAAGGAGAGAGGTGTTCATCCAAGGAGGAGTTTCATATATACTGGGAACTGGCTGCAATTTCTCTGTAGGTTGAGGGAGCTCATTTCTGTTCCTCTTGGGCTGTCAAAGGTAAAAGTGAAGGAGTTTGTGCAACCTTTACTTAAGAACCTCAGTCTGAGCCTTCGATGAGTGTTTAAAGTTAATTTCATTAGTTTAGTGATAAACTAGGAAGAGAATACCATCTATTCGTGACTAAGTTTTGCATCCATTTTTAAGAAGGTCAATCAGCCAACCTTCTGGTTGATGAAAACATGCCAAAGCTGAGGTAAATTCACCACAGTCCCAGTCTCTCATTAGACCTGAGGGTCCCCACCTCAGGCGAGAGGCGAGGTTGAGAATCAGAATCCCAATGGTAACTTCAGCTGGTGCAGGAATTGACCTCATGCTGTATGGCATCACTCTGTGTTATAAACCAGCCAACTGACCCTCTAATTTGGAGGTCTAATGTTTGTAGTGAGGCTATGATGTGGAGGTGCCGGTGGTGGACTGGAGTGGACAAAATCATATGACATCAGATTTTAGTCCAACGCGTTTATTTGAAATCACAAGCGCTGCTCCTTTGTCAGGTGAAGTCAGGATGAGTGATGGCCAGAAATAACGACCCTCCAGCTACGACCATCCATAGCTTCAATCTACAGCATGCAGGAAAAAACATACGTTGCCACAGCAACTCAAACTCAAACTCCCTGATTGAACCATAATGCATCACAACCAACACTCATTTTACATTGGCGGCTGTGGGCTGAGTTTGTTCCCCAGTAGACAGGCAGGATGCTGGAAGAACACAGCAAGCCCGGCAGCATCAGGAGCTGGGTGGCATGTTGGCTCAGTGGTTGGTACTGCTACCTCACTACACCAGGGACCCGGGTTCAATTCCAGTCTTGGATGACTGACTGTGTGGAGTTTGCATGGTCCCCCCGCTATGTTTGCATGGGTTTCCTCGGAGTGCTCTGGTTTCCTCCCACAGTCCAGGTGAATTGGCCATGCTAAATTGCCCATAGTGTTAGGTGCATTAGTCAGGGTTAAATAGAGGTTAGGGGAATGGGTTACTCTTCAGATGGTCAGTGTAGACTTTTTGGCTAAATGGCCTGTTTTCACACTGTAGGGAATCTAATCTTAAAGTCGATGTTTTGGGTGTAGGATTTCTTCCCCAGACAGGCCTCACTCAGCATTAACATTCAAGGCTGCACACGGTTTCCACTTCCGGAAGCTTCTGCTGCACACAGACCTTGGAAGTCCATGCAGAAGAAAAAGTAATGAGAGGGAACTTTGCTCAGGATGATTGCATTATCGCATTGCTATAATGGAATTACCAACCTACGTGCTCGGGCTTAAAAAATACACAGAAGGCAGTTTTCAACAACATACTAATCTTGAAACGTCACTGCCTCACATAAATATCTGGACAGATTCTGTAGGCAGATTTGAGTTTCATTAACATAATCTCCAAGGACTGGACTGGGATGGGTTTCCACTGGACTGCACTGATCGTTTTCAATGTGACCCACTCCAGATCGGCCAAACCAGCGCAAAAGGGCGAGGAGTTTCAAAAGCTTCTCACGTCCAGCAGGAAAAACAAAATCACACTTTCACAATCTTTCGCAATAGTTTACAAAAAGTCTCTGGAAACAAGTTCCGCACACATACTAGGTGAGGCACCCCCACATATGAGCCGTCAAACGGACTAAATATTAAACCGATAAACCAATTTAAATTTTGACCAATAAAATTGCAGCAAGTTACCTGTACTGAATTTACCAAGGAATCTTTTTAATGCAATTAGTTTTAAAATGCACTCTAAAATGGTACCCAGTTGTGTTTGATAATGGAACATTTTCATATTTAGTAATAGGTACACAATTTAATTGAATACTTATGCAAAATGAAGAATGCCCAATTTAAGCTCAAATTTCTCTAAATTGTCATCTGCTCCTAAACCTGAAAATCTTGGCCAGCAACTTTGTCTAACTGAATTGTGAGAAAATCCTTTGTGCAGCCACTTTCCATTTGACTCAAAAAGAGAGCTCTTCATTTGACTGTCTTTTAAAAAAGTTCTTTCATTAAAACACAGACTGAATGCAGTGCAGCCCATTGTGTGTGGCTAAGAACCATTCCACTTGGAAGAAAATTCCAAAAGAATTAAACCTGCGCAATTGTCAACTCCAGAGTCACTGTCTTCATCTCCCTCTATGTGTTCCTCTCCCTGACTGACAAAGTGTGCAGAACTATTTCTGAATAGGGATGTCTTTGTTGTTGAATTATGTCTGCATTGGCACTGTTTTGTGAAGGATACTAATAGACTGAAACTTGCTGATTGTGCTTTTAGTATGGCTCTTCAAGAACTTATTGCAAAATGTTCAAATAGAAGAATATAGAAAACGCTGTGTTATTCTGTGGGATCCTCAAAGTAACAGAAAGCTCTCAATATACAACACCTAAATTGTCTACCCACCCACACTGGAGTCTCTTTGTAAATGATGGCAATTAAGGATAATCCCTGAGGTTTTGATGTTACAACGGGTTAAGAGGTTAAAAGCAGAAGCAGATGGTTAAATGTTAATGCATCTGACATGTGCATGAAGGTACCCCCGTTTCATTGACTGTGGGATTTCTATTGACAATGTTAATATTTCAAAAGTATAGTGAGCAATCAGGACTGTTATATTATCATTTAATATACTTTTCCCCATCGTTTTCAGTTGAATTTTATTTGTTCAATTCAGTTATTGGCAAAACAATGAAATATCCAGCACCAAGTATAGGTGAGTCTGACAATGTGAAGGAGCTGATTTGAAATCCCAATCACGTGTGCCTCTTATTAATGTGAAGATAAGGTTGGACTCAAGGAGAAGTCAGAGTCACCTCAGATGCGAAGTCAGGATTGTTAGAGCTTTGAGACCACTTTTGTGCTCACTTTTCCCTAATGATCAGTCGGTCACTCTCACTCGTAATCTCTGTTTTTTGTTGAAAGTACGGGCACAGCGTCAAAATTATTGTTATAGAGATGATTGATTCGATAGAATTTCACAGAGTCTACAGCACAGAAACAGATCATTTGGCCCAACTGATTAATGCCAGTATCTTTGCTCCCTGTAGACTACACAATACTTCTTTCACTCTATCAGCACATTCTTCTGTCTCTCTTAATGGACTTGTCTAGCTTCATCTTAAATGCATCTATGCAATATTCCCATGTTTTGATACAAACTGCACATTATGAAGCATATTTCAATCTCAGAATTAACATTAATTTTACCTCAAAGTCCCCAAAACGGTTTGATAGATTAAGAAAAAGACATTTTAGTTACTGCATTATCAATTTTCAGCAGTTTATTCCTCCCTGTTAATCCCCAAGCTCTAGAACCAGTAAACCACTCAAACAAATATCATTTTCATTGAACAGCTGAGTTGGTAATGATCCAAGGTAGCATTGCTCATGCTTTGATATTGTGTTGCAAAGGGAAGGAATCTAGTTACTGAAAGTGCTGAAAAATGGATTGAACATTTGTAAAGCAATATAAAATAAAAATTGCAGTAACCCCGTTGGCATTTTTGCTGCAGTCTGCTTAATCTGCACTTCCACCTATCTTATTTTTTCTTCTTTGTTCTTGCATAGAATACGGGAAGGCCAGCATTTGCTGCCCATCCCTAGTTGCCTTTGGTCCTCTTGGCCATTTAACAGTCATGCACATTGCCGTGGGTCTGGAGTTACATGGGGGCCAGATTGGGGAAGGATGGCTGCTTTTTCTTCCCTAAATGCATTAGTAAACGAGATGGGATTTTTAAAAATCACAATCAACAGTGGTTTATGTTGGCATTGTTAGACTAACTTTTAACTCCAGATTTCATTGAATTCAAATTCCATTATTTGTCATGGTGGGATTCAAACTAATGACCCCATGACGTTAGGCAGGGGCTCTGCATTACTCATCCACTGGCATCACCACAACACTTTGCCTCTCTATATGAAAGAATATTGACTGCAGTATATGTTATATTGTTCCATCCACCTGAACCCTCAGAGTTATTTTGGATAGATTCACTGCCACCAATACTCCTTGCTAGAATCAGTCTAAGCTTCTGATACAATGTGGGGAAAGATATCCACATTTCAGCTTAGGCAGAAGGTAGCTTCAGTCTTTGCTAAGCAGTATGAGTTTATTGAATGTTATATAATTGATAGTTATAATAGCTCTTAGATACATAATGGATTTGAATCAGATTTGTTTTAATTCATTCATGGGACATGGGCATCACTGGCTGGCCAATATTTATTGTTGATGGTGTTCCCATGTATCTGCTGCCCTTATCCTTTGAGATGGTCATGATTGTGGGTTTGGAAGCTGATGACAAAGCAATGTCAAAGTTGATGTCCTGGAATTCCCCCCCCCCCCCCCCCCCCCCCCCCCCCACCCACAAGGGCCTTCTGTATAACCTACAGCAGGTGGACTGCAGCGGTTGAAGAAGGCAGCTCACCACCACCTTCTCAGGAGCAACTAGGGACAGACCATAAATGCTGGCCCAGCCAGAATGCCCATGTCCCATGAAGGAATAATAAAAGGACTCTTGGTGAATTCTTAACTGACATCCTGCGGACAATACACACTGCTGTTAGTGGTGGTGGAGGCTCTGAACGTTTGTGGATGTGATGCCAATCAAGTGGGCTGCTTTGTCCTGGATGGTGTCAAGCTTCCTGAGTGTTGTTGGGGCTGCACACATCCAGGCAAGTGGAGAGCAGAGGAGGAAAATTGTGAGATATTTGGATGGAGCAGGGGAGTGGAATAATTGGACTTCAAGTTAACTAGTACAGACCGGAATGATATCCTTTTGTGCTTTTTCTCTATGCTTATATAACCTTGTGTTTCCAACATCCCATTCTGAACAGCTGCATTTCCCAGAAATGAAAAAGAAAGTCAAAATAGGAAATATATAATTTTTGTTGAATGTCCTGAGAACCTTTCTGCCAGTTTACTCATAGCAGTGTCCAGGATAGTAATCTTTTATTCTTAGAGATTCCAGGACATTCCTAGAGGCTTTTGGAACCTTTCTGTTCTGCTTTGCATGCTTCACACACTGAGTTCAAAAGCATGGCCAGACGGCCTTGTACAATTCTGTCTCAAACATCCCCAGCGCTAAGTTATTCTGTACATGTGCTTCAGAAGTGGGCCCATTGCCCAGTAACGTGTGGCAGAGCTGACTCCACTTTAAAAGGTGCAGATTAGTTCCCTTACAAATCTGCTTGTTTGCCAGGAGCACACAGATTCTATACAGCACAGCACAGCTCCTCCATGGGAGGAAGAAGCTGGCTGGCTCAGTAACCTTTAAAATGATTCATTCACTGAAGAGAGCAGCAACAGAATGGCTGAGCAGTAATTGTTGATCATGAGTGCATCAAATGTCAGCTTATGGAACATAGATATTTAACCAAAGATTGTTTGTGCTTTTGTAAGAAGAGTCTAACTTCAGGAGTTGACAGAAAGAATTTGTTTACAGCATGGAAGCAGAAAGGAAAAGCAACAAAGTTTGAATGAATCTAGCTTCCTCAAGTACAGGGCAAAAGTGAGGACTGCAGATGCTGGAAATCAGAGTCCAGGTTACATTGCTGGAAAAGCACAGCAGGTCAGGCAACATCCGAGGAGCAGGAAAATCGACGTATTGGGCAAAAGCCCTTCATCAGGAATCAAGTACAGGAAAGGAGACAAACATAAAGCATAGAACATTACAGCGCAGTATAGGCCCTTCAGCCCTCGATGTTGCACTGACCTGTGGAACCAATCCGAAGCCCATCTATCCTAAACTATTCCATTTTCATCCATATGTCCATTCAATGATGATTTAAATGCCCTTAAAGTTTACGAGTCTAGTCCTGTTGCAGGCAGTGCGTTCCATGCCCCTACTACTCTCTGAGTAAAGAAAAGACTGATAAGAATGGACAGGAGTTAATCCCAAAATGCTGTCCCCAAAATATGTGGATGGCAGTAGCAGTGGCCAACAGCAAGACAAACAAAAATGAAAAAGATCAAATAATGATACTGTAGTGAAGGTCTCCTCTGTAAAGGAGACCTGATAGCCTAATGGTATTATTGTGAGTGGTGTCTTCACTAATTGTGTTATCGCTAGTGATATTATCTAGATAATGTGCTGGGGGCCCTGGTTTGAATCTGTCATGGCAGATGATGAAATTTGAATTCAATAAAAATCTAGAATTAAGCTGACCATGAATCAATTGTTGGGGGAAAACCCACCTGGTTCACCTTTTGGGAAGGTAACAGTGTGTCTGGCCTACATGTGACTCCAGACCCACAGCAATATGGTTGACTCTTAACTGCCTCCTGGGCAATTAGGGATGGGCAATAAATTAGAGATGGACACCCTCATCAAAGAGTCATAGAGTCTTTGAATACAGGAACAGATCCTTCAGTCCAACTTATCCATGCTGACCAAATTTCCCAAATAAGCTAGTCCCATTTGCCTGTGTTTGGCTCATATTCCTCTGAAACTTTCCTATACATAGAACATAGAACATAGAAGAATACAGCGCAGTACAGGCCCTTTGGCCCTCGATGTTGCGCCGATCCAAGCCCACCTAACCTATACTAACCCACTATCCTCCATATGCCTATCCAATGCCCGCTTAAATGCCCATAAAGAGGGAGAGTCCACCACTGCTACTGGCAGGGCATTCCATGAACTCACGACTCGCTGAGTGAAGAACCTACCCCTAACTTCAGTCCTATATCTACCCCCCCCTTAATTTAAAGCTATGCCCCCTTGTAATACCCGACTCCATACGCGGGAAAAGGTTCACGCTGTCAACCCTATCTAACCCCCTAATCATCTTGTACACCTCAATCAAGTCACCCCTAAACCTTCTTTTCTCTAATGAAAACAGCCCCAAGTGCCTCAGTCTTTTCTCATACGATCTTCCTTCCATACCAGGCAACATCCTGGTAAACCTCCTCTGCACCCGTTCCAGTGCCTCCACATCCTTCCTATAGTATGGCGACCAAAACTGCACACAATATTCCAGATGCGGCCGCACCAGAGTCTTATACAACTGCATCATGACCTCAGGACTCCGGAACTCAATTCCTCTACTAATAAAAGCCAGTACGCCATATGCCTTCCTCACCGCACTATTTACCTGGGTGGCAACTTTCAGAGATCTGTGTATATGGACACCAAGATCCCTCTGCTCATCCACACTACCAAGTATCCGACCATTAGCCCAGTACCCCATCTTTTTGTTATTCTTCCCAAAGTGAATCACCTCACACTTAGCTACATTGAATTCCATTTGCCACCTTTCTGCCCAGCTCTGCAGCTTCTCTATATCCTGCTGTAACCTGCCACATCCTTCCTCACTGTCAACAACTCCTCCGACTTTTGTATCATCCGCAAACTTGCTCACCCAACCTTCTAACCCCTCTTCCAGGTCATTTATAAAAATGACAAACAGCAATGGTCCCAAAACAGATCCTTGCGGAACACCGCTAGTGACGGCACTCCATGAAGAAACTTTGCCAGCAACTACTACCCTCTGTCTTCTTCCATCCAGCCAATTCCTAATCCAAACCTCCAACTCACCCTCAATGCCATATCTCCGTATTTTCTGCAGTAGCCTACCATGGGGAACCTTATCAAACGCCTTACTAAAATCCATATATACCACATCTACCGCTTTCCCCTCATCAACCTCCTTCGTCACCTTTTCA
Organism: Chiloscyllium plagiosum; assembly: GCF_037043375.1. Lineage (NCBI taxonomy): Eukaryota > Metazoa > Chordata > Chondrichthyes > Orectolobiformes > Hemiscylliidae > Chiloscyllium > Chiloscyllium plagiosum. The sequence goes on along the minus strand of NW_028270158.1, from coordinate 10,090,948 downwards.
AAGAATTCAATAAGGTTTGTGAGGCACGACCTGCCCTTCACAAAACCATGCTGACTATCCTTGATCACATTATTCCTATCCAGATGTGCATAAATCCTATCCCTTACAATTCTCTCTAAGACTTTGCCCACAACAGAAGTGAGACTCACCGGCCTATAGTTACTAGGGTTATCCCTACTCCCCTTTTTGAACAAGGGAACCACATTTGCTATCCTCCAGTCTTCTGGCACTACTCCTGTAGACAAAGAGGACATAAAAATCAAGGCCAGTGGCTCTGCAATCTCCTCCCTTGCTTCCCAGAGAATCCTAGGATAAATGCCATCAGGCCCAGGGGACTTATCTATTTTCACCTTTTCCAGGATTTCCAACACCTCTTCTCTACATACCTCAAAGCCATTCATTCTACTTATTTGTGACTCAGTATTCACATCGACGACAATGCCCTGTTCCTGAGTAAATACTGAAGAAAAGTATTCATTCAGTGTCTCCCCAATCTCTTCCGCCTCCACACGCAACTTCCCACTACTATCCTTGACTGGACCTATTCCTACCCTAGTCATTCTTTTATTCCTAACATACCTATAGAAAGCCTTAGGGTTTTCCCTAATCCTACCGACTAAGGACCTTTCATGTCCCCTCCTTGCTGCTCTTAGCTCTCTCTTCAGGTCCTTCCTGGCTACCCTATAACTCTCAATCGCCCCAATTGAACCTTCACGTCTCATCTTGAGATAGGCCGCCCTCTTCCATTTAACAAGGGATTCCAATTCCTTATTAAACCACGGCTCCCTCGCACGACCCTTTCCTCCCTGCCTGACAGGTACATAATTATCAAGGACACTCAATAGTTGCTCCTTGAACAAGCTCCACATATCATTTACACTCTTGCCTTGGAGTCTACTTTTCCAAGCCACACATCCTAAGTCATGCCTCACCGCATCATAATTTCCCTGACCCCAGCTATAACTCTTGCCCTGTAGTACACACTTATCCCTCTCCATCACGAGAGTAAAACTCACCGAATTATGGTCACTATCCCCAAAGTGCTCACCTACCTCTAATTCAAACACCTGGCCTGGTTCGTTACCCAGAACCAAATCCAGTATGGCCTCACCTCTTGTTGGCCTGTCTACATATTGTGTCAGGAAACTCTCCTGCACACATTGAACAAACACTGACCCATCTAACGAACTTGAGCTATAGCTTTCCCAATCAATATCAGGAAAGTTAAAGTCCCCCATAACAACCACCCTATTACTGTCACTCATCTCCTGAATCACCTTCCCTATCCTTTCTTCAATGATTCTAGGACTATTAGGAGGCCTGTAAAAGACTCCTAACAGGGTGACCTCACCTTTCCTATTCCTAACCTCAGCCCAAACTACCTCAGATGGCAAGTCCTCATCCATCGTCCTTTCCACCACTGTAATACTATCTTTGACAAGCAATGCCATACCTCCCCCTCTTTTACCCCCACCTCTGACTCTACTAAAACATTTAAATCCTGGAACCTGCAACAGCCAATCCTGTCCCTGTTCTAGCCATGTCTCCGTAATAGCCACAACATCGAAGTCCCAGGTACCAACATGTGACTGTCCAAACATGTTTTAAATGTTGTAATTGTACCTGCATCTGCCACTTCCTCTGGCAGTTCATTCCACATACAAACCACACTCTGTGTGAAAAAGTTGCCCATCAGGTGCCTTTTAAGTCTTTCTCCTCTCACTTAAAAAATATGCATTCTAGTTCTGAATACCTCTACCCAAGGGAAAAGGCCTTTGCTATTCAGCTTATCTATGTCCCTCATGATTTTATAACCTTTATGAGAAAATATTGGATTCAAAGTGTTAGTTTGTTATTTATTTTCTTCTTTTTTTCTCTATTTCATATCCAGAAGTCCTCTTACAAATAACTGAACATTCTTTTCTCCTTCACCACCCTAACCATGGTAACGTGCCAATTTGGTTTCTCTCTCCAAAAACTCCCAGCATCTGTAGTATTTTCCCCAGGGTAGGAGAGTCCAAAACTAGAGAGCATAGGCTTAGGGTGAGAGGGGAAAGATTTAAAAGGGACCTAAGGGGCAGCTTCTTCACACAGTATGGAATGAGCTGCCAGAGGAAGTGGTGGTGGCTGGTACAACTACAACATTTAAAAGACATCTGGGTGGGTACATGAATGGGAAGGGTTTAGATGGATATGGGCCAAATGCATTTAGATTAATTTGATCAGCATGGATGAGTTGAACCGAAGGGTCTGTTTCCATTCTGCACATCTCCATGACTCTACGATAATAGTTTTATTAGATACTGAAGGAATGAATATGTACCTCAGTGACAGGGCACCAAAAACTAGCTCATTTTGCCTCAGATCCATGTTTACTTGAGGCTTTGTGGTTCAGTTACTAGACAAAGTCAACTTGAACTTCTTCAATAATTCTACTAGGCTCCTACAGATAAACCAATGGAGACAAGGGACATTCCAGGGAATAACATGAACAGAGCCAATGACTATTAGTTCAAGTTTTTCTGAAATGCCCTCCAATGTCCTTCTTGAGCTAAAGCCCAGCGGAGGCTCAGGATTAATTCTTGGCAGATTCCTACCACATTCCTTGGTGGATCAATGTTGGAATGAACCCATTTCTAATCAATTCATCAATGCCTATGAACAAAATAATGCACGTGACAGAACTCATGCAGGCACTAAACACAACCAGCACCTCAGTCTTTACATCCTCATGTAATACAAACTCAGAATAATAAATGTAATTAGATTAGGTTCCCTACAGTATGGAAACAGGCCCTTCAGCCCAACAAGTCCACACCGACCCTCCAAAGAGTAACCCACTCCCCACTGACTATGGGCAATTTAGCATGACCAATTCACCTAACCTGCACATAGAACATAGAACATAGAACATAGAACATAGAACATAGAACAATACAGCACAGAACAGGCCCTTCGGCCCACGATGTTGTGCCGAACTTCTAACCTAGATTAAGTACCCATCCATGTACCTATCCAAATGCCGCTTAAAGGTCGCCAATGATTCCGACTCTACCACTCCCACGGGCAGCGCATTCCATGCCCCCACCACTCTCTGGGTAAAGAACCCACCCCTGACATCTCCCCTATACCTTCCACCCTTCACCTTAAATTTATGTCCCCTTGTAACACTCTGTTGTACCCGGGGAAAAAGTTTCTGACTGTCTACTCTATCTATTCCTCTGATCATCTTATAAACCTCTATCAAGTCACCCCTCATCCTTCGCCGTTCCAACGAGAAAAGGCCGAGAACTCTCAACCTATCCTAGTACGACTTCCTCTCCATTCCAGGCAACATCCTGGTAAATCTTCTCTGCACCCTCTCCAAAGCTTCCACATCTTTCCTAAAGTGAGGCGACCAGAACTGCACACAGTACTCCAACTGTGGCCTAACCAAAGTCCTGTACAGCTGCAACATCACTTCACGACTCTTGAATTCAATCCCTCTGCTAATGAACGATAATACTCCATAGGCCTTCTTACAAACTCTATCCACCTGAGTGGCAACCTTCAAAGATCTATGTACATAGACCCCAAGATCCCTCTGTTCCTCCACCTGACTAAGAACCCTACCATTAACCCTGTATTCCGCATTCTTATTTGTTCTTCCAAAATGGACAACCTCACACTTGGCAGGGTTGAACTCCATCTGCCACTCCGCAGCCCAGCTCTGCATCATATCTAAGTCCCTCTGCAGCCGACAACAGCCCTCCTCACTGTCCACAACTCCACCTATCTTCGTATCATCTGCAAATTTACTGACCCACCCTTCGACTCCCTCATCTAAGTCATTAATAAAAATTACAAACAGCAGAGGACCCAGAACTGATCCCTGCGGAACTCCACTTGTAACTGGGCTCCAGGCTGAATATTTACCATCTACCACCACTCTCTGCCTTCGACCGGTTAGCCAGTTTTCTATCCAATTGGCCAAATTTCCCTCTATCCCATGCCTCCTGACTTTCCGCATAAGCCTACCATGGGGAACCTTATCAAATGCCTTACTAAAATCCATGTACACTACATCCACTGCTCTTCCCTCATCCACATGCTTGGTCACCTCCTCGAAGAATTCAATAAGACTTGTAAGGCAAGACCTACCCTTCACAAATCCGTGCTGGCTGTCCCTAATCAAGCAGTGTCTTTCCAGATACTCATAAATCCTATCCCTCAGTACCCTTTCCATTACTTTGCCTACCACAGAAGTAAGACTAACAGGCCTGTAATTCCCGGGGTTATCCCTATTCCCTTTTTTGAACAGGGGCACAACATCCGCTACTCTCCAGTCCCCTGGTACCACCCCCGTTGCCAGTGAAGACGAGAAGATCATTGCCAACGGTACTGCAATTTCCTCTCTTGCTTCCCACATAATCCTAGGATATATCCCGTCAGGCCCGGGGGACTTGTCTATCCTCAAGTTGTTCAAAATGTCCAACACATCTTCCTTCCTAACAGGTATCTCTTCTAGCTTACCAGTCCATTTCACACTCTCCTCTTCTACAATACGGTCCCTCTCGTTCGTAAATACTGAAGAGAAGTACTTGTTCAAGACCTCTCCTATCTCTTCCGACTCAATACACAGTCTCCCACTACTGTCCTTGATCGGACCTACCCTCGTTCTCGTCATTCTCAGGTTTCTCACATACGCATAAAATGCCTTGGGGTTATCCTTGATCCTATCCGCCAACGATTTTTCATGCCCTCTTTTAGCTCTCCTAATCCCTTTCTTCAGGTCCCTTCTGGCTATCCTGTATCCCTCCACTGCTCTGTCTGAATCCTGTTTCCTCAACCTTATGTAAGCCTCCTTCTTCCTCTTTACCAGACATTCAACCTCTCTCGTCAACCAAGGCTCCCTCACACGACCATTTCTTTCCTGCCTGATAGGTACATACATATCATGGACACGTCGTATCTGCTCTTTGAAAAAGTTCCACATTTCCACCACATCCTTCCCTGACAGCCTATGCTCCCAACGTATGCTCCTCAAATCCTGCCTTACAGCATCGTAATTTCCCTTCCCCCAATTATAAAATCTACCTTGTTGTGCGCACCTATCTCTCTCCATAACCAAGGTGAAAGTCACAGAATTGTGGTCACCATCACCAAAATGTTCACCCACTAACAAGCCCACCACTTGTCCCGGTTCATTACCGAGTACCAAATCCAATATGGCCTCCCCTCTGGTTGGACAATCTACATACTGCGTTAGAAAAGCTTCCTGGACACACTGCACAAACACCGCCCCATCCAATCTACTTGATCTAAAGAGCTTCCAATCAATATTTGGGAAGTTGAAGTCGCCCATGACTACGACCCTGTGGCTTCTGCACCTTTCCAAAATCTGTTTCCCAATCTGTTTCTCCACATCTCTGCTGCTATTGGGGGGCCTATAGTAAACACCCAACAAGGTGACTGCACCTTTCCTATTTCTGACTTCAGCCCATACTACCTCCAGAGGCAGATCCCCTTCAAACTTCCTTTCTGCAGCCGTTATACCATTTCTAATTAGCAATGCCACCCCCCCTCCTTTTTTCCCACCCTCCCTAATCTTACTGAAACACCTGTAACCAGGAACCTCCAACAGCCATTCCTGTCCCACATCTATCCATGTTTCCGTGATGGCCACAACATCGTAGTCCCAGGTACCGATCGACGCCTTAAGTTCACCCACCTTATTTCTGATACTCCTTGCGTTGAAGTATACGCACTTGAGCCCATCTCTGTGTCCGCAAGTAGTCCCTGTCAGTGCTACCTTCTCCACAGCCTCCCTACAGTCTTGGGCATCCTGACAAACAGCTAACCTACTTGCTGGACTACAAGTCCGGATCCCATCCCCCTGCCAAATTAGTTTAAACCCCCCCGAAGAGTGCTAGCAAACCTACCCCCCAGGATATTGGTGCCCTTCTGGTTCAGGTGCAACCCGTCCTGTTTGTACAGGTCCCACCTTCCCCAGAATGCAGTCCAATTGTCCAAATATCTGAAGCCCTCCCTCCTACACCAGCCTTGCAGCCACGTGTTCAACTGCACTCTCTCCCTATTCTTTGCCTCACTGTCACGTGGCACCGGCAACAACCCAGAGATGACGACTCTGTCTGTCCTAGCTTTTAGCTTCCAGCCTAACTCCTTGAGCTCTTGAATGACCTCCCACCCCTCTTCCTACCTATGTCGTTGGTGCCAATGTGCACCACGACTTCTGGCTGCACACCCTCCCCCTTAAGGATTCTGAAGACACGGTCTGAGACGTCTCGGACCCTAGCACCCGGGAGGCAACAAACCATCCGTGAGTCTCGCCCATGTCCACAGAACCGCCTGTCCGTCCCTCTAACTAGAGAGTCCCCTATAACTAGCGCTCTCCTCCTCTCCCCCTTTCCCTTCTGAGTCTTAGAGCCACCGACCCCTTCACTGCAGCTTACACCTGCAACGCTGTCCCCCCCAACAGTTTCCAAAGCTGTATATTTATTTTTTAGGGGAACGACCAGAGGGGAACCCTGCTTTGGATTGTGGGAGGAAACCAGAGCACACCCACCCAGACACAGGGAGAATGTGCAAACTCCACACAGGCAGTCACCCGAGGCTGGGATTGAACCTGGGATCAGTGAGGCAGCAGTGCTAACCACTACACCACCGTGCAGGAATTATAAGCATGTTGCGCTGTGCACAGTTCCAAATTTGATTAACTGGGTGAATAATTAATATCTTTCATGATGTGTTTTTTTTACAGAAAAGCATTTTCTTTCAGTTTCAATTAAGTACCCTGTATATTGCATGATGTAAGGCTAGTCCATGTGAGCTTAATCAGAAAAGTGAAGTAAGACTTTTCTTGTAATGTCTAAGAGCACAATGGCTGTGTGCAACTCAATACTGCCAATGTCCTAGCCAATAATATAATGGCTGATGTGTGTTCAGACTGGTGTACGTGCAGACTAACAGGGAAGGCAAATGGGAGTCTTGAGTCTGCGATTACTGTGGATTTGAGTTGGCACTTGTACAAGAAAGTCACTCCTTTGAACTCTGCAACGTATTTGTAGCTCTTAACATTTTGATTCAAGTGAGCAAGGCTGGCCTTATTACAGTAATACTCACCATTGCTAAAATTAGCAGTCATCAGCATCTTTACTGTTTCCTTACTATACATTTGCTTCTCCCATATTTAACCTTATTTTCATTGATAACCTCAAGTTTTGATTCATCATTCTTCATAGCCAGGTATTACTAATCAGTTAACTGTCCTCTGCTTTCTACTTGAATATTTTACATTCTCAATTCTTATGTTTCTAACAAAAGATCGATACTCGAAATGTTAACTATTTCTTCACTGATTCCGCCTGAAATGCTGGGTGTTTCCACCAAGTTCTGTTTTTGTTTCAGACTTCCAGCATCTGGAGTCTATTGAGTTTAGTTTGTGTGATAAACTTTAGCCTAATTTTGCGTCTCTTGAATTAAAAAAAAGAGATTGAGCTTCAGTGGAGATTTTCCCAGCCAAACTCTGGCTGCAGACCAGTGAGATCCCAAGAGAAAGGCACACATAGCTATTTCAGTTGCTTCCCTGCTGTCTCTGTTAGTTTCTTGTCAGAGATACAACCGGCTGCAATCCCTGTGGACTTTTAGGGCCAGTTTCGGGCATGCTGATGACTTCATTGGGGAACTGGTTTAGAATGAAAACAATCATTGAGGAAACTGGATTAGCATGCAGACGGGGGATGGGACACGATAATGGAAACATTTGCAGTTACTAACTTTATCTCTGACCAAGATAATTCAGAACCTTGGAACGGAAAAGCAGAGATGATTTGCCTTAAAGCAGATTTGATATAACAGGAGTTTGCTCCAACCGTGGTGAAATGTCTTCCTGGCCAAGTGACTGCTAGTGAACCGAGGATAGCATGACAACAATCCAACAGGCAACTCAATGATACAGTCACAACCCTTGGGATCTCCCTGTTCCAGATTTATTTCTAAGTCACAGACTAAAGGTAAACCAAAGGAAAAATACAAAAACTAGCCGGAGGCAATTAAGGTATTTCAGAGAAACAGCCAATGGAATACGAGGAAATAGACAGTTTTTTTTTAACGAGAAAGGGGTTGCAGGATTGTGGAGAATAGGTGGGAAATTGGAGTTGAGGCAAAAATGAAATCAGCCATCATTGTATTAAATGGCGAAACAGACCCAAGGAGCCGAATTGCCTATTCTTGCTCCTTGTTCTTATGAAAGGCTACTGAACTGAGTCCATCTGATGTATTCTAAGTCAATCCGTATCTTGCATATTCAAAATGGGAGCATACTGATTATGTTACTGGGCTAGTAAAGACCCCAGACTATAGATTTGGAGATATGGACTGGATTTTCCCAGCTTTGTTGAGGGATGTTAGGGGAAATGGGAAAAAGGCAGGACATCCTTGGGATAAATGTTAACCACAATCTGCCAGGAAAGTTTTTTGCTTTTAGCGTTTTTGGATACCTCTCACCTTCCCCCGCTCCCCCGTTCCACCCCATGCCACCCGATAAAGCTTAATTAGATGAGGCTCCAGTAGACTGCTTCTAATTGGTTCCTCAGGAGATGTCAAACAGGAATTGAAGCCAATGTTAGGATCGCAAGCTGAACTGGGAAATCCATCTTTGTGTTCAAATCCCACCAGGGCAGCAGGAGAACTTAAATTCAAGAATTAAACACATCTGGAGTGAAATGTTAAAATCATTAATGGTAATCATGAACCTACTGGTTTGTTGTACTAGTTTCCCTTTAGGAAAGTAAATCTGCAATCTTTGCCTAATCTATTTGTTTACATCAGACTCACGACAATGTAATTGATTCTTATCTATCCTCTGAAGCCACCAAGCAAATGATTCAGTTGTATTCCCACCACCATGTCAAGGATAATGAGGCATAGACAATAAATGCTGGAATTACCAATGATGCCTACACCTCACTCATAAAGAAAATGCACTTTTTGAGAATTCAGACATTATACTTTTAATAAAATATAATTTAAGCATGAACAGTGACTGCTTGTCTGGACTTGACCTTAGAAGACAGTGTTCAGTATAAACACAGCAAGATTTAATCTACAGTCTTGTACTAGATGCATGCAGACTGGTGATTTGTACTTATGATCATGACAGCCTTTAGTCCTGCTACATTAAACTGAAATATGCAATACGCCTGGGAAATGATGACCCATTTTCTAACTACATCGTAAGCATTATGACACAAGTATGTTTCAACCATTATGCTATAAAAGATCTTGCAGTCAATCAAAAGTTAATCTCTAATAAGAGAATTCAGGAGATTCTACTGCTATCAGTGGTATTATACTCCTCAAACAGATGCGTGCATGAATCTCGGACCACATAAACACGTCAGAAACAGTGCCAGGGGTAACCATCAGACATGACATAGGACTGAGTCAGCACAGCTTTGCCAAGGTGAGGCCATGCCTGACAAATCTGTTAGAATTCTTTGAGGAAATAATGAACAAAACAGTGAACATAATCTATTAGGATTTCCAGAGGGTGCCACACAAGAGACTGCTAAGTAAGATAAAAGCCCATGGTGTTAGGGCAAAGGTACTGGCGTGGACTGAGAATTGACTGACTGACTGACAGGAGGCAGAGAATAGGGATAAAGGGGTGACTAGTGGAGTTCCACAGGGGTCAGTGTTGGGACCAGAACTATTAAGGTTATACATTAGCAATCAGGATGGAAGAACTGAAGACATTGTTGGTAAGTTTTCAGATGATACAAAGATAGGTGGAGGGACGGGTAATTTTGAGGAAACAGGCTGCAAAAGGACTTGGAAGGTTAGGAGAGTAGGCAAAGGGGTGGCAGATGGAATACAATGTAGATAAGTCTGAGGTTATGCACTTTGGTAGGAAGAATAGAGGCGTAAACTATTTTCTAAATGGGCAAAGAAATCTGAAGTGCAGAGGGACTTGGGAGTCTGAGTCTTAAGGTCAACATGCAGGTTTAGTTGGCAGTTAGGAAGGCAAATGTAATGTTAGCATTCATTTCAAGAGTGCTAGAATACAGGAGCAGGAATGTACTGCTGAGGTTGCATAAGGCTCTGGACAGACTGCATTTGGAATATTTTGAGCAGTTTTGAGCCCCATATCTGTGCTGGCATTGGAGGGGGTCCAGAGGAGATTTACAAGAATGATCCCAGGGATGAAGAGTTTACCATATGAGGAATGGTTGAGGACTCTTGGTCGGTACTCAATGAAGTTTAGAAAGTTGGCAGGGGATCTGATTGAAACCGAGATGCTAGATACAGTACAGGGATGTGGAGAAGATGCTTCCACTAGGAGGAGAGACTGGGACCCAAGGACACAGCCTCAGAGTGAAGGACTGACCTGTTGGAACTGAGATGAGGTAAAATTTCTTCAGCCAGAGGTTAGTTATTCCACAAAGGGCTGTGGAGGCCAAACCGTTGAGTTATCTAAGACAGAGATAGATAAGTTCTTGATTGGTAAAGGGATCAAGGGTTACAGGGAGAAGCAGGGGAATAGGGTTGAGAAACATATGATTGAATTATCATGATCCAATGGGGGGAGCAGATCAATGGGCTGAATGACCTAATTCTGCTCCAATGTCTTTTAATTCTATGGTCTTATGACTGTACTGAGTGGCATTGCCCATAACAGCAAGTAGAGACGGTAATGTGATGAAAACGGTACATTCAATCTTTTTTACTTTTCACATCGAGCTCAAACTAGCTCAATCTTGGATTATAGAACATAGAACATAGAAGAATACAGCGCAGTACAGGCCCTTCGGCCCTCGATGTTGCGCCGATCCAAGCCCACCTAACCTACATTAGCCCACTATTCTCCATATGCCTATCCAATGCCCGCTTAAATGCCCATAATGAGGGAGAGTCCACCACTGCTACTGGCAGGGCATTCCATGAACTCACGACTCGCTGAGTAAAGAACCTACCCCTAACATCTGTCCTATATCTACCCCCCCTTAATTTAAAGCTATGCCCCCTTGTAATAGCTGACTCCATACGTGGAAAAAGATTCTCACTGTCGACCCTATCTAAACCCCTTATCATCTTGTACACCTCTATCAAGTCACCCCTAAACCTTCTTTTCTCCAATGAAAACAACCCCAAGTGCCTCAGCCTTTCCTCATACGATCTTTCTACCATACCAGGCAACATCCTGGTAAACCTCCTCTGCACCCGTTCCAGTGCCTCCACATCCTTCCTATAGTATGGCGACCAAAACTGCACACAATACTCCAGATGCGGCCGCATCAGAGTCTTATTGTCAGACAGTACATCAGAATCTATGAGAGCTGTGAGAGCCTGCTTTTAGTGAGTGGTTAATTAACCTAAACATTTTATATAGTGTTACCACAAATAACACAACATAAAGAAAAAGGAGGAAAAGACACAAATGATGAGCTACGTACAAGCTCAAAGATGGAGATGAAAATGTGGACTGTGAAGTTCCCACTAACATTATTGGAAGGAGATCATTTGGCCTATTTGGTCCACACTGACCCTCCAAAGACTATCCCACCAAGACCCACCTCCTACCCTATCTCTGTAACCCTGCATTTCCCATGGCCAATCCACCTAACCTGCACATCCTTGGACTGTGCAAGAAACCACAACACTGAGTGGAAACCCATCCAGATGTGGGGAGAACATGCAAAATCCACTCAGACAGTCGCCCGAGGGTGGAATTGAACCCATGTCCCTGGCACTATGAGACAGCAGTGTTAACTACTGAAACACGTGTTGGAAATGTCCCTCTCTCTACCACTGATGCTTATTAGCAGCAGTATGTACCAGCTATGAGATGCACAGCAGAAATTTACCAAGGGGGCAAATTCTTCACACAGTGAGTCATTCGTGTGTGGAATGAACTTCCTGAGAAAGTGGTGGATATAGGTCCAATTACAACATTTAAAAGACATTTGGATTGATACATGAATAGGAAAGTTTTTAGAGGGATATGGACCAGGAGCAGGGAGGTGGGATTAGTTTAGTTTGAGATTATGTTCAGCATGGACTGGCTGGACCAAAGGATCTGTTTCTATGCTGTATGACTCTATGAATCTATAGCTCCTTACACAGCATCTTCCCAACCCAAGGCCACTTCCATCTGGAAGGGCAAGGGCAGCAGATACACATGCAAGGTCCCCTCCAAGCCACTTAACTTCCTGACTGTGGAAATATAATTACCTTTTCTTTAGGTTCTCTGGCTCAATATCCTGCAAGTCCCCCACTAGTCTACCCACAGCACATGGCCCACAGTGGATGAAGAAGGCAGTTCACCACAGCCTCTTGAGGGTTATGTACCGATGGGCACTAAATACTGACCCAGCCATCGATGCCCAAATCACATTAGTAAATCAAAAAACATTAAAGTATTTGTATAAGACACTTGTTAGACTTCAGCTGGAGTATTGTGCACAGTTGTGAATACTACATTATCGGAAAGCTGTGAGTGTATCCGACAGAGTTCAGAAGTGATTTACAAGAGTGGTTTCAGGCATGAGAAACTTCAAGTATGAGGACAAAGTGAAGAAGTTGGGACTCTTTTCTTGGAAAGAAGAAGGTTAAGAGGAGATCTGATATGGGGTTTTTAAAATAATGAGTGGGCTGTACAGAGTAGGTAGGGAGGCATTTGTGAATGAAACATTATTTTTCTGATAACCAACAAAGGCTTTATGGTCATTGTTAGACTCTTAAATCTTGATTTTTATTGAATTCAAATTTCAGTACCTGCCATTGGCGGGATTTGAACCCAGGTCTCAAGACAGTTATCTCGATCTCTGAATTAGTAGTATCCAAACAGATACAGGGTATCAAAATATGAAACCTGATTACTCGTAATGAGGGAGTCTTGCCAGGTGGAGTCCCTGCTTCCCCAGTAGGAACACCACAAAAACTGATGATTGAGACATATTGTTCAAATGTGTATACTTCAACAGAGAGGTCTGCCATGTTCATTTTCCAAGTAATACAAGTTTTCTGTTTACTGGCTTTCCTCCAGCTCCCCAAGAACAAACACTAGATTTCCCAGTACAGAACGTGTTGCCCGCATTACTGCAGTCCAGCCTCTCCACAACAAATCCATATAATGAATGAAAGCCTCTGTCTTTTGGCCGGGATAATTGTTCAGCAAAGTCTGTGCTGACTAGCTGCATGTTTATTGATGAGATTTGCTGAATAAATATGAGGTGCTGCATTTTGGAAAGGCAAATCAGGGCAGGACTTAATGGTAAGGTCCTGGGGGCTGTTGCTGAACAAAGAGACCTTGGAGTGCAGGTTCATAGTTCCTTGAAAGTGGACTCTCAGGTAGACAGGATAGTGAAGAGAAGGCATTTAGTATGCTCTCCTTTATTGGTCAGAGCACTGAGTACATGAGTCGAAAAGTGTGAGGCTGGAAAAGCACAGCAGGTCAAGCAGTATCCAAGGAGCAGGAGAGTTGACGTTTCGGTACATAAGGTCTTCATCAGGAATGAAGTGTTTGTGCCCGAAAGGTCAATTCTCCTGCTCCTCGGATGCTGCCTGACCTTGTGTGCTTTTCCAGCCCCACACTTTTCGACTCCAACTCTCCAGCATCTGCAGTCCTTACTTTCTCTCAGTCGCATTGAGTATAGGAGTTGGGAGCTGAAAATGTGTTGCTGGAAAAGCGCAGCAGGTCAGGCAGCATCCAGGGAACAGGAGAATCGACGTTTCGGGCATAAGCCCTTCCTGAAGAAGGGCTTATGCCCGAAACGTCGATTCTCCTGTTCCCTGGATGCTGCCCGACCTGCTGCGCTTTTCCAGCAACACATTTTCAGCTCTGATCTCCAGCATCTGGAGCCCTCACTTTCTCCTATAGGAGTTGGGAGGTCATGTTGCAGCTGTACAGGACATTGGTTAGGCCACTTTTGGAATATTGTTTGCAATTCTGAGCTCCCTTGTACAGAAAGGGTCTTGTGAAACTTTGAAAGGGTTCAGAAAAGATTTACGAGGATGTTGCCAGGGCTGGAGGATTTAAGCTATAGAAAGAGACTGAATAGGCTGGGGCTTTATTCCCTGGAACTTCTGAGGCTGAGGGGTGGCCTTATTGATGTTTATAAAACCATGAGGGCATGGATAGGATAAATAGACAAGGTCTTTTCCTTGAGGTGAGGGAGTCCAGAACTGAGGGCAGAGGTTTAGGGTGAGAGCAGAAGGGTTTAAAAGGGACCTAAGGGGCAACTTTTCCACACAGAGGGTGGTGTGTGTATGGAGTGAGCTGCCTGAGGAAGTGGTGGAGGCTGATACAATTACAACATTTAAAAGGCATCTGGATGGTACATTAATAGGAAGGGTTAAGAGGGATATGGGCCAAGTGATGGCAAATGGGACTAGATTAATTTATGATATCTGGTCAGCATGGATGAATTGTTTCCATGCTGTACCTCTCTATGACTATGACTGTTTGACCAATAGCATTAGGATTGCACCTGTGCATATTTCAGCTGCAGTGCCCTTTTGTTTCAGACCTTATCCTCCACTCCAACCTTTACACTATGGCTCCTACAATATTGTGTCTGGTTGCATTTGACTCCTGACCCAGGGTCCTGTGTACATCTTTTGACATCTGCAAGAGAAGGCCTGTCTAGGATATCTTAAGGGGTTGACCACAGATGGACACGATGTTTTAGGAGTTTATGAATGATTATGTCAGGCATATGGAAATCTCCCCTGCACATTTCAAATTTAAATATTAATTCTTGCCATACTACTGTGGGGGAGAAAGCAGTGCAAATCTCCATGTGGATGATTTCCAGCACTAAACCAAAGGGAATAGCTTTTGTGTGGGTGTAAATCCACAATACGCTATCAAGAATAAAGTTCAAAAATATAGAGTAGCAAAGGCCAGGAATCACTTCCATGGCAACATAATTAAATCCATATTTCATGGATTAAGTCACTTTTTGAGAAGATTTGTAGCTCAGGTTGCGGTTCAAGTTGTAAGTTTGCTCTCTGAGCTGGCAGGTTTGTTTTCAGATGTTTCATCACCATGCTAGGTAACATCATCAGTGAGCCTCCGGTGAAGCACTGGTGTTCTGTTCCGCTTGCTATTTGTGTGTCTTGGTTTGTTGTGGTGGGTGATATCATTTCCTGTTTTATTTCTGAAAGGTTGGTAAATGGGGTGCAAATCGATGCAATGGTTGATGGAGTTGCAGTTTGAATGCCAGGCCTCTAGGAATTCTGGAGAATCGACGTTTCGGGCATAAGCCCTTCTTCAGGAATGAGGAAAGTGTGTCCAGCAGGCTAAGATAAAAGGTAGGGAGGAGGGACTTGGGGGAGGGGTTTTGGAAATGCGATAGGTGGAGGGAGGTCAAGGTGAGGGTGATAGGCCGGAGTGAGGTGGGGGCGGAGAGGTCAGGAAGATGATTGCAGGTTAGGAAGGCGGTGCTGAGTTCGAGGGATTTGACTGAGACAAGGTGGGGGAAGGGGAAATGAGGAAACTGGAGAAATCTGAGTTCATCCCTTGTGGTTGGAGGGTTCCCAGGCAGAAGATGAGGCGCTCTTCCTCCAACCGTCGTGTTGCCATGGTCTGGCGATGGAGGAGTCCAAGGACCTGCATGTCCTTGGTGGAGTGGGAGGGGGAGTTAAAGTGTTGGGCTACGGGGTGGTTGGGTTGGTTGGTCCGGGTGTTCCAGAGGTGTTCTCTGAAACGTTCCGCAAGTAGGCGGCCTGTCTCCCCAATATAGAGGAGGCCACATCAGACCACTGCCTCTGTGACTCCCTCATCAGGTCCACACCCCCCACCAACCCAACCTCCACTCCCGGCACCTTCCCCTGCAACCGCAAGAAATGCAAAACTTGCGCCCACACCTCCCCCCTCACTTCCCTCCAAGGCCCCAAAGGATACTTCCATATCCGCCACAAATTCACCTGCACCTCCACACACATCATCTATTGCATCCGCTGCACCCGATGTGGCCTCCTCTATATTGGGGAGACAGGCCGCCTACTTGCGGAACGTTTCAGAGAACACCTCTGGGACACCCGGACCAACCAACCCAACCACCCCGTAGCCCAACACTTTAACTCCCCCTCCCACTCCACCAAGGACATGCAGGTCCTTGGACTCCTCCATCGCCAGACCATGGCAACATGACGGTTGGAGGAAGAGCACCTCATCTTCTGCCTGGGAACCCTCCAACCACAAGGGATGAACTCAGATTTCTCCAGTTTCCTCATTTCCCCTTCCCCCACCTTGTCTCAGTCAAATCCCTCGAACTCAGCACCGCCTTCCTAACCTGCAATCATCTTCCTGACCTCTCCGCCCCCACCCCACTCCAGCCTATCTCCCTCCACCTATCGCATTTCCAAAACCCCTCCCCCAAGTCCCTCCTCCCTATCTTTTCTCTTAGCCTGCTGGACACACTTTCCTCATTCCTGAAGAAGGGCTTATGCCCAAAACGTCGATTCTCCTGTTCCTTGGATGCTGCCTGACCTGCTGCGCTTTTCCAGCAACACATTTTCAGCTCTGATCTCCAGCATCTGCAGCCCTCACTTTCTCTCTAGGAATTCTGTTTTGCCTGTCCTGGGATCGATGTGTTGTCCCAGTTGAAGTGGTGTCCTTCTTCACTTGTATGTAAGGATACTAGTGATAGTGGGTCATGTCGTTTTGTGGCTAGTTCTCTGCCTGTCTGTCCTGTTTGTTGCAGTCCTTGCACGGTATTTTGTATATGACATTCAATTTGTGGGTTGTTGGTACAGGGGGGTCCTTTTGGTTCATCAGTAGCTGTTTCGGTGTGTTAGTAGGTGTGTGGGCCACCATGATGGCTACCAACACACTGAAACAACCACTTATGAACCTAAAGGACCCTATACCAACAACCAGCAAAACGAATGTCATATACAAAATACCATGCGAGGACTGTAACAAGCATTACTTCGGACTGACAGGCAGAAAACTAGTCACCAGGATACACGAGCACCAACTAGCCACCAAAAGACATGACCTCATTATGACTAGTATCCTTGCATACAGACGAAGAACACCACTTTGACTCGGACAACACATCGATCGTAGGACACGCACAGGAATTCCTAGAGCCCTGGCATTCAAACCAGAACTCCATCAATAAACACATCGATTTAGACCCCATTTACCAAACTCTGAGAAAAAGAACTGGAAATGATATCACCCACCACAACAGACCAAGACACACAAATAGAAAGTGGGACAGAACGCCAGCGCTTCACTGGAGACTCACTGATGATGTTACCTAGCATGGTGATGAATGTCTACGAACAAACCTGCTGGCTCAGCAAGCAACTTACAACCCAAAATCACCTCTGCCCACAAAATACTAAGAAAAATGAGTTTGGTAATTCATAGATTACAGTAAACGTGGAACTTTGGGGGAAGAATGGGAACCCAACATAGTGAAAGAAAATAAAAGAAGCAAACATTATGTAAATATTTCAAATAATTGTCACAGGTCAAATCATAATGATAAAGTTGCATTTATTTCATGTGCGAACTCATCTGTTTAATAGATTTTTTAAAAACGTGTTCATGGGATATGGGTGCTATTGGCAGGGGCTGCACTTATTGCCCAGCCCTAATTGGCCTGCAGAAGGTGGTAGGGAACTGTCTTATCGAACCATTTATCTAGAGTAGGGACACCGATGATGCTGATAGAGAGGAAATTCCAAGATTTTGACCCAGCAACAGTGAAGTAACAGTGACACAATTCTAAATCAGGATTTTAAAAACTTATTCATTCACAGGATGAGGGCGTCGCTGGTACAGGAAGCATTTATTCCCCATCCCTAATTGCCCAGAGAGTAGTTAAGAGTTCACCACATTCCGGAGTCATATGTAGACCATACCAGGTAAGGATGGCAGTTTCCTTTCCTAAAGGGTATTAGTGAACCAGATGGGTTTTTCTGACAATGACCAATGGATTCATGGTCATCATTAGACGCTTAATTCCAGATTTTCATTGGATACAAAGTCTACCATCTGCTGTGGCGGGATTCAAGCCTGGGTCCTCAGAACATTATCTGGGTCTCTGGGTTAACAGTCGAGCAATAATGCCACTAGGCAATCTCCACCCCTGTAGAATGTTGCTACTGGGGGATTCAGTGATGGAAATGTCACTGAATATCAGGGGGTGATGGTTAGATTGTCTTGCTTGGCATGCATGTTATTTTCTACTTATCAGCCCGAACGTGGATATTGGCCAGGTCTTACTGCATGGGGACACTGACTTCTTCCATATTTGAAGTGTCGCGAATGGTGCTCAACATTCGGCAATCAACAGAGAACATTCCCATTTCTGACCTTACAGTGGAGGGAAGGTCATTGATGAAGCAGCTGAAGATGGTTGTATTGAGGACACTACCCTGAGGAACTCCTGCAGAGATGTCCTGAGGCTGAGATGATTGACCTCCAACAACCACAACCACCTTCTTTTGTGCCAGGAATGACTCCAACCAATGAAGAGTTCTCCCCCTGATTCCCCCAACTCCAGCTTTCCCAGGGCTCTTGATGCCGCATTCAATCAAATTCAAGGGTGGTCACTCTCACCTGACTCTGGAGTTCAGCTGTTTTGTTCATGTTTTCACCAGGGCTGTAATAAGATCAAGAGCTAAGTGGACCTGGCAGAATGCCAGACTGAGTGTTTGTGAGCAAGTTATTACTTTGCTCGATAGCACTGCCCTTCCAACCTTTCACTAATGTTTGACAGTAGATGAAAAGGGCAGTAATTGGCCGGGTTGGAGTGGTCCTGCTTTTTGGACACAGGGCATACATTGACAATTTTGCACGTTGTTGGGTAGATACTAGTGTTGTAGCTATATTAGAACTGTATGGCAGTATGGCAAGTTCTGGAGCTTAAATCAATGGCTGGGATATTGTCAGGGCTCATCGCCTTTGCAGTGTCCAGCCATTTCTTGATATCACATGGAGTGAATCAACGTGGCATCTGTGATGCTGAGGACCACAGGAGGAGCCTGTGATGAGACTGAGGATGGAAGTGAATACTTTAGCCTTGACTTTTACACTGATTGATTCATCTTATGCCTATAATCTTCAAGCCAATATCCACAGTGCAGTTATATTCATTATACCGGTACTTGTGAATAAACATTTATATATTAATATACAATAATATAGTGCATTCATATATTACTTTAAATATAACTATACATAAGAACACAGGGCTTAGGAGGAGCCATAGGCCATTTGGTCCATCAGGCCTCCTCCACCATGCAACGAGATCATGTCTAATCTGCTTATGTTTTCAATTTTATTTTCCTTTTGCACCCGTAACCCTTAGTGCCATTGTCCATCACAATCAATCAATTCAGCCTTGAATAAATTTGAAGTCTTGGCCTCCAGTATCAGCTGAGGAAGAGAATTCCTCACTTTAATGGCCCTTTGAGAGAAAACAAATCTCCACATCTCTGTCTTAAAAGGAATCTCTATTATTTTCAAGCTATATTCCCTCGTTTCACCCTCACCCATGACTGAACACATCCTTTAGATAGCTACCTACCCAGTTCCCTCAAGATGTCATCCCAAGATGCGACACAGGAGAGAATGCTTGACACCAAATGATGTACAGGGTTATCAGATCAGGTAGACGAACACTTACTCAAAATGATAGTTGTTAAGGAGTGAGAGGTTGGAGCAATGGATAGGTTGAAGAGGGAAATTCCTGAGCCTAGATCTTTGGAATCTGGAGGTGTGGTCATCAGTAGTAGGGCATTCAAGTGGACTATGTAAAGCGAAGGAAATGAAGTAACATTGAGAATGGTTTCTAAGATTTGAATCCAATATTTAATACTTAAGATCTCAAATGAAGGTCATTTCAAAGGTTTTCAAGGATATGTGTTGTATAAAGTAATGGTTCTGAAGAGGTTAATGTTCCTTCTACATTACCCATCCATTTCCACTGCCGTCATACACAGTCTGTGGTGGAGACAAGCAGTTCAACTTTAGCTTTCAGGGGGAGGAGATGTAACTGTACCAGCTCCCTCGCATCCATGACAGCACAACAATGTTTCTACTTCCTCAGGAAGCTAAGGCAATTCAGTATGTCCATAAAGACTCTTACCACTTTTTATAGATGCACCATAGAAAGCATTCTATCTGAGTGCATCATAGCTTGGTACGGCAACTGCTCTGTCCAGGACCATAGGAAACTACAGAGAGTTGTGAACATAGTCCAGTCCATCACACAAACCTACCTTGCATCCATTGGCTCCATCTACACTTCCCGCTGCCTCGGGGAGGCAGCCAACACCATCAAAGACTCTCCCACTCCAGTTATAATCTTTTCCAACCTTTTCCATTGGGCAGAAGATACAAAAGCTTAAATACACATACCCACAGATTCAAGAACAGCTTCTTCCCCACTGTTATTAGACCTCTGAATGGACCTCTCAACTTTTAAATTTAATGTTGATCTCACTCTCTGTTCATCTTCCCTGCAGCTGTAACATTGTATTCCTCACTCTGTTCTATTACCTTAATGTGTTTTGTATGGCATAATCTGCCTGTTCTGCACACAAAAGAAACCTCTTCACTGTACCTAGTTACATATGACAATAATAAATCAAATCAATCAAATCAAAGTTATTTTGCCTGGCCAAATGTAGTTGTATTTATTGCCATGATGGAATAAGCCACCCTGATATCTAAGATCAGTGCCTCTTCAGTAGATATCAATGTTAGCATACCCTCTACCATTCATCACTACCACAGACCCAAAAGGAAGCAAAGACAAAGGAGAATTTGTGGCAACAAAGCAACCCTTAGCCAGTGCCACCTACTAGTAGAGATGGCAAGTACCAGAAGATGCCAACAGTGATCATCTGGATATACATATATTGCACAGGATAGACAAGCAGGAGGCTGGAAGAACACAGCTAGCCAGGCAGCATCAGAAGGTACAGAAGTCAACATTTCAAGTGTAACCCTTCTTCAGGACCCTATCGCAGGTTACACCCGAAAAGTTGACTTCTCCACTTCCTGATGCTGCCTGGCTTGTTGTGTTCTTCCAGCCTCCTGCTTGTCTACCTTGGATTCCAGGATCTGCAGTTTTTTTGTCTCTATATAACTCAGGGAACATGCTTGGTTTCAACAAGAATATATTATGAAGGTAAGATCTCAGCTGGTCTTTGAGAACATGCGTGAGAGAAAATTAGTTCCTTATGGTTTTGGAGCATCTAGAGTAAGACTGGCCTTTACATTATCAACCCATCTGGAATCACTTTCCATGGCCTCTGTGCAAAAATATAGCTAGGCCCAGACCATGCAGTCTCAGCAAAGCCCTCAAGCTTCAAATCCTGAAAGGCAACCATCTGATTGGCTACATAGCAGGTTAGCTGCGGAGTAGGAAGCTGCAAATAACCCATGACTGAGCAGTAAAAGGTCACACACGCTGCATCTGTTCAGACTAGCTGTGCAACATCTGTAGATTCCAAACCATGGAGGAAAGACAACTGAAGCTGTTGCAAATGAATCTCTGCACGGAAGGGTCAAACTTGTAACCATCAGTACAGA
Organism: Chiloscyllium plagiosum; assembly: GCF_037043375.1. Taxonomy (NCBI): domain Eukaryota; kingdom Metazoa; phylum Chordata; class Chondrichthyes; order Orectolobiformes; family Hemiscylliidae; genus Chiloscyllium; species Chiloscyllium plagiosum. The sequence goes on along the minus strand of NW_028270158.1, from coordinate 10,069,383 downwards.
TGGCTGAAAATTTACAACGTGCAACAGCTTGCATTTACATAGTGCCTTTCAAGTAGTTAAGTAGCCCAAAACTCTTAAACATTGCAGCTGTGAGAATGCAGTGGCTGACAGAATGTACAGTCATGGTCAGCATTATGGGTGCTGGGCAGACATGTCCACAAATCTGTCAGAAATTCTCGAAATAGATAATGAAAAGGTAAACGAGGCAGGGGTCAGACTGAGGAAAACTGCTGATTTGAGAAGCTATGTCCCACAAGTGTGTGAAGAAAACATCGGAGTTACATGAGACTGGAGGGACTCATAGGTTGTATGTCACTTGTATCCTGTACAGCACTGACGTAGCACATTTCTAGAATTCTGTGAGATTTTCATCTTGTTGAAGTCACAGTTTGGACGAGTCATTGATGGTCTTAGTAATATTACTGCCAATTGGGACCATGTGGGTTAGACATTTTGGAATGAACAATATAGAACATAGAACTGTACTGCACAGGAATGGGTCCTTCGGCCCACACGGTTGTGTCAAACATATCGCCAAATTAAACTAATCCCTTCTCCTGCCCTTGATCCATATCCTTCCATTCCTTGCATATTCATGTGCTTATCCAAAAGCCAAAAGCTTATCTAAATGCCACTGTTGTATCTGCCTCCACCACTACCCCGGCACCGTGTTCCAGACTCCTACCACTCTCTATTTAAATAACTTGCCTCTCACATCTCCTTTGAACTTTCCTCTCTCACCTTAAATGCATGTACCCTAGTTTTAGACATTTTTACACTGGGGAAAAAGATTCTGACTGTCAACCATATCTATGCATCTCATAATGTTACAGACTTCTATCAAGTAACCCTCAGCCTCTGCCATTCCAGGGAAACAACCCTAAGTTCTTTTAGCCTTTCCTTACAGCTCATATCCTCTAATCCAGGCAGCATCCTGGTAAACCTCTTCTGCATCCTCTCCAAAGCCTCCATGTCCTTCCCATAATATGGCGACCAGAATTGAATGCTTCCAGGCTGACGGCAACATTACTATTTTCAGTTGGAGTCTAAATGTGCTCTCTATCTTTCACACAACAGACCACAGCTGGTGAAAAGGGAGAAGCACAAATTAAATTCTCAGAATCAGAGAATTTTTACAGTCCACAAGGAGGCTATTCAGCCCATCGTGCCTGTGCTGATTCTATTACCAAGTGCCAATCTACTGTCTTTTCCCCATATCCCTGCACACCATTTTGATCCAAATAACCTCCATTGCCTTCTTCAAAGTCTCAATTGAACCTGCCTCCATCATATTTCCAGGCAGTACATTCCAAACCATAACTAACAGTAAAGTCAGCAGAGTAGATTAAGACTGCTGTCTCCTCCGAGAGAGACATTGGGTGGTGGTTTAACCTAAGGGTCACCACATCTCAAGCAAGCTGTGAAGTTGAAAAGGCATGACTTTCACAGTAACCTCAGCTAGTGCAGGGATTGGACCACACTGTTGGCATCACCTGTATCACAAACCAATCATCCAGCCAACTGAACTAACCATAACTCATGCTCTAACTTCTCCCTGTGTGAAAAAGATTTTTTCTCACATCACATTGCTTCATTTCCACATCAGTTTAAATCTCCTCCTTCTTGCTCCTTTTATTTTATGAGTGGGAATACCTTTCCCAATCTAATCCCTCCAAATTCCAGCGCTCAGAGCCTAAGTTACTGAAGTGACAGTCACCAATGGCTGAGCAGGTTAAAAGTGGGAATATACGAGAGGCAAAATTACAGGTGTGCAGATATCTCATAGGGTTGCACAACTTGAGGAGATTACAAAATTAATGAGGGTCAAGGACATGGAATAATTTGAATTTTGGAGGATGGGAATTTTAAAACCAGGACATTGCTTAATCCTAAGCCAATGTACATCAGTGAGCAGTAAGGGTTTTGGAGGACCTCAAGTTACAGAATGTGGGAATGCATGGGAATAGTCCAGTCTGGAGGTGGTGGAGGAATGCATGAGAATCCCAGTAGCAGATAAGCTGGGATAGGTGAAGTCAGGTGATGTTCCAAAGGTGGAAATGGACAGTCCTAGTGATGGTAAGAATATGAAGCCAGAAGATCATCATGGGATCAGACATTACAAAAAGGAGTTAGGAACAGACCAGCTAACACCAGGGAAAAGGACGGAATGGGTATCTAGGGAGCCGAGATTGCAGCAAGGACCGAAAACAATGGCTTCAGTCATTAAATTGGAGAAAGTACTTTTTCTGATGAAGGGCTTATGCCCAAAACATTGATTTTCCTGCTCCTTGGATGCTGCCTGACCTGCTGTGCTTTTCCAGCACTACTCTAATCTTGACTCTAATCTCTAGCATCTGCAGTACCCACTTTTGCCTAGAAAATATTTCTGCCCACCCTGTACTAGATGTTGGATAAACAATCTGATAAATTAGTAAGATGTGTTGAGATGGGTGTTTGTGACATAGAACTGGATGTCATTAGCGTATGTGTGGAAACCAGCACAGTATTTTCTTCTGCTGTTACTGTGAAATAGTTTGCAGATGAGAAACAGTAGGGGACCAAGGATAGATCCTGGCCTCACTTTGGAAGTAACATTTGGGAGTAGTGCAGTGCCACATGGCTGAAAGACAATGGAGAAATGTTGGATGAGGATGGTATGGTCTAACCTGTTAGAAGCGACAGATGGGAAGAGAAAGTTCAAAAGCAGAAGCTTGTAGTGAAATTCATTGTCCACCCAATGAGGAATTCGAATACTCAAGACTGGATGGGAATGGAAAGTTAAAAGTGTGAGTTAATGAGAGTTAAAACAAGCAAACTAGATTCTAACCTGTCTATAAGACACCACTTCCCACTTTAACAGACATAGGTTATGTGGGGGATGGGGATCACGGGATGGTACAATGGATATCCAGCTGGAGGGGGTGGGCAGGGGGTGGGGGGCGGATATCTTTAAATAAGGCTTCTTGCCTCAAATGTAACCAGTGCTTTATTTTGTGTGGAAGAGTTTCTGGACATCATAAACCAGAAGATAAAGAAGGCAAAAGGAGCTGAATCCATCAAGCAAGTGTCTTTCCAGCATGGTCAAGATGAGCACGGTGTGATCCCAGCACCCCGAACTAACCTGTAAATGGTCCCGTGATACGTGCTAGATTTGTGAACACTGCCCACCCCCTCTGCCCCAGCACCTGACCTTCTGAGCCATCAAATCTGCAATATCTGACTGGCCTCCCCCTCACTTTGCTTACATCCAAATCTACAATGTCTAATTTCCCCTACGTGTGCCCTTCCTCTCACTATCCGACTCATCCTTTGGTGAACCATACGGCTGCCTATCCATGTGATGGCCACCCATTCTCTCAGTCTGGCTGGCTGCTGCTGGGAAACCATCAAAAATGTGAATCTACCCGGCCATTAAATTCAGCAGACCTCTGGGAGTCTCATATGCTGAGGTTTCTTGTCTGTGGAATTCCCCACTTTCCATCTTCGTTTTCTTCTTGTTATTTTTGGGCTCAATCCATCTACCTATTCGCAACTTCCTACTTCCATCTGTACGATATACAGTGCCCCCTAACCTAATGTCATCTGCAAATCTGAACACACAGCTCTTTATCCCTTCATCCAAGCATTGCAAAGAGTTTAGGACATTTTCCAGAGGTGGACACATTCCCTGTCACACCTAGGTCTGCTTTAATCATTCCTTCTCATTCAAATTTGTAATACTTACTCAATGATTTGCACCATCTGCAAATTCCACAGACAAGTTTTCCAACATTGTTAACTGGGTCATAAATACAGATTGTGAAGCGCAATACTCCCAATGAATCCCACGAATAATTGGTCTCCATTTGGAAGCATTACCAGTATTGACAACCTTTCGCCTCTAAGACTGTATCAATTTATTGACCAGCCCAAAGGAATTCCCAATTCCATAAAACTCATTGTGAAAAATAGCCTATTTGAAAATTGGCACCTTTCAAAAGGTTTTGAAAATCCAGGAATGCAATATGAACTACATTGATGTCACCTACCAACCTAATAACTCCTCAGACAGTTCATCCAGATTTGGTAAATATTATCTATTTTTTATACCATACCATGTTGAAAGTCTCTAATAATCCCTTTGCTGATCATGAATCATACAGTCTACTTCCAATGATACTTTCAGCAACATTCCTACAACAGAAGTCAAACGAATTGCCCTCAAATCTTGGTTATGATTGACTGCCCTTTTCACCTTGGCACAACATCAGCCTCCCTGCAGTCACAATAAGTCCTAATGAATTGTTAAAGTCAAAGGCACATTGAGCACAGCTCTTGTTTGAGTGTCTTTTCAGATCACCTATTCTTTCCTGGATTATATCAGAATCAAAGTGATACTTGTATCAGTATATTCCAATAATAATACCTATGCTTCGGCTGCCAGGAGGACAGCTGTTGCAAATGAGCTATTTGAAATCACTGTCCTACTCTGGAAGGTCACCTGATCCATCTCTAAGGACTCTTTTTGACTGCCCCAGTTTGTCATCACCTTCTGACTCCCAGCATAGCTAATAGAAAGATTCTCAATTAAAGGCTCAAAGCCTTTCCCTATTCCTCTGAGACTCACTTTTACTCTACAAGAGTAATTTTATTTCTAAAGAAAAGTCACTGAACCGGTAACGTTAACTTTCTCTCCACAGGTGGTGTCAGACCTGCTGAGTTTCTCCAGTACTTTCAGATTTTGTTTCAAATTTCTAGTATTGCATTTTTAATTTAATTTAATTAAAAACTGACTGACTTGGCTTTGCACAAACCCAATTAGCCATTGAGACTTGATTTTACTGGATGCACTTTCCTTTTGACATAGAAGGTCTTCTTTATAATTAGATGGTTCAAAATCCTTTCTTAGGGTTTTATGGTAATATTGGGGGGAAGGGAAGATTAACTCCGACTGTAGTTTCTAGTCTCAGTAATTAAAGAACACAGGGCAATTTCCTCTTTAAAGCAGTTTAGAACTCATCGATTATTTCTCATATGTATGCTCATTTGTAATTGCATAGCACCTTTAACATAATAAAACTTAAAAATCACACAACACCAGGTTATAGTCCATTTGGAAGTACTAGCTTTCGGAACACTGCTCCTTCATTTTAATCTAAGATTGTTTATTGCATCACATCTCCATGACATTGGACTCCTTTGGCTATAAATTCTGTGAGCATGATCTTAACCTCCACAACCACTTGTTAAGACATTCTGAAAGCTAGTGCTTCCAAATGGACTATAACCTGGTGTTGTGTGATTTTTAACTTTGTACAACCCAGTCCAACACCAGCATCTCCACAATATAATAAAACTTATCAAGCCACTTCACAGAGCCATCATGAACCAGCAATGACACAACCACATGAAAGTGGTCAATCAGATTGGTTTTTAAGGCACGCCTTAAAGAGGGAGAGAGAGGTGGAGAAGTGGAGAGATGCAGGGAGGGAATTCAAGAATCATGGGTCAGCAACAGTGGAACAACTAAAATTAGGGATGCTCAAGAGGCTGGAACTAGAGAAGTATAGATATCTCAGAGGATTGTGGGGATGGAGGATGAAATAGGAAAGGTTATGGCTATGGAATGGCTTGAGAACATGGATAGGAAATTTAAAATCTAGGTATGGTTTAATTGGGCACCAGTATATGTCAGTGAGCACAGGATGATGCCTACAGCCATATTAGTGGGAAAATGCCTGAACACATCTAACCCAGAAGCTAAGTCCTAGTTTATATCCTAGATCCTGGAATCCTTACAGTGTGGAAGTAGGCCCTTTGGCCCAACAAGTCTACAACGACCCTCTGAAGAGTAACCCACCCAGACCCATTCCCCTATCTTATACTTACCCCTGACTAATGCACTTAACCTACACATCCCTGGACACTATGTGCAATTTAGCACGACCAATTCAGTAGCCTGCACAGCTTTGGATTGTGGGAGGAAACCGGAGCACCGGGAGGAAACCCACGCAGACACGGGGAGAATGTGTCCATGCAGACAGTTTAATTGTATTAGCTTTAACGTGTTCTTTTACATGATGTGTGTTACAGGGTGTTTGACCCCAAGATGTGCTTCCAACACACACCTACCCATCGTTAAGATTGCCTATTGCCCTTCCATTGCACTGCTGGTTTCCTCAGCTCTTCTGCTACTGAAGCTCTCATTCCTAATTTGTTACATTCAGAGTTGACTGTTGTAAGACTACCTGACAAATCTCCCACTCTTACCCTCTGAAAACCTGAGGTCACCAAAACACAACTCTGTCTGATCTTATACCAAATGTCTTTTTATCAATCATCCTGTTCCTTTAAATCAACCTGTTATGACCCATCTTTGCAGCAATCACACCCAAAGAGATTTGAGCTTGGTCCTGCTAGCCCAGAGGTAGGAACACTACCAATGCACCATGAAGTCTTTTAAAGCCTACTGCACCTCCTTTCAACCATCCAAGCACTGGGTGGTTAGCACTGCTACCTCACAGCGCCAAGGACCCGGGTTCAAGTCCAGCCTCAGGCAACTGTCTGTGGAGTTTGTACATTCTCCCCATGTCTGTGTGGGTTTCCTTTGGGTGCTCTGGTTTTCTTCCACAGTCCAAAGATGTGCAGGTTAGGTGAATTGGCCATGCTAAATTACCTCTGGTGTTAGCGGCATTAGTCAGAGGGAAATGGGTCTGGATGGGTTGCTCTTCAGAGGGTCAGTGTCGACTTGTTGGGCCAAAGGGCTTGTTTCCACACTGCGGAAATCTAAATCTCTTTGTTCCTTGGCCACTCACTCCTCCTATAAGACTCTCCTAAAGTTTTACTTCAACCTTTAGGTCACCATTCCTACTATCTGGCCTCGTATCAAGTTCTCCTTAGTAATCGCCTGTAAATAATCTTGTTGGTGGTGGTACATACCCATATGTATAAGATGACAAACCAGCATGAATCAGAAACCCAGAAGGGTGAGTTTAAATATCAAAATCAATCTCATACCCCTGACCAATCAAAGCCCTTATGGATAAATTTGTAAACTGGTGACAATCCCACAGCTAGGGAGGTCAGTAAGAATGAAACTGGTTCAAAAGCAGAAACAAATACAGAACAAGTCTTGATATCACACAGTCTGCTATTACACACAACCCATTGTAAGTCACTAACAGTCCCCATTAACAGCTATTCACCCTCCCACCTGGATTGTTATCCTTTTGTTTGTCTGTCCAACTGTTATTCCCTCTCTTTGGGCTCTAGTCCCACTAAAGGTTTACCCCTTACCCCTTCCCACACCCTATCGTCTGCATATAAACTGACATTTTTCTAGCTACCATCAGTTCTGAGGAAGGATCACTGGATCCGAAGCGTTAACTCTGATTTGTCTCCACAGGTGCTGCCAGATCTGCTGAGTGTTTCCAGCAATCTCTGGTTTTGCTTCTGATTTACAGCATCCGCAGTTCTTTAGGTTTTTAGAACATAATTAGTGTTGATGTCAAATTGGTCAGCTGTTATCTCAGTAGCTGCCTGAGCTTGTTCAGACACTTCCAGTAACTTATTACCCTGGGTGAAAAGTCAAAGTTCACGGTACACGAAAAATCAAATGTCCAAAATATAAGAGAGAAAACAAGGTAACTCAGAATTATTGTTAGGTCTGCTGTGGATATTGGTGCAAGATTTTTTGCATCATGGATTATGCAAAGGCATAAAATAAAATTATCATCACTGGGTCTCTTTCCATAGTCATAGAATAAATCTTTGTGGAAAGCTTCATATATTCCTAACCCAAGCAGACCATTGCTTTGGAGGAAGAGTTCAATTGAAGAGAAGTTGAAAAAATCAACAGGAACAAGAGAACAGAGGTGTGGGGTCATGAAGAGGTGAATGACAACCAAAGTTTAACAGGAAGGGGTAGACAAATAAGCAAAACAATGCAGCAGAAATTCAAACCCAAATAAGTGATAATGGTAAAAAGTCAAAATTCTTTATCTGACTGCATGCAGAATTTATAATAAGATAGATCAGTTGATGGCACAAATAGAAATAAATGAATATGACTTGATAGCTATTACAGACAGGGTGTTACACAGTGACCAACTCTGGGGACACAATATTCAAAGGTGTTTGATATTCTCAAAGAATAGGCAAAAAGGAAAGGGAGATCTTTTTTATTCATTCACAGGACATCACTAGTGAGACCAGCAATTATTGCCCATCCCAGTTCTGAGGAAGGGCCACTGGACCCGAAACGATACCTCTGATTTCTCTCTACAGATGCTGTCAGACCTGCTGTGCTTTTCCTTCTGTTTTTGCTTCTGATTTACAGCATCTGCAGTTCTTTTAGTTTTTATTGCCCATCCTCAATTGCCCAGAGGGTAGTTAAGAATCAAACATATTACTGTGGGTCTGGAGTCAAATGTAAGCCAGGTAAGGACAGCACTTTCCTTCCCTAAAGGGTTGGGTTTTTCCTAACAATCAGCAATGGATTTGTGGTCATCATTCAACTCTTAATTCCAGACATTTATTGAATGCAAATTCCACCACCTGTGGGATTCAAGCGCAGGTCCCCAGAACATTACCTGGATCTCTGCATTAACAGTCCAGCAATAATACCATTAGACCATTATCTCCTCTATGGTGGTGGGGCTTTGTTAATAAAAGATTATATCAATGTCGTGTTTAGTAGTGATGTCAGTGAAAATAGATTGTGACGTGGAATCAGTTTGGGTGGAAATAAGAATATGAAGGAAAATAAGTCATGGCTGAGAGTTCACCATAGGCTCCTGAAGAATTGTCTCTCTTTAGGACAAAGTATAAATCTGTAAATAAGAGAAACATTTAAGAAGGACCCTAAAATTGTCATGGGTGATTTAACCTGCATATTGACTGAACAAACCAGACTGGTAAAATGGAAAATGAATTTGTAGAATGCATCAGGGATTGCTTCTTAGAGCAATACATTACAGAACTTACCCAGGAACAGGTTATTTTAAGCATAGTAATGTGTAATGAGGTAGGACTAATAAGTTGCTATATGGTTAAGGATCCTTTAAGAAGTAGCAATCACAATATGGCAGCCTTTCAAATTCAGCTTGAGGATGAGCAACGTGGGTCTCAAATCAGTGTCCTAAATTGGCCATTATAGAGGCATGAAGAAAGAATTGTTTAAAGTGGGCTAGGAAAATAGCTTAAGGGAAGGTCAATGATAAAGAGTAGCAATCAAGGCATTTCATGTTGCTAAGCAAAAGAATAAATATTGCCAAAAAGAAGGACTGATGAGAAGGGTGAACCATCTGTGGTTATTAAAGATAGTTAAGGGAAGTATCTAAACAAAAAAATATATAAAATGGCAAACACTTTTGATAGGCCAGAGGAATGGATTTTTTTATTTTATGAACTAGTAGTGGATAATTAAAAAGCTAATAAAGGGATAAATTGATGCTGAAAGTAAACTGGCAAGAAAAATAAAAATAAACAGTAAGAGCTTCTACAGATATATACAAAGAAAAAGAGGAGCCAATGTGAGTGCAGGAACCTTTGAGGATGCAAATGAAGAATCAATAATGGGGACCAGGGAAATGGCAGGTAATTTAAATCAATGCTTTAGATTGGCTTCACGCTGGAGGATACTATCAACACCTCCCCAAAGATAACAGAAAACAAAGTGTTAATGGGAGGAAAGATTCTATTACAAGGGACAAAGTATTTAACCAACCAATAGGACAGAAGGCGGACAAGTCACAGACACTGAGCCACTGGGTGGCATGGTGGCTCAGTGGTTAGCACGGCTGCCTCACAGCACCAGGTCCCAGGTTTGATTCCAGCCTTGGGTGACTGTCTGTGTGAAATTTGCATATTCTTCCTGTGTATATATGGGTTTCCTCCCACAGTCCAAAGATGTGCAGGTCAGGTGAATTGGCCATGCTAAATTGCCCATAGTGTTGGGTGCATTAGTCAGAGGGAAATGGGTTTGAGTGGATTAATCTTCGTAGGGTGAGTGTGCACTGGTTGGGCCAAAGGGCCTGTTTCCACACTGTAGGTAAGCTAATCTAAGTCACAAGGTCCTGATAACCTGGATCCAATTGTTTTACAGGAAGTGTATTCAGAGATAGTGGATGGTCGAAATATTCCAGAACTCACTGGATTCAGGGGGAGTTCCACTGGATTGGAAACCCATTAATGTTATGCCCCTGTCCAAGAAGGGAGGAAGGCAGAAAACAAGAAATTATAACCTAGCATCTATCATTGGAAAAATGTTGGAGTCCATAATTAAAGAAGAAATAATAGGACATTTGGAAAAGTTTAATGCAATCAGAAATGACATGGTTTTGTAAAAGGAGCATTATGTTCGACAAATTTGCTAAAGTTCTTTGAGAATATAGCAAGCAGATTTGATAAAGGGGAACTGGTAAATTTAGTACATTTGGATTTCCAGAAATTATTCAATAAGGTGTCACATAAAAGATTAGATCTGATGTCACAGTATTGAGGTTAACATCCTACATAGGTGGAGAATTGGTTAACACACAGAAGACAAGAAATTGGGATTAATGGGTCTGTTTCAAGTTGGAAAGATATAACCAGTGGACTACTACAAGAATCAGTTCAAGAGCCTCAATTAGTTATTATCTTCTTTAATTCTTGCTGGAGGGGGCAAGATGCAATGTATCCAAATTTGAAAAAAAAATGCAAAAATATTTTTGCTGAGAACATTAGGACTCTACAAGGTGGTTTGTTGGGCTGAGTGAGTGGACAAAACTTGGCAGATGGAGTTTAATTAGGCAAGTGTACCTGGGGAGAGATACACTGCATCTGGGGAGAGAGATACTGTACATGGTGAGAGATACACTGAATATGGGGAAAGATACAATGTACATGGGGAGAGAAACTGTACATGGAGAGAGATACACTGTACTTGGGAGAGACATACTGTACCTGGAAAGAAATACACTGTACCTAGGGGGATATGCACTGTACATGGGGAGAGATACATTGTACCTGGGAGAGATACATTGTACATGGTGAGAGATACACTATACCTTGGGGAGAGATACACTGTAAACAGTAAGAGATACATTGTACCTAGGGAGAGACACACTGTACCTGGGGAGAGATACACTATTCATGGGGAGAGATGCATTCATAACTATCTGTACATAAAGATGGGGACATGCATACAGTGTTCAGGACTGAACATGATGCAGCTACACACAGAATGTGCAGCACGCATAAAACCAATTACTATTTGAAGGTCCTTCTTGAAGGATTTCACAATTATTTCGTGATGTTTTTTAATAATTAAAAGTTTTTTTCCCATTTTGTGCACAGCTGTTGACCTTTCCAAATAAATGATTTATCTTTACATTGTTATACTGTGATCTTTATGTATATATGTATTTATTCATTTAAAGTCACTCAATCAAATCCAACATTTGAGCAGTTTACTGAAATGATTTGAACTACAAGACTGAGCAAAAATAAACCAGTCCTCACTGACAACAATACATTGTCCAATGGAATATCTATCATAGTCCCAGTAAAAATGGAACCCATTTTGCAACGCTAGTCTAAGGTGATGAAGTGATAATAGTTTAAACCTGAAAGACTATAATTACTGCAATGTAGATCTGTCAGATGATCCACGGAGTATAGGTTAATGGAAACCTCTCTGATTAGTGTTCTCTTTTAAAAATTAATTGTTGAAAATACAAATCTGAACCAATAACAGAAAACTACATGGATTTAGGACTGGGCCATCAACATTTGAGAAATTGAAGAAAGCCTAACATTTTAGATACAGAATGATGGGTCTTCAGTGAAATGTTGCCCAATGATTTCTCTTTGCACTGTGGCAGCATTTTCAGTTTTAAATCATCTCTGAGGTGTTTCAGCTTAGGCATCAGTGTAAATGGTTTTATATTCACTACCTTCAGCTCCAGAATTGAATGGCAACTTTCAATTGATCAGCAGCTGGTTGTCACTGTTAATAATACTATAGATACACAGTAGGGAATTCCTTTTCCAGTTATGTTTCTTGCTGTTACAGCATCATTTATCCAATTTTACTTCAAAGTACTGGAGGGGGAGCAAATTCTTATGTACCTGTCAAGTGACAACATTATAGACTTTTTAAAAAATATAAACAGGTCTAAGATATCCTGACCCATGGTGCACAGAGGAAATCTTCCGATGCAAGGTAGGATATAAAAGAGTATTGGTTTTGTGACTGTATTCAGAGGATATTGGATTTGTAATGTTGGACCTGATGAGATAGTGCATTAATGATGCAGGGGCTTGAGGAAGTTTAGACTTGTGCCATTGGATCCAGCAAATATTGGATTTGTACCATCCCTGTTGGAATATTCAGTTTCTGATGTATGGTATGAAGCATATAGCAACCTGAAGATCTGAAGGACGTATAAATGCCAGACTTCAGAATTCCTGAAGGATATTGAGCAGGACTTGCCAAAATGAGAGTTAGGACCCCAAGTGGGGTTATGGGCTGAAATGTTAATTCACTATGGAACTTTAACATTATTATAACAGCCACAGTCCTGTCCTTCACATTCTCACTGAGGATTGTAAAAAAATTCAAATATTGACATAGGATAACAATTGGAAAAGTTTTGGGAATATTGATGTAGATGTTCAAAAGGTTCTTGAATGTGAGGATCGAGGCCTGTGGGAATGTTGGATTCATGGAATACTCCTATATAGTAAAACAAAATCAGGAGTGGTTCACTGCTTTGTTCTACTTTTAAATTTTGTAGTTGAAAATATTCCAGCTGGGACATTGTAGAGTGTGAGACAAACAGGTGGAAAGTTGCCTGCTAGCCTCAAATAAGACAACGTTATATTCAGCAGAAGCTGATTTACAAACACACCTGGACATTAACATTCACAGGCAATGACACCAAATGAAACTTCAAATTCAAAGTAAAAGGTAATTACACAAACAATGAAGGCAAAATAAGAATTTCAAGTAAGAAATAGAAATGGCACATAACTAAGCTATCAATCATTAATGATTTCAACTCAATGATCACAAAATATATTAATGAAGTGCTTCTTAAATTGTTTGCGGTTTGCATTGAATTTTGTAGATCTGGAACAGGACTTACTATCAAAGTTTTCATTTCACAACTGTTGATATAAAACGCTATTTACATTAATACCCACTCTAGTAATTAAAGAAAATCAACTGAATAGTTGTTCAATGAGAATTCTAACTTTTGCAGCATGATCAATTTTGTTCAATTTTCATCCATTTGTAAGGACTTAAATAACACAAGCAGACATTTTTGGAACAAAGAGTTAACTTTAACTCTACCCTGTCAGCAGTTTGAGGCAGATGTGTACATTGAAAGTACAGAAATTCACTTAGAATCCTATTCCTGATTTGAAAGTGAAAAGTCTTCAGAACACCAGAGGACCATAGGCTGCTCCCTCATTAGACAGAGAGACAGACAGACAACTGAGTTAAACCTGAGACTCACCATATCTCAGGTGAGAGTTGAGGTTGAATCCACACCTTGGTATCACTGTGTCTCAAACCAGTCTATGAACTAACTGTGCTAACCAGCCAAATGTCTTTGTGGAGTTTGCACATTCTCCCCGTGTCTGCGTGAATTTCCTCCGGATGCTCCGGTTTCCTCCCACAATCCAAAGATGTGCAGGTTAGGTAAATTGGCCATGCTAAATTACCTGTAGTGTTAGGTGCATTGGTGAGAGGGAAATGGGTCTGGGTGGGTTACTCTTCAGAGAGTCGGTCTGACTTATTGGGCCGAAGGGCCTGTTCCCACACTGTATGGAATCAAATCTAATGTATATAAAACAAATGTCACCCCGATGCTCAGAAGCTAGAAACTTGTGTGTGTTGATCAATGATTTCATATTAAGGTCCCCATGATATTTTTGGGACTCTGGTATTATTTTCTGCCCTTCTGATGACTGGAAAGAGAATTTAAAGGGGTACTCACTTAAAGTCATTTGGATGGTTAAACATCGCAGTGCTTTTTTTGGTTAGTAGATTGTCAAAGGATTTCTAAGCTTTGATATCTTTGCCTTACTCTGATTAAGGTGTTCTTGCTTTTCCTTTGGTCTAGATAGAGGAACAACTGGATGAAGAACAGCAGTATCTTAGTTAATTGGAAGACAGTGAGTAAGCAGGGATGCCTGGAGCAGGTCATATCTAGCCCAAGGGTTTGTAGACAAAGGTGCTTTCATACACATCTGGAGAATCAAAAAGTACAGCAGGGCCAAAATCTGATGGATTGTGGTACCATCTTTATCGATGGCCTTGAAAATAACTTTACACCCTGTATGTTTTCACCTCCTACATACCTACATCTTCAAGTGTGCAGCAGCATTGAGCAGACCACCAATTCCTCTTAAACAGAGGCAGTCGCTTTGGTCCAACTCGTCTAGACTGACTAAGTATCCCAAACTGAACTAGTCCCATTTGCCGGCATTTGGCCCATTATCCTCTAAACCTTTCCTTCCCATGTACCCAGCCAAATGTCTTTTAAATGTTGTAATTGTACCTCTTCTAGCACAGTAGTTCATTGCTGCCTTACAATGCCTGGGATCTGGGTTCAATCCTAACCTCAGGCAAACATTTGTGTGGAGTTTGCATGTTCTCTGTGGGATTCCTCCCAAAAGTGTGCAGGTTTAGTGGATTGGCCAAGCTAAATTGCCCATTGTATTCAGGGATTAGGTGCAGGCTAAGTGGGTTAGACAAGGGCAATGTGGGATTGAAGGAATGGGGTGGGTCTGGGTGGGATGCTCTTCAGAGGGTCAGTATGGCCTGAATGGCTTGTTCCCACACTGTAGGGATTCCACCATTTCCTCTAGCAGCTCATTCTATACACACACCACACTCTGTGTGGAAAAAGTTGCTCCTCAGGTCCCTTTTAAATCTTTCCCCTCTCACCTTAAACCTATACTCTCTAGTTTTGGATTCTCTTACTGTTGGAAAAGGACATTTGCTATTCACCCTATCTATGCCCCTCGTGATTTTATAAACCTCTATAATGTCATCCCTCAGCATCCAGCATGATTTCATTTCAGATGACTGAACTCACGTCTTTAAACACTGAAGTCCTCAGCCTGTAGTGCTTTTCTTTATCAAAAAATGCCTTATTCTGTGCTCCCTACCAGCTACTCCTCCCATTATCTTCATCCCAACTGGTACAGAGTTACTGTTGTTCAGTCTGGGGGCCATTGAGTTGGCCAATGACTCCTAGCTGCCTGAACCCAAGAAGACACAGTTGCAGGTGGCATCACTTTAACCTCTGCTGGGTATTGACTGAGGGTGTCGTGCAGGGTCAAACACGCGGACATCCTGAGAATGAGCGACATGTACGTCCCACACCTGCTATCCCCAAGGGAATGGGGTGCAACATCGCCACCTATCTGTGGCAAAGCAAAGTACAGAAGATGAACATCTCTTGAAAGCTCCTACCCCTGTGTCTCATCAACGCCTCCAAGATAGACATCTGCCACTTCAATGCTTTTCTCTCTAAAGTGGAACACTCCAGCATCTACAAAGGCAATCATTTGAGACTGTCCACATCAAAGCACCCAAACATGGAATGATGCTGTAAGGGTGTGAGCACACTGTCCCTGGAGATGGCCATTCTATTCTAAGCTGCAAAACTCTACTCTATTTGTGGAGCCACTACTTGGGTTTTCCTTCGTATGTCCAGGCCTGGAGGAGCAACCCCATGGCAAATTCTCCTCCAATTGTTCGAATAAGGCCAGCAGTCAATACCGAACCCAAGAGAACACCTCACACACCAGCAAGGTCTCTCTCAGGCAGGTCCTGCCACTACGATCAACCTTTGTGCTGTAGTGCTCAAGGCATCATTCTGTACAGATCACTCTAGCCCTCTCCCTCATGTCAATCTCTGTGCTGTTGCATGGGTGGGATGGGGTGCATGACTGTGCCTGCTAAGGAAGATTATCCATCTCCGAGGAACTGGCTGTCTAGAGGAAAGAGAAAAGGGACAATAGTTACGTTGGCATTTGGAAGCTACAGAGTTGCAGAAGACACAGGTATTCTCAATGTAAATTAATGTGTTGAAACTGATTCAATGCTGCATGCACTTTTCCAGGGCTTCATGAAAGAGAGGCAAGTCACTATCAGAGACACTGTTCAGTGAAATTTCTGGCATCAAAATGCCCCTGCCACACACTCTGTCTGGGTCACAGATATCTATAAGTCACTGCTACAGGATCATGAAAACAATTGGTCCTATTCTAATCCTTCCCCTAAAGCTTTTTCATTTCTCTTGCAGAGAGACAGTCAGAGGCATAGTGAGAGGTCAATAAGAAAGAGAACACAGAGATGAGCAGATGTGCACAGGAATGAGAGGTAAACAAGATGAAGTGCAGCTGAATGAGCTGTACGTTTGCAGATTGTGAAGTTGGGAATGATTCAGGGTTGGAGCTCATGACTGTAGATTAGTGAGAGAGGAAAAAATGTTATTCACAATCGATATGGAGGAAGAGAGGGACATGTGAGCATCTCTAAGTAATGAGAGGGCATATTGCTTGGTTGGCTCTAGATGAGAGTCAAGTGGCCGTCTGGAAAGAGAGAGAAAGACCCTTGAAATGTCACACCTATAGATGCAATTGGAAGTTCCAACAATAAAGGGGGAAAAGTCAAGTCGCAATAGACTGGGCTGTGATTTTTTGTGACTACAAAGATAGTAGAGGTGATGACCATCCCTCATCAATAGCATGCCACTTTGTGTTTTTCTCTTTGAAGAATACACAAGGACAGAGGTTAAAAAGCTAGTTTCAGTTTTACTGGAGTGCACTAATGGGACTAAATGGTCTTATATGTACCAGTTTGTGGTTGAGTGTCAGCATGCTGTGAAGAACTATCCCCTAGTCACCCTGGTGTTGGATTCAGAGAGACTCTCTCTCACCCTGAATGCTGGAATTCTGTCAAGGTCGAAATGAATCAGGACAAGAGAACCTCAACCAACCTACAAAATAAAAATCCTGAAATGATCAATTATTAACATCAAAGCTATCAGTGCAGCGCCATTGCAACTGCCATAACATGCAACTGCCCATTCTTCATGACCAATTCAGAGACAGTTGCGTAATTCTAAACACTTATTTCTTTTTGGACTCACCTCCCATTTCTAATCTGTATTGTGTTATTAATTCTTCTCACGTAGTTATCAATAAATTTACTCTTCATATTGGTTTTAAAACAGCCAGGTTAAATTGGCTCCATCAAAATTAATTTGGGTTTGGGAGAGGGAAGGGATGTGGTTTTAAATTAACCTTGTTGCAACCAATTTGTCGGGGTTGGGGGCGGGGGGGGGGGGGGGGGGAGTGGGGGGGGGGGGGGGGGGAGGAGATGGTGGTGGTGGCAGGGTGGTGGTGAATAAAGAAGGGGAGGAAGTTTATTTCCTCCTCACCCAGGAATTTAATTTTTTGGAGAATCCATCAGGCACCATAACAAATTGGGAAATCTCACCTGGGTGTAACTGTTGGATGGTGAACAATGGTGGGGAATTATTACCATAGATTGGAGGAAAGTGTGAAGGACTGCTGTCAAATGATATGGACAGCATAGGGAATAAATAAAGAGTAATACTCACTCTTGTCCCTCCTGTAGGTCACTGATCTATTTCCTCCAGGTCCTGGGAATGACAGTCTTGGAACTCATGACCACTGAATTCTCTCCTTGCGGATACAGTGTTTGGCAACCATCTAGGAAACTCTTTCTTGGGCACATGTCCCCACAGAGGCTTCTGAGGGCCTGGGTCAGTGACGCAATTCAAAGAAAGATCTTTCTCCAGCACCTTGGAAATGAAATGAGCCACAAGGGAAGTAACCCCTCTTGAAGAGACGCGTTCCTACTTTAAATAGACTGGCTGATCTGTGGGAACGGTCTCGCCGGAAGTGGATATATTCCTGGTCAAGTCAGTTCAATGAGAAACTTGGCAAACACATTATCGAGAAGTCTCAGAGTTAAAATATCCTGGGCCTGTTTTTGGTTGCAGATCACCCACCCAAGCACTGGAAATAGAACTGAGAAAACGAAAGTATTGTTGGAATATGTGCCCTAAACATTTGACTGCAGCAAGACTTGTTTCAGTATCCCTCGTGCTAGTTTCATACTGGGTCTGTGCCAGTTCTCTCAGCAACATTATTTCCAAAATGCTCCTGTGTAGACAGCAGCTTAGTCTAATCGATTTTAAAATAATTATAACTTTTTAAATTATAATTAAAAGTAAATATTTTAT
Source organism: Chiloscyllium plagiosum (assembly GCF_037043375.1). Lineage (NCBI taxonomy): Eukaryota > Metazoa > Chordata > Chondrichthyes > Orectolobiformes > Hemiscylliidae > Chiloscyllium > Chiloscyllium plagiosum. Next base: position 10,051,123 of record NW_028270158.1, on the reverse strand, counting down.
AATAAAATAGAAAAACATTTCAGCCAGCCACGAGTAAATGTTTAGTGTATTATTTATTGTGAATCTCTTTCTTTTCACTCTCTGGCCACTGCAAAACAACTCAAGACCACCTGGTTAACATTCAAGGATGTAGAATCCCTACAGCATGGAAACAGGCCCTATGGCCCAAAACGTCTACACCAACCCTCTGAAGAATATCTCATCCAGACCCATGCCCCTACCTTCACCCTCCACAAACGCACCTAACCTACACACCCCTGAATACTATGGGCAATTTAGCATGGCCAATTCACCTGACCTGCACATCTTTTGGTTGTGGGAGAAAACCGGAGCACCCGAAGGAAACCCACGCAGACACGGGGAGAATGAGCAAACTCCACACAGACAGTTGCCCGAGTCTGGAATCAAACCTGGGTCCCTGGTGCTGTGAGGCAGTAGTGCTAACCACTGAGCCACCGTGCCACTCAGGGGTTGGGATCTTGAACATTGTCCCTTTTCTGGACAGCAATTTACTCTACAAGTGGCCCACAAAATGGGAGGTTAAGCTGTAGAAAATTGGAAGGTTAGTCTGGATTACTGAGATTGCAGGGGGATGATATTACCACAGGGTGCTGGAGATCGGTAATAACAAGGATATTGATGTCTCACCTCAAGTCCTGCGTCAGTGATCGTCGATCTTTTCAAGCTCACTGACCTCACACCTTTTTTGGACAGAGGGTAGTTGTCTATAAACTCACAGATGTCCAGATCAGAGACTCCAATCAGGCAGAAAGAATCAAAGCCACGGATGGCGAATCCTTGCAGGTTGACAAACTCCTTTTCTCCATTGAGAAGGATATTGTACAACTCCTTTGCATGGAGAATGGGTGTGATGCCTTCCCAGAACTTGACCTGATACAAGACCTTTCTCCATACTTTACAGACCTGCGCCAAAATACATCTTTCGCATGAGGAAAAGTACCAGAAGAGTCGGTTGATGATCTTCTCATCCAATATAGGCAATTGTCCTTCCATTGAAGACAGTGACAGTTTTCGTTTGGACCCTGATGGCTGGCATGTACTTTGCAAGATCTTGTTAGAGTTTGGTTCCACCAGTGGAATCGTGTCAGTCAGTCCACACAGAGATGAGGAGGGTCCGTGTGCTGCCTGGGTTAGTGAAGCCAGTTCACTGTGGTTAGGTAGAGGTGGGGGGAGTACTGTTGGAATTGATGAGGACTGGCACAGTCGGTTTTTAGCGGCAGGGGTTCCTTTGGTGATACTGGCTGATCCTAATCCATTGGACTGGGCTGGAATCTTGACTAGTCCGTTCCTGGGCATGCAGGGAGGCTTGATGTCACTGGAGCTATGTGTAGACATTTCTCAAATTCACTGCAGGCAAATCAAGACCATAGATCAGTAATTAGAATGACAAACAATGTACATAAAAATGCAGAGATACTATAGCACAGAAACAAACTATGGCAGCCAGAACAAATTACATTTATCCTCCAAATTCCCATATCCCTTCAAATCCTTTTCCTTTTTCCATCTACCAACGTAATCTTTAATACAGACCTGGCTTCTGTCTTGACTGCTAAGTTTGGAAGTGAATTCCACAGACTCATAACTCACCGTGTAAAAAGGAATTTTACCTGTTCTCTGCTTCAAATATTCCACAGTCAGTCTTGAACCCACGCTCTTTCATTCTTGAACCCCGAGAATCAAGAATCGTCTATCAACTTGACACCTCGAGTCATCTAAACACTTCAATCGTATCACCTCGTATTTTAAAACGCTTTCACGAGAAAGGTCCCGTTTCTCATTTTTTTTTAATATTTGTAGTTCCTCATTCCAAGCAGCATCACAGTGAATCAGCACTGTACTCTCCCTAAGGCATTAAAATTCTTGCTGCAGTGTGGCAGACTCAATGGTAAACACAATGAGGTCTTGTAAGCCTCAACAGTGACTTACGCCTCTTACACTCTATACATCTTGAGATAAAACATAAAATTCCATTAACTTCCATTAAAAGATTGATCAAACTAAACAACTGCCACTACTGATCTGTGACCCTTTTCTGACCTGGGGAACTTTTACACCTAATAGGATGAGGCTGAATTTTAATGTTTGGGCCTACTCTAAGCAGGAGTTGACAGCAAACAGGGTGGGTTTCACCAGGGTTCTTTAACACAACCAAGGCCTTAGCATCCTAAGTATTGATTTCCTGATAATTGGAGCTACATGAGTGACTATACACACCTGACTGGAGGGATAGATTGACTCCTTTGTTAAGGAAGAGGGACAACCCCACTGACAGATGTAGGAATTCTGTCCCCAGATCTTTGGGGCATCTGTGGGGAACTGTTGTTCCCAGCTGATAAGCATGTTAAGGTCAAGCAAGTGTGGCTGGAAGCAACTGAGAAGCAGGAGTGTAGGCCCTGAGTTATGGGTACGAAGCCACCTGAGACTCCCTAGTTCACTGAGGCAGACATTCCCCATTCAATTGCCAAGCTCCTCACTGTAAATTCCCAGCCTTCTCCAGCTCCATTCATTCCTGTCTCAAGACACTTTCCAGTAGACCAGCTACGTCTTACACTCACCTTTATTTTATTGCCATCGCACACTCTATCCTTCGCAGTTACCTCCCATAAAACGTCCTTCAAAACATTCTCCATTAAAGAATGGGAGGGAATCTAATTGAGGTCATAAGATGCTAAAGGGGATTGACAAAGTGGATGGAGAGTGGATATTTCCTCATTTTGGGACAGTATAGAACAAGAGGTTTTGGCTAAGGGGTGACAAATCTAAGGGGTGATTGAGGTAAGGACGAATTATCGCTCTCGAAGGGTCATGAATCTGTGGAATTCACTACCCCCAGAATGCAGTGGACTGGGACATTAGGTAAATTTAAGGAGGAGGTAGGCAGATTTTCTAAATTCATATTAGGTTGAAGGGTTTTGGAGAGAGGGCAAGAACGTAGGGTTGAAGCCGAGATGAGGTTAGCCATGATCATATTAAATGGCGGAGCAGGCTCAAAGGACTGAATGGCCGACTCCTGCTCCTCGCTCTCATATTCTTATGTTCTATTTCTTGCACACATAGAGGGCAGAACATTGAAGAAAAGGAATGATCTGGGGGGGGCGGGGTGACCCTCCAGTCATTGCCCCTCTGAGTGGTAGAGAGAGTGTTTATTGGCTGAGCGTTGGAATGCAAGGAATTGCAAGTGGCCTCCCAGACACTCGGTGACAGAATTAGCACAGGAGCCTCCAGGTTCTGCTTGGTTAGACGTTGATGCTGGACCTCAGCCACTGATTGAGAGCAGCAGCAGGAATTACGTGGCATTTTACCAGCCTTTCCAAAGGCAGTGCACATATTCCGAGAGATATGGTTCAACTCTCAGGCGAAGAAAGCAACAGTGTGCCCCAAGTACTGCTGGAGGGGTAACACCCTATTGGCGCAATAGGAAAAGGAGCATTAAGATTTTCAGGTTTCATCAGGGGAAATCAATTGGGTGTTTTTGTAAGTTTGTCAATAGTTCTGCACCATTCATAAAGGAGATAAGGGTGTCGCAGGCAATTATTGCCCATCCCCAGTTCTCCTTGAACTTATGAGTTCTCGAGGCCAGTTTAGAGTCACACTGTGGGTCTGGAGTCACATCTAGGCCCAACCGAGTAAGGGCATTAATGAATCAAATAGATGTAGAAATCCCACAGTGTGGAAACAGGCCATTTGGCCCAACAAGTCCACACAGAGAGCATCGCACCCAGACTCACCTCCACCTCCGCCTATCTCTGTAACCCTGCATTTCCAGTGGATAATCCACCTTAACTTAGGTGTTCCTGAACACTATGGGCAATGCACCTAACCTGTACATCTTTGGACTGTGAGAGGAAACCAGAGCACTTGGAGGAAATGCACACACACACTGGGAGAATATGCAAACTCCACACAGAGAGTTACCCAAAGCTGGAATTGATAACAGGTCCCTGGCACCGTGAGACAGCAATGCTAACCACTGAGTCACCCTGGTTTTACATCACTCAGCAGTGGTTGTAGCTTTTAGTTCCAGATTTTTATTGATTTCAAATTTCGCCATTTGGTTTTTAAATCTGTGTCCCCAGAAATTTAAACTAAAATTAAAATACTGATGATGTTGGACATGTGTAACAAAAATAGAAAATGTTGGAGAAACTGGGACACCCGCACCAACCAACCCCACCGCCCTGTGGCCAAACACTTCAACTCCCCCTCCCACTGCACTGTGGACGTACAGGTCCTGGGCCTCCTCCATCACCACTCCCTTACCACCCAAAACCTGGAGGAAGAATGCTTCATCTTCTGCCTTGGGACCCTCCAGCCCTATGGCTTTAATGTGGATTTCATCAGTTTCCTCATTTCCCCTCCCTCCCACCTCATCCCAGTTCCAACCTTCCAGCTCAGCACCGCCTTCATGACCTGTCCCACCTGTCCATCTTCCTTCCCACCTATCCACTCCACCCTCCTCTCTGCCCTATCACCATTACACCCACCTCCATCCACCTATTGTACTCTCAGCTACCTTGCCCCTTGCCCCACCACCCCTCTCCCATTTATCTCTCCACCCCTGAGGCTCCCAGCCTCATTCCTGATGAAGGGCTTTTGCCTGAAACATCGATTCTCCTGCTCCTCTTCAGAACTCCAGTTCAGAACACGCAACTCCTCAGAAGAAACTTCCCACCCCCATCAGTCAGATGGCCTCCTGACCCCATGATTGTGTTAACTTTTCGAGTCGATATTCTTCAGAAATGAAGAACTTGAATTCTGGAGAAGAGTCACACTGGACTTTGAAATGTTAATTCTGCCAGACTCCTGTTGAATTTTTCCAGCATTTTTGGTTTTTATCAGATTGTCAGGCTGGGGTTCTGGAGTACTAGTCCAGTGTCATTACCACTGTGCCATTGCCTCCCACTCAGTATAGTTTTAATCTTCATTGCACTCTTGTCTCCATTGTTGCCACTAACCAGAACTACATCAACCTCAAGGTAAGAGGAAGATGAGCACTCGCTGACAGCTGAATTATTGACTGAAGGGCTGCGATTAGTTAAATTAATGGGGATTGCCCATTGAGTTCTGCACTGGTGTAATGTTTGACAGTGCAGAGTCTGATTAGTTGAATCATGCCTGTATGAAACTTTCCCAGGAAAATCTAGCAAGGAGGTGAGGGACCACGGGAACCTTGTCCACATCCAATTCCCTCCTTGTCCTGTTAGTGCTCCTCCTCTGATGATTCCATAAGACCATAAGATATAGGAGCAGAATTAGGCCATCCAGCCAATCAAGTCTGCTCTGTCACTCGATCATGGCTGATATGTTTCTTAACCCCATCCTCCTGCTTTCTCCCCATAACCCTTGATCCTTTTACCAAATAAGAATCTATCTGTCTCTGTCTTAAATGCACTCAATAACTTGGTCTGCGCTGCTTAACGTGGCAATGAGTTCCACAGATTCACCACCCTGTGGCTGAAAAAATTCCTCCTCATCTCAAAGCAGCTCTTCCTCAGCATGGGGGCGGCTCAGTGGTTAGCACTGTTGCCTCACAGCGCTAGAGACCAGGTTTGATTCCATCCTCAGGTGACTGACTGTCTGGAGTTTGCACATCCTCCCCGTGTCTGCGTGGGTTTCCTCCGGGTGCACCGGTTTCCTTCCGCTGTCCAAAGATGTGCAGGTCAGAGTGGATTGGCCATGCTAAATTGTCCATAGTGTCCAGGGAAGTACAGGCTGGGTGGATTAGTAATGGGACATGTAGGGTTACAGGGTTAGGGTTGGGGATGGATCGGGTGTGAAGCTCTGCAGAGAGTTGATGTGGGCCGAATGGCCTATTTGATATAGTCAAGATTCAGGTGAGACTAGTTCATTTGGGATTATGTTCGGCATGGACTGGTTGAACTGAGGGTCTGTTTCCGTGCTGTATGACTTGAGCAGTGAGATGCTCATTGGAAGGACTTGATTGGCTGAGTGGCCTGCTTCCACACTGTAGGGATCCATTGACTCCTGCCGCACCAGTCTTCTGTACAGATGTTGCACTGGGCGTGAGGTGTCACTATCAGTCTGGATACCTTTGCTGTTAAATTTGGAAACTCAGGTTCTGTCTGGTTACCTGCGCTGCATCTTCAGCACCCCAATGGCTTTCTCAGGGTCTGCCTTTTGGGCTCCATGTGGCTTCAATTATATTGTATCTGCTAAGCAGTAACAGGTTGTGTCAGCATCTCTTAGAGAGTGCTCCTTCCTTAAAAAAGTTCAATTGCTGATTCGTCATGGAAAGGCAAAAATCTGGGAAAGTCTTGATGAACAGGGAATGAGGACATCACAACAGATTTCTAGCTATCCCCGTGTAAACAATGATCTGCTGATGAGGCCATCCAGCATCGTCAACAGTAATGAATATATTTACTTTTATTCCCGTGGATCATTGATGGTGTGAAATCCCTCCGGACGGATGAATGTTGCAGATGAATCAAAAGGGACCTTGATCACACAGTCCCTGATTCTGTAGGCCCAATGGGATTTAGCTGGTGTGCCAACTCCAAGCTCCCCCTGTGTCTGATCAAGACTCAAATTGCACGGATGTGGCAACCCTCTCTAACATGGCATCGTCTGCCTGGTAGATTACAGATTGTTAAATGTCGCAGATGGCACCGGGGCAGGTGCTTGGAAGAAGCAGGAGCCAAGGAATTCAGGGGATGTGATGGCAGCTGGCAGTGCCTGCTCTCCAGTCCACTTGGCAGGAGGCTTGGTTCCAGGAGCTTCATCAATGACCTGCTTTCAGAGGCATCGGTCGTGCCTTGAAAGCGGATCGTCAGTCCCTGAGCTGGGTGCATTGGTTCTTGAAAGGTGCTTGTCTCCTTTGTTCGGTGCTGCAGATGGTAGCTGAGCAGAGGACAGCTGCTGTTGCTCGCTGCTGCTGCCATCCCCTGCCTTGGGTCATGTTGGTGGTGTAATAGCTCATTTCCCCAGCACAGGCACATGCCAAAACTGCTTCCATTTGGCTGTGAGGGGGCTGACAACTGACAGATGCCAATCAAAGGCAAAAAGGTCTCAGGCCAAATGGATGGCCTACGTTGTTTCAAAGCACCTTCAAAACAGAAGAAAGCAGACTCTGAGAACAGCTGCCTTTCATTAACAACCTGTTTGGCTGCTCCTTGAAATGCCTTAGCAAGCCCCTATGATCAAGAACATTGAGGGATAATCGATAAATGTCAGCTTTGCCGGCAACATCTGTATCCTTGGAAAGAATTTTTAACAAGGCAAAGACGTAACAGTCACATTCTGCATTTCACTGTCAAGTCCTGCTGCCCATTCACTTTCAAAGAATAAAATAGAATCCCTGCAGTGTGGAAACAGGCCCTTCGGCCCAACAACCTTCAAGTCCACACTGACCTTCTGTAGAGTAATCCACCCAGACCCATTCCTCTACATTGATCCCTGGCTAATACACCTGACCTACACATCCTTGAACACTATGGGCAATTCACCTAACCTGCACATCTTTGGACTGTGGGAGGAAACCAGAGCACCCAGAGCAAACGCACACAGACACGGGGGGAATGTGCAAACTCCACACAGACAGTCGCCTGAGGGTGGAATCAAACCTGGGTCCCTGGCGTTGTGAGGCAGCAGTGCTAATCACTGAGCCACCGTCTTTCAGTTGGCTGGGGAGACCTGGGCATTGGCATTTAAGAAACAAAGAGCGAGGGCAAAATGCAATTTATTGTCTTTTTGCATTTTGTAAATAACAGGCATCGTCCACACACTTTGAAATGCACAACAGTGAAATGCAGCTCTTACAGAGTGAGGGCCCATTTGCTCCATAGCTTCTTCCTTGTACAGGGTGATGGTTTCAATGCAGACATGTTTGTACCCTACCTTTGGCATGTATGGTGTGCCAACTTGGCTTGCAAGTAAATAAAACAAAGGAGAAGACTTAGCTGTGAAATGTGTGTCATTACCAACTGGCATAGGAGAGGTGAAGGGCCAAGAGTCTGGTACAGTAGAGGAAAGGTTTTTGTGCTATGGTAGTTAGGGAATAAATGTAACCATACAGTTAGAAGCATCCCTAAACTGAAGGCAGTGGTAAAAGTTGACCGTGAGAGTGCTGCTTTAAGAGAGTGAAGAATGTTTTGGTACCCAAGGGTAGAATTGAGATAAAAACAGGAGGTACCCATTGCCGTTAACTGGAATTGTTGAATGAAAGCAACATACTGCAGATGCTGGGAATCTGAAATAAACCCAGCGAATGCTGGAGAAACTCAGCAGGTTTGGGGCACCATCTATGGGGTGAGCGAGAAACAGAGTAAACGTTTCTGAAAAAGACCTGAATCGTTAACTCTGTTTCTCTCTCCACAGATGCTGCTGAACCAGCTGAGTTTCTCTAGAAACCTCTGTGTTCGCTTGGGCTAGCTGAATGTGTTTATGAAGTTCGGGAGCTGAGTTGGCAATTCTACCTCCGTCCTGGCAGCATGACTCAGATCCCTGGCAGCATTAATCCAGGAACCTGTGTTCCCTGCCTTCAATATCTTCATGGATCATGGCTGGCTGCATTCGTGAAGGTTTTGGTACTCTTCACCAGGATTAATTTGAACCTGCTGCTCTCTGAGTACAGGTAGTACTTTAGGAAGCAGAATTCTGTGCAAACATAATTTAGTAGTACAGTCTCAGTGAGCAGAGACAAGAGATTATACATGAAATCTCCACAACAACCTGGAAGGTTTGGAAGGGTGGGCAGAGAATGAAATTGGGCTAGAGGCAGAATCTCTTTTCCCTGACGTTGGGTTAAGTTTTCACTACTGATTTCTTAGAACCTTTCAGGCAGGTCAGTTTTATCAGAACCGCATATGAATTCATTAGCATGTCATGATTGCTCATTAACACATCACCAGCCTTATAGAATCATAGCATCTCTGCAGGTTGGAAGCAGGCCATTCGGCCCATTGAGTCCACAGTGACCCTCCAAAGACAATCCCACCCATTCCTCATTCCCCCTAACGTATCCCTATAACTCTGCATTTCCGTTGGCTAACCCACCTAGCCTGCACACCCCTGGGCATAAGGGGCAAATTAACACAGCCAATTCACCTAACGTGCACATGGAATGGAATTATTCATGAGTGCAATCTTGTCAGCCCAAAACAGGAAACCTGCACATACAATGTGTGTACTTGGCAGGGTAGACTTCTTTCTCTAAGCTCCACTGGGTACAATCTTCCTCACTAACCTGAGGTGGGGGGGGGGGTGGCCTCTTAATCTGTAAAAGTTAAAGCCTCACCAGATCAATCAGCTTAAGAGGGTGGTGGTTGATGGGAAATATTCATCCTGGGTTCAGTTACCAGTGGTGTACGGCAAGGATCTGTTTTGGGGCGACTGCTTTTTGTTATATTTATAAACGACCTGGATGAGGGCATAGAAGGATGGGTTAGTAAATTTGCAGATGACGCTAGGGTCAGTGAATAGTGCTGAAAGATGTTGCAGGTTACAGAGAGACATAGATAAGCTGCAGAGCTGGGCTCAGAGGTGGCAAATGGAGTTTAATGCGGAAAAGTGTGAGGTGATTCACTTTGGAAGGAGCAACAGGAATAAAGAGTACTGGGCTAATGGCAAGATTCTTGGTAGTGTCAATGAGCAGAGAGATCTCGGTGTCCATGTACATAGATCCCTGAAAGTTGCCACCCAGGTTGATAGGGTTGTTAAGAAGGCATACAGTGTGTTAGCATTTATTGGTAGAGGGATTGAATTTCGGAGCCAAGAGGTCATGCTGCAGCTGTACAAAACTCTGGTTAGGCCACACTTGGAGTACTACATACAGTTCTGGTCACCGCATTATATGAAGGATGTGGAAGCTTTGGAAAGGGTTCAGGGGAGATTACTAGGATACTGCCTGGTATGGAGGCGAAAGTCTTATGAGGAAAGGCTGAGAGATTTGACACTGTTTTTGTTAGAGAGAAGGTTTAGAGGTGATTTCATTGAGACATATAAGATAATCAGAGGGTTAGATAGAGTGGACAATGAGAGCCTTTTTCCTTGGATGGTGATGGCTATCATGAGGGGGCATAGCTTTAAATTGAGGGGTGATAGATACAGGACAGATGGCAGAGGTAGTTTCTTTACTCAGAGAGTAGTAGGGGCGTGAAATGCACTGCCTGCAACAGTTATAGACTTGCCAATTTTAAGGGCATTTAAATGGTCATTGGACAGACATATGGATGAGGATGGGATAGTGTCGGATAGATAGGCTTTAGATTAGTGCAACATCGAGGACCAAAGGGCCTGTACTGCGCTATAATGTTCTATGTTCTATGTTCAGTAGTCTGCCTCATTGTCCTTCAGCATTAGGGGTGAAGCCTCCCAGGGTCAACAAGCCTGCCCAAGTGAGGCAGTCATAGTGGCAGATGCCAGCAAACTTAACTGGGGCAGGTAAATGGGGCTGAACTTAAAAGGGGGGCTGAACTCTGAGGACCATTCTTGTCCCTCTCAAGCCTTTATTGAAAACCTGTCGGATGTACACATGAAAAGTCAATGACATGGTGATGCAATGAGTTGCAGACAAGTGTTGCTCCTTTTGCATTTTAAATGTGAACTCTGACAGATGTCTGCGATATAATATCACCATTTGTACTATTATTGGTAGCTGCAATAAAATGATGGAATTTGGTTCCAATGAGGCATCTGATGAAGATGTCTGTCACCCAACCTCTTGTGTGACAGTCCTGTACAGTGACAACTCATAGCGCAATGAAGCATGATGTAGATTGTGGCACATACTCTGGCAAAGGGTATGATTCACCTTTCATTTAAGAAGTATTCAGATGTGCACTTACAATGCCTTGGCATGTGAGGCTGTGGGCCAAGAGCTGGAAATGGGATTAGAATAGCTAGGTGCTTGTTTATGACTGGCACAAACTTGCTGGGGCTCAAAGTACCTTTATCTGAGCTGTTTATGGCTCTATAACATCCTCTTGTGATGCAGGAACTGGCCATTGGTGCTGACCACCACAGTCTCCTCTGTCCAGGCCACCATTGTGAAGAAGAATGGCCTCTTTTTGCTATCCTTTCTCTCCTGGACAGCCTTCAGGAGATCTTCTGGGGAGGCATCGCAAAAACGTGGTGACACTTTTCGCCAGGTCGCTGACATCTCCAGGGGTTAGATAGGAGTGGTGTCAAGCAGAGGTTAGGGTTGTTGAGTGAAGTGCATTCTGGGTACCTTTTAAATATGGCGCCTAGATGTTGGAACTTGAAGGGTCCCAGTGGGTCTCAGAACATTCAACACATAAAATAGAACATAGAACATAGAAGAATACAGCGCAGTACAGGCCCTTCGGCCCTCGATGTTGCGCCGATCCAAGCCCACCTAACCTACACTAGCCCACTATCCTCCATATGCCTATCCAATGCCCGCTTAAATGCCCATAAAGAGGGAGAGTCCACCACTGCTACTGGCAGGGCATTCCACGAACTCACGACTCGCTGAGTAAAGAACCTACCCCTAACATCTGTCCTATACCTACCCCCCCTTAATTTAAAGTTATGCCCTCTTGTAATAGCTGACTCCATACGTGGAAAAAGATTCTCACTGTCGACCCTATCTAAACCCCTAATCATCTTGTATACCTCTATCAAGTCACCCCTAAACCTTCTTTTCTCCAATGAAAACAACCCCAAGTGCCTCAGCCTTTCCTCATACGAAAATCTAGCTTTTTAACCCATGAATACGTCTGAAATCGCTTGAGAACATGGCACACAGGAAAATCCATCCCACTCACAAACCGACATCTCTCCTGTTTCTCTCTCCCACCTCCTTGCTGTCAATAACAGACAACTTTCTGCCTCCAGTCTCTAAATACTGTGTTGACCTTCAGCAAGGTCTTTGTGTCTGGTAGGAGCTGATCTTCCCCTCCCATTTTACCTCTGGGATAGAAGACAGAGAGTAAAACTGACTTTTTATTTCGCTCTTCCATGGGCTGTAGGTGTCATTGGTAGGGCCAGCATTGAGCTGCGCGATTAATGTGGTTCAGTAATTCACTGTTAGGAAGGTAGTTCCAATTTGAACAGGGTTGCTGTGTCACCATAGTATTACCAGACCATAGGAGCTGCTCTCTCATTCAAGAGAGAAGTGACTGGCAGTGATTTAACATGAGAACCACCAGACTTCAGGTGAGGGAAGAGGTTGAGAAGGAGAGTCCTTCATGGTAACCTCAAACCAGTAATGGGAATTGAACCCATGCTGTTGGCATCACACTGCTCTGTAAACCAACAATCCAGCCAACTGAGCTAAACCGATTCCCTGAACAGGGTCAAAGAGTAGGTGATCTTTCATTGGTTTCCTGTTACATGCTCTGCCTCATAATCACTTTCCATTGGCTTCAGTAGGAATTTTGTATAATAGAGGGAAAATACCAATCTGCCACATATCCTTGTATATGTTTCACCCTAGGAGAAGGTGAGCACTGCAGATGCTGGAGAGTCAGAGTCATAAAATGTGGTGCTGGAAAAGCACAGCCGGTCAGGCAGCATCCGAGGAGCAGGAGACTCAATGTTTCAGTCATAAGGTTGTCATCACCTGCTCAGCTTCAGGCTCAGAATACTGCTCCAGAAGCCTGCAGGCCACTCCCAGTCAGTGGGATTGAACTGAAGACCTCACTATCACCATTCCCAGCCAGCTGCCCTCACAATATTGCATCTGGCCAATTCTGGTGGTAAGCAGTCAGGATAACGGCCTGTAAGAACTTCCAAGGTCCAGGGCCACGTGCACTAAAGATTAGGGCAGCTGCTGCCGAAGTGCGGTGGGGAAAGACCACTGTCTGAGATCTTTCTGTCGAAGTTAAATGGGGGCCTGTTCAGTTATTGGATCCTGCCAGTACATCAATTATCTGTAAACATAATCTTGCACAAGTCACAGATGCCTTTAGTTTGTTTTTTGGATAGAGTCAAACTCCAATGTTTGTTTGTTTTCTTCATATGCTACTGTACAGAACTGAACTACTTCGGCAACTATGGATTATATAAAGATTTTTATGAATAAAGCGTATTTTTAAAATTAGAAAAGAAGATAATGGTCTATGCATATTGTTACTGAAAGCATCCAGCAAGTAATCTCCTGAATACAAAGGCAGCATTTTCTGTTTTTGTCAAAGAAATAAGTTTTCTCAGGTTCTATAAGGCATGGAGCAGAAGAGAAATAAAAACGTTGCCAGGGCATCAGTGAAATGATCAGAGTGAAGTGCCCAGTGCTGTATCCTCTTGTACCCCTTTGGGTTCTCCCAACCGTACCTGACTCCTTCACTTGCTTAAACATGATCTGCACATAGAGTCATAGAGTCATAGAGATGTACAGCATGGAAACAGACTCCTCGGCCCAACCATCCATGCCGACCAGATATCCAAACCCAATCGAGTCCCATCTGCCAGCAACCAGCCCATATCCCTCCAAACCCTTCCTATTCATATACCCATCCAAATGCCTCTTAAATGTTGCAATTGTACCAGCCTCTACCACTTCTTCTGGCAGCTCATTCAAATACACGAACCACCCTCTGTGTGAAAACGTTGCCCCTTAGGTCTCTTTTATATCTTTCCCCTCTCACCCTAAACGTATGCCCTCTAATTCTGGACTCTCCCACCCCAAGGAAAAGACTTTGCCTATTTACCCTATCCATGCCCCTCATAATTTTGTAAACCTCTATAAGGTCACCCCTCAGCCTCCGACGCTCCAGGGAAAACAGCCCCAGCCTGTTCAGCCTCTCCCTGTAGCTCAAATCCTCCAATCCTGGTAATATCCTTGTAAATCTTTTCTGAACCCTTTCAAGTCTCACAACATCTTTCCGATCGGAAGGAGACCAGAATTGCACGCAATATTCCAAAAGTGGTCTCAACAATGTCCTGTACAGCCGCAATCTGACCTCCCAACGCCTGTATTCAATACTCTGACCAATAAAGGAAAGCATACCAAACGCCTTCTTCACTACCCTATCTAACGGCGACTCCACTTTCAAAAAGCTATGAATCTGCACTCCAAGGTCTCTTTGTTTAGCAACACTCCCTAGGACCTTACCATTAAGTGTATAAATCCTGCTAAGATTTACTTTCCCAAAATGCAGCAGCTCGCATTTATCTGAATTAAACTCCATCTGCCATTTCTCAGCCCATTGGCCCATCTGGTCAAGATCCTGTTGTAATCTGAGGTAACCCCCTTCGCTGTCCACTATACCTCCAATTTTGGTGTCATCTACAAACTTACTAACTGTACCTCTTATGCTCGCATCCAAATCATTTATGTAAATGACAAAAAGTAGAGGAACCAGCACAGATCCTTATGGCACTCCACTAGTCACACATTTGCACAATTGACTACAGAATACAAGTATGAGCAGGTGGGAGAAATCTATGTGTAACACCCATCACAGACGCTGTTGGACACATTTATTTTAAAGAGGCAACAAAACTGTCATTCATTTTGAGACAACTCTAGGCTATAGGGGCCAAATGAATCCTCCAAAGTCCTTCGCACCCATCTGTCCCATTTCTGGGGGTACATTCTTAATTTCAAGATTCACAGAGAATGTCTAGATATGTAATGGTTTCCCAATATTATATAACTAGCTTAATTTCTCACTACAAACATTAGTGGTTCATATGCTCCTTGTTTGGACATCTTTTCTCATCTCTGTTTATTGCAAACCTGTCAATTCTCACTCAAGCGGAATATGGCTTGCTCCTTTTGAAATACTATCCATTTTACATCACTCATGCATTTAAATGGATTTGTATTCTGCCTCACGCTTTACAATCATTCATGTCACTGCAAACATTGTCAGCTTTAAGAAGAATTACTGGAATACATTGGAGGAGCTGAGCTAAGGGACATCAAGGATGTGGAGGCTTTGCAGAGTATTGTATGGCCGCAACTTTACCAATATTCAGTCGCTCTCAGTTCTCCAACAATATAATTGGCAATTGTTTCAATAATTCAAAAAAAAAGGAATTACAGAAACGAAGTGTTCTAGGATTCTAATGATGAATTGCTTGTCCTTTGTTAGCTACATATCCTGAGCTTTGTCCAGGTGACTCAGTCTGCTACTAAGCCAGAGATCATTGACTGACTGTAATTATAGCATGGCTTCATTACAGATGCAATTTTGCAGTTTCTGGGGCTCAACGGAACGGGTTTCTAAAATCATATTCATCAAGCACTGACGGCTTGATCCATAAATTAAGACTGTGCATTTGCCAAAAATGTGCTCAGTTCAGGAATTAGCTGCATTCTGAAGGTTTCACTTCAAAGGGATTAAACAATTCTCTTTCATATGCCCGGAACCAAACAACATTAGCAGCTAAAGGAGACTGAGAGGCCAGGGGCTCCAATTTCAGTATATAGGATAGGCGGCACTCAAGGGAACCTGTTTGATAAGTCTGCCCCCACCCCCTGTAGGTTTCATTTCTCCTTTCTGCAAGAAGAAAGCTGTTAAAAATGACAGCAAATGCCCTTCACAGCAGCTGCTGCCTGAAATGATGGTCATTAGATGTGGCAAAACCCAGGAATCACTTCTGCATTTCACGTTGGCAGACTGTACAATCGCAAGGACCTGGCATATGTCATCTGGCAGACATTGGGAGCTGGCAGGAATGGTGTCTCTGCAGACACAAACAACACCTCCAGCATTTTCTCCCCTTAACCAGCAAACAGGAAAGGAAATCTCCAGGAGACTTGGCGAGCTAAATTCACTTATACACACACACACACACACACATATACACACAGACACACACACACAGACACACACACATATACACACACACACACACACATACACATACACACACGTAGAGACACAGACAAACAAAAACACAAACACACACAAACACCAATAAACACACAAACAAACACACAGACACAAACACAGACAAACACACACAGACACACACAAACAAACACACACAGACACAAACACAGACAAACACACACAAACAAACACACAGACACAAACACAGATACAAACACAGATAAATACACACACACACACACACAAACACAGACAAGATGTGGAGGAGTGCTCGTGCTTCCAAATAAACCTGTTGAAGTTTAACCTGGTGTTGTGTGATTTTTAACGTTGAAATACAGACAGGAGAGATACAACTACAGACACTTAACACGAACACACACACAGACAAGTGTATACAAAGACAGACAGATAAACGCACATGCACACAAACTCACACAAACAGACACACCAACACAGACAGACACAACTACAAAACACACCCACACACACACAGGTGTTGTTTAATGAAATGTGAGCCTGCAGCCGGCAGCATTTCGTAATGAACTGTTTATCATTGATTAGATTTGACATACAAACCAGTATTACAAAGATGTATGGACACAACACAACACAAACAATCACAGTTATTGTTCTTTCGCATTCCTTAATAAAGTCATAGCAGCTAAATAGAATGATGAGGTTGAGCTGGTTTCAGTTGAAGGAGATTTTAAATACCTTGCATACCTAACATAAGTGTTTCACATAGTTATAAAGACTGGGCCCTACTACATTGATTGCAATGCATTCCTAGCAAAGTTTTCTGTCCCCCACCCCACCTTTTGCTGTATGGTGGCTCAGTGGTTAGCACTGCTGCCTCACAGCACCTGGGTTCAATCCCAACCTTGGGCAACTGTCTGTGTGGGGTTTGCACATTCTCCCTGTGTCTGCGTGGGTTTCCTTCCACAAGCCAAAAGATGTGCAGGTCAGGTGAATTGCCCATAGTGTTAGGTGAATTAGTCAGGGGTAAATATTGGACAGGGGAATGGGTCTGCCTGAGTTACTCTTCAGAGGGTCGGTGTGGACTTGTTGGGACGAAGAGCCTGTTTTCATGCTGGAGGGAATCTAATCAGTCTCCTTCTCCAGCTTCGTGACAACTTTCTTTCCTGACTTCCAATGGCATTAGGAGTAGGACAGAGTCTAGGAGCGAGAGCTATCATTTATACTCTGAAGGAACTGAGCACCAGCTGAGAGGACACTACTGACTGTACAGGGTAAAACAGCCTTCATTATATGTGGCCTGAACACAATGTGTCAAAATGTTCTGTAATCAGGCTACACTAGTCAGAGGATTCGGGCCTAGATTCAACGTGAGAAAAGCAAGCCTGCAGAGAGGCCGGAAGGCTGTTTAGACCCAGGTCTCCATTCAGCTAATCCACTTATTCCACATGTTCACACTTGTACTTGTCCTCCTATCAAAAAAATGAATTTCAATCCACCAGCAGCAGCTCCTAGTTATTCTTGTGCACCAGTCACTGAAAGTAAGTATGCAGGCAGTGAAGAAGGCAAATGGTATGTTGGCCTTCATAGTGAGAGGATTTGAGTACAAGAGTTTGGATGTCTTGCTGCAGTTGAACAGGGCCTTCGTGCGACCACACCTGGAGTATTTTGTGCAGGTTCAATCTCTTTCTGAGGATAGTGAGGACAGCTGAGATGATCATCGGGGTCTCTCATTCCCTCCATTAAAGACATTTACACCACATGTTGCATCTGAAAGGCTAAGGGCATTGTGGATGACTCCACACTCCCATCACTCAAACCCTTCTCCCTCCTGCCATCTGACAGAAGATACTGGAGCATTCGGTCACTCATGGCCAGACTGTGCAACAGTTTCTTCCCCCAAGCTATCAGGCTCCTTAACACTGTATGATCGGACTCTTTCCCTTCTGAAATTCTTTGCACAGCTTCAAACTGCTGCTAGAAGAGTGTCTATCATTTGCCATTCTTCTGTTACACTGTAATTTGTGTGTTTTGCATTTCTTATGCACTTTATTGCGTGTACGATCGCAAAGTTTGTGCTGTCCATGTAGCACCCTCAGTCCTGGAGGAACGCTGTCTCATTTTTACTGTATCAGTTGGATATGGGAGAAATGACAAAAGTGCCTCACAAACCTTATTGAGTTCTTTGAGAAGATGACCAAACAGGTAGATGAGAGTAAACCGGTTGATGTGGTGTATATGGATTTCAACAAGGCATTCGATAAGGTTCCCCACAGTTGGCTATTGTACAAAATGTGGAGGAATGGGATTGTGGGGGATATAGCAGTTTGGATCAGTAATTGGCTTGCTCAAAGAAGACAGAGAGTGGTGGTTGATGGGAAATGTTCATCCTGGAGTCCAATTACTAGTGGTGTACCGCAAGGGTCGGTGTTGGGTCCACTGTTGTTTGTCATTTGTATAAACGACTTGGATGAGGGCGTAGAAGGGTGTGTTAGTAAACTGCAGACGACACTAAGGCCGGTGGAGTTCTGGATAGTGACGAAAGATGTTGTAGGTTACAGAGAGACATAGATAAGCTGCAGAGCTGGGCTGAGAGGTGCCAAATGAAGTTTAATATGGACAAGTGTGAGGTGATTCACTTTGGTCAGAGTAACCGGAATGCAAAGTACTGGATTAATGGTAAGATTCTTGGTAGTGTAGATGAGCAGAGATCTCGGTGTCCAGGTACACAGATCCTTGAAAGTTGCCACTCAGGTCGACAGGGTTGTTAAGAAGGCATACAACGTTTTAGCTTTTATTAATAGAGGGATCGAGTTCCAGAACCATGAGGTTATGCTGCAGCTGTACAAAACGCTGGTGAGGCCGCACTTGGAGTATTGTGTATAGTTCTGGTCACCGCATTATAAGAAGGATGTGGAAGCTTTGGAAAGGGTGCAGAGGAGATTTACTAGGATGTTGCCCGATATGGAGGGAAGGTCTTACGAGAAAAGGCTGAGGGACTTGAGGCTGTTTTCGTTAGAGAGAAGAAGGTTGAGAGGTGACTTAATAGAGACATATAGGTTAATCAGAGGGTTACATAGGGTGGACAGGGAGAGCCTTTTTCCAAGTATGGTGACGACAAGCATGAGGGGGCATAGCTTTAAATTGAGGGGTGATAGATATAGGACAGATGTCAGAGGTAGTTTCTTTACTCAGAGAGTAGTAAGGGCATGGAATGCTTTGCCTGCAATGGTAGTAGGTTCGCCAACTGTAAGTGCATTTAAGTCGTCATTGGACAAACAAATGGACGTACATAGAATAGTGTAGGTTAGATGGGCTTCAGATTGGTATGACTGGTCGGTGCAACATCGAAAGGGCCTGTACTGCGCTGTAATGTTCTATGTTCTATGTTCTAAAACCTACTCTACTCTCTACTACTCTCTACTCCTTATCTGAAGAAGGACGCTCTGGCTATGGAGGGAGTGTAGCCAAAGTTTACCAGACTGCTTCCTTGAATGGCAGCATTGACATATGAAGAGGGGCAGGATATGTTTGGATGATATTCTCTGGACTTTAGAAAAACGAAGAGTGATCTCATAGGAAGCTATATAATTCTAACAGGCCTAGACAGGATAGATGCAGGAATGATGTTCCCAAAACCATGGGTCATAGTTAAGGATATAGGGAAGGCCATTTAGGAATGAGATGAGGAGAAATCTCTTCATCTAGAGTGTGGTGAGCCTGTGGAATTCACAGCAAGAAGGTGAAGCCAAACATTGAGTGTTTTCAAGACAGAGATAGATAGATAGGTCAGTAGGTATCTTGGTAGGTAGATAGGTAGGTATATAAAGAGTTCATGGCCATAAAGAGTTCATGGGCCAAAAGAATCAAAGGATATAGTGATAAAGTGGGAATAGGAGACTAATATGGGTGATCAACTATGATCATATCAAATGGCAGAGCAGGCTCAAGGGGCCAAATGGCTACTACTTTTGATATGTCAATGCTTTTCTGCTTTGTTCAGTTAGTAGGTGATTGCCAGGACTATGTAGTCACTGGGGATATCTCCTGCTCTATTTGGCTCACTCTTTGTCAGCTATAAATTCTGAAAGGCTTCCCTTAACAGGCGTAGATATTAAATTTACATCGTTAAGGAGGCTATGCTTGTTTCAATTTTCTGGCTTGACCCTTTATTCCGCTAATCAGGAGAGCAGCACAGGAGGCAGCTTGCAATATGAGACCTGCAATCCCCTCAGATCCAGGCCCAAGGAAAACCAGAGGCAGCAGCTGGAAAACGGGCTCCCCTGATAAAAGCAGGACATCTGTCATGACTTAGCATTGTTCCGACCAACTCAAACACCAAACCACCCCCCCCAACCTTTTAATCACTGTACATTTACAATTATTTTAGACACGTTCCCTAACCCTGCTTTCTCTCCACAGATGCTGCCAGACCAGGTGAGTTCCTCCAGCAACTTCTGTTTCAGATCTCCAGCATCCACAGATCTTTGCTCTATTTTTTCTCTCTCGCTGTATTGTTTGCCTCTTTCTACATAAAGTGCAAGGTTCCATCAAAGGTGTCTTTCATTCTTTTACTGGGTTATGCGGTGTCCCACTGTTTCCACTGACTGCAGTCACCAGGAACTATAGGACAGGTTCACCCCAAATCAATCTCTCAATAACGTACCTTCTAAATACAGCAGTTAGACCAACCCTCTCTCCTGCAGTAGTATGACTGCCCCTTTCCCATCCTGTAGGCACTTTGGTTTCTTTTCTGAATGAACATAATGTGTGCTGCATTCATGTCAGTTATATTAAAAATATGCCCAGCCTTCTATGATGGAGCCATCTCTCGGCTATTTGACCAAGCAGGGCCTCACACTAAGCCAGCACCATCCATACACTCACATACTCATGGAGAATAGCAAGGCTGATAGGATAATGTTCGAGGAGAAAGTGAGGACTGTAGATGCTGGAGATCAGAGCTGAAAATGTGTTGCTGGAAAAGTGCAGCAGGTCAGGCAGCATCCAAGGAACAGGAGAATCGACGTTTCGCGCATAAGCCCTTCTTCAGGACTTATGCCCGAAACGTCGATTCTCCTGTTCCTTGGATGCTGCCTGACCTGCTGTACTTTTCCAGCAACACATTTTCATCTCTGATAGGATAATGTTGTAGTACAAAGTGAGGACTGCAGTTGCTGGAGATCAGAGTCGAGAGTGTGGTGCTGGAAAAGGCAGCATCCGAGGAGCAGGAGAATCGACGTTTCAGGCATAAGCCCTTCCTGATGAAGGGCTTATGCCTGAAACATCAATTTTCCTGCTCCTTGGATGCTGCCTGACCTGCTGTGCTTTTCCAGCACCACACTCTTGATAGGATAATGATGGCATTATAAGCTTTAGAAATCAGAGAGCACTTTCTAATTTAGAATATGATGTAAACACAGCTTGCCCAATCAAAACTGAATGTTCTTTGGCTTTGTTCCATTCCATAAACTCACAGATTTATTTCTCTCTCTAAAAGGTAAAGCAAAAAAAACCCATCATAACAGTAAATGGGAGATACAGATTTATGGTCTGATATTGATGCACACACAAGATTAATACGGGAATAAAAACAATCACAGAATCCCTACAGCGTGGAAGCAGGTCATTCAGCCCATCGACTCCAACCCAACCCTCCAAAGAGCATCCCACCTAAACTGACCTGAGTTCTGTAACTCTGCACTTCCCATGACTAATCCATCTAGCCTGCCTAGACACTATGAACAATTTAACATGGCCAACCTACCTAACCTGCGCATCATTGGACTGTGGGAGGAGAGCCATGCAGACACAGGGAGAACGTGCAAACGCCACACAAAAAACAGTAGACCGAGGGTGGAATCAAAGCCAGGTCTCTGATGCCATGAGGCTGTAGTGCTAACCACTGAACCACCGTGCTGCCTAATGTCCTGTAGTATGCTGGAAATGTGAAGTAAAATGAGGAAGTGCCTGAAAAACTCAGCAAGTCTGGCCACAGTTAAGGGGAGACTTAATGTTTTGAGTCCAGCATGACTCGTCTTCCATTTGTAAGGGATCTGGTCACTGTTTGAACTATGAAGGGAGCACAGCATTTTCACAACCCCAAGGACAGACAGCAGAGGGCCATCAAACCGAGCAAACCTTTATCTCAGCTCTCATTGCTGGAAATGAATCCAAGGTCAATGCTTACTCATGAAGAACTGTGCTTGGTTTGAAATTTGCTGGAGGTCGTTTTGAATAGACTCAAATACATCCAATGATGTCCACTGAACACATAGGAATGTCCGTTTGAAAAGAAACTTTAACCAGAGGCAATGGCATTGCATGATAGATGAAGCCGATCGCATTCTCACCCCCTACCCTATCATTACTCTCAAGCTGCTTTCACCACAGTTTTCACTTCCTGTGAAGGTAAAGGTCATTGGCAATACATCATGACATTGTCCTAATATGGCTAACCCTCAGCAATTTTCCACATCAGAACGATATTGGGAGCATATATGGTGTTTTGGTAAGCAATTTTATTAAAATGGCTTTTAAAGAGGAAATTCAGTCTGCAAATATGAATTTAACACCTGACCACATGATTGTAGTCATATCTGGCATGAAGGTTGTGACTATTGGGGTCAGTCATCTCAGTTCCAGGACATCCCTGCAGGAATTCCTCAGGTAGTATTTTTGGTCCAAGCATTTTCAGCTGCTTCATCAATGATTTCCCCTCCATCATAAGGTCAGAGGTGGGACTGTTCGCTGATGATTGCACAATGTTCAGCACCATTCGTGATTCCTCAGATACTGAAGCAGTCCAAATGCAGCAAGACATGGACATTATCCAGGTTTGGGCTGACAAGTCATAGAGTCATAAAGATGTACAGCACGGAAGTAGACCCTTTGGTCCAACTCATCCAGGCCGACCAGATATTCCAATCTAATCTAATCCCACTTGCCAGCATCTGGCCCATAGCCTTCTAAACCCTTTCTATTCATATACCCATCCAGATGTCTTTTAAATGCTGTAATTTCCTCCCCACTTCCTCTGGCAGCTCATTCCATATACACACCACCCTATGCATGAAAAGTTGCCCCTTAGGTCTCTTTTATATCTTTCCTCTCTCACCCTCTAGGGAAAAGACTTTGTCTATTTATCCTATCCATGCTCTTCATGATTTTATAAACCTCTATAAGGTCACCTCTCAGCCTCCGACGCTCCAGGGAAACAGCCCCAGCCTGTTCAGCATCTCCTTGTAGCTCAAATCCTCTAACCCTGGCAATATCCTTGTAAATATTTTCTGAACCCATTCAAGTTTCACAACATCCTCCCAATAGGAAGGAGACCAGAATTGCACGCAATATTTCAAAAGTGGCCTATCCAATGCCCTGTACAGCCGCAACATGATCTCCCAACCCCTATACTCAATACTCTGACCAATAAAGGAAAGCATACAAAACGCCTTCTTCACTATCCTATCTACCTGTGACTCTACTTTCAAAGAGCTATGAACCTGCACTCCAAGGTCTCTTTCTTCAGCAACACGCCCTAGGACCTTACCATTAAGTGTATAAGTCCTGCTGAGATTTGATTTCCCAAAATGCAACACCTCACATTTATTGGGCAGTACGGTGGCTCAGTGGTTAGTACTGCTGCCTCATAGCACCAGGGATCGGGTTCGATTTCAGCCTTGGCCGACAGTCTGTGGGGAGTTTGCACATTCTCCCTGTATCTGCGTGGGCTTCCTTCGGGTGCTCTCACAATCCAAAGATGTGCACATTTGGGTGAATTGGCCATGCTACATTGCCCACAGTGTTCAGGAATGTGTAGGTTAGGTGCACTAGCCTGGGGAAATGTGGGGTAATGGGTCTGAGTGGGATACTCTTTGGAGTGGTGGTGTGGACGTGTTGGGCCGAAGGGCCTGTTTCCACACTGTAGGAATTTGAATTCTAAAAAAAAATTAAACTCTATCTGCCACTCCTCAGCCCATTGGACCATCTGATCAAGATCCCATTGTAATCTAAGATAACTTTCTTCACTGTCCACTACCTACAATTCTTTTGGCATCTGCAAACTTACTAACTATACCTCCTATGTTCCCATCCAAATCATTTATATAGATGAAGAAAAGGAGTGGACCCAACACCGATCCTTGTGGCACTCCACTGATCACAGGCCTCCAGTCTGAAAAGCAACCCTCCACCACCACCCTCTGAATTCTACCTTTGAGCCATTTCTGCATCAAAATGGCTAGTTCTCCCTGTATTCCGTGAGATCTAACCTTGCTAACCAGTATCCCAGGGGAACCTTGTTGAACACCTTACTGAAGACCATATCAATCACGTCCACCGTTCTGCCCTCATCAATCCTCTGTTACTTCTTCAAAAAAACGCAAGTGGCAATTAACATTTGCGTCACAGAAGTGCCAGGCAATTACCATCACCAATAAGAGCTAATCAAGATATTCAATGACTTCATCATGACTGAATCTCCATTATTAACATCTTGGGAGTTACCATGAAACACAAACTAAATTGGTGTGGTCATATAAGTACTGGCGCTATAAGAGCAAATCAGAGCCTATGACTCATGTGTTGATTTCCCAAAGCCTGTTCATCAATTACAAGGCACAAGTTAGAAGTATAATGGAATATTGCCCACTTGCCTGGTTGAATGCAGCTCCAATAATATTCGAGAAGCTTGACATCGTTCAGAACTATCTAGTTGGGGGTTCATGTTAAGGGTATACAGGACGTTTATTAGGCCACCATTGGAATGCTGTGTGCAATTCTGGTCTCCCTCCTCTAGGAAGGATGTTGTGAACCTTAAAAGGGTTCAGAAAAGATGTACAAGGATGTTGCCAGGGTTGGAGGGTTTGAGCTATAGGGAAAGGTTGAGTAGACTGGGGCTGTTTTCCCTGGAGCGTCGGAGGCTGAGGGGTGACCTTACAGAGGTTTATAAAATCATGAGAGGCACGGATAGGGTAAATAGACAAGGTCTTTTCCCCAGGGGGAGTCCAGAACTAGAGGGCATAGGTTTAAGGTGAGAGGAGAAAGTTTTAAAAGGGATCTAAGGGGCAACTTTTTCACGCAGAGGGTCATGCGTGTATGGAATGAGCTGCCAGAGGAAGTGGTGGAGGCTGGTACAAATACAACATTTAAAAGGCATCTGAATGGGTATATGAAAAGGAAGAGTTTAGAAAGATATGGGCCAAATGCTGTCAAATAGGACTAGATTTATTTATAATATCTGGTTGACATGGACGAGTTGGACTGAAGGGTCTGTTTCCATGATGTATATGGCTCTGTGACACTATGACTCTGTGACAAGATGCACTTCAGATATTCACCAAAGATCCTTAGAAAACATCTTCCAAACACATGACTGCTACCATCAAAAAGGCCACGGGCAGCAGATTCATTTGCAACACCACCACTTGTAAGTTCCCCTCGAGCCACTCATTGTCCTGACTTGGGGATATATCGTCTTAACTTCAGTATCACTGGGTCAAAATCATGGAACACCTTCCCTAACAGCATTGTCTACACCAAATGGTTCAAGAAAACAGTTCACCATCATCTTCTCAAGGGCAACCAGGGATTGGCAATAAATATTGGCCCAACCATATCATGTGAGTGAATTTTAAAATAAACCTTTGCGGTATTCTGATGACCAAATACAAGAAGCTTTTAAGAGAACAGCTTTTCCAATTATAACATTCAGCATAAGGACTTTCACTTATAGGGAACTTTTAACATAAAAAAATGCTCTGAATGAAGGTATATAGAAACGTGATTCAGAGGACATACTAACTGCAGCAACCAATCTCCCCATTAACATCAGTATGAGGCATTCCCAGGGCAGTTACATCTTAGGCTGAATTCAAATTAATAATCTAATTCCATTTTCACTTAATATAGAATCATAGAATGCATAAAGCTTGGAAGGAGACTTTCCATGCTGTAAAGCTCATGTCAGCTATCCGCTGAAGTTATTCAGGGACTCCCACTTCCAACCCTTTCCCTACAAACCTTTCCCTCAGACTTAACTAATCCTCTGCTGAAGGCTAGGATTAAATCTGTCTCCATGACCTTTGCAGACTGTATTTCCTGATTCTAGTAACTTGTTGCATAAAAATGTTTTTCCTCATGTCCCCTTTGATATTTTTGCCAATCACTTTAGCCTTGTGTCCTATGGCTGTGGACCCTTCCACATGAGAATAGTTTCTTTCTGTCGAATCTGTCTAGACTCCTCATGACTTTGAACACCTCTAGACAATTTCCTCTCAACCTTCCCTGCCTTGGAACAAACTATCGTCCCAAATTTATCCTCATAAGTGAAGTTCCTCATCCCTGTAGTAACAAGGTCCATTAGCTGGACTTCATTGAATATGAGTTTGCTGACTGGAGCTGTTAATCTGGTCCAATCAGGAAGCCCAGACTGACATATAAAAAAGGGTGAGTACTGTTTGATTACGCAGCATTGCCCTCTGAGAAGGGCATGGCTTGTCACTGGCCACCCGGGTGTTTTCCTATCTTCCTGGTGGTGGAAACTGAATAAAGATTCGTGCACCTTGTGTCTCT
Organism: Chiloscyllium plagiosum; assembly: GCF_037043375.1. Lineage (NCBI taxonomy): Eukaryota > Metazoa > Chordata > Chondrichthyes > Orectolobiformes > Hemiscylliidae > Chiloscyllium > Chiloscyllium plagiosum. The sequence goes on along the minus strand of NW_028270158.1, from coordinate 10,024,787 downwards.
CACTGTGTCTCACACCTGCACGCACACAACATGGGTGCTGGAGAAAAAATAAGCACTACCGTGGTTAGGCGGTAGTGTGGGGGTAAAATATTTTTTAAAAATTAAAAAAAACCCAGGAGTGTCAGAGGTTCTGTTCACTCTGAGAGCTGGCTCTGAGGGAGCCGGACCAGTGTCAAGTACCATGCACATGAAAATGAAGGATGACTTGGTGACAGGATACCGACATCTGTGGAGTTATTTCAAAAAGAGGATGCCCTTAGCCCGCTACGTTATCTGGAGAAACAAGAGAGGAAAAAAAGGGTGAGTACTGTTTGATCACGTAGCATTACCCTCTGTGAAGGGCATGGCTTATCACTGGCCACTCGGGTGTTTCCTTTCCTCCTGGTGGTGGAATATAAATAAAGATTTACACACTTGTTGTTTTTCACTGTGTCTAACACCTAAACACACAACATGGGTGCTGGGGAAATAATAAGCACTACCGCTGTCAGATGGTAGTGTGGAAAAGGTAAAAAAAGAGATTAAAAACAAGATTAGAGAAGAAAGAGTGAGTGTCAGATTCACTGTATGAGGCAGTACTATTATCAAGGAGAGTCCTTGGTGATGGGATACCGGCCTCTGTGCAGTTACTTCAATCCCTGGAACCATTTTCTTAAATTTTTTTTGCATCCTGTAAAAAGCCTTAACATTTTTCCAGACGTGCAATGCAAAGGGTTGAGAAATTGCATGCAGTAACGATATAAACAAAAGATTACTCACATTCACCTCTATTAGTAACTGACCCAGACCCACTTCCCTCTGACTAATGCACCTAACACTACAGGCAATTTAGCACGGCCAATTCACCTGGCCTGCACATCCTTGGATTGTGGGAGGAAACGGGAGCACCCAGAGGAAACCCACACAGACAGTCACCCAAGGCTGGAATCAGAACGTGAGGCAGCTGTGCTAACCACTGAGCCACCGTGCCACCCGATCAAAATTACCCCCAAAAATGTGTCAAGCTGAACTTAAGCATGGCAATCTTTAATGCATCTTTGCGACTTTTCAGATGATCTTGAATTGTCTCTGAATTGAGGTTGTTCAATCCAATTTGTTTAAAACAACTGGCAGAGATTGAAAGGAGACTCTCAACTCATTGATCTGGTTTGTATTCAGACTGAAGTTTCGTACATAAAGGGACAGTGTTCTATGTAGATACAATGACAAAAATAAATGTGTAGCATTTCTTCAATCAAGTCAAATTATTTTGTGTGTTGAACAGAAACTAACCAGAGCTTAAAAGGATTAATCTTTACCTTTTTGTCATAAATGCTTTGAAAGAATTCATAGAATCCCTACAGTGTGGAAGCAGGCCATTCAGTAAGTACCAACCCCCTGAAGAGCATCCCACCCAATCCCTGCATTCCCATGCCTAACGCGGACACTAGAGGCAATTTAGCATAGCCAATCCACATAACCTGCATATCTTTGGACTGTGAGAGGAAACTCAGAGCACCCAGAGGAAACCCAACCAGACATGGGGAAAAAGTGCAAACTCCACACAGACAGTCACCCAGTGGAATTGAACCCAGGTTCCTGGTGCTGTGAGGAAGCAGTGCTAACCACTGAGCCACTGCACTGCCAATCAGCTAGCTTTGACTGTGAGTTTTAATCATAATGTGAGTGACCTCTCTGGCATATTCTGGATGAATTATGTCGTGTACATTATTTCCTAATAAATCACCACCTTCAGCCTGGAATGTATTTGCCAAACTGTAAACAGCAGGGATGCCAGTATCCACATTAGCACCAGAACCCAGCAGCATAAGCTCTATTCATAACCATTAATGACATACAGTGCACAATAACCTTGTAGTACAGACTGTATGAAATTTATTTTATATCTACCTATATAACACACACAGCCCTGCAGTGCCATACCACTGGAAAACTGTAAACAGAAATTATGTATTTGAGTTAGGTACAAGGAATGCCAGATAAATATGTACAAAGCTATTTTAAATCAACAACAGACAATCTTAATTATATAAAAATATAGAAGTATTACCCAATATGAAGTTAGTGGAAACTTATAAAAATCCTAATAAGGGACTACCATTATGTGACAGTCTGTCCAATGAGTTTTTTTTGAAAAATACTTCCCCCCTTCACTTTGTACGATAAGTGAATATGTTCACAAGCCCCTTCACTCCATCATTTGAATGAATTTGTTAACCTATTTGTTTTAACAACAACATCCCAAGTAAACACACCTTGCATCTATGTAGCACCTTTATCATAGAAATCTGTCCTCTGACACTTCATTTGGGATCGAGCAGAAAAATTGTGTCGCCATGAGCAAAGAAGGAGGTATCAGCAAAGGTGGCCACAAAGCTGGTCACTGGGGTAGATTTTAATGAGAGTTTAAAGAGGTAGAGGAAGGCAAAGAGGTTTAGAGAGAGAATTTCAGAGGGCTGGATATTGATGATTAACATCCTGGTCACTAATTGTGCGTCATAGAGTCATACAGCACAGAAACACACCCTTCAGTCCAACTCATCTATACTGACCAAGTTCCCCAAACTAAACTAGTCCCCCTTGCCTGTGTTTGGCCCATATCCTTCTAAACCTTTCCAATTCATGTATTTTCCCAAATGTCTTTTAAATGTTGCAACTGTACCTGCAACCATCACATCCTCTGGCATTCTCTGTGTGAAAACGTTGCCTCTCAGGTCCCTTTTAAATCATTCTCCTCTCGCCTTAAAAATATACCTTCTGGTTTTGAACTTCCCCACATTAGGGAAAATATAGACTGAGGAGTGGCAGATGGAGTTAGGCATTGGTGAGGACACTTTAGGAGTACTGTCAAACTCAATCAACTTTGTAAGACACAATTTCCCATGTACAAAGCCTTGCTGATTATCCTCAATCAGTCCTTGCCTCTCCAAATGTATGTAAATCCTAACTCTCAGAATCCCCTCCAACACCATGGGTAGCATGATGACTCAGTGGTTAGCACTGCTGCCTCACAGCGCCAGGGACCCACGTTTGATTCCAGCCTCGGGTGGCTATCTGTGTGGAGTTTGCACATTCTCCCCGTGTCTGCGTGGGTTTCCTTCAGGTGCTCCGGTTTCCTCCCACAGTCCAAAAATATGCAGATTAGGTGAATTGGCCATGCTAAATTGCCTGTAGTGTTAGGTGCATTAGTCAGAGGGAAATGGGTCTGGGTGGGTTACTCTTCAGAGGGTCGGTGTGGACCTGTTGGGCCAAAGGGCCTGTTTCCACACTGTAGGGAATCTAATCTAAAAATAATCTAATCAACGTATCCACCACTGATGTCAGACTCATCGGTCTGTAGTTCCCAGGCTTCTCCTTACAACCTTCCTTCAATGAGCCACAAGATTAGCCACCCTCCAGTCTTCTGGCATCTCACCCATGGCTATAGATATTTATTTAGTATCTCTCCCATCTCTGGTTGATCCACACAGAGGTGAGTTTGTTGATCTTTAAGGGACCCAATTCTCTCCCTTGTTGCTCTTTTGTTCTTGATGTAATCATAGAATTTCTTTGGATTATCCTTAACCTTATCTGCAAAGATTATCTCATATAGCCTTTTTGCCCTTCTGATTTCCCTCTTATGAATGCCCCTACATCCCATAAGCTTGTCAACGATTCATTTGATCCCAGTTATAGAACATAGAACATAGAATAGTACAGTATAGAACAGGCCCTTCAGCCCACGATGTTGTGCCGACCATTGATCCTCATGTATGCACCCTCAAATTTCTGTGACCATATGCATGTCCAGCAGTCTCTTAAATGTCCCCAATGACCTCACTTCCACAACTGCTGCTGGCAACGCATTCCTTGCTCTCACAACTCTCTGTGTAAAGAACCCGCCTCTGACATCCTCTCTATACTTTCCTCCGACCAGCTGAAAACTATGACCCCTCATGTTAGCCATTTCTGCCCTGGGAAATAGTCTCTGGCTATCGACTCTATCTATGCCTCTCATTAGCTTGTATATCTCAATTAGGTCCCCTCTCCTCCTCCTTTTCTCCAATGAGAAAAGTCCGAGCTCAGTCAACCTCTCTTCATAAGATAAGCCATCCAGTCCAGGCAGCATTCTAGTAAACCTCCTCTGAACCCTCTCCAAAGCATCCACATCTTTCCTATAATAGGGCGACCAGAACTGGACGCAGTATTCCAAGTGCGGTCTAACCAAAGTTTTATAGAGCTGCAACAAGATCTCATGACTCTTAAACTCAATCCCCCTGTTAATGAAAGCCAAAACACCATATGCTTTCTTAACAACCCTGTCCACTTGGGTGGCCATTTTAAGGGATCTATGTACCTGCACACCAAGATCCCTCTGTTCCTCCACACTGCCAAGAATCCTATCCTTAATCCTGTACTCAGCTTTCAAATTCGACCTTCCAAAATGCATCACCTCGCATTTATTCAGGTTGAACTCCATCTGCCACCTCTCAGCCCATCTCTGCATCTTGTCAATGTCCCGTTGCAGCCTAGAACAGCCCTCTATACTGTCAATGACACCTCCAACCTTTGTGTCATCTGCAAACTTGCTGACCCATCCTTCAATCCCCTCATCCAAGTCATTAATAAAAATTACAAACAGTAGAGGCCCAAGGACAGAGCCCTGTGGAACACCACTCACCACTGACTTCCAAGCAGAATATTTTCCTTCTACTACCACTTGCTGTCTTCTGTTGGCCAGCCAATTCTGTATCCAGACAGCTAAGTTCCCCTGTATCCCAGTCCTCCTGACCTTCTGAATGAGCCTACCATGGGGAACTTTATCAAATGCCTTGCTGAAGTCCATATACACCACATCCACACCTCGATCCTCATCAACTTTTCTAGTCACGTCCTCAAAGAACTCGATAAGGTTTGTGAGGCATGACCTGCCCCTCACAAAGCCGTGTTGACTGCCTTTAATCAAGCCATGCTCTTCCCGATGGTCATAAATCCTATCCCTCAGAATCCTTTCTAACACCTTGCAGACGACAGACATGAGACTGACTGGTCTGTAATTGCCTGGGATTTCCCTATTTCCTTTCTTGAAGAGAGGAATTACATTTGCCTCTCTCCAGTCCTCAGGTACGACTCCAGTGGAGAGCGAGGATGCAAAGATCTTCGCAAGTGGCGAAGCAATTCCATTTCTCGTTTCTCAAAGCAGCCGAGGACAAATCTGGTCTGGGCCTGGCGACTTGTCAATCTTAATGTTTGACAAAATTTTCAGCACATCAGTTTCCTCTATCTCTATCCATTCCAGCATGCACACCTGCTCTTCAAAGGTTTCATTCACTACAAAGTTCGTTTCTTTCGTAAAGACAGAAGCAAAAAACTCATTTAGGGCTTCCCCTACCTCCTCAGACTCCACACAAAAGTTCCCTATGCTATCCCTGATCGGCCCTACTCTTTCTTTGACCATTCTCTTATTCCTCACATAAAAATGCCTTTGTGTTCTCCCTAATCCGTTCTGCCAAGACTTTCTCCTGCCCCCTCCTGGCTCTCCTCAGACCATTTTTGAGCTCCTTCCTCGCCTGCCTGTAATCCTCTAGAGCTGAGCTTGACCCTAGCTTCCTCCACCTTATGTAAGCTACCTTCTTCCTTTTGACGAGAAGCTCCACCGCTCTTGTCATCCAAGGTTCCCTTCTTGCCTGTCTCAGAGGGACATATTTATTCATCATTCTATACCTAATATATGCCTCCTTCCTATTTTTCACCAGAACCTCAATATCTTCCTTCATTCATTGTTCCCTACTCCTGCTAGCTTTACCCTTCACTCTAACAGAAACATACTGCCTCTGAACTCTCACTGTCTCAATATTGACAGCCTCCTGCTTGCCAGTCATCCCTTCACCTGCAAACAATCTTCTCCAATCAACGTTTGCAAGTTCCAATCTCATATCGTCAAAGTTTGCCTTACTCCAATTTAGAATGTTAACTTTTATACAAGGCCTTCCCTTTTCTAGCATGATTTTAAAGCTGATAGAATTATGGTCACTAGTCCCAAAGCACTCCCCCCCACTCTCCGCCCCCCCCCCCCAAAAGAAACAACACTTGCCCTGCCTTATTTCCCACCAGAAGCTCAAGTTTTGCCCTTTCTCCAATGGGTACATCGACATATTGATCAAGAAAATGTTGTTGACCACATTTAACAATGTCAAAGAGAGGAGGCACCACGCAAAAGATACTGTCAGAGGATTGGAAAATTTGGGAGTAGGAGATGATTGTAAATCTAGACAAGGTTATAGAGCCTTGAAAGACGATAAACACAAAGATGAAAACTTCAAACTTTAGACAATGGGGATCTGGGATCTACGGTCAGACAACCAGCATAGGGGTAATGAATGTAAATAATCAGTGTGGGATATGATATGGGCAACAAGGATTTAGCTGAGCTGAAATTTGCAACAACAAGCATTTCATGCACTCATAACTATGGCATATATAAACATAATACCAATTACCATTACTTCATACATAACATAATGGCAATGACTTATTGTCTTATACATAACAAGACCATTTTGGTTTTTCTTTAATTCATTCATGCAATGTGGGCATTATTGACCAGGCCAGCATTTTTCTACCCTTTCTGAATTGCCCAGAAGGCAGTTAAGTTTCAAGCAATTGCTGTGGATCTGGAGCCACATGTAGACCAAACCGAGTAAGGACGACAGATTTCCTTCCCTCAAGGACATTAGTGAACTAGATGGGTTTTTACAAAAATCAGCAGTGCTAATATGGCCACCATTGGGCCAGATTATTTACTTCAGGTTTTGTTGAATTGAAATTTCACCATCTATGAACAGGATTCAAACCCAAGTCCCTAGAATATTAACCTGGGAGTTGTGGAATGCTGGTTTAGTGACATTATCACTACACCACTGCCTCCCTTATGCAAAGTTCTGTTCCAGTGATCAGGTACCATTTAAACATAATTGGAATTCAAAGCCTTTCCTGGAATCTAGACAATATGGTTGCAGTGAGGAACCCTGTATAATACCATCATTAGCACTTCACACTCAAGGGAAACCCACTATCCACTGAAACCTTTGCTCCCTCTGTAACCGATGCCTTGTGGTCACAGGACAGGTGTTGAAAATGTTGTCACCTACAAACGTTAGTCACACATTGGGTCACCAGCTCCTCACCAACATGTACTAAAGGCTGTGTCACATGGCAGATGCACACTTAAATGCATTTAGTACAACATGAAGTCCAAAAAAGTTATTGTAGCTTTCAATGTAATGGGAAAAGAAAACTTCTTGTTCCAACTATAGCCTACAGGACATAATAAATTTCTGTGCTAACCTGTCTAGTGAAGTTAAGCTAGCCATAATATGCCTCTTTTGTCACAGAATTATTGAAACACACAGCACAGAATCCATTATGCCAGTGCCAGGTCTTTGAAAGAGCTATTCAGTTGGTTCCTTTCCCTGGCCTACTCTTTCCCCATAACCTAGCAGTACTTTTTTTTCTTTTTTAAACATTTTCTTTCTCAAGGTACTATTAAATCTGCTTCCATGTGTGTGAGGAGGCCAAAAGATGTGGGTCACAGAATGCATGTAGCTGTCAGCTGTTCGTTCTCCCCTGGGCTATTCAGTACTGTGAGAAAATTCAAGTTAGGATTTCCAGTTACCACCTTGTATCATGCTTCTAACATAATAATTGAAAAATATCAAAGGAAAACTTTGGACAAAAACTCAAAGTATACAGCAAACTTTCCAGAAAGATCAACCACGATGCAGAGTAAAATCAGGCAGAAGGTAAAATTCACCACAGTCCCACTCTCTCACAGCTACCTAATGAAGGAGAACGCTCCAAAAGCTAGTACTTCCAAATAACCCTGTTGGACTACAACCTGATGTTGTGTGCTTTTTAACTTCTCTCATTAAAGAGAGAGAGAGAGAGAGGATGCAAGCAACTTACAATCAACCAACTTACTAATTTTTAAATTGTAAAAGTTTCCACATGCAATTTTCCATTCTAAAAAAAATTTGGTTTTCAACATAGTTTGGCTCTGATGCTATTGCTTAGTAAAGTGGACTTGAGGTGAAAACGCCAGGATTATATCTGTGAGGAAGAGATGGGTTGTGGTCTTGTTTGTGTTCCCTCTAATTATTTAAAGTTTTTTTATCTCTCTCTGTGGAAGGAACAGAATGTTTGAGTGCCATTCAGTCAAACTGAGTGACGGGGTACATGAGAGTGTCATATTGCCCTTCAAGGGGTTTAGATCAGAGTGGTGCTGGAAAAGCACAGCAGATCAGGCAGCATCCGAGGAGCAGGAAAATCAACGTTTCGGGCAAAAGCCTTTCATCAGGAATAGAGGCAAAAAAATTTTTTTTTTTGTCTTCCCCCACCCTTGAGGCTTCCTGCCTCTATTCCTGATGAAGGGCTTTTGCCCGAAACGTTGATTTTCCTGCTCCTCGGATGCTGCCTGATCTGCTGTGCTTTTCCAGCGCCACTCTGATCTAAACTCTGGTTTCCAGCATCTGCAGTCCTCACTTTTGCCATATTGACCTTCACGACTACTGGACAATCCCGTTCTGCTTATTGGTGTCTTTGCTTCTTAAATATCTTTTGCAGTGAATACATACTTCTTTGCATATTGTTACACTCTGAATTGTTTAACAACCTGTGCATTAAGAGTAGGACATGTACAGTACAGATTGGAATTGTCTGTTTTAGTTCAATGTCCCCTTCAATCTCTGTCTCACAAGTGCAGACTTGTGAAGGTGAACAATCAGTCACAGAAAGGATCCAGTGACACCAAGTTCCAGTCGAATTTTGCACACTGACTTCACTGTTTGCACGGAGATTGCAATAGTTTTTCTGTCTTTGCCTTTCTGTAACCACAGAGGAAAAATCACAAGGATTCAAAGAAATAAAAAGGAAAATGTAACATTTTGGTGGACTGGCGAGGATAGGAGTGCTTCAGACAATACACCAGCTCTGTTTTTTTGCATTTAGAAAAACAGAACTCATCTCATACACTCATCTGGATTACTTTTGTGTCAAATCTGATTGTCATGCACAGGTTTAAGAATGGTTAATTTCCAATTTTTTTCACTCATCTATCTATTTCCTTTTAGCAGATTGGAATGACTGAAGGGCTGATATTCCTCTTTTGTTTTGGAAAATTACTCATTTTCAGCGTGATTTACCAATGACTGGCAAAATTATGGCAGCATGTGGATTACTGACAGCAAACAAAATGAATAGCCATTCATGATCCCTATGCAACAATTTTATGTTAGACATAGTTGAATGGCAAAGGTAAATGGCAATTTCTGGGACGGTGGTGTATGCACATTTTTGTAAGGGAGAGGGCATCCTCTTATGTGTACAAAGAAGGTGTGGTGCAACCACAAATGCCATTGACTGACAGAACTCAGTTTCAACTGGCATGATGTTCGTAATAAACTGTATGGCAAAACTATTATTACATAACAGCAATGTCAAGGGCAATCAAGCCAGTACTTGATTGAATGTAGCTTCAAGGACACCTAGCTAAAAGACTTCAACCTGACATGCCTCCCAGTGACCATTCTGCCTTTGCTCTTGAGTGGAAAACTCTTTATATTATGCATTTCTGTCATTGCTCTGATGATAATTAAATATGCCCCACTTCTTTCAACACACTAATCCAGTTGCAATCTGAGTTAAAGAAGCCACTGATGATTTCTTGAAAACGTTGCATGGGTTCCTCATTACTGACTTAAGGCCTTCAAACAATCAGTTTTTTAAATTTGATTGCTAGCCAGCACTCTGCTCATAACTATGCACAGGCCAAGAGGCAATTGATACCTTTGGCCATCAGACTGGAGTTGCTACAATGACAGCAAAATACCGCAGATGCTAGAAATCTGCAATCAGAACAGGAAGTGCTACAGATACTCAGCAGATCTATGTAGGGAGAAAGAGAGTTAATGCTTCGAGTCTTGTATAATTCTTCTTCAGAATTGTTGCTGCTAGACCTGCTGAGTTTATCCTGCATTTCTCTTTTACAATAACTATAATCCATTTCACAGAATTAACCGACCAGGTTGAATGTCCTCAATAGACATTTAAACCAATTTGTTCAGGTATGTTATTACACACCTCAGGAGCAAGTGAGATTTGAACCTCAACCTTCTGACCAGAGATAAGGACACTTCCACTGAGCCAAAAGAGACTCCAGCCATAAGAGACGAAAGATTGTTGTAAGTCTGTTGAGAAGAGGTAGGCCCAAAGATACAGATATTCAGGAGGTTTATATGTTTTTGGAGATATGTCTCTTGATTAAACTTAAAATATAAGCCATAACTATTAATTTAACCTGGGGCAGTGTTTGTAGAGAAATAAGACGGTGTTAATTTCTGGGTTTGTAGATTGTGAAGGAGCAAAAATGGCCTTTAATAGAGTGATATGTACTTCTTGTCAGACGTGGGAGTTTAAAGAGAGTTTAAGGGTTACTGCAGATTATATCTGCCATAAATGCTGTTGGCTGTGAATCTTATCAGATCGAGTGGATCGGTTGGAGAGACAGTTAGAAGCGATGAGGAATTTGCAACAGCAACTGTACGTGATGGATGGTAGTTATAGGAAGGGGGGACAGTCTCAGATACAGTCACATAGATGGCTTAACTCCAGGAAGGGTAAGAGAGGTAGGCATCTAGGGCAGGAGTATTTTGTGGATATACCCATTTCAATCAAGTGTACTGTTTTGGAAAATATAGGGGATGATGGATTCTCAGGGGAACGTAGCACGAACAGCCAAGTTTCTGGTATTGAGACTGGCTCTAATGCAACGAGGGGTCCATCGGTTTCCAAGAGACCAATTGTGTTCGGGGATTCTCTAGTCCGAGGTACAGACAGACGTTTCTGTGGCCAGCAGAGAAAAAGCAGAATGGTGTGTTGTTTCCCTGGTGCCAGGATCAAGGATGTCTCAGAGAGGGTGCAGAATGTTCTCACGGAGGGGCCAGCAAGAGGTCATTGTCCACATTGGAACCAACGATATAGGAAGGGAAAAGGTTGAGATTCTGAAGGGAGATTACAGAGAGTTAGGCAAAACTTTAAAAAGGAGGTCCTCGAGAGTAGTAATGTCTGGATTACTCCCGGTGCTACGAGCTAGTGAGGGCAGGAATAGGATAGAGCAGATGAATGCATGTCTGAGGAGCTGGTGTATGGGAGAAGGATTCATATTTTGGATCATTGGAATCTCTTTTGGGGTAGAAGTGACCTTACAAGAAGGACGGATTGCACCTAAATTGGAAGGGAATTAATATAGTGGCAGGGAAATTTGCTAGAGTTGCTCAGGAGGATTTCAACTAGTAAGGTGGGGGGTGGGACCCAGGGAGATGGTGAAGAAAGAGATCAGTCTGAGACTGGTACAGTTGAGAACAGAAGTGAGTCAAACAGTCAGGGCAGGCTGGGACAAGGTAGGACTAATAAATTAAACTGCATTTATTTCAGTGCAAGGGGCCTAACAGGGAAAGCAGATGAACTCAGGGCATGGTTAGGAACATGGGACTAGGATATCATAGCAATTACAGAAACATGGCTCAGGGATGGGCAGGACTGGCAGCTTAATGTTCCAGGATACAAATGCGACAGGAAGGATAGAAAGGGAGGCAAGAGAGAGTGTGGGGGGGGGGGTGGCATTTTTGATAAGGGATATCATTACAGCTGTGCTGAGGGAGGATATTCCTGGAAATATATCCAGGGAAGTTATTTGGGTGGAACTGAGAAATAAGAAAGGGATGATCACCTTATTGGGATTGTATTATAGACCCCCCCCAATAGTCAGAGGGAAATTGAGAAACAAACTTGTAAGGAGATCTCAGCTATCTGTAAGCATAATAGGATGGTTATGGTAGGGGATTTTAACTTTCCAAACATAGACTGGGACTGTCATAATGTTAAGGATTTAGATGGAGAGGAATTTTTTAAGTGTGTACAAGACAAATTTTTGATTCAGTGTGTGGATGTATCTACGAGAGAAAGTGCAAAACTTGACCTACTCTAGGGAAATAAGGCAGGGCAGTTGACTGAGGTGTTAGTGGGGGAGCACTTTGGGGCCAGCGACCATAATTCTATTAGATTTAAAATAGTGACGGAAAAGGATAGACCAGATCTAAAAGTTGAAGTTCTAAACTGGAGAAAGGCCAATTTTGACGGGATTAGGCAAGAACATTCGAAAGCTGATTGGGAGGAGATGTTCGCAGGTAAAGGGGCAATTGGAAAATGAGAAGCCTTCAGAAATGAGATAACAAGAGTCCAGAGAAAGTATATTCCTGTCAGGGGGAAAGGAAAGGCTGGTAGATATAGGGAATGCTGGATGACTAAAGAAATTGAGGGTTTGGTTAAGAAAAAGAAGGAAGCATATGTCAGGTATAGATAGGATAGATCGACTGAATCCTTAGAAGAGTATAAAGGAAGTAGGGGTATACTTAAGAGGGAAATCAGGAGGGCATAAAGGGGACATGAGATAGCTTTGGCAAATAGAGTTAAGGAGAATCCAAAGAGTTTTTACAAATACATTAAGGACAAAAGGGTAACTAGGGAGAGAATAGGCCCCCTTAAAGATCAGCAAGGCGGCCTTTGTGAGGAGCCGCAGAAAATGGGGGAGATACTAAATGAGTATTTTACATCAATATTTACTGTGGAAAAGGATATGGAAGATATAGAATGTAGGGAAAAAGATGGTGACATCTTGCAGAATGTCCATATTGCAGAGGAGGAGGTGCTGGATGTCTTGAAACGCATAAAGGTGGATAAATCCTCAGGACCTGATCAAGTGTACCCTAGAACTCTGTGGGAAGCTAGGGAAGTGATTGCTGGGCCTCCTGCTGAGATATTTGTATCATCGATAGTCACAGGTGAGGTGCCGGAAGACTGGAGGTTGGCTAACGTGGTGCCACTGTTTAAGAAGGTTGATAAGGACAAGCCAGGGAACTATAGGCCAGCGAGCCTGACGTTGGTGGTGGGCAGGTTGTTGGAGGGAATCCTGAGGGGCAGGATGTACATGTATTTGGAAAGGCAAGGACAGATTAGGGATAGTCAACATGGCTTTGTGCATGGGAAATCATGTCTCACAAGCTTGATTGAGTTTTTTGAGGAAGTAACAAAGATGATTGATGAGGGCAGAGTGGTAGATGTGATCTATATGGACTTCAGTAAGGCGTTCGACAAGGTTCCCCATGGGAGACTGATTAGCAAGGTTAGATCTCACGGAATACAGGGAGAACTAGCCATTTTGATACAGAACTGGTTCAAAGGTAGAAGACAGAGGGTGGTGCTGGAAGGTTGTTCTTCAGACTGGAGGCCTGTGACCAGTGGAGTGCCACAAGGATCAGTGTTGGGTCCTCTACTTTTTGTCATTTACATAAATGATTTGGATGCAACCATAAGAGGTACAGTTAGAAAGTTTGCAGATGACACCAAAATTGGAGGTGTAGTGGACAGCGAAGAGGGTTACCTCAGATTACAACAGGATCTTGACCAGATGGGCCAATGGGCTGAGAAGTGGCAGATGGAGTTTAATTCAGATAAATGCAAGATGCTGCATTTTGGGAAAGCAAATCTTAGCAGGACTTATTCACCTAATGGTAAGGTCCTAAGGAGTGTTGCTGAACAAAGAGACCTTGGAGTGCAGGTTCATAGATACTTGAAAGTGGAGTCGCAGGTAGATAGGATAGTGAAGAAGGCATTTGGTATGCTTTCCTTTATTGGTCAGAGTATTGAGTACAGGAGTTGGGAGGTCATGTTGCGGCTGTACAGGACATTGGTTAGGCCACTGTTGGAATATTGCGTGCAATTCTGTTCTCCTTCCTTTCAGAAGGATGTTGTGAAACTTGAAAGGGTTCAAAGATTTACAAGGATGTTGCCAGGATTGGAGGATTTGAGCTATAGGGAGAGGCTGAACAGGCTGCGGCTGTTTTCCCTGGAGCATCGGAGGCTCAGGGGTGACCTTATACAAAATTATGAGGGGCATGTATAGGGTAAATAGGTAAAGTCTTTTCCCTGGGGTGGGGGAGTCCAGAACTAGAGGGCATAGGTTTAGGGTGAGAGGGGAAAGATATAAAAGAGACCTATGGGACAACTTTTTCACACAGAGGGTGGTACGTGTATGGAATGAGCTGCCAGAGGAAGTGGTGGAGGCTGGTACATTTGCAACAGTTAAGAGGCATTTGGATGTGTATATGAATAGGAAGGGTTTGGAGGGACATGGGCCGGGGGCTGGCAGGTGGGACTAGATTGGGTTGGGATATCTGGTCGGCATGGACAGGTTAGATCGAGCGGTCTGTTTCCATGCTGTACATCTCTATGTCTCTATGGCTTTATGAATGCAATTGAATCTGTTGAATCTGGTCCAAGGCATGATGTCCTTGAATAAAGCATCAAACCTTAGATCCAGCTATTCCCCGAGATCACCAGGAGATGCCTGGAGATCTATCCACTGGGAAGGAATTGCACTGCCCTGGAAACAATGAGGAAGGAGTCTGGGAGCTGTCTGACCACTGGCAATGGGTGAAGCCCTCATCCCTATTTATGGAGCCTAAAATGTGCAACAAGTGTTCCAACTTCCTTCTCAGATCAAACTAAGCCTATTTGATGCATCCAAGAGATTTCTGCAGAACAGGTTTGAAATCAGCCAGTCTGACCAGGGTCCAGACAGAGCCAAGCATTAGCAAAATAATTGATTTCCTCACTCTGCACTTGCATAGAATTCAGAAACATATCACAATTGAAGGTTAGTGAATTAGTGATTTTTTTAAAAAGGGATCCTATTGACCATCCTGGGAGGTACACCCAACATTTTGAGGCTGGTTTTAGGAGGATAATACAAGATGGACTTTGTTTCACAAGTGAAGCCCTTTCACCTGCCTATCAGCAGCCTCTGAAGTGACATACATAAAGCAAGAGGGACATGCACTCTAACATAAGGGTTCTCACACCTTATTAGTCTGACCTGGGCCCTACCATCTGAAGAAGATAAAGAATTTCTGGGGGAGGAAAAGAAATGAATGAATCAATGAATCAGATTCATGAACAATTCATTACTAATTTTGGAACAGATTCAGAAAATTGTGAGAAATATCCCACATGAATTTAGGGATGAATATTTTACTAACACTCCCTCTGTCAGCTTAGAGTCATACAATCATAGAGATGTATAGCACAGAAACAGACCCTTCGATTCGACTTGTCCATGCCAACTAGATATCCTAACCTAATCTCGTCCCATTTCCCAGCACTTGGCCCATATCCCCCTAAACCCTTCCTATTCATATACCCATTCAGATGCCTTTTTAAATGTTGTAATTGTACCAGCCTCCAGCAGCTCATTCCATACACGCCCCATCCTCTGTGTGAAAAAGTTGCTAATTAGATCCCTTTTAAATTCTTCCCGTCTCACCTTAAACCTATGCCCTTTAGTTCTGCACTCCCTCACCCCAGGGAATAAGTTTTATTTACATTTGAGTGGGTAAGAACATTAGAAGACAAACGCAGGTAATGCAGACTCAGACATACATTCACACTTCAAAACACACTGTTCACATAAACACTCACAGATACATAACATAGATACAGAAACACAGATACACACATAGACATACACAAAGACCCACATAGACATGCACTCAGACATACATCACATGGACATACATTTATACAGGCACACAGAGATATCCACAGACAGACACACAGAGGCACGCACAGATATATATAGACACAGAGACACAAAAATACACACATATAGACACACAAACAGTTATGCACACATTCGCTCACACTGTCTCACACTATCATAGACACACACTTATAGAAACACACATACACACTGCCTCAGACACACTCCCACACTGAAACTCACTCTCACATTGACACACATTCTCTCACACTAACAGTCATAGAATCATACAGTGATATATCACAGAACCGGACCCTTTGGACCAACTTGTCAATGCCCTCCAGTTTCCTGAACTGAATCAGTCCCATTTGCCTGTGTTTGACCCATATCCGTCTAAACCTTTTCTATCTATGTATCTGTCCAAACCTCTTTTAAATGTTGTAATTGCACCAGCCTCCACCAGTTCCTCAGGCAGCTCATTCCATACACGCACCACCCTCTACTTGAAAACGTTGCCCCTTAAGTCCCTTTTAAATCTTTCCCCTCTCACTTTAAACCTTTGCCCTCTGGTTTTGGACTCCCCGCTGCTGGGAAAAAGAACTTAGCTATTTACCCTATTCAAGACCCTCATGATTTTATAAACCTCTATAAGGTCAATCTTCAGCTCCCTATGCTCCAGCAAAAAAAATTCCTAGTCAATTCAGCCTCTCCTTATAACTCAAATCTTGCAGATTCACTTTCACAGTGAGACACAATGATATCATTCACAGTGACACACACACTTTCTCTCACATTGACAACACACACTCTCACAGTGACACACACAATGACACTAATGATGACACATGCACTTTTTCTCTCTCACACACACTCTCACAGTGACACACACAGTGACACTAATGATGACACATGCACTTTTTCTCTCTCACACACACTCTCACAGTGACACACACACACAGTGACACTAATGGTGACACACACTTTCTCTCTCACACACACACTCTCACAGTGACACACACACAGTGACACTAATGATGACACACACACTTTTTCTCTCACACACACTCACACAGTGACGCTCACAGTGACACTAATGATGACACACACACTTTTTCTCTCAGGCACACACTCTCACAGTGACGCACACAGTGACGCTAATGATGACACACACTTTTTCTCTCTCACACACTCTCAAAGTGACGCACACACAATAACATTCATGCTGACACACACACACACACTTTCTCTCTCACACACACTCTCTCAGTGACACACACATAATAAAACTCATGCTGACACACAGTTTCTCTCTCACACACATTCTTACAGTGACACACACACAATAACACTCATGCTGGCACACATATACTTTCTCTCTCACACACACTCACAGTGACACACACACAATAACACTCATGCTGACACACATACACACTCACAGTGACACACACACAATAACACTCATGCTGACACACAGTTTCTCTCTCTCACACACACTCTCACAGTGACACACACAGTAACACTCATGCTGACACACACTTTTTCTCTCACACACACACTATCACAGTGACACACACGTAACACTCACGCTGACACAGTTTCTCTCTCTCACACACACTCTCACAGTGACACACACAGTGACATTCATGCTGACACACACTTTCTCTCTCACACACACACTCTCACAGTGACACACAAAGTAACACTCATATTGACACACACACTTTCTCTCTCACACACACACTCTCACAGTGACACACACAGTAACACTCATGCTGACACACACTCTCACAGTGACACACAGTAACACTCATGCTGACACACACTTTCTCTCTCACACACACTCTCACAGTGACACACACAGTAACACTCAGGCTGACACACACACTCTCACAGTGACACACAGTAACACTCATGCTGACACACACACTTTCTCTCTCACACACACTCTCACAGTGACACACACAGTAACACTCAGGCTGACACACACACTCTCACAGTGACACACACAGTAACACTCAGGCTGACACACACACTCTCACAGTGACACACACAGTAACACTCATGCTGACACACACACTTTCTCTCTCACACACACTCTCACAGTGACACACACAGTAACACTCAGGCTGACACACACACTTTCTCTCTCACACACACTCTCACAGTGACACACACAGTAACACTCAGGCTGACACACACACTCTCACAGTGACACACACAGTAACACTTATGCTGACACACACACTTTCTCTCTCACACACACTCTCACAGTGACACACACAGTAACACTCATGCTGACACACACACACTTTCTCTCACACACATAAGGCGGCCCTAACATCCCTGCTCCTGCCAGCTAATTATTGCCCTGAGCGTCTTTTCAATCTCTGGGTCCCCCAACCTCTCCAGCGAGGAGAAGCTTGTTGCCTTGGCCTGATAAAGCACCTCTCATGCCTTAACTCTCACCTCCCTGTCAGCTCTGAAACAACCTGACAACTCCCACCCTCCTAGGGAAGGGTGGCTGACAGAGACCAGTCAGGGGTTCCGATAGAAAAATCTCAAGCCATCACTTAATTTTCTGAGATCGTTTCCTCACTAACCGGAATGAACCGAGATTCAAAGCAACACTGATTGCTTCCCTTCACCCCTTCTGTCAAAACTTGCTGGTCCTTAAACACACACACACACACAGACATGCAGACACAGACACATACACACATAGATGCACACACACACATACACAGACATACAGATACATATACACACATACACACTCAGACATGCACACAGATAAACATACAGACACACATACACAGATACACTCATACATACAGGTACGCATAGACACACACAAATACACACACAGACACACGTATACATATATACATGCAGACACACATATACATACACAAAAACAGACATACACACAGACTCAGATACAGACACACAAGCACACACACACAGGCACAATCCAGCATCTACAGCAAAAAATCAGACATGCCTGAGGGCTGCATTGAATTAGGAAGCAGAGACTTTAATGAACCAGGCTGCAGCTATGAAGACTGTTTGTGACACAAGGGCATAATGCGAGGCTGCATCTACAAGAAATGAAGTCCTGGATCTGACTGGAAGCAAATGAGTAAAACGCTTTTATTAAATCCCTATGTCCCATTTATTGATACAATATTTGTCAGTTGTTCATGTATTTCTATCTCTGTAAGACCCCATCCCCCACAATAATCCCCTCCTTTGAAAACTCATGTACTTAAGACATCACAGAATGACTTTGGCGACAGCGAGGACTGAGCCATTTCCCTGGAGCAGGAGGGAGCACTGTTGGTCACACCGAGTGCACTCGGCTCAGATCCTGCGACTTTTCTCGATAGCATTTTCTGGTTTTTAATTTTTTTTAAAAAAGAAACTCGACTTCGGCACGACACGATTTTTGCTTTCTATTATTTGAAATGACTGGAGGAAGAAACAAGATAAAAGACTTTAATATTGGCGAGCCAGAAGGAGCCTCCCGTAAGAAACGCATCGAGTCTGAGAGGGGAGTCAGAGGGAACAAGGGGCAGTGGTAGCTGGTGGTGAACTTGCTGAGGTTGGGGAGGTGGGGTGGGGGTGGGGGTGGGGGTGGGGGTGGGGGTAGGGGTGGGGGTGGGGGTAGGAATTTAAAACAAAACACCCTCATTTTCAGTGTGGGGGGGGGGGGGGGGGGGAGGGTGTTGTTTAAACAAGCATGGGCACCTCGCCACACATATGGTCAGAGCAATGAGTTATTGACTGAGTGGTGATGAGTTGTCTTCACTCCAAGCAAGGGCTGTTGAGTCTGGGGGAGCCCCGTTACTGGAGGGAGGATGCCGACCCCAGTGAGCTCCTGGGAACGAATGGAAGGGTATGCGGCCGCTGCCGAGTGAACCATTTCCCCCATTCCCACCCCCACCCCTTTTACTGATCCGAGTGAAACCAGCGAGGGTAGACTGCGTCAGGACTGCAGTGTGTCTGTGTGTGTGTTTTAGCTGCTCCCTCTCCCCGCCCCCACCCGAGAGAGACTGGGAGCTGAGCGCTGTGTGAAGCTCAGCACTGCTACACGCCCTCACAGATTTATATGCAACCTCCGGTCTCGCACTCATACACACCCACAGGCACATGGACACTCCCATACTCTGTATACTCCCAGATTCATGCATACTCTCAGATACATTTACACTTCCAGAGCCACACACAATTCCAGACCCATGCACACTCAGTCTCATATACTGTACAGCCCCCGGCCCGCAAACGCCTGCAGACTCATATACACTCCCAGACACATACATTCTCAAACTCAAATACATTCCCAGACCCATACACACTTTCAGACTCATAGACAATCCTATATTCATATACACTCGCAAAATTACATACATTCCCAGACCCATGCATACTTTCAGATCAGCATACACACCCTGATACATACACACGTTCAGATTCACACTACCAGACTCATGCACACTCTGAGACACATACACAAACCCATATACACTGTCAGACTCATATACATCCACAAACTCTTATACACCCACATATACACTCCCAGATTTATTTACATCCATCAATTCATGTATACTCGCAAACATCCATTCACTACCACACTCATACACCCCTGCAGACTTTGAGACTCAATCACACACAAATGAACGCATACTCTCAATCCATCTAACGTCCCAGGCTCATTCTCAGAAGTATATATATCTTGCAGACTTAAACTCATCCCCCAAACACATGTACATTCGCGGACCCATATAAACTCCTCGATACATATGCTCTCCCAGTCTCATATACTCCTAAAGACCTACACTCACTTCCAACAAACTCCCAGATTCATGCACAATCACATACTCATACACACCCCTAGAATTATCTTAGTTCGTCCACATATCATACATGTGTACACCAGCGCATGCAGCTTCACTTACACACATAGATCTACACGCTATATGTTCTCACTCACAAACGTGTATTCACGAATATCTAGTGGTATATTCACACACAATTTCACAGATACATTATGACACACTGTCGCACAGACTTGCACAGGTGGGCATGCATGTTGTATTCTGTTTGAAATTCTCTTCATTTCTGACAAAAGCCCTTTGACATTTATGACACACAACGCTCCTTCCTGATGCTCTTCCAAATGTACGCCATCGCACATTCTTACGTTTACACACTCCATTTCCTTTTAATTCACTCACACACTCGCTGGCATGCTAGTATTTCTCAGCAACCGCTCCCTTTCCCTCTCGCTCTCTCTCTCGCTCTCAGATTGCGTTTAATTGCCTTTTCTGCATGAACGCTCTCATCTATCCTCTTGCCGTATTATCACCTTTCAATGTCTGTTCTCTTCTTATTTGTCAGCTGCCCACTTTTGATTTTTTTCCGACAGTATCTCGACCACAATGTTAGTATTTAGACTTACCTTACAAGATGAAGCGTCCGCAAAAGGGAGTGAAGCTTGCGTGAAATTTCATCGAATTACGAACCAGTCGAAAGGCCACTTGGCGGACAATAAGGAGACGCGGTTTCACTTTAAGTGAGCGGTGACATAGGGGTGACATATAGCCACAGGCTTCGACTGTATAATGCCGTTTCACCCTCACATAAATGCTGCTTCTACACGCAAGTCGCTCCAATCTGTTCTGGGTTAGCGCCGATCCCCGTGCATGTCGCGGGTATTGACACCGCTCTCCTTGGGCGTCCCGGTCAATTTAGGATCATTCTAGGCCCCTGGCCGAGCCCGGAATCGTATCATTCACGCAGAAACGGAACAGGAGTTCAAAAAAATAGGTAGCCTGCCCGTGCGTTTGTGTGTGTGTGTGTGTGTGCAGCCGTAAGTTACAATCAACGGGAGCCACAAACAATACCACGGACACGGCTACAGCTCGAAATTTCGTCGATTGTACAAATAAAAACCCCAGAGAGAACAAGATGTTTCATCGCAACGATAATGGCTGGCAAACAGCGACTGAACCGACCCAGGTAGAGCGACAGCGATCAGGACCGCGGACAGCAGCCCAATGGCGAACACCGCGAGATCAGCACCATGGACAGCGACATCACCCTGGGCACGCCATAGACACTGGGGGCAGGACAGCTGGCCGGGTGCCGACTGCGACAGGTCCTGGAAAAGCGCTGCATGAGCGTCGTCAGTCAAACGGAGTGGCTCCTACCGCCAGCTCTTTTGAGTCTTACCAGGATCTTCCAGTCAAATAACAGCCCTAAATAAAGCCGAGAGCGACGGAGGGGGAGGTGATTCCTGACAGCCTGCTAGATCACGCTGTATTTAGAGCTCCCAGCGCGAATGGATTGATGTCCCTTTCCTCGCCTGAAAATCGGAGATTAATAGCTGATTGTTATGGGTGCTGTTTGGCCTTTGCTTGACAGGCTATTCCCAGCTGTTAGAGTGCCCGGGATCTTCTCAAATCTGTCAGTGTTCCAATCTCATCACAGCTCCGCATGTTGTTAATGAATGCCTTGTGTTTAATTATAAATCAAATGACTATAACACATAGAGCATGAAATCCAACCTTACAAATGTGAAAAAATAACAAAATCGCAGTAAGATTTTGTATGTTTGCCCCAGTACAGAGACAGCCATATGCTTACAATTCTAATTAAATTCAAACAGAACACCACTGCCATTTAAAACAATCTAAACAGTAACCTGTCTTCAGGTTCATCCCCTTAACTGGAAAGCATCTGAATCATAAACCAGACAGACCACTTAATTGGCCTCTGGTCTTGTGCCAAATTACTATCCCTGATCCCAGGGCAGGCAAAAGTAGAAATCCTGGACCACCCCCCATCTCTCCACATTAATGACAGATAAATGAGGCCAACTTCCCTGCTCCTTGTCTGTGTTTATCATTCATTGATGAAACAATGCCTCTGGATGTCAGATGAATGCAAACCTTGACTCAGGTATCCCAGTTTGGGCCCATTAGTCCTTTGACATTGTCAAGGATAACTCTTGACTAATGGAGCCCTCTAACCAGGCTGCCGGAGGTGACTTGGTAACTGGGGCCCAGAAGGAAATAACAGTTCCAGGAAAGGAGATGAGCTAATGATATACAAATAAATTTGAATCAAATCCTGAAATTAAATATTCAGATAATTTAAACGTGCTAAGAAAGAGTGAATCATTCTGATCAGCAGGTGAAGGACTGGGTGGAGAGGAGGGTGTGTTCAGCGTGTGTGTGTTTCAGTATAGCTGAAAAAAGACATACATTATGGAAGCTTTACATCAGAGCAATTTGCAAGAAATATCAAAATGAAGAGTAAACAGCATTACTTGCATTTTAAATGTTGTTTTCTCTTTCTATTGGTAATCTTGTGAATTGTGCTGATGACAAATTTCCACAAAATGTGTTATTTTCAACTTTAATTTCTGTACTTTTTAAAATTTATTCATGGGATGCAAGCATCACTGGATGATCCAGCATTTATTGCCCATTCCTAAATGCCCTGGAGAAGATGGCTACCTTCTTGAACCACTATAATCCATGCCTTGTAGGTGTACCCACACCGCTGTTAGAGGGGGGTTTCCAGGATTTTGACCTGGAACAATGAAGCAATAGTGACACATTTCCAAGCTGGGATGGTGAGTAGTTTTCAGGGTGGCACATCCATGTTAAGCCTACCTGCTCCAGGTTGACTGCATTCTTTTCCTCTATTTCCTTTTCATTTCTTTTTTGCTTTTTCTTAATTTTTCTGACAAGATACCTCAAAATGGTGCTGGATTGTGGCGACAGAACACTTTTCATTGGATCTCGGTAGGTATGACAACAAATCATTCATTTATTCCATTCTTCTCCTTCTAGTGTAGAGGGCACAGATGTATTTTTTTCTGTCGAAGGAGCCTTGGTGAGATGCTGCAAAGCATTTAGCAACACTATGAGCAGAACCATTCAGCTCTATTTTACTGGAGGTCCCATGCATTTAAATAATTCTGGAGACCGGAAACAGAAAAGTCCTTCCAGTTGAAGTCGAATAGTTAAAGGAATTGAACTATCTGTACAGAATCCCAAGAAGGAGATGGAAGCACCAACAAGAGGGTGGGGAAAGAATGGTCCTTTTTTTAAAAAAAGTTGTCAACTCCAGTTGAAAATAAAGCTGGTAGTCTCATGTTACCACACTGTCCCAGGTAAACTCGGCACTGGGGTGATGGGCCATGTTGTTAACTGGCCTGCTGGTTTTATGTTTTGTTTATTTTTCACTACCATCAAGCCATTTCAGTGGACATGACTAGCTCACTAAAATTGCAACAGCCAGTAATCCAGATCCATTGACTGCATCTTGTAGCAATCCAGAAATGTGTCCTCAAACTTGTTCTTCAAATTAGTTAGACCATGCATCTTCAATCCATTTGATCTTTTTTAGCCCATATCATTTGACAGTCTTACCATCATCTTACCCAAAATCTTGAAATTGTACAAATACAACAAATGTTATGTTCTTACCATTGCCCTTGTTGGTAATGTCACACATCAACATCTGTGAAAAATTATTGAGACTTGATGAGAAAATAAAAACCTCAGGCATATTAAATTGAACAGAAGTGCCCATAAATATATTTAAATAGGAAAATTGCTGGGTTTAGATAAAGAGAATGTGGCCTCTGGGAATTGAGTCAATTTCATTAATAAATGGATAATTCAGACACATTCAGAAAGTAAATGACTGCTTCTTGCATTTTTATGGATTTTCAGCACAAGATAACCAACATGATACTGTCTATTAAGCCCTCTCCTAAAAACAACCACTTGGAAGGGAACTGTTCTTTCAGCACAAACAGTTTCACAGAACATCTTTGGTCAATGAATTCTCATCCAGCTCCATCCACAGCTTGCCAAAGTTTGAGAATAAACAGTGACTCCCTGAAATCTGAATGTAAACTGGAAGTGAGTTGAATTTCTAACATGAACTCAGGGCCATCTGAACACTTTGATAAAAACTGGAAACAAACATTTATTTCCATCAATTGAAGAGCATATCGAACTATTCAGGGAGCAGAGCAGCAACAAACAATTCCAGCCACTCAAGGCAGTCTTCACTAACGCTGCAACAATACTGGCATCATGAAACAAAACTCAACACTTAAAGAAATGTATGCTGTACTGGAATTTACACAGATCTCTGTGAGGATGGGAACAACACAAATGTAGGTAGCATCACATTAGGATTAACCAATAGAGGCCCCAGTTCACAGACTCTCACAAACACACAGCCAAGCACACACACACATTAACACACACAAACACACATCCATATACAAGCATACACATATAAACACACACACATCCATACACAAGCATACACACACATTAACACACACCAACACACACAAACACACATCCATACACAAGCATACACACATAAACACACACACATCCATACACAAGCATACACACACATTAACACACACCAACACACACAAACACACATCCATACACAAGCATACACACACATAAACACACATTAACACACACAAACACACACAAACACACATCCATACACAAGCATACGCACATAAACACACATTAACACACACCAACACACACAAACACACATCCACACACAAGCATAAACACACACACGCACACATTAACACACATCCACACACCAACACACACACACAAATATGTAAGACATTGATAATTAATTTTAATTCTTTTAATTCAACAAATCAACAGCTTTGACCTAAAAGGTGCTCGGTTTTTGTAGTTTACAGATCCAGATGGATTCAGCTCCTTTATACTGCAATTTCTAACAGCCAACACCCGTCTGACGTTAGCGTCTGAAGCGATGTAGATCTGCGCCCAGGGCCGTGTCATAGTCCCGTGTCAGGATGGGGCGCTCGGGGTTGGGGGAGCTCAATCTCAGAGCCAAACCACTGAGAGGCACAAAGAACTCACACCTGATTCACAGGGGCCTCCGGCCGAATGAGAAATGTGCGGAAGGAAAGGATTTACAAGCTCCCGGGGCGGTCTCCACACCCTCCCTTACACTTGCTGACGTGCTCCTTGTCTCTCACATGCATACGGCCAAACATAACGCAAGCAAACTCCCACCAATACAGAGGCTGACTGCACAGCACAGAAGCCATGCACACCAGGCGCTCAGCTCTCTCCCACCGTCAGACACACCTTTCTCCATCACTAGAGGACAAATTTGTCACATTGCCCTCTCCCACATTCTCGTTCCAATGAGTAATGTTACCACATATTTGCATGAACTCCTTCTTAAACACTTTTACCCGTCTCCACCTCTCACTGACTCTCTGACAGAGCCTCACATTCACATATGCCTGCACAACACACGAAGTACACAGGATTGCGTAATGGAAACAGGCCGTTCGGCCCATGCCAGCATTTATCCGACACGGGAGCATCACCCCGAATCTGTCTCCTGCCCCAAACCGTTACCATTCACTACGCTCCACTCACTTCCCCAACCTGTTCTTAAATCCCGCTATCAGTTCTTTTCATCATTTCGGTCACATACATTTGTCCTTCGCACGGGCAAGTGCACCCTCTACATTGTAATCACATGTAACCTCTTCCTCACAAACATTCCCTCCGGTCCTCTCTCAAATGCAGTCTCACTCAAAATGCATTTTCTCTCACGTATCCTCACGTATCCTCCCCACGCCCCCCAAACACACATTTTATCACATTCTCCCTGTCTCTCTCACACACATAGATATTCTCACATTCTCCCCGCTGTCTCTCACACACAGATAATCTCACACATTCCCCCTCACACACACAGATAATCTCACACATTCCCCCTCACACACACAGATAATCTCACACATTCCCCCTCACACACACAGATAATCTCACACATTCTCACACACACAGATATTCTCACATCCTCCCCCCTCACACACACAGATAATCTCACACATTGTCTCTCACACACACACAAATAGTCTCACACATTCCCCCTCACACAGATAATCTCACACATTCCCCCCTCACACACAGATAATCTCACACATTCTCTCTCTCACACACACAGATAATCTCACACATTCTCTCTCTCACACATTCCCCCTCACAAAACACAGATAATCTCACACATTCCCCCCTCACAAAACACAGATATTCTCACACATTCTCTCTCTCACAAAACACAGATAATCTCACACATTCCCCCCTCACAAAACACAGATATTCTCACACATTCTCCCCTCTCTCACACACAGATAATTTCACACATTCTCTCTCTCGCACACACAGATAATCTCACACATTTCCCCTCTCTCACGCACAGATATTCTCACACATTACCCCCCTCACACACACACACATATTCTCACACATTCTCCATCTTTCGAACACATATTCTCACACATTCTCTCTCACACACACATAATCTCACACATCCCCCCCCCCCCACACACACATACACATATTCTCACACATTCTCCCTCTTTCACATACACGCTGTCGAACATCCCCTCCTGTCCTGCCACATTGCACCTTACAGCGCCAGATCTGTGCACGCCCTGGCCATGACTGTGATTTATTATTAGAACCCAAATAAAGCATCTGCTCTGCTTTCTAATACAAAAAAAATACAAAGCGGTTGTTGCAGTGTGGCTTCAGCGGTGTCTTACCGTTTCAGAATTGTCCCTGCTCCATTGTTTCCTTGCTGTGCTCTCCGGAGGATGTGGCAAAGATTTATATGGTTTTAAAATTAAAACCGGTCCCTGGCAGCGTAAGGTCTCTCTGTCTCTCTCTGTGTCACACACACACACACACACACAGAGCCGCCAGTCAGAAGGCGTCTCCGGGCCCCACGTAACATGAACACATCCTCCTGCAGGGGTTGTCAGCGACTGACAAGCGAGAGAAGGGGAGGGGACTGCGGGGTGGGGGGGAATAAAGAGGAAAGGGAATGAACAGAAAAAAGGAGGGGTTTGGATCTGAGATGGGCGAGGAACAGGCAACTTCACCTCCGTTCCCCCGCCCACACACAGAGCCACCCAATACCCTGTTCACCCCCTCCTCCTCCCTTAATCTGGTTGAGACGAGGTGCGTGGGGGCAGGAGGATGGACAGTTTCAATCAGCCCCCCCTCCCCAAAATCCCCCCCCCCCCCCTCAGTGACCGGGTACGGCTCAATCCCCGGCTCTGTCCCCTCACAGACCACCTCCCACCCCCCACCAACCCTCCAACCTCGGTGGGGGGTTGAGGGGTGGGGTGGATTCGCCATCGACCCCCACACACACGCCCCACCCTCCGGTAAGGCCGTACGTGATCTGGTACACCCCCCCCCCCCCCACACACACACACATCCAAACCCTCAGCCCACACCAGTGCTCTCAGGTCTGGGATCTTCCTCTGCCCTGCCCCCCTGCTGGTGAAATTTCAATGTCAAAGCCGCTTGGCAAGGGAGGAGGAAGGTGTGAGGTTGGGGAGGGTGGTCAGGGCTGATGGGGGGGAGGGGTGGGTGGGAGAGTTATTTAGGGGCTGTTCAGGAGAGGTGGAGGTTGGTGGGGAGAAAGTTCTAGATGGTCTGATTTCTGGAGCTGCTGGGGGAGGGGTGATCTTTGGGCATTGGTTGACCAGTGGGTGTTGCGAGGGGGAGGGTATGAGGGGCTGCTGTTGGGGTATGGGTTACTGGCAATGGGGCCTGTTGGGGTAAGGAGGTTCTGTGGAATGGGGTTTTGGGCTGGGAGATGTTGAGGGATAGGATTGTTGTGGGAGGGGGAGGGGCTGAGTTATGAGCTGTTGTGAGAGTGCAGGCTTTTGGGGCTAGGGACTGTTGTACGGGAAGGGATATTGGGGCAGAGGTTTTTGGGGAGGTGATTTTTGGGGAAATTGGTGCGATTTGAGGAATTTGGGGGTTGTTGGAATATTTTTGGTGGTAATGGGGATGTTATAGATGTGGTCGTTGGGGTATTGTTTGGGGTAATGGGTCTGTTATAGATGGGCCTAGTTGGGGTATTGTTGGTGGTAATGGGACTGTTATAGATGGGGCTAGTTGGGGTATTGTTGGAGGTAATGGGACTGTTATAGATGGGGCTAGTTGGGGTATTGTTGGGAGTAATGGGGCTGTTATAGACAGGGCTGTTGGGGTATTTTGGGGAGTAATGGGGCTGTTATAGACAGGCTGGTTGGGTTATTATTGGGGTAACGGGGCTGTTATAGACGGGGCTGGTTGGGGATTGTTGGGGTAGTGAGGCTGTTATAGACGGGGCTGGTTAGGATATTGTTGGTGTAGTAGGACTGTTATAGACAGGGCTGGTTGGGGTATTGTTGGGAGTAATGGGGCTGTTATAGACAGTGCTGGTTGGGGTATTATTGTGAGTAATGGGGCTGTTATAGATAGGGCTGTTTAGGGTATTGGGATAGTGTGGCTGTTATAGACAGGGCTGGTGAGGGTTTTGGTTGGGGTAATGGGCCTGTTATAGACGGGGCTGGTTAGGGTATTATTGGGGGTAATGGGCCTGTTATAGACGAGGCTGGTCAGGGTATTGTTGGGGTAGTGGGGCTGTTATAGACAGGGCTGGTTGGGGTACTGTTGGGGGTAATGGGGCTGGTTAGAGTATTGTTGGTAGTAATGGGGCTGTTATAGACAGGGCCGATTAGGGTATTGTTGGGGTAGTGAGGCTGTTATAGACAGGGCTGGTTAGGGTATTGGGGTAGTGTGGCTGTTATAGTCGGGGCTGGTTAGGGTATTGTTGGGGTAGTGAGGCAGTTACAGACGGGGTTGGTTGGGGTATTGTTGGGGTAATGGGACTGTTATAGACAGGCTGGTTCGGTTATTATTGGGGTAACGGGGCTGTTTATTGACAGGGCGGGTAGGGATATTTTGGGGGGTATTGGGGCTATTATAGATAGGGCTGGTTAGGGTATTGTTGGGTGGTGGGGCTGTTATAGACGGGGCTGGTTAGGGTATTGTTGGGAGTAATGGGACTGTTATAGAAAGGGCTGATTGGGGTATTGTTGGGGTAGTGGGGCTGGTATAGACGGTGCTGGTTGGGATATTGTTGAGAGTAATTGGGCTGTTGTAGACGGGGCTGGTGGGGGGGATTGATGGGGTAGTGGGACCGTTATAGACGGGGCTGGTTGGGGTATTGTTGGGAGTAATGAGGCTGTTATAGACAGTGCTGGTTGGGGTATTATTGGGAGTAATGGGGCTGTTATAGACAGGCTGGTTGGGGTATTGGTGTAGTGTGGCTCTTATAGACAGGGCTGGTTAGGGTATTGTTGGGGTAGTGGGGCTGTTATAGATGGGGCTGGTTGGGGTATTGTTGGGGTAGTGGGGCTGTTATAGACAGAGCTGGTTGGGGTATTGGGGCTGTTACAGACAGGGCAGGTTGGGGTATTGTTGGGGGTAATGGGACTGTTGTGGACAGGGCTGGTAGGGGTATTGTTGGGAGTAATGGGACTGTTATAGACAGGGCTGGTTAGGGGATTGTTGGTGTAGTTGGGCTGTTACAGACAGGGCTAGTTGGGGTATTGGGGCTGTTATAGACAGGGCTGGTTGGGGTATTGTTGGGGGTAATGGGACTGTTGTGGACAGGGCTAGTAGGGGTATTGTTGGGAGTAATGGGGTTGTTATAGACAGGGCTGGTTAGGGTATTGAGGTAGTGTGGCTGTTATAGACAGGGCTGGTTAGGGTATTTTTGGGGTAGTGAGGCAGTTTCAGATGGGGCTAGTTGGGGTATTGTTGGGGTAGTGGGGCTGTTATAGACGGGGCTGGTTAGCGTATTGTTGGGAGTAATGGGACTGTTATAGACAGGGTTGTTTAGGGTATTGTTGGGGTAATGGGACTGTTATAGACAGGGCTTGTTGGGGAAATGAGTGTTATAGACAGGGCTGTTTGAGTTAATGTTAGGGGTAATGGGGCTGTTATTATTGGGGTAACGGGGCTGTTATAGACAGGGCTGGTTGGGATATTGTTGGGGGTAATGGGGCTGTTATAGACAGGGCTGGTTGGGGGATTGTTGGGGTAGTGGGGCTGGTTAGGATATTGTTGGGGGTAATGGGGCTGTTATAGACAGGGCTGTTTGGGGTATTCTGGGGGTAATGGGACTGTTGTGGACAGGGCTGGTAGGGGTATTGTTGGGAGTAATGGGACTGTTACAGACAGGGCTGGTTAGGGTATTGTTGGTGTAGTGGGGCTGTTATAGACAGGGCTGGTTAGGGTATTGTGGTAGTGTGGCTGTTATAGACAGGGCTGGTTAGGGTATTGTTGGGGTAGTGAGGCTGTTACAGACGGGGCTAGTTGGGGTATTGTTGGGGTAGTGTGGCTGTTATAGACAGGCTGGTTGGGGTGTTGGTTGGGGTAATGGGCCTGTTATAGACGGTGCTGGTTAGGGCATTGTTGGGAGTAATGGGACTGTTATAGACAGGGCTAGTTAGGGTATTGTTGGGGTAATGGGACTGTTTTAGACAGGGCTTGTTGGGGCAATGGGACTGTTATAGACAGTGCTGTTTGAGTTAATGTTAGGGGTAATGGAGCAGTTATTAATGGGGTAACGAGGCTGTTATAGACAGGGCTGGTTGGGATACTGTTTGGAGTAATGGGGCTATTATAGACAGGGCTGGTTAGGGTATTGTTGGGGGTATTGGGGCTGTTATAGACAGGGCTGGTTGGGGGATTGTTGGGGTAGTGGGGCTGGTTAGGATATTGTTAGGGGTAATGGGGCTGATATAGACAGGGCTGATTGGGGTATTGTTGGGGGTAATGGGACTGTTGTGGACAGGGCTGGTAGGGTTATTGTTGGGAGTAATGGGACTGTTATAGACAGGGCTGGTTAGGGTATTGATGGGGTAGTGGGGCTGTTATATACAGGGCTGATTAGGGTATTGATGGGATAGTGGGGCTGATATAGATGGGGCTGGTTGGGGTATTGTTGGGAGTAATGAGGCTGTTATAGACAGTGCTGGTTGGGGTATTATTGGGAGTAATGGGGCTGTTATAGACAGGCTGGTTGGGGTATTGGTGTAGTGGGGCTGTTATAGACAGGGCTGGTTAGGGTATTGTTGGGCTAGTGGGGCTGGTATAGACATGGCTGGTTGGGGTATTGTTGTGGGTAATGGGACTGTTATAGACAGGGCTGGTTGGGGTATTTTTGTGGGTAATGGGGCTGTTATAGACGGGGCTGGTTAGAGTATTGTTGGGATTAGTGGGGTGTTATAGACAGGGCTGATTGGGTATTGTTGGGGTAGTGAGGCTGTTACCGACGGGGCTGGTTGGGGTATTGTTGGGGTAATCGGACTGTTATAGATGGGGCTGGTTAGGGTATTGTTGGAGTAATGGGACTGTTATAGACAGGGCTGGTTAGGGTATTGTTGGGGTAATGGGACTGTTATAGACATGGCTTGTTGGGGTAATGGGACTGTTATAGACAGGGCTGTTTGAGTTAATGTTAGGGGTAATGGGACTGTTATTATTGGGGTAACGGGGCTGTTATAGACAGGGCTGGTTGTGATATTGTTGGGAGTAATGGGGCTATTATAGACAGGGCTGGTTAGGGTATTGTTGGGGGTAATGGGGCTGTTATAGACAGGGCTGGTTGGCGGATTGTTGGGGTAGTGGGGCTGGTGAGGATATTGTTGGGAGTAATGGGGCTGTTATAGACAGGGCTGGTTGGGGTATTGTTGTGGGTAATGGGACTGTTGTGGACAGGGCTGGTAGGGGTATTGTTGGGAGTAATGGGACTGTTATAGACAGGGCTGGTTAAGGTATTGATGGGGTAGTGGGGCTGTTATATACAGGGCTGATTAGGGTATTGATGGGATAGTGGGGCTGGTATAGATGGGGCTGGTTGGGGTATTGTTGGGAGTAATGAGGCTGTTATAGACAGTGCTGGTTGGGGTATTATTGGGAGTAATGGGGCTGTTATAGACAGGCTGGTTGGGGTATTGGTGTAGTGGGGCTGTTATAGACAGGGCTGGTTAGGGTATTGTTGGGCTAGTGGGGCTGTTATAGACAGGGCTGGTTGGGGTATTGTTGTGGGTAATGGGACTGTTATAGACAGGGCTGGTTGGGGTATTTTTGTGGGTAATGGGGCTGTTATAGACGGGGCTGGTAAGAGTATTGTTGGGATTAGTGGGGTGTTATAGACAGGGCTGATTGGGTATTGTTGGGGTAGTGAGGCTGTTACCGACGAGGCTGGTTGGGGTATTGTTGGGGTAATCGGACTGTTATAGATGGGGCTGGTTAGGGTATTGTTGGAGTAATGGGACTGTTATAGACAGGGCTGGTTAGGGTATTGTTGGGGTAATGGGACTGTTATAGACATGGCTTGTTGGGGTAATGGGACTGTTATAGACAGTGCTGTTTGAGTTAATGTTAGGAGTAATGGGACTGTTATTATTGGGGTAACGGGGCTGTTATAGACAGGGCTGGTTGTGGTATTGTTGGGAGTAATGGGGCTATTATAGACAGGGCTGGTTAGGGTATTGTTGGGGGTAATGGGGCTGTTATAGACAGGGCTGGTTGGCGGATTGTTGGGGTAGTGGGGCTGGTTAGGATATTGTTGGGAGTAATGGGGCTGTTATAGACAGGGCTGGTTGGGGTATTGTTGTGGGTAATGGGACTGTTGTGGACAGGGTTGGTAGGGGTATTGTTGGGAGTAATGGGACTGTTATAGACAGGGCTAGTTAGGGTATTCATGGGGTAGTGGGGCTGTTATATACAGGGCTGATTGGGGTATTGATGGGGTAGTTGGGCTGGTATAGACAGTGCTGGTTGGGATATTGTTGGGAGTAATGGGGCTGTTGTAGACGGGGCTGGTGGGGGGATTGATGGGGTAGTGGGGCTGTTATAGACGGGGCTGGTTGGGGTATTGTTGGGAGTAATGGGGCTGTTATAGACAGGCTGGTTGGGGTATTGGTGTAGTGGGGCTGTTATAGACAGGGCTGGTTAGGGTATTGTTGGGGTAGTGGGGCTGTTATAGACAGGGCTGGTTGGGGTATTGGGGCTGTTATAGACAGGGCTGGTTAGGGTATTGCTGGTGTAGTGGGGCTGTTATAGACAGGGCTGTTTAGGGTATTGGGGTAGTGTGGCTGTAATAGACAGGGCTGGTTAGGGTATTTTTGGGATAGTGAGGCTGTTTCAGATGGGGCTAGTTGGGGTATTGTTGGGGTAGTGGGGCTGTTATAGATGGGGCTGGTTAGGGTATTGTTGGGGTAGTGGGGCTGTTATAGACACGGCTTGTTGGGATATTGTTGGGGGTAATTGGATTGTTATAAACAGGGCTGGTTGGGGTATTGTTGGGGGTAATGGGGCTGTTATAGACGGGGCTGATTAGAGTATTGTTGGGAGTAGTGGGGATGTTATAGACAGGGCTGACTGGGTATTGTTGGGGTAGTGAGGCTGTTACCAACGGGGCTGGTTGGGTATTGTTGGGGTAATCGGACTGTTATAGATGGGGCTGGTTAGGGCATTGTTGGGGGTAATGGGGCTATTATAGACAGGGCTGGTTGGGGTATTTTTGGGTGGTGGGGCTGTTATAGATGGGGCTGATTGGGGTATTGTTTGGGGTAGTGGGACTGTTAGAGACAGGGCTGGTTGTGGTATTGTTGTGAGTAAATGGACTGTTATAGACAGGGCTGGTTGGGGTATTGTTGGGTTAGTGGGGCCGTTATAGACAGGGCTGGTTCGGGTATTGTTGGTGTAGTGTGGCTGTTATAGACAGACCCCCCCCATCGCCCCCCCCCCCCCCCCACCACACCCCCCACCAAACCAACCTCCACTCCCGGCACCTTCCCCTGCAACCGCAGGAGGTGCAAGACTTGCGCCCACACCTCCCCCCTCACCTCCCTCCAAGGCCCCAAAGGAAACTTCCATATCCGCCACAGATTCACCTGCACCTCCACACACATCATCTATTGCATCCTCTGCACCCGATGTGGCCTCCTCTATATTGGGGAGCCAGGCCGGCTACTTGCGGAGCGTTTCAGAGAACACCTCTGGGACACCCGGACCAACCAACCCAACCACCCTGTGGCTCAACATTTCAATTCCCCCTCCCACTCCACCAAGGATATGCAGGTCTTTGGACTCCTCCATCGCCAGACCACAACAAAACGACGGTTGGAGGAAGAGCGCCTCATCTTCCGCCTAGGAACCCTCCAACCACAAGGGATGAACTCGGATTTCACCAGTTTCCTCATTTCCCCTCCCCCCATCTTGTCTCAGTCAAATCCATTGAATTCAGCACCGCCTTCCTAACCTGCAATCTTCTTCCCGACCCCTCCGCCCCCACCCCAGTCTGACCTATCACCCTCACCTTGACCTCTTTCCACCTATCACATTTCCGACACCCCTCTCCCAAGTCCCTCCTCCCTACCTTTTATCTTAGCCTGCTGGACAAACTTTCCTCATTCCTGAAGAAGGGCTTATGCCCGAAACGTCGATTCTCCAGTTCCCTGGATGCTGCCTGACCTGCTGCGCTTTTCCAGCAACACATTTTCAGCTCTGATCTCCAGCATCTGCAGACCTCACTTTCTCCTGTTATAGACAAGGCTGGTTTGGGTATTGGGGTAGTGTGGCTGTTATAGACGGGGCTGGTTAGGGTATTGTTGGGGTAGTGAGGCTGTTACTGACGGGGCTGGTTGGTGTATTGTTGGGGTAGTGGGCTGTTATATCGGGCTGGTTAGGATATTGTTGGGGTAGTGGGGCTGTTATAGACAGGGCTTGTTGGGATATTGTTGGGGGTAATTGGACTGTTATAGACAGGGCTGGTTGGGGTATTGTTGGGCGTAATGGGGCTGTTATAGACGGGGCTGGTTAGAGTATTGTTGGGAGTAGTGGGGATGTTATAAACAGGGCTGGTTAGGTTATTGTTGGGGTAGTGAGGCTGTTAACGACGGGGCTGGTTGGGGTATTGGTGGTGCTGGTTAGGGTATTGTTGGGAGTAATGGGACTGTTATAGAGGGGGCTGGTTAGGGTATTGTTTGGGGTAATGGGACTGTTATAGACATGGCTGTTGGGGTATTTTTGGGAGTAATGGGACTGTTATAGACAGGCTGGTTGGGTTATTATTGGAGTAACGGGACTGTTATTGACAGGGCTGGTTGGGATATTGTTGGGGGTAACGGGGCTATTATAGACAGGGCTGGGTAGGGTATTGTTGGGTGGTGGGGCTGTTATAGATGGGGCTGATTGGGGTATTGTTTGGGGTAGTGGGACTGTTAGAGACAGGGCTGGTTGGGGTATTGTTGGGAGTAAATGGACTGTTATAGACAGGGCTGGTTGGGGTATTGTTGGGGTTGTGGGGCTGTTATAGACAGGGCTGGTTGGGTATTGTTGGGGTAATGGGGCTGTTATAGATGGGGCTGGTTGGGGTATTGTTGGGGTAATGGGTCTGTTATCGACGGGGCTGGTGGGGGTATTGTTGGGGTAGTCGGGCTGTTATAGATGAGGCTGGTTGGGGTATTGTTGGGGTAATGTAGCTGTTATAGATGGGGCTGGTTGGGGTATTATTGGGTAGTGGGACTGTTATAGTAGGGGCTGGTTAGGGTATTGTTGGGGTAGTGGGGCTGTTATACACGGGGCTGGTTAGGGTATTGATGGTGTAGTGGGGCTGTTAAAGATAGGGCTGGTTGGGGTATTGTTGGGGTAATGAGGCTGTTATAGACAGGGCTGTTTGAGTTAATGTTAGGGGTAATGGGGCTGTTATGGATGGGCCTGGTTGGGATATTGTTGGTGTAATGGGGCTGTTACAGACAGGGGTGGTTGGGATATTGTTGGGGTAATGGGGCTGTCATAGACAGGGCTGTTTGGATTAACGTTAGGTGTAATGGGGCTGTTACAGACAGGGCTGGTTGGGATATTGTTGGGGTAATGGGGCTGTTATAGACAGGACTGGTTGGGTTAATGTTAGGGGTAATGGAGCTGTTATAGATGGGGCTGGTTGGGTTATTGTTGGGGGTAATGGTTTTGTTATGTACGGGGCTGGTTTGGGTATTGGTTGGGGTATTGTTGGGGTAATGGGGCCATTATAAATGTGGGGATTATTGCTGTAGTGGGGTTGTTGGGCAGAGCGGTCTGTAGTGCTGGTGTTTGTGGGGATGCTGTTTTTGGGGGAAAGAATTGTGGCTGCAAATCATTTGGGCTTTTGAGATGAAAATCAATGGGCATTTTGCTGAACTGAACTTACAACATTTTGAAAAGACATGATTTAACAAAGTTTTAAGCAGAATAACCACTCAGAAGCGAGAGCCAAAAAGAAAGGCAAATTAAATTCTTCACAGCCTTCCTTCTTAAAGTGCATTGCCTGGAACTGCAAACAGTAAACTCAGCTGAGGCTGGACCAGTGTCTTATTTAGTTTATGATAACTTCTTTGTTTTTACACTCCATGGCCCTACTGAGAAACAAGAAACACTAAAGTAGCAGAGAATCCTTTTGACAGAGAATTGCATTCCCAAATGACGTGAGGTTCTGCAATGTGGAGGAACAGAGGGATCTAGGTGTGCAAGTACATAGATCCCTCAAAGTCGCCACCCAAGTGGATAGGGTTGTTCAGAAAGCACATGGTGTTTTGGCTTTCATTAACAGGGGGATCAAGTTTAAGAGCTGCGAGGTTTTGCTGCAACTCTACAAGTCCCTGGTGAGACCACACTTGAAATATTGTATCCAGTTCTGGTCACCCTACTATAGGAAAGATACAGATACTTTGGAGAGGGTGCAAAAAAGGTTTATCAGGATGTTGCCTGGACTGGAGGGTTTGTCTTATGAAGAGCGATTTGAATAAGCTCTCTGGAGAGAAGGAGGAAGAGAGGAGACCTGATCGAAGTGTATAAAATAATGAGAGGAATAGATAGAGTCAATAGCCAGAGACGTTTCCCCAGGGCAGGATTGACTGGTACGTGAAGTCATAGTTTGAAGATATTAGGAGGAAGGTATAAAGGAGACGTCAGAGGTAGGTTCTTTACGCAGAGAGTTGTGAATGCATGGAATGCGTTGCCAGTTGTAGTGGTGGAAGCGAAGTCATTGGGGACATTTAGGTGACTGCCGGACACGCACATGGATAGCAGTGAGTTTAGGGGTGCGTACGTTAAGTTACTATATTTTACATTAGGATTAAATCTTGGCACAACATCAAGGGCTAAAGGGCCTGTTCTGTGCTGTACTTCTCAATGTTCTATGTTCTTTGTGTAAAGTTTTGTTGCAACATCAGTAATGGGCGCCAACTTTAGGTCAGTTCATTCCACTGAGAAACTGACACAAAGAGTTGGGTCAATAACATCCTTAGAGATTTAGGGAACACCTTACCCTTTTGTACTCCATGATGCAAGAGATAGAACTGAAGATGGAGGAGGGTGTGTGTGTGTGTGTGTGTGAGAGAGAAATAACCTGGTGACCTTGAATCATCTAAGTGAGAGCACTCTGACAATCACTGTGCAAAAAACTGTCTCCCTGCCGCCCTCCCCCACCCACCCACCCCCACACCCCAGCAGTGGCTTGTGGGTGTCACCTCGCCTCAAGGACTGTAGCGTTTCAAGGAAACATCACCTTCTCAAAGACAGTTAGGGATGGGCAATAAATGCTGGCAATAAAATAAAAATCCCTAACTTCACCCACTGATGGAAGACCATCAAGGTAAAAAATGCTGGTCTCCCCTTATGTTCTTACAACCGTTCACTCTTGCCTCATCCTTTTTCTCTATGCTCTGTATTTTCATGTTTCCTCCAAAGCAAAATCCTCGACCACCTAGAAGAAGGTGCAACTAATACATGGAAAAATCTTCATCTGCAAGTTCCCCTCTGAGCCACTGATCATCTGACTTGGAAATATATCACTGTTCCTTCAGTGTCATTGGGTCAAAATCCTGGAACTCCATCTCCCTAACAGCGACGTGAGTTGTGGGCGTATTTACATCCCAAGAACTGTAGCTCGCCACCACCTTCTGAATGGCAATTAGGGATGGGCAATAAATGCTGATTCAGTCAGAGATACCCATACCTTTAAATGATTAAATAAAAAATCTCCAACTTCATCCAATTCTAATGCAAGGTCATTAACTCATTTACCCTGTTCACAGATATTTCCTAACCTTGTGAGTATTTCCTGTATTTTCTGATTTCATTTCAGATTTCCACTACCTGCAATATTTTGATTTTGTCCCAGTGCTCTAGATCGCTGACTCAAGGTCTTACTGACTGTTATACTATCAACGTGACTCTTTCATAACTGAGGTGCCTTGGGATCTCACTCCTGAAGACCAATACATACTTGAGCAGTTTGTGGCCACTCCATCAACTGCAGAATGATGAAGTGAAGGCAAGAAATGTGATTGTGCTTCGCAAGAGGTTTTTCACTTTTTCATCCAGTCACTGAAAAGTATTCCGAAAAACATGTCTTTACCCAATTCAGAAAAGCATAAGACCAGTGCAATATTTCCAGCAATCGTACATCTAGGGGGTGAATTTCTTCTGTGCATAATTGTAACATGATTGCAATTCCACCCCATTTCAGGGTCTGAGTGAGGAGCAGGTCCTGGGCTGAATCCCCTGGCCTGGACTTGCAGGCAGAGCTGAGGCTCTAAGTCCACAGTTGGGCCCGATCTCCTGAACAAGCGGCAGCATCGGTGGAGGAGGACAGGAGTGGTGGAGGACCACTGCGGCCGATGTCCGGTGGCACAGTTTGGGTTAGCATCGGTTGGGGCTCCAGTTGTGTAAGAATTGGCTCATGGATCCAACTCAGACGGCAATGGACACCCATAGCCGAAATCCAGAGTCTATTCCAGACCCCAGATGATGCCAAGCGGAGCAGGAACTAGAAGACAAGAGGAAGATAAACTCTAGCAATATCTTTAAATATGTTCGGTAATTTAAAATGGTGCTAGCGCATGGCAACACTTTATACTTTTCGCTACATTTTTTTGAAATAGATGTGACAATAAATCATTCGATTCACCTTGGTCGACGAGTTTGCTCTCATTACCCCCACATCTCCTTCAATAGCATTTCCTTGCAAGGTATCAAACCATCAACGTGCCTTTTCCTGTGCTGCCAATGGTAGTACAGGCCTCCTACTGTGCTCTTTCCTCTCTTCACTCTTGCCCTTTACCCTCATAGAAACACAGAAAATCCTGATGGGACTGGGCAGGCTAGATACAGGAAGAATGTTCCGATGTTGGGGATGTCCAGAATTAGAGGTCACAGTCTAAGAATTCAGGACTGAGATGAGGAAGAATTTCTTCACTCAAAGAGTTGTGAACCTGTGGAATTCTCTCTCCCCCACGAAGCTGTTGGGGACAGTTCATTAGATGTATTCAAGAGGGAACTGGACATGACCTTTTTAGCTAAAGGGATCAAGAGATATGTGGAGAGAGTGGGAGTGGGGTACTGAAATTGCATGATCAGCCATGATCATATTGAATGGTGATATAGCTAGAAGTGCTGAATGGCCTACATCTATTTTCTATGTTTCTTTCCTCCAGACTCAGTATTAGCACATCACCTCTTTGTCTGCACATTCCAAATGCACAATCTCTATCTGTAGCCTTTTTGACAGGATATTGCTGAGATGAATTTGACATACACATACTGGCCAGTGTATTTCAAAGAAAACAGCATGGAGAGAATACCGAACCTCTGGATGAGAGCCAATTCATATTTAAAATAAGAGTTACTTTGTCCAGTGGATCCATATATACCGGGATGATGAAAGGAGCAGAAGCTGTAATTATGAAGAAAGACTTGCAAAAGGAAATGGGGAAAGGCTAGTTTGTCTCCACAGGATCTATCCTGGCGAATAATCAAGGCTGAACCAGACTATTTGTTATCTTCGTGGCTTTTTTGTTTATTCCTTCTTGGAAAATGGCCTTTACCAGCAAGACCAACATTTGGTGAGCTGCCTTCTTGAGTCACTGTCGTCCACATGATATAGGTTAAGGTAAAGTTGCCATGGACCCAGAGGACCTTAGGGTTGCTCCCACAATAGAGAGAAACACATTAGGGGACGAGTTTAACTTTAGGGTCACCAAGCCTGAGGGGAGGGGTGCGGTTGAGAAGGTGTTATCTCAGATTGTGTAGATACATCAACAATGTTGTGAGGGAGCAAATTCCAGGACACTAACCCAAACAACATTAAGAAAACAGCCATATAGCTCCAAGTCAGAATGGTGAGTGACGTTATATTTAACCCCTTAACGGTGCTACATGAAGAAATTTTCTCCCATAGTCTTCATCATGGTTTATTTTACAGTTAGACACTTCAAATACTAGAAGCTATTTTAAAATATTTTCAATTAATGTCCTCACTTAAACTCTGCATCAAGTCTCAAGGCTGGTTCTCCCTGAGGCCTTAACTCTGTTTTCACTAATTTATTGACAATGTTTCTAAACTTTCTCCTGAACAGGTGCAATCCTCAGAGATGTGCTAAGTACAGGTAAGTAGCTCAGTGACATTTTCTACTATTGTTTTACACAGATCTGCCCATAATGTTCAAGTGATTTAATGTGAAATATAGCCAAGTCAAATTTACCCTGTACTTGGGCCTGGTACTTAGACATGGATTGAGTTTGCTAACAATCATACCAATTTTAACATTTAAAGGACATCTAAATTCATTGGTTTAGGCTGGATTAATATCCACCCTATTTAGATGGAAGGCTAACTGACTAGACTTCAACTTCCATATCTCCACAACTGACTTCCAATTTCTCATACATTCCAGAGCAGCAATAAAAAAAGACCCAAACACCCACTTTCAGCCTTTAGACATTGCTACTGTGAAATTGGCACTCTCCTGTGTTGGTGGGCAGCAGTCTTTCACAATGACAATGATATTTGATTATAACATGAACCAGTGCATGGAATCCTTTAATGAGGGGAGGCTATTATCTTGGGGCTACTACAGAATTCTGGTTGACCAGGAAACAACCGCTCTTGCCACTTGCCATAGCTGTCAGAAGTGTTTGGAGATTGACACTCACCCTGTCTGACTGTATTACAACATATCTTCTGAGATGGAAATGTAACCTGGAACTTCGGGCCCAGAGGTAGGGACACTATCCAGTGCTCCATAAGAGTTCTGGTAAATGACTGACCTTCACTAAACAGCTCATCCTGATACTGAGCTTGTAATCTGATGGAAATACGGAAAAATATCTATGAAATTCTGAAATTGTTTTTGCACTCCTGTTAGACTTTAGCTGAGGTAGAACATGATACAGGGCTAACTCCCTGCTATGGAAAGAAAGCTCTGCTTCAGATTAAAGTTGACTTGTCTGCTCCATATACTTTAAGGGGTCATTGAACGCACAGTACACAAAGAATCCAGTAACATGTTTTTGAAGTAGAGATTTAGGAATTGGTCACATGAGGGAGAGGACAAGCATCCAAATCAGAGCTCCGTCATGTCAAGATCCAGTAGCAAATCACTGTGCAAGGCATTTCCAGGAGAACTGGAAAGCTCCTCATCATTATGCCTCCACTTTTTCAAGAGCTCTCTTGTACTTGCTTCATAGCCTCATTTGAGCCCACACACTAATATTCTGATACTGGTAATTCAGTTATTACTGGCATAATCTAAACAATTTCTGTAGGAGTTTGAGAGAGCTTCTGAGAGGTTGCTGACTTGTTAATGATTGTATGTGTGGAGGCGGATATCTGTTTGTGTGGGTCAGGGGGGGC
Organism: Chiloscyllium plagiosum; assembly: GCF_037043375.1. Lineage (NCBI taxonomy): Eukaryota > Metazoa > Chordata > Chondrichthyes > Orectolobiformes > Hemiscylliidae > Chiloscyllium > Chiloscyllium plagiosum. The sequence continues at coordinate 9,982,498 of NW_028270158.1, read as the reverse complement.
AGTTTTGTATATGTGTACATGGATGACAATGTGTGGGATTGCTAATGTTTATTAACAAGAGTGATAATGGTTTGCACGTAGTATTGCAATCAACTTAGCCTCTGCGTGGCGTAATCACTTTCTGATGTTCAGATCAGAAGTAGCATACATATCCAGGCCCTAAGTTTTCATATGTGGCTGTTACAGAGGTCTGTTTGGGCCAGTTAGTGTGTTGGCCCTTATTATCTCTTCATGACTGGTCCTTCATTGCTGAGCATCTTTCATTAGTAGCTTGCACATTCGTGGATGAAATCTGTTTTCTTGTTTCTTTATTCTTCAGTGGGATATGGGCATTGTTGGGAACACCAGCATTTGTTGTCTATCCCTAATTATTCTTTAGTGGCTTGTTTTGCCATTTTAGATGGCAATTAAGAGTTAACAGCATTAATATGGGTCTGGAGAGACATGCAGGCCAAACCATGTCAGATATGGATGGCAGATTTTCTTTCAAAAAGGAGCTGGCAAACCAAACAGGTTTTTAACACTAGTCAAATAATAAATTCATGATCACAATTATCAAAATTAACATTAAATCCAACTTTTAAAAAAATTAATTGAGTAACCTCCTCCAATTGCCACAATGGAATGTGATAGCATCAGCCAGGACTCTGGATCATTAAGCCAGTGACCTAAGCACCATGCCATCATCTCTGCTAAAGGTTTCAAGGTCTATTCTCCATTTTCATATCTCCCATATCATTGGGCCTTCTGTGTCATAGAGTCACAGAGATATACAGCATTGAAACAGACCGCTCAGTCCAACTCGACCAGATATCCTATCCTAATCTTGGCCCATATCCCTCCGAACGCTTCCTATTCATATACCCATCCACATGCCTTTTAAATGTTGTAATTGTACCAGTCTCCACGACTTCTTCTGGCAGCTCATTGCATACACGCACCGCCCTCTGTGTGAAAAAGCTGCCGCTTAAGTCCCTTTTAAATCTTTCCCTCTCACACTAAACCTATGCCCTCTAGTTCTGGAGACCCCAACCCAGAGAAAAGACTTTGTCTATTTACCCTACATGCCCCTCATGATTTTGTAAAGTCTATAAAATCTGATTAGCTGTTTTGTTTTAACACAGCCTCATGGCTTGTAAATTTAAAACATGATTTCAAAATGACTTTGACACTTTTACCGAGTTCACTTTGACCAGTCCTGTGGCTGGAATCTGCAATGTTGGTGCCTCAGAGACTGAACCTCCCTTTACATCCATGACTCACGCCAGCCGAACAACAGCGAAGTGTGTGTATCTATAACAACCATGATCAAACACTCCACAGGCATGGTGAAGATGAGCTGGGCAAAACAAGAGCTCTGACAAAAACACTCAGCAATAATACTGACATGAACCAGGTTAAACATCACACAATGCCAGGTTATAGTCCAAAAGGTTTATTTGAAATTACAAGCTTTCAGTATGCTGCTCCTTCATCAGGTATTCAAGGACCAGCACTCCGAAAGCTTGTAATTTCAAATAAACCTTTTGGACTATAACCTGGTGTCGTGTGATTTTTAACTTTGTCCACCCTTCATGTCACGAGCCAGGGCTGCAGAGGATGGTCTTCATGTCTTTGGCAGAAGCCTTACATTTTTTCAGCCTCAGTACTGGCAAAAATAAATTCAACAAACTTGTGAAAAAAATGATCTGAAAGCCCAAATGCAGACTTTGCCGTTAACTAAGTTTGCATTGAATGACACAGTTGACCAAGATTGGGTGCCCAATCTGTAAGGCTAAATTGGGTGTGTGCCGTGCCCCAACACAAATGCTACAAAATGGCATCTATATTCCTGGTAATTCTCATTGAGAATGTGCTTGTAGTCTACTGCTAGCATGAATTGTCTGTATCATTCAGTTCATTGGCTGGAAATTCACATTAAGGAGCGTTGTGGGTGGAAATCCAACCATAATGATCTTGGCTCACATCTCTGTTCAAAAGCACACCATTCATGTCAATTTTAAGTCAAGACTCAGAGCCAAAAATTCACTTTTAACTGATTTTTTTTTGACTCACCAATGGCTGCATCACAATCAGGCCTTTCAAGTCTGAGTAAGATTTTAAACTGTTACACAATCAACAATGCAAAGAGCATTTGTAACAAATATGAATGCCAGCGTAGAGGACACATGTCAGGCAATGTTGGATTGTAAACCTTAACGTAGGAGGTATTGGTAGTCACAGCTTAGTCATAAGAGTGAAATCACTCTTTCATTTACTTTATGTAATTTCTGAATTACAGAATTAATTGCTTGCAATTATTTATATTAATTGCTTACAATTTTTAATTCTGTGTATCTTGATTCTGTTTTTAATAAACTTCCCTGCTTTTTTTTAACATGGTGTGGTGACCTTTACCCCAAAGTCAGGAGAGTAAAGAAAATGTCTAATTTCTTTAAAATGTATGTAGAATCTATAATTGTTAAGAATCCTTGAAACTGATCTCTAAGATCTTGCATCAATTTTAATTTTCTTGAATCATTACGTTAAGTGAATTAATTAAAAAACAGTGAATTGGATATTTTTTTCCTTCAATCAGCCAGAGCTGGCCAGAGCAAGGTTTGTTAAAGAGATTGATAAAGGAACCTACTAACCTTAACCTGAACCCTATCGCAAGACTGATGTGAACCAAGCTGAGCAGATTGTGCAGGAGAGTACCATTCAGATAATTACCATCTCCAGAAGCCTCAGATGAAACATGACTCAAGGGCTGAATCAATTGAGTGGGAAAGTGTGTATCAGTGGCTGAGTTTGAAAACGTTCAAACTATAAGTGTGCCCCATGTCTGTGCGGTATGTCACTGTTGCTTAATGTTGTGTGCTTTCTTGTATCGTGTAGAAGATAAAATGTGACTTTCTGTTTGAAATATAATGCACTTGTATATCCATGATCAATTTGCATTGGTTCCCATTTGTGATAAAATAGAAATAACAAAAATGAAACCTTGTGTTTAATGTCCTCGGTTGGGGTAGTTAGACAAAATTAGGTCTTTTTTAATGGTATATACAGGGGTCACAGCTACAGTATTTTGTCATTTGAGCAGTGGACTGATCAGTGATTTGATAATGTCTGTGCACCCATGTTGTGCAAGGATGTAAATATATCAGAAACAGCTTAGAGAGAGGCAGTGGCCTAGTGATATTATCACCATCCAGGGATTCTGGCAATGTTTTGAAGACTTGGGTTCAAATCCTATCATGGTGGAATTGGAATTCAATATATATATAAAAAATTGAGCCTCTAAAGATGACCATGGGAGGGTAAGCAATAAGGACAGTCCAGAGAGGGTTCATTCAATTATTCCCAGGGATGACCCCATTTTTTAAATAGATATTTTTATTGAAAAGCTTCTTTAAATCTTTACAAGACATTTATATATAAAGAAAAAAAGAACCATCAAAACAGTAACAAAAAGTACAAAGCACAAGGCCATAACATAGTACCATTGTTACTAAACAACCTATTATTCTACCAAAACAAACCTAAGTATTTAACAAAAACTAAACTACAAACGTATTGAATAAATACTAGTTTAAATTACATTCAAGTTACTTAAATTAGATAATGTCTTACTACTTTATTCTGTCTTACTCATCACACCTCCACTGAGGCTCCCATTCCCTGGGAGTACCCCCTACAGTGCCCAGGGATGATCCGATGAGGAAAAGGCTGTATTTTAATCCATTAGAATTTAAAAGGGTTAGAAGTGATCTTGTTGAAGTAAAGGTAATGCTGAGGGGACTTTACAAAATGGATGTTGAAAGGATATTTCCTCTTGTGTGGGTGACTGGAACTAGGGGAAACCATTTAAATATCAAAGGTTCCCCATTTAAGACAGAAAGGAGGAGAAACCTTTCCTTTCAGAGGATCATGGATTTGGAAATCTTATCAAGAGAGTAGTCAAAGTAGGGTAATTGAATCAAGTAGATTCCTGACTAACAATGGAATCGATGATTATCTGGGTAAGCAGGAATGTGGAGTTGAACTAGATCAGCTGTGATCTTATTGAATGGCAGAATAGGATTGAGAGGCCAATTGACCTACAGCTCCCAACTGAAAGTTTCTAATCATTGAGAACCCCCAGGATGTTTACAGAGGGGAATTCAGCTATAGTAATGTCAAGGGGAAATGATTGGATTCCACCCGCCATTTAAATTTGGAATGCTTTCCAGTCTTGCTGCATTTGGAGATAGACCTCTTCAGTAACTAAAGAATTACAAATGGTGCTGAACATTGTGTAATCATCAGCAAACATTCCCATTCCTGACCTTATGATAGTGAAGTAACTCCATAGAGGCCAATATTCCATCACCAAATCACCCTTTACTTACACATGAACAATCCTTGACTTTAGTACTGCCTCATTCAGAGTCACTATCCCTGATACTTGCCATTTTAAAAAATGTCATTAAACAATACACACTTTACAAAAAACAGTTAACATTAACAGCTGTCTACAAAGAAAACAGCAATTTTACAAGGGAGAGAAGCAGCAAAGCCAAGCTCCAAACCCTATCGTACAACCAGTTTTCAGGGAAATGAGGACAAACCTCAAATCCCACTTTCGGTCACAAAGCAGTAACAATAACATGTACATAAGACAGTCCAATAACATAAAGAAGGTGCAACCCAGCAAGCCCTCCTGTCCCTCCCAACTTCCGGCTCTCAGGGTGACAGCTTTCAGGACAACCTATAAGCCTCCCAGCTACTCACCATTTTTATCTGTTAGCCAGGGCCCCCTGATTGGATCAAATTAACAGCCCCAATCAGAGGACTCATATTCTATGAGGTCCAGCTGGCTGATCTCATTACAATCACGACAGGAAGGTCATTGATAAAGCAGCTGAAGGTGGTTGGACCTAGGGCATTTCGGCGAGGAATTCCTGCAGAAATGTCCTGGAATTGAGAAAAGTGACTCCAACAACCACAACTCTCCTCTTTTGCTTTAAGTATGACTCCAACCAGCTGAAAAAAGATAACCAGCCAATTTAATGGGGATACATCAAAGAGGAAAATGGCAGACATCAGAGGGTGTCCATAAATAAGTGGGAGGTTTGAGGGGTACATGTGATTCTCTGGAGTAACCACATCCATGACATTGCCTTCTCAAACAATAAATGCTACAAACTGTATTGTCGCAGTCGGTTTTAAGAGCTTAATGTTTTGTTCTGAATTTCTTCTTTGAAGTGTGTGGGAGGAAATCCAGAGATCTTGCTCTTGGCAAGTTTGGAAAATGCTCAGGAAGGAATATATATATTTTCAGTTTTATTTAGCTAATCTCTCAGCCTTTTTAGGCTTATGGCCAAATGTTACACAACACTCCCTGATCCGCTGCTGCATTGCTGATTACATCATTCCAGTTGAGCACAGATTGATATGCAAAAATGATTCTGATCGTCTGAGATTATAGTTTCCACTTCCTGATGGAAGAGTACCTTGTGCCCACTCTGTGTCTCTAATGTCAGCCTGAGAGAAGCAAGGTGTCACATTGTAGAGGAAATATGAGGTGTGGAATGGAATCTTATCATTCCAGTGCAGGCACGATTAGCACTTCCATGCACCACACTAGTTGGCTATTTGCCACCCATGACTATATCCAGGACCAGAACACAACAGGCTAATGGACGTGTTGCATTAATGTGAAAATATCTATTTAAAATGTGAGGAGATTCATAGAATTTGGTTTCTGTTTCATTTGACAGATGTGCAAATGGAAGCTAGAACAGTGACCTCAGTTCTATGACCTCACTTCTGAGATGGCACCATTTCATTTGTGAATTATTTCGGTATAGTAACTAGCATTGCAATTGTCATGCTTTGTTGATCATTTTAACAAGCTGCACTTGATGAATTGCATGGAATACTAACATGTTATGAATACTATTGCTGTTAGGCCATCCTCACTGCTCACACTGAGGACTAACTATTCACCAGTGTAAAGACTGAGCAGGTTAAATAATCCTTGACATGACAAGTTAAACTATCTCCTGCATTTGAGACCTCTGTTTATACCATATGTTTCTGCAGTGCATTAAATTTTTATAAATAGAATGTTGCATGCTGAATTATCAATTGAAATGGTTTGCCCTCATTCCTTCTTTATGTAGGACAGCGTTAAGGTACACAGTAGTGAGGGGAAAGATGAAGAGATTTAAAAAGTACTGAAAGAGAATGCTTGTACTTTTGTTACTGTTTATGTTGTCATTACAAAGATTGATAGAGCAGAGGATGAATAATGTTTTAGCAGATAGAAGGAGCTGCCACTGAATCTCTGTATTATAGATACTGAGTTCGAGTCCTTCCTTTCACATGTTGAGAGATACAGTCTTGTGGATGATACCCAATTGGTTTGGGTCCATTGATTTTTTATGCTGCATTGCTCACTGCATTGTGGTGCCATTTGTCCCTTTGTCTCATGAGCAAATCGAGGTCACTGTAACTGATAATGTAATGTTCTTGTAATAACATAGAGTCATAGTAATAGAGCCATACAGCACAGAAAGAGACTCTTCAGTCCAATTCATGTACTTGAATAGGAAGAGTTTGGAGGGATATGGGCCAAGAGCAGGCAGGTGGGACCAGTTTAGTTTGGGTTTAAGTATTTCAATAGTCAAACTCTAGCAGGGGACTGATTTACAGGATTATAGTAAAAGTGCTGGGACATGGGACTAAATTGATTAGCTCTTTCAAAAGGCTACTACAAGCAGGCCAGGCCATTTGGCCCCTCTTTTGTTATGCAGTACTATAGGAACATAATGTAGGAGTAGATGCAGGCCATTCAATCCATCAAGTCCGTTCCGTTATTCAGTGAGATCATAGCTGATCTGATCTTCCTCAACTCCACTTTCCTGCCTTTTTTTGTAACATTCAACTCCCTTACTGATTGAAAACCTGTTCATCTCAGCCTCAAGTATACTCCATGAGGTCCAAAGCCCTCTGTGGTAAAGAATTCCACAAATTCACTACCTTTTAAAAGAGAAAATTCCTCCTCATCTTTGTCTTAAATGGCCGACTCCTTGCTCTGAGCAATGTCCTCTGGTCCTACAGTGTGCCACACAGGGAAACAACCTCTCTGCATCTACCCTATCAAATCCCCAAAGAATCGTGTATTTCTCAGTAGGGCTGCCTCTTATTTTTCTAAACTCCAATGAGCACTCATCTAACCAACTCAAACTCTCCTCAAAAGACAGTCCCCTGCATACCCCTCATGAACGTTTTCTGGACTCGTCCAATGCCCATACATCTCTCCTTAGTGAATGGACCAAAACTGTGTACGTTATTCCAACTGTAATACTAGGTGTAATTTAATCAGAGATAAAGTGAACTAATGTCTCACCAAAGATTTCTAATCATTAAGGGAAGCAAGGGTTATGAGGAAAAGGTGGGAAATGGAATTGGGGATTATCAGATAGGCCATGATCTCATCAAGTAGCAGGGTGGACTCGATGGGCTGAATGAACTACCTTTCCTCCAGCGTGTCATGGACTTCTGGTCACTGGTATTGCGTCTTCTTCTCCACTCCGCTACTTTCCAAATTAAGTCAAGGGAAGGGCAACAGCCTAGTGGACTGTTAATCATTGGATTGTTAATCCAGACAGGGTCTAGATTAGAGTGGTGCTGGAAAAACACAGCAGGTCAGGCAGCATCCAAGGAGGAAAATCGACGTTTCGGGCAAAAGCCCTTCATCAGGAATGGAGGCAGGGAGACTCCAGGGTGGACAGATTAATTGGGGTGGGGGTGGGAGGGAGGGTGGGAGCAGGGGAGAAGGCAGCAAAGAGAAGAGCTTCAGGGCAGAGGAGATGACCTGGGATTTGCAGTGAGAGAGAGAGACTCACTGAGATTCTTGTAGAGAGAGGAGGAGAACTTCTTCAGGGTAGGCATCCTTGCAAGAGGATTCACAGAAAGGTTAAAATCAACTCGGCGAAAGTGAGGACTACACTCAGATGGCTTTCTGGGGACCTGGTTCGAATCCCACCATGGAAGATGGTGGAATTTGAATTCAATAAAAATCTGGAAATAAGAGTAAAATGCTAATTGCAAATCCATCGCTAATTGTCAGGAAAAGAAAACATGTCCTCTAAGGAAGAAAGCTGCCATCCTTACCTGGTCTGGTCTAAATGTCAGTTCAGACCCACAGTGACGTGGTTGACTTTTAACTGCCCTATGAGTAATGCTGACTGAACCAGCAATGCCCTCATCCTGTGAATAAAATAAATAAAGTCAGAACAGTTTTCTGGTAACAACAATATATACATCTATCTCCTTTTTCTCAATTCTAGATTTCCTGAATTGTTTTATCATTTCCTGGCAAAGAAAGTGGGCAGGCAACCAAATGCAACATCCTCTACAAAACTCATTAAGAAAATTGGACAAGAAAATATGATCATTCCCACATTCTAGACAGATATGTTCTTCTGGGTGCAATTTAATATAAAAGAACGCAAATGTTTAAAAGACAGCAATTCTTTCATAAGGTTATGATTATGTTCATAATTGGTAAAGCTTCCATCTCAGAGTTTGACATGTCACTTGAATCTTTTAGTTGAATTATAGCCTGTGTGCTCTGTTATTCTAGGTGTGATCAAAGGGTCCAATGTAAATTAACATAGGCAGTGATTTGGTGAATTCGTGGATAAGGAACAGATGTAACTCCTAAACATTCCTAACTAAAGAAATTCACTGTTAGGACAAATTTTCATTTGGGAAGGATTTTTCTTTCAATTTAATTAAAACATGACATCATCATAGCCCCTCTCTCCAACTAAGACAGACAACTCGTGGTTTAAACAGAGAGTGACCACACCTCAGGTGAGGGAACAGGTTGAGAATGAGTGATAATAGGAGCTACTAGAGGAACTGAATCTGTGCTGTTAGCTTCATACTGTATCACAAACCAGCCATTCAGCCAACTGAGCTAACTTTAAACTTTGCCAGTCAGCCCTGACTTCAGTGCTTATTGTCTATTTTAAATGGATGCTGACACCAATCATATATTTTACATAGAAGCGGTGGACCCCAGGAGGAGGCTATTCAGCCCAACCAGCCTGTCCCACCATTCAATTAGATCATCTAACCTCAATGTCATTTTCCCGCATTATCCCCATGTCCTTTGATATCATTGGTCTCACAAAACCTATCAATTTCTTTCATAGATGACTGAGCTTCCTCTGGGGTAAAAGACTCTGAAGATTCACTTCCTTCTGAATGAAGAAATTCCTTCTCATCTCGGCCCCGAATGACCACCATCTTACATTGAGACTTTGTCTCCTGGTTTTCGACTCATGTCCTTGGAAAACTATTATCAACATCCACCTGCTATGCCCTATAAGAATTTTGTCAGTGTCAAAAAGAAATATTTGTCAAAGCTTTTTGACATAAAGGTGTAAGTGCAAGAAATAAAATGTTTGTCTCTATACTTTCCTTCACCAATTGAATGTTTTGGATTGAAACAAGCAAGAGGAAGAAATAGACAAAATGTTGCACTGATTGGATTGGATGACATGTAAACACCAACACAGACCAGTTGGTTCCAATTTCTGCACTGTATGTTCTGTGCATTTCTCTGTTAAAAACCTCTGTCTGCACCATTTTTGGGCATACTAATCATGACAAAAGTAGCAGATGCTTTGTGAAGATAGATTGTGAGCTGAATCAATCATGCTTTCATGATATGTTCATGATGTAATCATATTAGGATGTGAATTCCACCAAAATACATTAGACACTCAAGCAAACTCTGGCCTATTTACCACGAAAATCACCAGAAATCAGACCAAACTACAACACAACAGTAAATATGCCACAATGTTAAAACATTGAAACATGCAAAAGCTTTTAGAGGCTTGGGAAGTGAGTCCATTAAGAAGGTCCTCAATAGAGCTAGGAAGCTGATAAAACAAAGCGCACAGCTCCTGGTTTCTGATGTATTAAACAAGTGTCCAGTTCAAGCAAATATTCCAATATTTGGATAGACTTATAGTCTTGACAGAATGTCAAAAAATGTTGTACCTGATACTACACTACTTCATCTTTCACAAAAGGATAATGCAAGACGACCAATGGAGAGCCTTTATAGAAGAGGAGGAACTGCAACTGACTGGGGTGATGTGCAGCTGATTAAACTGGCTTGCCACTCAGTGATAGGACTTTCACTTAACTTTGCAAATGTGTTCCTAAGCCTTTGACTTCAGCACAGAGTTCTGGCCTCAATAAGAACATGTCTTGGCTGATCGACAGTCTGCATCTGTTAGCACAAAGGCCCATTAACCGTTGAAATAACTCCACAGTGGCTGGTATCCCATCACCAAGTCACTCTTTGTTTGCACATAGAGAGTCCTTAACACTGATGCAGCTGCCTCAGAGCCAGCTCTCAGAGTGAACAGAACTCTAACACTCCTGTCATCCAGGGCTCCCTGATTGGACCAGACTAACAACCCCAGTCGGGGAACTCGTATTCTTTGAGGTCCAACTGGCTGACCTTGCTCCAATCAGTACACCCACAATTTACTACATTAAAAGCATAGCAGATAGGAGCAGGAGTGGGTCACATAGTTGCACATTATTCAATAAGATCATGACTGAATACAGCCATTCTGAACAAAAATGTAATTATGATTCTCAAAACTATGTGAAACCAATTAATTTCTATTTTTTTGGGGTTGGTATGTGTTCTTTTAGTGCTTGATTCTTTGATGTTGATGGTGTCTCTAACCTAATGGTATGTTTATTTGGAAGCTAAAATTCAGAAGGCTAAAGCTGTGAATTTTTCATGTCCTGACTCCTCAAACACTGTCCACCATCTGCAAGGCATAAGTCAGGAGTTATAGAATCACAGAATCATGCAGTACCGAAGAGGCCATTTGGCCCATCAAGTCTGCATTGCCAAAAATCTACTACCACCTATCCCAAGCCCACTAACCTCACTAAGTCCAAAGCTCCGAATGATATGACAGCTCAAGTGCTCATCCAAGTACATTTTAAAGATTGTAAGGTTACCTGCCTCAACTATTCTCCCAGGTGTTGCATTCCAGATCCTCTCCACCCTGTGGCTGTAAAACATATTCCTCAAATCCACTCTAACCTTTCACATTAAAATTATGCCCCTTGTCATTGACCCTTAAACTGAAGGGAACAGTTGCTTTCTATTCACCCTCTCCATACCCTTATAAACTTTTACATCTATATCAGCATCCCCTCAACTTTCTCTGCTTTTTCTTGGAGTTGTAATGCTTCCCATGATTGAATAGACACCACTTGCCTGGATGAGTGCAGTTCCAACGTACACAACAACAATCTCAACACCATCTATGGTTAATCAGATCACTTGGCACCCCCCTCCCCCCCCAACAAACCCCACCTTTGACATCCACCCTCTCCATTACCAATGCACAGCGGCAGCAGCGTGTACTATGAAGAGATGCACTGCAGATATTCATACTGCTCCTACAACATCACCTTCCAAAGAAGAACAAGGATAACAGATCCTCGGGAACACCACCACTGGCAAGTTCCTGCCAAAGTTCCTCCTCACTATCGTGGCTTGGAATATAATCCTGCTCCTTCACTGTCACTGAGTCAAACTCCTGAAACGCTCTGCCGGACAGTTCAGTGTGTGTCCCTATGTGACATGGCATGCAGCAGTTCGAGAAGACAGTTCACCACAACCTTCTCAAGGGCCATTAAGGATGAGCAACAAATATTGGCTCAGCCAACAACATCCACTTCCCAAAAATCCCCAAATGAAGGTGGAGCAAATGTATTTGCATCTTACTCGATGGGGAACCCACATTGTACCTATGGTGTCGTCCCACTCTGTGCTGGGTCATGGGGAGCTGCCCCAGGACTTCACCCCAGATCCTGTCTTCAGTCTCCTAGATTTGGCACCTTTCACATCTTATCGAAGTCTCCTCCTGCTATTCTATAGCTGTCAGGTAGTCCTTATGAATGGCCAGGATTCTGACTGGGAAAAGACACTTGGCTGCAGGTTATAAGTGGGGACCTCCCATGAAAGCTCCATCAAGTCAATGTTCAAAGCTCTGTAGTTCAGAACTGAGAGCCGTCAACAGCTTGGAAGATTTGCCTCAACAGCTCCCAGCATATGTTGGCGAAGGAACTTTCAGCCACGGATGGTGAATCAGTTGAAGCATACCTGATAACCAAGGCTGTGATAGACAGGTTTTATTTAATCAGCAAGGGATTCGAGGGTTATGGGAAAAAGGCAGGAAAGGGGAGATGTCAAGTATTATATCAATCATGGCCTTATTGAATGCTGGAGCAGATGCGATGGGCTGAATGGCCTACTTCTGCACCTTACCAGCATCCAGCAGGGCAGGTGGGTCCCACCAGATTTTTTGCCTGCATCTCTAAAATTGAAGATTATTATAAAAATTAGCATCAACTTTCTGGACCTCTGCTATAGAGTCATAGAGACGTACAGCATGGACACAGACCCTTTAGTCCAGCTTGTCCATGCCGATCAGATGTCCTAAATTAACTTAATCCTATTTGCCAGCATTTGGTCCATATCCCCCTAAACCCTTTCTATTCATATACCCATCCAAATGCCTTTTAAATGCTGTCATTGTACCAGACGCCACCACTTCCTCTGGCAGCTCATTCCATACATGCACCACCCTCTGCGCGTAAAAGTTGCCCCTTAGGTCTCTTTTATTTCTTTCTCCTCTCAACCTAAACCTATGCCCTCTAGTTCTGGACTCCCTGACCCCAGGGAAAAGACTTTGTCTATTTATCCTATTGATGCCCTCCATGATTTTATAAACCTCCATAAGGTCACCCCTCAGCCTCCAATGCTCCAGGGAAAACAGCCCCAGTCTGTTTAACCTCTCCCTATAGCTCAAATTCTCCGACCCTGGCAACATCCTTGTAAATCTTTTCTGAACCCTTTCAAGTTTCACAACATCAGAGATCAGAATTGCACACAATATTCCAAAAATGGCCTAACCAATGTCCTGTACAGCCACAACATGACCTCCCAACTCCTGTACTCAATGTTCTGACCAATAAAGGAAAGCATACCAAACACCTTCTTCACTATCCTATCTACCTGCGACTCTACTTTCAAGGATCTATGAACCTCACTCCAAGGTCTCTTTGCTCAGGAACACTTCCTAGGACCTTACCATTAAGTGTATAAGTCCTGATAAGATTTGCTTTCCCAAAATGCAGCACCTCACATTTACCTGAATTAAACTCCGTCTGCCACTCCTCAGCCCATTGGCCCATCTAATCAAGATCCTGTTGTAAACTGAGGCAATCCTCTTCGCTGTCCACTACACCTCCAATTTTGGTGTCATCTGCAAACTTACTAACTATATCTCTTATGCTCACATCCAAATCATTTATATAAATGACGAAAAATAGAGGACCCAGCACCGATCCTTGTGGCACTCCACTGGTCACAGGCCTCCAGTCTGAAAAAAAATCCTTCACCACCACCCTCTGTCTTCTACCTTTGAGCCAGTTCTGTATCCAAATGGCTAGTTCTCCCTGTATTCCATGAGATCTAACCTTGCTAACCCCCAAGGCAAGTCACCGCACAGGAAGCATGGCCAAGGGAAGAAGCTTCCTACAATGGGAATTTATAAAATCATGAGGGGTATAGATAGGGTTAATGGTACAGGTCATTCTGCTATAACGCGCATTTTGTCAACGCAAATTGGCTATAATGCAATTGACGAATAGGGGACATTGTTTCTAAAGCACAAACTTTTAAAACGATAGAACATAGAACATAGAAGAATACAGCGCAGTACAGGCCCTTTGGCCCTCGATGTTGCGCCGATCCAAGCCCACCTAACCTATACTAACCCACTATCCTCCATATACCTATCCAATGCCCGCTTAAATGCCCATAAAGAGGGAGAGTCCACCACTGCTGCTGGCAGGGCATTCCATGAACTTACGACTCGCTGAGTGAAGAACCTACCCCTAACTTCAGTCCTATATCTACCCCCCCTTAATTTAAAGCTATGCCCCCTTGTAATACCCGACTCCATACGCGGGAAAAGGTTCACACTGTCAACCCTATCTAACCCCCTAATCATCTTGTACACCTCAATCAAGTCACCCCTAAACCTTCTTTTCTCTAATGAAAACAGCCCCAAGTATCTCAGTCTATCCTCATACGATCTTCCTTCCATACCAGGCAACATCCTGGTAAACCTCCTCTGCACCCGTTCCAGTGCCTCCACATCCTTCCTATAGTATGGCGACCAAAACTGCACACAATATTCCAGATGCGGCCGCACCAGAGTTTTATACAACTGCATCATGACCTCAGGACTCCGGAACTCAATTCCTCTACTAATAAAAGCCAGTACGCCATATGCCTTCCTCACCGCACTATTTACCTGGGTGGCAACTTTCAGAGATCTGTGTACATGGACACCAAGATCCCTCTGCTCATCCACACTACCAAGTATCCGACCATTAGCCCAGTACCCCATCTTTTTGTTATTCTTCCCAAAGTGAATCACCTCACATTTAGCTACATTGAATTCCATTTGCCACCTTTCTGCCCAGCTCTGCAGCTTCTCTATATCCTGCTGTAACCTGCCACATCCTTCCTCACTGTCAACAACTCCTCCGACTTTCGTATCATCCGCAAACTTGCTCACCCAACCTTCTAACCCCTCTTCCAGGTCATTTATAAAAATGACAAACAGCAATGGTCCCAAAACAGATCCTTGCGGAACACCGCTAGTGACGGCACTCCATGAAGAAACTTTGCCATCAACTACTACCCTCTGTCTTCTTCCATCCAGCCAATTCCTAATCCAAACCTCCAACTCACCCTCAATGCCATATCTCCGTATTTTCTGCAGTAGCCTACCATGGGGAACCTTATCAAACGCCTTACTAAAATCCATATATACCACATCTACCGCTTTCCCCTCATCAACCTCCTTCGTCACCTTTTCAAAGAATTCAATAAGGTTTGTGAGGCACGACCTGCCCTTCACAAAACCATGCTGACTATCCTTGATCACATTATTCCTATCCAGATGTGCATAAATCCTATCCCTTACAATTCTCTCTAAGACTTTGCCCACAACAGAAGTGAGACTCACCGGCCTATAGTTACTAGGGTTATCCCTACTCCCCTTTTTGAACAAGGGAACCACATTTGCTATCCTCCAGTCTTCTGGCACTACTCCTGTAGACAAAGAGGACATAAAAATCAAGGCCAATGGCTCTGCAATCTCCTCCCTTGCTTCCCAGAGAATCCTAGGATAAATGCCATCAGGCCCAGGGGACTTATCTGTTTTCACCTTTTCCAGGATTTCCAACACCTCTTCTCTACATACCTCAAAGCCATCCATTCTACTTATTTGTGACTCAGTATTCACATCGACGACAATGCCCTGTTCCTGAGTAAATACTGAAGAAAAGTATTCATTCAGTGTCTCCCCAATCTCTTCCGCCTCCACACGCAACTTCCCACTACTATCCTTGACTGGACCTATTCCTACCCTAGTCATTCTTTTATTCCTAACATACCTATAGAAAGCCTTAGGGTTTTCCCTAATGCTACCGACTAAGGACCTTTCATGTCCCCTCCTTGCTGCTCTTAGCTCTCTCTTCAGGTCCTTCCTGGCTACCCTATAACTCTCAATTGCCCCAATTGAACCTTCACGCCTCATCTTGAGATAGGCCGCCCTCTTCCATTTAACAAGGGATTCCAATTCCTTATTAAACCACGGCTCCCTCGCACGACCCTTTCCTCCCTGCCTGACAGGTACATAATTATCAAGGACATTCAATAGTTGCTCCTTGAACAAGCTCCACATATCATTTACACTCTTGCCTTGGAGTCTACTTTTCCATGTTGGCTATAATGCGATTACACCACCAATACTTTAAATGCTATTTGTATTGCGTGATTCTTGCATAATATGGGGATCACGTAGGAACGTGACTATGGCGCTATAGAAGAAATGACAACAATTGTCTTTTACTTCGGATGGGGGAGTTCAAGACGAGGGGGCACATTTTAAGGTGAGAGGAGAGGGATTAAAAAAAGACACGAGGGGCAAATTGTTTACACAGAGAGTAGTTTGTGTGTGGAATGAACTTCCAGAGGAAGTGGTGGATGTAGACGTAGCTACAACATCTAAAAGACATTTGGATAAGTCCATGAATAGGAAAGGTTTGGTGGGATAGGGACCAAATGCAGACAAAATGGGACTCATTTAGTTTGAGATTATGTTCAGCATGTACTGGTTCGACTGAAAGGACGTTTCTGCCCTGCATGACTCTGTGAGCCTGCACATAAAGGGTAGATAGTTGCATTTTGGTAAGATAATGTCCAATAAAAACAGAAATTGCTGGAAAAAACTCATCATCTGAGGAGAGAGAAACAGAACTCACATTTCGGGTCCAGTGAACGCTTTTCAGAACTAATTGTAGCTCAGAAAACCTTGGTATTTATGCTAAAGATGAGTTGAAGATGGGGGAGCTGGGAAAGGAGTAAATGATGGAGATGGTGCCCAGAGAGGGAGAAAAACTGTTGGGCAGATAAAAGAATGGGTAAAGGTCAACTTGGGAGAATCAATAGCTGCTAATGGAGACCATTAAGAGCTGACAATGGGATGGCTGTGGTAGTAGCCCATGTGATCACAAGGCCTTGTGTGTGGAGGTGGGATAATGACACGGGAGAAGGTGCACAGGCCCAAAAATTGTTAAACGCAATATTGAGTCCAGATGGCTACAGAGTTGGAAAAAGCAAGCAGGTCAGTCGTCAGGACCTGAAGAAAGATTATGCCTGAAACGGTGACTCTCTTGCTCCTTGAATGCTGCCTGACCTGCTGTGCTTTTCTAGCGCCACACTTTATCGACTCTGATTCTCCAGCTTCTGCAATCCTCACTTTCTCCTAAGGCTGCAGTGTCTCCAAGTGGAAAACAAGGTGCTGTTCTTCCACCTTGTGCTGAGCTTCACTGGAGCACTGCAGCAAGCCTGAGACACAGATGTTGGCCGGGGAACAGGGTGGGGTGTTGAAGTGGCAACCAACTGGAAGCTTAGGATCATCACTGGGGACAGTCACCCCAGTCTACGCTTCTGTTCCCCAATATAACATGCTTGTCACTGTAACATCATGTTTCTGGGCTAGTAATCTAGAGAATGTGAGGACTGCAGATGCTGGAGATCAGAGTCAAAACATATGGCACTGGAAAAGCACAGCCAGTCAGACAGCATCCGAGGAGCAGGAGAGTTGACGTTTCAAGCATAAGCTCTTCATCAGGAAGATTGTTGATTTTGACGAAGAGATTTTGCTTCAAATGATTTTGAATTCCTCATGAAGAGCTTATGCTTGAAACGTCGATTCTCCTGCTGGATGTTACTTGACCAGCTGTACTTTTCCAGTGCCACACGTTTTGACCAGTAATCTAGAGAGTCAGGTTAATGTCCTGCAGACACGCAGAATTGAAGTTCAACTCATAATTTAAAAATGTGGAATTGAAGACTAGACTCATAAATGTGTTGTTATTAATTATCGTAAAACCTCCTCTAGTTCAATAATGTCCTTAAGGAAACGAAATCTGCCCTCGTCACTCCATCTGAACTACATGTGACTCTAATACAATGTGGTGGTCTTTTAACTGCCTTGCCGAAATGGCCGAATAAGCTGTTCAGTTCCAGGTGAATTAGTGTTGGTCAATAAATACTGACCTTACCACCGATGCCCACCTGCCATCAAAGTATAAAAATACGAGAGTCAGATGAGACACACTCACCCCCTGAAAGCTAAAGATCACACAACACCAGGTTATAGTACAACAGGTTTATTTCGAAGCACTGCTTCAAAAGCTAGTGCTTCCAAATAAACCTGTTGGACTATAACCTGGTGTTGTGTGATTTTTAACTTTGTACACCTCAGTCCAACCACTGGCACCTCCAAATCATCACCTCCAGAAGGACAGGTAGGTCCAAGGGACTAGAGATGCAGTCTGCATCTGCAAAATGGAATATTTATTTTAAAATGAGCATTAGCCTTTTTAAACAAGGAGATAGAGGGAGAGGGATATAGTGGGAGAGTGTGGTCTTTGGTTGTTCTTCACCTCTCAGTCGTGAGTTAAACCTGTGCTGGGAGCTATGTGACTAGTGCATGGGACTGCTGCCTACAGGCTACAGCATATTGGGATTTCATTGCATTGACTTCACTAACTTTGGCACATGTAATCCTAATGTAAATTCTAGGGATTTCTGCCTCTCCTATTTCACCGAGGACTCCATATTCCAAACAATCGAAATGAAATTGACCTAACGGAATTTTACACAATCAGAATAAACAATTTCACAATGAGAATGAGTGAAAAGGGTTTTAGCTCCCTGGATTCGTCTCGATTGCAATCAGAATCATGCGCAGATGAAGCATGTGTTTATCTAATCACTGCACTAAAAAGCAGCAGAATTCTATCAAAGCACGCCCTCGAGAGATGGAAAAATGCCAAACAAAATTTGCATTTGCATAGCACCTTTCATATAATAGCACATCCCAAGTTGCTTTGCAGGAGTGCTCCCAAACAGAATCTGACATTGTGCCACATGAGGGGGTTACTGGGGCACACTGGTCAATGAGATAAATTATCAGGAGCATCTTAAAGAGAGCTGGAGAGACTGAAGGAGAATCTAGACTTTAGGCTCTTGCCAGCTGCAGGCATAGCTGCCAGGGGCAAAATGACTGAAATTGGGGTTACTCACATGAGCAGAATTGGTGGACTACAAATACCTTGGAGGGTTCTCAAGATGAAATGGAAGACAGAGATAGGAAGTGGAAAGGCCATGGAGGGACTTGACAATCAGGGTGGAAGTTTTAAAATCGAGAACGTTGCTGGACAGGGGCCAGTGAGCACACAGGTGGTGGTAGAATGGGATTCAGTTCAAGTTAGAAGAGGGGCTGTATTGATTTGAATAAATCAAAGCTTACAGAGCTTGGACAAAGGGAGGCCAGCTCAAGTGTAGCCGTAACAAGGACATAGAATCCGAGAATCCCTACAGTGTGGAAACGGGCCCTTCAGCCCAAGAAGTTCACATCAACCCTCTGAAGAGTAATCCACCCAGATCCATTCCCCTACCCTATTACTCTACATTGATCCCTGATTAATGCACCTAACTTACACATCCTTGTCCACTATGGGCAATATAGCATGGCCAATTCAACTGACCCGCGCAACTTTGGACTGTGGGAGGAAACCGGAGCACCCAGACACAGACACAGGAGAAAGTGTAAACCCCACACAGACATTCGTCTGAGGTTGGAATCAAACCCAGGTCCCTGGCACTCTGAGGCAGCAGTGCTAACCACTGAGCCACCGCGGCACCCTGGTGGATGAGTGTTTCAGCAACCAATGAGCAGAGGCAGGATTGGAGCAGCAAGTGGGCGGTTTTGGTGATGGAGTGGATCGTCCCAGGGTGAAGTAAGATAGGTTCAGGCTCTGGCAGGGGACAATGGAGTCAATGGCAATGGGATGGAATGAGAGGCATGGATAGAGTCAATAGCCAGAGAGTTTTCCCCAGGGCAGGATTGACTGGCACGAGGGGGTCATAGTTTTAAGGTATTAGGAGGAAGGTATAGAGAAGACGTCAGAGGAAGTTGGGAATGTGTTGCCAGCAGTGGTCATTAGAGACATTTAAGCGACTGCTGGACATGCACGTGGATAGCAGTGAATTGAGGGGTGTGTAGATTAGGTTATTTTATTTCAGATTAGGAATAATCCTCAACACAACATCGTGGGCCGAAGGGCCTGTTCTGTGCTGTACCTTTCTATGTTTAATGTTCTATACAATCGTAGAATCATACAGGACAGAAGTGGCCCTTTGGTTCATTGAGTCTGATCCACTGAAAACACACAACTACCTGCACTAGTCACTAGCAATATTAGTGAAAAAATTGTACTCATAGAAAGCATCCTCTCTGGATGCATCACAGTGGTACGGCAACTGCTCTTCTCAGGACCACAGGAAACTACAGAGAGTTGTGAACACAGCCCAGTCCATCACACAAACCAGTCTTCCATCCATTGACTCCATTTATTCTTCCCGTGCCTCGGGAAAGCAACCAACATAATCAAAGACCCCTCCCACCCTGGTTATACTCTCTTCCACCGTCTTCCCAGAGGTTGAAGATATATAAGTTTGAATACACACATCAACACATTGGGCAGAACGGTGCACAGTGGTCAGCACTGCTGCCTCACAGCGTCAGAGACCAGGGTTCAATTCTTGCCTCAGGCGACTCTGTGTGGAGTTTGCACATTCTCCCTGTGTCTGCGTGGGTTTCCTCCCACAGTCCAAAGATGTGCAGGTTAGGTGAATTGGCCGTGCTAAGTTGCCCGCAGTGTTAGGTGAAGGGGTAAAGTGTACAGGAATGGGCCTGGGTGGGTTGTGCTTTGGTGGGGATTTGTTGGGCCAAAGGGCCTTGTTTCCACACTGTAAGTAATCTAATTCAAAAACAGCTTCGTCCCTGCTGATATCAGACTTTTGAATGGACCACTCAAATGTTAATGTTGATCTCTCTCTCTCTCTACACCTTCTCTGTGGCTGTAACATTGTATTCTGCACTCTGTTCTGCTTCCCTGCTGCACTTCGTATGTTACAATCTGTCTTGTATAGCACACAAAGCAACACTTTCCACTGTATCTTGGTACATGCAATAACAACAAGTCATTCAAATAAACTACATTTGCCTTAGGACCTTTCTTTCGCCCCAATACCAAATACACTCAAATTTGTGTTATGGTTGAGAGGAATTGTTCAGCAAGAAATATTTCAAAATGAGTTGGCTTGGAATTAGTGCTCCGGTATGCCAGTAGAGCTGTTTACATACTTGAAGCTAATAATTTAAAGAGCTAATAAAGCAGCCTACACATTTTAATAAGGATTTTTCTTGGTAACTCTCAGAAACTCTGCAGATCTCTTGCAAAACAAATATCTAATTTGTATCTTCCCATTGTATAATGATTGTGGCAAATCCAATTAGTGAATTCATATGGATCATTTTAACTGTTCCCTACCCCAAACCCAGCAGAATCCAGGCAGGTTGAAGGTTAAAATGGAGCAGGTGAAAATTCTATTTTGTTCCTGCTCTGTTCAAATTGAAAAATGCCCCAGTCAAAGGGGAGTTTCAATCATGTGTGTAAACCTGGGTCTTGTCATGGCACCATCTAAACTTAGAAGACAGCAGCAGGCAAAACAGCCCCTTAAGAACCACAAGTAAATCTGGGAACTGAGGAGACCTTTACAGGCAGGTCGAATACTTCTGTTTGTGAGACTTGGGGGGGGATGTGGCGGGAGCAATAACATTCAGATCATGAGTGGCAAGTGTTGGCTTCCATAGCCTGAGACCTCCTTCCCCTCCACAACACTCTCTTGCACCACTGGAGATCTGGAAAATGCAGAAGAAACTTAGTACGTCAGTGGAGTGAGAAATAAAGTTCATGTTTCAAGTCCAGGATGATTCTTCTTCAGAACAGTTTTTACTTTTTTTGCCTAAGTCTAGACACCCTCTGACATGAACTTACCCTGGGACCTGCAGGAGCCTCTGGGTTGCTTCACTGTTTATCACCTCCAGACAGATTTCCTGGTGATTTCAATCTTGAAATCCAAGCTTATGTAATATTGCTTTAGGAGCTGCGTTACTTTAAGAGTTGGACATGGTAATGAGCCACGGATGAAGACACATGTCTGACCATCATGTGCATTCCTGCAGAAGCATGTTGGAATCCGAATGCAAAAAAGGTTGTGTGTTGCTGTAAGCTGGAGTCTCAGCTGTTAAATAAGCCTGCACGAGATTTGAAAGTAACTTGAATCCATGCTTCTTCTTTCCTGTTACTCACCAAAAAGATGCAAGAAATGCAATAGAAAAGGCTGCATGCCACCACTTTCTCAAGGCAACTAGGGACGAGCAATACATGCTGATCCAGCCAGCAATAGTCACTTCCCTCAAGTGAGAAAAAGAAAAGAATATCATTACTTCAACAAGAAAATCAATATTGAACTTTTACTGTGTCTTCACTGATGTGTTACCATTTTGTCTTTGAAGGAAGAGGGACCAAACTAAAAAGATAGACCAACCAGTCTCTGGTTTTTGGATAAGTTGTGTTGTCTTCCTTGAAGCAGTGAAGATTGAGGGGTGACCTGAGATGTGTATAAGATTATGAGGGGCATGGATTGGGTGGATAGGAAGGCACATTTTTATCTGTAGATTTAAGGTTTAGATTTTATTATCACGTGTACTCAAGTACAGGAATACAGTGAAAGGCGTACAATGTCGCCACACAGTGTCATCTTAAACACAAGGGTAGCTAAGTACAATAAAACAACGTGAAGAGTCAAAATGTGTGGTGCTGGAAAAGCACAGCCAGTCAGGCAGCATCTGAGGAGCAGGAGAGTTGACGTTTCAGGCCTAAGCTCTTCATTAGGATTGCTCAAAATGTTGACTCTCCTGCTCCTCGGATGCTGCCTGACCAGCTGCTGTTCCAGTGCCACACCTTTTGACTCTGATCTCCAGCATCTGCAGTCCCCACTTTCTCCCTTAGGTCCAAAGTAGTCAAACAAAGTTAAAAAAGTTAAACATTTTCATCAGAGAATAATAGAAACCTAAAGAAATAAGGTTACAGTTAACATTAAAGTCCTGCAGTGGAGGGATCAATAAACATGGAGCCATGGAGTTAATACACAAAGTGGAAGGATAAGAGGGTAATTGAGGAGAAAATGTTTTACCTCGAGAGTGGTGGGAGTCTGGAACACACTGCCTGAAAGGAAGGTGAGTCAGAAACTCTCAAATCATTTAAACTGTATTTAAATATTAATCTGCATTGTCATAGCCGCCAGGGAGAAAGTTCTGAAGAGTCATAACAGACTCAAAATGTTAACTCTGTTTTTCCCTCTCTGCAGATGCTTTCAGATCTGCTGAGTTTCTCCAGCATTATCCGTGTTCATTTTGTTTGTTCGCAAACACCGGGAAAGCAGTTTCCATCTTGCAAGCATGCAAAAGATTGGCAAGTTCATTGTGCTGCGTAACTTCACCTTTCACTGAGAGACTAATTCCTTTTTGTGCCCGGGCAGCTTTTTATATCTTGCCCTAAGCAGCTTTGGTTATTGCAATGTTGAGTTAGCTCAGCGAGGTGAACTGCTCTGGAGTGGCTGCCAAGGTTGGTCAGTTTGGTAACTGTTCCAATCCTTTCAGCATTGCCTGCTTCAAATACTGCTTTTCGTGGCTATAATTTCCAGTCATCTTGAGTTTGCCTTGGCACTGGATTCGGATGTGCCTGGAAAAGAGAATATAAGATCAACACAGCGCAGCTCTTCCAATTACAATCTTTTTCACGTGATATCGCTCTCCAGTTCCAAGAACTAACTCATAAAAAGTCAGTGAAATATGAACAGGACTTTGCTTTTGTGAGCAAACTATATGAAAAATGTGGTTTTGTATGAGATTTCACAACATGAAGGGATTCCTAAGGTGAACCATGCTTTATATGATCATGGCAAAACTGTGTGTTTTACCTGATGTAGCAATGTTTATGTTATTTCCTGTTTTGTAACAAACTAGGCGTGGATACTGTGGTATTGAAGAATCCAACAAACCATTGGTACAATTAGCTGTGATATACTAACATGGAATTCCACAAACTTCTTATTGTCTGAGCTCGTATTAAGCTGTTAGTTTACAACAGAGGAGCAGACGTCCAGTAGAGTATCATGTTTCAAGTGATCCTGGGGTAAGATGAAGTCGAAACCTTTAATTCCTTAGGCCACATGCTATGATATAATGGTATCAGGAGTATGTTTCTTAAAGGCACACTGACATAAGGATGGTAAGACACAGCACAACAGGATTTTATCCAGCACGTGGAATCTAGTTCCATAACCCAAAATAGTGTCAATAGAAAATTCAATGAAACTTTCACCAAAAATCAGCGAAGTAATGTTGTCCTATTTTGCTGAGCATCATTTCACAATGATTCTTCTGTTGCTGGTTTTTAAGTGGAAAGTTATTGCAATTTCTTGAGCTATCAGCTCTTCAATTAGAATTACTGGAAACAATTCTCCAGCACTAGCAGTGTCATTTCTGTTCTCTCCTTCTTAATCAGACTAATGATTCAGTTACCAAACCTTACATGTTGAAACGTTGATGCCACACTTTGGCAATTGCTTACATATATAATATCTTGATTACAGCTACAGCACAAGCTTGTATTTCCAATCCTCTTGGTCCTAATTCAGATCATGAATTGAATCTATCATTTTTTGTCTTTATTCTTTCATGGGATGTGGATGGGACTGGCAAGGGCCAACATTTGTTGCCCATCTCTAAATGCCATCCATTCCCATGGCTTGCCAGGGGGCAGTCAAGACCCAGTCATACGTAGGCCAAACCATGAATAGACAGCAGATTTCCTTTCCTGAAGGGCATTAGTGAACCAGGTAAGTTTTTTTTTAATATATCAATTGATAATAGCTCACTATTACCAACAATTCACTTTGAATTCCTGATTTTATGGTTGAACTTTAAACTCTGCCAGCTGCCTTGGTAGGATTTGAACTCACAACTCCATTGGGGCTCCCTGAAACACAGTGATATTACCACAATGCTACAATCTCACCTAGTAGTATGACCATGGGTTTCTGAGTGTAGCATTCCTTTGATTCTGGTCATACTAAAGCTTAGCAGACAAACGTATCCTTAGAATTATTTTTGTGGATCGTGCTGGACAGTAAAAGGCACAGAATGGTGTTTGTTTCATCAATGGTTGAAGTTAACTACACTGAAAAAGTAAATCTAATCCCACTGCTCCATTCTCCCCCCAAAGACCCATTCCACCAGCTAAAATAATTATCCAACTTTCCCTTTAAAAATACAGCAAATTCTGTTTCAAGTATTCCTTGTGTAATGCATGAAATGTCCCAAACATGCGTATCATCTCCTTATTTCTTGCCTCAATCTCTTAGCCCTACTTTTAAGTTTCTCGTATTTTGCAACAGATTTGCAAAAAAAAAAACTGTCTTTCCCAAGTTGTTCTATCTCTTCATAATATCTCTTCATAATTATAAAAACATTATTAAATTTCATCTTGCTGCAGCGGAAAGATTTCCACAACCTTAAATCATTTCTTCTAACAACAAATCATTTCTCAACCCTCACAACCCAGTGAATTTACGCTGTACGGTAACTGTTCTGGATGCATACTCCTTAATTAAGAGTTATGTAGCAATGTTAGGGGTACAGTCAGCAGAATGATACTATTACTGGGCTGGATATCTTGAAGTGGAGACTATTACTCTGGCAACATCAGTTCAAATTCAGCACTGGAAGAGTTTAAATTCAATTAATTAATCTGGAAATTAATTTAAAAGCTAGTCTCAATGAAAAATGATTACAAAGTTGTTGTTAATAATCTCATCTAGTTCACTAATTCTCCCTTTGGAGATGAAATCTGCCAACCTCACCTGGTCTGGCCCACATATGATAAGATCCAAAGCAATGAGTTGACTCTTAACTGCCCTTTTAGCAGGCCGCAGGGCTTATGAGAAAATGGGGATGGGTGATAAATGCTGGCTTTATTAGTGACATGTATTCTGATTGAATAAATTAAAACTTTAACAATGGGGTGCACAATAGTGGGCTTTGGGAATTCCCCATTATTCCTTATTACAATTCTGATGTTCTGCCATTATTACTGAACAGATCCGCATTCTACAGCCAATCTGAACAAAGGGACGGGTTCACCATAACTAGGAAGCTATTAACAACACTGATTAATTATTAATTTTTTTAGCTCCTGATTCTATGAGTTAATTATAGACCTGAGTTTCAATTGTCCAGGAAAGCGATTTAATTTTCTGAGTGCTCTTACACCAGTGCCAGTACACCCCACTTTCCAATTGGAACCGATTTATGATTTTTGCTTTATCACTTAATCTTCTGGTAATATCTACAGATTCTCTTATTCAAAACCTTTCTTATACATTCACATAAGCTCTGTGATGACTACTATCCTGAATATCTGTGATTCTAGGATGTTTCTGGAACACACTCGACAGCAAATTTATGAAAAGCACTCCCAGTCACTGGATGAGCATTCTTGTGCAAATTTCAGAGCAGATGGTTATAGCATACTCCATTAATCTGTCAGAGGACCTATACTATTCAACACTGACACTTCTACATTCACACCAGACACTGCAGTCATAAAAGCACTGTTGCACAGCATTCCTGGCAGGCAGCAGTGAAATCAAGACATAAATGGAGCATCTTTTACTCTGAAAAATAGGAATGATTTAGAACTATAATTATATAAAATAGATGTACTAATAAGTGGTACAAAAGCATCAACCCTTGACTACATCCATCATCGCATTGCATATGCCAATATTATATCCATAATACATATTTTGCATATATGTATAATATTTGTATATTATATAGAGCAATTAGGGATTGAGATATGGCTAATCTATTTTTCACTAACTTCTTTATTTTCTAGCTGACTTCCTATGTGGCCATTATTGCAGAGATGCAATTTGCCATCACAATCCATAATTGTTACGTGGGAGCATTACCATGCTCTGATCATTTTTTCTTCTCTGTCAGTCCCACATGCTCCACCCTAACCCACATTTTCAATTTATTCTGTGGGCTCTCCTCTTTGCCTTTTTGTGCTTAATCATTTGAGTTTAGTTTACATTTCATTTTTACATCTCATTTTAAATCATTTTCTCCAATTCTATCTTTTCTCTTATCATTGCTGTACATTTGAAATTAGATCCTTTAGATATCAGCATGGGAATACATTGAGGTGAAATTGCTTTGATTGCTTTTGCAATAGTAGCACTGGCATTATTTATTTCAAGTTGCTTATTATAGCAAATAATTTTAACAAGAGCATTAAAACATACGGCTGATATTCAAAAGTCTTTGTTTCTTGTTTAATTTGGCTCTTCCACACTTACTTCTCTCTACATATAATCGTCCATCATAGAGCCAATTCATACACTGGACTGCCTCATGATACCCACAAATGGCATCTTTTGGTCTCTACTCTCATCATTTTGTAGAGCTAATAAAATTGAACTGGGTTCTTCAACTTTTGTGGAAAAGAACTACGCATGGCATCAGCAGTGAGGTCTTTTAACTCAACCTACTTACCACCATTCACCAATTTACCAACCAACAAACACCAATGCCCAATGAGCAGTAGGCATTGTTATTTCTTAAAGAATGATCAGTATTAACTAAACAGTAACAGGTAACTAGCACCTAAAGACATCAAACTGGAACCGATAAAAACCAACAAAAGGAAAGCGTCGGACATTTGGATACATTATTGATAGCTTCTCCTTTATTCAATATTAATAAAGAGATTTATGAATATAATAAGACTATTGTTATATATAACATGTGAATCATGCATTGTCAATAACTAAACATCAATTTATCTTCTTTTATTCATTCATGGGATGTGGGCGACACTGGCTGGGCTAATATTTATTGCCAATCCCTAGTTGGTCTTGAAATGATATGAAAACTACTCTCTTTGTCTTTAGTATGCTGTGGGATTTATGTCTTTTATATCCCTGAAATTTATGGGCATGCATTGATACTCATGTTCTTGTCATTCTATCTATAATAAAGACTCACATTGAGTCCAATGAGGAAAAAGCTTGCAGAAATTCCTGATAATTTTATCCACGCATGATGAAAACTGTTTGCTAATTTATGTTAAGATCAAGTCACAAAACATCAGCATTCCTCTTTGAAATCCAGATCTTCTGGAAAAGGAGGTCAATAACATTCAATCAGCCTTGATAAACCCTCCAGTATTCTTTTTGTTACATGGAGATTGTTTGCCCCAGCATCAAGATCTTTAGACATTCCTGTCTTGAGACAGAAACATCCACAAACTACTTGGTTTACACAAGACAATGAGAACTAGGAGCAGGAGTAGGCAATTCAGTCCCTCACACCTGCTCTGCCATTCAATATGATCATGCCTGATCTCTTCTCAGCCTCAAATAACTTACAATAACTTCCTATTTCTTGTCTCATAGTTATTGATTTTACTCTAAGGTACATAAGACAATGACTGGAAAAAGGCCTAAATATTTCCCTTATGGGAATATCTTGGAATTCTGCTGGAAAACATTATGTTGTTTTATTTAATTTCCTGTCTCTCCCTAAGCCTCCTGTCTCCTCCATACTGCACCACCTATTTCCAAAAATCAACTGGGCATATTAGAGAGGTCAAATGGCCTACTCCTGTTCCTATTTTCTATGTTTCTATGTTCCAGGTATCAGACAGTGTTGTTCTCCAAATAATTGCCATTAGCTGCACAACAGTAGCCTCAGTTTCTACCCAACCCCTCTTGAGAGTCAATTGGCTCAGTTGGGCCGATCTACAATACAGAACGGTCTCCTCTACATTGGGGAGACTGGACGCCTCCTAGCAGAGCGCTTTAGGGAACATCTCCGGGACACCCGCACCAAACAACCACACCGCCCCGTGGCCCAACATTTCAACTCTCCCTCCCACTCTGCCGAGGACATGGAGGTCCTGGGCCTCCTTCACCACCGCTCCCTCACCACCAGACGCCTGGAGGAAGAACGCCTCGTCTTCCGCCTCGGAACACTTCAACCCCAGGGCATCAATATGGACTTCACCAGCTTCCTCATTTCCCCTTCCCCCTCCTCACCCCAGTTCCAAACTTCCAGCTCAGCACTGTCCCCATGATTTGTCCTACCTGCCTATCTTCTTTTCCACCTATCCACTCCACCCTCCTCTCTGACCTATCACCTTCATTACACCCCCATTCACCCATTGTACTCTTTGCTACCTTCCCCCACCCTCCTCCCTGACCTATCACCTCCATCCCCACCCCCACTCACCTATTGTACTCTATGCTATTTTCTCCCCACCCCTACCCTCCTCTCATTTATCTCTCCACCCTTCAGGCACTCTGCCTGTATTCCTGATGAAGGGCTTTTGCCTGAAATGTCGATTTTCCTGCTCCTCGGATGCTGCCTGAACTGCTGTGCTTTTCCAGCACCACTCTAATCCAGATCCTACAATATAGAGTGATACCAACGACCCAGGTTCAATCCCCGTAACAGCTGAAGTCCCTATGAAAGGCCTGATCTTCTCAACTTCACCCCTTGCCTGAGATGTGACAACCCTCAGGTTAAACCACCATCCATTACCTTTCTTCAATGAGTGAGCAGCCCGATGGTCCTCTGGGACTATGGTGACTTTACTTGATCCTGAGAGGAGGGAAGGGAGAGGTGTGGTTTGGACTATAGTGTAAATTAAGATTTGATGAAATCTATTGGAGTCAGACTTATTTATACTTAGAGGGAAACCTTGCTAATTCAGGACAGGCCATAAGTTAGTGGTAGAGTCTTTATCTCTAAACTCCCAGACGTAGGTCTCAGCTCCCTCCTCTGTAACTGGATTCTTGACTTCCTGATCCATAGACTGCATTCAGTAAGAATAGGCAACAACATTTCCTCCAGCATACTCCTCAACACTGTACCCTGCAAGGCTGCGTACACAGCCCCCTACAATACTCCTTCATACACTCACAACTGTGAGGGCAAATTCCACCCCAACTCCCGATGACACTTTCAACCTATTGGTTGAAAAGTTGGATCTGAAACAATGATGAGACATAATTCAGGAAATAGATTTAGTGCTTAGTGGCACCATACAGAGACAATAATCTCTCCATCAATGTCAGCAAAATAAAGGAGCTGGTCATTGACTTCAGGTAGAGGATTGGAGGGCACGCCCCTGTCTGCATCAATGATGCTGGGTCGATACCGTCAAGTTACTGGATGTGATGATCACCAACAATCTGTCCTGGCTCACCCAGGACGATGTGATGGTCAACAAATCGCATCAATGTCTGTAGTTCCTCAGGATTCTAAGGAAATTTGGCATGTCCACTATGACCCTAATCAATTTATATAGATGCCCCATAGAAAGTATCCTATCTGGATGCATCACAGTATGGTATGGCAACTGCTTTGCCCAGGACCACAATAAACTACACAGCCCAGTCCATCACACAAACCAGCCTTACACCCATTGACTGCATCTATATTTCCCAGTGCCTCAGAAAATCAACCAACACAATCAGAAACCCCTCCCACCCCAGTTATACTCTCATCCACCCTCTTCTATCGGCAGAAGATATAAAAGTTTGAATGTACGTATGAACAGATGCAAGAACAGTTTCTTCCCCGCTGCTATCAGACTTATGAACAGACCTCTCAAATGTTAATGTTGATCTCTCTCTCTCTCTCTCTCTCTGCACTTTCTCTGCGGCTGGAACACTGTGTTCTGCACTCTGTTCTGTTACCCTTATGCACTTTGTTCTGAATGATCTGCCTGGTAAATGGAATGTGGACATCAAAACACAAACACATCAGCTACAATCTTGTTGAATGGTGGAATGGACTCTGGTGAAAGGATCTGAATAGTCTATTTCTGCTCATATTTGGTATGTTCTTAAATCCAAATATTCTTCAAAGTTGAACTACAAAACTACAAAAGTTTTGTACAAACTTTGGTAGGTCCGTGTGACAGCACAGTCAACATCAGGTACACATCACACGAACAGTCACAGATACAAATCAAATTTTGAACATTTTAAGTCACACTGAGTTGCTATCACATTACACTAATCTACAATGTATCTATCATGCATTAAAAGTGATGAACGTATTAGAATATTTCATTTAAAAATCTATTGAAAATGTTTACATGTGGCTCAGTCAATGGGAAATACCATTATAAAAATGTCAACATGTATTTATAACATAATGTAC
Source organism: Chiloscyllium plagiosum (assembly GCF_037043375.1). Lineage (NCBI taxonomy): Eukaryota > Metazoa > Chordata > Chondrichthyes > Orectolobiformes > Hemiscylliidae > Chiloscyllium > Chiloscyllium plagiosum. The sequence goes on along the minus strand of NW_028270158.1, from coordinate 9,951,611 downwards.
ACCAATCAGAATAACAATCATAATAATAGCAGTTTAACATATACAGAACATCTGATGAATATTTTTGCAGCTGTTTCATCAGATCTCCCATTAATGAGGTCTCCTCCCTGATACTGCTGCCTGATTTATACTCGCAGATCTTGTTTTTATATTGATGCCTAATTGATGTGATTAAATCACCTCTTACCCACGGAACACCTACTCCACTGGCTGAGAGTGCACCAACAATTTGGTTCCTATCGCCTCCTCTCCCCCCCACCCCTCCCCAAACAACTCCCCACCTGGATTCTGCGACTCCCAACACTTTATTGGAAAATCAAGCACTGACCACTCCCTCCCCACCCCCAGCCATCTCCATTCAGCCCAAGTGCCCCATCCCATTTTGTGCTGAACTTCATGCATGCACTTCATGAAATTACATCTGTCTTCTTTGGGACTCCCCACAGTAACAGGACTACTAGCCCCCACATTCTCAGATAAAATACATCTACCATTGAAGGTCCTCCCTCCCTCAAAGAGCTTTTTGGAAATCCTTGTTTTACTGATACCTAATCTTCTCAACTATTCTCCTCCTTGTCCCCCACATTAACCTATCACTCCCTCATAACTTGGTCTCTCTGACATGACCCACAACTTGGCTTCCTTCCTCTATTGTATTTGCCAACACCACTCTCTTTCACAATTTTCCCTTCCGTCTCTCCTGTCATCCACTGTTTCTCCTTTTCTCTCTCTCTCTCTCTCTGTATGTCTCTCTCCCCCTCCCACTACATTCTGTAGTGTCTCCTACCTCTCTGCAACCTCAGTTATCCCTTTGCCTTGCAGCTCTATTTGGCCTGAATTCTATACTCAATCTTTGCTCTCCAACCATAATAGCACAGGTGGTCAGCTTGTGTCCTTTTGCAATAAAAAGATATTTTGATATTTTCTTTTCTCATGCCTTCTGGAGCCCTACAGAATGCTGAATTTAAGAGGAGTGGTGAGAATGACTTTCATTGAGATGAAAGCACCATGTGACTGAATGTTGCAGTAAGGAACCCTGGCAAAATTAAAGTCAATGGGAATCAGAGGGAAGAAGTCTTCACTATCCGGAGCCATATTTAGCAAAATGGAAAAAGGTTGTAGCTTTTGGAGGTCAATCATCTCAGATCCAGGAGATCCACAGGGAGTATCTTAGGCACAAGATTCTTCAATTGCTTCGTCAATTAATGTTCCTTGTTATCAATCAAGAGTGACAATGTTCGCTAATGATTGCATAGTGTCCAGTGCATTTTACGAAACCTCAGATATTGAAGCAGTCCATGTTCACATGCAACGAGAACTAGACAATTCCAGACTTGCTTTAGTAAGTGGTAGATAACATTTGTGGCTCTTAATTGCCAGACAATGACCATGTCCAACAAGAGGGAATCCAACTACTACTCTTTGATTGTCAGTAGCATTACTGTCACTGAATCATCTATTGTCAACTTAATCTTAACCCTAACCCATCTTGGGGGTTACCACTGACCAGAAATTAAATGGACCATCCACTTAAATATTGTAATTACAGAGTCTGTCTATTCTGTACTCAAAGTCTCCAAAGCCTATCCAATGTCTACAAGGCACAAGTTGGGAGTGTACTGGAATATGTGTCACTTGCCTGGATGACTACAATTCACAGGAAATGCAGCACCATCGAAAAAAAAAAGACCCTTTAATTGGTACATATAGTCATAGAGTCATAGAAATGTACAGCATGGAAACAGATCCTTTGGCCCAACTCACCATACAACATGTTTAATATTCACTCCCTTGCCGAAGCCAAACAATGGCAGCAGTGTGCAACATCTACAAGACAATCTGTGGGAACTTACCAGTTAATACAAACCTCTGAATCAGGAGCAGTGCAGGGCATTCAGCCCCTCAAACTTGCTCTGCTGTTCAATAAGATCATGGCTGTTCTGTTTGTAACTGAAAGTCTACATTCCCACCTATCCCCCCAATAACCTTTCATCCCCTTGCTGAACTGCAATCTATCTGCATGAAAATAAAACAAAGAACTGCAGGTGCTGGAAATCTGAAACCAAAGCAGAAATTACTGGAGAAACTCAGCAGCGTTAATGTTTCCATTCCAGTACAAGCTTTCTCCAGAACATTCTGATGAAGGCGGGTTTTGAGAAGATTTGTAGCTCAGGTTGAGGGTCTTGATGTAAGTTTTCTCATTGAGCTGGAAGGTTCATTTTCAGACATTTCGTCACCATACTAGGTCACATCTTCAGTGAGCCTCCAGACAAAGCACTGCTGATGATTCTTAAAGAGAAAATGCTGGAAAATCTCAGCAGGTCTGGCAGCATCTGTAAGGAGAGAAAAGAGCTGACGTTTCGAGTCTAACTGACCCTTTGTCAAAGCTAAAAAAAGGGAGAAATAGGAAGGTATTTATACGAGGCTGAGAGAAGGTGAGTCATGGCTCCAGAAGCAAAGGTAGCAATAAAGAGGTGATAATGACAGTGCATAGAGAGATTATAGGGAGATTAGGAGCTGGGAATGGCCAAGGCTGAAGCCAGTGCTGTGTGTCAAAATATGGGGGGCATGGGTGAAGCTGAGGCAAAATGGAAAACAGGCGAGAAGGGTAGCCGGAGGGAAGAGGAGAGGAAAAAGGTGATGAGAGAGTAGGGAAGCGAGAGAAAGAGAGACAATCAAGAAATAAGAGGTACAGAACACTGAAAAAATATTTTAAATAAAATAAATGAAATAAAATTATGGAGCAGAAGGAAAACAGAAGGGTCGAGATGGGATAATCATCTGAAGTTGTTGAATTCAGTGTTGAGACCGGCAGGCTGTAACGTGCCTAATCGGAAGATGAGATGCTGTTCCTCCAGTTCGCATTGAGCTTCACTGGAACACTGCAGCAGGCCGAGGACAGACATGTGGGCATGGGAGCAGGATTGTGTGTTGAAGTGGCAAGCCACGGGAAGGTCCGGGACCTGATTGTGTACAGACCAAAGGTGCTCAGCAAAGCGATCACCCAGTTGGCGTTTTGTCTCTCCGATATAGAGGAGACCACATTGGGAGCAATGAATGCAATAGACCAAATTGAAAGAGGTGCAAGTGGAACGCTGCTTAATCTGAAATGAGTGTCTGGGGTCTTGGGTGGTGAGAATGGAAGAGGTAAAGGGGCAGGTGTTGCACCTTCTGCGATTGCATGGGAAGGTGCCGTGTGCGATGGGAGAGGTGTTAAGTGTGATGGGAAGGTGCCGTGTGTGATGGGAGAGGTGTTTGGTGTGATGGGAAGGTGCCGTGTGTGATGGGAGAGGTGTTAGGGGTGATGGGAAGGTGCCGTGTGTGATGGGAGAGGTGTTTGGTGTGATGGGAAGGTGCCGTGTGTGATGGGATAGGTGTTAGGTGTGATGGGAAGGTGCCGTGTGCGATGGGAGAGGTGTTAGGTGTGATGGAGGAGTGGACTAGGTTGTCCTGGAGGGAACGATCTCTGTGGAATGCAGAAAGGGGGAGAGAAGGGAAGGTGTGTTTAGTGGTGGCATTGTGTTGGAGTTGGTGAAAATGGCAGAGGATTATTCTTTGCATGTGAAGACTGGTGGGGTGAAAGGTGAGAGCAAGAGGGACCCTATCCTTGTTCTGGGAGGGGAGGGAGGGGGTGAGGGTCATGGCGCGGGAGATGGACCGCTTGCTGTCGAGAGCCCTGTCAACAACTGATGAATCCTGCTTTCTATTCATATGTTTGGGTTTCTTTGGGTTGGTGATGTCATTTCCTGTGGTTATGTCATTTCCTATGGTGATGTCATTTCCGGTTCTTTTTCTCAGGGGGTGGTAAATGGGGTCCAAGTCAATGTGTTTGTTGATAGAGCTCTGGTTGGAATGCCATGCTTCTAGTAATTCTCGTGCATCTCTCTGTTTAGCTTGTCCTAAGATGTATGTGTTGTCCCAGTCGAAGTGGTATTCTTCCTTATCTGTATGCGAAGATACTAGTGAAAGTGGGTCATGTCGTTCTGTGGCGAGGTAAAAACAATGACTGCAGATGCTGGAAACCAGATTCTGGATCAGTGGTGCTGGAAGAGCACAGCAATTCAGGCAGCATCCGACGAGCAGCAAAATCGACGTTTCAGGCAAAAGCCCTTCATCAGGAATAACGGCAGAGAGCCTGAAGCGTGGAGAGATAAGCTAGAGGAGGGTGGGGGTGGGGAGAAAGTAGCATAGAATACAATAGGTGAGTGGGGGAGGAGATGAAGGTGATAGGTCAGGGAGGAGAGGGTGGGGTGGATAGGTGGCAAAGGAGCTAGGCAGGTCGGACAAGTCCAGACAAGTCATGGGGACAGTGCGGAACTGGAAGTTTGAAACTAGGATGAGGCGGGGGAAGGGGAAATGAGGAAGCTGTTGAAGTCCACATTGATGCCCTGGGGTTGAAGTGTTCCGAGGCGGAAGATGAGGCGTTCTTCCTCCAAGCGTCTGGTGGTGAGGGAGCGGCAATGAAGGAGGCCCAGGACCTCCATGTCCTCGGCAGAGTGGGAGGGGGAGTTGAAATGTTGGGCCACGGGGCGGTTTGGTTGATTGGTGTGGGTGTCTCGGAGATGTTCCCTAAAGCACTCTGCTAGGAGGCGCCCAGTCTCCCCAATGTAGAGGAGACCGCATCGGGAGCAACGGATACAATAAATGATATTAATGGATGCGCAGGTAAAACTTTGATGGATATGGAAGGCTCCTTTAGGGCCTTGGATAGAGGTGAGGGAGGAGGTGTGGGCACAGGTTTTACAGTTCCTGCGGTGGCTGGGGAAAGTGCCAGGATGGGAGGGTGGGTCGTAGGGGGGCGTGGACCTGACCAGGTAGTCACGGAGGGAACGGTCTTTGTGGAAGGCGGAAAGGGGTGGGGAGGGAAATATATCCCTGGTGGTGGGGTCTTTTTGGAGGTGGCGGAAATGTCGGCGGATGATTTGGTTTATGCGAAGGTTGGTAGGGTGGAAGGTGAGCACCAGGAGCCTTCTGTCCTTGTTACGGTTGGAGGGGTGGGGTCTGAGGGCGGAGGTGCGGGATGTGGACGAGATGCGTTGGAGGGCATCTTTAACCACGTGGGAAGGGAAATTGCGGTCTCTAAAGAAGGAGGCCATCTGGTGTGTTCTGTGGTGGAACTGGTCCTCCTGGGAGCAGATACGGCGGAGGCAGAGGAATTGGGAATACGGGATGGCATTTTTGCAAGAGATAGGGTGGGAAGAGGTGTAATCCAGGTAGCTGTGGGAGTCGGTGGGTTTGTAAAAAATGTCAGTGTCAAGTCGGTCGTCACTAATGGAGATGGAGAGGTCCAGGAAGGGGAGGGAGGTGTCAGAGATGGTCCAGGTAAATTTAAGATCAGGGTGGAATGTGTTGGTGAAGTTGATGAATTGCTCAACCTCCTCGCGGGAGCACGAGGTAGCTCCAATGCAGTCATCAATGTAGCGGAGGAAGAGGTGGGGAGTTCTGTGGCTAGTTGATATTCATGTAACCTGGTGGCTAGTTTTCTGCCTGTTTGTCCAATGTAGTGTTTGTTCCAGTTCTTGCACGGTGTTTTGTAAACAATGTCCTAGGACAAGCTAAACAGAGACACGCGCGAGAATTCCTCGAAGCATTGCATTCCAACCAGTACTCTATCAACACACACATTGTCTTGGACCCCAGTTACCACCCCCTGAGAAAAAGAACAGGAAACAATATCACCATAGTAAATGACATCACCAACCCAATGAAACCCAAACATATAAATAGAAAGCAGGAATCATCCCAGTCCACCCCAGTTCAACACCAGCTCCTCCAAATCGGCATAAGGTGTCACTCATTTAAGATAGAGATGACCAGAAATTTCTTCACTCAGATGGTAATGAATGTGTGGAGGTCTTTACTACAGAGGTCTGTCAAGGTTGGGTCATTCAGTATATTCAATGATCTAGATGAAGGAACTGAAGGTATTGTTAGGAAGTTTGCAGAAGACACAGAAGTAAGTGGAGGGCTGGGTCGTGTTAAGGAAGTGAGGAGGCTGCAGAAGGCTAGGAAAGTGGGCAAAGAAATGACAGATAGAATGCACTGGGGAGAAAATGCATTTTGGTGGGAGTTCTAGACTATGTTCCAAGTGGGGAACATAGTCAAGAAGGCTAGAATACAAAAGCAGAGATATATTACTGAGACCATATAAGGCTCTGGTCTGTCTGGATTTGTAATATTGCACGGTTTCAAGCCCCAAATTTAATGAAGGCCATAATGGCATTGGAGGGGGTCCAGAGGAGGTTTACGAGAATGTCCCGGGGTGAAGGGCTTGTCATGTGAGGATCAGTTGAGGACTCTGGGTCTATACTCGATGGTGTTTAGAAGGATGAGAAGGGATCTGATTGAAACATACAGAATACTAAGAGAGCTGGATAGAGTAGATGTGGAGAAGATGTTTCCACCAGGAGGAGAGACCTGGACCTGAGGACACAGCCTCAGAATGAAGGTCTAATCCTTTAGAATTGAGATGAGGAAGAATTACTTCAGCCGGGGGGGTGGGGAATCTATAGAATTCATTGCCATAGAAGGCTGTGGAGGCCAAGTCATTGGGTGTTTTTAAGATGGAGACAGTTTTCAATTAGTAAGAGAATCAAGGGTTAGTTAAGATTAAATTCCTTACAGTATGGAAACAAGTCCTTCAGCCCAACAAGTCCACACTGACCCTCCGAAGAGTAACCCACCCTATATTTACCCCTGACTAATGGTCCTAGCACTTCGGGCAATTTAGGATGGCCAATTCATCCTAACCTGCACATCTTTGGATTGTGAGAGGAAACCGGAGCACCTGGAGGAAACCCACACAGACACGGGGGAGAATGTGCAAACTCCACACAGACAGTCACCTGAGACAGGAATCAAGCCCAGGTCCCTCGCACTGTGAGGCAGCAGTGCTAACCACTTGAGCCACCGTGATGCCCAAGGAAAAGGCTTTGGTTGAATGGTCTTATGTTCAAGTCTGAGAGTTTAATCAGCAAGGGAATCAAAGGTTTTGGGGGAAAGTTAGGAAAGTGGAGTTGAGAATTATTGGTTCAGGCAGGGTCTCTTTGAATGGTAGAACAGACACGATGGGCTGAACAGCCTACTCCTGCTCCAGTTGGTCTATGGTCACCTGGTTTCCACCAAGGGAATGAAGATCTGAAGTGCACAATGTTTGGAACCTCATTTGTAAACATCTATGTAAACTCTGTCAGGCACCAGTGCAAAATTGCACCACTCATTCACAATGGCTTACGATATACAACACGATGTATTGTAGGTTTCGAGATAGGCCTGGTGTGTGTCAGAAGTTATGCTAAAATAGCACACACAGCTCTCAAAATAGATGTTATGAAAGCCAGTACTTTGCTTCCTATTAAGATGTCAATGCGACCACATAATCACTTTCTGTATGGTGTGCTTATTGCCTGCCCTTATCTAGCCTTACAGTAATGTACATTGGCTATTGTAAACAGCTCAGCAAAGCCAATGAAACTATGTGCAGCACAATACTCTTCCCAGGCCCTTCTGTGCCTTGTACCCCATTATGATAAAAAATAAAAATGCATTTAAATAACCTTATTTACTTAATCCTCTCCCGCTACAGTGATTATCTGTGTGGTTTTCCTTGTTGGCTCAGACACACAGAGAGCTCTGGGCAGCTCCCTGATGCCCTGTGCGCCTCACTTTAACAATTGGCCACAAAAGCTGCAATTTGCAATATTGTCGAGCTAAAAATGCAGTGCAGCTGCTTTTACAGATTAGAGAATGAACCCCATGTGGGCTGCTGAGAGCTGTTTCCCTGACTCTGCACCATGTGATCGACAATTTTTGAAACAAAAACAAATGTTGCTTGCTCAGAATGTGAGGATGGTCATTGAAAGCTAAATTCTCCCTACAAATGGTCTTCAAAAAACCCATCAACACAAGGGTTCAAGTATTTTTCAAGTTACCTTTTTCTTCCAGGGCTGACTGTATTTGAGAGGTTCCTTTTAATTACGAGTTAGTGGTGATAACATAGGATCTTTGTCCATGACAGGACTATCCAACAGTGTAATCGAACTAGCTGCTGAGCTCAATTAATAAAATGTATTGCACTGATTACAAGATACTGTTTCCCAATAAATTTCTATGTTCCTGTGAATTGCCCATTATCAGGAGAATTGTGTTGTGCTTGAGGTGAGTGATTTGTCTTTTCTCTGATGTCCTTATGCAAAACTGTGGGACTGAAGCAGCCAACCGCTCCACACTCTGTAAATTTGCAGGTTTAAGGAGCTTTTGGGTTAGATTAGATTACATTAGATTAGATTATTGCCACATGTTATTGCCACATGTTAAATTGCTGGGCCAATCCATGACAGTATTGGTAGGGGTGACTACCACACAATCCTTGTGGAGACAAAGTTCCCCTCTTCAAGTTGAGGATAGCCTGGCACTATCACCATGCTAACTGGGACAGACTTTGAACAGACCCGGCAACTCAAGACTGAACATCCATGAAGTGCCTCGGGTCATCAGAAGCAATAGAATTGTAAGTGAGCAGGGCACTACCAGTGAGAATCTCCCTATATGCCCAGCCGTTCTGTGCCCTCAAAATAGCGATGGACAAGGTTGGGACTGTCTCCCATCTCCTGCTGGAATGTGCCTTTGCAAAGGACATCTGGAGAAAGATGCAGTGATTTTTTTTGTCGAGGTTCATCCTGAGCAACTCCGTGCTTTACGGACTGTTCCCTGGGCCGCGCACTGAGACAAACATCAACTCGGTAAAAGACGCTCTTTGGTCTGCCTGAAACTTGTCGGTCTACCACAGCAAGAAGTTGACCCTGGCCAAGTACTGCAAACTGGCACATTCCAAGGTCCAGGACTACGTGCTGACGGATGCGCTAAAGTTTGGGGCAGCTGCCGCCAAGGCGCAGTGGGGAAAGACCACTGTCTGAGGTCTTCCTGCTGAAGGTAAATGGTGGTCCATTCAGTTATCGGACCCTCCTAGTGCCTCAAATATACAGAAATATTAGTATTGTGTGCGTAAGAGAAGTCTTTGGCTTTTTGGATAGAGTCAAAGTCCAATGTTTGTTTGTTTCTTTGATATGTCACTATACAGAACCGAACTGCGTTTATGACTATGCATGTATACGACAATATTATTTACAAATAAAGTATACTACAAAATAAAAAAAATCTATTCAATAATAATCTATCTCCTCATAGCCTGACGTAGCCTCCCATTCTACTGTTATCATCAAGCTGTATGGATCAGGCCTATTTCAAATTAAGAGTGAAGGAAGGGCAGGCCAGAGCAGCACCAGGCATATCTAAGGATGAAGTCTCAACCTTTAGAATTTACACACAGGATTGCTTGCATGTTAAGCATCACGAACAGCATTATGTGATCCACTGACTAACAGATCAGATTTAAGATCTGCAGTCCTGCCACATCCAGTTGTGAACGCTGGTAGAGAATTGAACAACTAACAGAAGGTGGAGGCTCCATAAATATCCCCAACTGCAATAATAGGACAGGCAAACACATCAGTTGCAGGAGGCAAGGCTGAAGTATTTGCATCCATCCCCAGGGGTGTTCAGAATCACATATGTCATTGTTCATTACCAATTTGATTCACTCCACATGATGTCAAGAAATGGCTGAAGGCATTGGATACTGTAAAGATTCTGGGCCCTGGCAATATTACAGCAATAGTACTGAAGACTTATGCCCCAGAACGAGCCATACCTCTGACCAAGTTGTTCCAGTACAACTACAACACTGGCATCTACTTGGTAAAGTAGAAAATTGCCTTAGTATTGTTATGAACCCCTTGGGAAAGTGTACTAATATTCAAGCCCCTCAAGCCCCAGAATCATCACAAAAGTTAAAAATGTAATCAAAGTCCCTGTCTGACGGACTCCGTGAAACGAAGACGCTGAGTAGATTTTACTTAACAAGAGCTGCTACTTATTATGAATAAATAAATTCTAACCACAAGGAAATAACTACACACCAGCAACATATGGCTTACTAGTTAAAATTCCAACCCCTGTTAAAAACTCCACATGGTCATACAAAAAGAAAAGGGCAGACAAAAAAAAAGTGGGTGTTATGAGTGGAGGGAAAATTACGAGGGAATCAAAGTTCAATAGCTCCAGTTCATGGACTTAGATAACATCTTCTTTGTTCTTTGCAAGACCTACTTCCATCCAAATTCTCAGCTCTTTGATGAACAGACATTAATTGATTGGTTCTCAGTCACTGGTTAGACGCAATAGCTTATAGCAAATGGTGGGAGAGAGTATCAGATTGCTTCCAGGCTTAAGTTAACCGCCTGCACTTGCAAGTTACAAAGTAGGCCACACGCCAATCCAACTTGAAAATATATCACATTTATTCAATGTGTTGCTGCGTCAAAATCTTGAACCTTCTTTCCTTCCTTCTAGCGCTCTGGGTGTTCTTGCACACCAAGGTCTGCAGGAGTTCAAGAAGGCGGCTCAGCCCCACCTCATCCAGGGCAATTAAGGATGAAAGATAGATGCAGCGATGCCCACATCCCATGAACAAATTAAAAAAAAGAATGTAGTGGTATGCTTGATGATAGTATCAGCACAAATAAACATGAAAGAGAAACCACAGGTACAGCTCAGAAAAACAAACAAAGGCCAATTAGGAGATAGATGTTGTTCTCATGGCTAAAGGGATAAAAAAGTACAGGGAGAAATTGGAAACCGGGACTGATCAGCCATGATCATCTAGAAAAGCAGACCAGGTTTGAAGGGTGGAATGGCCTACACTGTTCCTATTTTCTATGTATTAGAATTGTATATTATGGGATAATTTGTGTTTATTTTAATATCTTTATTATCACTGACAATTAGCCAGTGTGATGTAGAACCAGACAGCAGGAAATAGGGTGGCACAGTGGCTCAGTGATTAGAACTGCTGTCTCACAATGCCAGGTACCTGGGCATTGATTCCACCCTGTATGGAGTTTGCACATTCTCCTCGTGTCTGCGTGGGTTTCCTCCCGGTACTCCTCTTTCCTCCCACAGTCCAAAGATGTGCAGGTTAAGGTGGATTGGCCATGCTAAATTGCCCACAGTGTCCAGGCTGGGTGGATTAGCCATGGGAAACGTGGGGTTACAGCGATAGGGTACGGGCATGGGTCTGGGTGGGATGCTCTTCAGAATGTCAGTGCTGACTGAATGGGCCTGATGGCCTCTTTCTGCACTGTCGGGATTCTATGAATCCAAGAAATGCCCACTGGACAGCCTATTGTCAGGCTTCAGTTGATGCCTCTGTAATTCCACCCTTCTGCTGGTCTTAGATAGTCAAGGCAAATCCAGATATTCTGAATGGGTGTAAATTCTGAATATAGTCTCACTCCCACGCTCAGTCGTGCAGAATTATTTGTGCCCAGATTTCATGATTGACAAGGAGAAAGGCGTCAAAAAGGCTGCAGATGCTGGAATCCAAAGTAGACAGGCAGGAGGCTGGAAGAAGACAGCAAGCCAGGAGCCTTCAGGAGGGAGAGAAGTCAACATTTTGGGTGTAACCCTTCTTCCAGGTCTGAGCGTTTCTTGGTTTCGTTGTCAGTGAAACACCAACTGCGAAAGTAAATCGAATCCTAAGCCAGATTCATGTTGCTGCAGACATCCTCACCAGCTTCAGGACTAGCCCCTCACGGGCAGGAAAGGGAAGGGCTTCCTGTCAATGGCTTCACTGACTGAACAGCTCCCCAAGGCCTGTGAGCATCCAGTGTGACCTAAACTAAAGCCATCAGCTGGTCACAGCTTGGTACCAGCTCAGCTCTGCCAGTCACTTATTCATTTGTGTGCAGTTAAACAGCTGGTAAGTCAGTGGAAGTCTTAGCAGCCAGAAACTGAACAAGATTAATCGTGTTCATTTAAGCATGGGTTCACAGTGGCTATATTCATAGACTGGGGATGAAGGGAAGTTTGACACAATTGTGAAGGTGTGTGCAATGCCAGATCCAGAAAGGAACAGGGGAGCAACCAAGATTTATCATTTTGCAGACTTAACTCTGCAAAAAGGTTCTCTAAATTCACACACTGTAATGCTCAATTGACAGCCTGACAAAATGGCTCATGTTCTTGATTGAATGTTTAGATTAGATGACCTACAATATGGAAACAGGCCCTTCAGCCCAACAAGTCCACACTGACCCTCTGAAGAGTAACCCACCTAGATCCATTCCCCTATCCTATATTTACCTATGACTAATGCACCTAATGCTGTGGGAAATTTAGCATGGCCAATTCACCTGACCTGCACATCTTTGGATTGCGGGAGGAAACTGGAGCAAACCCACACAGACACTGAGAAAATGTGCAAACTCCACACAGACAGTCACCAGAGACAGGAATTGAACCCAGGTCTCTGGCACTGTGAAGCAGCAGTGCTAACCACTGAGCCATCATGCCATCTGAATACTTGCCATACAAACTCAAAACTAGAAGCTACCTCAGTGATGAGAGTTGATGTTATAGTTGCTTGAACATATCGTCCCTCCATTAGTCTTGTTGTGCATGTGCTCAATTGTCATGTTCTGCACCCTGGTCAAAAATACAATCTCTCTCACTTATGCGTTTCTCAGTCTTATGCTGAACTCACACGCTGTTTGTCCTTTTCAACAGGCTAAAGGTCGTACAGCATGATCAGTTTGTTGATTTTCCTGCCCATTCCTCTCCTGTTGAAATAGCTAATCTCCTACTGCCACTTGCCCTCTTAGGCCACCAGTTCAACATAACAGGCCCATAATCCAAAAGCACTATGCAGTAAATTGCAGGCAAGTTAAAGGTATCCATCACACCCAACACATTGGAAACAATCAGGCCTCAGAGCCGGCTTGCTTTCCAATTGGGAATATTTGGATGATTTTCAGTTTGAATCTTATGTTTTAAATCAAATGAAATAATTTGCTTTAATTCATTCTGGGGCTGGTAACACTGGAACTAGCCTGTAGTTTATGGCTATGTTGTGGAACCATACAAAACAACTGGGCTTGTAAACAGAACATATTGCTGAGATATTTTTAGATTATGAATGGCACTGCAGACCTATTGCTGTGTGATTGACTCATTGATTTCACAACCACACAGACCTGTTTTAAAAAATTTGATGCGAGACAGAGTGAGACTGAATGAATAAGCAGGATTTAAACGGAGGGCAGACAGAGATAATGCAGATGAGGAGTGAACAGAATTAATCCACCGAAGGGTAGATTCCATGTTTGGATAGTCAGGGCCAGCAGAGAGTCAGTTAAGTGGGCATTTCAGCCAATTTATAAGAGGCATGATTAAGCAGCAAGAAAAACAAATGTTTTTGCACATAAAATTGCAAGAGTCTCATTACAGATGCAGATTTATGTTAATGACTGCCAGCTGCAATTTTCTTGCCTTTTACCAGCGCTGCACACCCAAACAAAAAGGAGGGAAGCATGTTTTGGTCTTTGACTCAGATTTTGCAGTGAGGGTGTAGTCACAAGTGGCTAAATCTGAAAGCTGAGCTCAGCCAAAGAGCATGCTGATTGCTTGCATTTTTCTGTGATATACTCACTGTTATTACTGTTTATACTTCCAGGTGCAGGGAGCGACAGAACCTGGGAGTCACAACTCGGGTCAAATGTTAAAGCGATGTGGACATTTAAAGGGACACAAGAGAACTGGGAGTCGAGCATGACTACAGCTTTTGGAAAAGTCCACAAGGTGTTTCAACACTGTCAGCCTGTGATTGAAGTACGTTCGTAAGGGACACTGGCCTCAAAGTGTTAACTCTGTTCGCCTCCTCACAGAAGTTGCCAGACCTGCTGTGTTCCTCCAGCACTTCCTATTTTTGTTTCAGATCTCCAGAATCCGCAGTTCTTTGTTATATTTATCTACCCATCACAGGGTAAATGGTGGCACGGTGGGTCAGTGGTTAGCACTGCTGCTTCACAGTGCCAGGGACCTGGTTCAATTCCAGCCTCAGGTGACTGTCTGTGTGGAATTTGCACATTCTCCCCGTATCTGCGTGGGTTTCCTCCCACCAACCAAAAATGTGCAGGCTAGGTGAATTGGCTGTGCGAAATTGCCCATAGATTAGGTTATTAGTTAGGGGTAAATAAAGGGTAGGAAAATGGGTCTGGGTGGGTTACTCTTCGGAGGGTTGATGTGGACTTGTTGGACCAAAGGGCCTGTTTTCACACTGTAGGAATTCTAATTCTAAATGCCGAGAGGATGTTTCCCCTCATGGCATAGACTCAGAATAAAAGGGGTGCCAATTTAAGGCTGAGATGAAAAGGAATTTCTTCCCACAGGGGGATTGTGAGTCCATGCTATGGAGGTTCATTGTGTCTATTTAGGGCTGAGATAGGTAGATTCTCGACCAGTCAGGGAAAGGCAGGAAAATGGATGGAAGGAATGCCACGATCCTCTTGGCTGGCAGAGCAGGCTTGAGGGGCCAAATGGCCAACATCTGTTCCTCTTTCTTCTGGTCTTAAAGCTAAGACTTAATGTCACAGCCTCTCATGGGAATTGGAGCCGCTAGTGTCCTGGTAAAGTAAGTTTGATCTGTCTTGTTCCTGGGATGTGAGCATTAATTGCAAGCCTGGCATTTGTTGCCCTGAAACTAAGTGTCATTGAACTGAATGGCTTGCTTGGTTACTTCAGAACAGAGTAAAACATCAAGCACATCACTGTGGGTGTGGAGTCTCATTTAGACTAGACCTCCTGTAAGGATGGCAGGTTTCATTTCCCAAAGGACATTGGTTAAATCCTTATGGACCAGGACAGACCCCCTCAAACCATTTCAAGAAAGTAGCCCACACCCTAGTTGTTTTAAGCATATGTAAAGTGGATATTCCAGGGGTGATACAGCTGCTCAAACAACTTACTTTTAAACAAAACACAATTTATTTACAAGATTACCAAATGAAACACAAACAAATGAGAACAGAATACAGAATAACTTAACCTATCCGAAAACCTAACAGATTACCCCAACTTAATGATGCTGTTCCAAATACTTGCAACAATCCCCATAAACACCCCTTGGCTCAAAAGGTAAAATCAAACACAGTGTCTTACGGGAGAGATGTCAGAGAGAGGGAGGATCAGCATGGACCTGCTTCTTTGGTTCCAGCAGCCTCACAACCGACTGCCTGCTAAAACCAAACCAAACCAGGGGAATGCTGAGCTGGGAGAACTAGCCAGTTTCATTGTGCAAGTTGTTTTAACTTGAAAGCCTTTTGTCTGAGGCAGTTTCTGTTAGCTATAATCAAATTGGCCTTAAAACCCATTCAAGCCTAGACCTTTCAGAATCGCTGCTTTTACAACTTCTCAAAACAAAAAGCCAAGGGCGGCAGAACCTTGTTAAAGGAGCAGCATCATCACAAACCAGATGGGTTTTAACAACAATTGATCATAGTTGGCACCATGTCTGAAACTAACTTTATATTCATGATTTATTAATTAGAAATTAAATTCCACCAAACTCCTTGGTAAGGTTTAAATCAATGTCCCAGAGGATGAGTCCGGGCCTATGAATTATAAGTCCAGTGGCATTACCACTCTTCTACCATCTGCCCTTCCACTAATACACCACTTTATGTTGGCATCAGTCTATGGCACTATGGTGTAAACCTGATCTGCCTGCCATCCCTCTGTTGGTCTGTTAAGAAGGGTAGATATTTGGAGACTTATCTCGTGACTCCCAGAAGGGGGAAAGATATTGACCCATAGAGACCGAAACATAGACACCTGGAATGAAGGGCGGTGGGGAAATATCACATGCAGGAACAACCCAGAAATTGTTCATTCAATCTGTTGCACAAGGCAATCGAAGTGCAATGGTGGCAGGTTCAGGCAAGAGAACATAGAGACATCGAGCAGTGTCAGGGTTTCCTGTCACAGAATAGTGCAATCTTCCAAACCCACAGCATCAAGTCCAGGGTGAGATTTCCACCTAAACACAGCATACGGGAATGATGAGTTCAGGCGTACCTAGACAGAGTCATAGTCATGGAGTCATAGAGGGCTACAGCTCAGAAAAACATTGACAACTTTCCAGAAAGAAAGAAATATAGATCTTAAGACTAAAGAATGTGGGGAAAAAGCAGACTGAGTTGGATGATCACATGGAATATTGGCAGAGTACACTTGGTGGGCTGAATGGCCTACTCCTGTTTCTATAATCTATATTCTATGTTTCTTATATTTTTTCTATTCATTCATGGGATGATGATGTATCTGGCTAAGCCTGTATTCATTGCCCAACCCTAATTGCCCAGATGGCAGTTAAGAGTCTGCCACATTGTTATGGGTCTAGAGTCACATTTAGGCCAGACCAGGTAAGGATGGCAGTTTCCTTCCCAAAAGACATTCGTGAACCAGATGGGTTTTTCTGACAATCAACAATGGATTTGTAGCCATCAAGTCTTAGTTTTAAGACCAGCTGATCTGACCATCCCATTTATACTCTCCTGTAACCTAAGGCTATCTTCCTCAATATTTACCGCCTGTCTAATTATTGTCACACCAGCAGCCTCACAGAGCAGCTTCTGAAGAGACATTATGATGTCATCATGGGTAAACCTGAGATACTTGGCCTTATACAGGGGTACATTTTATAAACCAGATCGAAAATCAGAGGATACAAATTTAAGGTAACGGGGTGCCATTAAAGATGTAAATATAAATTGCGGAATTTTAATATCACAAAAGAGTCTGTGGATGTGGGTCAGTTTTTCAAAGCAGATCGGAATTTGGGTACTAAAGGTTACTGTAAACATCCCCGTAGTGTTAATGGATGGAATACTTATACAGCTGAACTTACAACAGACCATTTGACCCAACAAGTCTTGTTGGGCCGAAGGGCCTGTTTCCACACTGTAGGGATTCTAAGTCCACACCAATCCTCTGAAGAGTATCCAGACCCATTCCCACACCCTATTATTTTACATTTCCCCTGACTGAATGCACCTAACCTACATTTCCCTGAACACTACGGGCAATTTAGCACGGCCAACTAACCTAACCCGCATATCTTTGGACTGTGGGAGGAAACTGGAACACCAGGAGGAAACCCACCCAGACACAGGGAGAACATGCAAACTCCACACAGACAGTCACCTGAGGCTACAATGGAACCCAGGTCCCTGGTGCTGTGAGGCAGCAGCACTAAGCACTGAGCCACTGTGTCGTGCTTTGACTTCAGAACAGATGGTTCAAGGTCACTGTTCTGAAGAACAAGTAGTTCAGTTCAGCAGGGAGAACATTTTCTTCCAGCAGGAGAAGCAAGCTTTTAGTTCAGGGGAACCAGTCGTGCTAACTTCCAACATCCAAGTCATTCTTATGTGGAGAGATAGCAACCCCAATGGCAACCCTAATTTGTGCCAGCCGGCCAATACAATGTGATGGGATGGGCAAACAACTGAGAAGATGTTGTCTCCAGCTTCTGGCCCCATCGCTGGGGGCTGTGTAATGCCAGAAAAATTCTGGCTTCAGTGTCAGATCCAGGAAGGCAGCCTGGGGAGGAAGCAGTGGCTGAAGGATTGAGGCGTGAAACAGAGTTGGCAGCATAGACACAAGCAGCATCTGCCTCGAGAGGCTGTTTGAGATATTTGTCTTGGCAACACCCCCCCAACCCCACCCAGAATGGTTTAACTGTAATTTTAAGGTAACGTCCTTTTGTTATGCACTTCCCTGGTGGAGAGGTTTAGCTTTATCCAACCTATCAAATAACATGATTGTCTTAAACACCTCAATTAATCTATCTCTTAATCTTTTATACTAAAGGGAATGCTTGCCTAGTCTATGCAACTTGTCCTCGTAATTTAACTGTACAAATAGAAGTTGTTGTAGCTAATGGTGCACGATTCATTGAGAAATGATTTGCAGTTTGCATCTTGGACCTTCCTGGTATTATGTATTGTGCTGACGCCGTTTAAATTTAAATTAATTTGATTCTTGAACGTGTTCGTTGTACAAAGTCTGTTTATAATGAAAAACCGTAAGCTGCTGCAGTCTACTTGGATGAGTTATAGTAGTGATTGATGTGTCACCTAACTGCGACACAGTCCTATGTCCTTACTGCATAGGAAGTATTTAATAAGTGGTATGAATAATGAGCACCAGACTGTTTGGAGAGACACTTAGGCTTAAGAAGGTAAGTCTTCTGACACCCAGTGACAGTGCCAAGCTGTTTTTCCAGACTCCATTATGATAATTAAAGCCATACACATGTGACATGCTATTAGACATTCTGCATAGTCTCAGTAACTCAATTTCAGAGTCTTAGCAGGCATACCAATGATGTAAATAGTTAAATAAATATATATTAAAAAATTAATTAAAGTCAGCAACACTCCCATTTCTTTAATTGGATTGAGATTCCACTTGCTTATTTAGTTTGTTCCTTTTTTGACTGTGAGAATGCAATCTAGGAATATCCATATTAATATTTGCTGTCCAAACAGCAATGCAGTCTAACAGGTTACCTACACATTATAATTATAACTGCCTGTTATCACTCATTCGATAGTACGAAGGTCTGGCAAGTTCTAGAACAGGTAAGTGGTTCATTCTGACACCTGACTGTTTAAAGGTTAAAATCACCCTTATTGTGGATTTGTTAAGTGAATAAATATTGTATTGGACGGCTGAGGGGGATAAATGTCCTGTTAGACTGCATTGCTATTCTGGCAGCAAACATCAATACTGATCTCCCCAGATTGCAAAAATTAGGAACAAACTGGAAAAGCAAGTGCCAAATCTCAGCAATACCTGACTTATACAGTTAGAAAACACACAACACCAGGTTGTAGTCGAACAAGTTTATTTGGAAGCACTAGCTTTCAGGTAAAGGAACAGCACTCCAAAAGCTAGAGCTTCCAATTAAACCTGTTGGACTATAACCTGGTGTTGTGTGATTTTTAACTTTGTCCACCCAGTTCAACACGGGCACCTCCAAATCATGATTTATACAGGCAATTGTACATATGGTGAATTCCAATCTCACCTGGGGAGTATATATACTCAGCAGGGTTAAGGTCCATTTCCATAAGGTAAATGAGAACATTTAGGGATGGGTGACCATAATATGATAGACTTTAACATTATTGTTTGAAAGTGAGTTAGTTCAATCTGAGGCAATTGTGACTGACAAAGGAAGTATTGTATAAGATTAATAGAATAGGCTTATAAATTGTCTCCTAATTGGAATGGAAATGGCAAAGAGATGTTAAATAAATATAAAATAAATATCATGGGCAAAGCAAACCCAAAGTAATAAAAGACATCAGCAAGAACCTTCAAATATTTCAGAAAGAAAGAAATGTATTTCCACAATGCCCTCTATGGCCTTGGGGAGATCCCAAACCATTTCACAGGAACTGAAGGACATTAGAAGAGCAATCGTTGTTGTAGGCAATACAGCAGCCAACTTACACACATCAAACTTTGATAAACAGCAGTGAACGAAATGATTTATTGCTAGTTTATTAGCATTGGTTGAAACATCAATATTGGCCAAGGCACTGAGGATATCTCCCTTGCCTCTTTTTGAAATAATGGCACGTGGGCCTATTATATCTACCTACAAGAGCTTCTGTTCAGCACCTGCACTGAAGGACAGCACCTTCCTCAATGCTAGAACTGGAATGTAAGACCAACATTTGTTTTAAAAGGTTAACTCAGAATAGATCCACCCATGGTGGGGTGAGCTGATCTGTTGTGATTGTGAAGTCATGCATCTTAAGAGGTAACAATGACTATTAACTAATGGGTGGCACCCACTTATTTCCCATCCCTAGTTGCCCTTGAGAAAGTGGGAATGAGCTGCTTTCTTGAAGGGTTGCA
The DNA here is from genome assembly GCF_037043375.1 of Chiloscyllium plagiosum. NCBI lineage: Eukaryota > Metazoa > Chordata > Chondrichthyes > Orectolobiformes > Hemiscylliidae > Chiloscyllium > Chiloscyllium plagiosum. The sequence goes on along the minus strand of NW_028270158.1, from coordinate 9,931,787 downwards.
GTCAATGTGCTGTAGGTAGACCCATACTGCCACTACAGAGGGAATTCCAGGATTGTCACCCAGCGACAGTGAAGGAATGGAGATATATTTCCAAGTCAGAATGGTGAGGAGCTTGGAGGGGAACTTGCAGGGGGTGATGTTCCTATGTGTTTGTATCCTTTGTCCTTTTGGATGGTTAAGTTCGTGGCTTGATGGTAATGGTTGAGGTTTCAGATTGTGCTGGAGTACAATTCTGCTGCTGTTGGTGGCCCAAAGCACATCATGGATGTCCGGTTTGTAGATCTGTTCAAAGTCTGTTCTATTTAACATGGTGATGATGCAACACGACACGATGGACGGTACTCTTAATGTGAAAGCAGGATATTGTCTCCACAAGGACGATGCAATGGTCAATTTTACCAATACTGTCATGGACAGATGCATCTGCAGATTGATAAGAATGAGGTCAAGTACTTTTCCCTCTGGTTGGTTCTCTTACTACCAGGTGAACATTGAAATCCCCCACCCACAATATATTTTTTACCCTTGTCACCCTCAGGGCTTCTTCCAAGTATTGTTCAACATAGAGGAATACTGATTCATCAGCTGAGGGAGGATGGCACATGGTAACCAGTAGGAGATTTCCTTGCCCATGTCCAACCTGATGCCATGAAACTTTTTGAGGTCGAGCGTCAATGTTGAGGACTCCCAGGGCAACTCCCTCCCGACTGTATCCCACTGTGCTGCCATCTCTGCTGGGTCTGCTCTGCTGATGGGACAGGACATATTCAGGGATGGTGATGGTGGGGCCTGGGACATTGTCTGTAAGGTATGATTCTGGACTAGACTATGTCAGGCTGTTACTTGATTCATCTGTGAGACAGCTCTCCCAATTTTGGCACAAGCCCCCAGACGTTAGTGAGGAGGACTTTGAAGGGACAACAGGGCTATTTCTGCCGTTGTCTTTTCCAGGGGTTTAATTTCTTTGTTGAGATTTCATAACAATTGATTCGACTGAGTGGCTTGGCAGGCCATTTCAGAGGGCTGTTGAAAGTCAACCGAATTGCTGTGGGTCTGGAGTCACATGTAGGCCAGACTGGGTAAAATTGACTGATTTTCTTCCCTGAAAGCATTAGTGAGCTTTTCCCCCCAATAACTGGCATTGTGTCAGTAGATTCTTAATTTTTTTTCCCTTATTGATTTCAAGTTCCACCATCAACCCTGGCAGGATTTGAACACAGGGCCCCAACTGATTGATAATCGAGCACTAATATACCAGACCATCACCTCCTCAGCAATGTTATTGTAACTAACCAGATATAAGCTTATGCAATCTGTTATTTTGCAGTTATATGATAAACAATAGATCGGTGGAGTGTGGGGTGACAAAGGGATTTTACAGCTTCGAGAGAAAGTGAGGGCTGCAGATGCTGGAGATCAGAGCTGAAAATGTGTTGCTGGAAAAGCGCAGCAGGTCAGGCAGCATCCAAGGAACAGGAGAATCGATGTTTCGGGCATAAGCCCTTCTTCAGGAAACCTAAAATTCTTCACGATTTTACAGCTTCCATAGGCCCAAGATCTACACCACGAACATTGATTTCCCCATTGGCCCAGAAGCACTCATGGCTTTAAACTTCCATGAATGCAGGTAGCGAAGCAATTTCCTTTTCTCCAACTGGACTATTAATAAGGTGAGCATTTCCACATACTACACTTGGAATACTGTGTTCAGTTCTGATTGCCTCATTATAGGAAGGATGTGGAAGCTTTAGAGAGGGTGCAGAGGAGATTTACCAGGATGCTGCCTGGACTGGAGGGCATGTCTTATGAAGAAAGATTGAGGCTTTTCTCATTGGAGCGAAGAAGGGTGAGAGGTGACTTGATAGGTGTGTACAAGATGATGAGAGGCATAGATAGAGTGGATAGCCAGAGACTCTTTCCCAAGGTGGAAATGGCTATCACGATGGGGCATAATTTTAACGTGATTGGAGGAAGGTATAGGGGAGATGTCAGAGGTAGGTTCTTTACGCAGAGAGTGGTGGGTGCGTAGAATGCATTGCCAGTGCTGGTAGTAGAGTCAGAAACATTAGGGACATTTAAGCAACTCTTGGATAGTCTCATGGATGATAGTAAAATGAAGGATATGTGGGTTAGTTTGATCTAAGAGTAGGATAAAAGGTTGGCATAATATTGAGGGCTGAAGGGCCTGTAGTTCTATGTAAACTGCTGCTATACTCAAGTATGTGACTTTTAAGCCAAAAACATATTCACAGTTAATAGATTGTCATTTAATTTGAAAAAGTTGTATGGATTACAGAAGATTGATTGTAGTAAATCTAATCTAAGAAGATCCTAGCAAAATGTGGTACCAACTTCTGGCACGTCATATAACAGCCTTTCTACTCAAATCTATAGAGTAGGACTTGACCCTACAAATGATTCAGAGGTGAGAGCATTACAACCTTGCCGTAGCTAACACTGTATCCTCACAATCAACATAGACTTTGCCTTGAGACAAGAGACACATTCTAGTGAAATCACATTGACCTTACGACACTCAGATTGCCCAGCTGCTATGTAATGCTGAAGACTTTGAGCATTGTGTCACAATACCCTGGACTTACTGCTGTTGTAATGTGATAGATAGAGAAGGGAATTGTAAGGAAGAGCTACAACCTCATAATTAAGGACAACACTGCAGATAATCAAAGCGTCAAAAATGCAATGAGTGCTTCGCCAATGTTTAAACTCCTCACTGATATGAACCCGAGCAACACTGTAAATAAATTGTGTCGAAAGGAAGAGTTCAGAATTGCCTTGCACACACACTGAGCCCTTTGTCATTGGTGTCTTATTCTCTTTCTGAGCACAGGCAGTGTTATTATCAGACATGCTCCATGTCACAAAACCCTACAATTTTCTCCACATGAAGGTAAGTCATCCCCTGCCCCAAACACCACCCTCCCTCATTTCGACAGTAAAAGAACAAGAAAAACAATTGCTGCTGGTGAAAGAATATCACTGTCAGAAATGGGAAACACCCAAAAGTTGGAAGCACATGCAATAGCTGGGAACCAATACATTCACTTTAAGTCATTTTCTCAGATTTATCAAGAGCATTCCATTAAATCATGTGTCAAAGAAGTGTGGAAGGTCAGAGCAGAAATAGGAGTGACTTAGTGGTTAGCACTGCTATCTCACAGTGCCAGGGACCTGGGTTCGATTCTACCCTTGGGTAACTGTCTGTGTGGAGTTTGCACATTCTCCCTGTGTCTATGAGGGTTTCTTCCCACAGTCCAAAGATGTGCAGGTTGAGTGGATTGGCTGTGCTATAGTGTCCATGAATGTGTAGGTTAGGTAGATTTTCCATGGGGGAGGTGGTGGTGCTCTTCAAAAAGTTGGTGCTGATTCAATGGGCCAAATGGCTTGTTTCCACTCTGTAGGGAGTCTGTGATTTGAGCCTACCCTGCCTTTCAATATGGTCATGGCTGATTTTTGAGGTCAATTTCCCAATGCTGCCCTCACCCCAAAATCTTTGATTCTTTTAACCACAAGAGCTTTGACTAGCTCCTTCTGTGTCTGCATTTATGATTGTACTGAATTAGGATTGGAAATGGGATTTCTCCTGGGCTGGACTGTATGTTTAACTGACCCAGAGCAATGTGGCTGACTCTAAAATAATCTCAGAAGCCACTCAGTTAAATACAACTGCTAGCCGAAGAAAGGAACTGAAACAAGACAACCCAACAGATATGGATGTAGGCTTCTCTACAAATGCTCCCTGTTGCTGGGTTAAAGACCATAAGATAGAAGAAAAGGATGAGGCCATTGGGCCCATTAAGTCTGATCTACTTTTCGATCATAGATGATACATTTCTCAATCCCATTCTCATTCCTTTGCCCCATAACTCCTTGCTTCTCCCCTTACTAATCAAGAAACTGTCTTAAGTACATTGAATGATGGCGCCTCCACAGCATTCTGCAGCAATGTGTTTCACAGATTCACCATCCTCTGTCTGAAAAAAATGCCTCCTTATCTCAGTTCTGAAGGGTTGTCCCTTCCCTCTGATGCTGTGCCCTTGGATCCTAGTCTCTCCTACTAGTGGAAACAACTTTTCCACATCCACTCTTTCCAGGCCTCTCTGTATTCTGTAAGTTTCCCTCCCCCACCCTAATCCTTGTGAGCTTCATCAAGTACAGTCCCAGAGTCCTCAACTGATCCTGATACAACAAGCCCTGGGATCATCCTTACAAATCTCCACTGGATCCTCTTCAACACCAGGACATCCTTCCTTAGATCCAGGGAACAGAACTGCTCACAATATTCCAAATGTGGTCTGACCAGACAGAGCCTTACACAGCCTCTGCAGTAGATCTCTGCTGTTGTATTCTGGTCTTCTCAAAACAAATGCTAATATTCTAGTTGCCTTCCTGACTGCCAACTGAACCAAGAACTCCCTCCTAATAACATCGTGGGTGTATCAATGCCTCAAAGACTGCAATGGTTCTGGAAGGCAGCTCATGACCACTTTTTCAAAGGCAATTAGAGTGGGCAATAAGTGCTGGCCTGGCCAGTGATCCTCAAATGCCACTTCTCCATTGGCAGACAAATTCCAAAACCTAAAAACCAAAAGAACAGACTCGAAATCAGAAACAAAAACAGAAGTTGCTGGCAAAGCTCAGCAGGTCTGGCAGCATCTGTGGAGAGAAATCAGAGATAACGTTTTGGGTTCAGTGACCTTCTTCAGAATCCTGAGGTGTTTTGAGTAAGGGTCACCTGACCCAAAACATTAACTCTGATTTCTCTCCACAGATGCTGCCAGACCTGCAAAACTATAAATTTGTCCTTCACCTCCTCCATCACCTGCTTAAGGGAATGCGAAAGATAAAAGTCTATTGGTATTGCTGCTAGATTAGTAAGTGATGTTCCAGGCACCTGTGTTCAAATCCCACCCTGGCAGATGATAAAATTTGAATTCAACCAAATTCTGGAATCAAGAGAGTGATCTAATTATAGCCATGAAGCAATTATAATGAAAATCCAAAACAGAAATTGCTAGAAAAACTCAGTGGGCTTGGCAGCATTTGTGGAGAGAAATCAGAGTTAACATTTTGGGTCGAGTGATCTTTCTTCAGAACTCAAGGACCCAAAACGTTATTTCTGATTTCCCCCCCACAGATGCAGCCAGACCTGTTGAGCCTTTCCATCAATTTCTGTCTTTGTTTCTAATTTCCAGCATCCACAGTTTTCAGTTTTTTTCAATCACAAAATCCATCTGGTTCACTAATGTAATTGAAAGGAAGGAAACTGCACCTTACCTGGTCTGACCTATACGTTACTCCAGACCTACAGCAGTGTGATAGACCCAAACAATTAGGAAAGGCAATACATTCCACAAGTAACAGATTAAAAATGTTAGCACTCTCTGTTTTTATACCTATTAGCTTGGGACATATTCTAGACTAAGATTTGTCTTGGTAGGAGAATGCTTTGAATTAAAAGCTATCCCAAAAGATGTCAACAGAACAATAAAGTTCATTATGGGAAAGGTTTGTACAGGGCTGAAGTTAAAATCACAGGGACGCTACATTTGGGTTGAGGTGGAACTTATACAAGTTTAAAATGGCAAGGCATAGTAGGCCATGGACAAAGTGCAGGTAAATGGGATTTGTGTGGTTTGATGTTTGTTGGTTGGCAGAGACGTAGTGGGCCGAAGGGCCTTTTTCTATGCTGTATGGATCTATGACCTCTATCACTAGATTTCCTTTAAGAGTGTAATTCATGTTAGATACCTTTTTCTTATTTGTTTGTGGGATGAGGCATTGCTGGTAAGGCCAGCCTTTATTGTCCGTCCCTAATTACCCAGAGGGCAGTTAAGAGTCAACCACATTGCTGTGGGTCTGAAGACACATGTAGGCCAGACCAGATAAGGATGGCAGATTTCCTTCCCTAAAGGACATTAGTGAGCCAAATGGGTTTTTATGACAACCAACAGTGGGTATACATTTGTCACTAGGCTCTCTTTTTAATCCGGACCTCGTTGTTTTACTGAATTCAAAGTTCACCATCTACCACAGTGAGATTTGAAGCCATGTTCCCAGAACATTAGCCTAGGGGTTCTGGATTACTAGCCCAATAATATCACCCCACTTCATCATAGAATCATACAGCCATAAAGCATGGAAACAGACCCTTTGGTCTAACCAGTCCATGCCAAACATGACTCAAACTAAACTAGTTCCACCAGCCTGTTCCTGACCCAAATCCCTCCAAATCTTTCCCATTTATGTATGTATCCAAATGTCTTTTAAAAGTAGTAATTGTGCCCACATTCACCACTTCCTCAGGAAGTTCATTCCACACACAAATCACTGCATAAAAAATTTGCCCCTCATGTCTTTTTAAAATCTCTCTCCCTTCTCAAATTAAATATGTGCCCCCTTCTCCTGAAATACACCATCTTAGGCAAAAGACACCTACCATTAACCCTACCCATACCCCTTGTGACTTTATAAACTTCTATCAGGTTGCCTCTCAACCTCCTACGCTCCAGTGAAAAAAGTCTCAGCCTTTCCTTATAACTCAAACCTTCCATACCCGGCAACATCCCGGTAAATCTCTTCTGAACTCTCTCCAGCTGAATAATATCCTTCCTGTACCAGGATGGCCAGAACTGGACACATGCTACCAAATATCAGCCTTGCTTGAGTTAAAATATGAAGTCTTTGAATTGTTCCTACAACATTTTCGACTTTAGGCCTTCATCAGGTTAACAGCCACAGGTTTTCCTTTTAGGGTGGGTTGACGTGGTAGCAAAAAGATTGCAAGTTTCATTGCATTTGGTGAGCTGAGTCAGTTTATTTTGTAATTACGTTGATTTACAGATTCAGATTAAAGATCAATTATAAACCTATTAACTTGTGCTTCCTTTGAGAATAATGACAATACGAACAAAATGTCATAAAAATGATATGCCCCAATGATCATATTTTAGTAATTTGTACTTTCACCTGCTCGAGTCATTTTACACTGATTAGTTTAATGTTGATGGTTTTTAAATTTCTTCAGCTGCAGGTAAAATCTATTTTCTGATTAGTGTAATCAGTTGATTTGCATCAAATAACCTTTTTGCCCATTCACTTCAGAGATGTCTCTTCAAGATTCTCAAAGCAGCTGATGCATTCTAAAATAAAGGGTGGGAATTGACATCTCTCATGAACCCCCCCTCCCTCCCTCCCCACCTCACGCTCTCATCTTCCCATGTTTTGTCCTGCAAGCAAACAACTGCATTCCCCCCACTCCCCCACCCCCATACACTTAGGCTGCAATTAGATTCCTGTATCAAATATCTGGGACAAGTTAATTGGTGCCCATTGGGAATAAGTATTCAAATCACAGGATTAGTATAAACGCTCTCATTCATAGACTTCAAACCTGTGCAATTTCTATTACATACCTCCAAGGAACATAACCTGTAAAGCCTGATTGATGTGTTAGTTCCTATATTTTAGCTCATGGTACAATAGACTGGAGCATTGATGGAAATGAGAAATCATGATGTGGAGGTGCCAATGTTGGACTGGAATGGACAAAGTCAGAAGTCACATGACACCAGGTTATAGTCCGACAGGTTTATTTGAAATCACAAGTTTATGGAGCACTGCGCCTTTGTCTTTGAATTAATTCATTCTCCTAGGCTGATCGTTGTCCACTCCTATGTCTGTCCAACTGTTCTTCTCTCTCTTTGAGCTCTGTCCCCACCTATTGTTTACTCCTTCCCCCTCTCCCACCCTGTCTTCTGCATAAAAACCAACTTCCTCCTGGCTACCATCAGTTCTGAGGAATAGTCACTTGACCAGAAACGTTAACTCTGATTTCACTCTACAGATGCTGCCAGACCTGTTGAGCTCTTCCAGCAACTTCTGTTTTTGTTCATAATAACAAGACTTCTTTTAATGGAATGGAGGTTTCTTTGGCAATGACCAACATTTGGTGCCTATCTCCAAAAGTCCTTTAACTGAATGAGTTGCTTGGCCAATTCAAAGGGCAGTTTAAAAATCAATCACATGGTGTGGATCTGGAGTCAGGTGTAGACCAAAGCAAATAAGGACAGCAGATTCCCTTTCCTAAAGGACATTAGTAAATTGGGTGGGTTTTTGCAACAATCAGTGATGGTTTCATAGTCACCATTAGATTCCAGATTAACTTTCAGTGTTCAGATTTTTTTTAAAATTAACTGATTTCAGATTCCCCTAACCACCATGGTGGAATCTGAACATATGTCTCCACAATATTACTCCAGGATGTTGGATTACTAGTCCAGTGACACTACTTATATAGTATTAGTCACAGTAATGGTATATAAGGAACTGATTCAGTGATATATGTAGTATTTCTTATAATATTGTAGTGATGTATGACACACCTCAGAGAGTTATGTCTTGAAAGGTCAGTAAAGATGCAGGGATGGTATCCATTCCTGATGAAGGGCTTTTGCCCGAAATCTCGATTTTCCTGCTCCTCGGATGCTGCCTGACATGCTGTGCTTTTCCAGCACCACTCTAATCTAGACTCTGGTTTCCAGCATCTGCAGTCCTCACTTTTGCCTAGTAAAGATGCAGGTCCAGTCTCTAAAGAGTTATCATTACTGAAATGCTCTAGTATAAACAATATTCTTAGAATATAAATTTACCATATTTTGGGTCCTATATATTGTAATTTATAATTAAATAACAAAGACATTATTTCCTCCCCATATCTTTGACAGACTAGGAGTGTAATGACTGATGAATCACTGATGACTCTCTGTTGCTGATTAACCTTCTAACAGGAGAAAGATGATGGCTGTTTGAGATTCATCAGGTGATTCCTGAAAACTGTCTGCTAGTACTATCAATTGTCATCACCTGACACCACAGCTACTCTGATCTCTTCAAGCATTATGCCGGATCCTTACCCTGTCACTGGGGACAAATCTTCTGACCCCTACAACAAAATAGTCACTGGACTAACAGTCACTAGATTCAAAGAAGATAACTGTTTAGTGTCTTCACTGGAGGGAGAGGATGACAGCCTGTTCCATTGCTATGCCTCTTGCTGTGATTCATCCTCTGTCTCACTCTCTCCCTGCGGCTTGGGGCATATGCATTCACTCTGAGCTGTCAATTCACATCAGGTAATGTCACTGCAAACACAAATGATTGCAAATCACCCTCTGAACCTTCTCAACACTTGTCTCTGATGCCACTCAATAGTAAATTCACATTTGGACTTAATAAGGGGAGGTGATGGCCTAATGGGATTCTTATTAGGCTGTTAATCTAACGGCCCACAGAATGCACTGGATTCAAATCCTGCCATGGCAGATAGTGAAATTCAAATCAAAACAAAAATTTGGAATTCAGAGTCTAATGATGACTAATTGTCAAGTCAGGGAAAACCCATCTGGTTCCCCTGCAACCGCAGATTGCGGTGGTTCACGGACTCCCAGCCCAACTGCTTGTTCTGTGGCGCTGTGGAGTCCGTGGACCATGTATATATTGGGTGTGGGCGTTTGCACTCCCTTTTTGATTTCCTTAAAAACCTTCTCCTCTGTTTTTGGCTGCACTTCAGTCCCACGCTCCTGATCTTTGGGCACCCGGTACGGAGGAAGGAGGGCAGGTCTGAAGACCTCCTCGTGGGTCTGCTCCTGGGCCTGGCCAAGCTGGCCATCAACAGGTCCAGGCAGCGGGCCGTGGAGGGGGTCGTTAGGGCCGACTGCCTGCCCCTCTTCCGCGGTTATGTTAGAGCCCGGGTGTCCTTGGAGAAGGAGCACGCGGTGTCCACCAACACCCTGGAGTTGTTCAGGGAGAGGTGGGCGCCGCAGGGAGTGGAGTGCATCATTTCTCCCTCCAACTCTATTTTGATTTAGTCCCTACCCTCCCCTTCACTGTTTTGATCACACAGCACTGTCCCTTGCTGTGAAGGGCAGTGTTTGTCACTGGCCACCCGGGTGTTTTTCCTATCTTCCTGGTGGTGGAAATTGAATAAAGATTCGTGCACTTTGTGTCTTTCACTGTGTCTCACCCCTGCACACACACACCATGGGTGCTGGGGATAAAATAAGCACTACCGCATTTAGGTGGTAGTGTGGGGGTTAAGAAAAGAACAAAAAAAAAAAAAAAAAAAAAAAAAAAAAAAAAACCCATCTGGTTCACTAATGCCCTTTAGGGAAAGAAACTGTTAACCCATATATGACTGATGGTTGGCTTTTAACCATCCTCTGGACTATTAGGAATAGCCTGGATATCCACATCCCATAAATGAATTTTAAAAAAGGGACCACCTTTTGGTACAAAACTAAATGATCACAAAAGATTGTTTTTAAATTACAAAGTTAGGAAACAAGGCTCCAAAGTTTTATGGGGCCATTTAGAGTCATAGAGCTGTACAGCATGGAAACAGACCCTTCAGTCAAGCTTGTCCATGCCAAATAACTTCCCTGGTGTATTTCCAGGAATGTCCTCCTCACTTCTTTATCAAATATGCCACTCCCCCTCCTCTCTTGCCCCCTTTTCTGTCCTTCCTGTAGCATTTGTATCCTGGAACATTAAGCTGCCAGTCCTGTCCATCTCTGAGCCATGTTTCTGTAATCACTATGATATCCCAGTCCCATGTTCCTAACCGTGCCCTGAGTTCATCTGCCTTCCCTGTTTAGGCCTCTTGCATTGAAATAAATGCAGTTTAATTTATCAGTCCTACCTTGTTCTCTGCTTTGTCCCTGCCTGCCGGCCTGTTTGACTCACTTCTTTTCTCAACTGTTGCAGTCTCAGATTGAAATCTTTCCTCACTATCTCCCTGGGTCCCACCCCACCCCACCACCTTACTAGTTTAAATCTTCCCGAGTAGCTCTAGCAAATCTCCCTGCCAGTATATTAGTCCCCTTCCATTTCAGGTGCAATCCAACCTTCTTGTGCAGGTCACTTCTACCCCAGAAGATATTCCAATGATTCAAAAATGTGAATCCTTTTCCCATACATCTGCTCCTCAGCCACACATTCATCTGGTCTATCCTCCTGTTCCTACCCTCACTAGCTCGTAGCACCAGGAGTAATCCGGATATTACTAATCTCGAGAACCTCCTTTTTAAATTTATGCCTAACTTTCTATATTCTCCCTTCAGACTCTCATCCTTTTCCCTTCCTATGTTTTAGTTCCAATGTGTACAATCACCTCCTGCTGGTCCCTTTCCCCTTTGAGAATATTCTGCACTCTCTCTGAGACATCCTTGATCCTGACAACAGGGAAGCAACATACGATTCTGATTTTTTGCTGCTGGTCACAGAAACATCTGTCTGTGCCTCTGACTAGAGATCACCTCACACAATTGATTGCTTGGAACCCGACATACCCCTCATTACATTAGAGCCTTTTTTGATACCAGAAACTTGGCTGGTTGTGCTACATTCCCCTGAGAATCCATCACCCCTGACACTTTCCAAAGCAGCATACTTGTTCGAAATGGGGATAGCCACAGAAAACTCCTGCACTACCTACCTACCTCCCTTATCTTTCCTGGAGTTAACCCACCTATGGAACTGTATCTGTGGCTTTTCTCCCTTCCTATAACTGCCATCCATCACACCACCTTGCTCTTGTAAATTCCTGATTGCCTCTAACAGTCGCTCCAACCGATCCATTCGATCTGATAGGATTCACCAGCAACGACATTTATTGCAGAAATAATCCTCGGGTAACACGTAAGTTCTCTCAAAACTCCTACATCCAGCAAGAAGAGCATATTGTTCTACTAAAGGCCATTTTTGCTCCTTCCAATCCACAGACCCAGAAAATAGCGCTGTCTTATTGCTTTACAAAATACTGCTCCAGGCTAACTCAATACTTATGGCTTATAGTTTATAGTGTAAGGTAAGGGGTGTCATGCTCCATTTCAGCTCACCCAGAGTCCACCATGGTGGATATCAGGAGCAACATTGAGATGAAACAAAATAAAGTTTTAGTTATCCATTACAGACTTCATTTTTAAGCACTCATTGATAAAATCCCAATAAATGCATCTAGATTTATTCATATTCTTGATCCCTTACAAAAACAAGCATTTCTTCCAAGTTCCTAATCTCATTTAAAAATAAATATTCGCAGCCCTACATCAAAATAGCTAATCTCTTTCCATCTATGTGGACTTTTTAATCAAGTTTTGAACTTGCCCTGTAGTGATAAAGAAAGATGGAAAAAGCAGTCAAGCAGATATAATGCTGCAGATATCTTCGAACCAATCGGTTCAGAGATTTTATTATACACATCTGGTGCACACTGGACTTGAACCTAGACCTCTTGACTCACAGATAGGAGCACTATCTCTGGACCATACAAACCCCAAGAAAAAAACATCATAAAGATAACATTCAGGCTTGTGTCAATAAGCATCTCATAAAATTGCAATTACTTTTTTTTCAACTGCAAGATAGCTATTCATTTGTTTTTTTTAAAGTAAGACATTTGAATGATTGACAGCTTGACAGATCCACAGAGTGTATGCATTTTCTCATCATCTTCTAAGCAAAACGGTACTTGGACCTCTCCCTTTGCCTTGGCAAGAACCCTGGACGCTTGGAACTTTGCCTCAAATGTCAAAAGCCAACATGTCATATTCCTGAATGTTCGAATCATAGAATTCCTACAGTGTGGAAACAGGCCATTTAGCCCAACAGGTCCAGACTGAATAGCATCCCACCCAGACCCATCCCCCTATGTCTCCCATGGTGAACCCATCCCTGAACACTACAGGCAATTTAGCTTGGCCAATCTGCCTAACTTACACATCTTTGGACTGTGGGAGGAAACCAGAGCACCTGGCAAAAATCCATACAGAGAATGTGCAAACTCCACACAGACAGTCATCCAAGGGTGGAATCGAACCAGGTCCCTAGTGCTGTGAGGCAGCAGTGCTAACCATGAAGCCATCATGCCATTTGATGGTCAAAACAGTTTCTGTTGGAAGACAGATACACTTTAAAATGTGCTATTGCTTCCATGAACTACAGCTTTGTGAAATACCCCAGAATCCCACTGTTCCCTACCCCATCCCAGAATCATTGTTTAAAGGCTGTGCTCTAGCACTATAGGGGAGGCAATGGTCCAATGTTCACCCAGGTAATGTTCTGGGGCCTGGGTTCAAATCCTGCTACAGGTGATGATAGAATGTGAATTCAATAAATATGTGGAATTTAAAGCCTGATGACAACCATGAATTGATTGTTGGGAAACACCCATTTTGATTCACTAATATTTTTGAGGGGTGGAAACTGCATCATTACCTGGTCTGGCCTACAGCCCCACAGCAATGTGGTTGACTCTGAACTGCCCTCTGGGCAATGAGGGATGGACAATAAATGCTGGCTTGGCCAGTGTTGCCCACATCCCATGAATGAATAAAGGAAACAAAAACAAAGCCCTGACCACTTTGGAAAACTTCAGGCTGGCCATGTTTAATAGGCGCAGAAAGATGGATGTTCAACTTGTTTCTGTTATAATCGTGTCCCTTGTGATCTGCTGTGTTCAGCTAAAACCAGCCTGGACTTGCATTCTATCTTATGATATTCAGGAATAACTACAAATATCCTGTGGGTCTGATTTAGCAACAGAGTATGTTGCTAATTGCACAATCCCCATATGTGTCCACTTAGGAGAGACAGAGTCTCAAATGTGAGATATTTCTGTGCAAGCCCTCCTAAAATAAAACATCAACAATCATTCGTGCAATTCTAAAAAGGTGACATCATTGAAAGTAAACAACAGAGCCAGGAAATGGTGACGCAGATCAGGAGATAGGGCCTTTGCAATATGTGACTCAACAGGTTGTGATTAAATCTGCTGTCATAGCTAGGTGAAACACTCCAGGCTGCAATCAGCTGGTGAACCTTGTGTACAGGTTGAAGCCCTTGCGCTGAACAAAGTCTACCCAAAGCAAGGCTCAGGTGTGCAGAGTGAAACAGTTGATCAACACAACCACATGGTAATTCCCTGTCTTGCATGAATCATCACATGTTGCTGTTTAAGTGACTCTATTTGCGATACAATGATATGCGTGGCTTCACCATGTATCTGTACACATCCCGATCCCCTGGGTTTTCACAAGTAAGGAGGGTTTAATCCACGTCAACTTGCATTTCGCTTTTTCTGCCTCACCACACTCGAATTTCTTCATAATAAAATATTCCTGCTACAAGCTAACAGCCGTGATAGCCTCCTCTTCGCTAAAGTTTGAGAGATTAATGGTAATATATATTTTGACTCTAGCAGCTCATATTTACCTAATGTTTATGTTACCCCTGATAACAAAGTGTCTAGGACATGGGTAACCTGGTATTGAAAGATCCAACAGATGCTTAATTCAGCTCGCTCATATATGCAAATACTACATTCACATCCAAATCTGGGCTAACGTTGTTATTCAGTTGCAAATAATAATAAAATTCCATCAGCATGCCATACTGCATGTAGCCGCAGTTAGTGAGAGATGGAGTCTGAGACCTTTGTACCCTCCCGTCACATGTTATATGTACACAATAACTGTAATGCATAACATAAGACTTGGAATTTTCAGGGAAATGACATCAATGGAAGTGACCATTGCACTGGGTATTCTGCCAGAAGCTCATGAAGACCTCAAAATATAAGGTCCACAAATACTAATTGTAATTGTCAATGAAAAACCCGGTTTCTGGGAGACAAGGACTACTCTGTGCGACTATGCCTGGTGACTCCATTATCAACTCTCTGACTGAGTTGGAGTGTAAATACAATGCAGCCCATTCCTCACCAATAGTGGAGCAGTCCATTAACCTCCTGAATGTGAGGCTACACTATTTGGGCTGATCTGGAGTGGCCTTACGCTGCCCAGGCAAAGTGCGCACATCATCCTCATATACTGCTCTCTGCACAGATGGAGCAGACAATGGGGGAACAAGATGGAGCCCAACAGGCTGCAAGAGTGTGAGCATCCCTGCAAGCACATTGAAGTGCAGAAGCATCAGATGTTATAAGCCGGACAGGATATTGTTGACACCCAGTTTCAGTAGATGAGAGCTGGGTGCAGTGATCATTCACTGACTGCATTGTTATTGTTCAAAGGGGAAGCAGTCCCTTTCTGTTCCAAGAGTAAAAAGGTAGCTACTATTTGCTTGATTTTGTTTCACTTTTGATGTTGCTGATTAGAGGAGAGTGTTTTGAAGCAATTGAAGGTTTCCCTCCAGACAGAACAATAATAAGATGCTGTGCTGCACTGGCCACTGGGAAAAGGACCAAGGATCCCAGGATATCTGCGCAGTGGTGAGTATCTACAGCAATTAGACTCCCAATGAACAAGATGGCACAATAAGGGCATGGTGCCAAATTAGCAAGGCGATTCTGTGATGATCATGTGAGAAAATGTTGCTAGGTCTCACGGAGAGAAGCTCCTCCACGAAACTCAATGAAAGTGACCCAGCCAAATTCTGGTAACCTTCAGCCTGTGGTCTCACCATGCACCGTCTAAATAACCTGCTTACTTTGTTGTTCATTATTCCTTCAAGGGCAACAAGAGATGAGCAACAACAATGCTGGCCTAGCCATATCCCACAAATGAATTTAAACAAAAAAAAGGAAAATATTCCAGTAATCTTCTTGATTTAACCTGTGAACTAATACACACTTGAACGCCAAGAACCCCTCTGTATTGTGGAATTCTGCAGTCGTTCCTGGTTCAAGTAATACTCTGCTTTTTTATTCTTTCTGACAAAGTGAACAAATTCACATTTTCCCACATTATACTCCATCTGCCAGAATTTTCCCACTCACTCCACCTATCCATATCCACCTGCAACCTCCTAGGATTTCATCACAAGATGCTTACCTGATCACCTCAGTCTTGACAATGAATTTAATTATAGTGCCTTCTCCCCTCTGAGCTAAGACGTTGAAGTAACTTGAGGCCATAGCGCAGACCCTGGGACCCTACTCATACATCCTGCCAATCAGGCATAAATCCCATTTATAAATACTCTCTGTTTTCTGCCAGCCAGCTGGTCTTCTATCCATGTTGGCATGTTATCCGATATGCCAAGAGATTTTATTTTCCACAACAATCTTTGACTTGGCTCCCTATCAAATGCCGTATGGAAATAATCTTAAATGTTTCAAGGAAATTACTTTGCATTCTTCTAAGTTTCCGCAAATATAGACTATTACGGACCAGACCAAACCCCCTCAAAATATATTAAATAGTTTAGACACTAACTTTTTCTTATTTTAAAGGTTGGTGTAAGGCTTTGCATTCTAGATGCAATTCGATTGGTCAATCTATTTGATGTTAAGCAAAGCAAACTTTACTTTTACACTACAGTTAAAATACAGACAAAATAAAATAAAAGAATTGTCTTAACTATAACTCTCTAAAAATGTTTGAGAAAAACAATATAATATATATATATATATATATGTGTGTGTGTGTATTAACTACCACTAATTAGCTGTTCCTATATGGTAACATCCCATAAACACACACTTGGCAAAAGGCAAATTCAGACACAGATTGTCTCACATGTAATTCTAGCAGCAGGAAGAGAACCCCAACTGTTGATTGTAACAGAGAGAGGAATGAAAGCTTCCACATCTAGCTTCAAGACCCCAGAAACAACTGGCACTGAAAAACTACAATTGATTTCCAGATTCTGTGGGAGCTTGACTTCACCCATTCAGGCTGCTTCTATTGTTCCAATTGTAAAAAAAGCCAAGGCCTCACAAGTCAAGAGTGTGGTGCTGGAAAAGCACAGCAGGTCAGGCAGCATCCGAGGAGCAGGAGAATTGATGTTTCGGGCTTCAGCCCTTCATTCTCCTATTCCTCGGACACTGCGTGATCTGCTGTGCTTTTCCAGCACCTCACTCTCAACTCTGATCTCCAGCATCTGCAGTCCTCACTTTCTCCAAGGCCTCATAAGCTTTGATGGCTTTGAGCAGACTGCCCTGTATCTCTGTCTGAAAGTTTCTTGAGAAAAGATCAGGACAAAATGCACTTCTTAAAGCGACAGTCTCAAGACCTAATTCCCTCAGCCCCTTAAGATAGGACAACCCTCTCATCCAAGGGACTAACCGAGTGACTATTCATTGTGTTGTCTCCAATGTGAGTCCTTAAATGAGGAGGCACACTTTTACAGTGTTCCAGGTGTGGTCTCACCATATCTGAATGACTGGAGCCAAGGCTTCTTTATTCTTGTATTCCAATCTCCTTGCAGTGAAGGTGAACATGTCATTTGCTTTCCTAATTGCATGTTGTATCTACATGCTGACATTTTGTGTTCCTTGTATGAGTACTCTCTCTGAACATCGACATTTGCATGATTCATGCCCTTTAAAGAAACAACATTTTGCTAAAGTAAATAACCTCACACTTCCTTACATTAAGCTTCACCTGGCTCTTTATTGTCCACCCGCTAACATTAATGGGAGGTAAAAACAATGACTGCAGATGCTGGAAACCAGATTCTAGATTAGTGGTGCTGGAAGAGCACAGCAGTTCAGGCAGCATCCAAGGAGCTTCGAAATCGACGTTTCGGGCAAAAGCCCTTCATCAGGAATAAAGGCAGTGAGCCTGGAGCGTGGAGAGATAAGCTAGAGGAGGGTGGGGGTGGGGGTGGGGAGAAAGTAGCATAGAGTACAATGGGTGAGTAGGGGAGGGGATGAAGGTGATAGGTCAGGGAGGAGAGGGTGGAGTGGATAGGTGGAAAAGGAGATAGGCAGGTAGGACAAGTCCGGACAAGTCATGGGGACAGTGCTGAGCTGGAAGTTTAGAACTAGGGTGAGGTGGGGGAAGGGGAAATGAGGAAACTGTTGAAGTCCACATTGATGCCCTGGGGTTGAAGTGTTCCGAGATGGAAGATGAGGCGTTCTTCCTCCTGGCGTCTGGTGGTGAGGGAGCGGCGGTGAAGGAGGCCCAGGACCTCCATGTCCTCGGCAGAGTGGGAGGGGGAGTTGAAATGTTGGGCCACGGGGCGGTGTGGTTGATTGGTGCGGGTGTCTCGGAGATGTTCCCTAAAGCGCTCTGCTAGGAGGCGCCCAGTCTCCCCAATGTAGAGGAGACCGCATCTGGAGCAACGGATACAATAAATGATATTAGTGGATGTGCAAGTAAAACTTTGATGGATGTGGAAGCCTGCCTTGAAGAAGATTTCCTCCTCTCTCTACAAGAATCTAACAGTGCTATGATGGTGCAATGATAACAACAAGTATAACTCATCTTTTTGGCACTCCACAAGTCACTGCCAGCTTGAAACTATCTCCATTATCCCTACCATTTCTCCCTGTCCGTTAACCAACCCTCTTTCCATGCTGATATTTTACCCGCGCTGCACTTTTTTCTGTGTAGTAGCTTACTAAAAGCCATATAGACCCCCTGCATTCTTCTTCCCCTTAGACTCAAAAGCAGTTTGGAGACTTGCCAAATCTCCCCATCTCTTGAACCATTCTGCCCCAACCCCACTGTTAAGTGATACAACAGCCCTCGGTATATAACCTACCAGGACACGGTTCCTTCCTTCAAATGAAGTCTGTGCCAGACTTTTCTGTCCCCAAACCTGATATCAGTATCCCATGAGTCAAAAACCCATTTCTCCCACACCAGTTATTGGGCCACGCTTTCAACATTTTGATCTTACTTATCCAATGCCAATTTGCACAGGTTCAGCTCGTAAACTAGTGATGGTTATCTGTTTTCAGCCACCTCTTTCTTAATCTAACCATGTGAGTCATTGAGCCAATCCCCCCCCCCACCATTGCAAGTTCCCGATTGAGATGAGGAGGGATTTCTTCTCTCAGAGGGTTGTGAGTCTTTGCTCCAGAGCTGTAGGGGTAGAGTCCTTGAGGCAGAAGTGGACAGATTCGTGATCAGGAGGGGAATCAAGGAAAATGCAGGGAAGTGAAAGTGAGGAATGTTGGATCAGCAATGATCCAATTGAATGGCATAGCAGGCCTGAGGGGCTGAACAACCTACTCCTATTTCTAATGGTTTTCTGCTCTCTAGCACATAGATGTCCTTAACAAGAGAGAACCTTGAGTTCTCACAGCCTTGGCCACAGAGAACAGTATCCATCTCACCAACTATACGGTCATCTGCTATAACCACGTTTATTTTTATACCCTACGCTAGTATGGCTCATCCATCTTGCTGTCCCTGGTGATGTCCATAAAGACTACAAGAACCGTAGGCCTAGTGGAGAATTGCAAAGGCCAAAATTCCTCCATTGCTACCCAGTAGGAACCCATACCTGCCTCACTCTCAGCCATGTCCTCCTGTCCCTGACAACAGACCAAATCCTAAGGGGTGTGAGAAGCAAAGACTGCAGGTAACTGCCACCCTTTGAAAACTGTGGTGTTGGAAAAGCACAACAGGTCAGGCAGCATCCGAGGAGCAGGAGAGTCAATGTTTCGGGCATAAGCCATTCTTCAGGAATGTGGAGCAGGGGAGGGTGTGGTGGCAAGGGGGCTGAAAGATAAGTACAGAGGTGAAGGTAGGGGGACAGTAGCTGGGAAGGTGATAGGTAAATGTAGGTGGAGGGTGATGGTGATAGGTCGGTGAGGAGGGTGGAGCGGATAGGTGGGAAGGAAGATGGACAGATAGGACAGGTCAAGACTGTGGTGTTAAGTTGGAGGATTGGATCTGGAATAAGGTGGGGTAGGGGAGATTTGGGAACGAGTGAAGTCGATGTTGATTGCGTGTGGTTGAAGGGTCCTAAGGCAGAAGATGAGGCGTTTTTTCCTCCAGTTGTCAGGTGGCTTGGATTTGGTGGTGGAGGAGGCTCATGACTTGCATGTCCTTAGGGGAGTTGCACATCCATCCTGATGAGTTACGGTGTCTCAACTGACTCAGGCCCCTCACCAAGGAAACTTCCTTGAGTTGCAAAAACATACTGTCACCAGCGACATTGTTATCTGCTCGCTCGATATGGTACAGCTGCAAATACATACAAACTAGCTACCTGTCATTTTTATTGTGTTCACCTAATTAGTGAGATTTCATATTATCTATAGTTATATTAAGTAGCTTAACTCTTGAAGTCACTACTAGAGTCTAGAATGTGCACCAAACATAACTCTTATAGTGTCCACAGCAGTTCGCCATATTGCTGTACTTTGGTGAGAGCTGGGCTGTCTATCAGTGACAGATATCAAAGAGAGGGCAGCACAAATTCTACTCACAATCTCTTTCAAACTTACAGAACACTGAGAGGCCTGGATGGAGTGGACATGGAGAAGATGGTTCCACCAGTAGGAAAGACTAGGACTCTTCATTAGGATCGCTTCAGCCACAGGGTCGTGAATCTGTGGGACTCATTTCTGCAGAAGGCTGTGGAGGCCAAGCCATTGAGTGTCTTTTAGATAGCGATAGACTGTAACGGAATCAAAGATTATGGGGATGAAATAACTCCACAGACGCCAGTATCACCCTTTACTTGCACATGGAGAGTCCTTGAGTCCTTGACACTGATCCAGCTCTCTCAGAGTCAGCTCTCAGAGTGAACAAAACCTCAGACCTTCCTGTTTATATCCATCAGCCAGGGCTCCTTGATTGGATCAGATTAACAAGAAACTCATTCTATAAGATCCACCTGGCTGACCTTGTTACACTCATAACAGATTCACTATACAGCTTTCACATGCACTTTGCTAGATGTGAATCCTGTCCCTTCACTGTGCGACAAGTGCTTCCCCACAACTTTCTCAAGTTAATGCTGAGGATACCAGTGAGACATTGAAAAAAGCTTAGATGTTCAATTATTCAAATGATGATGCACCGTATCTAATATCTTCATAAAACCAAAGAATAGCAGCGTTTCACAGGGTTTATATATTATTAATCTAGGATTTTAGCAATCTCCAGCCTGCTCGATTGAGATTCTGAACCACTACTGAGTAAGTAGGGAAAGTTCCTGGTTCTACTCCTGGGCCCATCTCTTCAGATTTCCCTGGGGTGGTGCTGTCTGACTGTCAGGACCTAACTGTCACAGAACAGAGAATTATTGGAATTAAAGCTGAGCCCATGCTGCCTGACACTGTCAGGGACAGGTTAGGCTGCTGATAACTAGTGCACAGCTGTTGTTATGGAAACCGACAGCTCTTAGCAACAGGATGTTTTCTCAGCTTGGACACAGCCTTTTTGGTATATTGATGTCTCCCAGAATAACATTGGGATCTCTCTGGGCAAGAATCTTCAACACTGCACCAGCTTTGACTGTAATATCAAAACAAACGCTGTGCAAAAATACCGCTGGACATCCACAATTTGACATTGGAAATGAAATCCAGTATTGGTGCTGTTTGCTGGTAACCAATATGTTATTATGGAGTCTGAGTGGTGAACTCCCTCTCCCTGACAGTTGCGTGAGGTACAGACCCTTGGTGATTTATTTGACCCCAAGGTGAGCTTTCAATCACCATCTATTGCTCTACTCTCACCTCTGTTTATAAAATCCCTACAGTGTGGAAACAGGCCATTTGGTCCCACATGTCCATACCAACCCTCTGAAAGTAACCCACCCAGACCCATTCTCTTACCATATTACTCTACATGTCCCCTGACTAATGCACCTAACCTACACAGCCCTGAACACGATGGGCAATTTATCATGGCCAATTCACCTATCCTGCAAATTTTTAGATTGCGGGAGGAAACCAGAGCACGCGGAGGAAACCCACGCAGGCACGGGCAGAATGTGCAAACTCCATACAGACAGTCACCTGAGGCTGGATTCAAACCCAGGCCCTGTGAGGGGGCAGTACTAACCACTGAGCCACCGTGCCGTCCCATCTACTGCTGGTAACCCTAATCTGCATCTTTCAAACTCTAGACTCGATTATTCTAACTTAGGCCTGGCTGCCTCTTATATTTTGTCCTCTATAAATTTGACTGGATCCAAAACCCTACCTCCCAAGTTCCTAACAAATCCCCATCCCCTTTAAGTCATGCTGCAATTGTAAAATTCTCATCATCATTTGCAACTTCCCCTGTGACCTCACCCTTCCCTATCTCTTCCAGAGGAACAACCCTCCTGAATATCTGTGCTCCTTTAATTCTAGTCTCTTCAGCACCCCTCAGTTTTAACTGGCTTTTCCTTTGGCTGTCATTACTTCAGTTGCCTCAGTCTTTGAAATCTGTGCATAATAATGCCACAGTAAGATGCAAATCAGAGAAACCTTCATGCAGCCTTTGAGACCATGTCTGATGCTAACTACCGTAATCTTTACGGCACCATGAAAAATGACCTGCCTTATGGACAGAGACAGTCCGAATAGTAAGTGAAGTGGTTTAGCGTGCTCTCCCCTCAGCTGCAGGCTCGGTGTTTGATCTTGAGATAATAGTGTGGTGTCACAGCTGATCATGTCATGCGAGTTTCAATCAGATTGGACATTGTCATTGTTTTGTCATGACTGGATTTGAATGCAAGTCTCAGAGGAGAAATGCACCATCTAAGAACCATTTATACGCTGTAAGCCACAAGCATACTGGGTAACTTTTGTCAGAATTGTTGTACCTGAAGATATTAAAATAATGTGAATATAACAGAGTGCAGCTTTCAATAGCTACACTAATTTCACCCTGTAAGACAGCAGCAGATTGTGTCAGTCACCCTCACTTGTTCCAAGTTGAGTGCCCATTATGAGCTTTGTACATTTGATATCATGGGCACAGGTTTGAAATTCCTGACTTTAACTCATGCCTGACTCCCCTCAACCCACAAAGAAGGCAATAACTCAACGTTAAGCTTGTGCTAACCGAGCTTTGGTGCCAGCTCCTCCAGCCGCCAAGTTTATCTGTTTACTATCTGAAAACTATCAAGGAAATAAGGCCACTGTCCCCATTGCAGGCCTTGGGTTAAAATGGGCAGCTGGGATGTCGTGGCTAAAGTGAATCTCGATTTGCTCATCGAAAGGAGGAGCTTGTCTCTTTCTGCCACCTGCCCCAACCCCCTGCTTGGGTTAAGATCAGGTTAAGATTGAGCTTGGTCTGTCAATGTGGCTACTGCCTGTCTAGGTAGGTGGGCATCATAGAATCCCTGCAGTGTGGAAACTGGCCATTTGGCCCAACAAGTCCACACTGACCCTCCAAAGAGTAACCCACCCAGACCCATTTAGCTCCCCTATTCCTCTACATTTACCCCTAAATAATGCACCTAACCCATATATCCCCGAACACAATGAATGTGGAGGTGAATCCAGCAATCAGATCAGTCATGATCTTATTGAAGGGCAGAACAGAGTCAAGTGGCTGAATGGCCTGTTCCTGTTCCTAGCTCATATATTTAACTTGGCCTATTTCCATGGAAATATATATATATATTAGAGGGATATGGGCCAAGCGCAGGCAAGTGGGACTAGTATAATTTGGGGTTATGATCAGCATGGAGTAGTTGGACTGAAGTGTCTGTTTCCGTGCAGTATGACACAGTGACTCTATAACTCAATGCACCAAGTTGGGGATGGTGGTGGTGGCGGCGTTAGTGGGAATGTCACTGGTTTGGAAGATTGGCTCAGACCAAAACTCTGAGGAACTGGGTTCAAGTCTCACCATGGCAGATAGTGAATTCAATTAAATCTGAAATTTTAAAAAATGAGTCTAGGTTGTTGTAAGAACTCATCTGGTTCATTAATCTCCTTCAGGGAAGGATATCATCAGCTATCCTCAGGTGGTATGGACTATATGTGACTCCAGACCCACAGCAATGTGACTGATTCTTAACTGCTCTCTGAGCAATTAGGGATGGGCAATAAGTACTGGCCTAGCCACTGATGCCTACATTCTATAAATGAATGCACCAAAACAAAGTTAGAAAGTGTGCTAGTCTGCGTGGCTTATTTTTCTGCTGAGGTGGACATGAGTGGCCAAAACGCCTTTGTCTATGTCAAAAAACCTTCTATGATTCTATTATTCACAGTGCAGCTTTAAGAGCAGGTCAGATTCTGGGAATTCTGCCGTGTCCAACACACTTATGGATTCCCCATATTCTGTCCCCAAACTACTAGACACAGGTCAGGAGTGTGACGGAATACTCCTCACATGATCCTTCTACATCCAACAGAAATTTACCTATACTTCCACAGATGTGCGCTACTGTATCCATTGCACCCGACGTGGTCTCCTCTACATCAGGGACACAGGACGCCAACTTGCAGATCATTTCAGAGAACATCTCTGGGACATCCGCACCAACCTACCCCACAACCCATGGCCGAACACTTCAACTGCCCCTCCCACTCCGCCAAGTACATACAGGTCCTGGACCTCCTCGTTCACCAAACCCTAGCTACCCGACATCCAGAGGAAGAACATCTCATCTTCTGCCTTGGGACCCTGCAAGCACATGGGATTAATGTGGATTTCACCAGTTTCCTCATTTCGCCTCCCCCCACCTTATCCCAGACCCAAGCCTCTTGACCTGAACATCACCTTTCCCACCTATTCGCTCCATCCTCCTTTGTGACCTATTAACCTCTTCCCCACCTCCATCCACCTATCACATTTTCAGCTACCTTCGCCCCAGCCCCATCCCCCTCCCCCTCCCATTTATCTCCCAGCCCCCCAACCTACAAGTCTCATTCATGATGAAGGATTTATGCCCAAAATGTCGATTTTCCTGAACCTCGGATGCTACCTGACCTGCTGTGCTTTTCCAGCACCACATTCTTGACTCCCTCCTGGATATGTGCAGCTCCAACAACACTTCAAAAGCTTGACACCATCCAAGACAAAGCACCCACTTCACCACCGTTAACATTCACTTCCATCTACCACCAACTACAATAGCTACACCCAGCTCCAAGATACACTGCTGCAACTTGCTAAGGCTCCTTCAACAACCTCTAGTATCTATAAGGGCAGTATATGTATATCTAGTATATGTAAGGGCAGCAGACATAAGGGAACACCATCATCTACAAATTCCCCTCCTAGCCACTCACCATCCTGACTTAGATTTATATCACCATCTTTTCAGTGCCACTGAGTCAAAATCCTGCCATTGGAACCCACTGTGGGTAAACCTACTACAGCAATTCATGAAGAACACTTAATTCAGGATGGGCAATAAATACTGATTTTACCACTGAGACCCCTATCACAAAATGGAATGGAGACAAATGTCAGGGAAAGTTCACCAAAAGGTACTCAGTACTCAGCTTCCTTGTCAGTTTGAGTGAAGGGGATTGTTCACAATACTCTGCAGAGAATGCTGATTCTTTGACAGTACATTGGGATGCATCTCACTTCGACTGGCTTAAAAGATACCTGAGACAAAGAGGTACATGACCAGTAGCAGAAACAGCATTACAAGTGGCAAGGTGTCATTATTGAATAAGCTCGTTGTTTCAAAAGAGTTCATGTTGGGGATTGGATTAGGGTCCACTCAACCTAATGATGTCACACGGTCCTAATGGAGTTAACTAGCTTTTGGAGTGACGCTTCGAAACCTAGTGTGCTTCCAATTAAACCTGTTGGACTATAACCTGGTGTTGTGTGATTTTTAACTTTGTCCACCCCAGTCCAACACCGGCATCTCCAAATCAGTGGTCCTAATGGAGAATGAGACATAGAGCTACAGATCCACAGAGAAGGGTGCCAGCAAAGAGGGAGGCCAGCAGGGAAGGGGGCTGCAGGGGAGGAGACCAGCAGGGGAGGAGACCAGCAGGGAAGGGGACTGCAGGGAAGGAGACCAGCAGGGAACAAGACCACCAGGGAAGTTGGCCTGCAGGGAAGGAGACCAGCAGGGAAGGTAGCCTCCTGGGAAGGAGACCAGCAGAGAGGAAGCCAGCAGGGAAGGGAGTCTACAGGGAAGGTGGCCTGCAGAGAGGAGACCAGTAGAGAAGAGGGCCTGCAGGGAAGGTTACCAGCAGGGAAAGAAACCAGCAGAGAGGTACAACTCAGAGGATGAACTATCTGTGATGCCCTGTCTGTAGGTAGAGCTTCAGTCTTCCTAGCGTGTTTGAACAGCAGTGTCTCAGGTGGCTTTATTTGCCAAGCCCAAGATTGTCAGCCTCCTCATGGAAGAAGAGCTACCCCTTTACTGGATGTGGGCGACACTGGCTATTAATGTCACCACAGCCTCCCCTCTAGCCTGCCTTCAGATCACTCCAGAGTCCTTCCACAGAGATATTTAAGATGCCCCAATTGGTTGCCCAACAATGCATAGCTGATGTATGATGCTTTGCCAAGTCTGACAATTATAATCATCTGAACACAGAGCTGATGCCCTTCAGAAGTGCATCAGGTTTATAATAGATGTAAATTACCTTCATTGCCAGTCGAAAAGAACAGTGGCACTGGTTTGCAGTTCTGCTCACTTGCCACAGCTGCAGGACTCCATGAACTGGACAAACGTGTCAATCCAGGCACATCCAGAGTAATCAATCGCAAGGTCCTTCACTCTGTCAATGTCAAGCTGCTGTGACACTGCATAAAGATATTACTGCAGGTCTGTACCTGATTCCCAGAGCTCCGGGCTCCTTTGGATTGACAAGGAGACCCAGGATTCCACCTGGAGCAGAAGGCAAAGATCCACAGATGCTGGAAATCCAAAATAAAAACAGGCAACATTGAGAAAAACTCAGCAGGTCGGACAGCATCTGTGGAGAAAGGAACAGTGTTAATGTTTCAGTCAGAGCAGACAAAGTTAAGAAAGTTTCGAGAGGTTGGGAAATGTCAAGGAAGACCACCAGGGAAAGCCTTTCAAAATGTCAAAACGGGATGATGGTGAAAGGCAAAATGAAACTGTTTTGGGACAAGAAGCAAACATTGCATCATGAGGATGTGTTAACAGGAATTCTGGAATCATAGATTCCCTACAGGGTGGAAATAGGCCATGCGGCCCAACAAGTCCACACTGATCCTCCACAGAGTATTCCACCCAGACCCATTCCCCGTTACTCTACATTTACCCCTGATTAATGCACCTAACTTACACACCCCTAAACACTGTGGGCAATTTAGCATGGCCAATTCACCTAACCTGCACATCTTTGGATTGTGGGAGGAAATCAGAGCACCCAGAGGAAACCCAGGCAGACACGGGGAGAATGTGCAAACTCCACACAGACAGTCGCCAGAGGCTGGAATCAAACTCAGGTCCCTGGCGTTGTGAGGCAGCAGTGCTAACCACTGAGCCACTGTGCCATCCATAAATCCTCAGCAATAACTGAAAGGATGGAGGCGGAGGTTAATTGCTGAGTTCAATATTGAGTTTGGAAGACTATCTAAAAGGCCTCAATCACCCTTACGTTTTTATTGAGTTTCCCTGAAGTAGTTTGGAGGTGAAGATCAAAGATGACATGGGGGGATACGGGCTGGAAAATTAAAGTGGCAGATGACAATATCCCAAGTGAGATCAGACCCTGCCTTATTTCCAAATAGCTTCCCCTCCCATCCCAAAATCCAATGCTCCGGCTTACAGTGCATCTTTGGTTCATGGTGAAATCAATACATTTGTATGATCCTGACACAGTTTCCACTGTTTCGTTGTGACTTTTAGAAAGAATAATTTAGATGTTCATTGTTGTTTTTTGACCAATTAACTGTGATATAGCAGCAGCCCCGTCACATGCTGTGTCACTCCACCTAGTGGAGTGCAGAAGTATCTGAACTTCTTTCCAATCCACAGATCTTCGAGCGTTCAAAAATAGCGCCTAGATGAACTAAAATTATTTTAACATCCTTGGAACATCTTACCAGATCTTAACATAGAACATAGAATTCCTACAGTGTGGAAGCAGACCATGCGGCCCATTGAGTCCACACTGCCCCTCTGAAAAACATTCCATCCAGACCCATCCTACCAGATGAAGGAGCAGTGGTCCGAAAGCTTGTGACTTCAAATACAGAGGAATCCTGAAGAAGGGCTTATGCCCGAAACATCGATTCTCCTGTTCCTTGGAGGCTGCCTGACCTGCTGCGCTTTTCCAGCAACACATTTTCAGCTCAAATACAGAGGAACCTTGATTATCCAAAGAACACAGGTGGGGAGCATTTCGTTCAGTTAATTGGATTCCGGATAATCAAATGGCAGATAATATAGTTTAGCTGAGCATCGGGATCTTGCGATCTTGCCGGATAATCCGATATTTGGACAATTGAATGCCAGACTATCGAGTTTACTCTGTGAACCTGTTGGGTATAACCTGGTGTCGTGTGGCTTCTGACCTTCCACTAATATCATTTATTGCATACGTTGCTCCAGATGCGGTCTCCTCTACATTGGGGAGACTGGACGCCTCCTAGCAGAGCGTTTTAGGGAACATCTCCGGGACACCCGCACCAATCAACCACACCGCCCCGTGGCCCAACATTTCAACTCCCCTTCCCACTCTGCCAAGGACATGGAGGTCCTGGGCCTCCTTCACCGCCGCTCCCTCACCACCAGACGCCAGGAGGAAGAACGCCTCATCTTCCACCTCGGAACACTTCAACCCCAGGGCATCAATGTGGACTTCAACAGTTTCCTCATTTCCCCTTCCCCCACCTCACCCTAGTTCCACACTTACAGCTCAGCACTGCCCCCATGACTTGTCCTACCTGCCTATCTTCTTTTCCACCTATCCACTCCACCCTCCTCCCTTCCCCACTCACCCATGTACTCTATGCTACTTTCTCCCCACCCCCACCCTCCTCTAGCTTATCTCTCCACGCTTCAGGCTCTCTGCCTTTATTCCTGATGAAGGGCTTTTGCCCAAAACGTCGATTTTGCTGCTCTTTGGATGCTGCCTGAACTGCTGTGCTCTTCCAGCACCACTAATCCAAAATCTGGTTTCCAGCATCTGCAGTCATTGTTTTTACCTGGCTCTGACCTTGTCCACCTCAGTCTAACACTGGCACCTTCATGTCATGGCAACCTAGCGTCAATGCAGCAAGCTTGTTTCCCCTTGTGGGAAGAGTCTAAGAGCAGAGGGCATAATCTCAGTATAAGGAGCTGTCCATTTTAAACAGAGATTGGGGAAATTTCTTCTGTCAGAATGGTGAACATGCGGACTTTTTTTTAGCACTGAGGACTGTGGAGGTTGACTCAATAAGTGTGTTTGAAATGGAGATAGACAGGTTTTTGATCAGGGAATCAAGAGTTACCAGGAAAAGGCAGGAAAGTGGAATTGAAGATTACCAAATCAACCAGGATTTCACTGGTTGGCTGAAGATCTACCTCTGCTGCTATGTTTTATGGTCTTTCGCCAGTTTGCTTCAGTTCACATGCACAGGTTTAGCAACAGGCCCTACAGGAAAGCAGACACTGCTCAGCTTAAATTGTGGCTGTTCATTGAATCTGTCAAATTTAACATAAATGTTTCTGCCCACCTCATCCAATCCCATTTGTCTGCTTTGCTTTCCCTGTACCCTTTAGTACTCCTCTTTCAATAAATTATAGATCTCTCTTTTAAAAGACTACTTGAACTCTGCTTCAATGGCTTAATTATATTTGTGACCTCTCATTAGTGTCTTGCTGAGCTGCGGAAGCAATCCAAAACTAGTTGCCCTTTTATAAAGCTTCAGAATCTTGTGTGTTAGTTCAGTCCCTAACCTCCTCAAAACCTTAATCTTGTTTATTTTTGGAGAATTAAGATGTACTGTCATAAATCTATTTTTACAAACCCCTTCCTAATTTAGCAACAATGTGACTCCGTATCTTCCTTTCCATTGTTTGGTCGGCTCTTTGAAGTTGTATCTATTAATTGCCATTATTAACTCAATGCAAGATGCCTTTAAAATTTGGTGCTGCTCTTCTTGACCAGGCATGACCTATTTGTGGGTGAGCCCTTTGAATCATGGAATCCCTACAGTATGGAAACAGGCCCTTCAGTCCAAGTTGGCACCGACCCTCCAAAGAGTAACCCATCCCATTATCCTACACTCACCCCTGACTAATGTACCTAACCTACACATCCCTGAACACAATGGGCAATTTAGCATAGCCAATTCACCTAACCTGCACATCTTTGGATTGTGGGAGGAAACCCACACAGACATGGGGAGAACATACAAACTCTACACAGAGGAATTGAACCCATGTCCCTGGCACTGTACAGCCCTACTCAGGTGCTTCCTAAGAGGGAATTGAACCCTGGTCTCTCGTGTGACAGACAGGGATACTAACCACTACACCACCAAGGACAGCCCACAGGCCTTTGCATCCACCAAGGCCTTTAAGTTGTCAATGGCTACTTAATGGCCACTTCTCAGCCTGGCCACAAGTAACAGCAAAGAGTCAAAGAATCATACAGCATGGAAACAGATCCCTTGGGCAAATCGTCCATGCTGACCAGGTTTCCGATATTGAACTAGTCTCATTTGCCTGCATTTGGCCCCTATCCCTCTAAACCTCTCTATTCATGTATCTCTCCAAACATCTTTTAAGTGCAGTATATGTATCCACCTCTGTCATTTCCTCGTTCCATACACGCACCACCCTCTGAAGAAACATTGCTTCTCAGGTCCCTTTTAAATCTTTCTCCTCTCACGTTAAACCTCTAGTTCTGGACTCCCCTATCCTGGGGAGAAGGCTTTGGCTATTTCCCTTATCAATGCACCTCATGATTTCATAAACCTCTAAAAGGTAACCCCTCAGCCTCTGACATTCCAGGGGAGAAAAGTGCCAGTCTATTCAACCTCTCCTTATAACTCAAACTTTTCAATCTCAGTAGCATTCTTGAAAATTTTGTTTCACCCTTTCCAGTTAAATAACATTCTTCCTATAGAAGGGTGACCAGAATTGTATGCAGTACTCCCGATGTGACCTCTCCAAAACCTTATACAGCTGTAACATGACATCTCAAATCCTGTATCCAATGCTCTGGCCAATGAAAGCAAGCATGCCAAAGGCTGCCTTCACCACCCTGTCTTGCTGTGATGCCACTTTCAAGGAATGATGCACCTATACCCCTTTGTTTCTTGGGGCCCTGGGTGGTGGTCTGTGATGGGCAGAAAACCCAGCCTGCTTAGAATTTAGTTTGGAAAGGAGGGGTCTTCCTCCTTGCTTCGTCTTTCAGACTTTATCAGCAAGTGTGTGGAGGCCTACATACCGAGGAAGTCAATCCGGGTGTTCCCCAACAGAAAACCCTGGGTGAATCAGGACATACAGAACCTGCTAAAAACAGGCGTGAGGCCTTCAGATCAGGAGACCCACTCAAATAAGGAATCCAAGTATGACCTTTGCAGAGCCATTAAGACCAATACCAATCCAATCTAGAGACCCAGACAGACCCCCGATGATTATGGCAAGAACTGAGTGACATCACAGGTTCTAAAAAGAGACAGCGCAAGATAGCAGATGATGACATATCCCTCCTAAGTTGTCTCAATGCCTTCTATGCTCGCTTTGAGCAGAATTTCAGCAGAGAGGTAACACCTATTCTGACAAGTCCTGACGAACGTATCCCGACAGTTACTTCATCAGAAGTCTGATCAGTTTTCTTTTGTGTGAATCCAAGGAAAGCAATGGGACCAGATGGAGTACCAGGCCGTGCACTCAGAGCATGCACAGATGAACTGGCAGAGATCTTCTCTGACATCTTCAACCTCTCCTTGCAGCAGGCCACTGTCCCTGCCTGTTTCAAGAGGGCCACATCATCCCTGGGCCTAAGAAGACTTATACAACATGTCTCAATGACAACCACCCAGTGGCCCTAACTTTGGTGGTCATGAAGTGTTCTGAAAGACTGGGCATGGCATTAATCAACTCCAGCCTCCCCAGTACTCTCGACTCACTCCAATTTGCCTATTGGACCAACACATCCAAGTCAGATGCCATATCACTTGTCCTTCACTCCTCCCTAGAACATCTTGATAACAACAACAGCCACATAAGAATCCTACTCATTGGCTACAGTTCAGCCTTCAACACTATTATCCTCTTGAGACTGACTACTAAACTTAGTGATCTCAGACTAAATCCCACTCTCTGCAACTGGATCCTCAGTTTCCTGGCCCACAGGTCACAATCAGTGAAGATTGGGGACAATATTTCACCCTCACTAACACTCAACACTGGAGCCCCCCAGGGGTGCGTACTCAGCCTCCTACTGTACTCATTGTATACCCATGAGTGCGTCACCAAATACCAGACTAATGCCATTTACAAGTTCACTGGTTACACCACCATAGTCAGTCAAATCTCAGATTGCAATGAAACAGACTACAGACGGGAGGTGGAAGACCTGGAAAAATGGTGCACTGAGAACAACCTAGCTCTCAATGCCGGCAAAACCAAGGAACCCATTATTGACTTTCGGCGGGATGTTACTCATGTCCCCTTACACATTAACAGCACAGTGGTGGAATGAGTGGAGAGTGTCAAGCTCCTGGAAACGGTCATCCACAACAAGCTTTCTTGGACTCTCCATGTGGACGCACTGGTTACAAAGGCCCAACAATGTCTCTTCTTCCTCAGGCAGCTGAGGAAATTTGGCATGACTGTGAATACCCTTGCCAACTTTTATAGGTGCGCCATCGAGAGCATTCTGTCTGGATGTATCACTACCTGGTATGGTAACGGTACCGTTTAAGATTGGAGACGGTTATAGAAAGTGGTGAACTTGGCCCGGATAATCATAAAGGCCAACCTCCCATCTATAGAATCCATCTCCCAGGCCCGCTGTCAAGGAAAGGCCGCCAGCATTCTCAAAGATCCATCCCACCCTGACAATGATTTTCTACAACCTCTACCATTGGGGAGAAGGTACAGGAGCCTGAACACACACACCAACCGGTTTCGAAACAGTTTCTATCTTACTGTTGTTAGAAAACTGAATGGACTCACAAACTCTTAACATTCACCTGTATCTGTGTTTTTTATTTTAGCCGCTGTTTACCTATTATTTACTTATTTCTGCTACTTAACTCTGTGATCTGCCCGTATTGCTCGCAAGACAAAGCTTTTCACTGAGCCTCGGTACACGTGACAATAAACTTAATTCAATTCAATTCAATAAATTTAATTCTCTTTTTTATGATTGGTGTCCCCTTCCCCAATCATATCCTTTCCTGTGCCCCCCTCCCCACTTGTCTGTGTATCCCAGATGTTTCAAGAATGTTACCTTTCATTTTCCTAAACTCCATAGAGCACAGGCCCAACCTACTCAACCCCTTCTCACTAGACAATCTCTCTGTAACTGGGATGACCTGGTGAGTTTTCTCTGGACTGCCTCCAGTGCTAGTCTATCTTTCCTTAGTTAAGGGGACCAAAGGTGTTCACGGTATTTCAGGTAGAGTGATCACTGTGTTGTAGGGATACATTGGAGGCACACAAAATATCACCAGTCAAGCGGAAGCAGTTTTTAGGCTGTCCATTCTCTCAGCCCTCCTGTTGCGACAACCATGACTCTGCAATTATCACATCAGGTACCTGGTCAAGCAAAAACACTACATGAAAGCGAACACAACTTCACCCTACACCATCCCTCGCCTCCCCAGCCCCATTACTACAGTAAGCGCTTAACCTTGTTTATTGAAGGCCCTTGTCAAATAGCCTTACTCACTCTCACACGGGAGCGACATTTCAAAATAAAATATCAAAAGCTGAGCAGAGGCTTGCAAACACCAGCCGTGACCATGGCAACTCACTCCTCAGATCTACAGCTGAGCTTCTTGTGACATCAATAATACAAACAAAACAAACTCTCACAGGTCAGACGGCAGAAAATAATGTTTACGCTCCTCACAACTAAATTTTAAAAATACCTGCTTAATTTGGTCAGATAAAATATACTGTTGATACATCTTTACTTGCCAACAGTAATGAAATCATAAGACTGGGATTAAAATAAAATTGAGCCTCCTACCATTGAAAGCCAACAGGAACACACATGCCTTCACACAACCTTGACAACCATCCACTAATCGCACCACGATAATTACAATAACAAGCTCTCCTCAATGCAAGGGAAGATGGAGGTCTCTTGTGTTGCAGTAGTGTTATCCACCCCTCTGAGTCCAAAGGCCGAGATTCAAGTTCCACTTTCTCCAGACATGTGCCATAACATCTCTGAATAAGTCAATTAGACAATGCCTTCAAGAGAAGAACACTTAGTTAAATGTTTTAAATGCTTCTCTAATAACATTGGACTAAGATAGGGGCAGAAGAAGATACAAAATTAGAGTGGTGCTGGAAAAGCACAGCAGGTCAGGCCTGATGAAGGGCTCCTGCCCGAAACATCAATTCTCCTGCTCCTTGGATGCTGCCTGACCTGCTGTGCTTTTCCAGCACCACTCTAATCTTAATTCTGATCTCCAGCATCTGCAGTCCTCACTTTCGCACGCAGAAGATACTCCCACCGTAGTGGGGGTGACCAATATGAAATGGTCACAAGTAAATCTAAGAAGTTCAGGAGAAGCCTCTTAAACCAAAGAGTGGTCAGAATGTTGAACTCAGCACCATAAGGTGTCGACCACATGTGATGTATTTAGGAGATGGCTGGATTAATTTGAGAGAGGAAAGGAATAGATTACAGCCATTCGTGAAACATACTTTTTGGAGCAACATGTAAGATGCTTCATAAATGGTCGTCTCATTCTCTCTCACTCTCGTTTCCTCTATTTGTGACAGAGGGAAGTTAGTATCAGGACCAAGGTGAAAGTGAGGGTCTAATTGGTTAAGTTGAGCGAGGGCTCACATCAGGTACCTGGTCAAAATAGTGGCTGTAAATCACACAGTTACAAGAGAAAGGAATATCTGTACAAGACAAGAAGGCAGGCTATTCCCACTTTACTCTTATGTGAGATGTGAACATCAACATCATTTATCCTTAATTGCCCTTGTACTGAGTGCATTACCAGGGCCATTTCAGAGGACAGTTAAGAGTCAATGCATTTCAATGGGATTGGGAGTCTCTAAAAGAACAGAGCATTAAGGATTGCAGATACCCCTCTCAAAAGTATATTGGTAAGCCAGATTTTATTTATTCAAAAATCAATGGTCATTCCATTCCATCTTTTAAGAACTTGTATTTAAATTTCACACATTGCTGTAACAGGACTTGAACCCATGTCTTTAGGTGATTTATCTGGGCCTCTGGCATGTTAATGCAACAATAGTACAGTTATGCTACGACATTAAGCCTGCCTGGTCTTTTGAAAGATCAGTATTTTAACTCAGCCTACTCACCTTGGTTCTGCAATTCTTCACATCCTTGCTTATCTCAAGTGTATCAATCACAATTTTAATTGACCTAGCTGCCAAATGATTTTGGGAGGAACGAGTTTCAGGAGACCTTCTACAAGCAAGTTATTTTTGGTTTCACTCCTGAACAGCCCAGTTCTAGGTTTAAACATGTGAACCCCTTGTTCTGAATCCCCTCAGGAGAGGAATCTGTTTCTGTGTATTTATCCAGTGGGACCAATTAGCTCAATTGGCTGGTGTGTGGATCTGATTAACGACAATCGTGAAGGTATGGTTCCTGATCTAGTTGATGAAACTGTCTCCTTCACCACCACCACCTCCCGCTGAGAGTGGGAGGCAAAGGCAAACCACCATTGACCACACGCTGCCAAGAAAATGCTTCAGAATAAATGCTATCAGGCAATGGTGGCACAGTGGCTCAGTGGTTAGCACTGCTGCCTCACTGTGTCAAGGACCCAGGTTCAAATCCAGCATTGGGCGACTGTTTGTGTGGTGTTTACACATTCTCCCCATGTCTGTGTAAATTTCCCCCCACAGTCCAAAGAGGTGCAGGTTAGGTAAATTGGCCATGCTAAATTCCCCATAGTGTTCAGGGATGTGTAGGTTAGTGGCATTAGTCAGGGAAAAAAATAGGGGAATGGGTCTGGGTGGGATACTCTTTGGTGTGGACTTATTGGGCCAAATGGCCTGTTACCACAGTGTAAGAATTGTAGGAGCAAAGAACCTGCCTTGGCCACAGCACACATGACTGAAAGACCCTAAGTCAGTCCTTCAGTTGTCTTAAACATTCTGGTTAGTTGGCTGCATGTCTATTCCTGCCTCCCTGCCAACCCAATCATCTGTGCCCCTGCCACACCTTGTGCCAAGATTGGGAGTGACAGCAGACAGCTACACCCCACCCCATGGGAAAATTGAGGCCTTTACGTAGGTGATTAATTCCCACCCAAGGTTTTCATGCTTTTACTCCCAGGGTTTTACTAATGCCACACCACAAGAGGTGCATATCAGGTCCCCAATCAGCTGATTTTCCTGCTGGTCCTGGTTGCAAGGTGGAGCAGCTCCATCCTTATTGGACCCTCTGGGTATATCAAAAGTCCCTTCCTACCCAAAACCCATCAGGCACAACTTCCCACACCCAGTTTATTTGCCTTCTCGCCTCACCATAGCAACCATGAAATCTTCTGACTGTGGAGCAGAACTTAAATTAGAGGTAAGTAACCATCAGGCACGGATGCAGTTGTAGAGAGAGGGAGCCATAGTTTAATAAAGAAGTTGAAGCTCTTGTCAAGAGGAAGAAGAAGGGTTAAGTGAGGATGAGTTATAAGTTGGCCAGAAAAGATCTAAAGAGAGGGCTAAGAAGAGCCAGGGGGGACATGAGAGGTTGCTGATGGATAGGATCAAGGAAAACCCTCAGGCCTTCTACAGGTATATCAGGAAAAAAAAGAATGGCTAGAGTAAGACTAGGGCCAATCAAAGATAGTAGTGGGAAGTTGTGTGTGGAATCTGAGGATGTAGGAGAAGCGCTTAATGAATACTTTTCATCAGTATTCACATGGAAAAGGGCAATGTTAGTGAGTATACAGGCTACAAGATTAGATGGGATTGAGGTTGACAAAGAGGAAGTTTTAACAATTTTGGAAGATCTGAAAATGGATAAAACCCC
This sequence comes from Chiloscyllium plagiosum, assembly GCF_037043375.1. Lineage (NCBI taxonomy): Eukaryota > Metazoa > Chordata > Chondrichthyes > Orectolobiformes > Hemiscylliidae > Chiloscyllium > Chiloscyllium plagiosum. Next base: position 9,894,970 of record NW_028270158.1, on the reverse strand, counting down.
TGGGCCAGATGGGACTTATCCTCGGATTCTCTGGGAAGCCAGGAAGGAGATTGTAGAGCCTTTGACTTCGATCTTTATGTCATCATTGTTGACAGGAGTAGTGCCAGAAGACTGGAGGATAGTAAATGTCGTTCCTTTGTTTAAGAAGGGGAGTCGGGACAACCCTGGTAATTATAGACCAGTGAGCCTTACTTCGCTTGTGGGTAAGGTGTTGGAAAAGGTTAGAAAAGATAGGATTTATAATCATCTGGAAAGGAATAATTTGATTAGGGATAGTCCATATGGTTTTGTGAAGGGTAGGTTGTGCCTCACTAACCTTATTGAGTTCTGCGAGAAGGTGACAAACCAGGTGGATGAAGGTAAAGCGGTTTATGTGGTGTATATGGACTTCAGTAAGGCATTTGATAAGGTTCCACATGGTAGGCTATTGCACAAAGTACGGAGTTTCGGGATTGAGGGTGATTTAGTGGTTTGGATCAGAAATTGACTATCTGAAAGACGACAGAGGGTGGTGGTTGATGGGAAAATGTTTATCCTGGAGCTCAGTTACCAGTGGTGTGCCGCAAGGATCTGTTTTGAGGCCACTGCTGTTTGTCATTTTTATAAATGATCTGGATGAGGGTGTAGAAGGATGGGTTTGTAAATTTGCGGATGATACTAAGGTAGGCAGAGTTGTGGATAATGCTGAAGGATGTTGTGGGTTACAGAGGGACATAGATAAGATGCAGAGCTGGGCTGAGAAGTGGCAAATGGAGTTTAATGTGGAAAAGTGTGAGGTAGTTCACTTTAGAAGGAGTAACAGGAATGCAGAGTACTGGGCTAATGGTAAAATTCTTGGCAGTGTAGATGAACAGAGATTTCAGTGTCCTGGTGCATAAATTCCTGAAAGTTGCCATTCAGGTTGATAGGGCTGTTAAGAAGACATATGGTGTGTTGGCATTTATTGGTAGGGGGGTTCAGTTTTGGAGCCACGAGGTCATGCTTCAGCTGTACAAGACACTGGTAAGGCCGCACCTGGAGTATTGCATACAGTTCAGGTCAACACATTATAGGAAAGATGTGGAAGCTTTGGAAAGTGTTCAGAGGAGATTTACTAGGATGTTGCCTGGTATGGAGGGAAGGTCTTACAAGGAAAGACTAAGGGAACTGAGGTTGTTTTTGTTGGAGAGAAGAAGGTTGAGAGGTGACTTAATCGAGACATATAAGATAATCAGAGGGTTAGATAAGGTGGACAATGAGAGCCTTTTTCCTTGGATGGTGAGAGCTAACACAAGGGGACATAGCGTTAAAATGGTGGGTGATGGATTTAGGACAGATATTAGGAGTAGTTTCTTCACTCTGCGAGTAGTAAGGGCATGGAACGGCCTGCCTGCAACAGTAGTAGACTCACCAACGCTAAGTGCATTTAAATGGGCATTGGACACACATAAGAACAATAATGGAATGGGGTACGTTAGATGGGCATCAGATTATTTTCACAGGTCAGCGCAACATCAAGGGCTGAAGGGCCTGCACTGCGCTGTAATGTTCTATGTTCTTTGTTCTATGTACTCACCAACCTCTATCTTAAACACCCAATGTTCAGAAATAGACAGGGCTGGATTCTCACTCCACATTCAGGAACCCTAGACCAAGATGAATTCCTGGTCGCAAAACTGTGCCTGAACTGTCGAAGTCTCTCAACACAATTTAATATGGTAACAGGCAGATTGGATATCAAACATCTCCTGGACGGTTGGGGGCACAGTCAAGTGGATGTCACAAGGACAGCTGGAGAGACAGGTTATGTTGAGGAATCAGGGAGACTGCAGAAGGACTTAGGATAGTGGGCAAAACAGTGGCAAGTAGAATAAAATGTGGGAAAGAGTGAGTTTCTGACCTTGGTCAGAAGATTAGAGTGCATGGACTATTCTCTAAATGGGTCAAGGTTAGAGTGGTGCTGGAAAAGCACAGCAGGTCAGGCAGCATCTGAAAAGCAGGAAAATCAACATTTCAGGCAGGAGCCCTTCATCAGGATTCCTGATGAAGGGCTTCTGCCCGAAACGTTGATTTTCCTGCTCCTCAGATGCTGCCTGACCTGCTGTGATTTTCCAGCACCACTCTAATCTTGACTCAGATCTCCAGCATCTGCAGTCCTCACTTTTGCCTATTCTCTAAATGGGAAAGGCTTCGGAAATCTGAAGCATAAATGAACGTAGGAGTCCTAGCTCAGGTTTTTCTTTAGGTCAACATGCAGGTTCAATTGGCAATGTTGGGAAAACAAGCGCAATTTTGCCTTCAATTTGAAAGGACTAGAATACAAGAGCAGAGATGTACTGCTAAGGCTGTATTAGACTCTGTTCTGACCGCATTTGGAATATTATGAGCAAACACAAAATGATGTGGCCAGTACAGATGAAGAGAGGGAAGCACGTTGGCAAAGTTGAGAGCAGCTAATGAGGTAGATGTGGTGCAATTGAAGAATGCTTTTCAAGGCTAAAACCTTCTGGAAAAAGTCAGATAAGAACAGAGAAAGATGAACTGAGCCTGGCTTATATGTTGAGAGTCCAGTAGTTTGATGCTAAATTGAGTTTTAAGTATTGTTCATATTGAGCTGGTTCTGCAAACGATTACTCGGGTGGGCAATATTGTATAGTTTTATCTTTCAGGCACCTAATTCAAAAAGCAAACTCAGCTTTCTGCGGCAAGATGACGTGGCTACCAAACTTTAACAAATACTGATGTACAGTTCCAAATTAGCTTTGCTTGTTGTATTTTCTATATCTAGCTAATAGTTTGAGGTTCAGTATTAAGTGCAAGCCTGTTTTCAGGAGATGCGTGGCTCCATCTAACATTCACCTCACAACAGCTAAGTACCTAAGGAAGGAGGTGTTGGCTTTGGAGGAGGCCCAGAGAAGGTTCAAAGGAATGACTCTCGGGGAATGAAGGGGATGTCATATGAGGAGCAGTTGAGGACTCTAGATCTGTAATTGATGGACTGTAGAAGGGGGATGAGGGGGATCTGACTGAAACTTACGGAACACTGAAAGAATGGACGCAGTGAGTATGGAGATTAGAAAGAGAGACTAGGACCAGAGAGAACAGCCTCAGAGTGAAGGGCTGACCATTTAGAGTCATAGAGACGTACAACATGGAAATAGACCCTTCGGTCCAACCAGTCCATGCCAACCAGATATCCCAACCCAATTTAGTCCTACCTGCCAGCACCCAGCCCATATCCCTCTAAACCCTTCCTATTCATATACCCATCCAAATGCCTTTTAAATATTGCAATTGTACCAGCCTCCACAACTTCCTCTGGCAGCTCATTCCATATACGTGCCACCCTCTGTGTAAAATGTTGCCCCTTAGGTCTCTTTTATATCGTTCCCATCTCACCCTAAACCAATGCCCTCTAGTTCTGGACTCCCCGACCCCAGGGAAAAGACTTTGTCTATTTACCCTATCCATGCCCCTCATGATTTTGTAAACCTCTATAAGGCACTCCTCAGCCACCGATGCTCCAGGGAAAACAGCTCCAGCCTGTTCAGCCTCTCCCTATAGCTCAGATCCTCCAACCCTGGCAACATCCTTGGAAATCTTTTCTGAACCCTTTCAAGTTTCACAACATCTTTCCGATAGGAAGGAGACCAGAATTGCATGCAATATTCCAACAGTGGCCTAACCAATTATCTGTACAGCTGCAACATGGCCTCCCAACTCCTGTACTCAATACTCTGACCAATAAAGGAAAGCTTACCACTTCTTCACTATCCTATCTACCTGCGACTCAATTTTCAAGGAGCTATGAACCTGTACTCCAAAGTCTCTTTCTTCAGCAACACTCCTCAGGACCAGAAGGAATTTCTTCAGCCAAAGGTTGGTGAATCATTGGAATTCACTACCACAGAAGGCTGTGGAGGCCAAATTATTGACTGACTTAAAGACAGAGATAGGTTTTTGATTAGTTTGGGGATCAAGGGTTACGAGGAGAAGGCAGAAGAATGGGGTTGAGAAACATATCAACCATGAATGAATGATGGGACAGACTCAATGGGCTGAATGGCCTAATTCTGTTCCTTTATCTTATGGCCTTATGAACAGATGCTATTGTGCTACGGAGAGTAGACATCTCTGGAAAGATACAGCAAAGTGGTTATGGACATCAGATCACAGCACAGCAGTCAACCCAATGCGGGCTGATCCCCTCAAATTTCACAACACCCACAGATGGACAGAACTACATTCTTTCAGCCTGCAGCAACCCCGAAGGCTGAAGACAGTTCCAACTGTCCGAACTGGTCTGGATTGAAGATCCCATTCCTTTCTCGACAGGAATAAGCTCTTCGGGAAGGGCTGTTAATTGACAGCGAGCAGTTTTCCCATTTCCTCCCTAATGCAGACCCCTTGAAAATTGTAAATCATTCCTGAAATCTAAGTATCCAGAGCCACACTGGGGGAATGCAGTTTGCGAATCACACTCACTCATGTTCCTTATTCTCCTCCAACCTCTGATCCAGCAGCCACACTTTCCTTACTCCAGCCTCCAAATAAATCACAGTTGTACCTTCTCAACAAACTCAGATTCTCTAACCTCTGATTTCTTCCTCCCTCCCCAGGACCTGATTCCCAGCATAGCACACCTACAGGGCTCCCCATCTCCGTCTTACAACTCAAAACAACCAATAAATGTGAGATTGAGTTTCCATTTGCCGTGAACCGTGTGACTGAGTCGAGCTGTGAATACCAGACAGTGCTGTGCTCCTTCACGAAAGGGTGATTACAATACAGTGCAGAGCCCCATTCAGTACAAATGGATTACTTATGCAGTGACAGCACGAGGTCTGATGATGCTGATGTGTACACAATGAATAAAACAAACATAAATGGTCAATTGTAGTGATGTATAATCACCCCTACACTTCATCAAGGCCCGATCACTTATTATCAATTCATAAGAAAGAAACAAATAAGTCTTATGAGTGATTGAAGGGCGTGGGGAGAAAGCAGGAGCAGGGGACTGATTTGGATGATCAGCCATAATTATATTGAATGATGCAGCAGGTTTGAAGAGTGGAATGGCCTACTCATGCTCCTATTTTCTGTGTTTGTGGACAGAATTGGGAATCTGAACTCTGAAAATGCCTGTTGTAGAAATTTGCAGTACATTGAACCTGGTAGCACAGGTTGCGCTCTGAATAATTAAGGAGTATCCACCATATCCTGGGCATAGCCTGGTAAGACAGAGTGTCCAATGCAGCCGTCCTATCTCACGCTGGCCTTCCCAGCATGTACACGCTGCCCAGGCAGCGGAGGCTGCGCTGACTGGGCCATGTCCACCGCATGGAGGATGGCCGCATCCCAAAGGATATCCTCAATGGAGAGTTTGCATCCGGAAAGAGACCCCAACTACGCTACAAGGATGCCTGCATGTGAGACATGAAGATGCTTGATATCGTTATGGAGTCCTGGGAAAGGCTTGCAGCTGACCGCACAAGATGGAGAAGCACCTCGATCCAACACCTCAACACAGGGGACAAGAAGGTGATGAATGCTGCAACAAATAAGCAGGCACGCAGGAAGGAGCACAGCAGCTCTAGCAGATCAACAATCACATAAAAAGGTGACCTCTGCAACCAGGAGTGTCACTCCAGTAATGGTCTCTTCAGTCACAAGCGATATTGCTTTCGGGAAGCAGAAAGCTAGAACAGCGAGGATGCAACCCATGGTCAGCCATGATCGAAAAGGGCCTCACACATACATGTGTGTTTGTGTGTGCATGTCTGTCTGTTTCTGTGTGTCTATGTCTATGTCTGTGTCTGTGTGTGTATTTGTGTCTGTGCTTGTGTGTGTGTGTCTGTATGTGTGCATGTGTGTGTATGTGTGCGCGGGTGTGTCTGTGCATGGGTAAGTGTGTGCGCGCATATGTCTGTGTGTGGGCATGTGTGTAGGTGTGTGTGCATGTGTGTGTCTGTGTGTGCATCTCTGTGAGTATGCGTATCTGTGTCTGTGTGTGTGTGCAAGTGTGCATGTGTGTGAGCGTGCGTCTACTTGTGTTGGTTTTGTGTGTGTGTGTGTATGTGCGTGTGTGTGTGTGCGAATGTGTGTGTGTGTGTGTGTGTGTGTATTTCATTCATACTCCTCTTGAGCTAGCTGCTCTTTATTCTTAGGGAGTCCTCCCACTGTTTGCAAGTGTGGTATCAGCTCAATCCAAAGCATTAGCATCATCATTTACGCACACAGACCTGGAGTGCAGGGACATGAAAGCAAACAGCCTCCAAACTCGATGGGACTGATTGTTGCTTCTCTGCTTTGTTCCCTTGTTGCAAAGTGAGGCCAACCATTGTCCCAGCTGCCTTTTTAAATAGCTCCTGCCTATTCGAGATTCAGTACTTTCAGCTCAATCCATCTCCAAACAAATGATTAAGCATTAAACTGTCAGTACTGTGTGAGCATGGCAACAAAGAGTTCCTTCACTTATTAAAATTTTATTTTGTCTCGTCAGCAGAGATTAAAAATGAATAGACCGAAGGAGAAAGAACAGCAGAAAATAATTGTTTCTTTGATGTTCTTTAATTATTCAGTTTTTATTGAGGTGTTCTGAGGTTCAACAAAATATGGAAAAATGAAGGGCAAGGAACATGACAGGGTTTTTAAGAATTAATAACAATTAAGTTTTTTAAAATTCTTCTTATTTAAGACAAAGGATATATGTCAGTAATGAACTTATTTGTTATTAACTGGCTGATAGCATGAAGCATTCCCAGGTCAGATGTATTGTGGAATAAGTAGATTAAAAAAATCTCTTGACACTGTCTAATAATTAGATTGCTGGAGAGAGAAAGAGATTAGAGTTTTCATTATAACAACAATAAATTGCATTTATATAATACCTTAAACATTGTAAAATGTCCCAAGGCACTTGAGTACGTCCATTTAGGTAGAAGGAGTGACAGAGTGGCTATGTCATTGGATTGATACTGCAAAGGCTCAGACTAATGCTCTAGGGCATGGTTCAGATCCTAGGTTGCTAGTCGACAGAATTTAAATTCAATTAATAAACCGGGAATCATAAAGCTGAACTGAGGCAGGAATGAAATTGGATGACATTACAGAGGGGAATATAGGTGACCTTAATGCTAACAGGAATACCTAGTTGGATCACTGATCTTCCGTGTTGCATGTAGTCTGGAAGAGAATCTGCTTTTCCCGTATCTTAGTCGGCTGTTTTTGTTGTGGTCTAACGGTGTTCGGCACTTGATTCGAACTTAGAAACAACTTGGAGATCAGTTCCTCCTTTCAATGAAAGCCAAGGGGACTTGCTTTATAATATTCTGCATTGAATTACATTAATGAGGAGAAGAGTGAAGGACTAACAACAAAAGATTTCAGTACGTTAGAGCCAATGATATAGATAGTCTGACCTAGTTTCTTGGGGTCTGGGGAATAATATTTTTTTAACAATAAAAAATCTAAAGAGTGTTTCTTAGAGATCTGTTTAATGGGAGGGCTCCAAGGATTTTACTAATAGTTATTTGGATTTTTATTAAGGAATAAAATGCAATTTTTAAAAATTGATTTACAACTAGGATCCAGTTGCAAATTTTCATCTCCAAGTAAGTACTAGATCTCTAAGAAACGGTCAACAAAGAGTTAACTACAGGATTGTCGTCATATTGATTGCCTGTAGGATATTCCATGGAGCAGCAAGGTGCAAATTCATTTCTGAGATCTCCTCATTGTCTGATTCTGATTGAAAATGGACTGGTTTTAGGGATCCAGGATTAAGGTGAGAGGACATCCATTAAGGAAGGAAGCCATGAGACGGGAAAGTGAGCAAACCACATGATAGTATTGCACCAGACAGGTAAAGGCAGAGGGTAAAAACAAGGGCTGCAGATGTTGGAAACCAGAGTCTAAATTAGAGTGGTGCTGGAAAAACACAGCAGTTCAGGCAGCATCCGAGGAGCAGTAAAATCGACGTTTCGGGCAAAAGCCCTTCATCAGGAATACAGGACTCCTCACGGAGGTGTAGAGCTCAGAAGGAGGCCACTTGACCTATCATGTCTGTGCTAACTTACTCGGGAGGTCAGTTGCCCACTCACTCAGTCAGCAAATATATGGGTGAAACACTCAAAGTAAGAGAGAGAAATAATTGTTCTTCAAAATGAGGCACAAGAGATAAGATCCAGATCCTTTCATTGCTGAAGTGAACAATCTACTCTGACCCATGCTAGATTAAATAGCACCAAAGGCTGCTTAAGAAAAACAGAGAGCTCACTCCCCAACAGAACTGGCAGCCTGATGAAAGGCTGTCTACATACATTATATTTAGTGATGGTGAGCTGCAGTATTATTCCGAGCAGTCTGAAACAGCGCAAGGCAGGCTACAATATGGTTCAAAATGGTTTTCTGGCCCCACAGGCAATCGCCACCCTCCATCATCATGAACTGAGTCAGTTATTTGATCATTACCTTACACATGTTGTCCCAAGATGCCTTGCTGGCTAAAAAGCATTATTACACCACCTGGGTTAGCGAACTCAGAGTTGAATTGTATCGCAGTCCCTCGTGGTTAAGCCCTGGGCTCCACTTCTGCACTTTACAGACATGGGAATTACCCAGGGACCCAAGCATGGATGCTAAATAAGGGAACAGATCTCAAAACAGAATTGATTAACTGCTGCTAGAAATTCACCTCCTCAGGCTCTGATGGTGTCTCCATGGGTATTATCATTTTCAGTCACATAATCCTGTGGTCCTATCCAATCTATTCAATAAATTCTGCATGCGTTTGCACTCAGATGCAAGAGGCCACTAACTGCCAAAACTGTAATATTTCATCTTCGGCATGCATAACTTTGGATATTTCAGCTCCTGTGTATTCTGGTGCATCGGAATCAGTCAGACAGGTGAAGATTTGTATATTGCTTATTGCTGTGTTACATGAAGGAATAATAATATTGCAATTATCCTGCCCTTGTTGTGTCAGAGGCATTCTGGGTTGCACATTAATGCATAACTCAAAATTCAACACACACTTAAACTGGGATGTTGATTATTTTCTGTAGTCCTGTGTCACACCATGATGTGTTTTAATGCATACAGGCTCTATTTAAATGCAGGTTGCTATTTTTTGATGGCTGTTAAGACTCCAAGCCCTGAGGTATGTATATTGGAGTGTGGTTGTACTGTCTGACAGCATCTGAAATGCCTTAGGTTAATTCACTGCCACGAATCGTCCTTATTGGTACTAATTATATTTAAGGGATACCTATGTGAAGTCTTTGGCAGAAGATGAGCTCATCCTTGGTAAAAGATCAATATTTATTCCATACAACTTTATGGATAGTCACATGGCATCTAATTATAGAACCATTCTGCCCAGCAAATCCACACCTACCCTCTGAAGAGCATCCCACTCAGAAGCATTCCCCCCTCCCCCAAATAACCCTGCATTTTCCATGGCTAACCCACCTAGCCTGCACACTATGGGAATTTTAGCATGGCCAATCCACCTAACCTGCACATCTTTAGACTGTGGGAGGAAACTGGAGCGCCCGCAGGAAACCCATGCAGACACAGGGGGAATATACAAACTCCACACAGACAGTCGCCCAAAGGTGAATTAAATCCAGGTCCATGGCGCTCTGAGGCTGCAGTGCTAATCACTGAGCCACTGTGCCACTCAAATTAGCAACTGTGAAACATTAGGCTGAAGTTAAGAGTATATAAAAATTAGTGTTCACATAATTACAGAATTGCTATAGTGCAGAACGAACCTGTACTGCCTCTCTGAGCATGTTAACTTTATGCCAATCTCCTTCCTTTTCCCAATAACTCTATGCATTGTGTCTATTTAAATAGTCATCAATGCCCTCTTGAATGCCTTAAGTAAACCTTCCCTCCACCACATTTCCAGGCAGTGCACTCCATACCTTAACTACTCACAAAGATTGTGCTCAGTTTTCATTTGCTTCCTTTGCAAAACACTTTAAAACTGTGTTGTCTGGAAACAGTTTCTCACAATTGACTTTGTCCAGATCCCTCATGATTTTGAAAACTTCAATCAAATCTTCTCTTAGCTTTCTGTTTTCCAAGGGAATAGTCTGATTTTCTCTAATTGTTCCTCATAATTCAAGTATCTCATCCCCTGGAATCATTCTTGTTAAAACTTGCCTGCACACTCTCCAAAACTCTGTTCAGATCCTTTCTAAAGTGTGGCACCCAGAACTGTACGCAGTGCTCCAGCTGAGGTTAAACACTATTTTACGTATGTCATCATAATCATAGTGGGTGGCATGGTGGCACAGTGGTTAGCACTGCTGCCTCACAGCACCAGAGACCGAGGTTCAATTCCCTCCTCAGGCAACTGACTGTGTGGAGTTTGCACATTCTCCCTATGTCTGTGTGGGTTTCCTCCAGGTGCTCCGGTTTCCTCCCACAGTCCAAAAATGTGCAGGTTAGGTGAATTGGCCAAGCTAAATTGCCTGTAGTGTTAGGTGAAGGGGTAAACGTAGGGGAATGGGTCTGGGCGGGTGGCAGGTCGGTGTCAACTTGTTGGGCCGAAGGGCCTGTTTCCACACTGCAACTAATCACCCTTATTTACGAAGCCTAGAATATTTTATGCCTTATTAAGAGTTCTCTCTATCTACCTATCCCTCTGTCTATCTACCTTTAATGACTTCTGTACATTTTACACCCAGGTTTCACTGTTTCTGTGAGCACTTTTGAACAGTGCTCTTTATTATATCCTGTCTTTTCAGCTTCCTGTCCCAAGGTCAAGCTTCTCTGCATTGAACTCCTTCTGCTACCTATCTGCTTATTCCATCAACAAGTCAAGATCCTTTTTTTGAAGCTCAACACTGTCCTTACAGTTTATAATGCTTCCAAATCTGCACTGTCTGCAAATTTTGAAATCGTCCCCTGCACACCAAGACCTAGATAAGTTATATATCTGAGGAAAGGCAAGAGTCCCAACACCAACATCGGAGACATTCCATAACAAACCTTTCTCCAGCCAGCTCTTCCATTACTCTATTGGCTAGCCTTCAGCCAAGGTATTATTCATGAACATAGTCAGAAGTTGCTGGAAAAGCTCAGCAGGTCAGGCAACATCTGTGAAGGGAAATCAAGGTTAACGTTTCAGGTCCGCTGACCTTTCCTCAGAACAGAAATCCATTGGTTCGTTCAAATCAATCCACATTTTTCCATGTGACTATTAATTTTCTTCCAAATAACTACTTCTAAAAGTTCCTCTCAAGAACATAAAATGTAGGAGCAGATGCAGGCCAATCAGCCCATCAGGTCTGCTTTGCCATTCATGGCTGATTTGATAATCGTCAACTCCACTTCTCTGCCTTTTCCCTATAAGCCTTGGTTCCCTTACTGATTAGAAATCTATCTTTCTCAGCCTTGAACTTAATGACCAAACCTCAACAGTGGTAAAGAATTCCATAGATTTAGTGTGGCACAGTGGCTCAGTGGTTGGCACTGCTGCCTCATGGTACCAGGGATCTGGGGTTCATTTCCACCTTTGGGTGATTGTGTGGAGTTTGCAGATTCTCCCTGTGTCTGCGTGGGTTTCCTCCGGGTGCACCAGTTTCCTCCACAGTCCTAAGATGTGCAGTTTAGGTGGATTGGCCATGCTAAATTGTCCATGGTGTCGAGGGATGTGTAGGTTAGGTGGATTAGCCATGGGAAATGCAGGGTTACAGGGATAGGGTGGAGGGGTGTGATGGAGTGGATGCCCTTCAGAGGGTTGGTGTGGAATTGAAGGGCCGAATGACCTTCTTCCAAACTGGAGAAATTCTATGATGTACAACATTCAGAGAAGAAATTTCTTGTGATCTCTGTAGAAAATGCCCATTGCTGATTTAAACTGATAGATCTATAATTACTTGGATGATTTTCATAACCTCTTTTTGACCAAGGGTATAATACTTGTAATTCTTTAATCTTATGGTCCCAGCCCCGACTCAAGGGATGATTGAATGATTATTGCCTCTCAGCTTCCTTCAATAAACTCAATGCATCTCATCCAGTCTGTCACAATGACCAAGGAATCATTTGGCTTGTAGCTAAAGACAGACGTAAAGTATTAACAGTTATCTACATCGACAGATCTAAGTGGTTTCACATCCAATGGATCAGATCAAGCTTTGTGATTCTGACACATCTGGTCGTGAATGGTGGTGTCGAGTGTGTAGTGCTGGAAAAGCACAGTAGGTCAGTCAGCATCAGAGGAGCAGGAGAGTCAATATTTCGGGCAAAAGGCCTTCATCAGGAAAGAGGCTGTGAGCTGAGTGGGGGGGGTGAGATAAATGGGGGAGGGGGTGGAGCTGGGGGGAGATAGCTGAGAGTGCGATAGGTAGATGGAGGTGGGGGTAATGATGATAGGTCAGAGAGGAGAGAGGATCGGAGAGGTGGGAAGGAAGATGGACAGGTAGGACAGGTCATGAGGGCGGTGCCAAGTTGGAAGGTTGGATCTGGGATAAGGTGGGGGGAGGGGAAATGAGGAAATTCCACTGTCAGCCAGCTTGATCCACTGCACATGGCATCATGAAACAGCACAAGGCATTAGATATTGTAAAGGCTACAGACCCTGACAACATTCAGAAATAGCCCCGTTGTTCCATTACAGCTACAACACAGGTATCCACCCGACAATGAGAAAAACTACCCAGGTACATCCTCTACACAAAAAACAGACAAATCCACCTGAACCATTTAACGCCACATCAGTCTACACTCGATTATCAGTAAAGAGATGGAAGGCGTCATGATTGTAACGAGGTCAGCCGGGTGGACCTCATAGAATATGAGTTCCCTGATTGGGGTTGTGAATCTGGCCCAATCAGGGGGCCCTGGCTGACTGATAAGAACAGGACTATTAGACATCTTGTTCACTCTAAGAGCTGACTCTGAGGGAGTTGGATCAGTGTCAAGGACTCACTACGTGTAAATAAAGGGTGATGTGGTGATACCAGCCTTTGTGGAGCTATTTCAGAAGGTGTCATCAAAAATGCAGCAGGTTATCAAGGAGCACCTGCTCAGCAATAACCTCCTGAGTGACACCCAGTTTGGGTTCTGCCAGCGCCACTCAGCTCGTGATCTCATTACACCTCTGGCTCAAACTTGGACAAAGGAGCTGAATTCCAGAGGGGAGGTGGGAGTGACAGCCCTTGACATCAAGGCCATATTTGGAAAAGTCAGGCATCAAACAGCCCTAGCAAAACTAGAATCAATGGGAATTAGGGGCAAACTCTCCACTGGTTGGAGTCATACCTGGCACACAGGAAGATGGTGCTGGTTGTTGAAGGTCAGTTATCTCAGCTCTAGGCTAGGACATCTCTGCAGGAGTCCCTCAGGGTAGCATCATAGGCCCAACCAACTTCAGCTGCTTCATCAACGTCCTTCTCTTCATCTTAAGATCAGAAGTGGGGATGTTAGCTAATGATTGCACAATGTTCAGCGCCATCGTGACTCCTCAGATAATAAAGCAATCTATGTTCAAATGGAACAAGTTCCAGACAAGATCCTGGCTTGGGCTGTCAAACAGCAAGTAACATTCGCACCACACAATGGCAGGAAATGACCAGTACCAAGAATACACAATTGAACCATCGTCCCTTGATATTCAATGCTATTGCCATCGCTGAATCTCTCTCTATCAACGTCCTGGGAGTTACCATTGACCAGAAAATAAACTGGACTCACTGAGTAGATATTGTGGCTACAAGAGCAGGTCAGAAGTTAGGTCTAAAAGGGAATCTCAGTTTTAATGGATGTTAAATCAAAAGAGTGTTGAACCCAATTTCAACAGATTCCCAATAGGTTAGAATCACCCCCTTAGAATCTAGGTCTCTTCAAGGTATATTGACATGTTGTGACTATTAATGCGATATTGAGATAGTGCTTGTGAGACAAATACATAACGTGTGCTGCGGTGTAACTTACTTTAGCCATCTTGATTCAGGAGGAGGCAAAATGACAGCAGTCACCTCAACAGAGGAGATGTAAATGGAAAGGTGTGCTCTCTGCAATTTTGAAAGGTCATTTAAAGCATCACCTCATACCTTCTTTGCTTATGTTGCTGGGGCTGTAACCCAGGGATGGTGAGTTTGTAATCTCACTGCGGCAGTTTACAATTGTGAGCACAATAGAAGGAATAAGGCCTTGCTGTGGTCACATTGGCTGCCACATTTCAACAGTGACAACACTTCAAAACACAAACCAGATGTGGGAGACGTACAGGAAATGACCAGACGTAAAAAAGCATGGGCGTGTTGGTCACATCTTGGAAGACACTGCTGTGCAGCTTGAGTTACATCAACCGTGCTTCAATAGTCAGTGAGATTGTGAAGGTAAACACAAAGAGTAATCTTTTGTTGTTGCAGCCTGCACAGGGAAATTTACTGTCTAAAGACTGTGAAACATCATCTAATGGTCAAGAGCTTCTACATGGCTTAGTAACAGAAATCCATGGAGTGTCATGAAGTGACCTCCAAAAGAAACAAAGGTACTTTGTCACAGTGTTCAAGGCTCAAAGTGTTCAGCCCTGTAGCATCTGTCATCTGGAGAGAATGTTAACCCCTGGGTATGAGGGTATACCTAAAGTCGTCAGAGTAGGCAGATTGTGAGGTCAGCCAGCCTTTTAGGCTGGTTTGACAGTCTGGCCATTGGACTCAGTTGAGGTTGAGGGAACAGTGATTGGGATTGAAAGCCCTCCATCTTCTGAGGCTGCACCCCACACCCACATTGAGGACCCCTGCCATGTAACCCCACCCCCTCCGTCTCTCAATCTGGGCTGTGAACCATTGCCACTGTTCACTTCACTGAGTCTTGAACATAAAGTGACTGTGATGCCCCCACGTTTGGAGTGCATCCTCTCCGAGCCCGACCCCATCACCCTGGTGCTGCAGAGTAACCTGCATTCCAACACCAACCAGCTCAGGACCCTCATACTGCACTTCCACTGCTGTCTGGCTAAAATGCGTGAGCAGGAGATGCTCAGATTCCTACAACCAACTGTACATTTAACATTCTTGGGAAGACATAATTTTGAACACTTGTTGAAAAATTAATTTATTTCAATTTTTGAAGGAATACTTGGAATGGTTTATTTTGAAAAGTAATTGAAAGTTCTTTGAGGATATTAGAGGGCTGATGGTAACTGCTTGCTTCGCTATAGATCCTGCCAACAGGAACAAGGTACTTTCTCACAGTGTTCAAGGCTTGGAGTGTTCAGCCGTGTAGCATCTGTCGTCTGGTTTGGAGAGGCTCTTGGTTGATTTGGTTCCGTTTAAGGAAACCCTGCTATGAACAATCTGAGATGGAGGAAAGCCTGCTAAGAACAAGCTGACCAGCTGATCTCTCCCATTTATGTTGAGAAAGCCATCTTCTTGAGGTTAGGGTTGCAATCTATTTGGTCTTTTGAAAGAGTGATCAAAGAAATGAATCAAGATGTACTTCCTGGACAAGCTGTAAGACTTCAGGGTGACCGCACATGCCATAACATTAAAGCATAGACTCCCTTTGCTTCACTTCACTTCACAGAACTCTGTCCCTTCTTGTAACCAGAGCTATGGCTCAGAATCAGATAAGCCTGGCCAGTGATCGCAGAAGTGACTGTGACACTGAATTTCTTTGTGTTGGGATCCTCAAGCAGATTGTGTATGTGACACCTTCCACTTCACTATCCTTTACTGTATCAGAGAGATGACTGCCGCTCCTTAAACCAAACGAGTAATTTCATTATCTTCTCTCTGACTGGATTACCGTGAAGTGCTCTCATCAAAAGACTCAAAGATATGTGGATTAGCTGGATTGGCCATGCTAAAAAGTGTATATTTTGTCCAGGGATGTGCAGGCCAGGTGGATTAGTGATGGGAAATGGATGGTTACAGAGATAGGGTGTGGGGGAGGGATCTGGGTGGAATGCGTATCCAAGGGTCAGTGTGGATTTAACAGGCTGAATGGTCTGTTTCCACACTGTAGGGATTCTGTGGTTCTATAATCATCAGCTAACGTGATGAATAGTATGAACCTGGGCCAGCTCACAATTATCCAGTGAACACTCAACCGAAATGATTGCCTTGAGAACTAGCGCAAGTGACTATGTCGATTTTCCAATTCCCCATTATTTTGCTCACAAATATTCCGAGGTGTGGGGTGTCAGGAGTGTCGGAGCACTGTCAGGGGGATCAGCTGTTCAAGTGGGACTGTCTTTGAAAAATAACCTGCCCTTTGAGGGGCCATTGCTCCAAGAATCCCTGGGAAAGAAAAACAGCTAAAACAGGCATTTTGCAGGATGAGCTGGAAGGTTGTTGTTGCAAAAGGTTCCATGGGTTGACAACTACTTTGTAGAAACTACCCAGCTTTACAGGTCATTACAACCAATGAGGAGTGATAAGGCTTTCCATCTCTAATACTTGCAGCTTTCAGAGTTATGGTGTGATCGGTTGGAAAGAGGTTACGATGTTGGGGAGACAGTGTCAGTAAATCTTAATGGTTCCTCAATGGTTATCCATGCTGATATAATTTATGAGTATTTTTAAGCTGATTGACAGAAAAAGGAAGTGTTTGTTTTCTAAAACACAAAAGCTAATCAAAGTTTATGAACTCTTACCAGCACCAGATGCCAATATGTACCATAGTTGCAGTAATATCTTTTCTTAATGGTATGTAGGATGGAATGCACCAATGATCTAATGACTACATTCATGACTTAAACCTTGCCCAAGAATAAGGATGACAATTCTCATCAGAACCTCAATAGTGTTCAGTTGTTCATAATTCCAAAGTTGTCACACCTTCCTGTGATATTGCAACTTACCATTATCAATTTTGAAACTGTATCAGCGATTTTTTTTAATAGCAGCTTCAATTGTTTTATAGTCTTTGTAACAACCATTCCATCACATTTATACTTGTTCAGTCGATGAAATCAACAAGAAGCAAACCTTTGCTACTGTTGGGGCAAGAGATAGATTGGGATTATGTCCCTACCTCTATTTTTGGAGGTAGCCTAATTGTGGATATCTCTCACTTTCGGAGCTACAAGATAATGTGGAGCTGAAGAATCCACCTCCTTTATCCATTAGGACTAAGATACTTCTCATATTAAACTGCTTGTATTTTTGTGGCCCTGTCTCATAAAAGGTAATATGCTTATTCCCATTATTCCTACCTACTTTAAAGCATCGCTCACAAGTGTGAAACATTGATGCCCACACACTTGTAAGAAGATTGATTTTCTCCAAGACCATTTCACAGGCACTTGAAATATGGTCTAATTTCTCTGCATCCCCTTTGGCTGTCTACTATCTATTCATCATTGTAAGCCTCTGTCAGGTCAACCATAATGTTATAAAGTTCTGGATCCTGCACCTTACGCAGGATAGATTGGTCTTGGAAGGAATTTTGTTTTTATTCACTGGTGGGCTGGAACAGTATTTATCACACATCCCTGACTGCCCATGGGAAGATGATAATGAGCTGCCTTCTTGAACCATAGAAGCCCATGTGGTGTAAATATACACCTATAATATTCTTATAGTGGACGTTCCAAGAAAGAATGTTGCCGGCTATGGAAGACATGAGCTATAAGGAGAGGTTGGATAGGCTTGGACATTTTTCACTGGAGCATAGGAGATTGAGAGGTGACCTTATAGAAATCTATAAAATCATAAGAGTTGTAGATAGGGTTAAAGATAGTTGTCTTTTCCTCAGGATGGAGGGTTTCAAGACTGGGGGCACATTTATAAAGTGAGAGGATTAGATTAGATTACGTATAGTGTGGAAACAGGCACTTCGGCCCAACAAGTCCACACCGACCCTCCGAAGAGCGACTCACCCAGACCCATTCCCCTACATTTACCTTTTTCTTCTAACACTACGGGCAATTTAGCACGGCCAATTCACCTAACCTGCACATCTTTGGACTGTGGGAGGAAACCCACGCAGACACGGGGAGAATGTGCAAACTCAACACAGACAATTGCCCGAGGTGGGAATTGAACCTGGGTCCCTGGCGTTGTGAGGCAGCAGTGTTAACCACTGTGCCATCGTGTTTTAAAAAGATTTTAAAAAGATATGAGGAGCAAATCTTTTACAGAGGGTGGTTCATGTTTGGAATGAACTTCCTGAGGAAGCGGTGGACGTGGGCACAGTTACAACATTTAAAAGACATTTGGATAGGTACATGAATAGGAAAGAGTTGGAGGGATATGGGCTGGGAGCAGGCAGGTGGGACTAGGTTAGATTTGGAATATGTTCGACATGGACCGAAGGGTCTGTTTCTGTGCTGTATGACCCTATGACTATATTGACCCCCAACAGTGAGGAAAGGATGATATTATTACATATCAGGATTGAGTGTGCTTTAAAGGTGGAACTTTCAGGGGCTAGTGCTCTCATATATTTACTGCCTTTGCTTTTTTACGTAAAAGTTATGGGTTTAGAATGAACCATTGAAGAAGCTATGGTGAGTTACTGTAGAGCATCTTGTCGATGGTACACACTGCTGTACTGAGCGCCAGTGGTGCAGGGAGTGAAGGTGATGGATCTGGTACCAATCAAGCAGGCTGCTTTGCCCTGGTTGGTGTCAAGCTTCTCGAGTGTTGTTGGGGAAGTGGGGAATATTCCATCACATGCCTGACTTGATTCATCAAAATGCTATTTGGTGTTCAGGGATTAAATTGTAAGGAGAGGTCACATAATCTAGGCTTAACTTCTTTGAAATACAGGAGGTGAAGAAGAAATTTGATTGAGGTTATGAAGTTTTGGGAAGAATTGATCAGATGGAGAGAAATCTTTGCCAATGCTGGAGGATGTAGGAAAAAGGGAAGCAACCCTAAAATCAGAGACAAACCATGCAGATGATAAACATTTCTTCACACAAAATTTATTAATGAGTGGAAAGCTTCTGTTTACCAACAATCCTCCCCTCCCTCACCTACTGACTCTCACTCCTCCCTCCAAAAGAAGCCAATACTGGCTCAAATATGAATTATATATCAGAGATTGACCAGTCTTTTCATTGGATCTGAGCCTCACTGGCCAAGCCAACGTTCATTACCCCTCCCTAATTGCCCATGGACTGAATGACTTGCTCAGTCACTCCAGAGGGTAATTAGGAATCAAACCGCTTCTTTGTAGGTCTGGAGTCACATGTAGGGCCAGACCGGGTTTGGACTGCAGCTTTCCTTCCCTAAGAACATTAAGAAGTAGGGAGCCAAGATAAGTGATGGTGTCAGGTCACATGCACACATTGAATAGCGGAACAGGATTGAGGGGCTGAATGGCCTGCTGCTCCTAAACAAGGTTTTACGAAGTTCACCATGCAAAGCAACCATGAGGCTCCTGAGCTGCATTATGGAACATTGAATGGAAATTTATCCTTGGAGAGATGGTATAAAACAACGTACTATTCTAAAGAGCAGGTCACCTTGATGTACTGGTCATTAAAGGTGGCCAGACAGGTAGAAAGAGCTGTTAATAAAGCATACACCATTCTCAGTTTCAATAATTGGGGCATGGAGTACAAGAACTGGGAGATTATGATGTATTTATAGAGTCATAGAGTCATACTGCACAGAAACAGACCCTTCAGACTATGCTGAGCGTAATCCCAATATAAGTTAGTCCTGCCTACCTGCATTTGGCCCATATCTCTCCAATATGTATAAAATACTGGTTAGCCCTCAGCTACAGTATTATGTGCAGTTCTGGTCATCACACTGTAGCATTGAAGCATGTCCATACGAAAGTGGTTCCAAGAACGAGAAACTTCAGAGATGATAGATTGGAAAAATTGGGACTGCTTTCCTTGCAGAGGAGAAGACTGAGGGCTTACTTGATGAAAGTTATCAAAATTATGAGGGGTCTGTGCAGAGTGTATAGGGAGAAACTGCCCCCGCTACTAACAGGATCAAGAACTAGAGAAAATGGTTTGGAAGTGTTTTGCGAAAGGAGGAAATGAGAGGTGAGAAATAACTTTTTCACCCAGTGAGTGCTTAGGGTCAAGAATGCACTGCCTGGAAGTGTGACTCAGTGGTTAGCACTGCTGCCTCAGTGTGCCAGGGACACTGGTCTGATTCCAGCCTCGGGTGACTGTCTGTGTGGAGTTGAGAATATGCTATGATTATATAAGTAAGATGGTGGTGGATTGATATTCCAGCTGGAGCTCATCTGCTCCAATAGTGCCTTTGCTTTTTGTTCTTTCTCTCTCTCATGTTTTTTTTCTTTCTCTTCTGTTGTCTTCCACAGCCTGAAGTGAATTGGGTGTGAATGATGGTCCAGAGCAAAGATGATTATCGTTGGGAACCAATGAAGCCAGTGGACCACATGGAAGCCCTGATAGGAAGACTGTAATTTTTTTTTTTTAGCTTTATTTCTTATTTCCCTAACTTATACTGTGTATATCTGTAATGTAGTGTAATGTTTTTTCCCTATTTTCTCTATTTTTTGTGCCTAAGATTTGTAGCTCAGTACTTTGTACCTAAGATGGCGCTGTGTGTTGGTGACATTGTACACTTTTCACAATACTCCTTTCATAACTTCAGTACACATGACAATAAAACTAATTGTAATTCTAATAGAAGAAATGTCCAGGCTTGAACAGAGAAAATGGGGGATTGGCACTAAGTTAAACGTTCTGAGGAAGGGTCTTTTTTTATAGAATCCCTACAGTGTGGAAACAGGCCATTTGGCCCAACTAGTCCACACTTACCCTCCAAAGAGTGGCTCACTCCCCTATATTTACCTCTGACTAATGTCTCTAACCAAGGCATCCCTGAACACTATGGGCAATTTAGCACAGACAATCCACCTAAACTGCACATCTTTGGACTGCAGGAGGAAACCCACGCAGACAAGGGGAGAATGTGCAAATGCCACACAAACAGTCGCCCGAGGCTGGAATTGAACCTGGGTCCCTGGTGCTGTGAGCCCAAAGTGGGCTCTAATTTCTTTCCACACATGCTGCCGACCTGCTGAGCTTTTCCAGCAACTTCTGTTTATGTTTCTGATTTACAACATCCAGAGTTCTTTTGGCTTTTATTGAAAAAGAAATCAGTTTTGATCGATGACATAAGCTTGGATGAAGACAGCAGGGTGTTTTACAGTAACACATTACTGGGCCGCGGGTGACTGCAGCTTTCTGGTTTGGCTTCCATCGCAATTATTGAGTCGAATTCTGTTTAAATTTAAACAAGATGAGATAAATAGCTCCTCAATGTTTTTCTTTTCTTACAACTGAATGTCATGGAACTCTTTTGTAGATATCAGCCTTTATTTTCCTTCTGTGTGTTTTTTTTTTAACTGATTCTCCCAAGGATGCGCAGACATCGTGCTCTGGGAATACTCTCAATAATGTCTGTTTCTTGGATTCACAAATTTAATGGTTGTTGGCACCATTCAGAATGATGTAATCTTTTATTCAGCTTTCAAGGAGCACAATTCTGGTTGAAACCCTTTGCTTCACTCCTGTTGAAGGTCATTGCAAATCTCTTTATTCATTTCTGCAGCAAAGTGTAGTTTTCACAGGAAGTCTTGTGGATCTGATGAACAGAATCAGATACAATACCTATTTGCCAATGGAGATAGCATACCAAAGCACAGGCCACTACCCCTTTATTGAGTTTTCCAGCACTGGAGATTGCACAGTAAATGAACCACATTCTTCCAAATATAAAAAAAAATACACTCAGACACCCAAATCTGGTAGGCTAAAACTACAAACCTAATTTGTTAACAAAGCATAGATTTACAAAGGTGCACCCAATCACAGAGAGACTGACAGAAGCAAATAAATACAAACTGAAATGACCAGCACTCATATAGCACCTTTAAAACAGGAAAGAAGATATCCATTGTGGCTCACAGTAGCATTGTAAGAGAAAAATGATTGCTAAGCAAGTAGAAACATTGGTTCAGCAAGGAGTAGGGCTGGGGGTGGAGGGACGGTGTGGAGGGCAAAGGTGTAATCAGAGAGAAAGCTTTTAATTATAAGGGCTGATTCAATATAGAAGGGCATCCACTGCACAGCAAACCTCTTACAGTCACTGCACTGAAAGAATTCCTGGCATTGATACTTGTATATATGAGTGAAAGCTTCGCTCAGAACTGAGCCTAATCTTAAAAGACAACCATAAATTGAGCTATAGGATAAAGTCAGTCTGCTCTCCTCCAACAAGCAAGCAAGCTTCTGTGGCAAGATCAGTGAAGGCCCCTCCACTCTCAGCCTATTAGAGTCATAGAGCCATACAGCACAGAAACAGACCTTTTGGCCAACTCATCCATGGTTTTCCTAAACTGAACTAGTCCCATTAGTCCCATATCCTTCTACACCTTTCCCCTCCATGCACCTGTCCAAATGTCTTTTAAATGTTATAATTGTATCCATCTCTACCACTTCCTCAGGCAGCTTATTCCATAACACACTACCTTGTGTGTGAAAACGTTGCCCCTCAGGTCCCTTTTAAGATGTTCCTGCCCCTTTCTCAACAATATTTGAAGGGTCATAACATTCAGCACTGTGGACCTAGTGTGGGAAAGTGGGACTAATGAAGGTAGTAGTATATCTTTGGCAGTACGGACTCAACTGGCTGAAGTGCCTCTTCCAATGTGTATGATTCATAGAATCCCTACAGGCCATTTGGCCCAACATGTCCACATCAACTCTCCAAAGAGCAACCCACCCAGATCCATTCCCCCACCCTATTATCCTACATTTACCCCTAACCTACATTTCCCTGAACACTATGGGGCAACTTAGCATGGCCTACTCACCTAACCCGTACATGTTTGGACTGTTTGAGGAAACTAGAGAATCCAGAAGAAACCCACGCAGACACAGGGAGAATGTGCAAACTCCACACAGGCAGTTGCTCAAGGCTGGAATCGGACCTAGGTCCCTGATGCTGTGAGGCAGCAGCGCAAACCACTGAGCCACCATGTCACCTCTATGATTTCATGAGACACGACATACTGTTAGTAATGAAAATGAATAAATAATGAATGGGAGAGAGATGTTTAGGTCAAGCTTTTATTACAGCATTCTAGAACTTTAATCCACCACAAAGACCCCTTTAATCATAAGCAATGCATCCCCTCTGAACTTCACTAGGCAAACCACATACATTGTCATTTTAAGCAGCAGGCCTGTCATTTCTGTAATCTAGAGCTGGTTAAGGCCTACTGACAGGCAACAGCCATTATTGAGGCATGCCCCATCTGCATCTGAGATTACACATGGTTGATGTGAAGAAACAGGTTCACAAGTATGCCACTAAGAAAGCTTCAGATAAACCACTAGCAAAAGGCAGGCAGTGGTGGAGAAAGATGAGGAAGGAGGGTCACTCAATTTACATCTATAACTTGAAGAAGCACATTCACCATGACATTGGTATCTCCTCCAAGGCCGTGGGCATCAAGAGCTCATTTATGAAACAATGTATTCTTCCCCACACCTAACAACTACACTACAGACAATGACTGTACAAACACAAAAACTAATAAAGCCTACTCTAACAAAGAGAAACTCAGCTTCAATCTACTAGTCAAGTTTGGAGAGAAGAAATTAAGTGCACAAATGTTATGGTTTCAAGGTTAAAAAAAAACCTCTAAAACCCCAATGCAATGTGACTTGATTCAAATGTTTTTATTACAGTGCAGTTAGCTGGTTATCCTGTGGAATGATGGTTGTGTACCATGATGGAACAGTTCTATACTTGCATACTTAAATAATAATGCCAAGCTTGGTACAGTGCATTTAAATGAGAATATTGTAGGTTCAAAGCCTCATAGATCTAAAGCATTAATTTTGGGCACTGCTCAGTTCAGTACAGAAATAGTGCTACGTTGCTGGCTGGTGCCATCTGCCTGTTGTGATGTGAAGCTAAGACATTTTGTGTTCCCACATGGATAAGTACAAATTTGATTCTGTAGCAGTATTTGCAGAACAATTGTTTTTGTGATGCCAAAACTACACACATAGGCTTTATAAGTTTAATGTTTTAAAAAATTATCCCTCATCATTTGGAATGTTGCTGTCGGCAATCTGGCTGTCAATTTTTCCCGATGTTCTACAAGGATTTTGCTGTAAATGTAAATTATTGGCTATAACTTGGTCTGGAAGGCCCTGAATTAATGAAAGATGGTGTACAGCTAGAAGTCACAGAATTGTTATGCTGCAGACAGAAGCCATTCAGCCGATTGTGCCTACACCAGTTGTATTGCCTGGTGCCAAATTTCTCCATATCCCTGCACACCATTCCCAACCAAATGATCATTCAATGCCCTCTTGAAGGTCTCGAGTGAACCTGCCTCCATTATTTTTCCAGGCAGTGCCCACCCTACTGTGTCACCCAATCTACTGTTCATTCTATTAGTAATGAAAATGAATAAATAATGTTCAGTCTCATAAAATCATAGAATCATACACTATGGAAGAGGCCCTTCAGCCCATTGAGTCCATACTGCCAACAATATACTATTACCTTCATGAGCCCTAGTTCCCCACACTGGGGTCCTAACTACTTACTGAGTCAAAGATGTTTCCTTCTCACTCTCCTTGCTTCATTTGCACATCATTGTAAATATATGTCCTCTTGTTCTTTTCTCTTTTATGAATGGAAACAGCTTCTACCCGTGTATTTTGTCTAGTCTGCTAATGATTTTGAAAACCTCTATCTAATTTCCTCTCAGCCTTCTTCTTTCCAAGGAGAACTTCTTCAATCTATCCTCATCTCTGAAGTTTCTCACCCCTGGAACCATACTTGTAAATCAAACTTGTTTATAATTCTTGGAGCCATTCTTGTAAACTCTTGGAAAGGAGTTCTCTTTGTGGTTGTCTGGTGGCATGATATTGTAAATTTCATGAAGATCATTAACTAAAGTAAACTGAAAGGACAAAGTGACACATTTTAGTTCGTGTTTCCATAATGGTGAAGGTAAAATACAAGGGAGTACTCAATGAATGGCAGGGTACCAGGAGATCAGAGTCGAAAAGGATGGTGCTGGAAAAGCACAGCTGGTCAGGCAGCATCTGAGGAGCAGGAGAATAGATGTTTCGAGCAGAAGCCCTTCATCAGGAGTCATGTGTACGCCAGACTAGGTAAGGATAGCTGTTTCCTTCCCCAAAGGACTTTAATAAACCAGATGAGTTTTTCCCCAACAATCATTTCATTTATCCATCACATAGACTCCTAATTCCAGATATTTATTGAGCTCATATTCAAACTCGTCTGTCATGGCAGGATTTGAACCTGGACCCCAAAGCTTTACCAGGGGATGTCTAGATTAACACTAAGCAATAATACTACTAGGCCACCACTTCCTCATATCCTACAATTATAAGAGCAGAGTTCCTTACATGTTGGAGCTGTATAGGACTTTGGGTGAGCCACCGCTGGAGTACTGTGTGCAGCCGTGTTCACCATATTATAAGAAGGATGTGACTGCACTGGAGGGGCTACAGAGGAAATTCACCAAGATGTTGCCTGGGTTGATGCATTTCAGTGACAAAGAGAGACTGGATAAGCTTGGGTTGTTTACTGTAGAGTAGAGAAAGTTAAGGGGGACCTGATGGAGGTGTATAAGATTATGAGGGGCATGGACAGCGTGAACAGAAAACAGCTGTTTCCATTTGTTTAAGGGCTGATGAAAAGGAGGCATAATTTTAAAGTGAAAGGCAGGAGGTTTAGACCGGATTTGAGGAAAAACCTTTTTTACCCAGAGGGTGTTGGAGGTCTGCAATATGGTGTCTGGGAATGTAGTGAATGTGGGAAACCTCTCTTACAGAGTGCTTGGATGAGCGTTTAAAATGTCATAACATTCAAGGCTATGAGCCTCATGTGGGAAAGTGGGACTATTGAAGATAGCAGTATATTTTTGACAGTACAAACTTGATGGGCCAAAGGATCTTTTCTGTATTTTATGATTCTATGGTGGTGATCCTTCGCATGATGAAATCTCATATCAACACCGCCATCAGGAGGTACCCAATGGTACTGCAAAGGTTTCAAATCAATCTCCAATTTTATTTAATTTTAATTTTATTTCATTTAATTTTATTTCATTTATTTTATTTATCTTATTAATTTTTTTTACTGTTTTGTACCTCTTATTTCTTGATTGTCTCTCTTTCTGTCGCTCCCCACTCTCTCATCACCTTTTTCCCACTTTGGGGCCAGTGATCATAATTCTATTAGTTTTAAAATTATAATGGAAAAGGATAGACCAGATCTAAAAGTTAAAGTTCTAAACTGGAGAAAGGCCAATTTTGATGGTATTAGGCAAGAACTTTCGAAAGCTGATTAGGGGCAGATGTTCGCAGGTAAAGGGACGGCTGGAAAATGGGGGAAGCCTTCAGAAATGCCTTGCAGGTGGAACTAGATTGGGTTGGGATATCTGGTCGGTGTGGACAGGTTGGACCGAAGGGTCTGTTTCCATGCTGTACATCTCTATGACTCTATGACTCTCCTCTTCCCCCTTTGATACCCTTCTCCCTGTTTTCCATTTTGCCTCTGCTTCACCCATTCCCCATCCCCCACATATTTTGTCACATAGCATTGACTTCAGCCTTGGCCATTCCCAGCTCCTAATCTCCCTATAATCTCTCTATGCACTGTCATTATCACCTCTTTATTGCTACCTTCACTTCTGGAGCCATGACTCACCTTCTCTCAGCCCAGTATAAATACCTCCCTATTTCTCCCCTTTTTTTAGCTTTGACAAAGGGTCAGTTAGAATCGAAATGTCAGCTCTTTTCTCTCCTTACAGATGCTGCCAGACCTGCTGAGATTTTCCAGCATTTTCTCTTTTGGTTTCAGATTCCAGCATCTGCAGAAATTTGCTTTTATCCAATTTTATTTTATATGTAGCAATAGTTCTGCTTTCTGAAGTCTGAAGTTTTACGTCACTTCTTTAGTTCTGAAAACTCAAAACATTAATTCGGCCTCTTTCGACACAGAAGTAGCCAGACCGGGTGAGTTTCTCCAGCATTCTCTATATATTTTTTTCAGATTTCCAGTATCCACATTATTTTGCTTTCATACTCTGAGATACTCAGATTTTTAATCAGTAAGGATGGAGGCTAGAAAGTGGAGTTGAGGGTTATCAGATCAGCCATGATCTCATTGAATGGTGGAGCTACTCGATGGGCCAAATGGCCTATCTCTGACCTTATGTCTTATAGTCATTCATGAAGGAATGTTGGAACACTTGTTTCATGTTTCACTCGCAACCCTGATGTGATGACAATGAGTATCTTACTACAAGAATGGTCCAATTCAGTAGCTGGGAGAGTATCTTGCTGAAAGAGATTAATGTAACAAAACCCAAAGAGAGGCGAAATGATGAAGCGATGCAAGAATAACAACAGACATGAGGGTGCATCCGTTTAATAACCTCTTGATGCTGTATTTCTTAATTATTACAAATTAAATGATGACTTGTTCATCTAGCTTCAGAAGACTCACTTAAAAATTGACTCAGTCCTCAGCAATAATGATCAGTACTGTGTTTGTAATAACAAGGTACAGTCATTTGGTGGTACAGATCTCAAATATTGCTGAAAAAGTCACATCTTGTCAAAGGTTTTCATCTTGCACTCATGAGGAGTTGGCGAGCTTGGCCAGCTGGTTTGTGATGCCCAGAGTGTGGGTTCAATGTCTGCTCTAGCTGAGGTTACCATGAAGGACTCTCCTCACCAACGTCTCTCCCGCCTGAGGTCTGGTCACCTTCAGGTTAAACTACATCAGTCATCTCTAATGAGTGAGCAGCCCTGTGGACCCAATGGTGTCTTTGCTATCAGGTCAATTTTCTTTATTCATCCATGGACAAATCGCTAGATCAGCATTTATTGCCCATCCCTAATTGGCCAGAGGGTAGTTAAGAGTCAACTAATTGCCGTGCATGTGGAATCACATGTAGGCCAGACCTGTTAAGGATGGCAGTTTCCTTCCCTAAAGGACATCAGTGAACCAAATTTTTATCTTTCTGTCAATTGACAATGGATTCATGGTCATGAGACTTTTAATTCCAGATTCAAACCTAGGTCCCCAGAAAATTACCTGGATGTCTGGATTAACAATCCAGCAATAATACCACTAGCCATTTGCAAGTAATACCAACGCAAAATGCAAGCAATATTTGCTGTATAGGGAAGAGTGCTGATTGATTGGCAAGTGGCCTTTCCTTTGTAGAGATGTTGCTGTGAGGAATGCACCATTTAACGACAAATTAAAGTTACCATCATCCCAGAAGACTCATTGCTGCTGCCTCAGAGAGAGAGAGAGAGCACTGATACTGGATCTAAACTAAGGGTGAAGTCAAGAAGGTGGGAAATTCAGCCAGCTACCATTTAATGATAACTGACAATTAACTGCCAGGCTGTGTTTAAATTTTAACCTGTGCAGCCTAGCTGTGATTGGTCAGACCATTGCCCTGAGAAATGAACCAAAGATTGGTTGATAGTTTTCAAATCAACATGTTATTACACACGGTTGGAGTAGGTAGATGTGAACTTAGACATCCAGGTTCAGAGGTAGGGACTCTACTATTGTGCTATAAGAGCCCTTCAGAGATTGGTTGACCCCTACTCTGTTGAGTTGAAACAGGTGTGGGGTGTTTACATATTCTACTTGTCTGCAGAGAACAGGACCTTTTGTATTAATACAAGTAGCTTCAAGTACATGCAAATTTGCCACACTTTGAGCCCTACTAACAAGTCTTAATTAGTTGTAAACATTTTTTTTCCACACTCATGACTCTTTAGTACAAATGTCACTCCAAAGTTTGAAATAATTTCTCATTTTCCCCTTTGGTAATCATTGAAATCTATAACTTTTGGTTACCATGCCTACTATGTGCTCTGAAAAAACCCAGTGTAATAATTCCTGGTTTCCCTTAATCTTCTCTGCCCTTAGATGGCAGCTTTTAAGGGGATGGAACAATAGTGAAAGGTGGGCTATACACTAAGAGTAATCAACACAGGGAACAGACTGCTGGATATGATGATCAGGCTGAAGGATGATGCAATTCTTGCAAACCGTCCTGATGAATGCAAGTCAAAAGATTTCAACAAAAACAATAATCAGTTCTACACACCAAATGACTGTCTCCTCTATAGGATGCAGTGATCAAAGAACTATTTTGAATTTTAATCAGACATCACGGTTGAAATATTCCAGCAAATAAAATGATTAAATGACAAGCAAAGGAGATGTGCAGCACATCTTTCTACTCTTGGGGGTTGGTCAAACTGAAACAAACGTTCTGAGGAAGGGACACCGGTATGAAACATTAACTCTGATTTTTCTTGATGTGGAGGTGCCGGTGTTGGACTGGGTTGGACGTGGTCAAAAATCACACGATACCAAGTTATAGTCCAACTGGCTTATTTGAAAACACAAGTTTCAGATTGCTGCTCCTTCATCCCTAATCAGTTGGAATGGAGGTACAGGTTTCAATTTGCATATTAATTAATTGAAACCTGCACCTCCATTTTAACTGATTAAAGATTTAAGAGCAATCTTAGGTGTGGGAGAAAGTGAGGACTGCAGATGCTGGAGATCAGAGCTGAAAATGAGTTGCTGGAAAAGCGCAGCAGGTCAGGCAGCATCCAAGGAGCAGGAGAATCGACGTTTCGGGCATGAGCCCTTCTTCAGGAATGAGGAAAGTGTGCCAAGCAGGCTAAGATAAAAGGTAGTGAGGAGGGACTTGGGGAAGGGGCGTTGGAAATGCGATAGGTGGAAGGAGGTTAGGGTGAGGTTGATAAGGTGAGGGTGATAGGCCGGAGTGGGGGTGGGGGTGGGGGCGGAGAGGTCAGGAAGAAGATTATAGGTTAGGAAGGTGGTGCTGAGTTCGAGGGTTGGGACTGAGACACGGTGGGGGGAGGGGAAATGAGGAAACTGGAGAAATCTGACTTCATCCCTTGTGGTTGGAGAGTTCCTAGGCAGAAGATAGGCAATCTTAGGTGTGTTCAATTTGTTCGCAAGAGTTGTATGACCCAGATGTAAATTTGCTCGCTGAGCTGCAAGGTTCATTTTCAGACATTTCGTCACCATACTAGGTAACATCATCTTCAGTGAGCATCCGGTGAAGAGCTGGTGTTATGTCCCGCTTTCTGTTTATGAGGTTGGGTTTCCTTGGGTTGGAAATGTCATTTCCTGTGTTGGTGATGTCATTTCTGTTTTTTTTCTCAGGTAGATGGGGTCCAAATTGATGTGTTTGTTGATAGAGTTCTGGCGGGAAAGCCATGCTTCTAGGAATTCTCATGCGTGTCTCTGTTTTGTTTGTCCTAGGATGGATGTGTTGTCCCAAAGTGGTGTCATTCCTCAACTTACGTATGGATACTAGTGATAGTGGGTCATGTCTTTTTGTGGCCAGTTGATGTTCATGTATCCTTGTGGCTAGTTTTCTGTTTGTTCAATGTAGTGTTTGTTCCAGTTCTTGCAAGGTATTTTGTAAATGATGCTCGTTTTGCTTGTAGTCTGTATAAGTTCATTAGCTGGTGTTTTAGCCTGTTGGTGGGTTTGTGGGCTACCATGATGCCAAGGGGTCTGAGTAGTCTGGCAGTCATTTCCGAGATGTCTTTGCTATAAGGGAGAGTGGCTAGGGTTTCTGCGTGAGTCTTGTCTGATTGTTTAGTTATGTTGCTGAGAAATCAGCAGACTGTGTTCATTGGATACCCATTCTTTTTGAATACATTGTCTAGGTGATTTTCCTCTGCTCTGCATTGTGTGGTGGCTTGTTGAAATAATGTTCTAATGCAACTTCACTCATGGGTGTTGGGATGATTGCTTCCGTAGTTCAGCATTTGATCCGTATGTGTTGCTTCCTGTACACGCTGGCTTGAAGTCCTCCTAAAATCCTCCATTGACTGTTCACTCTACTGTGACATCTAGGAATGGCAGTTTGTTGCTGTTTTCCTCTTCTTTTTGAATTTTATGCCAGTAAGGGTATTATTGATGGTCTTGAAGGTTTCCTCTATTTGTTTCATTTAGTGATGACAAAGGTGTCATCCACATAGCAGACCCAAAGTTTGGGTTGGATGGTTGGCAGAGCTGTTTGTTTGAGTCTCTGCATTACTGCCTCTGCTAAGAACCCTGATATTGGAGATTCCATGGGTGTTCCCTTGGTTTATCTGCAGGTTTTGTTATTGAAAATGAAGAGTGTGGTAAGGCATAGGTCCACTAGCTTGGTGATATTGTCCTTGCTGATGAAGTTGGTGATGTTTGGTGTATGTGTCTTTGGTTCTTCTAATAATGTAGTCAGTGTTTCCTTGGCCAGGTTGATGTTGATGGATGTGAACAGGGTTGTTACGGCAAAGGAGATCATTATTTTATCCTCTTCTATCTTGTTGCCTTTGATGGTGTTCAGGAATTCTTGGGTGGAGTGAATGGAATGGTATAAGTCATGTACTAAGTGTTTTAGCGTTTGGTGTAGTTCCTTGGCTAATCTGTAGCTTGGTGTTCCAGGTAAAGAAACTACCTGGTGGGGGGGTCCTGGTTTGTGAATTTTGGGTAATCTGTAGAAGTGTGGTGTGTTGGATCCGTCTGGTTTCATTTTTTGGAGGTCTGTCTTGTTTAATTCTCCAGATTTCTAAGGCTGTGATTCAGTTTTCTAGTTGTGGGGTCGGGTCTACTGGCATCTGTTGATAAGTGTTGGTATCTGCAAGCAGTGTGTTCACTTTCTCAATGTAGTCTGTTCGGTTTAAAATGACTGTCAAGCGTCCTTTTTATGCAGGTAGGATAACAATGTTCTTCTCTTTTTTGAGTCCTCCTAGTGCTTTCCTTTCTTGTATATAGTGTTTCCTTCCTTTTTCCTGCTTAACGTCAGTGCAACTGTCTGTCTGATGGTTTGCTGGATTCTTCTGTGAGTTTGTTGCCTTTCAGTGTTGTTTCTAATGCTGCTAAGAAATCTTTCTTATCCGCATCCCAGACGTTGTAATTTAATCCTCCTTTTTCAGTGTCTGTTAAGGGTTGGTTAGATAAGATTTTTTTTATCCATGCTTCTGTGTTGTCTGTGTTGTTATCTTGTGAGAGTTTGTCTTTGTTTTCTGCACATCTAGTTTTGTTGTTTGCTGTGTTTGACACTGTCTAATATCTACGGCTCGTTGTACTGTGTCCATTCATGGTCTGCCGCATTAGTGAGTAAAGTTGTATGACCCTTTGATCTTTTCCTTATAAATTCTGTGTCTAAGGTCTTCCTCTCTCACTAACAACGGATGAAGGGGCAGCCCTCCAAAAGCTAGTGTTTTCAAATAAACCTGTTGGACTATAACCTGGCGTTGTGTGTTTTTTTTAACTGATTTTTCTTCACAGATGTTTTTTCCAGCAACTTTTGCCTTTGCTCCTGTGGCAAAGGGGCAACTTTTTCACACAGAGTGGTATGTGTATTGAATGAGCTGCCAGAGGATGTGGTGGAGGCTGGTACAATTGCAGCATATAAGATACATTTGGATGGGTATATGAATAGGAAGGGTTTGCAGGGAAATGGGCCGGGTGCTGGCAGGTGGGGCTAGATTGGGTTGGGATATCTGGTCGGCATGGACAGGTTGGACTGAAGGGTCTGTTTCCGTGTTGTACATCTCTATGACTCCAAGACGACTTGGAGCCCTGAGCTCACCTGAGGGACAAAGTGGATGGACTACCGTCCCATGAAGCCCTGCGACGCGTGGTGCGCGATGGGAACCGTAGGCCGATGGACAGGGAGAGAACTACAGATCCCGTGATGCTCTGCGTTCACGTCTGCCTGCGTCCTTCCTGACGTCGGCGTGCCGTGGCCGGCGTGCAGCCGTTGGCGGCGGCAGAGGCGGTTGTACGGGGCTCGACGCCAAGGCATGGAGCTTCGGATTGTGCTCGAGGCGGGGGACGCCGGAGGGCTGCAGGCGGCTGGTGGCTGGTGGCTGGTGGCTGGTGAGACGGCGCGATCCGGAGATCCTACCCCCACGTACCGTTAGGTTGCATTTGTATAGCGCCTGCCCCCAGGTTCTGCATAGGCCGGTAGTGGAGTAAGGGAATGCAATTCCACGGTCTCACTCTGATCTTCTCCGGGGCCTAGAGCTGGTAAAATGGAATTAGAATGGATAGATGCCTTGAGGGGTCATCATGGGCCTTTGTCTCTCCCCACCCCCAATGATGAACACAGTAAAAGTGTTGGAGAAACTCAACCAGGTCTGACAGCATCTGTGCAGAGAGAAAGCAGAATTAACATTTTTGGAGTCCAAAGATTTAATTCAGAACTTCAGGTACTGTGCTGTCAGATCTGATGAGATTTTCCACCATTATCTGTTTTACTTTGGATTTCCAGCCTCTCAATTTTGCTTTTGTTTGACCATATCTAAATATTTTCATGCTGATCTGCTGATAAACGGATGGTCAAAGAGTTTTATGATGTTGTTAGACGAGAGACAAACGGGGGGAAAGCTGCAGATCAGAGTCGAGAGTGTGTTGCTGGAAAGGCGCAGCATCCAGTCGAGGTTTCGGGCAGAAGCCATTCATCACGAATGAGGCTTGTGGACCAGGGGGTGGTGAGATAAATGGGAGGGGGGGGGGGGGCGGAAATGGTAGCTGAGAGTGTGATAGGTGGATGAAGGTATGGGTAATGGTGATGGGTTGGAGAGGAGGGTGGAATGGATCGGTGGGAAGGAAGATGGACAGGTCATAAGGGCAGTGCTGAGTAGGAAGGTTGGAACTGGGGGGAGGGAAATGCGGAAACAGGTGCAAGTCACAGTGATGCCGTGTAGTTGGAAGGTCCCGAGGCTGAAGATGAGGTGATCTTCCTTCAGGTGTCGGGTGGTTATGAAGTGGCAATGGAGGAGGCCCAGGACCTGCATGTCTTTGGCGGAGTGGGAGGGGTCGTTGAAGTTTTTGCCCATGGGGCAGTGGGTTTGGTTGATGCGAGTGTTCTGGAGATGTTCTCTGAAGTGCTTTGCGAGTAGGTGTCATGTCTCCCCAGTGTGTAGGAGACCGCACCGGGAGCAACGTATCCAGTAAATGACGTGTGAAAGTGCAGGTAAATCTCTGATGGATGTGGAAGGCTCCTTTGGGGCCTTGGACAGAGGTGAAAGGGAGGTGTGGGTGCAGGTTTTGCAGGAAGGTGTCCAGAGGGGAGGTGGGTTGGAGGGGGCGCGTGGATGATGAGGGAGTTGTAATGGGAATGGTCTTTACCAAAAGCGGATAGGGGTGGGGAGAGAAATATATCTCTGGTGGTGGAGTCCATTTGTTGGTTGTGGAAATGGTGGAGGATGATGTGATGTATACAGAGGTTGGTGGGGTGGAAGATAATTGGTCATGACACTAAGGACAGCTTCACTTTTTTTCAAAGTAAAACATTGGGAATCTTTTATGACCGCTTCCAATATCAGAAAGTGTCTTTATAATTTTTTTATGATTCATCTGAAAGACAACATCTCTGTAACAGTGCAATACTACCTTTGTATCATGTTAGGCTGGCACTCCAGATTTTTTGTATTCAAGTATCTGCAGTGGAACTTTAACCCAGAATCTTTGGCCTCCTAGCCACAGCTCAATTTTAAAAAGTTGACCATCCATTCCCAGCGCCCCTTCCTATTTTTCATCTGCGTGCTTACTGTCCTGGCCCTGTCACAGCCTTTGACCCCCTAGGCACAGACTCCTGAGCTGAACTATCTACTCCATATCACCAAAACTGCACACCCACCTCTGTAACATCCTAATCTTTGTCTGTACCTCAGCTCATCCACTGCTGAAGTCCTCACTTATGCTATTGTTTTCTCAGAATTTAACCATGCCATTGCTGTCCTGATTAGCCTCTTGTCTTGTGTACCCTCCGTAAAGCTGATATCATTCAAACTCTGTTACAGCTATCCTAACTCACGTTAGGTCCTGAGCAGCCCAGTACTTATTGAACCAGACTGGAACCGGATGT
Source organism: Chiloscyllium plagiosum (assembly GCF_037043375.1). Classification (NCBI taxonomy): domain Eukaryota; kingdom Metazoa; phylum Chordata; class Chondrichthyes; order Orectolobiformes; family Hemiscylliidae; genus Chiloscyllium; species Chiloscyllium plagiosum. The sequence continues at coordinate 9,860,071 of NW_028270158.1, read as the reverse complement.
GGAAATTTAAAGTTCCAATCATTGTGTTTACAAATCTCTGCATGCTCTTGTCCCTGTCAATCTATGTACTGTAAACTTTCATAATCCAAGTCTTGAGATCTTTGGACTGCTCCAATTCTGGCTTATTGTATTTTCCTGGTTTTTGTTGCATTGCCATTGTCTTCAGTTGCCTGGACACTCCTTCCTCTATTCCTTTCTTTCCTCCTTCATAGTGACAAGCCTACCACATTGTTCAAGTACTTTTTGGTTACCTGTTCTAATATACCCTTATGTAACTTGTCAGCTTGTGATTGTTGGCATTCCTGTGAAGGCCATTGGGCTTTAGCTTTGGTAAAAACACTATGTAGTGCAAGTTGTAGTTCCAAATTAGGTTAGAAAGCTTCAAAATCAGAGAATTACATTGGGTGTAATTCAGCATCAAGCAGAAATGATGATTGCTCCATTTAATTTTATTGTATTTATACAAAAGTGATTCATACAATGGCATGGAGTCAAACCATTTGGCCCATGTGTGCACCAGCCTGCAAATGAGTATTATTACCCAGTACCAAACTCCAACTTTGTCCCCATACCCTTTCACATTATTTTTATCCAAATAATCGTCCAATGCCTTTATGCATTCCTCAATTTGACCTGCTTCCATCATGCTTCGAGGAAATGCATTCCATACCCTAACTACTTGCTGAGAGAAAGTGTTTTTTTTCCTCCTACTACCTTTGCCTCTTCTGTAAAGTTAAATTTATGCCATTCCGTTTCTGTTCTTTTTGCAAGCAGAAACCAATTCTCCTCTATATTCTCTCCAGTATAATCCACTTATAATTTTGAAAATTTCTGTCAGATCTCCTCTTAACATGCTTGTCTCCTACTTCTCTTCAATCTGTCCTTGTAATTGTAGTTTCTCAACCCTGGAACTATTTATGTAAGTCACTTCTGCACTCTCTCCAATGCGTTAACATCCTTCCTATAATGTGACATCCAAAACTGTGCACAGTAGTCCAGTTGAGGTCAAAATATTGTCTTATGCAAGTTCAACATCACCTCTTTGCTCTTGTATTCTATGTCCCTATTAATAAAGCCAAGGATACAATACTCCTTACTTGCTGCGCTCTATCTGTCCTGCCATCTTCAATGATCTTGGCTAATAGTGAATCAGCAGAGATCTATATAAGAGTCAGAGAGTCATAGAGACGTACAGCACGGAAACAGACCCTTCGGTCCAACCTGTTCATGCCGACCAGCTATCCCAACCCAATCTAGTCCCACCTGCCAGCACCCGGCCCATATCCCTCCCAGCCCTTCCTATTCATATACCCATCCAGATACCTTTTAAATGCTGTAATTGTACCAGCCTTCACCACTTCCTCTGGCAGCCCATTCCACACACGCACCACCCCCTGTGTGAAAATGTTATCCCTTAAGTCTCCATAATCTAACTGAATAGGAGAGCAGGCTAGAAGGTCTGTAAAATCTACTCCTGTTCCTATTTTTTATCTCCTGATGTATTAATTTATAAGTATTAGAGCATAACTGGACCAGACCATTTGATTAACTGTACCATCTCCAATTATGTATAATGCAACCACAGCATCAACACCAGTCATCAATCTCCATCCTCACATTTGAGACAGGTCAATTTAGGGAATACATTTACAACGTGCATTTATCCAACAGTTTTAATACACGTGGGTTTTAAGGAGGATCTTTTTGTTTGGGAGAGGCGGGTGGGGTCTTTACAGAAAATCCCCGAAGCACGCCTAGTTTGTTGAAATCCCGGTTACCAATGGTTGGAGGGGAGAGGGGAGGGAATCCGCAAGAGACTGTACAAAGACAAAGCGCTGACAGAGTGGATGCAGAGAATGAGCAGTTCTGGAGCTGGAAAAAGTTTGGGTTACGTGACCTTTATGGAAGATTATAGGTCAAGCATTGGATTTGTTTAAAGTGATGATGGCAGTTTTGAAAAGAAGTAATTTACAATTACAGCCTGTGAGGGGTCTGAGAAGGAATTTGAGAGGTCAGGAGATAAACAAGAATGGGGTTCATGTTGCAGATGATTGGTCTTGTATGTGAAATGAACTCGGAGAGGGCATGATCTTGTGTCCTCTGGAGTAGAACTTGAATATAACAAAGTTAAAAATCACTCAACACCAGGTTATAGTCCAACAGGTTTATTTGGAAGCACTAGCTTTTGGAGCGCTGCTCCTTCATCAGGTGGCACCTACAAGCTTGACTTGGAGGCTGAGTTAAGGCTGTAAGGAATGTATAGTAATTTAGCTACTGCTTAAAACAAAAATAAACAGTTCTCAGCAGGAGACTTTCTTCTGTTATCATTTTCACAGCATACAAGAATGTGTAAGGTTGTGGGGAGATGAGCAGCACACTGTGAATTGCTCATTAAGAGAGACAGTGAGGGTTTGGGCCAAATGGCCACTTTCTGTGCTGTAACAATTCTGAGTAGAAAGTTACTCTGTTGCATTTTTTTGCTGTACACCTCTAGTGACCAACCGCGAATGTGCCATCTAAATCTCCAGGATCTGTTTTTATGATCGGTTCAGCAAGTATTGAATGCTTCACTTGGGTTTGTAATGTTGTCAGAGCTTGACTGAACCACTGCCTTTAGCTGTTGTCAGTTGTTTGTTTTGCGATTGATTGTTAAATGCTAAAGACATGCTACAACCAGATTCTTATCCACACAGCACACCAGTTTGCTTGATGCTTTGTACTTTTGTGTCCAGTGTCTCAATTGATTGACACCTGTTGCAGTTCCCAATGAAGTTATTGCACAGTATTCATACAATGGTTAGTAAATGGATTTTAATTTATTATAATTCCAGTCATCAAACAGATAAGATCATTGTTGTGGTTCTGTTCGCCGAGCTGGGAATTTGTGTTGCAGACGTTTCGACCCCTGTCTGGGTGACATCCTCAGTGCTTGGGAGCCTCCTGTGAAGCGCTTCTGTGATCTTTCCTCCGGCATTTGTAGTGATTTGAATCTGCCTCTTCCGGTTGTCAGTTCTAGCTGTCCGTTGCAGTGGCCGGTATAATGGGTCCAGGTCGATGTGCTTATTAATTGAATCTGTGGATGAGTGCCATGCCTCTAGGAATTCCCTGGCTGTTCTCTGTCTGGCTTGCCCTGTGTTAGTAGTGTTGTCCCAGTCGAATTCATGTTGCTTGTCATCTGCGTGTGTGGCTACTAAGGATAGCTGGTCGTGTCGTTTCGTGGCTAGTTGGTTTTCATGGATGCGGATTGTTAGCTGTCTTCCTGTTTTCCTATGTAGTGTTTTGTGCAGTCCTTGCATGGGATTTTGTACACTACATTGGTTTTGCTCATGCTAGATATTGGGTCCTTCGTTCTGGTGAGTTGTTGGCTGTTGGTTTGTGTGCTGTTATGAGTCCTAGTGGTCACAGTAGTCTGGCTGTCAGTTCGGAAATGCTCTTGCAATTCCCAGCATGAGCAAAACCAATGTAGTGTACAAAATCCCATGCAAGGACTGCACAAAACACTACATAGGACAAACAGGAAGACAGCTAACAATCCGCATCCATGAACACCAACTAGCCACGAAACGACACGACCAACTATCCTTAGTAGCCACACACGCAGATGACAAGCAACATGAATTCGACTGGGACAACACTACTATTATAGGACAAGCCAGGGAATTCCTAGTGGCATGGCACTCATCCACAGATTAAGGCACTCATCCACAGATTGAATCAATAAGCATATCGACCTGTACCCAATATACCGACCACTGCAGCGGACAGCTGGAACTGACAACCGGAAGTGGCAGATTCAAACCACTACAAATGCTGGAGGAAAGATCACAGAAGCGCTTCACAGGAGGCTCCCAAGCACTGAGGATGTCACCTAGACAGGGGACGAAATGTCTGCAACACAAATTCCCAGTTCGGCGAACAGAACCATAACAACGAGCACCCGAGCTACAAATCTTCTCACAGACTTTGAAGATAAGCTCATGGCTGCATGTTGATTATTTTTGATTAAACCTGTTTGGATGAGTTACAACACCAGTGCATTCTGAGTTTGGACTTGAATCTGGACCTTCTGGCCCTTGAGTAGGTACACAGTCACTACATAAAACCCTCCCTTCTATATGTTGGTAAAAGGAAAATATTTTTAATCAGCCTGTTCATATAGGCTATGACACCCCTGGGGCAGGTGAAACTTAAACCCAGACCTTCTAGGCCAAAGACAGGAATACCACCACTCTGCCACGAGACCCATTTTTTCCTGCATGCAGAAACAATAACATTTTTTATACTTATGAATTTACTATTGTGTCTTCTCTTTAAATTGTGTTGTATAAACAAAACAGAGGCATATTTGGATTTATTGAGATTTATTTTAGTATGTTGTAGTTGTAGAGTGAACTTTAATACTCCATGAATCAGTTTTCAACTCCCCAGAAAAAATTCTCAATGAAGTGCCCATTAGTAATGATTTACAGTTAGAAATTGTGACCAAGCAAAATCCTCGCTGCTGTGTATTTTGATCAGTGTCTCAAAGTTATTTCAGACATTTGAAATGTTCTTGTGATTACTGGTTTGTGAAGTTTGCTATCACTAATGTCTGTTGGATTTCAGGAATAAACTGTTTTGGTTCCCTTGTGAAATGTCACTTTTCAACATGTTTTATCCACAGTACCTGTGAGTCACAGTGCTAGAAATATGGAGCACTGCTATGGCAGATTGTATAATGGTACTTTGGGAGCCTTGCCTTTGACATTTCAGGAAACTGATTTGATTATGGGAAAATAATCCCAGACCCGAAGGCTTAATAAATTATACATACAGTCGCATACACTTTTTCAAAAAGACCAATGATCTTTAGTTACATTATATAAAGGCTGTATGCAAAGATTTCAGTGAATTTAACTGACCCAAATTTTAGTTTGTTAGGATTTCATTTCAGATATCATATTTGAAATTCTTGATTATCTAATGAGAAAAAACAAATAACTATTTGCAGTCATGTCCTGACTGAGAGTGTCTCAAAGCACATCTTGGTAATGTGTTAGTTTTAAATGGCCTGGAATTTTATAGGCAAACCCAGATGGCGTTAAAGCCTTCTAACTGTCTTACCTGTTTAGTGATTTATGTGTTAATCCCACCAACTGCTCTGCACAATGACTTGGAAAATTCATTTTGCACTTCCTGTTTGCAGGAAGACAGAACACTCCACACAGATGGTTGACCAAGGACCCTGCAATGTGGAAGTGAGAGACACTTTGACCTATTCTGAATTTGTTCACCGGTATGTTTTTGCAGCTAAGCTGAACATATCCTTCAGTCCTCTACTTGTGGAGTTTGAAATGTATCTCATCTAATCATAGCCATTGCCAAATCCACTACATCCGTCTCCAACATCTCCGCCTTTTAGAATTTGAATTTACTGAAAATCTCTGCTATAATATTGGTGGATCCTTGGCATGGACCATTATATTTGTGTGTGTGGTGAGTGCAGAGTGTCTTAAGTCTGTGTGTGTGTGTGTGTGTGTGTGTGTGTGTGTGTGTGTGTGTGTACACGTGTGTGTGTGTGTGTGTGTGTGTGTGTACACGTGTGTGTGTGTGTGTGTGTGTGTGTGTGTGTGTACACGTGTGTGTGTGTGTGTGTGTGTGTACACGTGTGTGTGTGTGTGTGTGTGTACACGTGTGTGTGTGTGTGTGTGTACGTACAATGTGACACGGCCCCAAGGTCCCGGGCGCGGCCCCCCCTCCGGGTACTGAACGTAGCTATCGGCCTCCGCTCGGCCACTTTCCTCTGCTGCCTGTCCCGACGTCCACTTTCAGAGTTACGTTGCACTTTGCTCAAAAACCACATACATTCATGTAGAACTCTGAGCTCAAAAACTGCATGAATTTATGTCAAACTCTGTTATCTCACTTTTTAGATTGGAATCAATCTAAACATCAGGTCATAGACAGAGAACACAGGGGGCTAACACCTTCAACATATTGTCTAGCTATCACCATTGTTAACAGCTAACCCGAGAATGCAACTTTTTAAAAAAAGGGTTTTGTGATTTACCCATGAAAGAAGTGAAACTATCACTGTATTCTAACAGATGAAAGGCTTAACAGGCAATCAATTCTTCAATGTATAATTTCAGATACATCACACTGCAAATTTTTGCTATAAATTCTGTGTTATGATCGAGCCCTCCGCAATCACCTGATGAAGGAGCGTCGCTCCGAAAGCTAGTGTGCTTCCAATTAAACCTGTTGGACTATAACCTGGTGTTGTGATTTTTAACTTTGTACACCCCAGTCCAACACTGGCATCTCCGAATCATTATTTCCTCGAGGCTGTGTCTTCACTGAGCTCCACATAGACTAGACACAAACCGTTGCCTATTGATCCAAATTAACATATAATTTGACATATAATGGGAGATCAATCTAACTAATCTGCACACCAAGTGTTACCCTTGATCAATGCTGAGCTCTTGACTTGCCAAGTAGTCTGATACTTCATGAGATATATTTACATCTCCTTACTCAACTAATCCAGGCAAACATCTGATCAAAGATTTGTCGTTTTTATTACAACAACCACTTAAAAAGCTGCCTTGGAAGAGATTGTAACCGTTTATCACATGAGCTGACGTGAACTTAAAAGTTCGCGCACACAATAATGCATTTTGTTGACCAAGAGTTAAGATACAAGTTTAATCGGGATTTTCTGAAAGTAGCAGAATTGTTCACAGTTGCTATGATACTTAATAGATGTTGGGCTTAGCCTGAGAAACCATTGCAACAGAATCAATATCTTGCCCAATGATTACATCTCATCTGATTTACTGCTTTGTACAATTCATTTCATTTAGTTCTCCAGGAAACGTTGATACAAATTTGTCACTGGAGTATTGGGGCACATTGATCTAACTTATGGCGATTTTTGCCAAAATCGTTATGGTGAATGTTTGCTTTGTGATTATTCAAGAAATGCTCAAAGCTGCCAACAGAAACAAGAATTTGGACTAAATAGAGTAGTCTTTATAAATTAAATGGCTGTAAGGCCCTTGTGGAATCCATGTGTGATTTTTGATTCTATTTCTCATTTCCTTGTTTCATGTGCTTCAGTTTTATGACCTGTTGGTTTGAAAATGGTTGTACTTGGTTCTGCTGCTTCATTGGGTAAATCTTTGATGAGAAGACTAATTTGATAAGTATAAAAAAGTTGGCAAAATAAACTGTTAGTGAGAACATAGTTCTTACATGTTTCTGTACTTGCACTTGGCAGCCAATGAAGACAAAATGTTTGTATGTTCCAATTGTTAAAATAAAACATAGCATTCCATGTTTTACAGGTCCGCATATTCTAAGCCGGTGATTATCCGAGGAATCACACAGAATGAGGTGAATGACTTTTGATGTGCAGTTTTCTGTTCAAACATAACTCATTAAAAAGCAAAGTTGTGGCATTTCGAAGTGCTCTAATTTATGTTTGCTAGATGTATGCTTATGTGTTCCAAGCAAACGAGTCTTTGAACAGAATATATGCTTTATCACTTAGAATCTTTGAATGATACAGTGCAAGGAGGTCATTCAGCCCATTGTGCCAATTATGTTCTTTGTTCAAGCTAACCAATTATTCCTACACCTTTGTTCTTTCTTCATGGACCTGTGAATTCTTTCCCATTACATTTTTTATTCAATTCTCTTATGAAAGTTTCACCATCTTTAAGGCAATATGTTTCAGTTCACAACAATGTGACAGGTCAGATGCTTCTTTGTGTTGCCTCTAGTCTCTCTGCTAACACTCTTAAATCTGTGTCCTGTGGTTGCAATCCTGTTGTCCACTGGACACAGTTTCTGTGTATTTACTCTGTTAAAACCATTCATTATTTTATCAAATCTCCTCACAACACTGCTTTAAGGAGAACAACCCAGGCTTCTTGTGTTTGACGTGAGATTGCTGAAGTACCTCATCTCTGGTACCATTTTTGTAAATATGGTTCCTACCTTTTCAAAGGTCTTGACCTGTTCCCTAAAAAAATGATTGAGTGTAGCACAGATTGAGTGTAGCATTTCAGCTGAGAGCTAATTTGCAAAGTACTTCTGGCACTTGGCCAGGTATATGGGCTGAAAATCTCCTCTTTTGGGGAATCTGATTATCTACTGGATTTGCACATTTATTCTTTGATAGGAGAGGGCTTTTTGGAAATTACTCAAGCAATGCTTTTTTTGGTCTGGAATATGAAATGAATTTCATATGATTTGTTCTCTGGTTATGAATTCCTGCTGTAAAATTACTTGCCTCAGCAGTTGAGAGATTTTTAAGTAGAAATGTCACCCTGGTAATGTATTTAATATAATTACACCCACAGCCAAGTGTATTCAGCTGGTGCTGGTTAAGTGTGTTATACAATTTCCTGAAGAATCTCTAATAGTAAATTGGAGAAATCATTGAAATAAGGGTGGTACAAGTATGGCATGAGCTGTCAGAGAAAGTAGTGGAGGCTGGTACAATTGTAACATTTAAAAGGTATTTGGATGGGTGTATGAATAGGTATTTGGAGGGATATGGGCCAGGTCTGGCAGGTGGGACTAGATTGGGTTGGGATATCTGGTCGGCATGGATGGGTTGGACCGAAGGGTCTGTTTTCATCTCTATGACTCTAAATGGACACATGTTGACCACAGTACTGCCAAGCTAACCAGACTAGATAGGGGAGCAAAAAGAGACACTTTAGAAAATTGTACTAAAGCTGTTCAGAAGCATATTACTTGACTTATTCCTGGGATGAGGGTATTATCCTATGAGGGAAGGTTGGGTAGACTGGGCCTGTACTACTTGAAATTTTGAAGAATGATATATGATCTTAAGATTCTGAAGAACTATTTTAAGAATAAGAGTTCTTTCTTTTAAGAGGGCCTTGAATTTATTTCTGAGAGTTGTTATTCTGTGGAATTCTTTTATACCCAGAAAATAGTGAATGCTGCGTTATTGAATGTAATGAAGGTAGAATTAGATTTTGATAGACAAGGGAATCAGTGGTTATGGGAGTAGAAGAAAAGCAGGGGTCAGACTACAGCCAGCTCACCCATGATCTTAATGAATTGCAGAACAATCTTGATAGGCTGAATGGCCTAATCTTACTCCTAAATCATATGTTCTCACAACCTGGAGTGCAGGTTCATCGCTCTTTGAAAGTGGCGTCGCAGGTAGATAGAATAGTGAAGAAGACATTTGGTATGCTTTCCTTTATTGGTCATAGTGTTGAGTTACAGGAGTTGGGAGTTACAGAAGTTGGGAGTTGTGGCTGTACAGAACATTGGTTAGGCCACTGTTGGAATATTGCATGCAATTCTGATTTCCTTCCTATCGGAAAGATGTTGTGAAACTTGAAAGGGTTCAGAAAAGATTTACGAGGATATTGCCAGAGTTAGAGGATTTGAGCTATAGGGAGAGGTTGAATAGGCTAGGGCTTTTTTCCCTGGAGCATCGGAGGCTGAGGGGTGACCTTATAGAGGTTTACAAAATCATGAGGGACATAGATAGGATAAATAGACAAAGCCTTTTCCCTGGGGTGGGGGAGTTCAGAACTAGAAGGCATAGGTTTAAGTTGAGAGGGGAAACATATAAAAGAGACCTAAGGGTCAACTTTTTCATGCAAGAGGGTGATATGTGTATGGAATGAGCTGCCAGAGGAAGTGGTGGAGGCTAGTACAATTGCAACATTTAAAAGGCATCAGGATGGGTATATGAATAAGAAGGGTTTGGAGGGATATGGACTGGGTGCTGGCAGGGGGAACTAGATTGGGTTGGGATATCTGGTCAGCATGGACAAGTTGGACCGAAGGATCTGTTTCTGTGCCGAATGTCGTTATGACTCTATGATAACACCAAGATCGCACCTCTTAAAAATATTCAAAGCACTACACCTACAATGAGATGGTTTTGCATAACAATCCCAGTTATTTAATGGCAGTCATTTAATGTTCAAGAAGTTCGCTCAAACATTAATGAGATCATCAGTTAATCTGTTCTTGTTGGCATTGGCTGAGGGATGATTGTTGGCCGGAGCAAGCTGAGAGATTTCTGGAACAGGAGAAACAAGAGCAACTCCCCCTTCCCTCTCCTGCCAATGAAGACAATGCAGGTTTAGCTTGTCTGAAGTGCTGAAGACAGGTTTGTTTTCAAGAAAATGATCTACAGTTTGCTTTCTGGAACTTATTCAAGATGTAGTCAAAGCCAGCCCAGTACACTAGCCACCTGCTGACTGTTACTGAGTCAAACAGAAACATATAATTGTAGTCTGTTGTTGAGTAGAAGTTTAGTTGTACACTAGATACCAGGACTGTAATTTAAGCTCATGTTCAAGTTTTAATCTCTCAACTCTTTCTTCAGTCATGTGGTTCATGATGTAATTTATACTCTTTTAAATTATAGTCTTACTAGTCATTTTCAAACCAATCCATTATTCTGCACATGTAATGTCGAAATATGGGGATGTCATTACTGAGCCAACAGTTGTTATTAGTGTCAGACACCACAACAGGAAATGGTGAAGTGCCAAACCTCCTCTGAAAGATGTTCTGTGACCTGGCATTGTATGTGTTTGAATCTTGCAGCAATTCCGGGCTCTCTGTTCAAAGCAAAGTCTCCTGCAAGAGTTTGGAAATCGGTTGGTGAGATTGAGCACAGCAAACACTTACTCCTATCGGAAAGGTACACACGTTTAGTAAACACATTCCATACCCCTTTGTAGGCCAGTTATAATTTCTAACCTGCTGATTTAGTTTCTTCTGTGAACTACTTCAATACGGTTTTTTAAAATTTCCCTTTTCTTTTATATCCTTAGAAGATTTTAGTTCATCATGCTTACATCAGTTTTTTGGTAAGGCAATCTAATACCAATCTCAATATCCCACTCTCTCCCAAGAGTCTTGTATTCTCTGCTGCTTCAAATCATTATCCAGTTTTCCTTTTGAAGGATTTAGCAGTCTCCAGTTTTAAAAAGAATACTTGGTTGTTTTTGATTTTATTCATTCGCACCAATCAACAGTTTCATTCAGTGTACACACTGTCATTGTTTTTTCCAAATGTATTACCTCATTCTTTGATAAAGCCTCAGTTTTTGTGTTGTGGGCAAATTTTGTGCATATGCTCCCTATACTGAGATCCATATTGGATATGTGTAAAAATGTGTACATTGAGATGTCAAAGGCTTCTTTGTTCATAAGCTGTACTGTGCTGTATTCTTCTCTTCCTTCCCTTTCCCACTAAGTGCATACGTTAATTTTCCCAGTACAGGGTGCAAGCATTTGACTTCCTCACATTTTTTGGATGCTGCAAGGTTTGAAAATATTGTTGGTCATTTCTTCCCATTCAGTATCTCACTGGATGGCCTGACTTTCTCACTGGTCCATTTATTGCGATAGCTTTTTGCATTATATCCTTCTGAACACACACAGTTTTGTTACTGAATTTATTGGATGTATATGTGTAAAACACCACGACAAGAACAATTTTGTTTTGCTGCTTCTCCTGGGTTCCACCTGCTTTTCGCCTTCAGCTTTATATCTGTCTGCTGTAATGTATTGGTCCATTAGGACTGCTTAAAATGTGTTTTTGTCAACAGTGAATCATCGAGCAACGATGAATTAAATGTAAAAAGAAATTTATCCAATGCAATGCAGTATGTAATCTGCTTATTTTCTCTCCTTGTCTCACTCCAGCCAATATGTAAATAGTGTTCTAAGTGTAACAAAAATGAAGATCAAGGGAAAATCTGCAGTTGTCATAAAAATCAGTATAAATACAAGCAAAATCACCAGCTATACTCTCAAATAAACAGTTTACCGTATCTACATTACCGTTGATGTTCCTTTTAAAGAATATGTGAACACATGATGAAACCGCAGTCTTTGGATTCTTTGGGAAGCGGTGAGTTTTTCTTTGATTGAAAGATTATTGATTCCAAAGGCACCCTTTCATACATACCAATAGGAATGAAGAGAGAACAACAAATGAGGAATAATAATATATGAAAAGATAGCGGTCCTAGAACTTTGTTTGAACAGCACGTTCCTGCACATTGAGGTCATATTTTCGACTTTATACTTTACATCAGTGTCTTTTCCAGAATTATTCAAACTAGGGGTACTAAGTGAATCAGTATAAGAGAGTTCATATCTGATACCATAACATCCAACCTCAAAACTCACTTTTAACAAGAATCATTTTAGGTGTAACCTTTTTGAGCAAGATCTATCAGTTAACATGCTCTGGATCAAGGAATGGAACCACCAGAATCGCTATCAGATTTATTGTGTTAATCCCCATCTGTCAAATGTTAAGGTTTGGATTACCATGGTGAGAGTGGTTAAGATGCAGTGCAGCCAACCTCAAATGCCAGAACCTCATTACAAAACACCTTAGCACTTGTAGACAGACACACGCAATACTGCACGTTTATCAAGGAGCATCCCTCCGACAGACTAAGCGATCACCTTATACTTAGTGAATGAGCAAACTATTCTTGTCTGGGTTTTGCATTTGATAAATAAATAAATTTTTGAAGATGTAAATGGGCAAAAATGTTTTAATTTTGTATCGTGTTGGGCCAATGATTGACTTGTTATCTGCATTTGAGCCTTCATCAGTACCACTCTGCTCTAATCGCTCGGAGTGAAAATATGAGCAGCTTGATCTGAGCCATTCTCCAATTTCTTTTATTTTTTTGTGGGGAGACACTTGGACTCCCCAGAGCAACCATTCTGTGATCAGGAAGACGTGGCATGGTGCAACTGAACCTGTATTTCACCAGTGTCACATTTAGCGAAGCAGTACACTTCATACAAATGACATTGTTGACTAAATTAATTCTTCTCAAATCCGCTTATTGTGACTCACTATCTGTTTTATTAGCATATGCAGTTACAGGGAGGCAAGAGCCTTGTCAGTGAGTACTTAGAAGTCTTTAAGCTTGCTTTCAAGTTTGATCAGTGGACACTCCTCAACAGTGTTGAGTCATTCTTTGTATTGTAGCCTAGTCTTGATGACCCCACTGCTGTTGAGTAGCTGCAATGATTTAAAAGGGCACAGTGTTACTGTGGGAAATCAAAGGCACTAAGATGACTATATGGTTAGAGAGGGACAAGTGCATGTCTGGTAATGAAGATCTGCAATGACAAGTTGTTTCTGCGATGTTTCCTGTGTGAGCAGATACATTCTACTTCTTTGGAGATAACAATTTTACAGAGTGGGACTCGCTGTTCAGGACATATATCCAGCCTCCATACCAACTACCTGGGACAACTGGGGCTTACAGTTTCGGGATCGCAGGTTAGTCCATAAGGTCATAAAACGTGGAAATAGGTTTTTTGCTCATGTGTCTGTGCTAGACAGAATCTTCAGCTTCTCTACTGCGGTTTTGAACAACACAAACCCATCAACAAATAGACCACTTCAATGGCATGTGCAAGTCACAAGTCATACCTCCTAATATTGATGCCAGTACAGTTGGCTGAGGCAAGCAGAAATTGTCTTATGTATTAGTAAATCTGAATTTTATTTTGTGACTTCATTTTGGAAAAACTGATAAAATCACAGGCCCAAATCAATATGAAAGGTAGCTGTGAGGCTGATAGATTGAAGCTGGCAGGAATTTGTGAGGCAAAGTTATGGCGTTGAACTAATAGTGAAGGAGAGGATGCATGGGTACTAAATTTGAGCCAATAACTGGAGAAAGCACAGTGAGGCTGAGCTGTTAGATATAGGAAGAACAAAGTCAGGAGCTGTAAAGCAGTAAGATAGTGTTGGAAAAGAGATCAGAATCTTTTTAAAAACATTCTTCTTGATAGCAGAAACCCAAATATATTTGACAGTGAAACCTTAATTGAAGCAAGGCTGTGCCCAAGATTGGAACATGTTCTTTAGATTTATTTCAGTCTGTGGCTGAATCTCAAAGAAATCAGGAGTGGTCATGTAGCTGATAACTGAATGACTGGTTTGAAGCAAGGATCAAATGGTCTTAGGGTGTAGGTTTGCTCACTGAGCTGTAGGTTTGATATCCAGACGTTTTCATTACCTGGCTAGGTAACATCATCAGTGGCGACCTCTAAGTGAAGTGAAGCTGTTGTCTCCTGCTTTTCTATTTATATGTTTGTCCTGGATGGGGTTCCTGGGGTTTGTGGTGTTGTCATTTTCCTGTTCGTTTTTCTGAGGGGTTGTTAGATGGTATCTAGATCTATGTGTTTGTTTATGGCGTTGTGGTTGGAGTGCCAGGCCTCTAGGAATTCTCTGACAGGTCTTTGCTTAGCCTGTCCCAGGATAGATGTGTTAACCCAGTCGAAATGGTGGGTTTTTTTTTCATTCGTGTGTAGGGCTACAAGGGTGAGAGGGTCGTGTCTTTTTTGTGGCTAGCTGGTGTTCGTGTATCCTGGTGGCCTAACTTTCTTCCTGTTTGTTCTACATAGTGTTTGTTGCAGTCCTTGCATGGAATTTTTGTAGATGACGTTGGTTTTGTCCATGGGTTGTACTGGGTCTTTTTAAGTTGTTAGTTTTTGTTTGAGAGTGTTGGTGGGTTTGTGTGCTACTAGGATTCCGATGGGTCTCAGTAGTCTGGCTGTCATTTCTGAAACTTCTTTGATGTATGGTAAGGTGGTTAGGGTTTCTGGCTGTGTACAACCCATGGACAAAACGAACGTCATCTACAAAAATTCCATGCAAGGACTGCCACAAACACTACGTAGGACAAAACCGGAAGAAAGTTAGCCACCAGGATACACGAACACCAACTAGCCACAAAAAAGACACGACCCTCTCTCCCTTGTAGCCCTACACACGGATGAAAAAAAAACCCATTTCGACTGGGACAACACATCTGTCCTGGGACAGGCTAAGCAAAGACATGCCAGAGAATTCCTAGAGGCCTGGCACTCCAACCACAACGCCACAAAACAAGCACATAGATCTAGATACCATCTATCAACCCCTCAGAAAAACGAACAGGAAATGACATCACCAGGAACCCCATCCAGGAGAAAGATATAAATAGAAAGCAGGAGACAACAGCTTCGCTTCACTTGGAGGTCGCCACTGATGATGTTACCTAGCCAGGTAATGAAACATCTGGATATCAAACCTACAGCTCAGCGAGCAAACCTACACCCTAAACCTCAACCTGAGCTACAAAACCGTCACAAACCTTGCATCAAATGGTCTGCTGCACAGTTCAATCCAGTTTTAACGATTAGTCATTTTGTTTGGGATTTTGCATAAATGGAAAGCTGATCTTTGCCACTGAAAAAGAAAATATAGGAGAGATTTAACCTTCACAAGGGGAGAGTGGTAAAATGAAAAGAATGAATTCCCTCTGGCTGCTCTTGCTGACTTGGTGTATGGTTGCTTTGAGAGTCATCGGTAAAATTCTGGGAGTAAGTTGTTAGCTGTGTACACTGTTATGTGGAGACCAAGGAGTCACTGAAATAAAATGTAGCAAGGAAAGAGTCTCTTTAGTTGCATGAAAGTGAGAGAGTTAATTTTGAGAGAAGCCTAATTATTTGAGACAATGATTTGCTGTGTCAGTCTTAGCCTTTATTAAAAGACAAATTTGCTGAGAATGATGTTAATGATATTCTGTGTCTACTATAATGATACTGTGTCTACCATGCTTATTCATAATGATTATGAAGGAAGCACATTCTCATTGACTTGCATATAATTTGGAATGGAATGGAGGAGTAACCACGAAGTGTTTTCTTTTTGTGGTGCATATGTTTTTAGGTTCAGGGACAGGAGTGCCATTCCACTGGCATGGAGCAGGATATTCTGAAGTTATTTATGGAAGGAAGGTGAGAATTTTTATGATTTGCAACTTATACAAGCATTAAACAGCAAAAAATATTCAGACAACTGTTCCTCTGTCAGTATTTTGAAGGATGTATCCAGTTTAATTTCAATATTTCTCTGTAGCCCAGCACGTTTTTCCTTTTCAAGTACACATCCAGTTCCCTTTTACAGTTACAATTGAATCTGATTCCAGCATACTTTGAAACAGCATTTCCCCAACTCTTTAGAAAGGCAAGTGACAGATGTAGTTTATTATAGAGAGGTGTGAGTGGTTGTATTTGAAGAAGAGAAATAAAGGTTGGGAGCATGAACTCAGTGGAAAGATGCTGAAAGGTGTGAAGGAACAAAGAAGCCTGGAGTTTTAAATATATAAGTTCTTGCAAGTTCCTGCAAAAGTATGTGACATCAGCTTTAAAAGAAAAACTAATAGCATTTTGGGTTTTACATAAGATCAGAGGTTATAACAAATTTTGTGCAAGGCACTGATAAAGGTGCAGGAAGAGAAGTTTATGGAGTTTTCAGTATCCATTATAGAAGAAGATTAAAGTTATAGTATGCACAGCATGGTTTCAGAAAGATAATGTCAGGGTTATCATACTTACATTAGATTAAAATTGTGAAAGGTGTTAATGTAGTGAATTGGGAAAGAAGATTCCATCTAGTTCAGGAGATAGTGATAAGGAATCATGTGAAATTCACTTTGCTCAGTGTTGTCTGACTATGGAATGCAACAGGGAGCACTAAAGGCAAGGATGACTAGCTTCTAGATTAAAAATAAACTGAGGAATATAGTAAGCTATGGAGAGTGTTGGGATTTAGTTTATCTGATAAAGCAGTAGTACAGATTATCTGTAAATTTTTATGGTTCTAACTTATGTAAAAAAAATCAGAAGTTAACTAAAAGCAAAGCACTGTGAATGCTAAGGATCTAAAATAAAAACAGTGTTGGAGAAACTCTGGCAAAATCTGTGGCTAGAAAAAGGAAGTTAAGGGTTCATGTCTAATATGTCTCTTTGGAATTGAAAATTTACTTTTGAAATGAATGGAATCTCATTGCATAATGAGCACAGAATTAAGAAATATATATTAAAGAAGAAAAAATTAAATATCTGACATATATGCCTAGAATTTAAATTCCTGGAACTCTCAAACTGGAGTTGGTAGAATTAATAAATGTATAAAATGGGAGCGAATAATTAAATAAATTATTTTAGTTAATTTAGAAATGCAGTGAGGGTGGTTGGACAGGTGATGTGTCACAGCTGTAACACGTGGGAGCTCCTGGACACCAGTATGAACAGGGTCAAACACATCTACAGTAAGTTAACGCCTTGAACATCTTCAGCTCAGACTTCATGAGCTGGAGAGCATACTGCAGATAGGTCAGGTAGAGGACAGGTCACTGGGAATATTTTGAGGCAGCAAAGGGTCTTCTGATTTAGTCAGTGGTTAGGGGAAAAGAGTATGGAAGCACGTAAGGAGATTGAGGTCAGGAGTTCAGGAACCTCAGCCTTTGTAACTGTCCTAAAGGTTTGTGGTTCTTTCTGCTGCTTTAGATGAGGATGATTGGGTGACCATGGTACAAGAAGCCATTCAAGTTGGGGAGAGAAAAGGAATGTAGTGATAGTAGGGGACAGTATAATGAGGCATATTGATAACTTCATTGTAGCCAAGAACTCGGATCCGGCAGCTGTCAGGGTTCAGGACTTCTGCTCAGGGCTGGGTAGGAACTTTGAGTGGGAGAGGATCCAACTGTCACAGTCCATGTACATAGCAGTGGCATAGACAAGGTTCAGCATTGATAGAATGGAGAGCTGGGCACCAAATTGAACAGCAAAATCTCAAATATCATAATCTTCGGATTATCTCATGAGCCACATGTTTATTAGTACAGGGCACATAAGATGAGTCAACTGAATATGTAACTGAACAACTTGTGAAGTGGGTTCTGGCGTTGGGACTTGGCAAATTGGAAGTTGCAGTATGGGTATAATCTGCACCTGAACCAATGTTCTATCAACTCAGATGACTAGAGAAGTAAATGGGGCATAAAATAAACAGTGTGAGTGAAGAATGAAGCTTAGGTAAATATAGCAAGTTAAGAAATAAAGAAAGGAGAGTAAAATAATGATGTAGGAAATGATGATCAGAAAATCACAGGAAAGGACAAAGAGAATGAACCTAAGAATACACCAACAGTTGAGACTAGATTTATAAAGGTAACAAAAAGATAAAAGGTAGTAGTGCACATTGTAGTAAATAAAGATAATCTAATAACTTTTACTGAAATGTGGCTGTGATGGAGAGGATTGAATATTGAAGGATATATAACATTCAAGGAGAATAGAAAGCTAGGTAAAGGTGGGACTGTTAATCAAGGATGGTATTGATGCAATCAAATGTAGAATTGGTTGGGTGGAGATGAGCAATAGTAAGGGAAGAAGTCACTTTGAGTAACAGTAATCCTGTATATGACGAAGAATACAAAAACAAATATCAAGTAAATGATAGCAATAATCATGAGTGGCTTTGATCTACATGTGAACGTAAATTGTAGCCTTGATGGGTAGATCATAGAGTGCTTTTCAGATTTTTGGAGCAAAGCATTCTGGAACTAGCAGACATTAGGTTATACTAGAATTAGATTGGGTAATGTGACAAGATTAATTAGCGATCTCAATAGCAAATGCATACCTGATAGCAATGACCACAGTATGATTACATTTTGAATCGAGCTTGGAAAAGGGAAGAGTGGGTCTAAGACTATTGCTTCAAATTTAGAAAATGGCAACTACGTGGAAATGGAAGCTGATCTGTCTAAAGTGAACTGGAATACCAGCTTAGGGAATAGACCAGACGAGTAGCAGTGGCAGACATTTAAGGGATATTTCAGAGTAAGTATATTCCTGCTATAAAGAACAATTCCAATGGAAGAACCACCATTTGTGAATAATTAACTAAGTTAGGGAAAGCATTAAACTTAAGGAGAAATAATTGCATGGCAGGCGAGGTGATCGGACAGAATATAAAGAACAGCAGAGAATGCCAAAAAGAAGAAAGAAAATAGAATATGATAGGAAAGAAGCTAGAAGTGTAAATGGATTTCCAGAGCTCTATATGTATTTGAAAAGAAAAAGAGTAAGGGTAGTGAATTTTGGTCTACTAGAGTGAGAATCATGAGTCAATAGTAGATACTAAAGAAATGAGCAAATACTTTGCTTCTGTCTTCACCGTAGAGGATACAAAGGTCATCCTCCAAGTGAAGCGAAGCTGTTGTCTCCTGCTTTCTATTTATATCTTTCTCCTGGATGGCATGGACAAAACCAATGTCATCTACAAAATTCCATGCAAGGACTACATAGAACAAACAGGAAGAAAGTTAGCCACCAGGATACGCGAACACCAGCTAGCCACAAAAAGGCACGACCCTCTCTCCCTTGTAGCCCTACACACGGATGAAAGAAAACCACCATTTTGACTGGGACAGGCTATGCAAAGACATGCCAGAGAATTCCTAGAGGCCTGGCACTCCAACCACAACGCCATAAACAAATGCATAGATCTAGATGCCATCTGTCAACCACTCAGAAAACGAACAGGAAATGACATCACCACAAACCCCAGGAACCCCATCCAGGAGGTCGCCACTGATGTTACCTAGCCAGGTAATGAAACGTCTGGATATCAAACCTAAAGCTCAGCGAGCAAACCTACACCCTAAACCTCAACCTGAGCTACAAACCTTGCATAAATACTTAATTTATTGAGGAATGGTGTTTGGAGCATTGGATAGTGAGAAGGAAAGATGTAAAAGTGCAAAAATAATACCATCTGCAATGATGTGAATTTGCAATGTGAGAGTGATGAGGTGGTGGAGGGGTATTAAGGGAATAGTTCCTAAATAATCATTAAAGGGTGTGTTTGGTAACGTCTTTGTGATCGAAATTATGGAGGATGTTCTTTGGGAATTCACAACCTTATCATGGTTCTGGGCAGGAGAGAAAGGGGTTGGATGTTGGTTGTGGGAGTCTCCATTTGAGGAAAAAGGGAGACATGTTGGAAGCACTGTATGGAGGGTAACATCATGAGAACAAATGTGACAGAGACAGAAACAGAATGAAATGGACTTCTTACAAGAAGCCTGGTGTTAGATGTAGTCAAGGTTTGTAATTAACAATAGACAGCCAATCGCTACAAAAGCAGTCAGATGTTGAGGAACAGAAAAATCAGAAATGGACCAGATGAAGGTTTACATTTGTCCCTTTGACCTTTCCCGAACCTAATGGAGTTTCCCTTGTTCTTACTTTCCACTGCAACAGCTGATTGTGTTTTTGAGGCTCAGACATTGTTTCCAACCTTTGCTCTCAGAATTCTGCTATTTATTCTGCTTTTCCACACTGGAGCGGCCAAATGCAAATTGGGTGAGGGCTGAGCTGAACAATTGCAACTCTTCCCCCATTTTGTTCTGAACTTACTCACGAGGGGAAGAATTCTGCTATTTATGGTACCTTTGTACTGATCTGTTTTTGTGACAACCTAGTAGGTTAAATAGACTGCAGCAGTTGTCAGTGGGTATGCTGAAATGAGTATACCCATTGTATACTTTCAGAAATCTGTATATTTTAGACCTTGGTAATGAAATATACTTGAGTGCATATTTATAAGTATTCTAAATCTGGGTCAATTCATTTGTTCCAATTTCATTTTAAATATTTTGGACAGCGCTGGTTTCTTTACCCACCAGAGAAAACGCCAGAGTTTCACCCAAAAAGGACCACACTCTCCTGGATATTTGATACATATCTGTATTTGTCAGAAGTGGACAAACCCCTGGCGTGCACCATTCACCCAGGCGAGGTGAGCCAAAACCCTGTCCATTTTATACAATCTGCAATAGCCAAGGAGGCCAACAAAAACTCGTATTTACAACAGAGCCTTCAAGTAGTTCACCAGTGATCCCAGTATGGAGGGATTGCTTTGAGCAAAAGTTGAACAGGTTGCAACTCTACTCACTAGAATTTAGCAGAATGAGAGGTCCTCTCATTAAAACGTACAGGATTCTTAACCAGTAAATGCAGAGAGGATGTTTCCCCTCATGAGAGTGTCTAGGACCAGAAGGCAGAGCATCAGAGTAAAGGGATGCCAATTTAAGACTGCAATGAAGAGGAATTTATTCTGAAGGCTGATTCTTTGGAACTCCTTGAAGCTGTCAGGGCCAGAATCCCCTCGTATATTTAAGGCTGAGATAGGCAGATTCTTGATCAGTAATGGGTTGGAGCAGTTCAGGGGGTTCAATGGCCCACTCCTGTAGTCTTACATTTAAGAGCAATAATGGGCATCAAATCAGATATTAAGAGGGGTGACCAAAATATATCCTAAGGTGTTAAAAAATGGCTAAGGAAACAATTCCAAAGTATGGGCTCAGGAATGAAAAGGTAGGTATTGGTCTTGCGTGTGATGCTTCCAGTTAAATAACTTCTTAACACAGTCTGTTAAAGTAATTTTATTTTGCAGTATGTGGGTGAGATGTAGGATTTCGCTGATTGCAAGACTATTTTGCACTGCATGTAGAGCCTACCTCATTTATCGTGTCATGTTTTACCTCCACTGAGACTTTTTAATATTAATTGAAACTTGTTCTTTCCTTTGTAGGTGTTGTATTTTCCAGATCGTTGGTGGCATGCAACCCTTAATATCGTTGTGGTTCTGTTCGCCGAGCTGGAAATTTTTGTTGTAAACGTTTCGTCCCCTGGCTAGGTGACATCCTCAGTGCTTGGGAGCCTCCTGTGAGGCTCCAGGTCGATGTGTTTGTTGATGGAGTTTGTGGATGAGTGCCATGCTTCTAGGAATTCCCTGGCTGTTCTTTGTTTGGCTTGCCCTATAATGGTAGTGTTGTCCCAGTCGAATTCATATTGCTTGTTGTCTGCATGTGTGGCTACTAAGGATAGCTGGTCGTGGCATTTCGTGGCTAGTTGACGTTCATGGATGCGGATCGTTAGCTGTCTTCCTATAGTGTTTTGTGCAGTCCTTGCATGGGATTTTGTACACTACATTAGTTTTGCTCATGCTGGGTATCGGGTCCTACGTTCTGGTGAGTTGTTGTCTGAGGGTGGCTGTTGGTTTGTGTGCTGTTATAAGTCCTAGTGGTCGCAGTAGTCTGGCTGTCAGTTCTGAAATGCTCCTGATGTATGGTAGTGTGGCTAGTCCTTTGGGTTGCGGCATGTCCTCGTTTCGTTGTCTTTCTCTTAGGCATCTGTTGATGAAATTGCGCGGGTATCTGTTTTTGGCGAATACCTTGTACAGGTGTTCCTCTTCCTCTTTTTGCAGTTCTGGTGTACTGCAGTGTGTTGTGGCCCTTTTGAATAGTGTCTTGATGCAACTTCGTTTGTGTGTGTTGGGGTGGTTGCTTTCATAGTTCAGGACTTGGTCTGTGTGTGTGTGGCTTTCCTGTATACCTTTGTGGTGAATTCTCCGTTCAGTGTTCTTTGTACCATCACGTCTAGGAATGGGAGTTGGTTATCCTTTTCTTCTTCTCTCGTGAATCGGATTCCTGTTAGTGTGGCATTGATGATCCGGTGTGTTTTCTCTATTTCTGTGTTTTTAATGATTACAAAGGTGTCATTAACATATCTGACCCAGAGTTTGGGTTGAATTTGTGGTAAGACTGTTTGTTCTAACCTTTGCATTACTGCTTCTGCTATGAGTCCAGAGATCGGTGAGCCTATGGGTGTTCCGTTGATTTGTTCGTATATCTGGTTGTTGAATGTGAAGTGTGTTGTGAGGCACAAGTCCAGTAGTTTAAGTATGCCGTCTTTGTTGATAGGTTCAACGTCCTTTTGTCTGTTCTGTATGTCGAGCAGGTTGGCTATTATTTCTCTGGCTAGGGTTTTGTCAATAGAGGTGAACAGTGCCGTTATGTCGAATGAGACCATAGTTTCTTCCTTGTCTATCTGTATATTTCTGATGATGTCCAAGAATTCCTGTGTTGATTGTATAGATTGTCTGGATCCGCTGATCAGGTGTTTCAGTTTCTGCTGTAGTTCTTTGGCCAGTTTGTGTGATGGTGTCCCTGGTAGTGATACTATGGGTCTGAGTGGGATGTCTGGTTTGTGCACTTTAGGTAGTCCATAGAATCTGGGGGTGTTGTTGCTTTCAGGTTTCATTCTTTGTTGGTCCGACCTGGTTATCTGTCCGTTTTTTTTGTAGATTCCTCAGTGTGTTATTTATCCTATTGGTGAGCTGTGGTGTGGCGTCAAACTCCCTCTTTTGGTAGGTGTTGGTATCTGCAAGTAGTTGTGCTTTTTGGGTGTATTCTGCTCTGTCCAGAATGACCGTCATTCTGCCTTTGTCTGCTGGTAGTATGATTAGGTTCTTATCGTTTCTTAGTGATTTTAGTGCTTCCCTCTCCTTGGTGTTGAGGTTATGTGTTTGTCTTTTCCTTGTTATCAGAGGTACGATACTTTGCCTCACTGTTTGTTGTGTCTCTTCTGTCAGTCCATTGTTCCAGGGAATTCCTAGAAGCATGGCACTCATCCACAAACTCCATCAACAAACACATCGACCTGGACCAAATATACCGGCCACTACAGCGGACAGCTGAAACTGACAACCGGAAGCGGCAGGGACAGGCCACTATAAATGTGGAGGAAACACCACAGAAGCGCTTCACAGGAGGCTCCCAAGCACTGAGGTTGTCACCTAGACAGGGGACGAAACGTTTGCAACAAAAACTTCCAGCTCGGCGAACAGAACCACAATAACAAGCACCCGAGCTACAAATCTTCACCCAAACTTTGAACCCTTAATATCGATACCAGTGTCTTCATTTCCACGTTTTTAGGATGACCCTGTAACTCTAAATTTACGTGGCATGTAATTTGGAACCTTCCAATACAACTTTCTGAAATGGGAATAGCAATGAATAGGATTCCAAAAAGCCACTGCTGTCCATCTGGCATCACGATGGTTGGAAGAAACCTTTTGTAACCACACATTTCTAAGAGACAGGGTGGTTTGGCATGGGAAGGAGAGAGCTTGGGCTGTGTTTGAGTCGGGAATTTTGCTTGTAGCACCTCTTCAGAGGAAGATTAAATTCTTTTGACCTCCATAGATTCCATTAAAGACACTTAATAAAGCAAAATTGCTGCAGCTAAATACAAGTGTCAGAAGAGACCCTGCTATATCTATGTAGATCGCAATGACTATTTGAAGAAATTACCAGTCACTATTAACATACATTTATAGTCAGTCCACACTTAAATTATCAGGAACACCACAATAACTTTAAATGAGGCCAGTTTTCCCTGATAAATCACTTAAAACTAGAGCTAGGTTCTTGTGGTTTTTTGCTGGAAAAATGTAGTACAGGTTAAAATACTGTTTCTGTATTCCTGGCTGAAATAACTTAATTAAAATAAAATCTAAATAACTCTACAGTTTAGGTCCATCAGGATATTTCTTAAGACAAAAAAAATCAATATCAAGTCCACTCTCTACTCCAACCTGTCACCGTCACCTCTTCTTCACTCCCCCCCCCCAACCTTCATCTACCTATTGCTTTCTACCTATTACCTTCCACTCAGCCCCACCCATTTAACTTTCAGCCCCCCTTCATGAAGAGCTTATGCTTGAAATGTCGACTCTTCTGCTTCTTGGATGCTGTCTGACCTGCTGTGCTTTTCCAACACCAAACTTTTTGACATTAAGTTGAAATGACCTACACACAGATTTAAATAAAATCTTCAAAAGAAACAAATACAAGTGTTAAAATTGCACGAGAGAAATAAAAGCGAAGTACGAGATAAACTGGCAGCATCAGTGGACCAAGAAACAGGGTTAACATTTCTGGTGGGATCCATTTAAAAATAACAATGCATTAAAATGATGTTCTGTGAAAGGGTCACTGGACTCAAGGTTGATTCTTTTCTCTGCATAAATGCTGCCAGAGTTGCTGAATTTCTCTAGCAACTTTTGTTTTTGTATAAAATAATGTAGTGATGTAGTAAATTAGTATATGTGACCTCTGAGTTATTCAAATTATTCAGCTAGCCAAAACTGATCATATTCCAGGAACATGCATTCAGCACTAGGACACCTTGCATTAAATATTTCCATGAACGATAACTTACTTGGCAGAAAGGTGACTAAGTATTTGCATAACATTTGCATCAATAGATTTACTATATCCTTGATGCAATTGAAGGAACCATAGCATAGAGACTCCATTTGGGTCAGATGCATTACTGGACCACTGTGCTGTGACATGATTCCCATTTTGGAGTGTAAAAGTGACTGCATAATGTACTGTCAATGAGTGTGGTGCTGCAAAAGCACAGCTGGTCAAGTAGCAGAGGGGCAGGAGAATAGATGTTTCGAGCATATGCTCTTCAGCAGGAATGAAGAACTTGTGCCCGAAACATAGATTCTCCTGCTCCTTGGGTGCTGCCTGACATGCTGTGCTTTTACAGCACCACACTCTTAGACTCTGATCTGCAGTCCTCACTTTCTCCTGCATGTTGTACTGTTTAGTTATTTTCTTTTGTTCTCAATATTTCAAGGCAAGAACTTTGTGCCCACCCATAATTGCCCAGAATATGGTGATAATCCATTGCAGTTGCTCTCACCTCAACAGTTCGGCTCTTTGTTGACAGCTGGACTAAGACTGCAATGAGTTTAGAAGCGGAGGGTACCTGGTAGAACCTGAACTGAAGTGGTTATTCCTTGACAGGTGCCAGTTACTAATACTATGTCAACTCCATCATCACTTGGTCAGAGAAGGCTTGTTCTTGATTCAGCAAAGAACAAAATATTCCAGATGCTGAAAATCTCGGAGACAGAATCAACAATGGCTACCTACTTTGGACAAGTAAGTGTATTGAAATTAAAAGATCAATAAACATTTCTATGGTAGGCTAATTATTTACAATAGTTCACTATCTTTACAGCTAAGGCTGGCAGCCTTTTTCAAAAAAGAATGGTGTTTCTACTTCAGATGCATTCACTTTTTTAAAAAATGGATTTTAAATGTATAATGAATACCTGAGGTGCATGATCATTTCATAGTAGAAAAATCTTTGATATGGTATAATCAGAATCCTGTTGTCTTGGCAATAATTTAGTACGCACTCATTAGCCAAGTAATGCAGTGAATAAAGTTAATGAACTATTGACACGTGCTCCCTTTACAACCTTCTGATAATGTAGAAATACAGAAATTAGTTTTCAGTTGTGGGAAGGCAAGTTGTACAACTACAGAACTGTCAAAATGAGATATAGAAAACTATTCAAAATGTTTGTTTATTTCCACAGTACTGTGGCATTCAATGCTACTGTTTGCCTAGCACACCAGATGGCAGGAAATAGAATATGTTCTGAATGGAATCTGATTCTCCCTTGTATTCAATTATTGAGGAGTATTTCCATGGCACTTCCAACATTGATTTTACCTTTTTTTGCACAGAGACACAAGACTGCAACCCATATACAAATAAAAAGAAACAAGGATTGGCACAATTGTGAACTACGTATAGTTCCCGGTGAAAAAAATAAATCTTTGAATGTAAACCTGAGAAAAAAGCCTCTTCATTTCAGCATGTAAGGTAATTAAAAATGCCATATAGACTGTGGCTGATTGAGTTTTAACATTACTGAAGGGGCAAATTTTGCCAAAGCTTTTCATCTTCCATGTATCAGGGCAACTGAGAGAATACCAAGTTTCAACTGATCATAGTTTATAATGCAAAAGAAAAAGCTGTGTACCCTCTAATGTTTATTCTTCACCATTGAACTTTAGGTCTGGACTCTTTACAATGCTAGTGCATATTATCACTAGATTATTCACCCACAAAGTTATAGAGCCTTTATTCTGCATCTGCCATAATCACAGAACCTATCAAGGGCAATCAGTACATTAAGACAGTACAGTATAACAATAGACACTAATCATCAGAATTACTGAAAACTGAGGTAATCTAAGCAGAAAAATTTACTAACCAAAATCCATAAATCTTAGTTATAGAACGTTTAGCAAGTTTAGGCTGTCTTATCCATCACTTGTTCAGATAATATTGCAGCAAGGTTTTTTT
Source organism: Chiloscyllium plagiosum (assembly GCF_037043375.1). Classification (NCBI taxonomy): domain Eukaryota; kingdom Metazoa; phylum Chordata; class Chondrichthyes; order Orectolobiformes; family Hemiscylliidae; genus Chiloscyllium; species Chiloscyllium plagiosum. The sequence goes on along the minus strand of NW_028270158.1, from coordinate 9,833,164 downwards.
ATTACTCTGCCCCAATACTCTTAATATGGAAAACTAAAATTATTTGATTTACCAGCATTACTTCATGTGTCAAAAAAGTTCTGCAGCTTGAGTTTCAACAGTTTGATCAACTCAAGAAGAATCATTCTTTCATACAAACAAGGCCAGATAGGAAATGATCCCATGGTCAATTGTGTTATCAATATTTCTACCATCCACCCAAAGCCAGGTCCCAATAGCCCAATTATAGGTGCTCAAAAATCCAATTCAGCTCTTAGACAATATCAGTTATCGATCCTGGCATGATCTGTGGAATACGAAGAGAACTGCAGAAAAATTAACCCTCCAGATCATTCTTGCAAAGCTTTGTGAATGGGTTAGCTTTGTCAGAATTCTGGGAAGTTAACTATCAACTGGGATGATGGGAGGGACAAAAGTGATTAAGATAAATTCACGAGCAAGTGAATTTTCCAAAGAAAGTACCTCCATTACATTCACACACAAGAACTAAGGAGGAAAAAGAGTCAACAATAATCAATTGTTCCCATGACATGTAAGAAACATGTGTTAGTTTATTAGGTCATATGGTTTTACTCCTAATCAGAAACTATCAGGTAACATTAATCAATTTCTGGAATTCACTGTAGATTGGAAAACTCCTTTAATTATTATCACTAGTTAACACACTATTAAACAAACAGTGACTCTTCAAGTCTTAGACAGTATTAAATCCAATCCAGATTGAGGATGGTTTTCTCTCTCAGACAGCTAATTAGATAGATGCCTCCAATCCACAGCAAAAGGCATCTTAAAATAGTTTCAGTCAGGAGGTTTACACACCCAGGATGCAATTCATGAAACGTGAATAGCTGTAACAGTTAAACAATACATTCAGTTTGTTCCATATGTTGGCTGGGATGCAAAATCTTGATTCCTATACCAGCAATGTTTCCTAGCCATGTCCAAATTATCTTAGGGTCACTGATCAGGACAGCATGCAGAAAACTCAATTTAGGCCATTCTCCTCTTAGGATTGGATGTTGATGAACCAAGGTGAAGGGAGGTGGGCAAGACTAATGTTTAGAATTTATTTTTAAAAAGCCGGTTTAGAGCAAAACTTGCCCTTCATACAGAGCAATAGTAAATGAAGAACAATCAGGTCAGTCACGTTCTTTACTGCATGGGGACTACACAGAAGTGATCATTTTTGAATTGACTTTGGTGCAGTGGAGTATCCGCTCCACAGTTTAAGATATGAAACAGTAACTTCAGCCATGCTTCAAATCCAAATCATCTACACAGCAATACAAACCAGATACTGCATGTAAACTCTGATATTTTAACAACTGTTTAATTCTTCATCTATTTAATAAAGCATACACAAAACACAAAGGTGACTTCAGGTGCCTCGAAATTCATACATTAAATATTTAATCATCAAAATAAAACTGAACTGAAATCACTGCAGTTGTAAATCTCTGGTCACTTTTACCCACGTTACATGGTTGGAAACAAACAAAAAAATGAAGCTATGGGAGCAACTGTACATGGAAAGCTAGAATAGCCCATTTCACCCAAAGCAGGTACACAAAGCAAAACTTATTTCTTGGCCTTGAGTTCCTGATTGTACTCAGGGATATGAACTAATCAGTGTCCAAAATCCCAGTGGCAGCAGAAAAAAAACCCAAAGCTATAACACACCCAAGATGATGCAACATCAAATAACATTCTCCATCCCAATAATCCTTCAGTGCAATGAGATATCATCAGTACAGAAACCCACACTTTGCTGTGATATCTCACTACCATATCCATTGAAAAGATCAGAAGTAAGTAAATGTGTAGAGGAAGAGGGGAGGATATGGGCAGTTACAGAATGAATAATTTACACGATAACCAAAATTACAATCATTTATAATTTTATTAAGGTAATGAATACTCCCTTTAAGAGGGACGTACCAACCTAAAAATGTGAATATTTTAATACTTGCATTCAGATGTGCCAGATTCTGATTTTCTGAAAAGTATTAAAAATAAAATTGATCAGAAACCTCAGATTGCTATGTTAAATACTGCTAGAAAGACATTAAAGTCAGGGATTTCCTGGGCTAACGTTTTTCAGTAACCCTTTTTTAAAGATAGGACAAAAACACATGGGAAAGCAATTGAAATTTGCAGACTTCACAGTTACCTTCCTATCTAAAAATATGTTTGTGTGGGGGGTGTGTGAGGGGAATGATAGGCAGGGAGGGAGGGAGAAGTCCAAAGGTCTGTTGAATAGATTGCATTTCTTTGAATTCAAGTGTTTCTGCTTTAGTTTTCAGTGACTGAGCATTAACGGTTTATTACATTTGTTATGAGTTATTGAACTACTCTTACTAATGGACAAACTACCTGAACAGCTTCTAGTCACCACTTTACTTTAGGCACAGATGAGCATGTTGCTTTAGCGGCTGATCTAAAATGATCCATGGTATATGTGTAATAAAACTTTCCAAAACATAATCACAGACTTTACCTTCAATTCATATCACTGGCCTCTTTCCTTGGGACTGCTTGTTTATCACTGGCATGTCTTGCAGGTGTTACACTGGTGAGCTATGGATCCACAGAAATTTCAGTAAAGAACAAACCGCTCAACAAGATGTTTATGGCTGGATTCGGGTGCAGTCACCAAGAGCAACTCCAGAAAAGAACTGCCACACATCAATCTCAAATTCGCTCCCTGTAGGTGGATACCACCTATCTGAAGCAAACCCAGCACCAGCACCAAAAGCAGCGTTAAATTTCACTGCACAATTCTACACTGTCTTCTTGAGATACACCAGGTGATGACCATATAGACAGCAAACACAGAGAACTCTGCTTGGATTCCAGCTGAACAAGCCTACCAGCTGAAAGGCAAAGCATTATGACGGCAAACAGACCTAAATGAGGGAAAGGGGCAAGGATTGAAATTTAAATGGTGAATAAAATAAACTTAAATCTGCCAAATGTGAATGGAGATATATTACACGTTCAGGCATACAAACTGCTCAAGTGCACTTAATGTCAGGGACTTACAGAAATCAGATACAACATTTCACAATCAAAGCTCATCTCAAAGTCCTACAGAACAGAATTCACTTAATTTATCACATGATTAAAAAAGATAAAGAAACCAAAATCGAGTGAAAGAGACTATCCCCACTGCACCAAGCATTATTAAAGAGCCAGAAACACTTTAATAATCGTTCAAGGTTCAGATTTTCTGTGGCAAATGAGATTTACATACATGCATGTAAAGAAATTTAAACAAGCAAAATAATAAGTGACCCATCAGGCACATAGCCACAGATGTCCCCTGCACATCCCCTTTTTCTCCCTCGCTCGGGCTCTGTGGCTTGCTCACTCTCACTCATCTGGTTAGTACAAGTCATCGAGTTGCCGTTGCAGTGCAAATGTGCAAGTTCTGATGCTGTTAAATCCAGTTCAGTATTCTTCCACCCAGCCATTTTCTGATATAAATGCATCTATTACCTCCTTCATAGCCAGATTTGGAATCAACTGTTCTTGAGTCAAAGGGCTTCGCGTTACAGGATCAAAGTGCCCTACCCGCTGAAAAAAAAGCATAGATTAAATGCGTTGGCTTTGATGTACAGTGGAGGATCATAATGTTTCATAAATGGCACAATTTGTTTTTCCTTTCCTGACCTGAAGGTGTTCCTCTATATCTTTTCTGTCGTATGTAATCCCACTTGGTGTGATGCATGGCTCTCTCATCAACTCAAAACTGATTTTTCCACATAGGTAATCAGGAATATCTCGTTTCTACACAGAACAAAGAAGATCAGATTAGCTATAGGATAGCAATACGAGGATATTCTGCTACCTATTGGTATATCAATTGGTTTTCTGTATCAAACACTCTGAGGGACACATTTAACATGAACCTGTAACCTCATCATCCTTGTCTGGAGAGAAGAGAACAGCCCATGAGATCTGAGACACTATCATTATGACCAGGTTCAAGACAGTAGATAGATCCAACTGTGGAAATTACAGAGAGATTTTTCTATTGTCTGCCACTGAAAGGCCATTGTGAGAATCCTCAGTGACTGAAAAGCTCCTCCATGTATCAATGTGACTTCTGCCCATCAAGAGGTACAATGAACATGATTTCCAGTGCACAACAAATTCCAAAAGTCCAAGGAACAGCACCAATCACAGTACACAGCCTTCTTCAACTGCACATGGGTCTTCAACTCTGTCAACTGTGAGGAACTGAGGAATATCCTCCTCAAATTCAGAGTCTGAGAAAGTTCCTCACCATTCTCTACCTGTTTCACAATGACACATTCCTCACCAGCAGATTCACCAAGGGCCACAACAAGTGCAAAGTCGAATAAGGCTGTTTCATTACACCGATGCTCTTCTCCATTTTGTTCGCTACAACATTTCACCCCATCTCCTTGAAGGGTACCCCACGAAGGGTGGAGCTACCTGTAGGATGAGCGAAAACTCTTCAATCTTCGACTCCTCCAGGCCAGAACCAAGACCATCTCCAACTTCGGTCTTCAAGCTGAGCTGTAAAAACAATGCATGCGCGTGCACACACTCGGAGGCTTAGCTACAAACCATCATCTACACATTCATGGAATGAGAGACCGAGTCTTAAGCTAATATCTGGAAAACAAAGATTCTCTACCAGCCTCCTCTTGCCCAATCACGAACCATCAAAATCTATGATGACGCCCCTGGACAATGTCGATCATTTCCCATTCCTGGGAAGCCTCCTTCTAGCGAGAGCAGATAACTGAAACTGAATATTGACTCCAATGTGCCAGTGCAGCCTTTGGATATGAGAGGGATTGCACTGCTTGAAGTCTGAGCCCTCAAACTCAGCACCAAGCTCATGGTCTACAAGGCAGTTGTAATTACCCAGGCAAACAGGAAATTGTAAGATATGAGGTTTGGGTCCATCATTTTTATCAAAACAATTATGAAGTTATATGGTGGCAACTTGTGTATAGAATCATTCATAATAATGCCAAGAGAATCATCTTAAATTCTGCAAATAGTCTCTCAGAAATTTACAGGGAAAATTTAGAAATTGACAAATAGTTTAGAAATAGCAAGACTGAAACAAAAAACAAACTCGGGACAGAGCGCAGAACGATGTGTAGGCAATTTAACCCTTCCATTCTCAGTCAATTAATATGATCATGGATGATCTGAGTTGTGCCTCAACTCCTCATTCCTGCCTACTTCCCATTACCCTTTACGCCATTTCAAAATTTTAAAAAATCTGTATCCCTTCGTTAAATTCTTTCCTTGTCCCAGTCTCCACCCGACTCTTGTATAGTGGTAGACATCTCAACTCTGGCCAAAGTATGCCAAATTTAGCAAGGGTTCAAATCTCACTGGTGGAAGCGGGCTTAAGATCAGATCCTTTTAATCAATTATAAATTTCACATTAGTAGCATTTCTACAGAATTTGATTTTATTTATTATTGTCAGAGGAACTGGAATACAGTGAAAAGTATTGTTTTGCGTGTTAGTCAGTCAAATCATGCCTTACGTAAGCATGTCGGGGTAATAAGATAGAAAGTAGAATATAGTGTTACAGGTAAAGAGTGTGCACAGAGGATGGCCAACTCTAACACACGAGAGATCTGATCATAAGTCTGATAACAGCAGAGAAGAAGCTGTTAATGTGCGATTTCAAACTTTTGTACCTTCTGCATGCTGGAACAGCATGTAACCAGGGTGGGAGGGGTCTTTAATTGTATTGGTTGCTTTCTCTAGGCAGTGGGAAGTTTCTGAAACTGTGAATTTGAGAGTTTATGGATTTTATGAAATTGAACTTTCAGATCCCTACTGCAAGAGTGAAAGCACAAAAATGAAAGATTGTTCAGATATGTGTGTAACCTGAAAAATTTCATCCAGTAAGACACAGGTAATAATGCATTGCAAATCTGGCACTAGGCATGGCAATTGAGGTTATTGCCATGGGAGTGATTATAGTTGAAAAATGTGGTGCTGGAAAAACACCAGGCAGCATCCGAGGAGCAGGAGAATCGACGTTTTGGGCATAAGCCCTTCTTCAGGAATGAGGCTGGTGTGCCAAGCGGGCTGAGATAAAAGGTAGGGGGGAGGGGCGCTGGGAATACAATAGGTGGAAGGAGGTGAGGGTGAGAGTGATAGGCCGGAGAGGGGATGGGGGCGGAGAGGTCGAGAAGAAGATTGTAGGTCAAGAGGGCGGTGCTGAATCCAAGGGTTGGGACTGAGACAAGGTGGGGGGAGGGGAAATGGGGAACCTGGAGAAATCGACATTCATCCCGTGTGGTTGGAGAGTTCCTAGGCGAAAGATGAGGCGCTCTTCCTCCAGGCAGTGTGTGGCCAGGGTCTGGTGATGGAGGAGGCCAAAGACCTGCATGTCATTGGCGGAGTGGGAGGGGGAGTTAAAGTGTTCAGCCACGGGGCGGTTGGGTTGGTTGGTGCGCGTGTCCCAGAGGTGTTCCCTGAAATGTTCCACAAGTAGGCGGCCTGTCTCCCCAATGTAGAGGAGACCACATCGGTTGCAGCGGATACAGTAAATGATGTGTGTGGAGGTGCAGGTGAATTTGCGATGGATATAGAAGGATCCATTGTGGCCTTGGAGGGAGGTGAGGGGGGAGGTGTGGGCGCAAGTTTTGCACTTCTTGCAGTTGCAGGGGAAGGTGCAGAGAGTGGAGGTTGGGTTGGTGGGGGGTGCGGACCTGACGAGGGAGTCGCGGAGGGAGTGGTCTCTCCTGAATGCTGATACGAGTGGAAAGGGAAATATATCCCTGGTGGTAGGGTCTGTCTGGAGGTGGCGGAAATGACGGAGGATGATACGATGTATCCGGAGGTTGGTGGGGTGGAGGGTGAGGACCAGTGGGGTTCTGTCCTGGTGGCGATTGGAGGGGCGGGGTTCAAGGGCGGAGGTGCGTGAAGTGGAGGAGATGCAGTGGAGAGCGTCATCGACCACGTCGGAGGGGAAATTGCAGTCTTTGAAGGAGGCCATTTGAGTTGTTCGGTAGTGGAATTGGTCCTCCTGGGAGCAGATGCGGCGGAGGCAGAGGAATTGGGAATATGGGATGCTGTTTTTACAGGGGGCAGGGTGGGAGAAGGTATAATCTAGGTAGCTATGGGAGTAGATCGGTTTGTAGTAAATGTCTGTGTTGAGTCAGTCGCCTGAGATAGAAATGGAGAGGTCTAGGAAGGGGAGGGAGGAGTCTGAAACGGGCCAGGTAAATTTGAGGTTGGGGTGGAAGGTGTTAGTAAAGTGGATGAACTGTTCAACCTCCTCGTGGGAGCACGAGGTAGCGCCAATACAATCATCGATGTAGTGGAGGAAAAGGCGGGGGGTGGTGTCAGTGTAGCTGCGGAAGATGGACTGTTCCACATATCCGACGAAGAGGCAGGCATAGCTGGGGCCCATGCGGGTGCCCATGACTACTCCTTTGGTTTGGAGGAAGTGGGAGGATTGGAAGGAGAAGTTGTTAAGAGTGAGGACCAGTTCAGTCAGTCGAAGGAGGGTGTCAGTGGAAGGGTACTGGTTGGGTCGGCGGGAGAGGAAGAAGCGGAGGGCTTGGAGGCCTTCGTGATGGGGGATGGAGGTGTATAGGGACTGGATGTCCATGGTGAAGATAAGGCGTTGGAGGCCGGGGAAGCGAAAATCATGGAGGAGGTGGAGGGCGTGGGTGGTGTCCCAAACGTAGGTGGGGAGTTCTTGGACTAAGGGGGACAGGACAGTGTTGAGGTCTGCAGAGATGAGTTCGGTGGTGCAAGAGCAGGCTGAGACAATGGGTCGGCCGGGGCAGTCGCGTTTGTGGATTTTGGGTAGGAGGTAGAAACGGGCGGTGCAGGGTTGTGGGACTATGAGGTTGGAGGCAGTGGATGGGAGATCTCCTGAGGTGATGAGGTTATGGATGGTCTGGGAGATGATGGTTTGGTGGTGTGAGGTGGGGTCATGGTCAAGGGGGCAGGAGGAGGAGGTGTCCGCGAGTTGGCATCTAGCTTCAGCGGTGTAAAGATCGGTGCGCCAAACTACCACTGGCGCAGTTGGCTCACCAATCTTCTACCCATTCTAATATGACACCCCCCCCCTCCCTTTCACCTGTGCAGTAACAATGCAGTTAACTCATCCCTCCATTTCATGAATGAATTCAGTCAAGTCTATATATCCACATCTTTCCATAAAGCCAGGTATAAAACAAATGATAAATTTGTTCTTGTGTCACATCACCACCAATTGGTTAATTACCATTTTATGTTCTTTCATTCATGGTGAATCATCAGCGGATTCATCATCATATGTATTCTACCCTGTTCACTGCCCCTTTGCTACATCTGCCATTGCCCCTTCACTACATCTGCCACCTGCCTTTGGTTTACTTTCTCTATCTTTGGGGATTAAAAAGAGAAGCAAAGAAAGCCCCAACAGCATGATTTAAATATAAACATATGTCAAAAAGTACAAGGACTGTCCAGGCTGTCCCAGCCAGACAATGAGCAGCCAACATCAACAACTCCTTCTGCTGCCACGTAATGCCCCAGGGTAAGCAACAACATAAAACAATTCTCTTTTCATCCACTTGGTCTGTGGTGAATAGAATGTCTTTATTGGATTTTATCTTCGACACTGAGACACTATTCTGTACAGCATGAACACATTTGGGTTGTATGAATAACAAATATTTTGATGCCAATAAAAACTAGCATATACACAACGATTGCATAAATCTCTAATTCCCCATTTAGCAACCCACCTTTCTCTTTTCATCCACCTGGGAGAATAAATCATCCATTTCATTCATGTACTTGTCCTGTGAAATGGAAGTAAAATGAATGATTAAGCATGAACTTAAGCAAATCACAATATACATTATCAATATAAAGCACAATTACAAAATCAGTTTCTGTCTAAAAGTAAATCAAATTAGCATGCATTCCCAAGATTTATCAATTCAGAAGCACTTTACAAATAAAGGGAGTAAATTAGATTACTGTACATTTTTCTTGTGTAGTAAACCATAAAGTTTGTTGTTCTTTCCTTCCTCTTAAGAGTGACCATGCAAACAAGGGGAGTGTGGGACACAATCCAACTACAGCAGGGAAAATACATGCAGGGAGGCAACGGACATACTTCCCTTTATCTGTTGACATTAAGTAGTATTTGTTTATTCAAATGATAAGCCTTTTCTAAGAGACATATCAAGTGATGGTCAAATCAGCTGTATTGAAGCCAATGAGGTGGTTAATAAAAATGAAACAAGACAAACCAATACTTAATTTGGTTTGTGGTTGTCACAAATAACAGAAAACTAAATTCAGCTTCATCACCGAAGTCATATCTCAGTTCAACACAATATATAACCGCTCAATTGGTTACAAAATGGTTTGTTTAAGGGAGGCGGCAAATATTATAATCGGCATAATAGGCCTATGTGCATGCCAACAGTTGACAACAGAGAATTGAAAGGGGGTACTAAAAATATGCCAATTTAGATATTGTGAATGTAAAGAACTGGAACTGAAGGTCTTTAGGACAGGTAGAATACATTTAAAAATTATTTTAGATTTATCACATGTATATAAAAAGTGAAAAGTGTTTTTCATGTGTTAAATGCAAGGTGTCACCATGATCCAGCACACTCTTGAAACACTGAATAAAAAAATCCAGTTACTGTTTCAGGGCATTTTCAAGCTTCTTTTATCAGGTCACTGAATGATCTAGTCTTTGAAGAGAGAACCTCTTGTAGTCAACCAGGAATTCTTGTATCAGATAATTCCTGTAGTCAACCAGGAAAAGCAATTTAAAAGCAACATTATTTAATAGAGCAATTCTAATGTAGCTTTATCAAAAGAGATGCAAACAGTATTGTCCTTTGCAAATTAGCAGCCTTTAATCACTGTATGCCTTGCTGAAATTTGTTCTATCACTTTACTATTGAATATTTATTTCAGACTTTAGCTGATAACAAGATCTCACTGCGGTGTCAGTTTGCTGCCTTTCTAGGACAGGGAGGTTCCCAACGTGGTACTGAAGTGCCACCACAAGCATTCCTAATTTTCTTTTGTCATCCCAGCCATGTTGAAACATATCAGAGCAAGTCAAAACATTCACTAGGAAGCAGAGAGTCAAGGATTACTGATGAGCATAACCTGAAGCACAAGAGCCAAGAAGAACAAGAATAAAATAGATGATTAAATCCAAAAAGATCACAGAGTCATAGAGATGCACAGCACAGAAACAGACCTTTCGGTCCAACTTGTCCATGCCGCCCAGACATCCCAACCCAATCCAGACCCATTTGCTAGCACTTGGCCCATATCCCTCTAAACCGTCCTGTTCATGTACCCATCCACCTTCCAACAGTAAATGCAATATTGCTATACAATAACATCCATTAAAATCAGTCCTTTAAAGACTGATTTATATTTTAATTACTGTTAGAAAAATAAAGATTCAAATGCTTTGACCATGACATTGACATTGTAACAGTGACTACGTTTCAAAAATATTTAAATGACTAAAGCGCTTTGGGAAATTCTGAGTTATTGACAGACACTAGATAAATGCCAGTTGTTCTTTCTTCAACCTCAGATAGTTGTACACACAGTACAAAAGTAATACAGTGGAAACTCGATTATCCGAACGTGATGGGCGGGCACTATTTCGGTCGGATAATCGATTATCTGGAAAATCGATTAAATGCCTTTCCTCTGGGGCTTGGAGTTTTGAAGTCTCCTCCCTATTCAAGAGACTGCAGCAGTACACAGCGCGCCAGCCCCGCTCCCCAATCCGGTCCAATCCCGTCCCACGTCCCCCCAACCCGGTTCAACTCCACCCTCCAATCCAGTCCAACTCCGCCCCCAAACCCAGCCCAACCCCACCCCCAGCACAAACCACGTGAGCCTCTGCTCCAACGCCCCGCGTCCACACTGGCCCCTCTCTGGGGCATCCGGACTGCACACCAACAAGACTGCTGCTGCAGCTGCCTTTGTGGGGTAAGTCTCCAAATAGCGCACACGCAGCGACACACACAACTTTTTGACAGGTTCCATGTTTGCCCTGTACAGGACAATGTTGGAGGGATTAATCCTGGAAAGGGGAGGGTTTAGGATACACCCCTGTGTAGAACTCCAGGGAAAGTGTGGGGAGAGAGAGGGCAGGCAGTCAGCCATTTGGAGACAGTGCCTGTTTAATGACTGTAAACAAAAGACGACATCACTGCTGGAAACATGTCTTTAATGTAATGTTTCTATCAGGACCTCGAGATTGCATTCGGATAATCCGATTTTCGGATAATTGAGTTTCGTCTGTACATTTTTTCTTTGCTTTTAAGCAACAAGAATTTAAAATGAAAACTACATTTCATTAGCCAGGTACGTGTAATAAACACACATTCGTTAGCGAAAGTGATTCCCTTTGATAAAGTATCATAACTAAAACACTGATGAATACAGCATTCGTAATACTGATATTAGTTTCAGCGTTTGAAGAAGTCATTGAACTAGAAACATTAACTCTGTTTCTATGTCCAAAAATACTTCCAGCACTTTGTATTGTAGTTTTTCTTATAACTGCTTGTTTCGATGAAATGAAGAAAGCGTCCATTACTTGCCATTATTCCACTGCCTGCCAAGATTTCAGATACTGTTTGCTTAACCTCTGAAGCAACATCTTTACATGAAAGGATAATGGATAAATGTCTCAGTTCTTGCAGAAGTGCATCCAGATCTATCAACACTGGAAGCTAACTGGCATTTATATAGTGTCTTTCAATAATTCAATTTCCCAAAGCACTTTAGTCATTTAAATATTTTTGGAACATAGTCACTGTTACAATGTCAATGTCATGGCCAAAGTATTTGAATCTTTATTTTCTAACAGTAATTAATGTGTAAAGCCTAATCCCAAAAGATAGTGTGAAAGAGCATTCAAATTACCAAAGAACATCCGAAAATGTCTCATTCATCAAGAAAAAGCTACTTCATTGTCACAACTAAGATACTGAAAATAATATAATACTTTTGAGACAGATTCCAGTCTTCTCATGGTATTCTGTCATGCTTTGATCCTGTTACTTCTATTAGTAAGGAAACTTGAATGATGATTTAGCCTGCATTAAGTTAACTAAATATGTTATTTACTGATGCCTGAATAATAGCAGATGTTATATGTAGTTTGAGAAGCAATTTACTGTGTTCACTGTTAAGTCTTAGATCTGGGGCAGTCTGTTTATGGTAGATAGTATGTGGACACAGAACCAACCAATAACACAAGAAAAACATGATTGAAAAACGAAATTGCAATCCACATGCAATTTATTATTTATTAAAAAAATTAAAAAATAATTTCTCCAGGTATAAAACATATGAACAAACAAATTAGGAGCAAGTAATAGGGCATTCAGCCCCAAGAGCCTGTTCCAGCTTTCATTAAGACAATGGCTGATCTGACTGTGGCCTCAAAGTTATATTTCCACCTAACCCCTGCAACCTTTGACTCTTATTAATTAAGAATCTCTCTATCCCAGGCCGAAAAATATTCTATGACCTCACCTTCACTGGAATATGATTTTATTTCACAATTTATGTGAAGAACAAGTATGATTTTGAATTTGTCACATGTATTTTACAGTAATACAGTAAAATGCAGTGAAACGTTTTCATTTGTCACCTTACATTTTGAATAATTTAAGGATAAGGAAAAAAGAAAAAAAAAGAAAGAAATAGCCTGAAAAGAGTCCATCCTGAGCCAGCTCATCACTCTGCCATCTACACCAGACCCAAGCAACATCAACGTCACCAATCCTCAGGCGATCATTCCCACAGGGCTGATACTCCTCAGTCACCGGCTCACTGCTGCCTGCGCCGGACCAACCAACATCAAAGTCACTTGGCCCATCTCGCTGATATTGGTGTCATATCCTTCCACCACCACCACCTGACCAACAACGAAGTCACTGATCCTCAGACATGATCTTTTGCCACTGGGCCTACGTCGCCTCAGACGATATAGCAGCTGCCGATTCCAGGTCCTGTGCTCGCTCTGGAAAAGTCAAGAGAGGGCTCACTCTTCTCCGCCCTGGGGAAGCTTGAGATCCATGGCTGCCCCACTCCAGGCCTGTGTCCAGGCCTGCTTGAGACCATTCAAGGTCCACGTCCTGGGCCAACTATCGCTGCCATCGATGCCTTCCAAACTCAGGACAAGGTCAGTAAGGTTTTAAAAAAGACAAGAGAAAAAAAAATAAGAATAGCAGTCGGAGCGGATGAGCTCTGGCACAGGAACCCTACTCCGCCATCTTGAACCGGAATATATCAAGTAGTTAAGTGATAGAACAAATGACATACAATGATTAAATATTACTAATTTGTTAAGTACAAGGAAAAAAAGAGCTCCAAAGACACTCAACCCTCTGAAAAATAATTCTCCTCACTACTGTCCTAAATGGGAGGCCTCTTATTATTAAACTGTGAGCCCTTGTTCTAGTCTACCCCACAAAAGGAAAGATCCTTTCATCAAGTCTCCTCAGGATTTTATGTTTCAAGAAGATCATTTCTTATTCTCTTAAACCTGAATAGATACCAGCCAAGCCTGGCCAATCTTTCCTCACAGGATGATCAATGATCTACCTATCCCAAGTGTCAGCTGTGGGAACCTTCTCAGAATTGTTTCTAATATATTTATTTCCTTTCTTAAAAAAAGGAGATTAAAACTATACACTGTTCTCCAGATGTGGTCTCACCCATGTTCTGTAGGACTGTGGCAAAACATCCCTATTTTCATATCCCACGCCCCAAGCCACAAGTAACAACATTCCATTTTACTAATCACTTGCTGGACATGCATATTCACAGTTTATAATTCATTTACTAGGTCACCAGATCCTTGTGTAACTCTATCCTGCAACCTCTCTACATTAAATAATATGCTGTTTTTCTCTTCTTCTTGCCAAAGTCAACAAGTTCACAATCATCCACATTGTACTTCATTTGTCAACCTTTTGCCCACTTACTTTGCTTATCCATAGTCCTTTGCAGTCTCCCTATATTCCCTTCAGAAATTATCTTCCTATATTTCTTTGGATCATGAGCAAATTTAGCAACCGTACAATAAGTCTCTTTATGCAAGTCACTGAGCAAACTGCATATAATTGAGGCCCCAGCACTGATCTCTGTAGCACCCTACTTATCAGCCTAAAAATGTCCCTTGTATGCCTTTGATTTCCTGTTATTGACCAATCCTTGACCCATACTACTATGTTGCCCCCTACATCTCGAGCTACTATTTTACATAGTAATCTTTGGTGTGGCACATTATCAACAATTTCTGGAAATCTAAGTTCAGCTCATCCTCTTTAGACAAGTTGTTTATTACTTCCTCAATTAGTCAAATATGATTTCCCTTTCACAAAACCATGATGACTCTGCCTGACTGCTACGAGAGTGGCCCTCTAAAACCTTTGTCATTATAGATTTCCAATGATAGGTGTTAAGCTGGGAGGCGGCAATGGTTTAGTGGTACTATCACTGGACTATTAATCCAGAAACCCAGGTAATGTTCTGGGTACCCGGGTTTGAGTCCCGCCATGGCAGATGGTGGAATTTGAATTCGACAAAAATTTGGAATTCAGAATCTAACAATGACCAAGTGTTGGGGATAAAACTATCGAGTTCACTAATGTCCTTTAGGGAAGGAAACTGCCATCCTTACCTGGCCTGGCCTACATGTGACTCCAGACCCACAGCAATGTGGTTGACTCTTAACTGCCCTCTGGGTAATTAGGGATGGGCTTTAAATGCTGGCCTAGCCAGAGATACCCTCATCCCGTCAATGAATAAAGAAAAAGAAAGTCAACTGACTCATGATATCCTGTCTCCTCGTTTTCTTAAATAGTTAAGGTCACATTCACTATTTTCCAATGTAAAGTGTACTCTGAAACGAAAAATAACCGGTACAGAAGTAATCTAATTGCTGGTGGGAAATGACTCAAATTATTTTAACTATGAACTAAAATATTCTTTTACTGGATTCACAAAAATGGTAGACCTACATTACAGTTTTGGAGTTCAAATCGTAAACACTCACAACAAAGAAAATAGGCCTTACGTGTCTGGCTTCTATCTTTGCGATTTCCATTCGGGTTCGAGAATCATCCACATTCTCTTCATAGTGTTTCCGTTTACATTGTTCCACTTCCCTATAAATTGAAAGAAAATGAGTAACACAGTGTCCCAACAAATCTCCATGGATGGGAGTATATCCTGTCACTACAGCAGCAAAACTGTTAATTTTGATGGACTCTAAACCAGAGAAGTCAAATATCCAGGGTCCTTTCTGCATAACCTTCCATAATCCCACCAAGAGTGCATTAGAAAGATAAAGCTGGCTCCTGGCCCTGAATGTACACTAGGGATTCTATAGGAATTTGTAAAGGCAGCAAAGCTTCTGCCCCTTACTTACAACAAAGCTCTACAAGGAGCTCACACAATCCAAGCTGCCCACCAGCTGCCACATGACACAGATGTAAGGCTCCTCAAGCCCAAAACAGCACCCACCAATGTGTCCAGGCTAAGACTGAACCTGTGAAGATTTAAGACCCCACTTTCAAAAACAAAAGATTATTGCTTTAAAAAGAGATCAGGGAAAGTGTCACTTTGTCCATCAGTATTTTTGAAACCCTTGCTCTTTACCTGGCACAGTATTGGACCATAAGATATAGGACCAGAATTAAACCATTCTGCCCATCAAGTCTGCTCTGTCATTTGATCATGGTTGATGTGTCTCAACCACACTCTTCTCCTTCTAACTTTTGATCCTCTTACTAATCAAAGCATGGCATAGTTTTTTAGCTTTGGAGGGCAATTTAACAAGTTTAATTACTTCATGACTTCACCATTCCCAAATCTAACGTTGTCAAGCACCATAACCACCTCCCCATGCCTCAAAATATACCGCCTTGTGTATTCAGTCTACAATTCTAACAACATCAGTCGCTTGCCTTCAATTATCTAGATCCAATGCTTTCTAACTCTTTTTCTAAACCTTCAATATCTTTATTACTTCTGTGAAAGCATTTTTGGCTACCATACCTAATATCTCCCATTTCAGCAGTGTCCATTTTTGTCTGGTTATTGACTCAGAGTCATTTGAGCTGTTTCATCTGCATCAAAAAAGTGCTCTTGATGCATGTTACTGTTGGTATGGAGTTACAAAATATACTCTACAATTGCAACCACATTTGTTACAGCAATTCATGGTGTTTAACAGTAAAGTTTCAATATAATGTGTGAATTTATTGCCAGAAGAGCAGGGGAAAACCAAACTTAAACATTAAAAATTCAAATGGGAGATACACCTGGTGTGTACCTGAATTCACACAGGCATGGTATATACGATCTATACTCTAAATGTGCAAATTAAGTTACAAAACGAACTAACAACATGCAATTTGGGACTGCGGAGATGGGTACCTCCACTGGGTGTAGGCTAAAACAATGTCAGTGGCATTCCGTAGCAGCAGAATTTCTCATGTACCAGTAACAACCTGTACAATGTCTTCTTTCCTTAAATACAGACTGGACAGTGACACCTTTATTCCATACTTAATGCAGTTCATTCTAATACCTCTCACCTCACCCATTTATAGACCAGAATGGCAAGAGCAACTGAAAGTCATCAAAAATACTGGGATAAGAAGTGGAATTGTCAAAACGTATTATTTTCAGAGTTAATGTTACACATCAGGGATAAGGAAGCTTTTCCATGGTGTAAGCTATGTTACAAAGGAATTGTAGAGTTTTGACCTAGTGACAGTAAAGGATCGGCGTTATATTTCCAAGTCAGGATGGTGAGTGGCTTGGAGAGGAACTTGAAGGTGTTCATATACATCCACTGTCCTTGTCCTTCTAGATGGACGTGGTCATAGATTTGGAAAGTGTTGGGTCAGGTTCCTTGGCGAATTTCTGCAGTGTATCTCGTAGATGGTGCACACTGCTGCTACTGAGCATTGGTGGTGGAGGGAATGGATGCTTATGGATATGGTGCCAATCAAATGGGCTGCTTTGTCCAGGATGGTGTCAACCTCCTTGAGTGCTGTTGGAGCTGCCCCCATCCAGGTAAGTGGGGAGCATTTCATCACACTCCCGATTTCTGCCTTGTAGATGGTGGATAGCCTTTGGGGAGTCAGGAGATGAGTTGCTCGCTGCATCATTCCTAGCCTCCGACCTGTTCTTGTAGCTACTATGTTTATACATGACCAATGTCATAGAATATTAATAGTGGGGCATTCAGTGATGGTAGCACAATCAAATGTCAAGTGGTGGTGTTTAGATTGTCTCCTATTGAAAGTGGTCACTACCTGGCATGCATGGGGCATGAATGTTACTTGCTCCTTGATACCTGGATATTGCCCAGCTCTTGGTGTATTCGAATATGGACTGTTTCAGTATCTGAGGAGCTGTGAATGATGTAGAACATTATGCAATCATCAATGAACATCCCCACTTCTGACCTTACGACAGAGAGAAGGTCATTGATGAAACATCTGAAGATGGCTGGGCCCAGGACACTACCCTGAGGAACTCCTGCAGTGATATCCTAGAGTTAAGATGACTGATATCCAAAAACCACAACCAACTTCCTATGTGCCAGATAAGACTCCAACCACCAGAGAGTTTGCTCCCGAACTCCCACAGATTCCAGTTTTGCTAGGGCTCCTTGAAGCCACACTCAGTCAAATGCAGGTTTGATATGAAGGGCCATCATTCTCACTTCACTTCTAGAATTCAGCTCTTTTGTCCATGTTTGAACCAAGGCTGCAATGAGGTCAGGAGCTGAGTGGCCCTGACTGAATCCAAACTGGGCGCCACTGAGCAGGTTATTGCTGAGTAGGTGTTGCTTGATAGAATTTTTGATGACACCTTCCATCACTTTACTGATGATTTAGAATACACTTATGGGGCTATTAGTTAAATTAGGTTTGTCCAGCATTTTTTTGTACAGCACAAAACTGGGCAATTTTCTACATTGGCAGATAGATGCCTGTTTTGTAACTGTATTTGGACAATTTTACTAGGGGAACAACAAGTTCTGGAGCACAAGTCTTTGGTACTATTGTTGGAATGTTCTCAAGGCCTACAACCTTTGCAATATTTAGTGCAAATGTTAACCCTGCTTTCTCTCCATCGATACTGCCAGACCTGCAGAGGTTTTCCCTCAATTTCGGTTTTTGTTTCTGACAATGGATCCATGGACATCAGTAGATTCTTAATTCCAGATATTTTTATTGAATTCAAATTGCACCATTTGAACCCGGGTCCCCAAAATATTATCTGTCTTTTTGAATTAATAGTTTAGCAATACCATTGGGCCACTGGTTCCCTCTAAGCATCTGACCCCGTATGCGCAGATGTTTCATTATAACCCTATCTTCTTTGAAATATCCCTAACTTTAATGAGCATAAAATTAAGCATTTTTTCCAAAGTATTTTGAAATGAAGCCCACTTATTTATGTCTGTAAATGGATGCGCTCAAAACTAATCACTACGTACCTTTCCTTTTCAGAGAGGATCAGTTTGGTGAGGTAGTCATGGAGATCATTTTCCTGCTGAATTCTTTTGTCTTCAATGCTGTTCCAACGCTTCTTCTTTGCCATCCTCAGGGCACTTGGTATATCATCTCCAAAATTCAGCCTTTGTTCTTTTGCGAGATTATAAGCTGGAAAAAGGGAGTTTGTATACAAGTTATAAAAACTTAAGGCAAAAAAGTTACCCGAGCTTCCCAATAATGAGCAGGGCTCTAACAAGGGAAGCCACTACTTAACAGACATTACGGCTTTCATACTTGAGACCCAACTTTGCCAAGACCACAGTTAGAATTGCTTAGAAAATGCTATGGTTGACATCAGTGTTGATGAAAGGAAGCATTTTTTTTTTAAAATGCAACCAAGCAACTGTCCTCAGAAAGCACACAAAAGGACAGTAAAATGTTTCTGACCATTCCCATTATGCACCACATTCCCACATTTGAGAGAAGTTGGAGCAGGCCATTCAGCCTCTCATATTGGCTCAGTCATACTGGAACTTGCTGACGATCTATCTTGATACCATATTAACATGCTATTCTCACGGCCCTGATATCATTAGAAAGAACCAGAAATCTATCAATCTCTGGCTTCAACTTACTCAATGACTGAGTCTCCACACCCCTCTGGGATGCAGAATTCCAAAGATTAACTACCACAACTGAAGAAATTCCTCAAATCAGTCCTGAAGAGCTTGCCTTTTATTTTGAGACTCTCTCTCCTGGTCCTAGATTCCACAGTTTAAATAAACAAACATTCTCTCTACATCCATTCCGAAAAACCTTTAAGATTATTTTACCTTTCCATTCCTCTGAACTCCTGAGAACACAGGCACAGTGTCTGCAACCTCTCCGCAGAGGACAGTTCTATAATCCCAGAAATCAGTCTCATTAATATCCACTGCATTCTCTCCATGCCAAGAATATCCTTCCTTAGGTAAGGGGAACAAAACTGTACACAATACTCTAGATGCAGTTTCTCCATGCTCCACAAAGTTAGTCTTTTGCTTCTGCATTCAAATTCTTTTGCAATAAAGGCAAATATACCATTTACCCTCCAAATTGCTTGTGACATCTGCATGCTAGCTTTCAGCGATGACCAATGCCATGTCAGTCATTTTTGATATCTACACTTTCCAATTTCTCACTATTCAAGAAATACTCTGCACCTCCATTCCTGCTTCACGTGACATTACCACATTTAGCCACATTCCATTCCATCTGCTATGCTTTCATCTGCTATATTTCTCAGAAAGGATTTGCTCTATTCATAACAATTATCAATTATTCATCTTCAAAATTAACAGTGGCTCAACCCATTATCTCTCTTCATTTTTCACCATTAACAACAGCCTGTTAAAGATCACAATACAGTCCCTTTTAAAATCTCAGGAACAGAGTTTACACAACAGCATCAGCTGAGTACTGTTTTTTTATTGAAACCTAACAGTAATCTCCCAGATTAAATCCCTGCAAACAGTTGTCTAGTTTCTCCTCTTTTATATTCACCACTTGTGCTTTCATATTGCCATGAAATACTTCAGTAAGAAACACTAGAGCACATTCATAACTCAACATTTGTGCACTTGTGTACTTGAAGAAAAGTATTTGGTATAGCCCTCCACCTGCTCCACAATGACGTGGCTTCATATGTCAAGACCAGATTGCAACACCAGGGTCTTGACATAAATAGGACTATGGCAGCTTGTTCAGAGCACCCAACTGATGGTGATAAAGGATTATAGACAATAAATTTAAGCCTTAAACCACTTGCACTACTTAGCCTTGTCTCTAAATTTAAAGCTTCAGTTTACATATGAAGGAAGATAACATTCCATTACACTGAGAATAATGTTAATGTTTATGAAGTAGCCTCATTAGAAATGTTTAAGATTACACCTGTTTTGTTATAAGTTTCTCCGCATTTCCCTGCTTCAGTATCTGTCTTAGTGCTTGCCTAATTTATTACACATCAACATTTGACTTGGTCACAGTGCTGAGTAACTTGCTTTAGGAACCACTCTTCATAGGTTCCAAAAGAAAAGATGAGACAACTTGTCAGTGGTCCATCGGAGTGGCCACAATGAATTTTTATTATTTTCCCACCCTTAACTATCAACCCAATGGGATAAATGTTTCTCTCTCGAAGTGCAGCCAACAGGTCTTTTTATGAAATTACATGAAAGTGATTTCAACTTTGTTCCCATTCAGTATTTAACCATAACACGACATTGCACCCATCTGGTAGTGTAGTTCATTTAAAAATTGCCAAGGCAACATATTAGAGTTGATCTTCTGAGTGCGAGCACATTGGTGAGATAGATCACAAAGAGGACTATCCTGCACCTGTCCTGTACTACATCTGATCTTCAAAATGCTGAAACAATGGCATTCAATTCACTTGAAAGATCAACCAGCTATGCTGGACAAGGTTATGGACACAGTGCTGTGGAGTGAAATGATTTCTCACTAATAACAAGAAACTA
Organism: Chiloscyllium plagiosum; assembly: GCF_037043375.1. Lineage (NCBI taxonomy): Eukaryota > Metazoa > Chordata > Chondrichthyes > Orectolobiformes > Hemiscylliidae > Chiloscyllium > Chiloscyllium plagiosum. Next base: position 9,812,100 of record NW_028270158.1, on the reverse strand, counting down.
AACAGAACTAACACAATTAAACCAGTGCTTCAACTCAGAGCAATATTACATAAGAAAATTTCAAGGGAATTCACCATCTTCGAACATGATAGTGCTCTGAAATAAAGCACTGATTTAATTGTGTTGGTTCTGCTTAGTTTCTTGTTATTAATGAGAAATCATTTCACCCCACAACATTAAATTCATAACCTTATTCACACAGCTAATTGATTTCACTTACTAGGTTGATACCCTATATGGAGGGACAATCTTCTGAGAAGAGGTTGAGTAGACTGGGCCTGAAATTGTTGCACCTATAGAAGATCGAGAGGCAACCTTATTAAAATATACAACGTTCTTAGCCATCCTGGCAGAGTCTAGGACCAGAGGGCATAATCTCAGAATAAGGGGTCACACATTCAAGACAGAAATGAGGAGGATTTTCTTCTCAGAGAGTAGTGATTTTATGTAATTCTTTAGCACAGGGGGCTGTTGAGGCTGGTTTATTAAGTATATTCAAATCGGAGAAAGACAGATTTTTAATCAGTAAAGGAATCAACAGTATTAGGGAAGAAGCAAGATATGGAGTTGAGGATTATCAGATCAGTCGTGATTGCACTGAATTGCAGAGTAGACGTGATGGACTGAATGGCCTACTGTGTCTTATTACAATCTTCAGGTTTACATCAATCATAAGCACAACGGAGGTCTGACCATCTCACTTTGCTTAAGGTCATGGTGGAAATATGGACAATAAAAGCCAATGCACTTACAAAAGTGTATGTGAAGGTGCCAGTATGGACAAAGTCAGAAGTCACATGACACCAGATTAAAGCCCAACAGGTTTATTTGAAATCACAAGCTCCTTTGTCAGGTCCCTCCTCCTAGTCCAAACCTGTTGGGACTATAACTTGGTGTTCTGCAACTTCTCACAGAAGATTGGACAGTGTAGTCCAATGAATTTAAGAAAGCACGGGTACCATCAGGGACAGGGACAGGGACAGATAGATTTTCCTCAGATAATAAAATATGTGGATTCCACTCCTATGTACCACAAAGGAGGTTATCAAGGACAGTGAGGAGAAAAAAAAGACAGGTTCTGGGGCTGATCTCATGAGCATGCTGATCAGTGAGTGGCAAATAAATGGACAATAACGATATACTCTTATACTTGTGAAAAGCAAGACACACAAAAACCGAATGGTTACCACTTTCTAAGGTCATCACTAATTACATTGCATCTAAATGCCTTGGAAGCTTCTTTAAAAATATAAATACCAATAAAATTATTGCGAGGTCAAGGGTACAGATTTACATCAAATGACCAGCTCTCAACAAGGGTTCACCTGCCTTCATAATTATTCACATTCTGCATTCACAATGGCTAGTAGCTCTTGTTGGTATGCCTACAGAGATTGGATCCAGTCATCCCTATTGCTGTTGTTCAGTTAACACCATTGGTTATGAAGCTGAAAAATATGACCCCTGACCTCTCTGCAGGTTGCCAATAGCTTCATCGTAGTTCTCCATTTCCAGTTGGCACTGTCCCAGGAAGAAATGGGCTTTAACAGACTGGCTGTCCAACTCCAGAGCATGTTTACAGTCTGCCACCGCCTTATCAAACTGCTGCATCTTCACGTAACACAGGGCACGGTTTGTGTGGTACACAGCCACAGATGGGTTACGGTTCTGAAAAACAAAGCCAAAGAGGTGGATATAAATATCATGAGAGTTGAGGTTCAAACTGGAATGTTACAGCTCTAATCAGCATATTAAATGGTGCTGTACTAACAGAGTCAAATCAATGTTTCAGCCAGATTAACATTACATCAAAAGACAAATAAATCCTCTTGAAACTTTAAAACAAGAAGAACTAAATGCCTTTAGGAGCTTGCATCTTTATTAACTGCTAAAAAAAATTGTTTTGAGGTATGTAATTTCTCCATCTGCATTTAAAGCAATGGCGACAACAGAAGTATAAATTTTTAAAAAATAAATCTAAACTCAGGCATGTTGGGTTACACATCAGTACCTTTCCATCGCATATTAGCTTTGGGAAAGAAGAGAAGAGAAAATTTTTGGACAGGAAAAGCTTTACTTTCTTTCCTGGGTGAAATATTTCCTTCCTGTGTGATTTACATGTGAAAATCTTCATTTCCATGCAGAATTGTATGTCAAATATGCATTCGCTTGCCCATTTCAAAGGACACAGTCACCCAATCAAAGTCTCCTCACAGTTTTGAAAATCTTGTACAGAAAAAGGGCCCAACTGCTGCAAGATGTGCAGAAAAATCAAAGCATGAGGAATTAAGCAGATAACCTGTGTAACTGGGTGTAGTTTTAGTCTGGATGCATTCAGACTTGCGCTTTATCCACACCTGAAAGTTCTAGAACTTCTATACAATTTGCGTGAATGAACTTGAAATCAGCTTTCCCCCTACGACAGGGTTCCGAATGATGAAGCAGATTGAAGGACCGAAATCTACAACCACAGGAATTGAGGCATAATAAATCTGAAATACTCAGGTGGTCAGGTAATATCTGAGACTGACCTAAAACACTAACTCGGTTTATCTTTGTAGAGATGCTGCCAGGCCTTCAAAGCATGTCCAACACTGTTTATATTTCAGATTTTCAGTCTTTCACTTTCAGAGTTTGAAACCTGGAATGCCTGACCAAAAGAAAGGATGAAGCTCTAATGTTTTCTACTAAATTGTCACTTAACCTAACAGGTTATAAAGGGAGATACATATATGTGCCTCTCAGCAAACACTTCCTAATTATTTCTGCTTTAGAAAGCCTGCGCAGGTACAGACTGGAACCAGGCAGTGAATCGAACATTTATTATTTGATGCTTAAAGTTTTAACTAAATATCACCGGTGTAGTCAATTCTACATGTTTTTCTTCTTCATTTTAGTGGATTTGTAAATATTGAAACTGTATCAGGTCATAATAATCCCAAAATTCATAAAAACAAATAAGACTCAAGAAAATAAATTTTACACTTAGCTCACTAACATTAACTACATTGTAACTTTAAAGTCACAAATGACCTTCTATGTGACTGCAAAAAGGATTGATCATTCTATCCTCATTTGAAGATCTCTTCACCGCTGTCCAGCTGCACTCTTGGCTACCCAGTTGCAGCCACAGAATCAGCTGGAATGGCTTCTCTTCTCTTCCCGATCCTACGACATTATCACTGGTGTTGCTCAAGGATGTATCCTTGGCCCCTTCTTTTTCTCATCTATGGATTGCACCACCCAAAAACACGTCAGTTTCCAAACATGCAGCTCTACCTCAGCATCACTTCACAACTACTCCACTACCTCCATGTTGTCAATCTGTTCACCTGATATCCAGAACAGTGACTCAGCCATAAACTCTGTCTTTAGCTGCTGAGTCTGTCCACTCTGCTCAGGAGACTCAAAAGTACGGTGAACAGTTTGGTCCCCTTATCTAAGGGGAGACATTCTGGCATTGGAGGCAGTTTTGAGAAGGTTCATCCACGCCGATCCTAGGTAGATAGGCATTTTCTCATGACAGGTTCAGCATATGTTTGTTGGAATTTAGAATAATAAGAGGACGTCTTATTGAAAGATGCAAGGGGTTCAGGGTAGATACAAAAAGGTTTGTATGAGAATCTTGGAGCAGAGAGCATAATCTCAAAGTAAAAGGTCCACAACTTAAGACAGAGGTGAGTTTTTTTTTAAAATCTCAGATGGTAGTGAATCTGTGGAATACTTTACTGCAGAGAGCTGTCAAGGCTGGATTAAGTATATTCAAGGCTGAGATAGACTAAGTGAACATGATGCGTCACATAGCCTACTTCCATGTCTTATGATCTTGCTGTTCCAAAAAGGATTGGATAAATAACTGGGCAATAGACGATTGGCAGGGATATAGGGATAATTCGGTTGTTATTCGAATGAGCCTGATCAGCCTCTTTCAGGGCTACATTGTTCTAGGTTTGTAGAGTGAAAAGCATGTGCGCGCACTCACACGAGAGGCAGTGTGTGTATCAGTCAAGGTTTCCAACATTTATTTGCATGAATTCAACGCAAATCAGTGAGACACTTAACAAATGCATCTCATTTGGATTATCATTGGATATTCATTGCTAAACACCTCAGAGTTCTCCAGAGTTTTAATTTTAAAAAGTTCAAGTACTTGAAGCACCCATTAAAACCATGGATATATTTCCCTCCCCAACCCTATTCACTTTCTGCAAAGACCGTTCCCTCCGTGATCACGTGGTCAGGTTTACACCTCCTAAAAAAACCACCCTCCTGTCCTGGCACATTCCCCTGCCACTGCAGGAATTGCAAAACCTGCACCCACACCTTCCCCCCTCATCCATCTAAGGGCCCAAAGGAGCCTTCCACATTCATCAAAGTTTCATCTGCACTTCCATACGTCATTTATTGTATCTGGTGCTCCCGATGGGGTCTCCTCTACATTGAGGAGACTGGACGCCTTCTCACAGAGTGCTTTAGGGAACATCTCCGGGACACCCGCACCAACTAACTCCACCGCCCCGTGGCTGAACATTTCAACTCCCCCCTCCCACTCTACCGAGGACATGCAGGTCTTGGGGCTCCTCCATCGTCACTCCCTCACCACCCAATGCCTGGAGGAAGAACGCCTCATCTTCTGCCTCAGAACCCTTCAACCCCAAGGCATCAATGTGGACTTCACCAGTATCCTCATTTCCCCTCCCCCCACCTAACCCCAGTTATAGAGTCATAGAGATGTACAGCATGGAAACAGTTCCTACGGTCCAACCCATCCATGCCGACCAGATATCCCAACCCAATCTAGTCCCACCTGCTAGCACCTGCCCCATATCCCTCCAAACCCTTCCTATTCATATACCCATCCAAATGCCTCTTAAATGTCGCAATTGTACCAGCCTCCACCACATCCTCTGGCAGCTCATTCCATACACGTACCATTCTCTGCGTGAAAAAGTTGCCCCTTAGGTCTCTTTTATATCTTTCCCCTCTTACCCTAAACCTATGCTCTCTAGTTCTGGACTCCCCGACCCCAGGGAAAAGACTTTGTCTATTTATCCTATCCATGCCCCTCATAATTTTGTAAACCTCTATAAAGTCATCCCTCAGCCTCCAACGCTCCAGGGAAAACAGCCCCAGCCTGTTCCGCCTCTCTCTCTAGCTCTCCCTCCAACCCTGGCAACACCCTTGGAAATCTTTTCTGAACCCTTTCAGGTTTCACAACATCTTTCCGATAGGAAGGAGATCAGAATTGCACGCAATATTCCAACGGTGGCCTAACCAGTGTCCTGTACAGCCGCAACATGACCTCCCAACTCCTGTACTCAATACTCTGACCAATAAAGGAAAGCATACCAAATGCCATCTTCACGATCCTATCTACCTGCGACTCCACTTTCAAGGAGCTGTGAACCTGCACTCCAAGGTCTCTTTGTTCAGCAACACTCCCTAGGACCTTACCATTAAGTGTATAAGTCCTACTAAGATTTGTTTTCCCAAAATGCAGCACCTCGCATTTATCTGAATTAAACTCCATCTGCCACTTCTCAGCCCATTGGCCCATCTGGTCTAGATCTTCTTGTAATCTGAGGTAACCCTCTTCACTGTCTACTACAACTCCAATTTTGGTGTCATTTGCAAACTTACTAACTGAACCTCTTCTGCTTGCATCCAAATCATTTATGTAAATGACAAAAAGCAGAGGGCCCAGCACCGATCCTTGTGGCACTCCACTGGTCACAGGCCTCCAGTCTGAATAACAACCCTCCACCACCACCATCTGTCTTCTACCTTTGAGCCAGTTCTGTATCCAAATGGCTAGTTCTCCCTGTATTCCGGGAGATCTAACCTAGCTAATCAGTCTCCCATGGGGAACCTTAACGAATGCCTTACTGAAGTCCATAGATCACATCTACTGCTCTGCCCTCATCAATCTTCTTTGTTACTTCATCAAAAATCTCAATCAAGTTCATGAGACATGATTTCCCAAGCACAAAGCCATGTTGACTATCCCGAATCAGTCTTTGCCTTTCCAAATACATTTACATCCTGTCCCTCAGGATTCCCTCCAACAACTTGCCCACCACCAACGTCAGGCTCACCGGTCTATAGTTCCCTGGCTTGTCCTTACCACCCTTCTTAAACAGTGGCACCACGTTTGCCAACCTCCAGTCTTCCGGCACCTCACCTGTGACTAGCGATGATACAAATATCTCAGCAAGAGGCCCAGCAATCACTTCTCTAGCTTCCCACAGAGTTCTCGGGTACACCTGATCAGGTCCTGGGGATTTATCCACCTTTAACCGTTTCAAGACATCCAGCACTTCCTCCTCTGTAATCTGGACATTTTGCAAGCTGTCACCATCTATTTCCCTACAGTCTATATCTTCCATATCCTTTTCCACAGTAAATACTGATGCAAAATACTCATTTAGTATCTCCCCCATTTTCTGTGGCTCCACACAAAGGCCGCCTTGCTGATCTTTGAGGGACCCTATTCTCTCCCTAGTTCCCCTTTTGTCCTTAATATATTTGTAAAAACCCTTTGGATTCTCCTTAATTCTATTTGCCAAAGCTATCTCATGTCCCCGTTTTGCCCTCTTGATTTCCCTCTTAAGTATGCTCCTACTTTCTTTATACTCTAAGGATTCACTCGATCTATCCTGTCTATACCTGACATATGGTTTCTTCTTTTTCTTAACCAAACCCGCAATTTCTTTAGTCATCCAGCATTCCCTATACCTACCAGCCTTCCCTTTCACCCTGACAGGAATATACTTTCTCTGGATTCTTGTTATCTCATTTCTGAAGGCTTCCCATTTTCCAGCCGTCCCTTTACCTGCGAGCATCTGCCTCCAATCAGCTTTCAAAAGTTCTTGCCTAATTCCATCAAAATTGGCCTTTCTCCAATTTAGAACTTCCAAACTTCCAGCTCTGCACTGCCCTCATGACCTGTCCCACCTGTCAATCTTCCTACCCACCTATCCATTCCACCCTCCTCTCTGACCTTTACGCCCATTTTTATCCACATATTGCACTCTCAGCTACCTTCTCCCCAGCTCCAGCCCCCTCCCATTTATCTCTCCATCCCCGAGGCTCCAAACCTCATTCCTGATGAAGGGCTCCGGCCCGAAACATCAATTTTCCTGCTCCTCGGATGCTGCCTGACCTGCTGTGCTTTTCCAGCAACACACACTCAGCTCTGATCTCCAGCACCTGCAGATCTCACTGTCTCCTGATTGGTTGGATCAGGATTGTTATGGAGATGCAGCAGAAACTGTTGGTTGTCAATCTAAGTCAGCCAGTTAAACTCAGACCAGGCAGGTAAACTCTGATTAGTTAGAACATTCCCATGGTGATTGCAGCAGGCAGTGACAGTCTTCCTCTGCTTTTCCTCAATGAAAACGTGTAATGTATGGGCAAATTCCTTTAGCCTACAATGAACAGAGTCTTCTCCGTGAATATATGTAGCTTCTAGCATACTCAAAGACATCATACAGCAAGCCCAAACGTAAATCTTAATACAGTATCTGGTTCAATTCGTAGCACAGTTAGTAGATTATGTCCAATAGTAGAATCACCTGTAATATTGGAAACAGGTTCTGAGGGTTTCAAGCATGGGCTGGTTCAGCACAGTCGGTACATCAGCTGCAGGAAATGACCTACATAGCTGGAATGTCACTGGTACTGAAACTCTCAGTATATTACTCATTGGTGTGGTAGACAAAACATCTGTTTAATTTAACCTCAGTGTCCTGTTAGTGAAGAAAACCACTTGTGTTTACTGCATAGTAACAATATCAAAAACAACACCCTGATCAATCAGCCTGCCTAGTCTAAGCCATACTTACTTGTTCCTGCTGCATCTCCATACCAGCCACAGTCCAAAATCAGAATCCTTTCATCACACTATATAAGTTGGTGTTCTCTTTCTAAGCTTGACTTGCATTCTAGTCCTGATGAGAAAAAGGAAAAATACCCCTCGGAATCCTAGTAGCACACAAACACACCAAAACTCTCAAACAAAAACTAACAAACTTAAAAGACCCAGTACAACCCATGGACAAAACCAATGTCATCTACAAAATTCCATGCAAGGACTGCCACAAACATTACGTAGGACAAACAGGAAGAAAGTTAGGCACCAGGATACACGAACACCAGCTAGCCACAAAAAGACACGACCCTCCCTCTCTCATAGCCCTACACACGGATGAAAAAAAAACCACCATTTCGACTGGGACAACACATCTATCCTGGGACAGGCTAAGCAAAGACATGCCAGAGAATTCATAGAGGCCTGGCACTCCAACTACAACGCCATAAACAAACACATAGATCTAGATACTATCTATCTTTCAACCCTTCAGAAAACGAACAGGAAATGACATCACCACAAACCCCAGAAACCCCATCCAGGAGAACGATATAAATAGAAAGCAGGAGACAACAGCTTCGCTTCACTTGGAGGTCGCCACTGATGATGTTACCTAGCAAGGTAATGAAACGTCTGGATATCAAACCTACAGCTTACCGAGCAAACCTACATCCTGTACAAGTACTCTAGCTTGGCAATTCTGGAATATTTGTATATTTTAGTTCATTAGAATATGGTATCACATGATCTCAGTGTGATTATTAATCACACTATGTAATATGTTCAGTACATAATCACTTTCAGTAAAGCTACTCAAACCCCGACATATTTTAAGGGCACTTGATTAGAAACTGAACTAAGCTTCTAATAAATCTTGTCCAGCTCATTGACAAAGACAGACTTTAGTGTAATTTAGAGTTTTGGTTACATTATCTTTAGGGATGAATATCAAGAGATGAATCGAAGGGTATCCTTCTGCATTGTAACAACTCTGAATTCTCAAAAGAGTAGCAAGGACGATCCCAACACTCAAGGTGACTATAATTATAATGTGCAAGAGAATCGACGTTACAGGCATAAGCCCTTCTTCAGGGCTTATGCCCGAAATGTCGATTCTCCTGCTCCTTGGATGCTGCCTGACCTGCTGCACTTTTCCAGCAACACATTTTTCAGCTCTGATCTACAGCATCTGCAGTCCTCACTTTCTCCTATAGTTACAATGTGGTAATTTTTATTTTGTTGGAGAAAATGATTGGAGGGAGGGGGTGGAATCTGATCCAAGCCTTTAAAATGGGTGATGTGAACTTAATCCCATTATTCACCTTAAACTGCAACTATGGAACTGAAGTGCAAGAATTAAGATTACCCAATCAAAAACAAAAGTACTAGATATACAGAAGCGTGTCATTAGAAATAATATATTCCTTCATTGAGCAGGATATTTCAAAAGACAAAATGGACCAAGACTTTATTTAAAACTCAAAGTAACATAAGCTCTTTATGCTGGAATCACGGGAATGTCACCTCAACAGATTAATGGGTATTTGTGAACATGCCAAGTACATGACAAACCGGTCAAAGAAGAGTGTCTAGATCTCAGAAACCAAATCTTGATGTATAGCAGTTGTAAACTCTCTATTCTCATATCAGGTCTACTTCTGGGTTACTCATTCATTGATGCTTGCAATAAAAGCAAACAAAGTAGGAAGGTGAATAGATTGACTGGGGCCTCAACGTCACCATGATGTTCAACGTTATTAAGTGTTTACATAGAAAATCATTTGAACAGTTCCTTCTGCACATCAGGTGTCAGGAAATGTGCCAACCTTTTAGGCATACCAAAAAAAAACGTTGAGCAAGAAAAGATTAGTGCAGAGTTCTCTCAAAAGTAGTAAAGGCCTCAGAAAAAGACTACAGTCCAAACACTGGAATGATCACTAGAGAATTGGTGTCAATTGAAGTAGGGACTACAATCTGAGTGTAAGCAAATTCCAAATCAGGCACACTTCCCATTTTTAAATCAGCCTAGATTCTTTTTAAACCCTTCCCTATCAGGTAAAATGGATCTAATAGCGGGCATGTGTTACCAACTTTGGTCACAGTGGATGAAAACCAGTGCTCCTACCAAAACACCTAGTTTCCTCTTTCAGCTCTGTCCTCCAACAAGAATCTACAATACCACAATTCTCTAATGAGGGTGGAAAGCAATTGTGGAGGAGGTAGAAGTTATCCATGTTACTAGCTTACTCCTACTGAGTACTACTCACAAAACATTCTTCTTAAATTGCCATAAACCTGCCAACAGATCAGCCATTTCTCCAAGCTGATTTTGCAGAACTGAATAGAAAGTGACAGAAATTAATATTAATGCTTCCCAATTCATCAACCTAGGGCTCTATACCAGGAGCAGAAATGAGATTACTGCCGATAGTTTGGATTAATTAAATGGCTGAGTCTGGAAATTCACTGATGAATCTCTTGCAGATGTTGATAAAGTCGAATCTCTGGCTTTGTCCCTTGCACAGGATAACCTCACTAGCCTTCCTTTCTATCCATCAATGCAGTGTCTAGCCAGTTAAATCTCAAAATTGCTGTTTCCACCCACTTGTCAAGTCTGTGCCTTCAATTCAGCCATTCCAAGACTGGTCACAGCTGCACAGTCAAAAAGAGAAAAACCATAAACATACAAGTCAGAGGAAAGAAATTAGAAAGAATGAAGCGCTATCATAAAAGTATAACAGCATCTTTCACATGTTCAGGAAATGTTGAGGTAGTCATGACCAAGGAATTATGATAAAATCTAGTCACCTATTTTGTTGACAAATGTAGCTCACTTGAACACAGTTTACACTTCAAGCAAATACTAAAATAAAATAGTGTAAAGCCAGCAAAATAAATATATCTTCTGAGAGGCATGGTCTACTCACGAGTTGCATAACAAAGGTCTGGCCCACTTTGTCTAATGGCAGAACACCAATCAATGATATTATCCTTGAAGTGTTAAGAATTGGAAGTTTTGCAAAAAGCCAACTTTTCCAACAAAGGACAATCATGAACGAGATTATTACAAGGATAAAACTATCGGGAAGATCAATACAACAGAAGTTGCTTAGCACTGCTCAAGCATAAATGACTTGGGTTGCTCTGTAGGTAAAATCATAACTTTCAATTATATTTTCTCAGACCGTAAACACAAGCATTTCAGAAAATACAAAATTATTCAATGTCAGATTCAAGTACAGTGAGGTCAGAGATGAAATGGTAGTAGTTCTCTTTGAGTCATAACAAATCGTTCCCAATTATGATAAGCACACCACATCAGTAGACATTTTGCTTTGAAGTCCAGTTTACAGAAAAATTAAGAAAGAGCAGACTAACATACTGATCCACTGTTCAAGAGTAACAGACCAAAAACGTGCCCTATTAACTGTGCTAAATGATATATTAAAATCAGTAAATGGGGCATAATAATTTTAAAATGTGTCTATCAACCATGCCAAATATGGCAACCTTCCAAGTTAAAATTGCCCACATAATCTCAGGACAGAAACAGGCCATTTGATCAAATCATCAAACCATGCTGCACGAATTTGCTGCCACATCATTTTTCTTTTATTTCTTCCCTGAAGTACTTACATAGATTCCCCTTAAATGCATTCATTGTCCAACCACACCGAGTAAAACAGCTTTTATCTGAACCTCTTTTTGGGGGAATAAATGATTATTTAATTTTTATAGTCATTCGCTTTGGACACCTTCATAAATAGAAACATCTGATCTACATCTAGCCCACAAAAGTCCGCATGATTTTACAGGCCTTTACTATATCACTCGTCTGCCTTCTCTCTACACGGGTTATAAAGTCAGTGTTTGCTCAGGCTTCCCTGGTGGTTATAATTCTGATAGCTTTGTAAGCTTCTTTTGCTTCTCATACAGCATTTTGACAACTTGTGTCGTACAGCACCGACTCTTCAGTCCAACCAGTCATAGAATCATAGAGATATACAACACGGAAACAAACCCTTCGGTCCAACTTGTCCATGCCGACCAGATATCCCAACCCAATCTAGTCCCGCCTGTCAGCACCCAGCCCGATTCCCTTCAAACCCTTCCTATTCATATACCCATCCAGATGCCTTTTAAATGTTGCAACTGTACTAGCCTCCACCACTTCCTCTGGCAGCTCATTCCATACATGTACCACTCTCTGCATGAAAACGTTGCCCCCTTTTTTTTTTATATCTTTCCCCTCTCACCCTAAACCTGTGCCCTCTAGTTCTGGACTCCCCGACCCCAGAGAAAAGACTTTGTCTATTTATCCTATCCATGCCCCTCATGATTTTGTTAACCTCTATGAGGTCACCCCTCAACTTCCGACACTCCAGGGAAAAGTGCCCCAGCCTGTTCAACCTCTCCCTAAAGCTCAAATCCTCCAACCCTGGCAACATCCTTGTAAATCTTTTCTGAACCCTTTCGAGTTTCACATCATCTTTCTGATAGGAAAGAGATCACAATGCACGCAATATTCCAACAGTGGCCTAACAAATGTTCTGTACAGCCACAACATCACCTGCCAACTCCTTCACTCAATACTCTGACCAATAAAGGAGAGCATACCAAACGCCTTCTTCACTATCCTATCCACCTGTGACTCTACTTTCAAGGAGCTATGAACCTGCACTCCAAGGTCTCTTTGTTCAGCAACACTCCCTAGGACCTTACCATTAAGTGTATAAGTCCTGATAAGATTTGCTTTCCATGCTGAATATAATCCCAAACTTAACCAGTCCCACCTGTCTGCTTCTAGCTCATATCCCTCCAAACCTTTCCTATTCATGTACTTATCAAAATGTCTTTTAAACATTATAATTGTACCTGTATCCACCACTTCCTCAGGAAGTTCATTCCACATACGAACCACGCTGTGTAAAAACTTTGCCTCTCATGTCTTTTTTAAATCTCTTTCCTCTCACCTTAAAATTGTGTCCCCAAATCTTCAAATGTCTCATCCGAGGGAAAAAACAACTACCATGAACTATACTTGTATCTCTCATTATTTTATAAACTTCTATTCATGTCACCTCTCAAGCTCCTATGCTCCAATGTAACAAGTCCCAGTCTTTCTTTAAAACTCAAGCCATACCAGGCAATATCCTGGTAAATCTCTTCTGAACCCTCTCCAGTTTGACAGTATCCTTCCTTTAACTGGGCGACCAGAACTGGACATAATATCCCAGAACAGGCCTCACTAATGTCCTGTACAACCTCAACATGACTTCCCAACTCCTTCATGAGCAATGAAGGCAAGCATGCCAAATGCCTTTTTAACCACCCTGTCTATATGTGACGCAACGTTCAAAGAATTACATACCTGAACCCCTAGGTCCCTCTGTTCTACAACACTACCTAATACTTAACGTCTATCAGTTCCCCTTTACCAACGCTGCTTGATATATTCTGAAAGCTCTAGCAAATTTAGAGTAATTGAGTCATAGAGATGTACAGCACGTAAGCAGACCCTTTGGTCAAACTCATCCATGCTGACCAGATATTCTAAATTTGGCCTATGTGTCTAAAACCTTTGCGTTCACATACTGATCCAGATGTCTTTTAAATATTGCAATTGTACAGACCTTGACTATTCACCGTATCCATGCCCCTTATGATTTTATAAACCTCTATAAGGTCACTCCTCAGCCTCCAATGCTCCAGGGAAAATAGCCCCGGCCTATTCAACCTCTCCCTATAGCTGAAACCCTCCAACCCCCCCGGCAACGTCCTTGTAAATCTTTTCTGAACCGTTGCAAGTTTCACAACATCTTTCCTACAGTAGCGAGACCAGATTGAACACAGAATTTGAAAAGTGGCCTAACCAATATCATGTACAGCCGCAATACGATCTCCCAACTTTTATACTCAATGCACTTATCAATAAAGGCAATCGTATCAAACACCTTCTTCACTACCCTGTCTACCTGTGACTCCACTTTCAAGGAACTATGAAACTGCACCCTTCAGCAACACTCCCCAGGACTACCATTAAGTGTATAAATCCTGCCCTGATTTGCTTTTCCAAAATGCAGCACCTTACATTTATCTAAATTAAGTTCTATCTGCCATTCCTCAGCCTATTGGATCAAGGTCCCATTGTACTCGGAGATAAACTTCTTCACTGTCCACTACATTACCAATTCTGGAGTTATCTGCAAACTACTAACCATTCCTCCTATATTCACAGCCAAATCATTTATATAAATGATAAAAAGCAGTGGACCCAGCACCCAGTACACTGCTGGTGAAAGGTCTGCTATAAAGTACTCAAACACCACAGTCTGAAAGTGATCCATTATCAAGGCAAACCTTGAAAGAAATCTTTGAAAAACCAGTTCTGAAGTACAGTTCTGAAGTACAGTTCTGAAGTACAGTTCTGAAGTACAGTTCTGAAGTACAGTTCTGAAGTACAGTTCTGAAGTACAGCCATACTAGATTTGAAACATTACTGTTTCTCTCTCACTCCGTAGATTTTTTTTTTAAAAAACATCACTCAGGGATTTGTAATAATCTACAGCACCAAACAAGGGAAGTTCTCAGTGGCAAAATGGCAGGTGCAGAAAAATAGTCACTAGCACGAAAACGGAAGAAATCTGAAGGCACAAGACTTTTAAAATAAGTTGATAGAAAAAAAAGCAAGAGTAGCACATGACATAGTCAATGGGCTCTAGTAAAATAGGCTAATAAATTCAATGGTATAACCATCACTGAATCCCCAAGATTAACATGTAGTGGGACAGTGCTGATCAGCCACATAATGATTGCTTTGGACGTATATTCAACAGCATGTGGGTGATCTCCACACTCCCCAAAACTTTAGCGTTTGAGGACGAGTGCAAGTCCAATGGGAAGGTGGTGCATTGTGGCAATGTCACTATATTAGCCCAGAGTCCCAGCATAACGTCCTGAGGACATGGATCAAAGCCGATAATGGCAGATGTTGAAAGGTGAATTCAATAAAAGTCTGGACTTAGAATTTAGTTCCAAGGCAACCATATAACTACTGTTGAGTGCTGCAAGTAATCATCTGTTCACTAATGCCCTTTAGGAAAGAAATCAGCCATGTCTATCCAATCTTGTCTACATGCGACTACAGACCGACAGTGGTTGACTCTTAACTGGCCTATCACTCGGCCTATCAAGTTACTCAGTTCAAGCACAATTGGGAATGGGCAGTAAATGTCAGCGATGCGACATGAATAAATAAAAGAAAATGACAAAGGACAATGCAATCTACTTGACTAACACTTTAAGATTCCTTATGTTGTAATGCTGCAAGATAACTCAGTATAATTAATTTTTCATTCATACTATTTTATGCTAGAAGTGCATCATACAACAATAATTTTTCAGCAAATTTTACAACTTATAGAAGGCCCCCACAAAACCAAGCTAGAGTCAACTAATTAATGAATATTGCAACACTATAAAGTTGATAACAGACACCTGGGAGTGGCATCTTTTATAAAAAAGAGCACTCTCACATTGAGATCTTTCACACTGGATCCCATTCCTGGCAACAGCAGGTGGTCACGCTGAACTAAGTCAAACGTGACTATCTGCTACACAAGGCATACCTGGCTTTTGTACGAAGAGCACAACTGCGTACACCACCTAATCACCTAATTAATAAACAAGACCAGCTGATGTTAAATGCAGCAATATCTGATATACTCACACACATGACACAGTCCGTGTCATAATTTACCTATGTGCCTGTCTTCTCAAACAACACCAGCCGAGTATTGTCATGGTTAACCTAGCTTTGCTTCTAGTCGGATAATGTTCTAAAATCTATTTTAAACAAATATGATCAGAAATCACTTTAAACATTGTTAGATTTCATAAATGTAAATGGCAGGGAGTACCAAGTGAAATACATATCTTGTTCACGCTACTTCTTCCATATAAAGTGGGAAATAATACTCTTTCCTGATGTTTCTTTCTGACAAAAGGTTACCATACTCAAAACACTAACTCTGTTTCCCTCCCCACAGATAATGCCGGATGCTGAGTTTCTCCATCAGTTTGTTTTGGTTCTAGAGTTGGCTTACCCTGATGATATTAATTATGAGGAATGCGCCCCATGCAAATGACAAGGGGACAGGGTATGACTGTGAAGCAGCCACCAAAGCCTCCAGGTTCCTAGGACTGCGGCTGGACTGTTTGGGTACTTGATGTCGCGGGATAAATTTGCAAGGAAGGAGATAGTAGTTGTAGGCACACATATCAAAAAGAAAAACTAACAACTGTTAGTAAACTTTTCTCCTTTGACAGGAACATAGCAAAAGGAGTAGGCTATTCAACCCCTCAAGCCTGGTCATTCAATTATATCATGGCTGATCTGTATCTTAATTCCATATACCCACCATAGTTCTATAATTCTCAATACCTTTGCCTAATAAAATTAATATAATGAATGTTGTCAGGTACGTTTAAATCAACAGAAATAGCTAATAAAAAAATACAGAAAATCTTACCAGTGTAAGCTTTGGCCAAACAATGTTTACTGAGATATATTTATGGTGTTTCTTATTTTCAAAATATATAGGTTATAATTACCATACAACTCAGTTCTTGATATCAGTGCTACTAATGTTGCAGGTACCACCTGTGAAAGGAATCACCAACGATACTACATGGCAAAGTGACTGAAATGAAACAGGTCACACAAATTCAGCTAACAAGTGTGATAAATACATAAACAATAGTTTATCATGGATAACTAACATTAAATATAAAAACATTATAGTTGCATCGATTTCCATCCTGTATCACTGCAAGTGTGAACACAGAGTTCCATACGACCCACATCTTCATGCGAATCACATTTGACTCTTCCTGCTGAAGACTATGTCCACTGCATCAAAACTTCACTGCTAGAATGAATAGTAAGCGCACAGATTCAAATTCTTGCTCTATATTGTCATACCATATATTTTGTCTCTGTCTATGACGTTCCACTCTAAACATTAAGAAAACATAAGTAACATTTCGTCAGTGCTAGCATGCAGCCTTACCGATCTCCACCAGCAACAGGGGCACTCTCTCCGCTTCAGTTCCTTCCTGACCTGCCGATTTTAAAAAATAGTTATGTTTATATTGCCGGTGAGCCAGGGAGATAGCACCTTAAGACTGGCTCGGTGACAAGTCATTCAATGCAGTGTGGGAGCACTGATGAGATAGCTGAGAAAAGACCTAACCTTCATACCTAGACTATACAAATGAGATGCCACTGAACAACAATGCAAGGGTTCACATATGCTCCAAAACTGAACATACCGTACTCTATCTATTCAGATACAAACCATAAAGTCTAGGATATAACACCAAAGTTGAGATTACCAAGACATCTTATAAACACATCACATATCTGATCGGTAAGGATGAATTGGACCGAAGAGTCTGTTTCTGAGCTGTATATTTCTAAGACATTTCTGTTCCTCTGTTATCAAAGAGATTCACACAGTATTTGCTGCAAAGTTTAGGCTGACAACTTGTTTTAGACTTAAAAATACAATCTAACTAAAAAAGTGGTGAAAGTAGCTTTCCAAACATGTTTTATAAAATGGAGAACTGAAAGGACCCGGCTCTCCCCTGTCACTGTGGGACACTACATAAGGAGACAAAAAGTGGTTAAGATAATGGCAGATGGAGATCAATGTGAGAAACTGTCAGGCCATCAACTTTGGCTCACAGGGAGTCGTGGACAGCAAATGGATTTAAGTGGCCATGTAGACAAGTCTCTAAATCATCAGTGCTCAGGTACAAAGACCAATCAAAAATGATACTGGAATGCTGGGTTTTCTCTCAAGGAGGTTATAGCGCAGAAGTGATGAAATGATACATTCATCAACAAGTCTTGTGTACTTTATGTCAGGTGCAATGCAAAATTTGTTGGAAAAAGTGTAACCACAGTTCTCCTGTTCCCTGGATGCTGCCTGACCTGCTGCGCTTTTCCAGCAACACATTTCCAGCTCTGATCTCCAGCATCTGCAGACCTCACTTTCTCCATCTAATTTTACATCCTGGCACTGTTTAGTTGTTTTTGCCTCTCCACAGATACTGTCAGATTGGAGTTTCCCCAACACTTACTTTTTCATATCTCCACTATCCACAGGATTTTGCTTTTATTTGATGAAATGATGCTTCAGCTGCACAACCTTGCTCAGCGCAATCAGCTTTGGACATGACATTTCAGGGAAAATAGAATGGCCCTGGAGATGGCATTGTGTAGAATGAAACCACAGGTAATATTGTGGCATATCTAGCAGAAACTTGGTTTGCAACCACTTGACTTTAGAAAGTCAAGGCATGAGATTCATGGGGTTGAATGTCCTATTATTATTCATTCCTACTTCTAATGCAGGCCTATTACTCAATCCTATGGAGCAATAAAATGTATAAATGGCCTACAATCTAGAGGGAAACAGAAACATCAAAACATTGACAAATTTTATGACACTAATCTCTGGAGGGATGGGGTATAAAAAAAGAATCTGCTCAAATTCTGAACATTAAAGCAGCAAAGTGTCAACATTATGGGGAAAGCAGAGCCAATGAGATGTCCAAAACATTGGTAAAAGAATTGAGACATCACAGAGCATCTTCACACATAAACTAATCGGGGTTAGAGGTGAAGACACCGAACTATGAAAACAGTTAACACTGAATAATGAGGAACGGTTCTTTCTGTTTTAAGAAAGGAGAAATTGAATCAGTATCCAGAAATAAAGTACTGCATTCATTTTCACATTTTTTTGTGCTTTGTTTCAGGTGCAATGATCTTGTAAAAATTGTTTAAAAATGCAATCGACCACATCTAACATCCAATGTTCATATAGACTAAAAAAAGATTTATTTATTGGGGCCAGGCAACACAATGGCTTAAGTGCATAGTTGTATGGCTTGGCCTTCTATCAATGACCAATTCAGCTGATAAACATGCATTGTGAGAAGAGTCCTATTACTGAATCATGTAGATGTGATGCAAAATGAAATTTTTAACTTTACTATTCAAATCTTAAACATACACATGCGGGGAAGTACCAAAACTGGCCAGTTATCAAAAAGTAGACTAAAACTCTTCAGCCTTTGCAGGACCATAATAGCAGTATATACAAATTAATCATACAAGAATATAAAGGACAGGAGCAGAAACAGTTCATTCCTCCCTTTAACCTGGTCTGCCATTCAGTTAAATCTGCCTGATCTGATTGCAAACTCAACTTGACTTTCATTACTCTATAGTGATGACCCTCACCCTCTTGCAGATCAAAAATCTGTCAAGCTCAACTGTCTAGCCTAATTATATTCAATAACATAGCATTACTGCTCCACTGTGGTAGACAATTCCAAAGATTAATAACCCGCAGGAAAAAAAGAAAGAATCTTCACTTCCATCTTGAATGAAACATCTCATTCTGAAAATCTGCCCCCAGGTCTGAACACCTGCACATGGGGGAATCATCCTCTCAGCATCCAACCTGAAAAGCCACTTCAGAGCATAAATCAATAAAATCACCTTTCACTTTTTAAATTCATATAGGTGCCAACCTGCTCTATTTTTCCTCATAAGGCAATCCCTTCAAATTAGAGAACTGCCTACAATGAAAGTATATTCCGTCCAAAATAAAGAGACCAAAAATGTATACATTCTTAATTGTGGTACAACATATATCCTGTACAGAAAAGGCTAGACATTTTATACTCCACCCCTATTTATATCCTTATTTACCCACATGCCAACTTTTGTGAATCATGTCTAAGGGCACCCAGAACCCTCTGTACCACACTATTCTGTGTCTCTCCATTTAAGATTCCACTTTCCTATTCTTGCCAACAAACAGCACAATTTTCCAACTTGTACTCCATCTATCAAATGCTTATCTATTCGAATCTCCTGTTATTCCTGAAGAAGGGCCTGTGCCCGAAACGTCGAATCTCCTGTTGATTCCTGAAGAAGGGCCTGTGCCCGAAACGTCGAATCTCCTGTTCCCTGGATGCTGCCTGACCTGCTGTGCTGTTCCAGCAATAAAGTTTCAACTTATCTATTCGCAAAACCTATCTATAATACAGTACACACCAGCCTGTTTTAAAACAGTCTCTAACCTACTGTTGTTAGACTACTGAAAGGACTCTCAAACTCTTAACCTGTACCTGTGCTTTTGTTTTTGCCACTGTTTACCTATTATTTACTTATCTATGCTACTTAACGCTGTGATCTGCCTATATTGCTCACAAAACAAAGCTTTTCATTGTGCCCTGATACACTAGACAATAAATTACAAACACTGTTTCCTCCTCAGAACTTTGCATCTTATAACAATTCTGCAATTTCAAAATGGCTGAGGGATAAAAAGACAGATACAGAATTCAGAGCCTGTTACAACTGTGTGATCTGATAATGCTTTCAACTGCAACATAAACAACCAAAATACAATTTTAGGTAGTTTATGATTACACAGATTCCAAGCTTTATTATTTGGACATAGTCTTTTAAACACAGGGCCTAGAAAATGATGCAACAAGTTCATAAACATATCTTCAAACAACCATTCACTTTTTGATTCAGGTAATTCTCCCCCCCGTGTACAAATGTATATAATTAAATGCTATATTTGCTGGATTTTGAACCACCAGCGTTGAGTCATAGCTGCACCGAATACGGCAGTAGAACCAACCACATACGGGAATAACCAGAACCCGAAAACCATTATTCCATCCTGAAGAGTCACACGAACCCTCTCAATTCTGACCTTAGAAAATTAAAAAGCAAAAAAGAAAATGACAAAGCACAATGAATGAGAGGCATTTCATGAGGTCTTTACTGGGCTCAGGCCTCTCCCCGACACCGGCTGAGATACTCACTATGGCCTTGCTGTAGGAGGCCGCGGCTTCCTGGTACTTTCTGTTGAGGAACAGGCGGTTTCCTTGCTCCTTCAGCTCCTGAGCAGTCAGGCTCTTCTCGGGGCTTCCAGACATGCTGTAGCTTTACCTCCCCCGCACCCCGGGTGAATGCAGGACACAGGTGGGGGGGAGGGGGGGGGTGTGGGAGAGAGGAGAAGTGAGACCCCGGCTTCCCCGCAGCTGCTGACGGGCCCGATGGTGGGTAGGAGAGTCCCGGGCTGTGATGGGGGAAGGGTGAGGCCTAGGCCCAGTGAGGAGGGAGAGGCGAGGTTGCGGTGGTGAGGAGCCTCCCCCTCCCGAGTGAGAGAGTGGAGGAGGCCGGAGCCGGGAGCTCAGAGGCGGGAGGCCGGGCGGGGAATCGGTCGGAGGAGCGGCGCCTGCTGTTTGTGTACAAACCGCACGCAACCGGCCACGCTCAACGGCGTCATCCACCACGGCCAGCCCCGCCGCTGGCGTCGCGCGACCCGTGACGACATCTCCCCGCGCCGCGGACGCATGGACCGCGCGCCTCATCTCCCGGCGCCGAACGGAAGGGTGAGCGAATCAGCGCGCGACAGGCACCTCCCCCGTGAAGCCGGAGCGCCGCCATCTTGATAATGGAAACCCTCCTCCCTCTCTCCACCCCCCGCCAACGCTCCTTCAGTTCCCGCCGCTGTGTGACCAGGACCGATTCCGGTAAAGTATAAACTCGGCGTAAATATTTATTCACCCAGTCACTGCCTAAGGAGGATGGTGGAGGCAGGAACTCTCAAGACGTTGAAGAAGTTTTCGAGTTGAGCATTTGAAGCGCTACAGTATTACAGTGACCAGTTTAGCGCGGCGGTAGTGTCCTTGTCTCTGGGTCAGAAGGCCTGGCTTCAAGTCCTACCTGCTCCTGAGGTGTCTAATGATAAAATACCCGCACGGCTAAGGACCAAGTGCTGGAAAATGGGATTAGAATGGATTGTTGTCTGGAGGCTAGCAGTGTTACGATGGGCTGAATGGCCTTTTCCATATGCTGTTTAAAATTCTTTGTGGCATGTGTTTCACTGCAAACCCATTCAGTAGCGTGAACCTGATTATCACCAACAGGGTGAGGGTGCTTACTACTCTTCTGCAGTATGGTGCATCACAGCACCAGGGACCCAGGTTCAATTCCAGCCTTGGGTGACAGTCCGTGTGGCGTTTGCACATTCTCCCTGTGGATGTGTGGGTTTCCTCCCACCATCCAAAAGTGAGGTGAATTGCCCATAGTGTCAGATGCATTAGTCAGGGGTAAGTATAGGGTGGGTTGCTCTTTGGATGGTTGGTGTGGACTTGTCGGGCTGAAGGGCCTACTTCCATACTGTAGGGATTCTAATCTTAACTAAAAAGGTCTTGGGTTTGATGCCAGTTTTATTTTTTGCCAATGAGCGAAAGACAGAGCATTTCAAAAGTTCTGGTATTGTTTCTTGGAAGCAAGCAAAATGCAGCAGCAGTTGAAAATTTAAAATAGGTGTTCTGATGGAAACCATCACCCTGCCATGTTTATCTCTCTCCATGTATGTTGCCAGACTTCCTGCAGCTTCTTTTTTTTAATCTGTTCTTATTGTTTCACGGATAGTCAGTATTTGAACAGAGGAACAAATCATGAATTCAATGAGGTTTCCTTTTTTTTTGTCCCCATCTTTGGTTTTACGCATAAGGGGAGGTTGCCCATTTAAGGCAGCGATTTGGAGAATTTTTTTTCACAGAGGGTTTTTGGAGCTCTCTTTGCCAAAAGAGCAGACACCTTGAATATTTTAAAGACTTATATTGATAGATTTTTTTTTAGATTCATTCACGGGATGTAGTTATCTCTGGCTAGGTGACCACTTATTGCTCATGCCTAATTGCCCTGAGGGCAGTTAAGAGTCTCACGCAGCCAGAGGACATTTGTGAACCAGATGGGTTTTTCCCCAACAATTGGCAATGAATTCATGGTCATCATTAGACTCTTTAATTCCAGATATTTATTGAATTCAAATTAGATTACTTACAGTGTGGAAACAGGCCCTTTGGCCCAACAAGTCCACACCGACCCGCTGAAGCGCACCCACCCAGACACATTCCCCTACATTTACTCCTGCACCTAACACTACGGGCAATTTAGCACGGCCTATTCACCTAACCTGCACATCTTTATTTGGACTGTGGGAGGAAACTGGAGCACTCGGAGGAAACCCAGGCAGACATGGGGAGAACGTGCAAACTCCACACAGTCAGTCGCCTGAGGCGGTAATTGAACCCGGGTCTCTGGCGCTGTGAGGCAGCAGTGCTAACCACTGTGCCACCGTGCTGCCCACCGTCACAGTGGGATTCAATCTCCGGTCCTCACCTGGATCTTTGGATTAACAGTCCAGTAATAATACCACTAAGCCATCACCTCTCCACTTGGGTAGATAGGCATGTGGAGTGATCAAATCAGCCACAATCATGTTAAATGACCTAGCAGACTCAATGCACTGAGTGACCTAATACTGCTTCTGGTTTATGTTTAAACACTGATGATTGCAATACTTATGTGCAGTTATAAATGTCATTTTTATTTACAGGTTAAAACTTTAATGAATAAAGTAACATGGCTGGACATGAAATATTGTATAACTGCAAGAATCCTACCGTATGGAGGTCTATCTTTGCTCTCTATGGGGATGTGGTTGAAGCAAAGGCGATGGCATCCAAAGGGAAGAAAGCAGGCAAGCTGACTGCACTGGATAAATGGTGAGGGGTTGACCTTTCTTTCATAACTTGAAAGACAACAGCTAAGGCACAGATTACTTTCAGGGAAAGGGTGACTGGAGGGTTGATGAGAGACACCTGATATTGTAATGTTTATTTGATCACTTTGGGAAATTTAAGTACTCAGGCCTGCGACTAAGGATTGGATTTTCATAATGGGTTGAATGTCAGAGAATTTCCATATTTTCTAAGCCTGTCTCTTAGCAGACAGTGCTGACCAGCACTGTATCCTTGGTGGGGAGCTGTGAAGGGCTGGAGTCTAATCATGCAATCACATATGTAGACCTGTTGCGTATTTTAAGTTATCATTTTAAAGCATAACTGTCTTTGAGTAAAAGTCTTTCTCACACTTGTTACCTGAAGTTTACAGTACCTTGAGCCATAATACAGCAGTGAAACCATAAACCCTTACTTTTGACCTGGCTTTATAGCTGTATTCTTTACAGAAATTGTTTAATGATTAGCCACAATTAATCAGAATATTGTTTGATTCCTCAAGGTGCTTGATCAAATCAAAATTATTTAATTTATTATTGAAAATTAACTCAATCCAACACCAAAAAGCGATTAGAGTTTGATCATGATGGGAGTGACAGTTGGCACATGGCTCAGTGATTAGCACTGCTGCTATGGGGATAAGGCAGGAACAGGATACTGATTGAGGATGATCAGCCATGATTATAATGAACGGTGGTGCTGGCTCGAAGGGCAGAATGGTCGCCTCCTGCACCTATTGCCTAACCCCCTGACTGTGCCAGGTCCCTGGCATTGTTCCAGGTATTTATTGGGAGCTGTGCTAATCGCTGAGCCACATGTCACCTGGCACTCCCCACCTCTGCTTGGCTTTCCTCTGGGTGTTCTGGTTTCCTCCCATTGTCCAGAGATGTATAGGTGAGGGTGAATCGGCCATGCTAAAATAGCCTTATAGTGTCCAGGGATGTGTAAGTTAGGTGCATCAGCCATGGGAAATGCAGGAACACAGGCATATGGTCGGGGAATGGGTCTGGGTGTGATGCTGTTCGGATGGCTGGTGTGGACCTGATGGGAGGAATGGCCTGATTCTATGATGGGAATGTGAGCCTTTGTGTGGGTGCAAACATGAGCTGCCTTAGTCTAAGTGAATTGCAGTTTAGAAATAGTAGCTTCCTTGGAAGCTGGCAAATGAGAACATTTGGAAATCTCAGCCATGAGATAATAAAGACGAGAGGTCAGAGATTCTGATGGTCACCCACGGTAGCTTACATTGATAAAACTCTCAGGCTTATAGAAAATGTTTCATGTGCTGGCTCACAAGCTGTGTTTTAAATGCACTGTTGCTTGAATACGGCTTTTCTCGGCTGCATTTACCTTCCAAAGTTACTGAGGCTAGGAAATCCAGCCATCATTAGTTCCCAATGTAAAATCCATTAAAATGCAGTTTCCTTTCAACATATTGTAATAGTTGACCGATCTGAGGGTGAGTTGCACTCTGTCATATTTGTTTTTGGTAGTTTAAATGATACAAGTGACCTATTAGTGTGTTTTAATGGTGTTGTTTAAGGGAAAACTATTGGTCAGCAGAACTTACTAGTGCAATCCGTACATTAAATAGTAGCTAAGATATCTTTTTAATAAACATGTGACTATTGTGTGGCCTATAATAAAGAAGGGGAAAGGTTATTTAAGATGTTTCTTTACTCTTATATATTTATGAATGATCTGACTGCTAATTCTTCTCTAATTCAGGTATCAAGAAGAATTACCCGAGGCTATCTGTAGTCGTAAAGAGAAATTCCTCACTCACACCGAACTGGTTCAGTTGATGGAATGGAAACTCACAGTAAGTATGCTGCGTAGGGTTGGATTTATGTACTAAAGAGCAAGGTGGTTTCTGAATGTTTCTGTACCTTGAAATAATATTTAGGGATGGGAACACTGCTATGTATCCCCTCCTCCATACTTAAAGAATCAGAGTCCAGTTATTGTTCCTGACCTGAAATTCTCACAGTCTGGGATCAAATCTGCCACTTTAATGTTACACTGTGGGGGTTACCCTCTGACCAGGCCTTTGGAGGACCTCTATGTTTAAATCCTACAAGACCATTTCTTCCTTTTACAGAGTGACAGGGGAGTCTAGAGGTGCAGTGAGTAGCACCACTACACCAAGCTGTAGGTAAACAGTATACATACGATAATACAGCATTCAAACCTAAACTAAATGCTGTTGTTTAGAGTTTTTCTGGAAGGTGTTGGAAAGAACGTACAATTTCTGTCACACCATTTGAAACAGACACTGAATTATTTTTAAAATGAATTGGAGTTGGCTATAAGATAGTAATTAATTCTATGAAATAATTCAGTGGAACCTCTAGGGCAACTTTTTCACACAGGGTGGCTCGTATGTGGAATGAACTACCAGAGGAAGTGATGGATGCGGTTACAGTTACAACATTTAAAAGACATTTGGATAAGTACATGAATAGTAACAGTTAAGGGGGATATGAGCTAAAATGCATGCAAGTGGGAAATGTTTTGTTTGGGAAACTTGGTCGGTGTGGACCAGTTGGACCGAAGAGTCTATTCCCACGGTCTATGACTATGTGAGGTCAGAAGACCCCCAGACTAAATGGGAGTTATATCAGAAACTGTGTTCAAGATCATTTCGGGGCTTGTTGGCCATGGGAAGAGACTTGACCGAAGGGTTTCATCATTAACCTGCTAATCCAATCAACATGTCCATGACAGGCAGTAAGAGCAGGAATAAGTCCTGATTGGTCATACTTGATGTGAGCTAGTGCACTTCAACTTGTAACCAATCGTCTTTCTTGAAACAGAGGGAGATACACATAGTCCTTTATGGATTGTGAAACGTTGCCATAATTTTATTAGACCATAGAGCTGCTGTCTCATTAGAGAGAGAGAGAGAGACTGCTGTTGGGTGGTTTAAACTGAGGAACCCCACTCTTCAGTTGAGGAGAGAGTTTGAAAAGGAGAGTCCTTCATGGTACAGGAATTGAACCCATGCTGTTGGCATTACAAACCAGCGATCTAGCCAATTGAGTTAAAGTCCCTTTATGGATTGTAACTGCTCACATACAAAATAAAGGAGAAATTCCTTTCTTTTCAGTTATGACCATTTCCGGTCACACTCTATAACGGATGTGATTTGATTCGGTTCTTCAGGCTGTTTTGTGATTTTGTGTTCACTGTTATATCTTGTGTTTCCTGTTGCTTCTCTCCAAATCCTGAAGATATCATAAGCTGCTCCGTGAATAAAAAGAACTTCCATTTGGTCAATGGTCTCTGAATTATTTTAAAAATTAATTGGAGTTGGTTCTAAGATAGTAATTAATTTTATGTACCCCACGTCTTCAAGGAACATTCTAAACAATAGCATTTAGTGTGGTTTAAATGCCACGTTATTGTACATATAATGCTCACTTTTTTTGGGTCTTGGTGCACTAATAAAATTTACATGCTTATTAAACTGAAACTTATTTTCACAACCAACATTTAGATTGAAAAGCTAGGAATGCCCTGATGTGTCATCTTCCTGAACTTTTTCTGAAGCCTCTACACAGTATTAATGTTGGAGGAGACTAAAACTAGATGCATTATTCCAAATATTATCTAAGCAATATCTTCTCCAATGACAAAATAGTTTGTTCATTCTGTATTGAATGGTTGTGATTATGACCAAGTACCCTACTTGTTATGCTTATTGGCATTGTTCATGTACCTTTAGTGAATAATGTTGTGTAACAGAAAAATTCCATTCTCCTTCAGCTGACTTCTTCCGTATAACTTGATCTTTGTTTGAATACCATTTGCCAGGTTTAACTCGCTCTCCCAGTGCAATGCAAACTGCTACAGAATACCATTCTCCTTCGCAGTATAAAGCAGTACAGGAGCCTGCAATGTCTTATTATGCCAATGCAACTAGACTTACTATCCGTGGGAATGGCAGCATACTTCAGTGAAAGGAATAATCTGGTTGTGATAAAATACATAAAGAATAATGGGTCCTGTATGAATAGATGTGGAAGGATACTGGACTAAAGGGGTATACAGTGTCATAGAATGTTATTTTGTTTTAAAGGGGAATGTAGAGTTTTTCTGGGTTGTAATGGTACTGGAATGGGAATCTGTGTTGCCTGAAGATGGAGCTAGTAGTGTTACTAAGACCCAGCTCCTTATTTGTTAACTTTGAACTTTAGTGATTAATTTGACTTTTCTTTCCCTCTACCCTTTTATCCGTAGAGGGGCAAGTTCCGCCCAACACTGCAGCAGATGGTAATGAGTAATTCGAGGGACAGTGTGGAGGCCTGCACATGTAAAGCTTTCAAACTGCTTCCTGATGTTTCAGCTGCAATCACTGAGCTCAGTAAACTGAAAGCAGTGGGACCTGCTACAGCATCGGGTAGGAAAGAAAACGCTTGTCCAATTACTTGCACTGCTCATCCATCCCGTAAATTTATTATAATGAAATCTTTTATCTCACTTTTATGCTTAGCTGTGCTTGTGGCTGGTGCTCCACAAGAAGCTGCGTTCATGGCAGATGAAGCAGTGGAGTCAATCCCTGGCTTGGTTCCCATTAAGTACACACTTAAACATTACATCCTGTACCTGCAAAAAGTGAGGGAGTGTGCCACGCAACTCAACAGCAGTAAGTTTCTGTAATTTTCACAGCTCTGTACTGAGTACAGAGTTGCTGTGCACTGAGGGAGAAATTCTGCTGGTGTGTCAATGTAAGAATGTTGAGATGTACTAGGAATCAGTGTCATATACAGTGATCTTAACAGGGTGATTTTAGTAGCTTTACTAATCACTTTAGGAAATGTGTTAAAGATATTCTCTTGCTAAGGCTCTACTCTGTATGTAATATGAGTACAGGGAGTACGTTATATGGAGGTGCTGGTGGTGGACAAAGTCAGAAAGAGTTATGTTTCAATAAGAGTTGGGAACAATCTATTGTTCTGTGGTAAAGCAAGAAAGGAGCCTCTCTTGAAGTCAAACTAAAGTGCTAAAATGAACAATTCTTACTTTGAGAAATAGGAGCGATAGAGTGAACAAGGTTCAAATTTTGCAATCGTGACAGACTTCAAAAGTGCTTAATTTTCAGAGGAGCACATCCCTGAAGTTGTGCAAAATGCTTCACGTATACATACTTTATCTTTCTTCAGTCACATCTCTGACAAGGCCACCTGCCTAGATACAGTATTGTGGTGTTATTGGATAAACTGGTCTATTTCAGAAAAGCTAAGCTTGGGATCTACTAGCACAGTAGGCTTGTATTGTAGAATTGTCAGTTACAATTTAACTCATATATACTTTTCCAAACATGTTTGATACAGTGCCACATGTTGGACTTAATGGCAAAACTGAAACCCATAGAATAAAAGAGACAGCAGCATTATGGATACAAAAGTGGCTAAGGGATAGAAAACAGAATTTTGCAGACTGGAGAAAGGTAAACAGTAGAGGCCCCATGGGTGGCATGGTGGCTTAGTGGTTAGCACAGTTGCCTTATGGTGCCAGAGACCTGGGTTCAATTCCAGCTGCCTGTGGGAGTTTGCACATTTTCCTCGTGTCTGCATGGGTTTCCGCTGGCTGCTCCAGTATCCTCCCACAGTCCAAATATATGCAGGTTAGTTGACTTGGCCATGCTAAATTGCCCATAGTGTCCAGGATTGTGCAGGCTAGGTGGATTAGCCATGGGAAACACAATGTTATGGGGATAGAGTAGGGTGGTGTGCTGTTTGGTGGGTCAGTGAGGACTTGATGGGTTAATTGGCCTGGTTTGACACTGTAGAGATTCCATGATTCTGAAGCAGGAGCACTGCTGTTTAAACATGCATCAATACTTTGTGAGTAGCTCTTTATGCCACTATTATTGAAGGGAAATGTGATAGGGTAATGGCTTATATTATTGATATGACAGTATTTGGGTTTTCTACGAGGTAATGGTGGACTTGCCTTTTACAGATGACTCAGTGAAGGATTGGACCCCTCACAGAATTGAACAATGTCTTTGGACCTGGGCTGTGGGCCAACAGGTCAATCCTTTGTTGCTGAAGGGTGTCATGCTCCATCAGAGTAAAACAGTGGACAAAGAAAAGGCCACAACGGCAAGACCTGTCAAAAGGCAGAAAACGCAATGATGAAAGCAGCCATCTCATGAGTGAGAAGTGTTAAATTCTAGCTTTACACACTTGATTGGTGCAGGAAATAGTACAGAGGGTGGAAACTATTCAGTAAAACCCTAGACTCAAGAGTATAGAATTTGCAAATCAGAGGCCATGGATTCCCAGGCTGCAGACTCCGATTTGTCAGTCCTGGGATCAGCTGCAAGGCCTCTTTAAAGGGATGTGATTTTTTTTTTTCCCAGTGAGCAGGGCCTAATGAGTTCAGAAGCACGATTATTGACATCAACAGAACCTGCTAAATGGTAGGTGGTATTGCTGTATATGCACAGGTTATTCTGCTGTTTGATTTTCTCCCAAACCACCCATCAACTGTCTCCCATTCCCCACATTTTTCACTCTAAGGCCATACCTCAAAATAGGGTCACAGAGCAGAAAAAAGGTTTAAAAAGCAATGCATGATATTGGAAACAGAGGACAGGCAAAGGATGATATTCTCCCCCAGAGTCATACAACATAAAAATATCTTGCTCTTCATGAACAATTGCTTTAACTTGAAAGTATCACATGTATAAAATTTATAAAGAACATAAAATTTATATATAAGTTTATATTATGTGTACTTGTTTGGCTGTAAAAATGGCAAAATAATCTCAATGAACAAGATAGTGGACCTATCAGTGGGTCAGTAGCAATTTGAAAAATGATAAAAAAAAGTCCAGTAATTTTTTTGCTGGTTTCTGCTGACCTTGGTAACCTGTCCCATCCTTAATTGGTAGAACGAGTGATTTACAACCAACTATACTCTTTATTCAGCAACAATGTGTACTTGCTTATTGACATCACAATATGGCTATTAAGACACTTGACTTATGGTCCTAAAGGAACAGTCAAGGTTAAAAACAGCTTTGTCTTAGTAAAAAGGAATGAAGTGTGTGTTACTTGATTTATGCTGCTGTCAGTGCCCTCCAATGCTATTGAAGATTTGCTTGTACAGGCTAAAAAAAAATGAATTGGAGCTGATGTCTCGGGGAGTTCCATGTTTTCCAATATAATGAGTTAACTGTTTCTGATCCCATTGCTTCCATTCTCTGAATGCTACAGGTGCTTTGTGTAGAGTGACAAATGTTGAAGTGATAATTGTGCATGGGCATTATGTTGGCAGTAATCCCAGTTTCCATCATAAATAGCCTCAAATAAACTTAAGGTTCCAAACTAGAGAATGCATAAAGTACAAATATAAAAATGTAACACTTCTTTCAGGTTGTAGATTTTTGTTTGAAGTGTCATCAATATAATTTAATGAAACCGCAGAAATCATTAAATTTTTGTGCATGAAATTCAGCGCAACCTGCTTACAATAAAACCAAATGTTGTACTTTATGGAGCAGTGAATTATATTAACAATCATTGAAAACTCATGGCTCCATTGTTATGAAGATGTGGGTGTACTGTACCTTTAAGAGGGTTAAAAGCAACAGAACTACCTGACAGAACAAAGTGTTCTGAAAAGAAAAAATAATGTAACATTTGGTCAAACAACTCAATTAGCTGGTTGCCTGGAGACAAAAACAAATTTGATACAACCAATCAGTTTAAATTATACCCCAAAATACCAACCTCCAATCGAGTTTAAATTGAGTATATTGACAATCTTAAAAGCTAATGACACAATCCAATGCTTTGGGGGTATAAGACCAAGGAAAATTGAACAGTTGGGAGGAGAACTGCCAAACCGCTAGCATGTAAAGACTGCCTGAAGAATAGCCCTCTTAAAGGTACCTTTATTGATCAGTAAACTATGAAACAGAATCCCCAAGAAGAAGAAAAGAAGACAGGAATACAGAGAAGAACTGAAAGCTGTCTGGTTTTGAGATAAGAAGTTTTGTTTGGTAAATGTTAATCAGGACTTTTATCGGACCAGTATTGTAGAGGGGAAAGTAAACAATAGGTTAGAGAAAGGAGTTGTAAATAGTTGTTAGTTAATTATTCTCTGTTATACTTTAAGAAATAAAGTTGTTAATGTTTACTTTAAGTAGTTCTTGGCCTATCGAAGTTTCACAAATTACTGCGTGGGATAAATCTTTTCTGTTGTTGTTGGTTTCAATTAAGCAGGAGGGTTTACCCCATGTCATAACACCATTCACAAAGTACTTTACACCAGGATTTTTCTCAAGTTTTCTTAATCTTTTGTTGTAAATTTTGGCAGAAACCCCATTTCCTGTTATAGCTAAAGTCTCTGTCCATCATGCCCGGCAATCAGAGTACCCAGGGGAAATTTCTGTCTAGATTATTTGCTGATTTTACACTTTTTAAAAAGGTTTCTCTGAATTAAATTTCAGGAACATGGGGCCTAATTCCATAACTTGTTCAGTTAGAAGTCCAGTATTTTGAAGTCCAGTGATGATGATTGTCTTACCACAAGCACATGCTACGTTTAAGGTAAAATGCATAATCTGAAGCAAAGATTTAATCCTTGGAGGTGAGTTTCATCAGCATTTCTCTTGGTTTTGTTTATGCTGCTCTGCTCAATTACTGTTCACCGTGATTGAATTTTTAATTTTTTTAGAATTCCTGACGCGGGAACATTTTGCCATTCCAAATTCTGTGGTTCTTCTGTTACATTCGCTTTGCATTATAATGCAATAACTTGTCACTGATGGTTTACTTAGTTGTATGATCACTTTGTGCCCGCCTCTGTTAATAAACTGGACATGCAAATTGATATTGCTCCATGTTACTTGAGTTCAGTGTAACCCTACATTGCATCCAGTCATTCACTAGAAATGTGCCATAGTTAATTGTGATCTTTTGCAACACTGATTTGTATATTTTTATAGCTGAATTCTTTAAAAGTGATTTTTGGCCTTACTGGCCTTGCCGTCTCATTACATTACAATATTTTGTAAAATAAATTGTCAAGATTATATGTATTCCTTTCTAATAAATTTTGTTGTTAAATAGAAATGCAATTCTGTGCCTTCAATAAAAGCTATCACGCACATGTTCACTTGTCAGTCATGACCACCAGCTTTATTAGGTCCATTTGTAGAGCATGAGATGTTGGAGTCAACTGAAATAAAGCCTGCAGGGTGGGACTTTGGGGAGACCAGATGATTTTTGAGTGTTTTACACTTGCTTTCAATCTGTAAGTATGATGTGGCTTGATTGAAACAAAATTCCGAAAGGTCTTGACTCGAATTAAAATTAAGCAATTAAAATTATGTCTGTTAACTGTTTAAATGTTAACAGGCATGTTTACCAAAAACAAAACACCCATAAGATTTTTCACACTGGAGAGAAGGAAGAGAGGTAACTTTGTAGAGGTGTACAAGGTAATGAGAGGCATAGATAGAGTGGATAGCCAGAGACTTTTTCCCAGGGCAGAAATGGCTGTCATGAGGGGTCATAATTTTAAGGTGATTGGGGGAAGGTACAGGGGAGGTGTTAGAGGTAGGTTCTTTACACAGAGAATAGTGGGTCCGTGGAATGCACCGCTAGCGGTGGTAGTAGAGTCAGAGACATTAGGGACATTTAAGCGACTGTTAGGCAAGCAATGGACAGCAGCAATTTGAGGGGTGTATAGGTTAAGTTGATCTTAGATTAAAATAAATGCTCAGCACAACATTGAGGGCCAAAGGGGCTGTACTGTTCCATGTTCTATGATCATATATTTCTGTCAGCTCTGTATTTTAAATTAGAAGTTACACAATGTCAGGTGTTGTAGGAGCAGCGCTCTGAAAGCTTGTGATTTTAAATAAACCTGTTGCACTATAACTTGGTGTCTTGTGACTTCTGACTTTATCCACCCTATTCCAACACCGGTGTCTCCACATCATATTTAAATTATACTTATCGAAGATAATGAAGAGCAATGGGTAAGTCTGTAGGTGTAAATGTTGCAACATATTACAAAATATCCTCAAACATAACCAATGCCTTTCCAAGAAAAAGTCACGTCTGCAGCACTTTTCTTCTACTTTGTTAAACAACAAGACCAAAGCCTATCAACGCACCATTTATACTTTTACATCCCTAGTTTTGACAGGGGATATAGAAAGGATATTGCCGTTTGTGGAAGAATCTAGAATTAGGGTCACTATAGCATCGTTAGGAGCCACCCATTTAAGACACAGATGAGAATTTCTTTACTCTCACAGAGAGTCATAGAGATGTATAGCACGGAAACAGACCTTTCGGTCCAACCCATCCATGCCGACCAGATATCCCAACCCAATCTAGTCCCACCTGCCAGCACCTGCCCCATATCCCTCCAAACCCTTCCTATTCATATACCCACCCAAATGCCTCTTAAATGTTGCAATTGTTGCAGCCTCCACCAGTTCCTCTGGCAGCTCATTCCATACACATACCACCCTTTGTGCGAAAAAGTTGGCCCGTAGGTCTCTTTCATATCTTTCCCCTCTCACCCTAAACCTATGCCCTCTAGTTCTGGACTCCCCGACCCCAGGAAAAAGACCTTACCTCTTTACCCTATCCATGCTCCATAGAGTCCCTGAACATTTTAAGGCAGAAGCGGATAGATTCTTGATGAGCAAGGGGATGCAATGTTATAAGGATGGGCAGGATTGTAGGGAAGTCAAATCAGTCATGATCTTATTTAAAGTGGAGCAGGTTTGATTGTCTCGCTCCTGCTCATAGTTCATTTGGAAACAGAGCTGCAAGTTCCCAGTCACCTGTTACTTTTATTCTCATCCTTGCTCCCAGGTCTCCTCTGTCTGCTGAACATTCCAATGAGGCTCCAATGTAGACTTCAGGAACATCATCTTTCAGGTTTTCAGACTCCACCTTGAGTTCAATTTCAGAAAATGAAATATTTTTTTGGTCATCAGCATTTTTTTAATACAGGGTGGATCGCACAGTGAAAGTGTTTTTTAAAATTTATTCATGGGATGAGGGCATCACTGGCTAGGCCAGCATTTATTGCCCAGAGGGCAGTTAAAGTCAGTCACGTTGCTGTGGATCTGGAGTTACATATAGGTCGGATCAGGTAGGATGGCATATTCTTTCCTTAAAGGGCATTAGTGAAAAACAAGGTTTTTTTTCCTCAACAATCAGTTCACAGTCATCATTAGACTTCTACTTTCAGATTTTACTGAGTTCAAATTACACCATCTGCTGTGGTAGGATCCAAACGCAGGTCCCCAGATTATCACATGGGTCTTTGCATTAATAGTCGAGCAATAATGCCACTAGGACATTGACTCCGGGTGGATATGGGTACAGTTACAATTGTTTAAAAGACATTTGATTACTTTCATGAATAAGAAATGTTTGGAGCAGTATAGGCCAAGCACAGGCAGGCTGGTTTGGTTTGGAAACATGGTCAGCATAGACTGGTTGGACCAAAGGGTCTCTTTCCGTGCTGTATGACTATGATTCTGTGTACAGTTAGCAGGTTATTTGTTTCTGTTCTTGCCCAATCTCCATTCTGTCCTCTCCCAGTTACAGACTTTCCATTTCTTTTTAAATTTTATTAAACACCACAGTTTACAAACAATTAATATTAACAGCTGTCTAAGAGAAACAGCAATTTACAAGGGAGAGGGGCAGAAACGCCAGGCCCCAAACCCTACCGTTCAACCAGTTTTCAGGGAAATGAGGACAAACTTCAAATTTACAGACCTTCCATTTGTCTGAGACCCACCCACCCTTTGATTGAAACATTTGCATCTTTGACTTGTTCTGATGAAAGGTCATGAACACGAAACATTAATTGGTTTTTCTCTCCCTCTGTTGATACTGCCCACCGTGCTGAGATCTTTTCACTGGCATTTCCTGTTTTTATGTGCTTTCCAACATTCACAGTATTCTACAACAAAAAAGCAAAATACTATGGATGCTGGAAATATGAAACAAACACTGAGACTGCTGGAGAAATTCAGCAGATCTAGCAGCATCTGCAGAGAGAGAGAAACAGAGTTAATAATTCAAATCTAGTATGACTATTCTTCAGAACTGTACTTCAGGCCTGATTTTCAAAGATTTCTTTCAAAGTTTGTCTTGATAATGAATCAATTTCAGACTGTGGCGTTGTTTATGAGTACTTTATAGCAGACCTTTCACCAGCGGTGTGCTGCAAGGATCGGTGTTGGCTCCACTGCTTTTTGTCATTTACACAAACGATTTGCATGTGAATATAGGAGGAATGGTTAGTAGTTTGCAGATTACACAAGAATTGGTGGTGTAGTGGTCAGTAAATAAGTTTATCTCTGAGTACAATGGGACCTTGATCCAGTGGGCTGAGGAATGGAAGATGGAGTTTAATTTAGATAAATGTGAGGTGCTGCATTTTGGGGAGGCAAATCAGGGAAGGATTTATACACTTAATGATAGTCCTGGGGACTGTTGCCAAACAAAGAATCCTAGAACCCCTACAGTGTGGAAACAGGTCCTTCAGCCCAACAAGTCCACACTGACCCTCCAAAGAGTACTCCACCCAAACCCATTCCCCATTACTCTACATTTACCCCTGCCTAATGCACCTAACCTCACCCTGAGCACGATGGGCATTTTAGCATGGCTAATTCACTTAACATTCACATTTTTGGACTGTGGGAGGAAACCAGAGCACCCAGAGGAAACCCATGCAGGCACAAAAAGAACATGCAAACTCCACACAGACAGTCACCCGAGGCTGGAATCAAACCAGGTCCCTGGTGCTGTGAGCCACCGTGTTACCCCTAGAGACTTTGGGATGCAGGTTCATAGTGCCTTGTAGGTGGCACCACAGGTAGACAGGATAGTGAAGAAGGCATTTGATATGCTTGCCTTATTGGTGACCGCATTGAGTATAGGAGTTGGGATGTCATGTTGCAGTTGTACAGGACATTGCTTGGGCCACTTTTGAAATACTGTCTTCAATTCTGGTGTCCCTGCTATAGAAGGATGTTAAACTTGAAAGGGTGCAAAACAGATTTAAAAGGATGTTGCCAAGGTTGGAGGATTTGAACAACAGGGAGAGGCTGAATAGTGTGGGGCTGTTATCCCTGGAGCGTAGGAGGCTGAGGGGTGACCTTAGAGAGGTTTATAAAATAATGAGGGATAGGGTAAATAGACAAGATCTTTTGCCCAGGTAGGGGAGTATAGAATTAGAGGACATTGATTTAAGGTGAGAGGGAAAGCTACAAAAGGGATCTAAGGGGCAACTTTTTCATGCAGAGGATGGTGCATGTATGGAATGAGCTGCCAGAGGAAATGGTGGAGGCAGGTACAATTACAGCATTTGAAAGGCATCTGGATATGTAGGAAGGGTTTGAGGGAAATTGGCCAAGTGCTGGCAAATGGGACTAAATTAATTTGGATACCTGGTCGGCATGGAGGAGTTGGACTGATCGGTCTGCTTCCATGCTGTACATCTCAATGACTCAAACATTAGCGACCTTCATGCAATAAAATGTCCCAAGGTGTTTTATGGGGGGAGCCAGTAGACAAAACATGCACTTTCAGTCAAGAATGGTGGAAGACTGGTGAATTTAAGTGACTTTAAGTGCTAATTTTTTAAACATTTTACTAATGTGAGGATTATGAATTACCCCCCTTAGTTAGCTGGCGTAGGAACTAAACCTCTACAGACAGTCCTGGTGTTCCGGCTAGGAGAAAGGGAGGACTGCAGATGCTGAAGATCAGAATTAAAAAGTGTGGCACTGGAAAAGCACAACAGGTCAGGCAGCATCCGAGGCCTCGTTCCTGATGAAAGGCTGACGCCTGAAACGGCGGCTCTTTTGCTTCTCAGATGCTGCCTGACCTGCTGTGCTTTTGCAGCACCATACGTTTCAGCTCTGGTGTTCCAGCTGTCAATCCAGGTTGTTTTCCAGAAACACACTCTGGTGTATATATATGAAGCTCTCCATTGTACAAACAGTGGTGTCTATTAAACCATAATGCTATCAGCTGGTATACTAATATTTTACAACCCTTTACAACTGTTAATACATTATGAACATTACAACTATTTCACTCTGTAAGAAAAGTGGAAAGATTTTCACTTTATAATCAACTCAAATCATTTTTGTTTTAAACAGGACATGCATTAATCTCTGAATTGTATGCTGCATAACTTGAGTTATTTCGACAGTTTCTAAAATTTTAACAGGTTGCAAGAATTAAGTTCCTCAAGAATATTACTGACACCAGTCAGGCAATCCAATACTCTATGCTGGTCAGAACCTTGCCAAAATTGGTGGCGATCCTTTGAAAGGGTTATTGTTCCAAGGATTAAATACAAAGTTAAAAATCACACAACACCAGGTTATACAGCCCAACAGGTTTAATTGGAAACACTAGCTTTCGGACCGCTGCTCCTTCATCACAATCACCTGATGAAGGAGCAACGCTCCGAAAGCTAGTGTGCTTCCAATTAAACCTGTTGGACTATAACCTGGTGTTGTGTGATTTTTAACTTTGTACTCCCCAGTCCAACACTGGCATCGCCAAATTAGGATTAAATATGGATTCAGTTTAGAAGTGCTTGTAGTAAATTAAATGCAAGTAGATGGCAAAAATCCAGAGCAGCTAGTGTGTGACAGAAATGAGGATGCAGCTGAGAGTAAACAATCAACAGGATTAGGGGAGGCCTTGTCTAGACATGAACATTGCCTGAGATATGTGCTGTGGGAAACAAGGGACCTCTGGTTATAAATTGATCAGAATACAAATTCAGTATGTGACCTAAAGAGTTAAAAAGCTGAAAACTTGTGGATTTTAGCAGCCCTTAGTCTTACAGTTGTTTCTCTCTGTGTTTACTTGAATAAATGATCATGACGTGTGCCTGAGTCTCTTGTGGTTTGTCAAATTGTGCGACAACATCCTTAAAGCAGCATTAGACCTCTTGAGTGGCATAACCAATTAAATCAATGATGATCCACATTATCATGAAATAAAGGCATTTTTCACACTTTGGTTTAAGCTGAATAAAATTAATGGCCACAACAACTTGGCAACATTGAGTAGATTAATTACTTCTGTTTTCCAATTGGCCTGAATGTTTGCTCAGCAGCAATAGAAGTGGAATATATTTCAAATTGCCCATTCGATATCAACTGAGAAATTATAGTTAATTGCTAAGAAATCTCTTATAAATCAAAATGTAATTTTATAGGTGGGAGCGACTTTGAGATCAAAATCTTTACAATAAAGGGAAAGTTTAAAGTAGGGTCATCCCCCATCTGCGATCTTATTTGCTGGATTGAAATTGATAGTAAATTAGGTAACACTTTCCTTTGTAATGTCTTACACTTACTTACTGAAGAGAATATTTTCCTCCAGCAGAGAGTTCTACCCAGCCTAAGCAGAGTTTAAATTGAAACACGAACAGAGAATCCTGGAGAAATGCAGCAGATCTTGGCAGTATCTGTGGAGAAAGAAACAGAGTTAATGTTTCAGTTCTGAATAAGAGTCATTCGGGACTTGAAACGTTAACTCAGTTTCTTGTTCCACAGATGCTGCCAGACCTGTTGAGTTTCTCCAGCCTTCTCTGTGTTTGTTTAAGACGTCCTGCATCTGCAGTATTGTGCTTTCATTTGAGTACTTGAGCTGATACTCATAAAGATTCTAGTTCCTTCCACAGCTGATTCCCTTACAACTGTATCAACCTTCTAATTGTTCAGGTCTGCTTTGAAGAATTGGCCCCTCAACGTTTCAAACGGATGTTTAGCCACAACAGATGTTTTATAAGTGAGTAACTTGCCAAATCAAAGTGCTACAAACCATCCGTAAAATGACTTTCAAAGCTTTGCAGTAATGCGAAATCAGAGAAGGTGAACATCCTTTGAAAACGGCAGCCTGTGGAATAAAGTATTTGAAGTTGTTTCATGTACAGTATGTTGCCCTCTATTGGCCTGCTTAATATTTATTTTAGTGTCATATACCTTTTTTTTTAAACTCCTTTGCAGGCAGCCCAGTCAATTGAACAGGAGAACAAGTGCTACCACTTACAGGCTCAAAATTAACAAACATCTTCTGGGAATTTAAACTTTTGTAGCCTGGGAGTTTTTGTGAGATTTTATCACTTTTTCTTCCCGCGTTCACCTGAAATTGACTAAACTAAGGCAAAGTGGAATCAAATAATGTCCGTCCACCCGCTTCATATTACCCGATAATTAAATGCACTTGTTTATAGAGCTCCCAATAATTAAGCTGGAGGGTTTCTTTTGGGCACAATAACACTAAAATACCTGAGAACCAACAGCGCTATTTCAATGCAGGGGAGTTAGCCCTGTTGACATGGTCAATGTACGTCTCTGGATCAGTGGTGCTGGAAGAGCACAGCAATTCAGGCAGCATCCGACGAGCAGCAAAATCGACGTTTCGGGCAAAAGCCCTTCATCAAGAATAATGTACGTCTCTGTCAATCAACATCACAAAATACAGCTTATCCAGTCATTCCCACATTGTTAACAATTTTAACAACGATAGGAATAATGTCGGCAGAATACAGATGTGAGGCCAATGCAGCAGAAGCAGAAATATCTTTTGAATGCGTTCAACTGTTACCAAAAGTGATTTGCTAAGAAATTACCAATAAATTTAGTGAATAGTTCTGTGTAGACTTTGTAAAAAATTATATTCTGTTTTTAATATCAGATTAGACACTGATTTCAATGTTTATTTATGATAAATTCATTTTCAGCTCTGTTAGTAAAATTGCATAGGTTTCTGCTTGTACACATATTAAGGAATAATTTAAAAAGAATATTTTCTAAAATGCTTTCCAAAGGGTCTGACTCATGAGAGATTTTTAAGTTCAGCAACATGCAAATAAGTTTGAATGGATACTTCAGTGAAGCATCGTTTCTGAGCATTAGTTTAAATCAAATTTGTACTCAGATTGTTGACTAGAAATTGAATGTTGTCTGAAGTGCAAGTATCTAACAGTTTTTAAAAAAAACAAATATGAGAAATTCAATTAATTGTGTAGTAGGTTACATTTTTTATACCTAATTCCTGATTAAAAGTCTTATTATTTCTCACAAGTCAACCATCCTGAAACTTCCCCTGAAACTATTCCATTTAAAACGTACTTA
Source organism: Chiloscyllium plagiosum (assembly GCF_037043375.1). Lineage (NCBI taxonomy): Eukaryota > Metazoa > Chordata > Chondrichthyes > Orectolobiformes > Hemiscylliidae > Chiloscyllium > Chiloscyllium plagiosum. The sequence goes on along the minus strand of NW_028270158.1, from coordinate 9,771,364 downwards.
TAATGAGTACATTTCTCAATAGTGCTCCTCACAGTAAAAGATGGAGAGTATGTTATTTCGCAGATGGAATGTAATACAATCTGTACTAACCTGCTGCTCCCCTGTATACTATTAAGTATAATTACAGTGCCTTGTTGAAATCAATGTTTGGGTTAATTACAGGTCAGGCTGGCTTTTCTTCTTTTCAGTGTGATTGCTAAAGTAATTAGAAGTTATACACATTTCAATTCAAGGGTCAGTAAAGGATAATCTGTTGCTTGGGGAGTTTCCCTGCAGTTTATCTGCAGATTCCAACTAATTGGTTGGAATCTTTCAAAATATCTTGTTTTGAAGTGTGATACAGAAAATGCTTCACATCCAAAAGCAAAATATTGTAGATGCTGGAATTCTGAAACAAAGATGTGCTTATAGGAAGGATGTTGTTAAACCTGAACGGGTTCAGAAAAGATTTGCAAGGATGTTGCCAGGGTTGGAGGGTTGAGCTATAGGGAGAGGTTGAATAGGCTGGGGCTGTTTTCATTGGAGTGTTGGAGGCTGAGGGGTGACCTTATAGAGGTTTATAAAATCATGAGGGGAATGGATAGGATACTTGGCAAAGTCTTTTCCCTGGGGTGGGGGAGTCCTGAACTAGAGGACATAGTTTTAAGGTGGGAGGGGAAAGTTTAAAAGGTACCTAAGGGGCAACTTTTTCATGCAAAGGGTGGTGTGTGTATGGAATGAGCTGCCAGAGAAACTGATGAAGGCTGATACAATTATGGCATTTAAAAGGCGCCTGGATGAGTATATGAATAGGAAGGGTTTAGGGGGATATGGATCAACTGCTGGCAAATGGGACTAGATTAGGTTAGAATATCTGGTCGGCATGGATTAGTTGGACCGAAGAGTCTGCTTCCGTGTTGTAGTACATCTCTGTGACTGTAAATATTAAGTATTTGGAGATGGTGGTATAGTGGGAATGCCTTTGGAGCAGTGAGTTGGAAGCCTAAGGTGATGTTTTATGGCGGCTGGTGGAATTTCAATTCAGTTGATTAACTTGAAAATTAAAATATATTCCACTATTTGGCAGGCATGAGCATTATCATGATAAAATCTCATCTGGTTCATTGATATCTTAAGGATGGAAATTTGCTGTCTTTACTCACTCTGGTCTCTGACTCCAGACTCTCCACAACATGGACCTGCCCTCTGAAATAGCCAAAAAAGCCACTCAATTCAAGGATGATTAGGGATGTGCGACAAAAGCTGGCCCTTGCCAGTGGTGTCTATGTCCATGAAAGAATAGCAAAAAGTACGGTTCAGGTCACATCAGTGGAGAGAAATGCAATTCAAATGAGCACAGTACACTAGACATTCCAATTTCCCATCAAATCACAGAATCCCTACAATGTGGAAGCAGGCCATTCATCCTCCAGTCCACACTGACCCTCTGAAAAGTATCCCATCCTGACCCATGCCGTTCTCATAACCCTGCATTTCCCATGACTAACTCACCTGTCTGCACATTGTGGGCAATCTACCTAATCTCAATATCTTTGGACTGTGGGAGGAAACCCACACAGACCTGAGGGGAATATGCAAACTCCACACAGACAGTCACCCGAGGCTGGGATTGTACCCAGGTCCCTGGTGCTTTGAGGCAGCAGTGCTAACCTCTGAGCCACCATGTGGGTTGACTACTAACACTAATGGCTAAGCACCTTCAAGAAGTAGGTGACCATTTCAGATACTTAGCAGGACAGTTGGTCCCTATTCTGGTAAAATGGTGGTGTTTTCCTGAAGCCCATGGGCCTCCTGCTATGAACCAGAGATAGTCTCAGAGTGTCAGTCTGAATTTTAGCATGTGATAGAAACATAGAACAGTAAGAGCAGGAGTAGGCCATTAGGCCTTTCAAGTCTGCTCTACCAATCATGGTGGACCATCCAACTCATTAACCTGTTCCTGCTTTACCCCAATATCCTTTGCTGCCTTTAGTCCCAAGGGCTATTTCCAATTCCTGCTAGAAATCATACAATATTTTTGCCTTGACTGATTTCTGTGGTGGTGAGTTCCACAGGCTCACCATTCTCTGGGTGAAGGGATTTCTCCTCCTATCAGTCCTAAACAGTTTACCCAGGATCTTTAGGTATGATTGTGAGCTTTCAACATTGAGTCAAAGTGAGCAGGTCTGTCACAGTAGGTCCACAGACATTTGGAGGTAATTCAAGTGACACCATTGAGATCTTTGCTTAGGGACTTGCAGATTGTGCCGTATTACTCTCTAATCTAACTGACACCAATCTCTTACCCATTTGGACTGCCAACCAGCCACTCCCTTTGGCCCCTCGCACATCTATGCGCTACCTGCAGTTCCTAAATATTGTATTTTGCTGTTAATTGGCTGTAATCCTGTTAAGATAGGCTAGCACTGAGCCTCCAAAAAGTGTTGGCATCGGCTTACTGATGCCAGTCAAAAAATTCAGCTCTGCATATCCCAGTGAGGCTTAGCAGAGCATCAAACCTTCACGCATTGGTACATTTGTACAAAGAGAGAGAACATGAATCTTTATTGAAAGAATGTTTAAGAAATGCCAGGAAATAGTGGAATTCTGTCACTATGCAGTCATCATTTCAAGGGAGAACTTTGTTTCATTTATCCTGCTTTGTTTAGCCTTCAGTGATCAGACTAAACAAGGAAACTTAAAGCCAAATGGCTGTTCGACCTTTAATAAAAGCCACATTGTTGATGCAGTCAACAGCCCATTTGACTGTTTTCAATTCATGAATGAATGTTTTCAATTCATTCACAGAGTATGAGCATTGCTAGCTGGGCCAACATTTATTACCCATCCTGAATGATCTTGAAGAAGCTGGGTCTTTGAACTGCTTTAGTCCTTGTAGTGTAAGTACACCACGCTGCTGTAACGAATGCAGATTCTATATTTTGACTCACTGACAATGAAAGGATGAGAGATCTTTCATGAGAGTCATGATGGTGTGTGATTTGGAGTAGGACGCGCTGATGGTGGTGCATCTACAGCCCTTCTCCTAGGTGGTAATGGTCGTGGGTTTGGAAGGTGTTGTTTAGATAAATTGTTGCAGTGTCTCTTCTAAATGGTACACGCCACTGCCACTATACATCAATGGGGGAGAGAGTGAATGTCTAAGGTGGTTGGATGAAATACCAGTCAAGTAGGTTGCTTTGTCCTGGATGGTGTCAAGCTTCATGAGTGCTGCTGGAGCTGCCCCCATCCAGGCAAGTGGGGAGTATATTCCATCTCACTCCTGACTTGTGCCTTGTTTATAATCAACATTGTAATCATCAACATACTATGGTCGTACCACTGAAATATATTAAAGAACTGACTATGTATTATTGCATTAGAAAGGAGCATGGCAAGTGACCTATTCACCTTAGCCCTGGTAATACTATGTTGGAAGACAAGATTAGCTAGATTAAGGAATAAGTCATGTGTAGACCCCTTCCATTTTAGCTCTAAATTCTAGACCACAATATTCATATATTCTTTCAAAAGTCAGTACCCTGTGCTTGTTTGTATTAAATTTCACAATCACTGTTCCATCAAACTTTTTTTTAAATGTCTCTGGCTACTTATCCTCCTTCTGCTTTAGCAATTTTGGCCTATAAATTTTGCATATGAATTCTGAATCTGTGTCATTAGCGTGTGTTAAGAATAGTTGCTGTTCCACCAACACTCTGGCCTCTCCAATCACAACCTGCTTTCCCAGTTCACCATCACCCTTCCACCACGTGGCACTGTGAAATCCTACTGTTTTAGTTCAGGCATTTGAAGAAATGTGACAAAGGCTTTCTTTTGCTTATCTAGGTGATTTTCCACAAGTCCACTTAGGATGTCACATTCTCAAAAGCGTCAAGAAGCTCTAGGCAGGATTTTCATCTTGAAGCCATGTTGGTTGTTACTAAATTATTACCGTTGAGGCAATCCTCGAATTTTCTCCTTGTAATTGATTCTATTATTTTGTTAGTTAGACAATGTAACTATCTGTAAATCTGGCTGATTTAGATTTGTCTCTATTCTTGAGTACAAGTATTGAGCTCACTCATACAGAGTCATATAGAAAATTACATTCTGTTCAGTTTGGAATGAAGTTCCAAGAGGCATTTTTCAAAAGGTTACTTCCCCTGTTGTGGGATTGTGATCACAAATGGTGTAGGTATCAAGTGAAAGGTCAAACAATGTTAATCTTCCAACCTCAGGCTTCAGCCCCTGTGGTACTTCTTAATGCCAAACTGATAAATCTAGATTTTTGTTCAAACATATGCAAACAGCCTTTTGTGATCAAGGTCAATATTTATTGAGACATTTTAGCTTGAAAACATCTGTATGAAATTTAACACATTAGACTTAACCAATTTAACCAGACTTAATAGGTCAAGGGAAGTATGGTGTAGGTCATTGTTCACAATATAATTCTTGTCACAAATTTTTTTTTTCAATATATCTTCACATCCCATTTGATGAAATGTACACAAAATACAGCAAGATTCTTGAGAAAATGGAGAGCTAGTAAAATGAGTTTTGTGTGTGTTTTAAATTTGGGCTTTCTAACTTATTCCTGTTTACACCATCTTATCAGATAATGATCATCCAAGATAGACTTATAGCAGGTAGCTTACCAGTGCTGGGTACTTGTAACCTGTAAATGGATTGAGCTGCTAACACTCTGGCTGTATTCCTGGGCATACCTGGTTCTTAAGCCTTGACTTGTTCCAACCTGCACTTAAATTCTCTTGGCCTTAGGGAAGTAGGATGCAGTCCTACAGGGATTGAATGTACCCTCCACATTGCAGGTTAAACAGAAGCTCCACTTATAGTGTTAGACTTCCACAACAGCTGGTTCCACCAGAATAAAATTCAATCTTCCATCTATACTCTCAAAATCCCAAAAATTTGCAAGTGATGTCTACCACTGGTGTGGTGGTTACTCATTGTCTAGTCATTGAGATACAAATCCTGCCAATCACAATGATGATAAAAATCGGTAGTCAAAAGGTCAGTTTTAACAGTTGCTCGTTGAAGGTCCACCTCATGTTTCTTCATTCACAAAGAGGTTCCGCAGCCAAATAAACCTCTCTGTTGGGACAGATTCCAAAGCCGAGGTGTGGTTACCTACGGCGGGGGTGGGATCTGCACACCCAGGAGGTCATATGCAAAAATGTTCCAGAAGATTGCAAACATGACAAAGATAGCGTACGAGAAGACCATGACCCACCAGGCACACTGCTGGTGGAGATTCTCCTCATAGCTGCGCAGGATGATGAGTCCCATACTGATTCCCACCACTGCACCAGCCAGATGTGCCATGAAGCTGGGCTGGGGACCAGAAGAAGGAAGTGGAGGGGAGAAACGGAGCCATACTGCACGGCCAACCTCAGAGCTCACTGCCAAAATGAAACACAACGCAAATTTAAAACTTCAAAACATAGAACAAAATAATGGACTATTTGGAATGTAGAAGAATGAGTGGGGTTGGGGTGGGGGTTGCGATCTCGTAGAAACCTATAAAATTCCACCAGAACTAGACAGTTTAAACAGAGGAGGGATGTACTCAATGACTGGGGAGGTCAGAATTAGGGATGGGGGGGAGGCATTTTAGGAGTGAGATGAGGAGAATGGTCTTTACGCAAAGAGTGGGGGAGCCTGTGGAATTCTCTGCCACAGAAAGCAGTTGAGACCAAATCATTGAATATTTTCACGAAAAATTAGATATCGTTCTTCGTGGTAAATGGATCAAAGAGTATGGGGAGAAAACGGGATTCGGGGACTGAGTTGGATGTTCAACTGTGATTATATTCAATGGTGAGGTGGGCTTGATGGTTGAGTGGCCTCCTCATTTTCCATGTTTCTATGTTTCTAAACTGGATTGATCTGAGTCGCCGAAGGATTTTCAGATGAGGAGAGTTTGAGCAGATAGGGCCTGGGCTCATTGTAATATAGAAAAACGAGAGGTGACCTTATTGAACCATACAATGTTCTTAGGGGCTTGTTAGGGTAGATGCCCCTTGTGGGAGACAGTCTGGGACAAGACGGCATAATTTCAGAATAAGGGATTACCCACTGAAAACAGAGATGGGGAGGATTTTTTTTCTCCTCGAGGATGGAATTCTTTACCACAGAGGGCTGTAGAGGTTGAGTCAATAAATATTTTCAAGGCTGAGATAGATTTTTATTCAAAGAAGGAATCAGGGGTTGAGGGGGGAAAGCAGATAAATGGGGCTGAGGATAATCACATCGACAACAATCTCATTAAATGGCAGAGTTGACTCAATGGGCTGAATGGTCTACTTCTGCTCCTACATCTCATGGTCTAAATTGCAACATTGTCCATCAATTAGTTTTATGAATTTCCAGATGAAACATGAATTACATTATTCCAAACTTCTAAATATAAAGAGGTTTATCACCTTGGAATGTTAACTGAAATGGACAGGAAACTGGTTTGTTGGGGTAAAATCTGGTAAGTTGAGGTTCTGTGCAGTGGGAGTGAATGGGATATTGTTTCTACTTTGCCATCCTCTACCTTCACCAGAAAAGTTGACAATTTGTCAAGTCTAGTGGAAAGGGAGAAGCTGGGAGATTTTGAGGCATTTTGTCCAATAGGTGGTTTGTGGTAGGCTATGACCTGATGCCCCGTTCAGTTAGTTTTATGGCCAGCTTTCATTCCCACAGGATCTACTGCAGAGAGGCCATTGACTCTTTGTAATATGTACATTGGGATCTGACAATTTACATAGGACCTGGAGTGTCTATTTTAAGAAGTAACTGTGCAGAGCATGCGCCATGCACACTGCAACATTTTTGCTGCTGTTCAAGCCAAAGAGGAGCCTAGAAGATACATCTGCATTTATTCATGCGGCACCAAGGAGGAGTAGTATCTACTGCACTCAGTAAGAGTTCTTGGCTCTTTCAACCCTAGACTACCAGGTGGAGAACAGGCCCTACACTCCACAATGCTCACTTTTTAAAAGCCACAGCCTCCCAGCTTGATAGTATTAAACAAAAACGTTAAGAATTTTCCAGAAAATGAATGAACCTGCACAGAACAGGTAGAATGTTCTCAATAGTTTTGATGTCCAATTAGTATTGTGATTCTAATTTGTAATGTTGGGGCAAGGACATAAATAATTACTGTAGGGTACAAAGTTATTGAAAGAAAGATACTTACTGCAGACAAGGGCCAAGATCATTCGAAGTAGTTTATAGGGACACCTCATTCCAGCCCAATTCTGAAAGATAATAGATAACATGCTGTGACATACTCAGATGCTGTTATTCTCCAATTACGCTGTAAGCATTGGCTTTGGCACTTCACCCTTAAAGACTCAAGACTCAGTCCAGGCTTTGAGCACATAATCTAGCGCTCAATTGAGATAATTGTTGTCAGTGCAATCATTCAGATGAAAGACGAAACCAAGGGTCTCAGGTCAGCATAAAAGATCCCTCAGTGGCATCAGAAGAAGAGCAGTGGAATTCTTTCAGTAATCTGGACAAAATCAGAAGTCACATGACACCAGGTTATAGTCCAACAGGTTTATTTGAAATCACAAGCTTTCGGAGTGCCACTTCTTCGTCATGTGAAGTGACTTCACCCGACACAGCGCTCCAAAAGCTTGTGATTTCAAATAAACCTGTCAGACTATAACCTGGTGTCATGTGACTTCTGACTTTGTCCACCCCAGTCCAACACTAGCACCTCCACATCATTTCAGTAACCTGGGCAATGTTCCTCCCTCAGCCAACACATCCAGGAACAAACCTATTGGTGTTTATTCTTGTTCCTCAGCACAAATCGGCCACTCCATCTGTCATCAAAGCAATAACTCCTCTTTTCAAAATAACTGAACTAGTTATCTAGCATTTTGGGACATCCCAAAGATACAAAAGATCTGATGTGAAATGAGGCCAATTACACACACTGGAGCTTTATGTATCATTTAGAATTGGTGAGGCAGTGTGGCATTACACACCAAACACCTGACTTCCATTGGGAAATTTGCAGTTTGTGATGATATCTGAATTTTGCAACAGTGATAAGAGTACAGGTGCCAGATCATAATGGAGTAAATCAGACAGCAACTTTCAATGTAGAAACCTAGAAACTGCAGTCAGAGATACTTGGGTTGTCCACAAGGGTGTGCTGTAACAGCTCCTGTCAATAGACTTGACATTGAAATGATTGCAAAGGTTTAAAACTTGAGACACTTATCAATTAATTTCACGTTAAATACATTCAAAAAAGTTAGAGCTAGTGCACTCAGGAGTAAGTGAGGTGTTTTTTGATGGTAAGATGAGTAATAATTGTTGCTAAATGACCTTTTTGGCCCTGAAAATTCAATTTCACAAGTGTGGATCTTCATTCCTTAATTAATGCCCCACAAATCTGACTGAAATATCCTCACTCCGTCATGCACAGCCTGTACCAGGAAGTGTAAATTAGAATACTTAGTTCAATATCAAGTAATATACAGAAAACGAAATAAAACTAAGAAAGATTGACTAAGAAAAAAAATAACAGAAATAATCTGATTTTTATAAGTTTCATGATGTCCAATGGTTAAATTCTGAAGGAATGTCACTCCACACATAGATTTTCAGCACCAGAGAGGTCATTGTGCTATTTTAAATAATTTACATTTGACCGTACAAGCCCCAACTTTGTCACGGGGAGTTCTGTGGATATCTATCACATTACTACAACAGCATGCTGCTTCATGTATCTTAATGCCAAGCCTGTCATGGTATATACTGATGCAGTAAGTCCCCGTTTAAAGTTGATTCACTTAATCTTGTTTCACTTTAACATCGAACAAACGGAAATATAATCATTTAATGTGGTGAGTTTTGGTTTAGAGTGGTTTCCTACAGACTTCCCGTGTGACTTGCCTGCCTTCAAGACCCTTCCCCACATTGCTGCTTCCGCACTCAGTCCCCTTCACCTTCCTCCTTTTCCTGCTGCCCTCAGTCCATCTTCACAGCCACTGGCTCACCTACTTTTGTTCTTACCTCTAAAGAGGTCTCCAGTGGCTATTTTTGTTCTGGTCATATAAAACTGCACTACCTCAACTTAATTTTAACATTTATTTATGATAACTACGTTTATATTGTATTTTTTAAAAAAAATGTAATTTATTTATGAGTGTAAATAATTAGGAATGTACACTACACGAATTTAATAAAGGCTTAAAGGTTTTGTTTTGCTGAAACAGGTCCTGAAGTACCTTACTATGCAGCATTTCTTTTATGTTTGGTAATTTATTTTAGTTTGCAAGTTATTTCAGCCAGAAATACATCTTACCGCACACATACAGTACAACATTCCAATCATTACATTGTATTTTCTGAGGGAAAATTGTCAGCATAAACCCAACTTTGGCTCTAACACTGATTGCTTGAGGAAACTGCGCTTAAGTTAAAGTTATTTAATTTAAAGTTTAATTTTCAGGAATTTAAAAACCATAAATTTAAGTGAGGAATTTCCTTATAGTAATGTTTCTGAAGGACTAAGGTCTATCAGATAATAATTTCCTGATTCTTACTGCTGGAAGGCAATGGCCTAGTGGTATTATCGCTGGATTGTTAATTCAGGGACCCAGGTAATGTTCTGGGGACCCAGGTTTGAATCACGTCATGGTAGAATTTGAATTCATTTTAAAAAATCTGGAATGAAGAGTCTAATGATGACCATGAATCTATTGTTGAATGTTGGAAAAACCCATCTGGTTCACTAATGCCGTTTAGAAAGGGAAACTGCTGTTCTTACTGTGTCTGGCCTATATGTGACTCCAGACCCACAGCAATGTGGTTAACTCTTAACTCTGGGCAATTAGGGATGGGCAATAAATGCTGGCCCAGCCAGTGACCCTTCATCCCATGAATGATAAATCAAAAAAATTGCCTGTGTAGTCAACAGAAGCTGCTGAAGAAGTTCTGAAGTAGAGTCCTACCAAGCTCAAAATGTTAACTGTTTCTCTCCCCACAGATGTTGCCAGACTTGCTGAGATTCTCCAGCATTCTCTGTGTTTGCACCAGAACTTGTTGCTGGATTTACCATGAAGTAAAAACTGGAATGTACTGGCAGTCATAAAACAGCGTATTTCATAATGTGAAGTACACACAATCATAGAAAAAAGTTATTTACATGTACAATAGAATCTATGATAAATATTACATATTAGCTTTTATGAGACACAACATTAAAACATTAAGAAAGAGGTTTCTGTCTCATTATTATGGTTGTAAAGATGCACAGCATGTAAAATATTATGACAAGAGATGGACATACAAGTAAATTCCATAACGTAAAAGATATGATGATAATCTAATGCTAAGTAGATTTACCATTTCACTGGACTTAGAATGTAACAATTCATTAGTCAACAAGATTGAGGAACTTACTAACATTTATCTTAACATTTCTGTAAAAATACAATTGTTATTAAAAATTTTTGGTATGTTACAATCCTGAACAATACCATCACATTTCTGGTCTGATCAGTTTAGGGACCCATAACATTTTGTTTAAGGCAAAGACAATGTCTAAGATTTTATACGCTAGACGATAACTGTACTTAAACAGTGTCCAAGTCTACCCTGATAATGTGAGGTCCCAGATACTAATTAAGAGAAAATATCCCCAACATTCCACATTAATAAAATGAACGTTACCATACAAGTTAAAATTTAAAACAATCTACAACATACTTACATGACATATTTTAATATCCAGAATTAACATGAGGCAGCTATGGGTCAACAACTCCTTTTTATTCACACATGAAACATTGGTGTTGCTGACTGTGTCAGCATTAATTGCACATTCCTAATTGCCCTTGAGAAGGTGGTGTTGAGTTGCCTTCCTGAACTGCTGCAGTCCATACGCTGTTTGTGACATTAGAGAGGGAATTCCAGAGTTTTGATCCAGCGACAGTGAAGGAATGGTGATATATTTCCAACTCAGGATGGTGTTTGGCTTGGAGGGGAACTTGCAGGGGGTGGTGTTCCCATGTATCTGCTGCCATTGTCCTTCCAGATGGAAGTGATCATGGGTTTGAAACACGCTGGCTGAGGATCATTGATGAATTTCTGCAGAGCATCCTGATACACACTGCTGCCACTGAATATTAGTGATAGAAGGAGTGAATGTTTGAGGTCACACCACTTAAGTGGGTTGCTTTGTCCTGGATCGTGTCGAGCTTCTTAAATGTTGCTGGAACTGCACTCATCTATGCAACTGGGGTATGTTCCATCACCCTCCCAACCTGTGCTTTTTAGTGGGACAGACTTCAGGGAGTCGGGAGATCAGCTGCTTGCTGCGGGACTCCCAGCATCTGATCTGCTCTTGTAACCACAGTATTCATATAGAATCCCTATAGTGTGAAAGCAGGCTATTCGGCCCACCAAATCCACACCAACCTCTGAAAGGCATCCCACCCAGACACACTCTCTACCTATGCTTGTAACCCTCCATTTCCCACAGCAAATCCACCTGGCCTGCACACCTTTGGTCTGTGGAAGGAAACCGGAGCAACCAGATGAACCCACACAGACACGGGGGAGAATGTGCAAACTCCACACAGACAGTCGCCTGAATGTGGAATCAAACCTGGGTCCCTGGCACTGTAAGGCAGCAGTGCTAACCACTGAGCCACTGAGCCACTGTGCCACCCCAAATGGCTGGTCCAGTTTAGTTTCTGGTCAATGGTTAGCTCCAGAATGCTGCGTCTCAACAATAATAATGCCATTGAATGTCAAGGGGTGATAGTGAGACACTCTCTTGTTGGAAATGGTCATTACCTGGCACTTGTGTAGCATTTGTTTACTTGTAATTTATCAACCCAAACCTGGATATTGTCCAGGTCTTGTCGCAATTGGAAATGAACTGCTTTGTTACCTTCAGAAGTTATGAATAGTGCCAAACATTGTGCAATCATCAGCGAATATACCCAATTCTGACCTTATGATGGAGGGAAGGCCATTGATGAAACAGTTAACATGGGTTGTAGCTAGGACTGTTCAACAGTGGTTGAATACCCAACACAGCACATTAATAGCAGATGCAGTCAAGACAGATCCCATGAATTTCTCAGCGACTCACTGAGATTCTAGTCCCTCTTTTACAAGGGATTCCAATCCTTCAGCTTTGAGGATCTAGCCTCAGAAAGCCACTCTTTCATGGACTGCCTCAAAGACTGCTCATATCTGCGTAGTTCAATCCCTTCTTCTGAGAGTGTTTGCATGCCCAATTACCAGCACAACCTTAGCTTTCTACTCAATAGCTGGTTTCACTACTTCCCTTGAACTCCCAGGCCCGGCTTTCTTGATATTCTTTCCTAACTGAGCTGACCCGCTTCCGAAACTGCATCCCCCTTCTGAGACTGCATCCGCTTCCAAGACGGCATCACCCTTCCGAGACTGTATCCCACTTCCGAGACTGCATCCTGCTTCCGAGACTGCATCCCACTTCCAAGACGGCATCACCCTTCCGAGACTGTATCCCACTTCCGAGACTGCATCCTGCTTCCGAGACTGCATCCCACTTCCAAGACGGCATCACCCTTCCGAGACTGCATCCCCCTTCTGAGACTGCATCCTGCTTCCGAGACTGCATCCCCCTTCTGAGACTGCATCCTGCTTCCGAGACTGCATCCGCTTCCAAGACTGCATCCCCCTTCCGAAACTACGTCCCACTTCCGAGACTGCATCCCACTTCCAAGACTGCATCCCCCTTCTGAGACTGCATCCCGCTTCCGAGACTGCATTCCCCCTTCCGAGACTGTATCCCACTGCTGAGACTGTATCCTGTGTTTGGGTCAGGCTATTATCTCATGTCTAAATACTGGCATGATCATAGCTCCTCAACCACACTGTTGCCAACAATTGCTAACCCCCCAGCCACTCCATCTCTTTACCCAAGACTTCATCTCACTTGGCTTTACAAGGCTACACTCTATAGTGTCTAATTATTGCCACAATTGAAGATCCCCATATTTCCCCGTACTGCATGGAATCAGCCAACTGAAGCACTCTAACAACCTCCTTTGACTCTCTCTTAACTGATTGTTCAGTTGCCGTTTGGTGACTGTTGAACTGTTCTGAATGACCTCTTAAATCACTCCAGCACAGTCCCTTTCCTGTTCCGAGGCAATACTCCATGGCTTGACTGTTGAAATATCCACATGTGCCAGATTTCATAGCACACAGGATTACTGCTGGAATCGATTTTTATCTCATGCAAAAAATGGGCACTAGTTAAAGAAACCACAAAATCTCTGTTTGCTTACCATTAATTGTCACATTTTCTAGCTTTTAGCTTTATCTAAAATTAAAAGGTTAAATTTGGCACTAAAATGATGGAGAGTAGTTCAGACAGACAGAGATAGGAAGAGCTTGTATTCTACTGTCCCAACATAGAAACATGGAAGAACAGAATATAGGATCAGGAATAGTCCATTCAGCCCTTTGAGTCAGCTCTGACATTCAATATGATCATGGCTGACCATCCATCTCAGTAGCCTGTTCCAACTTTTCCCCATATCCTTTGATCCCTTTAATCCTAAGAGCTACATCTACATCCTTCTTGTATATCTTCAATGTTTTGTCCTCAGGAGCGTCCTGTGGCAGAGAATTCCAAAGGCTTATCTCTCTTTCTCTCTCTGGACAAAGAAATTTCTCCTCACCTCTGTTCTGAAAGGCCTATCCTTTATCCTTAGATTGTGACCCCTGATCTGGACTCCCTCATCATTGAGAACATCTTCCTACATTTACCTTTATAATCCTGTTAGAAATTGAAGGTTTCTATGAAACACACCCCTCACTCATCTAACCTCTCGTGATTGTAGTGATAACCGATCCAATCTCCCCCCATCTGTCAGTCCTGCCATCCCAGAAAGCCCACTGGTTAACCTTTGTTGCATTCCTTCCATAGCCTCCTTCTGATAAAGAGACCAAAACTGTACCCAATACTGCAGGTGTGGTCTCACCAACACCCAGTACAATTGCACCAAGGCATCCCTGCTCCTGTACTCTAATCCTCTAGCTCTGAAGGACCACATACCATTTGCCTTCCTCACCTCCTGCTGCACCTGCTGGCTTACTTTCAGCAACTTGTGTAAGAGGACACCCAGGTCCCGTTACACCTCCTCCTTCCCCAACCTGCCACTGTTTGACAAGAAAAACAGAAATTGCTGGAAAAGCTCAGCCAGTCTGGCAGCACCTGTGGAGAGAAATTAGACTCAATATTTCAGGTCCAGTGATCCTTCCTCAAAACATATCACCATTTAAATTAGGGAAGGGAATGATGCAAGGAGACCTGGGCATTCTGCTGTGTAACTTCCTGATCTGTTTGTTGGTGATCTGCCAACAGTTCATTGACAGAACTTTTTGATGCCAGAGGAAGTGGTGGAGGCTAGTACAACTGCAACATTTAAAAGGCATCTAGATAGGTATATGAATAGGAAGGGTTTGGAGGGATATGGGCTGGGTGCTGGCAGGTGGGACTAGATTGGGTTGGGATATCTGGTCGGCAAGGACGGGTTGGACTGAAGGGTCTGTTTCCGTGCTGTACATCTCTATGACTCTAAGACTCTAAATTGATTGTCAAAACACCCACTTCGTTCAAAATGTGCAAGGTTTCATTTCTCATGGCAACAAAGGAAGCTGCAATGTTAAACATCTTTAAGTAAGACAATCGAATGTAATTCTTTTGAATGAAATAGAATCATGGAGCTATTTATGGAATTTTGATGGTCACACCAAGAGCCTAAATCCGGGCGCTGCAATTGGTGCAACTGTTACTTAATTTGATCTCAACAAATCAAAACAGGGGACCATTGACTTTCAGCAAAATCATTGTTCCAGTTTCAGCCACCAGATGGCATCAATGTGCTGGGCTCCTGCAGCAAACGGGCAACCTACAGTTCTGGAGTAGGTTGGACTTGAACATAGGTCTCCTAGCTCAGAGGTAAGGACACTACCACTGCACCACAAGCTTACCTCAAGCCAAGTATTGTAAAGAAGCTGCATCTGATCTTAAACTGTGATGTATCCAACTCAAAGCGAGGACTCTCATGGTGCTGTGTTTGTAGGGTATCAGCTTACAGAGAGCAGTATCATGGAATCCCCATAGTGTGGAAGCAGGCCATTTGGCCCATCAAGTCCCCACCGACCCTCCAAACAGCATCCCACCCAGCCTCAGCCCCCTACCGACTCCCTGTAACCCTGCATTTCCCATGGCTAACCCAGCTAGCCTGCATAACCCTGGACACTATGGGACAATCTAGCATGGCCAGTCCACCCCAACCTGGACTGTGAGAGGAAACCGGAGCACCCAGAGGAAACCCACGCAGACACAGGGAAAAAGTGCAAGACTGGAATTGAACCCAGGTCCCTGGCGTTGCGAGGCAGTGGTGTGAGTCACTGTGCCACCCCAGTAATGGAAACAATATTAATGTTATAGAAACAAGACCACTCAAACAGCATTAACAAGTTTACAACTGGGTCATTAACCTGGCATGACTAAAATTAAACATTTGAGACAAGTTTTCATAAAATTCATACCTGGATTGTTCTCCCTGTCTTCTGCCCCACTCACACCCCATATAAAACAAAACATCTTGATGATCTTATCCACTTAAAAGTTTAGCCAGAGCATAGTAGGAATGGAAAGAGGAAGACACCCAGATCTATTTCTTAGATTAGATTACATACAGTGTGAAAACAGGCCCTTCAGCCCAACAAGTCCACACCGACCCATGTCCCTCTGACTAATGCACTTAACACAATGGGCAATTTAGAATGGCCAATTCACCTGACCTGCACATCTTTGGATTGTGGGGGGGAACCGGAGCACCCAGAGAAAACCCACACAGACAGGGGGAGAAAGTGCAAACTCCACACAGTCAGTCACCCCAGGCTGGAATCAAACCGGGTCTCTGGTGCTGTGAGGCAGTAGTGCTAACCACTGAGCCACCATGCCACCCCAGGTTGTCATTACCTCACAACCTTCAAAAAGTAACATGCAAGGCTATTGGCCTAGTGTGGGAAATCGGTACCAGAGTAGATTTAGCGTTGTTTTGGCAGTACAAACTGGATAGGCCAAATGGCCTCTTGTGTACTGTTTTTGTGATCTCGCCCTGCCCACTTCCTCTGGATGATGATGCATGCTGGGAATTCGACTTTAAGCAGCAGCAAAATGGAAGCTTCAACCCTGTCCCTGTACATGTGCAACACAACCTGGAAAAGTGAGCACACTCACACCATCCGGTGGCCCAGTTGTAGCTTGTTACTAGCAGAAATACTGCTTGCTCCATTCTCCTGTTCAAAATTGGAGTGGGATGGAACCTAATGAAAGGTTGGATGAATGTGCTCCTGAATCTTGTAACTGAAGGGATTACTTTCCTGTTATCATAATAGTCTGTCTCATCTGGGACAATAAACAGCTGTAACAGCATGTTTCAGCCCTGACGTTCTCTGACAACTTGGCAGAAGTTGGGAATTCACTGTCGGGGTGTATGTAGCTGCTGTAATATAGCCACAATATATAACTGCGCTTTGCCAAGAGAAACATCACATGCTGCAAGACAGCATACCACCTGACCTTCAGTATAACTCAACGCTGCTGTGGGTTTATTTGCACTGTTTGGTATAATTACATTTGGAAAGACAAACTAAACAACAGTTACCATGACAACATTGGCCAAGTGTGCGGAGCAGAGAGCGTAGACACCACCAGAGGCTCCAACCACAGGTGCCCGCATGTCAGTGACTGAAACAGTCAGGGAGCCTGTAACACAAAACAGAATAATGTGGAAGTAATTAGATTCATGGAATTACCCTGCATGAATTCAATCAGCCAGGAACATACCCAGTATAGCAGGGAGGGCTCAAGGTATCTGTGCTTCACCAACTATTCAATGTTTTAAACTGCTTGAGTCAGGACCCAGCTTCCATATCCTGATCAACGATGCGTTTAATTTGGTGACACTCCCAACCATCGACATTCCTGACTTCCAAGCCACTCCTTACACAAACTTGTTTCATGCGTGGAATTCTCACCTGCATAACTCTCCACACTTTGACCTGCACCCCTTACTAGTCTTGCTCTTCCTTCTCCTCCCCCACCACTGCCTTTACGCCTTCCTCTTGTACCTGTACTGCCTTCACTGATGCTGCGCTTGATTTTCTGTAGTCTTTAACCTCCATCAGGCTCCCCTGATGACAAGCATAAAGGTCATGCCTGCTTCCCTGGTAACCATTCTTACTTTTGGATGTTTACAGTCTCCTATCATTCTAAACGTGGGAATCCACCCTGAGGCGAATGTGCGTTTGAGGCTGGTACTCTTGCAGTGAGTGATCCTGCAATCTCTCATCAGTCATCAGCTGGTGATGAGTTCTTTGCTAGGGCACTGCTCACTTGGTGAAGGTGTCCTTGATTATGTAATAGTGTAAGAGAAGTGATTGTAAGCCTGCAGCATATCTCCCATCTCTCCTGATTTTTATTTCCATTGACTATCGCTCAAAGCCAAGAGCTACCTGAATGACTTCAAATTACTTGAGCTGTGGTTGCTTATCCTTTTTAATCCAATATTTATGGATGTTTACATCATTATCAATGCCAACAATTCTGTATTTTGAGTGAGAAAGACATCCTTTGAGCACCAGACTTCTAAAGGGTGTGAATTAATAAGACAAAGTCTTTCTATCATGCCTGAACTCAACTGGATGTTTCCCATCTATTAGAAATTCACTGTGGATCTTTATTTTTCCCTTTCCCACTAAGATGTGCTCCAGTTAATATCCATTTACTGTTCATACTATAAGCCTTCAGTATTTAGCCCTTTAGTTACAGAATGTACTTATTTTCTGAGGCAAAGAGAACAATTGCAAAGTATGTATTTAAGTGATGCAAATATTATCACTGTATTCACTGATCAATCACTGCCCATTCTTATTATTTTTAATTTCAGTTTATAATAAGATTTGTTAGCCAGCTGTGATAGAGGTGCACAATACCCAAGGGCAGATCCTCAATGTAATAAGAACAGCAAAATGACTGTACTGCTCTAGCAAGATATGTCCAGCTGTTCAAATCGCTGAGATTGTGGTTGCATTGTTTACTGTTTACTAGAAAAATATTCACCACCAGTTGTTCTGAGATATCTTGCTAAAAACAGACACCCTTACATAAGAGACATCCATTGCAGTATTGCTTGTCTGCTGCAATTAATTCTGAAAAGGATCAATAACTTTGTGGAGTTTTGATGAATAACAATGATGTTACCGTTAGCATGTCCAAAGGCTATTGCCTTCACGAGATAATGT
Organism: Chiloscyllium plagiosum; assembly: GCF_037043375.1. NCBI lineage: Eukaryota > Metazoa > Chordata > Chondrichthyes > Orectolobiformes > Hemiscylliidae > Chiloscyllium > Chiloscyllium plagiosum. Next base: position 9,753,025 of record NW_028270158.1, on the reverse strand, counting down.
TTGAAAATGCAGTGTGAGGAAAGGTAAATTTCAGCCTTACCTGTGTGTGAGGTCTAGTAGTGTAAGTCCTCTGTTAATTTGTTCTACATTTGAGAGCAGGAAATGTCAACATTTTAATTAGGTTTTCCTATCTAGAATCATTGGATCCCTACAGTGTGGAAGAGGGCCATTCAGCCCTTTGAGAAATACGGACCTTCTGAAGACCATCCAACCCAATAACTCTGCATTTCCCACAGCTAATCCACCTAGCCTGCACATCTTTGGATTGTTGGAGGAAACCCACACAGACACGGGGAGAATGTGCAAACTCCACACAGACAATCACCTAAGGGTGGAATTGAACCCAGGTCCCTGGTGCTGTGAGACTGCAGTGCTAACCACTGAGCTACCATGCCACCCCAAGGATGTCAAATGATGATAGAGGTAGGACATTATTGAGGGAAGCAATGGCAAATCCACTAAATGATTAATATCCCACAAAAACCTGAGTCTGTAGCTAGGTCAGGCACTGGAATTTCTTCAGACAGAACACCTCTCCTACTCCGCATCCACAAGGAACAACCTGGGAGTGTGATGGATTACTGTTCACTTGCCTGGATCAGTGTGGCTCCAAGAAGCTTGATACCATCCCGGCAAAACTTCCTGCTTGATTTGACAGCCATACACCACCTTAAATATTCACTCCCTCTGCCACCACAGTGCCAACAATAGGCACCACATTCAAGGCGCACTGCAGTAACTTGCCGAAACTCACAGAATAGTTGGACAGGAGACAAGTTTCTCTCTTGAAATTGTCAGAAAGTGATATAAAAAGACAAATTGGAATTTCCGCCTATAACAACCAATACTATTGCCAGTTATGCTCCTGACAAAGTTACCACAGTGGGAAGCATATCCCTGATATAATTCTCAAGGCCAATGTCTAATAATGAAGATAGCCAATGATGTCTGCATCAGGGAAGTGGTCAGGATGGTGCAGGGCCACATTTTGAGACTAGAGGCAATAGATGCATGCAGGTACCCCAGGTACAATTTAGATTAGTCCTGGATCTACAATAGCATTACCCAAGAGATCAGTCATCAATTCTGGGAGACTTTCAGTTAATCAGTCAGACTCAAGATTGGGATACAGATTGTCATGAAGGTGTAGGTGTGTAGTATATCTTTAAGAGAGAGTGGAAGCTGGCACAGAATAAGAGAGGAACGGTGTGTTCTGAAAAATATAAAAACATAACACAAACTGCTGGTGTTGTGTTGCCATGGAACAAAAACTATTTCAAATTTGGCTAATCAGTTTAAATTATGCCCCAGATACCAAAATCCAATCAAATTTGAATTTTGGTGTTTTGATTACATCAAACCAATGAAATGATCTGCTGTTTTGGGATATAAAATCAGACATTTTGAACAGTTAGGGGGAGAACTACAAAGAGCTACCAAACAGACTGCTATAAGAGAGTTGCACAGCAGAAGACCAAATAAAAGACAACCCAGAAATCTCTACAGAGTGAAATCTACAAAGGAGAATCAACAAGCTGGCTTGTTTTGAAATATGATTATTTTTCTGTAAATCTTAACTGGGGTTTTTGTTCCATCAGACCGGTATTGTAGAGTGGGAGGTAAAATATAGGTTTTAGAGAAAGGAGTTTTAAATAGCTGTTGTTTTAATGTTCTCTGTTGGACTCAAAAAATAAAATTGTTAATTTTTACTTTAAATAGTGACCTCTAGGATGGTTCTTTGTTTCTCAAAATGTAACAGATTACAGTGTGAGGTGAGCTTCTCTGTGTGTCAGGTTTAAATTAGCAGAGGGGTTTACCCTGTGTCATAACACAGATAAACTCTAACCCCACACCTTTAATGCATTGTCTGAGCTGAGACGGCACTTTTCTTTTATAAAACCTTAAATTATCTCAAGAATGTGACTTAAAAGAAGTCCTGGGATTTACATATTAATGAATTGAAACCTGCAACCCATTCTAAAAGATGAAAGACTTAACAGCGATCTAGATTTGTTCAATATACCATTTCAGTTATATGACACTGTAATCTTTTGCTATAAATTCTGTGTCTTGTGATCCTGCTCCACAGCTACCTTATGAAGGAGCAGCGCTCCAAAAGCTAGTGCTTCCAAATAAACCTGTTGGACTATAACTTGGTGTTGTGTGATTTTTAACTTTGTCCACTCCAGTCCAACACCAGCTCCTCCACACCTCAGTTTTCAGGGAGGGCTGAAATACTGAAGTTCTCCCATTGGCACTTCATAATCCTGGCCATAAAAACAACTTGTCCCAGGTACACCAGATAAGGATAATTGAAGTCAAATTCCACCACCCAGTGACAGTCCAAGATCAGGTTCCCAGAACATTACCTGGCTCTCTGGATTAATAATCTAGTAACAATACCACTGGGCCAACACCTGTCCAAAGTTATCATACTAACAGCAGGTCTTTATTTTAAACTCTACGCTCACAGTCTTTGAGCAGCTTGGTCATATTATTGCAAGTCTATTAATCCCAGACCCAGGTAATGTCCTGGGTTCAAATCTACATGGCCAATGATGTAATTTGAATACAAGAAAAAAGTTCCGATATAAAGGGTTTAATGATGACCATGAAACAATTGTTGGGGGGAGGAATTCAGCTGGTTTACTAATGTCCTTTAGGGAAGGAAACTGCCATTCTTACCTTGTCTACAGGCAGGAGGCTGGAAGAACACCAAAGCCAGGCAGCATCAGGAGGCGGAGACATCAACGTTTCGGGTGTACCCCTTCCTCAGGACTGGGTAGCCCACCTCCTAATGCTGCCTGGCTTGCTGTATTCTTCCAGCCTCCTGCCAGTCCAGTTTGGATTCCAGCATCTGCAGGTTTTTGTCTCTCTCCTTACCTGGTCTGGCCTACATGTGACTCCAGACCCACAGCAATGTTGCTGACTCTTAACTATCTTTTGGGCAATTAGGGACATCCCATGAATTATATATTGTTTAAAATCTGAGCTTATTCAAGACTTTCAGCCAAGGAATTTAAACATTACGCTTGTCACGTGCTTACCCTGCTCCAGAACCGGCTACCTCTGTTTGTTGAAAAGACGAAAGAGTTAATTAATCAGCCCAGCTACAGGTTACTAAAGTTCAAACACTTGATTACATCATTGAATGGAAAATATTCATGTGTGAGAAACAGGCAGTTTTAATTTAATGGTTCTGTCAGGCAACTGGCCTTCGTCCTGATACAGGGTCAGTCATTAATTGAATAAAAGCAAAAGTTCATCTCCACTTTGCGGTGAATGTTCCCTCGACTGGATGAATCTGACACAACTCGGGAAATGTCACAGAACTGCCAACACTTTGAAGAAAGTAAAACAAAAGTGCAAGTAGGTGCAGTTTTATTTGGTGCCACAGATCAGTATTAGAATTCAGTTCAAGGAAGTATTTTCAGTACCGTCCGCATGGGGTAGTGGCACATTAGAATCGTCAGGTTATTTAGATGCCCAGAGGATGCCAGGAGCTGGCAATTCCTGATTTTAATCTGTTCCATGGAGAAGGTACCCAAAGTTGCCACTATACTGGCTTACATCTGCATATCAGCTCCATGAATTGTACTCGGGATCTGATTGTAAAGCTCAGAGCTGCCCCATCCATCCCTGAATGCAGCACAACTTCAGGATTGTCCCAGCAGCCCATCTTGCCATCTGTCTCGTCTCAGGATGAGATTTTACACCATTACTGGTCATCTTCTCAGTCCACACAGATAGAAGCTAAGCCAGCATTATTTCATTCAGGCCTGTGGGTTCACATTCCCTGAGACTGATCTCTGCAACAGCCGTTGCATTCCTAATCCTGAGCTCCTGAAACTGGCCCAGGGCTAAAATCAGATCCCAGGCTAACACACACAGCTACAGTCTGAAACATTTCAAACTCACATGGCTACAGTCTGAAACACCTCAAACTCACACAGCTACGGTCTGAAACCCCTCAAACTCATACAGCTACGAGCTGAAACATCTCAAACTCACACAGCTACAGTTTGAAACACCCTAACTCACACATCTACTGTCTGAAACAGCTCAAAATCACACAGCTATGATCCGAAACAGCTCAAACTAAAACAGCTTTAGTCTGAAACATCGCAAACTCTCATAGTTAGAGACTGAAACATCTCAAACGCACACAGCTATGGTCTGAAACACCTCAAAATCATACAGCTATAGTCCAAAATAGCTCAAAATCACACAGCTACTGTCTGAAATATCGCAAACTCACATAATTACAGTCTGAAACATCTCTAACTCACATAACTACAGTCTGAAACAACTCAAACTCACACAGCGACAGTCTGAAACACCTCAAACTCACACAGCTACAGTTTGAAACACCTCAAACTCACACAGCTACAATCTGAAATATCTCAGACTCACAATGCTAATGTCTGAAACATCTCAAACTCACACAGCTACTGTCTGAAACACCTCAAACTCACATGGCTACAGTCTGAAACACCTCAAACTCACACAGCTACGGTCTGAAACCCCTCAAACTCATACAGCTACGAGCTGAAACATCTCAAACTCACACAGCTACAGTTTGAAACACCCTAACTCACACATCTACTGTCTGAAACAGCTCAAAATCACACAGCTATGATCCGAAACAGCTCAAACTAAAACAGCTTTAGTCTGAAACATCGCAAACTCTCATAGTTAGAGACTGAAACATCTCAAACGCACACAGCTATGGTCTGAAACACCTCAAAATCATACAGCTATAGTCCAAAATAGCTCAAATTCACACAGCTACTGTCTGAAATATCGCAAACTCACATAATTACAGTCTGAAACATCTCTAACTCACATAACTACAGTCTGAAACAACTCAAACTCACACAGCGACAGTCTGAAACACCTCAAACTCACACAGCTACAGTTTGAAACACCTCAAACTCACACAGCTACAATCTGAAATATCTCAGACTCACAATGCTAATGTCTGAAACATCTCAAACTCACATAGCTACAGTCTGAAACATCTCAAACTCACACAGTTACAGTCTGAAACACCTCAAATTCACACAGCTACTGTCTGAAACATCTCAAACTCACATAATAACTGACTGAAACATCTCAAACTCACATAGCTACAGTCTGAAACAGCTCAAATTCACAAAGCTACGGTCTGAAACATCGCAAACTCACATAGTTACAGTCTGAAACACCTCAAACTCACACGGCTACAGTCTGAAACAGTTCACATTCACACAGCTACGGTCTGAAACAGTTCAAACTCTTATAGCTACAGTCTGAAACATCTCAAACTCACACAGTTACAGTCTGAAACATCTCAAACGCACAGAGCTATTGTCGGAAACACCTCAAACTCGACAGCTATATTCTGAAACAGCTCAAATTCACACAGCTACTGTTTGAAACATCGCAAACTCACACAGCTACAGTCTGAAACACCTCAAACTCATACAGCTACAGTCCAAAACACCTCATCGTCGCAGAGCTAGAGTCTGAATCCTCTCAAACTCACACAGCTACAGTCTGAAACAGCACAAATTCAAACAGCTAAGGTCCAAAACAGCTCAAACTCACACAGATACAGCCTGAAACATCTCAAACGTACAGAGCTATGGTCTGAAATACCTCAAACTCAGAGAGCTATAGTCTGAAACACCTCAAATTCACACAGCTACTGTTTGAAACATCACAAACTCACACACCAACAGTCTGAAACATCGCAAAACTCGCACAACTACAGTATGAAACATCTCAAACTGACACAGGTACAGTCTGAAACACCTCAAACTCACACAGCTACAGTCTGAAACACCTCAAACTCAGAGATCTCTAGTCTGAAATACCTCAAACTCACAGAGCTACGGTCTGGAACACCACAGACTCACACAGCTACTGTCTGAAACATCTCAACCTCACACAGCTACAGTCTGAAACATCTAAAAGTCTCACATCTACAGTCTGAAACACCTCATACTCACACAGCTACAGTCTGAAACACCTCAAAATCATACAGCTACCTTCGGAAGCATCTCAAACGCACACTGCTACAGTCTGATACACTTCAACCTCATATAGCAACAGTCAGAAACACCTCAGACTCACACAGCAACAGTCTGAAACACAGCAACAGTCTGAAACACATCAACCTAATACAGCTACAGTCAGAAACACCTCAAACTCACATAGCTACAGTCTGGAATACCACAGGCTCACACAGCTACTGTCTGAAACATCTCAACCTCACACAGCTACAGTCCGAAACATCTAAAGGTCTCACATATACAGTTTGAAACACCTGAAACCCACACAGCTACGGTCTGGAACACCACAGACTCACACAGCTACTGTCTGAAACATCTCAACCTCACACAGCTACAATCCGAAACGTCTAAAAGTCTCACATCTACAGTCTGAAACACCTCAAACGCACACAGCTACAGTCTGAAACACATCAACCTAATACAGCGACAGTCAGAAACACCTCAAACTCACACAGCTACAGTCTGGATCACACAGACTCACACAGCTACTGTGTGAAACATCTCAACTTCACACAGCTACAGTCTGAAACATCTAAAAGTCTCACATCTACAGTCTGAAACACCTCAAACTCACACAGCTACAGTCTGAAACATCTAAAATTCACAAATCTACAGTCTGAAACGCCTCAAACTCACACAGCTACAGTCTGAAACACCTCAAACTCACACAGCTACCGTCGTAAACACATCAAACTCATACAGCTACAGTCTGAAACATCTACCACTCACACAGCTACAGTCTGAAAAACGTCAAACTCATACAGCTACAGTCTGAAACATCAACAACTCACACAGCTACAGTCTGAATAACCTCAAAATCATACAGCTACAGTCTGAAACACCTCAAACCCACACAGCAATGGTCTGAAACATCTCAACCTCATACACCTACAGTCTGAAACACCTTAAACTCACACAGCTACAGTCTGAAACATCTCAAACTCATACAGATATGGTCTGAAACACCTCAAACTCACACAGCTATGGTCTGAAACATCTCAAATTCACACAGCTACGGTCTGAAACACCTCAAACTCACACAGCTATGGTCTAAAACACCTCAAACGCATACAGGTACAGTCTGAAACATCTCAAACCCATATAGATATGGTCTGAAACACTTCAAACTCACACAGCTATGGTCTGAAACATCTCAAGCTCACACAAAGCTATGGTCTGAAACATCTTAAACTCACACAGCTACGGTCTGAAACACCTTAAACTCACACAGCTACAGTCTGAAACATCACAAACTCACACAGCTACAGTCTGAAACACCTCAAACTCAGAGGGCTATAATCTGAAACAGCTCAAAATCAAACAGCTATTGTTTGAAACATCACAAACTCACACAGCTACAGTCTGAAACATCTCAAACTCCCACAGCTACAGTATGAAATTCATCACCCTAATACAGCTAAAGGCTAAAACATCTCAAACTCATACAGCTTCAGTCTGAAACATCTAAAACTCACACAGCTACAGTCTGAAACACCTCAAACTCACACAGCTACAGTCTGAAAAAACTCAAAATCATACAACTAACATCTGGAACACCTCAAACACACACAGCTACAGTCTGATACACATCAAACTCACATAACTACCGTCTGAAACATCTCAACCTCAAACAGCTACAGTCTGAAACATCTAAAATTCTCACATCTACAGTCTGAAACGCCTCAAACGCACACAGCTACAGTCTGAAACACCTCAAACTCATACAGCTACTGTCTGAAACATCTACAACTCACACAGCTACAGTCTGAAAAACCTCAAACTCATACAGCTACTGTCTGAAAAATCTCAGCCACACACTGCTATGGTCTGATACACTTCAACCTCCTACAGCTACAATTTGAAACACCTCAAATTCACAAAGCTACAGTCTGAAACACCTCAACCTAATACAGCTAATATCTGAAACACCTCAAACTCACATAGCTATGGTCTGATACACTTGAAACTCACACACCTCCGGTATGAAATATCTCAAACCCATACACCTACAGTCCTAACACCTCAACCTCACGCAGCTACAGTCTGAAACATCTCAAACTCATACAGCTACGGTCTGAAACGCCTCAAACTCACACAGGTACAGTCTGAAACATCTCAAACTCACACAGGTACAGTCTGAAACATCTAAAATTCACAAATCTACAGTCTGAAACGCCTCAAACTCACACAGCTACAGTCTGAAACACTTCAAACTCTCACAGCTACAGTCTGAAAAAACTCAAAATCATACAGCTACTGTCTGAAAAATCTCAGAAACACACTGCTATGGTCTGGTACACTTCAACCTCCTACAGCTACAGTCAGAAACACCTCAAACTCACACAGCTACAGTCTGAAACACCCCAACCTAATACAGCTAGAGTCTGAAACAACTCAAACTCACACAGCTACATTCTGAAACATCTAAAACTCACACAGCTACAGTCTGAAAAACCTCAAAATCATACAGCTATAGTCTGAAACATCTCAGACTCACACTACTACGGTCTGATACACTTCAACCTCCTACAGCAACAGTCTTAAACACCTCAAATTCACACAGCTACAGTCTGAAACATCTCAAACTCATACAGCTACAGTCTGAAGCACCACAAACCCACACAGCTACTGTCTGAAACACATCAACGTAATATAGCAACAGTCTGAAACACCTCAAACTCACACAGCTACAGTATGAAACATCTCAGACTCACACAGCTACAGTCTGAAACACCTCAAACACAGAGAGCTAGAGTCTGAAACAGCCCAAATTCACACAGCTACTGTTTGAAACATCACAAACTCACACAGCTACAGTCTGAAACATCTCAAACGCGCACATTTAGAGTATGAAACATCTCAAACTCATATACCAACAGTGTAAAACACCTCAAACTCACACAGCTACAGTCTGAAACACCTCAAACTCATACAGCTACAGTCTGAAACATCAAAAACTCACACAACTACGGTCCGAAACACATCAAACTCACACAGCCACAGTCTGAAAAAACTCAAAATCATACAGCTACAGTCTGAAACATCTCAAACTCATACAGATACGGTCTGAAACACCTCAAACTCACACAGCTATGGTCTGAAACACCTCAAATTCATACAGGTACAGTCTGAAACATCTCAAACTCACACAGCTACAAACTGAAATATCTCAAACTCACACAGCCAAGGTCTGGAACACCACAGACTCACACAGCTACAGTCTGAACCATCTCAACCTCACACAGCAACAGTCTGAAACATCTTAAACTCATACAGCTACTGTCTGAAACATCTCAAAATCATACAGCTACAGTCTGAAACTCATCACCCGAATACAGCTAAAGTCTGAAACATCTCAAACTCACACAGCTACGGTCTGATACACATCAAACTCACACAGCTACAGTCTGAAACATCTCAAACTCACAAATCTACAATCCGAAACACCTCAACCTCACACAGCTACTGTCTGAAACATCTCAAACCCATACAGCTATGAACTGAAACATCTCAAACTCATACAGTTATGGACTGAAACAACTCAAACTCACACTGCTACGGTCTGAAACATCTCAAACTCACACAGCTACAGTCTGAAACATCTCAAACTCACACAGGTACAGTCTGAAACAGCTGAAATTCACACAGCTACAGTTTGAAACATCACAAACTCCCACAGCTACAGTCTGAAACACATCACCCTAATACAGCTAGAGACTGAAACATCTCAAACTTACATAGCTGTGGTCTGATACACTTCAACCTAATACAGCAACAGTCTGAAACATCGAAATCTGGCACAGCTACAGTCAGAAACACCTCAACCTAATACAGCTAGAGTCTGATACACCTCAAACTCACACAGCTGCATTCTGAAACATCTAAAACTCACACAGCTACAGTCTCAAAAACCGCAAAATCATACAGCTATTGTCTGAAACATCTCAGACTCACACTGCTACGATCTGATACACTTCAACCTCCTACAGCTATAGTCTGAAACACCTCAAATTCACACAGCTAAGGTCTGAAACATCTCAACCTCATACAGCTACAGTCTGAAGCACCTCAAACTCACACAGCTACTGTCTGAAACACATAAACCTAATACAGCAACAGTCTGAAACACCTCAAACTCACACAGCTACAGTGTAAAACATCTCAAACTCACACAGCTACGGTCTGAAACAACTCAAACACAGAGAGCTACAGTCTGAAACAGCCCAAATTCACACAGCTACTGTTTGAAACATCACAAACTCACACAGCTACAGTCTGAAACATCTCAAACCCGCACATCTAGAGTCTGAAACATCTCAACCTCATACAGCTACAGTCTGAAGCACCTCAAACTCACACAGCTACTGTCTGAAACACCTCAAACTCACACAGCTACAGTCTGAAACACCTCAAACCCATACAGCTACTGTCTGAAACATCTAAAACTCACACAACTACGGTCTGAAACACCTCAAACTCACACAGCTACAGTCTGAAAAAACTCAAAATCATACAGCTACCGTCTGAAATACCTCAAACTCACACAGCTACCGTCTGAAACACCTCAAACTCACACAGCTATCGTCTGATACACATCAAACTCACACAGCTACTGTCGGAAACATCTCAACCTCAAACAGCTACTGTCAGAAACACATCAACCAAATACAGCAACAGTCTGAAACACCTCAAACCCTCACACAGCTACTGTCAGAAACACATCAACCTAATACAGCAACAGTCTGAAACATCTAAAATTCTCACATCTACAGTCTGAAACACCTCAACCAAATACAGGTACAGTCTGAAACACCTCAAACTCATATAGCTACAGTCTGAAACACCTAAAACTCACACAGCTACAGTCTGAAAAACCTCAAAATCATACAGCTACTGTCTGAAACATCTCAGACTCGCACTGCTACGGTCTGATACACTTCAGCCTCCTACAGCTACACTCTGAAACACCTCAAATTCACACAGCTACAGTCTGAAACACCTCAACTTAATACAGCTAATGTCTGAAACACCTCAAACTCACACAGCTACGGTCCGATACACCTCAAACTCACAAAACTACGGTCTGAAACATCTCAAACTCATACAGCTAATGTCTGAAACATCTCAACCTCACACAGCTACCGTCTGAAACATCTCAAACTCATACAGATACGGTCTGAAACATCCCAAAGCCCCACAGCTACAGTCTGAAACACATCACCCTAATACAGCTAAAGTCTGAAACATCGCAAAACTCACGTAACTACAATCTGAAACACCTCAAACTCACACAGCTACAGTCTGAAACAAATAAAACTCACACAGCTACGGTCTGAAACACCTCAAACTCACACAGCTATGGTCTAAAACACCTCAAACACATACAGCTACAGTCTGAAACATTTCAAACTCACACAGCTACGGACTGGAACACCGCAGACTCACACAGCTACTGTCTGAAACATCTCAACCTCATTCAGCTACAGTCTCAAACATCCAAAATTCTCACATCGACAGTCTGAAACACCTAAACCTAATAAAGCTAATGCCTGAAACACCTCAAACTTACATAGCTACGGTCTGAAACATCTCAACCTCATTCAGCTCCAGTCTCAAACATCTAAAATTCTCACATCTACAGTTTGAAACACCTCAACCAAATACAGGTACAGTCTGAAACACCTCAAACTCATATAGCTACAGTCTGAAACATCTAAAACTCACACAGCTACAGTCTGAAAAACCTCAAAATCATACAGCTACTGTCTGAAACATCTCAGACTCGCACTGCTACGGTCTGATACACTTCAGCCTTGTACAGCTACACTCTGAAACACCTCAAATTCACACAGCTACAGTCTGAAACACCTCAACCTAATACAGCTAATGTCTGAAACACCTCAAACTCACACAGCTACGGTCCGATACACCTCAAACTCACAAAACTACGGTCTGAAACATCTCAAACTCATACAGCTAATGTCTGAAACATCTCAACCTCACACAACTACCGTCTGAAACATCTCAAACTCATACAGATACGGTCTGAAACATCCCAAAGCCCCACAGCTACAGTCTGAAACACCTCAAACTCATATAGCTACAGTCTGAAACATCTAAAACTCATACAGCGACAGTCTGAAACTCCTCAAACTCGTACAGCTACAGTCTGAAACATCTAAAACTCACACAGATACAGTCTGAAAAACCTCAAAATCATACAGCTACTGTCTGAAACATCTCAGACACACACTGCTACGGTCTGATACACTTCAACCTCCTACAGCTACAGTCTGAAACACCTCAAATTCACACAGCTACAGTCTGAAACACCTCAACCTAATGCAGCAAATGTCAGAAACACCTCATACTCACACAGCTACGGTCTGATACACTTCAAACTCACACAACTGCGGTCTGAAACATCTCAAACTCATACAGCAACAGTCTGAAACATCTCAAACTCACACAGCTACAGTCTGAAACATCTCAAACCCATACAGATACGGTGTGAAACATCTCAAACACAAACAGGTACAGTCTGAAACATCTACAACTCACACAGCTATGGGCTGGAACAACACAGACTCACACAGCTACTGTCTGAAACATCTCAACCTCATACAGCTACAGGCTGAAACATCTAAAATTCTCACATCTACAGTCTGAAACACCTCAACCTAATACAGCTACAGTCTGAAACACCTCAAACTCACAAAGCTCCGGCCTGAAAAACATCAACCTAATACAGCAACAATCTGAAACACCTCAAACTCACACAGATACAGTCTGAAACACCTCAACCTAATGCAGCAAATGTCAGAAACACCTCATACTCACACAGCTACGGTCTGATACACTTCAAACTCACACAACTGCGGTCTGAAACATCTCAAACTCAGACAGCAACAGTCTGACACATCTCAAACTCACACAGCTACAGTCTGAAACATCTCAAACCCATACAGATACAGTCTGAAACACCTCAAACACATTCAGGTACAGTCTGAAACATCTACAACTCACACAGCTACAGTCTGAAAAAACTCAAAATCATACAGCTACAGTCTGAAACATCTCAAACTCATACAGATACGGTCTGAAACACCTCAAACTCACACAGCTATGGTCTGAAACACCTCAAATTCATACAGGTACAGTCTGAAACATCTCAAACTCACACAGCTACAAACTGAAATATCTCAAACTCACACAGCCAAGGTCTGGAACACCACAGACTCACACAGCTACAGTCTGAACCATCTCAACCTCACACAGCTACAGTCTGAAACATCTTAAACTCATACAGCTACTGTCTGAAACATCTCAAAATCATACAGCTACAGTCTGAAACTCATCACCCTAATACAGCTAAAGTCTGAAACATCTCAAACTCACACAGCTACAATCCGAAACACCTCAACCGCACACAGCTACTGTCTGAAACATCTCAAACCCATATAGCTATGGTCTGAAACACCTCAAACTCATACAGCTATGGTCTGAAACATCTCAAACTCATACAGTTATGGACTGAAACAACTCAAACTCACACTGCTACGGTCTGAAACATCTCAAACTCACACAGCTACAGTCTGAAACATCTCAAACTCACACAGGTACAGTCTGAAACAGCTCAAATTCACACAGCTACAGTTTGAAACATCACAAACTCACACAGCTACAGTCTGAAACATCTCAAACTCCCACAGCTACAGTCTGAAACACATCACCCTAATACAGCTAGAGACTGAAACATCTCAAACTTACATAGCTGTGGTCTGATACACTTCAACCTCATACAGCAACAGTCTGAAACATCGAAATCTGGCACAGCTACAGTCAGAAACACCTCAACCTAATACAGCTAGAGTCTGATACACCTCAAACTCACACAGCTGCATTCTGAAACATCTAAAACTCACACAGCTACAGTCTGAAAAACCGCAAAATCATACAGCTATTGTCTGAAACATCTCAGACTCACACTGCTACGGTCTGATACACTTCAACCTCCTACAGCTATAGTCTGAAACACCTCATATTCACACAGCTAAGGTCTGAAACATCTCAACCTCATACAGCTACAGTCTGAAGCACCTCAAACTCACACAGCTACTGTCTGAAACACATAAACCTAATACAGCAACAGTCTGAAACACCTCAAACTCACACAGCTACAGTGTAAAACATCTCAAACTCACACAGCTACGGTCTGGAACAACTCAAACACAGAGAGCTACAGTCTGAAACAGCCCAAATTCACACAGCTACTGTTTGAAACATCACAAACTCACACAGCTACAGTCTGAAACATCTCAAACCCGCACATCTAGAGTCTGAAACATCTCAACCTCATACAGCTACAGTCTGAAGCACCTCAAATTCACACAGCTACTGTCTGAAACACCTCAAACTCACACAGCTACAGTCTGAAACACCTCAAACCCATACAGCTACTGTCTGAAACATCTAAAACTCACACAACTACGGTCTGAAACACCTCAAACTCACACAGCTACAGTCTGAAAAAACTCAAAATCATACAGCTACCGTCTGAAATACCTCAAACTCACACAGCTACCGTCTGAAACACCTCAAACTCACACAGCTATCGTCTGATACACATCAAACTCACACAGCTACTGTCGGAAACATCTCAACCTCAAACAGCTACTGTCAGAAACACATCAACCAAATACAGCAACAGTCTGAAACACCTCAAACCCTCACACAGCTACTGTCAGAAACACATCAACCTAATACAGCAACAGTCTGAAACATCTAAAATTCTCACATCTACAGTCTGAAACACCTCAACCAAATACAGGTACAGTCTGAAACACCTCAAACTCATATAACTACAGTCTGAAACATTTAAAACTCACACGGCTACAGTCTGAAAAACCTCAAAATCATACAGCTACTGTCTGAAACATCTCAGACTCGCACTGCTATGGTCTGATACACTTCAGCCTCCTACAGCTACACTCTGAAACACCTCAAATTCACACAGCTACAGTCTGAAACACCTCAACCTAATACAGCTAATGTCTGAAACACCTCAAACTCACACAGCTACGGTCCGATACACCTCAACCTCACACAGCCACGGTCTGAAACACCTCAAACTCACACAGCTATGGTCTAATACACCTCAAACACATACAGGTACAGACTGAAACATCTCAAACTCACACAGCTACAGTCTGACACATCTCAAACTCACACAGCTACGGTCTGGAACATCTCAAACTCACGCAGCTACGGAGTGAAACATCTCAACCTCATACAGCTACAGTCTGAAACATCTAAAATTCTCACATCTTTAGTCTGAAAAACCTCAATCGAATACAGCTACAGTCTGAAACATCTCAAACTCACACAGCTACTGTCAGAAACACATCAACCTAATACAGCAACAGACTGAAAGACTTTAAACTCACGCAACTACGGTCTGAAAAATCTCAAACTCATACAGCTACAGTCTGAAACACCTCAACCTCACACAGCTACTGTCAGAAACACATCAACCTAATACAGCAACAGTCTGAAACATCTAAAATTCTCACATCTACAGTCTGAAACACCTCAACCAAATACAGGTACAGTCTGAAACACCTCAAACTCATATAACTACAGTCTGAATCATTTAAAACTCACACGGCTACAGTCTGAAAAACCTCAAAATCATACAGCTACTGTCTGAAACATCTCAGACTCGCACTACTACGGTCTGATACACTTCAGCCTCCTACAGCTACACTCTGAAACAACTCAAATTCACACAGCTACAGTCTGAAACACCTCAACCTAATACAGCTAATGTCTGAAACACCTCAACCTCACACAGCTACGGTCCGATACACCTCAACCTCACACAGCCACGGTCTAAAACACCTCAAACACATACAGGTACAGTTTGAAACATCTCAAAGTCATACAGCTACAGTCTGAAACATCTCATACTCACACAGCTATGGTCTGGAACACCACAGACTCACACAGCTATGGTCTGAAACATCGCAAACCCACACAGCTACGGTCTGGAACACCACAGACCACACAGCTACTGTCTGAAACATCTCAGACACGCACTGCTACGGTCTGATACACTTCAGCCTCCTACAGCTACAGTCTGAAACACCTCAAATTCACAAAGCTACAGTCTGAAACACCTCAACCGAATACAGCTAATGTCAGAAACACCTCAAACTCACACAGCTACGGTCTGATACACCTCAAACTCACAAAACTACGGTCTGAAACATCTCAAACTCATACAGCTACTGTCTGAAACATCTCAACCTCACAAAACTACCGTCTGAAACATCTCAAACTCATACAGCTATGGTCTGAAACATCTCAAACTCACACAGCTACAGTCTGAAACACCTCAACCTCACACAGCTACCATCTGAGACATCTCAACTCATACAGATACGGTCTGAAACCCATACAGATACGGTCTGAAACACCTCAAACTCACACAGCTATGGTCTGAAACATCGCAAACTCACGCAGCTACGGAGTGAAACATCTCAACCTCACACAGCTACGGTCTGAAACACCTCAAATTCACACAGCTATGGTCTAAAACACCTCAAACACATACAGGTACAGTTTGAAACATCTCAAACTCACAAAGCCACAGTCTGAAACATCTCAAACTCACACAGCTACGGTCTGGAACACCACAGACTCACACAGCTACTGTCTGAAACATCTCAACCTCATACAGCTACAGTCTGAAACATCTAAAATTCTCACATCTACAGTCTTAAACACCTCAACCTCATACAGCTTATGTCTGAAAGACCTCAAACTCACATAGCTACGGTCTGAAACATCTCAACCTCATACAGCTACAGTCTGAAACACCTCATACGCACAAAGCTACTGTCAGAAACACATCAACCTAATACAGCAACAGTCTGAAACATCTCAAACTCACACAGCTACTGTCTGAAACACATCAACCAAATACAGCAACAGTCTGAAACACCTCAAACACACACAGCTACGGTCTGAAACATTTCAAACTCATACAGCTACAGTCTGAAACACCTCAACCTCACACAGCTACTGTCTGAAACACATCAACCTAATACAGCAACAGCCTGAAACACCTCAAACTCACACAGCTACTGTCTGAAACATCGCAAACCCACACAGCTACGGTCTGGAACATCACAGACTCACACAGCTACAGTCTGAAACACCTCAACCTCACACAGCTACCATCTGAGACATCTCAACTCATACAGATACGGTCTGAAACCCATACAGATACGGTCTGAAACACCTCAAACTCACACAGCTACGGTCTGAAACATCGCAAACTCACGCAGCTACGGTGTGATACACCTCAAACACATACAGGTACAGTCTGAAACATCTACAACTCACACAGCTATGGGCAGGAACAACACAGACTCACACAGTTACTGTCTGAAACATCTCAACCTCATTCAGCTACAGGCTGAAATATCTAAAATTCTCACATCTACAGTCTGAAACACCTCAACCTAATACAGCTACAGTCTGAAACACCTCAAACCCACACAGCTACGGTCTGAAAAACATCAACCTAATACAGCTACAATCTGAAACACCTCAAACTCACACAGCTACGGTCTGAAACATCTCAAACTCATACAGCTACAGTCTGAAACACCGCAACCTCACACAGCTACTGTCTGAAACACATCAACCTAATACAGCAACAGCCTGAAACACCTCAAACTCTCACACAGCTACTGTCTGAAACATCGCAAACCCACACAGCTACGGTCTGGAAAACCACAGACTCACACAGCTACTGACTGAAACATCTCAACCTCATACAGCGACAGTCTGAAACTCCTCAGACTCATACAGCTACAGTCTGAAACATCTAAAACTCACACAGCGACAGTCTGAAAAACCTCAAAATCATACAGCTACTGTCTGAAACATCTCAGACACACACTGCTACGGTCTGATACGCTTCAACCACCTACAGCTACAGTCTGTAACACCTCAAATTCACACAGCTACAGTCTGAAACACCTCAATCTAATACAGCTAATGTCTGAAACACCTCAAACTCACACAGCTACGGTCCGATACACCTCAACCTCACACAGCCACGGTCTGAAACACCTCAAACTCACACAGCTATGGTCTAATACACCTCAAACACATACAGGTACAGACTGAAACATCTCAACTCATACAAATACGGTCTGAAACATCTCAAACCCATACAGATACGGTCTGAAACATCTCAAACTCACGCAGCTATGGAGTGAAACATCTCAACCTCGCACAGCTACTGTCTGAAACACCTCAAATTCACACAGCTATGGTCTAAAACACCTCAAACACATACAGGTACAGTCTGAAACATCTCAAACTCACAAAGCTACAGCCTGAAACATCTCAAACTCACACAGCTACGGTCTGGAACACCACAGACTCACACAGCTATGGTCTGAAACATCTCAACCTCATACAGCTACAGTCTGAAACATCTAAAATTCTCACATCTACAGTCTTAAACACCTCAACCTCATACAGCTTATGTCTGAAACACCTCAAACTCACATAGCTACAGTCTGACACATCTCAACCTCATACAGCTACAGTCCGAAACACCTCAAACTCACACAGCTACTGTCAGAAACACATCAACCAAATACAGCAACAGTCTGAAACACCTCACACTCACACAGCTACTGTCAGAAACACATCAACCAAATACAGCAACAGTCTGAAACACCTCACACTCACACAGCTACTGTCAGAAACACATCAACCTAATATAGCAACAGTCTGAAACATCTAAAATTCTCACATCTACAGTTTGAAACACCTCAACCAAATACAGGTACAGTCTGAAACACCTCAAACTCATATAGCTACAGTCTGAAACATCTAAAACTCACACAGCTACAGTCTGAAAAACCTCAAAATCATACAGCTACTGTCTGAAACATCTCAGACTCGCACTGCTACGGTCTGATACACTTCAACCTCCTACAGCTACAGTCTGAAACACCTCAAATTCACACAGCTACAGTCTGAAACACCTCAACCTAATACAGCTAATGTCTGAAACACCTCAAACTCACACAGCTACGGTCCGATACACCTCAAACTCACAAAACTACGGTCTGAAACATCTCAAACTCATACAGCTAATGTCTGAAACATCTCAACCTCACACAGCTACCGTCTGAAACATCTCAAACTCATACAGATACGGTCTGAAACATCCCAAAGCCCCACAGCTACAGTCTGAAACACATCACCCTAATACAGCTAAAGTCTGAAACATCGCAAAACTCACGTAACTACAATCTGAAACACCTCAAACTCACACAGCTACAGTCTGAAACAAATAAAACTCACACAGCTACGGTCTGAAACACCTCAAACTCACACAGCTATGGTCTAAAACACCTCAAACACATACAGTTACAGTCTGCAACATCTCAAACTCACACACCTACGGTCTGAAACATCGCAAACCCACACAGCTACGGTCTGGAAAACCACAGACTCACACAGCTACTGACTGAAACATCTCAATCTCATACAGCGACAGTCTGAAACTCCTCAAACTCATACAGCTACAGTCTGAAACATCTAAAACTCACACAGCGACAGTCTGAAAAACCTCAAAATCATACAGCAACTGTCTGAAACATCTCAGACACACACTGCTACGGTCTGATACACTTCAACCACCTACAGCTACAGTCTGTAACACCTCAAATTCACACAGCTACAGTCTGAAACACCTCAACCTAATACAGCTAATGTCTGAAACACCTCAAACTCACACAGCTACGGTCCGATACACCTCAACCTCACACAGCCACGGTCTGAAACACCTCAAACTCACACAGCTATGGTCTAATACACCTCAAACACATACAGGTACAGACTGAAACATCTCAACTCATACAGATACGGTCTGAAACATCTCAAAACCATACAGATACGGTCTGAAACATCTCAAACTCACGCAGCTATGGAGTGAAACATCTCAACCTCGCACAGCTACTGTCTGAAACACCTCAAATTCACACAGCTATGGTCTAAAACACCTCAAACACATACAGGTACAGTCTGAAACATCTCAAACTCACAAAGCTACAGCCTGAAACATCTCAAACTCACACAGCTATGGTCTGGAACACCACAGACTCACACAGCTACGGTCTGAAACATCTCAACCTCATTCAGCTACAGTCTGAAACATCTAAAATTCTCACATCTACAGTCTTAAACACCTCAACCTCATACAGCTTATGTCTGAAACACCTCAAACTCACATAGCTACGGTCTGACACATCTCAACCTCATACAGCTACAGTCTGAAACACCTCAAACTCAAACAGCTACTGTCAGAAACACATCAACCAAATACAGCAACAGTCTGAAACACCTCACACTCACACAGCTACTGTCAGAAACACATCAACCTAATATAGCAACAGTCTGAAACATCTAAAATTCTCACATCTACAGTTTGAAACACCTCAACCAAATACAGGTACAGTCTGAAACACCTCAAACTCATATAGCTACAGTCTGAAACATCTAAAACTCACACAGCTACAGTCTGAAAAACCTCAAAATCATACAGCTACTGTCTGAAACATCTCAGACTCGCACTGCTACGGTCTGATACACTTCAGCTTCCTACAGCTACACTCTGAAACACCTCAAATTCACACAGCTACAGTCTGAAACACCTCAACCTAATACAGCTAATGTCTGAAACACCTCAAACTCACACAGCTACGGTCCGATACACCTCAAACTCACAAAACTACGGTCTGAAACATCTCAAACTCATACAGCTAATGTCTGAAACATCTCAACCTCACACAGCTACCGTCTGAAACATCTCAAACGCATACAGATACGGTCTGAAACATCCCAAAGCCCCACAGCTACAGTCTGAAACACATCACCCTAATACAGCTAAAGTCTGAAACATCGCAAAACTCACGTAACTACAATCTGAAACACCTCAAACTCACACAGCTACAGTCTGAAACAAATAAAACTCACACAGCTACGGTCTGAAACAACTCAAACTCACACAGCTATGGTCTAAAACACCTCAAACACATACAGCTACTGTCTGAAACATCTCAACCTCATACAGCGACAGTCTGAAACTCCTCAAACTCACACAGCTACAGTCTGAAACATCTAAAACTCACACAGATACAGTCTGAAAAACCTCAAAATCATACAGCTACTGTCTGAAACATCTCAGACACACACTGCTACGGTCTGATACACCTCAATCTCCTACAGCTAATGTCTGAAACACCTCAAATTCACACAGCTACAGTCTGAAACACCTCAACCTAATGCAGCAAATGTCAGAAACACCTCATACTCACACAGCTACGGTCTGATACACTTCAAACTCACACAACTGCGGTCTGAAACATCTCAAACTCATACAGCAACAGTCTGAAACATCTCAAACCCATACAGATACGGTGTGAAACACCTCAAACACATACAGGTACAGTCTGAAACATCTACAACTCACACAGCTATGGGCTGGAACAACACAGTCTCACACAGCTACTGTCCGAAACATCTCAACCTCATACAGCTACAGGCTGAAACATCTAAAATTCTCACATCTACAGTCTGAAACACCTCAACCTAATACAGCTACAGTCTGAAACACCTCAAACTCACACAGCTACGGTCTGAAAAACATCAACCTAACACAGCAACAATCTGAAACACCTCAAACTCACACAGCTACGGTCTGAAACAACTCAAACTCATACAGCTACAGTCTGAAACACCGCAACCTCACACAGCTACTGTCTGAAACTCATCAACCTAATACAGCAACAGCCTGAAACACCTGAAACTCACACAGCTACAGTCTGAAACATCGCAAACCCACACAACTACAGTCTGAAACATCTCAAACCCATACAGATACGGTGTGAAACACCTCAAACACATACAGGTACAGTCTGAAACATCTACAACTCACACAGCTATGGGCTGGAACAATACAGACTCACACAGCTACTGCCTGAAACATCTCAACCTCATACAGCGACAGTCTGAAACTCCTCAAACTCATAAAGCTACCGTCTGAAACATCTAAAACTCACACAGCTACAGTCTGAAAAACCTCAAAATCATACAGCTACTGTCTGAAACATCTCAGACACACACTGCTACGGTCTAATACACTTCAAACGCCTACAGCTACAGTCTGAAACACCACAAACTCACACAACTGCGGTCTGAAACATCTCAAACTCATACAGCAACAGTCTGAAACATCTCAAACTCACACAGCTACAGTCTGAAACATCTCAAACCCATACAGATACGGTGTGAAACACCTCAAACACATACAGGTACAGTCTGAAACATCTACAACTCACACAGCTATGGGCTGGAACAACACAGACTCACACAGCTACTGTCTGAAACATCTCAACCTCATACAGCTACAGGCTGAAATATCTAAAATTCTCAAATCTCCAGTCTGAAACACCTCAACCTAATACAGCTACAGTCTGAAACACCTCAAACTCACACAGCTACGGTCTGAAAAACATCAACCTAACACAGCAACAATCTGAAACACCTCAAACTCACACAGCTACAGTCTGAAACATCTCAACCTAATGAAGCAAATGTCAGAAACACCTCATACTCACACAGCTACGGTCTGATACACTTCAAACTCACACAACTGCGGTCTGAAACATCTCAAACTCATACAGCAACAGTCTGAAACATCTCAAAATCACACAGCTACAGTCTGAAACATCTCAAACCCATACAGATACGGTGTGAAACACCTCAAACACATACAGGTACAGTCTGAAACATTTACAACTCACACAGCTATGGGCTGGAACAACACAGACTCACACAGCTACTGCCTGAAACATCTCAACCTCATACAGCTACATGCTGAAACATCTAAAATTCTCACATCTACAGTCTGACACAGCTCAACCTAATACAGCTACAGTCTGAAACACCTCAAACTCACATAGCTACTGTCAGAAACACATCAACCTAATACAGCAACAGTCTGAAACACCTCAAACTCACACACATACTGTCTGAAACATCACAAACGCATACAGCTACAGTCTGAAACACCTCAACTCACACAGCTACTGTCTGAATCACATCAACCCAATACAGCAACAGCCTGAAACACCTCAAACTCACACAGCTACAGTCTGAAAAACATTAACCTAATACAGCAACAATCTGAAACACCTCAAACTCACACAGCTACGGTCTGAAACATCTCAAACTCATACAGCTACAGTCTGAAACACCGCAACCTCACACAGCTACTGTCTGAAACTCATCAACCTAATACAGCAACAGCCTGAAACACCTGAAACTCACACAGCTACAGTCTGACACATCGCAAACCCACACAACAACAGTCTGAAACATCTCAAACCCATACAGATACGGTGTGAAACACCTCAAACACATACAGGTACGGTCTGAAACATCTACAACTCACACAGCTATGGGCTGGAACAATACAGACTCACACAGCTACTGTCTGAAACACCTCAAATTCACACAGCTATGGTCTAAAACACCTCAAACACATACAGGTACAGTTTGAAACATCTCAAACTCACAAAGCCACAGTCTGAAACATCTCAAACTCACACAGCTACGGTCTGGAACACCACAGACTCACACAGCTACTGTCTGAAACATCTCAACCTCATACAGCTACAGTCTGAAACATCTAAAATTCTCACATCTACAGTCTTAAACACCTCAACCTCATACAGCTTATGTCTGAAAGACCTCAAACTCACATAGCTACGGTCTGAAACATCTCAACCTCATACAGCTACAGTCTGAAACACCTCATACGCACAAAGCTACTGTCAGAAACACATCAACCGAAAACAGCAACAGTCTGAAACATCTCAAACTCACACAGCTACTGTCTGAAACACATCAACCAAATACAGCAACAGTCTGAAACACCTCAAACACACACAGCTATGGTCTGAAACATTTCAAACTCATACAGCTACAGTCTGAAACACCTCAACCTCACACAGCTACTGTCTGAAACACATCAACCTAATACAGCAACAGCCTGAAACACCTCAAACTCACACAGCTACTGTCTGAAACATCGCAAACCCACACAGCTACGGTCTGGAACATCACAGACTCACACAGCTACAGTCTGAAACACCTCAACCTCACACAGCTACCATCTGAGACATCTCAACTCATACAGATACGGTCTGAAACCCATACAGATACGGTCTGAAACACCTCAAACTCACACAGCTACGGTCTGAAACATCGCAAACTCACGCAGCTACGGTGTGATACACCTCAAACACATACAGGTACAGTCTGAAACATCTACAACTCACACAGCTATGGGCAGGAACAACACAGACTCACACAGTTACTGTCTGAAACATCTCAACCTCATTCAGCTACAGGCTGAAATATCTAAAATTCTCACATCTACAGTCTGAAACACCTCAACCTAATACAGCTACAGTCTGAAACACCTCAAACCCACACAGCTACGGTCTGAAAAACATCAACCTAATACAGCTACAATCTGAAACACCTCAAACTCACACAGCTACGGTCTGAAACATCTCAAACTCATACAGCTACAGTCTGAAACACCGCAACCTCACACAGCTACTGTCTGAAACACATCAACCTAATACAGCAACAGCCTGAAACACCTCAAACTCACAAGCTACGGTCTGAAACATCGCAAACCCACACAGCTACGGTCTGGAAAACCACAGACTCACACAGCTACTGACTGAAACATCTCAACCTCATACAGCGACAGTCTGAAACTCCTCAGACTCATACAGCTACAGTCTGAAACATCTAAAACTCACACAGCGACAGTCTGAAAAACCTCAAAATCATACAGCTACTGTCTGAAACATCTCAGACACACACTGCTACGGTCTGATACACTTCAACCACCTACAGCTACAGTCTGTAACACCTCAAATTCACACAGCTACAGTCTGAAACACCTCAATCTAATACAGCTAATGTCTGAAACACCTCAAACTCACACAGCTACGGTCCGATACACCTCAACCTCACACAGCCACGGTCTGAAACACCTCAAACTCACACAGCTATGGTCTAATACACCTCAAACACATACAGGTACAGACTGAAACATCTCAACTCATACAAATACGGTCTGAAACATCTCAAACCCATACAGATACGGTCTGAAACATCTCAAACTCACGCAGCTATGGAGTGAAACATCTCAACCTCGCACAGCTACTGTCTGAAACACCTCAAATTCACACAGCTATGGTCTAAAACACCTCAAACACATACAGGTACAGTCTGAAACATCTCAAACTCACAAAGCTACAGCCTGAAACATCTCAAACTCACACAGCTACGGTCTGGAACACCACAGACTCACACAGCTACGGTCTGAAACATCTCACCCTCATACAGCTACAGTCTGAAACATCTAAAATTCTCACATCTACAGTCTTAAACACCTCAACCTCATACAGCTTATGTCTGAAACACCTCAAACTCACATAGCTACAGTCTGACACATCTCAACCTCATACAGCTACAGTCCGAAACACCTCAAACTCACACAGCTACTGTCAGAAACACATCAACCAAATACAGCAACAGTCTGAAACACCTCACACTCACACAGCTACTGTCAGAAACACATCAACCAAATACAGCAACAGTCTGAAACACCTCACACTCACACAGCTACTGTCAGAAACACATCAACCTAATATAGCAACAGTCTGAAACATCTAAAATTCTCACATCTACAGTTTGAAACACCTCAACCAAATACAGGTACAGTCTGAAACACCTCAAACTCATATAGCTACAGTCTGAAACACCTAAAACTCACACAGCTACAGTCTGAAAAACCTCAAAATCATACAGCTACTGTCTGAAACATCTCAGACTCGCACTGCTACGGTCTGATACACTTCAACCTCCTACAGCTACAGTCTGAAACACCTCAAATTCACACAGCTACAGTCTGAAACACCTCAACCTAATACAGCTAATGTCTGAAACACCTCAAACTCACACAGCTACGGTCCGATACACCTCAAACTCACAAAACTACGGTCTGAAACATCTCAAACTCATACAGCTAATGTCTGAAACATCTCAACCTCACACAGCTACCGTCTGAAACATCTCAAACTCATACAGATACGGTCTGAAACATCCCAAAGCCCCACAGCTACAGTCTGAAACACATCACCCTAATACAGCTAAAGTCTGAAACATCGCAAAACTCACGTAACTACAATCTGAAACACCTCAAACTCACACAGCTACAGTCTGAAACAAATAAAACTCACACAGCTACGGTCTGAAACACCTCAAACTCACACAGCTATGGTCTAAAACACCTCAAAAACATACAGCTACAGTCTGCAACATCTCAAACGCACACACCTACGGTCTGAAACATCGCAAACCCACACAGCTACGGTCTGGAAAACCACAGACTCACACAGCTACTGACTGAAACATCTCAATCTCATACAGCGACAGTCTGAAACTCCTCAAACTCATACAGCTACAGTCTGAAACATCTAAAACTCACACAGCGACAGTCTGAAAAACCTCAAAATCATACAGCAACTGTCTGAAACATCTCAGACACACACTGCTACGGTCTGATACACTTCAACCACCTACAGCTACAGTCTGTAACACCTCAAATTCACACAGCTACAGTCTGAAACACCTCAACCTAATACAGCTAATGTCTGAAACACCTCAAACTCACACAGCTACGGTCCGATACACCTCAACCTCACACAGCCACGGTCTGAAACACCTCAAACTCACACAGCTATGGTCTAATACACCTCAAACACATACAGGTACAGACTGAAACATCTCAACTCATACAGATACGGTCTGAAACATCTCAAAACCATACAGATACGGTCTGAAACATCTCAAACTCACGCAGCTACGGAGTGAAACATCTCAACCTCGCACAGCTACTGTCTGAAACACCTCAAATTCACACAGCTATGGTCTAAAACACCTCAAACACATACAGGTACAGTCTGAAACATCTCAAACTCACAAAGCTACAGCCTGAAACATCTCAAACTCACACAGCTACAGTCTGAAACACATCACCCTAATACAGCTAAAGTCTGAAACATCGCAAAACTCACGTAACTACAATCTGAAACACCTCAAACTCACACAGCTACAGTCTGAAACAAATAAAACTCACACAGCTACGGTCTGAAACACCTCAAACTCACACAGCTATGGTCTAAAACACCTCAAACACATACAGCTACAGTCTGCAACATCTCAAACTCACACACCTACGGTCTGAAACATCGCAAACCCACACAGCTACGGTCTGGAAAACCACAGACTCACACAGCTACTGACTGAAACATCTCAATCTCATACAGCGACAGTCTGAAACTCCTCAAACTCATACAGCTACAGTCTGAAACATCTAAAACTCACACAGCGACAGTCTGAAAAACCTCAAAATCATACAGCAACTGTCTGAAACATCTCAGACACACACTGCTACGGTCTGATACACTTCAACCACCTACAGCTACAGTCTGTAACACCTCAAATTCACACAGCTACAGTCTGAAACACCTCAACCTAATACAGCTAATGTCTGAAACACCTCAAACTCACACAGCTACGGTCCGATACACCTCAACCTCACACAGCCACGGTCTGAAACACCTCAAACTCACACAGCTATGGTCTAATACACCTCAAACACATACAGGTACAGACTGAAACATCTCAACTCATACAGATACGGTCTGAAACATCTCAAAACCATACAGATACGGTCTGAAACATCTCAAACTCACGCAGCTACGGAGTGAAACATCTCAACCTCGCACAGCTACTGTCTGAAACACCTCAAATTCACACAGCTATGGTCTAAAACACCTCAAACACATACAGGTACAGTCTGAAACATCTCAAACTCACAAAGCTACAGCCTGAAACATCTCAAACTCACACAGCTATGGTCTGGAACACCACAGACTCACACAGCTACGGTCTGAAACATCTCAACCTCATTCAGCTAGAGTCTGAAACATCCAAAATTCTCACATCTACAGTCTTAAACACCTCAACCTCATACAGCTTATGTCTGAAACACCTCAAACTCACATAGCTACGGTCTGACACATCTCAACCTCATACAGCTACAGTCTGAAACACCTCAAACTCAAACAGCTACTGTCAGAAACACATCAACCAAATACAGCAACAGTCTGAAACACCTCACACTCACACAGCTACTGTCAGAAACACATCAACCTAATATAGCAACAGTCTGAAACATCTAAAATTCTCACATCTACAGTTTGAAACACCTCAACCAAATACAGGTACAGTCTGAAACACCTCAAACTCATATAGCTACAGTCTGAAACATCTAAAACTCACACAGCTACAGTCTGAAAAACCTCAAAATCATACAGCTACTGTCTGAAACATCTCAGACTCGCACTGCTACGGTCTGATACACTTCAGCCTCCTACAGCTACACTCTGAAACACCTCAAATTCACACAGCTACAGTCTGAAACACCTCAACTTAATACAGCTAATGTCTGAAACACCTCAAACTCACACAGCTACGGTCCGATACACCTCAAACTCACAAAACTACGGTCTGAAACATCTCAAACTCATACAGCTAATGTCTGAAACATCTCAACCTCACACAGCTACCGTCTGAAACATCTCAAACTCATACAGATACGGTCTGAAACATCACAAAGCCCCACAGCTACAGTCTGAAACACATCACCCTAATACAGCTAAAGTCTGAAACATCGCAAAACTCACGTAACTACAATCTGAAACACCTCAAACTCACACAGCTACAGTCTGAAACAAATAAAACTCACACAGCTACGGTCTGAAACACCTCAAACTCACACAGCTATGGTCTAAAACACCTCAAACACATACAGCTACAGTCTTAAACATCTCAAACTCACACAGCTACGGACTGGAACACTGCAGACTCACACAGCTACTGTCTGAAACATATCAAACTCATTCAGCTACAGTCTCAAACATCCAAAATTCTCACATCGAAAGTCTGAAACACCTAAACCTAATAAAGCTAATGCCTGAAACACCTCAAACGTACATAGCTACGGTCTGAAACATCTCAACCTCATTCAGCTCCAGTCTCAAACATCTAAAATTCTCACATCTACAGTTTGAAACACCTCAACCAAATACAGGTACAGTCTGAAACACCTCAAACTCATATAGCTACAGTCTGAAACATCTAAAACCCACACAGCTACAGTCTGAAAAACCTCAAAATCATACAGCTACTGTCTGAAACATCTCAGACTCGCACTGCTACGGTCTGATACACTTCAGCTTCCTACAGCTACACTCTGAAACACCTCAAATTCACACAGCTACAGTCTGAAACACCTCAACCTAATACAGCTAATGTCTGAAACACCTCAAACTCACACAGCTACGGTCCGATACACCTCAAACTCACAAAACTACGGTCTGAAACATCTCAAACTCATACAGCTAATGTCTGAAACATCTCAACCTCACACAGCTACCGTCTGAAACATCTCAAACGCATACAGATACGGTCTGAAACATCCCAAAGCCCCACAGCTACAGTCTGAAACACATCACCCTAATACAGCTAAAGTCTGAAACATCGCAAAACTCACGTAACTACAATCTGAAACACCTCAAACTCACACAGCTACAGTCTGAAACAAATAAAACTCACACAGCTACGGTCTGAAACAACTCAAACTCACACAGCTATGGTCTAAAACACCTCAAACACATACAGCTACTGTCTGAAACATCTCAACCTCATACAGCGACAGTCTGAAACTCCTCAAACTCATACAGCTACAGTCTGAAACATCTAAAACTCACACAGATACAGTCTGAAAAACCTCAAAATCATACAGCTACTGTCTGAAACATCTCAGACACACACTGCTACGGTCTGATACACTTCAATCTCCTACAGCTACAGTCTGAAACACCTCAAATTCACACAGCTACAGTCTGAAACACCTCAACCTAATGCAGCAAATGTCAGAAACAACTCATACTCACACAGCTACGGTCTGATACACTTCAAACTCCCACAACTGCGGTCTGAAACATCTCAAACTCATACAGCAACAGTCTGAAACATCTCAAACCCATACAGATACGGTGTGAAACACCTCAAACACATACAGGTACAGTCTGAAACATCTACAACTCACACAGCTATGGGCTGGAACAACACAGTCTCACACAGCTACTGTCCGAAACATCTCAACCTCATACAGCTACAGGCTGAAACATCTAAAATTCTCACATCTACAGTCTGAAACACCTCAACCTAATACAGCTACAGTCTGAAACACCTCAAACTCACACAGCTACGGTCTGAAAAACATCAACCTAACACAGCAACAATCTGAAACACCTCAAACTCACACAGCTACGGTCTGAAACATCTCAAACTCATACAGCTACAGTCTGAAACACCGCAACCTCACACAGCTACTGTCTGAAACTCATCAACCTAATACAGCAACAGCCTGAAACACCTGAAACTCACACAGCTACAGTCTGAAACATCGCAAACCCACACAACTACAGTCTGAAACATCTCAAACCCATACAGATACGGTGTGAAACACCTCAAACACATACAGGTACAGTCTGAAACATCTACAACTCACACAGCTATGGGCTGGAACAATACAGACTCACACAGCTACTGCCTGAAACATCTCAACCTCATACAGCGACAGTCTGAAACTCCTCAAACTCATAAAGCTACCGTCTGAAACATCTAAAACTCACACAGCTACAGTCTGAAAAACCTCAAAATCATACAGCTACTGTCTGAAACATCTCAGACACACACTGCTACGGTCTAATACACTTCAAACGTCTACAGCTACAGTCTGAAACACCACAAACTCACACAACTGCGGTCTGAAACATCTCAAACTCATACAGCAACAGTCTGAAACATCTCAAACTCACACAGCTACAGTCTGAAACATCTCAAACCCATACAGATACGGTGTGAAACACCTCAAACACATACAGGTACAGTCTGAAACATCTACAACTCACACAGCTATGGGCTGGAACAACACAGACTCACACAGCTACTGTCTGAAACATCTCAACCTCATACAGCTACAGGCTGAAATATCTAAAATTCTCAAATCTCCAGTCTGAAACACCTCAACCTAATACAGCTACAGTCTGAAACACCTCAAACTCACACAGCTACGGTCTGAAAAACATCAACCTAACACAGCAACAATCTGAAACACCTCAAACTCACACAGCTACAGTCTGAAACATCTCAACCTAATGAAGCAAATGTCAGAAACACCTCATACTCACACAGCTACGGTCTGATACACTTCAAACTCACACAACTGCGGTCTGAAACATCTCAAACTCATACAGCAACAGTCTGAAACATCTCAAAATCACACAGCTACAGTCTGAAACATCTCAAACCCATACAGATACGGTGTGAAACACCTCAAACACATACAGGTACAGTCTGAAACATTTACAACTCACACAGCTATGGGCTGGAACAACACAGACTCACACAGCTACTGTCTGAAACATCTCAACCTCATACAGCTACATGCTGAAACATCTAAAATTCTCACATCTACAGTCTGACACAGCTCAACCTAATACAGCTACAGTCTGAAACACCTCAAACTCACATAGCTACTGTCAGAAACACATCAACCTAATACAGCAACAGTCTGAAACACCTCAAACTCACACACATACTGTCTGAAACATCACAAACGCATACAGCTACAGTCTGAAACACCTCAACTCACACAGCTACTGTCTGAATCACGTCAACCCAATACAGCAACAGCCTGAAACACCTCAAACTCACACAGCTACAGTCTGAAAAACATTAACCTAATACAGCAACAATCTGAAACACCTCAAACTCACACAGCTACGGTCTGAAACATCTCAAACTCATACAGCTACAGTCTGAAACACCGCAACCTCACACAGCTACTGTCTGAAACTCATCAACCTAATACAGCAACAGCCTGAAACACCTGAAACTCACACAGCTACAGTCTGAAACATCGCAAACCCACACAACTACAGTCTGAAACATCTCAAACCCATACAGATACGGTGTGAAACACCTCAAACACATACAGGTACGGTCTGAAACATCTACAACTCACACAGCTATGGGCTGGAACAATACAGACTCACACAGCTACTGCCTGAAACATCTCAACCTCATACAGCGACAGTCTGAAACTCCTCAAACTCATAAAGCTACCGTCTGAAACATCTAAAACGCACACAGCTACAGTCTGAAAAACCTCAAAATCATACAGCTACTGTCTGAAACATCTCAGGCACACACTGCTACGGTCTAATACACTTCAACCGCCTACAGCTACAGTCTGAAACACCTCAAATTCACACAGCTACAGTCTGAAACACCTCAACCTAATTCAGCAAATGTCAGAAACACCTCATACTCACACAGCTACGGTCTGATACACCTCAAACGCACACAACTGCGGTCTGAAACATCTCAAACTCATACAGCAACAGTCTGAAACATCTCAAACTCACACAGTTACAGTCTGAAACATCTCAAACCCATACAGATACGGTGTGAAACACCTCAAACACATACAGGTACAGTCTGAAACATCTACAACTCACACAGCTATGGGCTGGAACAACACAGACTCACACAGCTACTGTCTGAAACATCTCAACCTCATACAGCTACAGGCTGAAACACCTCAAACTCACACAGCTACGGTCTGAAAAACATCAACCTAATACAGCAACAATCTGAAACACCTCAAACTCACACAGCTACGGTCTGAAACATCTCAAACTCATACAGCTACAGTCTGAAACACCGCAACCTCACACAGCTACTGTCTGAAACTCATCAACCTAATACAGCAACAGCCTGAAACACCTCAAACTCACAAGCTACAGTCTGAAACATCGCAAACCCACACAGCTACGGTCTGGAATACCACAGACTCACACAGCTACTGACTGAAACATCTCAACCTTATACAGCGACAGTCTGAAACTCCTCAAACTCATACAGCTACAGTCTGAAACATCTAAAACTCACACAGCTACAGTCTGAAAAACCTCAAAACCATACAGCTACTGTCTGAAACATCTCAGACACACACTGCTACGGTCTGATACACTTCAACCACTTACAGCTACAGTCTGAAACACCTCAAATTCACACAGCTACAGTCTGAAACACCTCAACCTAATGCAGCAAATGTCAGAAACACCTCATACTCACACAGCTACAGTCTGACACATCTCAAACTCACACAGCTGCGGTCTGGAACACCACAAACTCACACAGCTAATGTCTGAAACATCTCAACCTCATACAGCTACAGTCTGAATCATCTAACATTCTCACATCTTCAGTCTGAAAAACCTCAATCGAATACAGCTACAGGCTGAAACATCTCAAACTCACACAGCTACTGTCAGAAACACATCAACCTAATACAGCAACAGACTGAAACACCTTAAACTCACACAATATGGTCTGAAACACCACAAACCCACACAGCTAATGTCTGAAACATCTCAAACTCATACAGATACGGTCTGAAACATCACAAACGCACACAGCTATGGTCTGAAACATCTCAAACTCACACAGTTACAGTCTGAAACACCTCAACCTCACACAACTACCACCTGAAACATTTCAAACTCACACAGATACGGTCTGAAACATCTCAAACTCACACAGCTACGGACTGAAACATCCCAACCTCACACAGCTACAGTCTGAAACATCACAAACTCATACAGATACGGTCTGAAACACCTCAAACTCACACAGCTATTGTCTGAAACATCTCAAACTCACGCAGGTACGGAGTGAAACATTTCAACCTCACACAGCTACGGTCTGAAACACCTCAAATTCACACAGCTATGGTCTAAAACACCTCAAACACATACAGGGACAGTCTGAAACATCTCAAACTCACACAACTACAGTCTGAAACATCTCAAACTCACACAGCTATGGTCTGGAACACCACAGACTCACACAGCTACTGTCTGAAACATCTCAACCTCATACAGCTACAGTCTGAAACATCTAAAATTCTCACATCTACAGTCTGAAACATCTCAACCTAATACAGCTTATGTCTGAAACACCTCAAACTCACATAGCTACGGTCTGACACATCTCAACCTCATACAGCTACAGTCTGAAACACCTCAAACTCACACAGCTACTGTCAGAAACACATCAACCAAATACAGCAACAGTCTGAAACACCTCAAACTCACACAGCTACTGTCAGAAACACATCAACCTAATACAGCAACAGTCTGAAACATCTAAAATTCTCACATCTACAGTCTGAAACACCTCAACCAAATACAGGTACAGTCTGAAACACCCCAAACTCATATAGATACAGTCTGACACATCTAAAACTCACACAGCTACAGTCTGAAAAACCTCAAAACCATACAGCTACTGTCTGAAACATCTCAGACTCGCACTGCAACGATCTGATACACTTCAGCCTCCTACAGCTACAGTCTGAAACACCTCAAATTCACACAGCTACAGTCTGAAACACCTCAACCTAATACAGCTAATGTCTGAAACACCTCAAACTCACACAGCTACGGTCCGATACACCTCAAACTCACAAAACTACGGTCTGAAACATCTCAAACTCACACAGCTACCGTCTGAAACATCACAAACTCATACAGATACGGTCTGAAACATCCCAAACCCCCACAGCTACAGTCTGAAACACATCACCCTAATACAGCTAAAGTCTGAAACATCGCAAAACTCACGTAACTACAATCTGAAAAACCTCAAACTCACACAGCTACAGTCTGAAACAAATAAAACTCACACAGCTACGGTCTGAAACACCTCAAACTCACACAGCTATGGTCTAAAACACCTCCAACTCACATAGCTACAGTCTGTAACATTTCAAACTCATACAGCTACAGACTGAAACACCTCAACCTCACACAGCTGCGGAATAAAACACATCAACCTAGTACAGCAACAGTCTGAAACACCTCAAACCCGCACAGCTACGGTCTGAAACATCGCAAACCCACACAGCTATGGTCTGGAACACCAAGCCTCACACAACTACTGTCTGAAACATCTCAACCTCATACAGCGACAGTCTGAAACAACTAAAATTCTCACATCTACAGTCTGAAACACCTCAACATAATACAGCTACAGTCCGAAACACCTCTAACTCATACAGCTACTGTCTGAAACATCTCAGACTCGCACTGATACGGTCTGATACACTTCAACCTCCTACAGCTACAGTCTGAAACACCACAAATACACACAGCTATAGTCTGAAACATCTCAAGCTAATACAGCTAATGACTGAAACACCTCAAACTCACACAGCTACGGTCTGAAACACCTCAAACTCACACAGCTATGGTCTGATACACCTCAAACTCACACAGCTATGGTCTGATACACCTCAAACTCACACAGCTACGGTCTGGAACACCACAGACTCACACAGCTCCTGTCTGAAACATCACAACCTCATACAGCTACAGTCTGAAACATCTAAAATTCTCACATCTGCAGTCGAAAACACCTCAACCTAATACAGCTTATGTCTGAAACACGACAAACTCACATAGCTTCGATCTGAAACATCTCAACCTAATAAAGCTACAGTCTGAAACACCTCAAACTCACATAGCTGCTGTCAGAAACACATCAACCTAATACAGCAACAGTCTGAAACACCTCAAACACACACACATATTGTCTGAAACACATCAACCTAATACAGCAACGGTCTGAAACACCTCAAACACACACACATATTGTCTGAAACACATCAACCTAATACAGCTACAGTCTGACACACCTCAACTCACACAGCTACAGTCTGAAACACATCAACCTAATACAGCAACAGCCTGAAACACCTCAAACTCACACAGCTACAGTCTGAAACATCGCAAACCCACACAGCTACGGTCTGGAACACCACAGACTCACAAAGCTACTGCCTGAAACATCTCAACCTCATACAGCGACAGTCTGAAACTCCTCAAACTCATAAAGCTACCGTCTGAAACATCTAAAACGCACACAGCTACAGTCTGAAAAACCTCAAAATCATACAGCTACTGTCTGAAACATCTCAGGCACACACTGCTACGGTCTAATACACTTCAACCGCCTACAGCTACAGTCTGAAACACCTCAAATTCACACAGCTACAGTCTGAAACACCTCAACCTAATGCAGCAAATGTCAGAAACACCTCATACTCACACAGCTACGGTCTGATACACCTCAAACGCACACAACTGCGGTCTGAAACATCTCAAACTCATACAGCAACAGTCTGAAACATCTCAAACTCACACAGTTACAGTCTGAAACATCTCAAACCCATACAGATACGGTGTGAAACACCTCAAACACATACAGGTACAGTCTGAAACATCTACAACTCACACAGCTATGGGCTGGAACAACACAGACTCACACAGCTACTGTCTGAAACATCTCAACCTCATACAGCTACAGGCTGAAACACCTCAAACTCACACAGCTACGGTCTGAAAAACATCAACCTAATACAGCAACAATCTGAAACACCTCAAACTCACACAGCTACGGTCTGAAACATCTCAAACTCATACAGCTACAGTCTGAAACACCGCAACCTCACACAGCTACTGTCTGAAACTCATCAACCTAATACAGCAACAGCCTGAAACACCTCAAACTCACAAGCTACAGTCTGAAACATCGCAAACCCACACAGCTACGGTCTGGAATACCACAGACTCACACAGCTACTGACTGAAACATCTCAACCTTATACAGCGACAGTCTGAAACTCCTCAAACTCATACAGCTACAGTCTGAAACATCTAAAACTCACACAGCTACAGTCTGAAAAACCTCAAAACCATACAGCTACTGTCTGAAACATCTCAGACACACACTGCTACGGTCTGATACACTTCAACCACTTACAGCTACAGTCTGAAACACCTCAAATTCACACAGCTACAGTCTGAAACACCTCAACCTAATGCAGCAAATGTCAGAAACACCTCATACTCACACAGCTACAGTCTGACACATCTCAAACTCACACAGCTGCGGTCTGGAACACCACAAACTCACACAGCTAATGTCTGAAACATCTCAACCTCATACAGCTACAGTCTGAATCATCTAACATTCTCACATCTTCAGTCTGAAAAACCTCAATCGAATACAGCTACAGGCTGAAACATCTCAAACTCACACAGCTACTGTCAGAAACACATCAACCTAATACAGCAACAGACTGAAACACCTTAAACTCACACAATATGGTCTGAAACACCACAAACCCACACAGCTAATGTCTGAAACATCTCAAACTCATACAGATACGGTCTGAAACATCACAAACGCACACAGCTATGGTCTGAAACATCTCAAACTCACACAGTTACAGTCTGAAACACCTCAACCTCACACAACTACCACCTGAAACATTTCAAACTCACACAGATACGGTCTGAAACATCTCAAACTCACACAGCTACGGACTGAAACATCCCAACCTCACACAGCTACAGTCTGAAACATCACAAACTCATACAGATACGGTCTGAAACACCTCAAACTCACACAGCTATTGTCTGAAACATCTCAAACTCACGCAGGTACGGAGTGAAACATTTCAACCTCACACAGCTACGGTCTGAAACACCTCAAATTCACACAGCTATGGTCTAAAACACCTCAAACACATACAGGGACAGTCTGAAACATCTCAAACTCACACAACTACAGTCTGAAACATCTCAAACTCACACAGCTATGGTCTGGAACACCACAGACTCACACAGCTACTGTCTGAAACATCTCAACCTCATACAGCTACAGTCTGAAACATCTAAAATTCTCACATCTACAGTCTGAAACATCTCAACCTAATACAGCTTATGTCTGAAACACCTCAAACTCACATAGCTACGGCCTGACACAACTCAACCTCATACAGCTACAGTCTGAAACACCTCAAACTCACACAGCTACTGTCAGAAACACATCAACCTAATACAGCAACAGTCTGAAACATCTAAAATTCTCACATCTACAGTCTGAAACACCTCAACCAAATACAGGTACAGTCTGAAACACCCCAAACTCATATAGATACAGTCTGAAACATCTAAAACTCACACAGCTACAGTCTGAAAAACCTCAAAACCATACAGCTACTGTCTGAAACATCTCAGACTCGCACTGCAACGATCTGATACACTTCAGCCTCCTACAGCTACAGTCTGAAACACCTCAAATTCACACAGCTACAGTCTGAAACACCTCAACCTAATACAGCTAATGTCTGAAACACCTCAAACTCACACAGCTACGGTCCGATACACCTCAAACTCACAAAACTACGGTCTGAAACATCTCAAACTCACACAGCTACCGTCTGAAACATCACAAACTCATACAGATACGGTCTGAAACATCCCAAACCCCCACAGCTACAGTCTGAAACACATCACCCTAATACAGCTAAAGTCTGAAACATCGCAAAACTCACGTAACTACAATCTGAAAAACCTCAAACTCACACAGCTACAGTCTGAAACAAATAAAACTCACACAGCTACGGTCTGAAACACCTCAAACTCACACAGCTATGGTCTAAAACACCTCCAACTCACATAGCTACAGTCTGTAACATTTCAAACTCATACAGCTACAGACTGAAACACCTCAACCTCACACAGCTGCGGAATAAAACACATCAACCTAGTACAGCAACAGTCTGAAACACCTCAAACCCGCACAGCTACGGTCTGAAACATCGCAAACCCACACAGCTATGGTCTGGAACACCAAGCCTCACACAACTACTGTCTGAAACATCTCAACCTCATACAGCGACAGTCTGAAACAACTAAAATTCTCACATCTACAGTCTGAAACACCTCAACATAATACAGCTACAGTCCGAAACACCTCTAACTCATACAGCTACTGTCTGAAACATCTCAGACTCGCACTGATACGGTCTGATACACTTCAACCTCCTACAGCTACAGTCTGAAACACCACAAATACACACAGCTATAGTCTGAAACATCTCAAGCTAATACAGCTAATGACTGAAACACCTCAAACTCACACAGCTACGGTCTGAAACACCTCAAACTCACACAGCTACGGTCTGATACACCTCAAACTCACACAGCTACGGTCTGGAACACCACAGACTCACACAGCTCCTGTCTGAAACATCTCAACCTCATACAGCTACAGTCTGAAACATCTAAAATTCTCACATCTACAGTCTTAAACACCTCAACCAAATACAGCTTATGTCTGAAACACCTCAAACTCACATAGCTACGGTCTGAAACGCCTCAAATTCACACAGCTATGGTCGAAAACACCTCAAACACATACAGGGACAGTCTGAAACATCTCAAACTCACACAGCTACGGTCTGATACACCTCAAACTCACACAACTGCAGTCTGAAACATCTCAAACTCACACAGCTACAGTCTGAAACATCTCAAACCCATACAGATACGGTGTGAAACACCTCAAACACATACAGGTACAGTCTGAAACATCTACAACTCACACAGCTATGGGCTGGAACAACACAGACTCACACAGCTACTGCCTGAAACATCTCAACCTCATACAGCGACAGTCTGAAACTCCTCAAACTCATAAAGCTACCGTCTGAAACACTTCAAACTCACACAGCTGCAGTCTGAAAAACCTCAAAATCATACAGCTACTGTCTGAAACATCTCAGACACACACTGCTACGGTCTGATACACTTCAACCGCCTACAGCTACAGTCTGAAACACCTCAAATTCACACAGCTACAGTCTGAAACACCTCAACCTAATGCAGCAAATGTCAGAAACACCTCATACTCACACAGCTACGGTCTGATACACCTCAAACTCACACAACTGCGGTCTGAAACATCTCGAACTCATACAGCAACAGTCTGAAACATCTCAAATTCACACAGCTACAGTCTGAAACATCTCAAACCCATACAGATACGGTGTGAAACACCTCAAACACATACAGGTACAGTCTGAAACATCTACAACTCACACAGCTATGGGCTGGAACAACACAGACTCACACAGCTACTGTCTGAAACATCTCAACCTCATACAGCTACAGCCTGAAATATCTAAAATTCTCACATCTACAGTCTGAAACACCTCAACCTAATACAGCTACAGTCTGAAACACCTCAAACTCACACAGCTACGGTCTGAAAAACATCAACCTAATACAGCAACAATCTGAAACACCTCAAACTCACACAGCTACGGTCTGAAAAACATCAACCTAATACAGCTACAATCTGAAACACCTCAAACTCACACAGCTACGGTCTGAAACATCTCAAACACATACAGCTACAGTCTGAAACACCGCAACCTCACACAGCTACTGTCTGAAACTCATCAACCTAAAACAGCAACAGCCTGAAACACCTCAAACTCACAAGCTACGGTCTGAAACATCGCAAACCCACACAGCTACGGTCTGGAACACCACAGAATCACACAGCTACTGACTGAAACATCTCAACCTCATACAGCGACAGTCTGAAACATCACAAACTCACACAGCTATGGTCTGAAACATCTCAAACTCACACAGTTACAGTCTGAAACACCTCAACCTCACACAGCTACCACCTGAAACATTTCAAACTCATACAGATACGGTCTGAAACATCTCAAACTCACGCAGCTACGGAGTGAAACATTTCAACCTCACACAGCTACGGTCTGAAACACCTCAAATTCACACAGCTATGGTCTAAAACACCTCAAACACATACAGGGACAGTCTGAAACATCTCAAACTCACACAACTACAGTCTGAAACATCTCAAACTCACACAGCTATGGTCTGGAACACCACAGACTCACACAGCTACTGTCTGAAACATCTCAACCTCATACAGCTACAGTCTGAAACATCTAAAATTCTCACATCTACAGTCTGAAACACCTCAACCTAATACAGCTTATGTCTGAAACACCTCAAACTCACATAGCTACGGCCTGACACAACTCAACCTCATACAGCTACAGTCTGAAACACCTCAAACTCACACAGCTACTGTCAGAAACACATCAACCAAATACAGCAACAGTCTGAAACACCTCAAACTCACATAGCTACGGCCTGACACAACTCAACCTCATACAGCTACAGTCTGAAACACCTCAAACTCACACAGCTACTGTCAGAAACACATCAACCTAATACAGCAACAGTCTGAAACATCTAAAATTCTCACATCTACAGTCTGAAACTCCACAACCAAATACAGGTACAGTCTGAAACACCTCAAACTCATATAGATACAGTCTGAAACATCTAAAACTCACACAGCCACAGTCTGAAAAACCTCAAAATCATACAGCTACTGTCTGAAACATCTCAGACTCGCAATGATAGGATCTGATACACTTCAGCCTCCTACAGCTACACTCTGAAACACCTCAAATTCACACAGCTACAGTCTGAAACACCTCAACCTAATACAGCTAATGTCTGAAACACCTCATACTCACACAGCTACGGTCCGATACAACTCAAACTCACAAAACTACGGTCTGAAACATCTCAAACTCACACAGCTACAGTCTGAAACAAATAAAACTCACACAGCTACGGTCTGAAACACCTCAAACTCACACAGTTATGCTCTAAAACACCTCAAACACACACAGCTACGGTCTGTAACATTTCAAACTCACACAGCTACAGACTGAAACACCTCAACCTCACACAGCTGCGGAATAAAACACATCAACCTAGTACAGCAACAGTCTGAAACACCTCAAACTCGCACAGCTACGGTCTGAAACATCGCAAACCCACACAGCTATGGTCTGGAACACCAAGCCTCACACAACTACTGTCTGAAACATCTCAACCTCATACAGCGACAGTCTGAAACAACTAAAATTCTCACATCTACAGTCTGAAACACCTCAACATAATACAGCTACAGTCCGAAACACCTCGAACTCAAACAGCTACTGTCTGAAACATCTCAGACTCGCACTGATACGGTCTGATACACTTCAACCTCCTACAGCTACAGTCTGAAACACCACAAATACACACAGCTATAGTCTGAAACATCTCAAGCTAATACAGCTAATGACTGAAATACCTCAAACTCACACAGCTACGGTCTGAAACACCTCAAACTCACACAGCTACGGTCTGATACACCTCAAACTCACACAGCTACGGTCTGGAACACCACAGGCTCACACAGCTCCTGTCTGAAACATCTCAACCTCATACAGCTACAGTCTGAAACATCTAAAATTCTCACATCTACAGTCTTAAACACCTCAACCAAATACAGCTTATGTCTGAAACACCTCAAACTCACATAGCTACGGTCTGAAACGCCTCAAATTCACACAGCTATGGTCGAAAACACCTCAAACACATACAGGGACAGTCTGAAACATCTCAAACTCACACAGCTACGGTCTGATACACCTCAAACTCACACAACTGCAGTCTGAAACATCTCAAACTCACACAGCTACAGTCTGAAACATCTCAAACCCATACAGATACGGTGTGAAACACCTCAAACACATACAGGTACAGTCTGAAACATCTACAACTCACACAGCTATGGGCTGGAACAACACAGACTCACACAGCTACTGCCTGAAACATCTCAACCTCATACAGCGACAGTCTGAAACTCCTCAAACTCATAAAGCTACCGTCTGAAACACTTCAAACTCACACAGCTGCAGTCTGAAAAACCTCAAAATCATACAGCTACTGTCTGAAACATCTCAGACACACACTGCTACGGTCTGATACACTTCAACCGCCTACAGCTACAGTCTGAAACACCTCAAATTCACACAGCTACAGTCTGAAACACCTCAACCTAATGCAGCAAATGTCAGAAACACCTCATACTCACACAGCTACGGTCTGATACACCTCAAACTCACACAACTGCGGTCTGAAACATCTCGAACTCATACAGCAACAGTCTGAAACATCTCAAATTCACACAGCTACAGTCTGAAACATCTCAAACCCATACAGATACGGTGTGAAACACCTCAAACACATACAGGTACAGTCTGAAACATCTACAACTCACACAGCTATGGGCTGGAACAACACAGACTCACACAGCTACTGTCTGAAACATCTCAACCTCATACAGCTACAGCCTGAAATATCTAAAATTCTCACATCTACAGTCTGAAACACCTCAACCTAATACAGCTACAGTCTGAAACACCTCAAACTCACACAGCTACGGTCTGAAAAACATCAACCTAATACAGCAACAATCTGAAACACCTCAAACTCACACAGCTACGGTCTGAAAAACATCAACCTAATACAGCTACAATCTGAAACACCTCAAACTCACACAGCTACGGTCTGAAACATCTCAAACACATACAGCTACAGTCTGAAACACCGCAACCTCACACAGCTACTGTCTGAAACTCATCAACCTAAAACAGCAACAGCCTGAAACACCTCAAACTCACAAGCTACGGTCTGAAACATCGCAAACCCACACAGCTACGGTCTGGAACACCACAGAATCACACAGCTACTGACTGAAACATCTCAACCTCATACAGCGACAGTCTGAAACATCACAAACTCACACAGCTATGGTCTGAAACATCTCAAACTCACACAGTTACAGTCTGAAACACCTCAACCTCACACAGCTACCACCTGAAACATTTCAAACTCATACAGATACGGTCTGAAACATCTCAAACTCACGCAGCTACGGAGTGAAACATTTCAACCTCACACAGCTACGGTCTGAAACACCTCAAATTCACACAGCTATGGTCTAAAACACCTCAAACACATACAGGGACAGTCTGA
This sequence comes from Chiloscyllium plagiosum, assembly GCF_037043375.1. Taxonomy (NCBI): domain Eukaryota; kingdom Metazoa; phylum Chordata; class Chondrichthyes; order Orectolobiformes; family Hemiscylliidae; genus Chiloscyllium; species Chiloscyllium plagiosum. The sequence continues at coordinate 9,708,810 of NW_028270158.1, read as the reverse complement.
AACATCTCAAACTCACACAACTACAGTCTGAAACATCTCAAACTCACACAGCTATGGTCTGGAACACCACAGACTCACACAGCTACTGTCTGAAACATCTCAACCTCATACAGCTACAGTCTGAAACATCTAAAATTCTCACATCTACAGTCTGAAACACCTCAACCTAATACAGCTTATGTCTGAAACACCTCAAACTCACATAGCTACGGCCTGACACAACTCAACCTCATACAGCTACAGTCTGAAACACCTCAAACTCACACAGCTACTGTCAGAAACACATCAACCAAATACAGCAACAGTCTGAAACACCTCAAACTCACATAGCTACGGCCTGACACAACTCAACCTCATACAGCTACAGTCTGAAACACCTCAAACTCACACAGCTACTGTCAGAAACACATCAACCTAATACAGCAACAGTCTGAAACATCTAAAATTCTCACATCTACAGTCTGAAACTCCACAACCAAATACAGGTACAGTCTGAAACACCTCAAACTCATATAGATACAGTCTGAAACATCTAAAACTCACACAGCCACAGTCTGAAAAACCTCAAAATCATACAGCTACTGTCTGAAACATCTCAGACTCGCAATGATAGGATCTGATACACTTCAGCCTCCTACAGCTACACTCTGAAACACCTCAAATTCACACAGCTACAGTCTGAAACACCTCAACCTAATACAGCTAATGTCTGAAACACCTCATACTCACACAGCTACGGTCCGATACAACTCAAACTCACAAAACTACGGTCTGAAACATCTCAAACTCACACAGCTACAGTCTGAAACAAATAAAACTCACACAGCTACGGTCTGAAACACCTCAAACTCACACAGTTATGCTCTAAAACACCTCAAACACACACAGCTACGGTCTGTAACATTTCAAACTCACACAGCTACAGACTGAAACACCTCAACCTCACACAGCTGCGGAATAAAACACATCAACCTAGTACAGCAACAGTCTGAAACACCTCAAACTCGCACAGCTACGGTCTGAAACATCGCAAACCCACACAGCTATGGTCTGGAACACCAAGCCTCACACAACTACTGTCTGAAACATCTCAACCTCATACAGCGACAGTCTGAAACAACTAAAATTCTCACATCTACAGTCTGAAACACCTCAACATAATACAGCTACAGTCCGAAACACATCGAACTCAAACAGCTACTGTCTGAAACATCTCAGACTCGCACTGATACGGTCTGATACACTTCAACCTCCTACAGCTACAGTCTGAAACACCACAAATACACAAAGCTATAGTCTGAAACATCTCAAGCTAATACAGCTAATGACTGAAATACCTCAAACTCACACAGCTACGGTCTGATACACCTCAACCTAATACAGCTAATGTCTGAAACACCTCATACTCACACAGCTACGGTCCGATACAACTCAAACTCACAAAACTACGGTCTGAAACATCTCAAACTCACACAGCTACAGTCTGAAACAAATAAAACTCACACAGCTACAGACTGAAACACCTCAAACTCACACAGTTATGCTCTAAAACACCTCAAACACACACAGCTACGGTCTGTAACATTTCAAACTCACACAGCTACAGACTGAAACACCTCAACCTCACACAGCTGCGGAATAAAACACATCAACCGAGTACAGCTACAGTCTGAAACACCTCACACTCGCACAGCTACGGTCAGAAACATCGCAAACCCACACAGCTATGGTCTGGAACACCAAGCCTCACACAACTACTGTCTGAAACATCTCAACCTCATACAGCGACAGTCTGAAACAACTAAAATTCTCACATCTACAGTCTGAAACACCTCAACATAATACAGCTACAGTCCGAAACACCTCGAACTCAAACAGCTACTGTCTGAAACATCTCAGACTCGCACTGATACGGTCTGATACACTTCAACCTCCTACAGCTACAGTCTGAAACACCACAAATACACACAGCTATAGTCTGAAACATCTCAAGCTAATACAGCTAATGACTGAAATACCTCAAACTCACACAGCTACGGTCTGAAACACCTCAAACTCACACAGCTACGGTCTGATACACCTCAAACTCACACAGCTACGGTCTGGAACACCACAGACTCACACAGCTCCTGTCTGAAACATCTCAACCTCATAAAGCTACAGTCTGAAACATCTAGAATTCTCACATCTACAGTCTTAAACACCTCAACCAAATACAGCTTATGTCTGAAACACCTCAAACTCACATAGCTACGGTCTGAAACACCTCAAATTCACACAGCTATGGTCTAAAACACCTCAAACACATACAGGGACAGTCTGAAACATCTCAAACTCACACAGCTACGGTCTGATACACCTCAAACTCACACAACTGCAGTCTGAAACATCTCAAACTCACACAGCTACAGTCTGAAACATCTCAAACCCATACAGATACGGTGTGAAACACCTCAAACACATACAGGTACAGTCTGAAACATCTACAACTCACACAGCTATGGGCTGGAACAACACAGACTCACACAGCTACTGCCTGAAACATCTCAATGTCATACAGCGACAGTCTGAAACTCCTCAAGCTCATAAAGCTACCGTCTGAAACACTTCAAACTCACACAGCTGCAGTCTGAAAAACCTCAAAATCATACAGCTACTGTCTGAAACATCTCAGACACACACTGCTACGGTCTGATACACTTCAACCGCCTACAGCTACAGTCTGAAACACCTCAAATTCACACAGCTACAGTCTGAAACACCTCAACCTAATGCAGCAAATGTCAGAAACACCTCATACTCACACAGCTACGGTCTGATACACCTCAAACTCACACAACTGCGGTCTGAAACATCTCGAACTCATACAGCAACAGTCTGAAACATCTCAAATTCACACAGCTACAGTCTGAAACATCTCAAACCCATACAGATACGGTGTGAAACACCTCAAACACATACAGGTACAGTCTGAAACATCTACAACTCACACAGCTATGGGCTGGAACAACACAGACTCACACAGCTACTGTCTGAAACATCTCAACCTCATACAGCTACAGCCTGAAATATCTAAAATTCTCACATCTACAGTCTGAAACACCTCAACCTAATACAGCTACAGTCTGAAACACCTCAAACTCACACAGCTACGGTCTGAAAAACATCAACCTAATACAGCAACAATCTGAAACACCTCAAACTCACACAGCTACGGTCTGAAAAACATCAACCTAATACAGCAACAGCCTGAAACACCTCAAACTCACAAGCTACGGTCTGAAACATCGCAAACCCACACAGCTACGGTCTGGAACACCACAGAATCACACAGCTACTGACTGAAACATCTCAACCTCATACAGCGACAGTCTGAAACATCACAAACTCACACAGCTATGGTCTGAAACATCTCAAACTCACACAGTTACAGTCTGAAACATCTCAACCTCACACAGCTACCACCTGAAACATTTCAAACTCATACAGATACGGTCTGAAACATCTCAAACTCACGCAGCTACGGAGTGAAACATTTCAACCTCACACAGCTACGGTCTGAAACACCTCAAATTCACACAGCTATGGTCTAAAACACCTCAAACACATACAGGGACAGTCTGAAACATCTCAAACTCACACAACTACAGTCTAAAACATTTCAAACTCATACAGATACGGTCTGAAACATCTCAAACTCACGCAGCTACGGAGTGAAACATTTCAACCTCACACAGCTACGGTCTGAAACACCTCAAATTCACACAGCTATGGTCTAAAACACCTCAAACACATACAGGGACAGTCTGAAACATCTCAAACTCACACAACTACAGTCTGAAACATCTCAAACTCACACAGCTATGGTCTGGAACACCACAGACTCACACAGCTACTGTCTGAAACATCTCAACCTCATACAGCTACAGTCTGAAACATCTAAAATTCTCACATCTACAGTCTGAAACACCTCAACCTAATACAGCTTATGTCTGAAACACCTCAAACTCACATAGCTACGGCCTGACACAACTCAACCTCATACAGCTACAGTCTGAAACACCTCAAACTCACACAGCTACTGTCAGAAACACATCAACCAAATACAGCAACAGTCTGAAACACCTCAAACTCACACAGCTACTGTCAGAAACACATCAACCTAATACAGCAACAGTCTGAAACATCTAAAATTCTCACATCTACAGTCTGAAACTCCTCAACCAAATACAGGTACAGTCTGAAACACCTCAAACTCATATAGATACAGTCTGAAACATCTAAAACTCACACAGCCACAGTCTGAAAAACCTCAAAATCATACAGATACTGTCTGAAACATCTCAGACTCGCAATGCTACGATCTGATACACTTCAGCCTCCTACAGCTACACTCTGAAACACCTCAAATTCACACAGCTACAGTCTGAAACACCTCAACCTAATACAGCTAATGTCTGAAACACCTCATACTCACACAGCTACGGTCCGATACAACTCAAACTCACAAAACTACGGTCTGAAACATCTCAAACTCACACAGCTACAGTCTGAAACAAATAAAACTCACACAGCTACGGTCTGAAACACCTCAAACTCACACAGTTATGCTCTAAAACACCTCAAACACACACAGCTACGGTCTGTAACATTTCAAACTCACACAGCTACAGACTGAAACACCTCAACCTCACACAGCTGCGGAATAAAACACATCAACCTAGTACAGCAACAGTCTGAAACACCTCAAACTCGCACAGCTACGGTCTGAAACATCGCAAACCCACACAGCTATGGTCTGGAACACCAAGCCTCACACAACTACTGTCTGAAACATCTCAACCTCATACAGCGACAGTCTGAAACAACTAAAATTCTCACATCTACAGTCTGAAACACCTCAACATAATACAGCTACAGTCCGAAACACATCGAACTCAAACAGCTACTGTCTGAAACATCTCAGACTCGCACTGATACGGTCTGATACACTTCAACCTCCTACAGCTACAGTCTGAAACACCACAAATACACAAAGCTATAGTCTGAAACATCTCAAGCTAATACAGCTAATGACTGAAATACCTCAAACTCACACAGCTACGGTCTGATACACCTCAAACTCACACAGCTACGGTCTGGAACACCACAGACTCACACAGCTCCTGTCTGAAACATCTCAACCTCATACAGCTACAGTCTGAAACATCTAAAATTCTCACATCTACAGTCTTAAACACCTCAATCTAATACAGCTTATGTCTGAAACACCTCAAACTCACATAGCTACGGTCTGAAACACCTCAAATTCACACAGCTATGGTCTAAAACACCTCAAACACATACAGGGACAGTCTGAAACATCTCAAACTCACACAACTACAGTCTGAAACATCTCAAACTCACACAGCTATGGTCTGGAACACCACAGACTCACACAGCTACTGTCTGAAACATCTCAACCTCAAACAGCTACACTCTGAAACATCTAAAATTCTCACATCTACAGTCTGAAACACCTCAACCTAATTCAGCTTATGTCTGAAACACCTCAAACTCACATAGCTACGGTCTGACACATCTCAACCTCATACAGCTACAGTCTGAAACACCTCAAACTCACACAGCTACTGTCAGAAACACATCAACCAAATACAGCAACAGTCTGAAACACCTCAAACTCACACAGCTACTGTCAGAAACACATCAACCTAATACAGCAACTGAATGAAACATCTAAAATTCTCACATCTACAGTCTGAAACTCCTCAACCAAATACAGGTACAGTCTGAAACACCCCAAACTCATATAGATACAGTCTGAAACATCTAAAACTCACACAGCTACAGTCTGAAAAACCTCAAAATCATACAGCTACTGTCTGAAACATCTCAGACTCGCAATGCTACGAACTGATATCTTCAGCCTCTTACAGCTACACTCTGAAACACCTCAAATTCACACAGCTACAGTCTGAAACACCTCAACCTAATACAGCTAATGTCTGAAACACCTCATACTCACACAGCTATGGTCCGATACAACTCAAACTCACAAAACTACGGTCTGAAACATCTCAAACTCACACAGCTACCGTCTGAAACATCTCAAACTCATACAGATACGGTCTGAAACATCCCAAACCCCCACAGCTACAGTCTGAAACATCTCAAACTCACACAGCTACGGTCTGATACACCTCAAACTCACACAACTGCAGTCTGAAACATCTCAAACTCACACAGCTACAGTCTGAAACATCTCAAACCCATACAGATACGGTGTGAAACACCTCAAACACATACAGGTACAGTCTGAAACATCTACAACTCACACAGCTATGGGCTGGAACAACACAGACTCACACAGCTACTGCCTGAAACATCTCAACCTCATACAGCGACAGTCTGAAACTCCTCAAACTCATAAAGCTACCGTCTGAAACACTTCAAACTCACACAGCTACAGTCTGAAAAACCTCAAAATCATACAGCTACTGTCTGAAACATCTCAGACACACACTGCTACGGTCTGATACACTTCAACCGCCTACAGCTACAGTCTGAAACACCTCAAATTCACACAGCTACAGTCTGAAACACCTCAACCTAATGCAGCAAATGTCAGAAACACCTCATACTCACACAGCTACGGTCTGATACACCTCAAACTCACACAACTGCGGTCTGAAACATCTCAAACTCATACAGCAACAGTCTGAAACATCTCAAATTCACACAGCTACAGTCTGAAACATCTCAAACCCATACAGATACGGTGTGAAACACCTCAAACACATACAGGTACAGTCTGAAACATCTACAACTCACACAGCTATGGGCTGGAACAACACAGACTCACACAGCTACTGTCTGAAACATCTCAACCTCATACAGCTACAGCCTGAAATATCTAAAATTCTCACATCTACAGTCTAAAACACCTCAACCTAATACAGCTACAGTCTGAAACACCTCAAACTCACACAGCTACGGTCTGAAAAACATCAACCTAATACAGCAACAATCTGAAACACCTCAAACTCACACAGCTACGGTCTGAAAAACATCAACCTAATACAGCTACAATCTGAAACACCTCAAACTCACACAGCTACGGTCTGAAACACCTCAAACACATACAGCTACAGTCTGAAACACCGCAACCTCACACAGCTACTGTCTGAAACTCATCAACCTAATACAGCAACAGCCTGAAACACCTCAAACTCACAAGCTACGGTCTGAAACATCGCAAACCCACACAGCTACGGTCTGGAACACCACAGAATCACACAGCTACTGACTGAAACATCTCAACCTCATACAGCGACAGTCTGAAACATCACAAACTCACACAGCTATGGTCTGAAACATCTCAAACTCACACAGTTACAGTCTGAAACACCTCAACCTCACACAGCTACCACCTGAAACATTTCAAACTCATACAGATACGGTTTGAAACATCTCAAACTCACGCAGCTACGGAGTGAAACATTTCAACCTCACACAGCTACGGTCTGAAACACCTCAAATTCACACAGCTATGGTCTAAAACACCTCAAACACATACAGGGACAGTCTGAAACATCTCAAACTCACACAACTACAGTCTGAAACATCTCAAACTCACACAGCTATGGTCTGGAACACCACAGACTCACACAGCTACTGTCTGAAACATCTCAACCTCATACAGCTACAGTCTGAAACATCTAAAATTCTCACATCTACAGTCTGAAACACCTCAACCTAATACAGCTTATGTCTGAAACACCTCAAACTCACATAGCTACGGCCTGACACAACTCAACCTCATACAGCTACAGTCTGAAACACCTCAAACTCACACAGCTACTGTCAGAAACACATCAACCAAATACAGCAACAGTCTGAAACACCTCAAACTCACACAGCTACTGTCAGAAACACATCAACCTAATACAGCAACAGTCTGAAACATCTAAAATTCTCACATCTACAGTCTGAAACTCCTCAACCAAATACAGGTACAGTCTGAAACACCTCAAACTCATATAGATACAGTCTGAAACATCTAAAACTCACACAGCCACAGTCTGAAAAACCTCAAAATCATACAGCTACTGTCTGAAACATCTCAGACTCGCAATGCTACGATCTGATACACTTCAGCCTCCTACAGCTACACTCTGAAACACCTCAAATTCACACAGCTACAGTCTGAAACACCTCAACCTAATACAGCTAATGTCTGAAACACCTCATACTCACACAGCTACGGTCCGATACAACTCAAACTCACAAAACTACGGTCTGAAACATCTCAAACTCACACAGCTACAGTCTGAAACAAATAAAACTCACACAGCTACGGTCTGAAACACCTCAAACTCACACAGTTATGCTCTAAAACACCTCAAACACACACAGCTACGGTCTGTAACATTTCAAACTCACACAGCTACAGACTGAAACACCTCAACCTCACACAGCTGCGGAATAAAACACATCAACCTAGTACAGCAACAGTCTGAAACACCTCAAACTCGCACAGCTACGGTCTGAAACATCGCAAACCCACACAGCTATGGTCTGGAACACCAAGCCTCACACAACTACTGTCTGAAACATCTCAACCTCATACAGCGACAGTCTGAAACAACTAAAATTCTCACATCTACAGTCTGAAACACCTCAACATAATACAGCTACAGTCCGAAACACATCGAACTCAAACAGCTACTGTCTGAAACATCTCAGACTCGCACTGATACGGTCTGATACACTTCAACCTCCTACAGCTACAGTCTGAAACACCACAAATACACAAAGCTATAGTCTGAAACATCTCAAGCTAATACAGCTAATGACTGAAATACCTCAAACTCACACAGCTACGGTCTGATACACCTCAAACTCACACAGCTACGGTCTGGAACACCACAGACTCACACAGCTCCTGTCTGAAACATCTCAACCTCATACAGCTACAGTCTGAAACATCTAAAATTCTCACATCTACAGTCTTAAACACCTCAATCTAATACAGTTTATGTCTGAAACACCTCAAACTCACATAGCTACGGTCTGAAACACCTCAAATTCACACAGCTATGGTCTAAAACACCTCAAACACATACAGGGACAGTCTGAAACATCTCAAACTCACACAACTACAGTCTGAAACATCTCAAACTCACACAGCTATGGTCTGGAACACCACAGACTCACACAGCTACTGTCTGAAACATCTCAACCTCAAACAGCTACACTCTGAAACATCTAAAATTCTCACATCTACAGTCTGAAACACCTCAACCTAATTCAGCTTATGTCTGAAACACCTCAAACTCACATAGCTACGGTCTGACACATCTCAACCTCATACAGCTACAGTCTGAAACACCTCAAACTCACACAGCTACTGTCAGAAACACATCAACCAAATACAGCAACAGTCTGAAACACCTCAAACTCACACAGCTACTGTCAGAAACACATCAACCTAATACAGCAACTGAATGAAACATCTAAAATTCTCACATCTACAGTCTGAAACTCCTCAACCAAATACAGGTACAGTCTGAAACACCTCAAACTCATATAGATACAGTCTGAAACATCTAAAACTCACACAGCTACAGTCTGAAAAACCTCAAAATCATACAGCTACTGTCTGAAACATCTCAGACTCGCAATGCTACGAACTGATACACTTCAGCCTCCTACAGCTACACTCTGAAACACCTCAAATTCACACAGCTACAGTCTGAAACACCTCAACCTAATACAGCTAATGTCTGAAACACCTCATACTCACACAGCTATGGTCCGATACAACTCAAACTCACAAAACTACGGTCTGAAACATCTCAAACTCACACAGCTACCGTCTGAAACATCTCAAACTCATACAGATACGGTCTGAAACATCCCAAACCCCCACAGCTACAGTCTGAAACATCTCAAACTCACACAGCTACGGTCTGATACACCTCAAACTCACACAACTGCAGTCTGAAACATCTCAAACTCACACAGCTACAGTCTGAAACATCTCAAACCCATACAGATACGGTGTGAAACACCTCAAACACATACAGGTACAGTCTGAAACATCTACAACTCACACAGCTATGGGCTGGAACAACACAGACTCACACAGCTACTGCCTGAAACATCTCAACCTCATACAGCGACAGTCTGAAACTCCTCAAACTCATAAAGCTACCGTCTGAAACACTTCAAACTCACACAGCTACAGTCTGAAAAACCTCAAAATCATACAGCTACTGTCTGAAACATCTCAGACACACACTGCTACGGTCTGATACACTTCAACCGCCTACAGCTACAGTCTGAAACACCTCAAATTCACACAGCTACAGTCTGAAACACCTCAACCTAATGCAGCAAATGTCAGAAACACCTCATACTCACACAGCTACGGTCTGATACACCTCAAACTCACACAACTGCGGTCTGAAACATCTCGTACTCATACAGCAACAGTCTGAAACATCTCAAAATCACACAGCTACAGTCTGAAACATCTCAAACCCATACAGATACGGTGTGAAACACCTCAAACACATACAGGTACAGTCTGAAACATCTACAACTCACACAGCTATGGGCTGGAACAACACAGACTCACACAGCTACTGTCTGAAACATCTCAACCTCATACAGCTACAGCCTGAAATATCTAAAATTCTCACATCTACAGTCTGAAACACCTCAACCTAATACAGCTACAGTCTGAAACACCTCAAACTCACACAGCTACGGTCTGAAAAACATCAACCTAATACAGCTACAATCTGAAACACCTCAAACTCACACAGCTACGGTCTGAAACATCTCAAACACATACAGCTACAGTCTGAAACACCGCAACCTCACACAGCTACTGTCTGAAACTCATCAACCTAATACAGCAACAGCCTGAAACACCTCAAACTCACAAGCTACGGTCTGAAACATCGCAAACCCACACAGCTACGGTCTGGAACACCACAGAATCACACAGCTACTGACTGAAACATCTCAACCTCATACAGCGACAGTCTGAAACATCACAAACTCACACAGCTATGGTCTGAAACATCTCAAACTCACACAGTTACAGTCTGAAACACCTCAACCTCACACAGCTACCACCTGAAACATTTCAAACTCATACAGATACGGTCTGAAACATCTCAAACTCACGCAGCTACGGAGTGAAACATTTCAACCTCACACAGCTACGGTCTGAAACACCTCAAATTCACACAGCTATGGTCTAAAACACCTCAAACACATACAGGGACAGTCTGAAACATCTCAAACTCACACAACTACAGTCTGAAACATCTCAAACTCACACAGCTATGGTCTGGAACACCACAGACTCACACAGCTACTGTCTGAAACATCTCAACCTCATACAGCTACAGTCTGAAACATCTAAAATTCTCACATCTACAGTCTGAAACACCTCAACCTAATACAGCTTATGTCTGAAACACCTCAAACTCACATAGCTACGGCCTGACACAACTCAACCTCATACAGCTACAGTCTGAAACACCTCAAACTCACACAGCTACTGTCAGAAACACATCAACCAAATACAGCAACAGTCTGAAACACCTCAAACTCACACAGCTACTGTCAGAAACACATCAACCTAATACAGCAACAGTCTGAAACATCTAAAATTCTCACATCTACAGTCTGAAACTCCTCAACCAAATACAGGTACAATCTGAAACACCTCAAACTCATATAGATACAGTCTGAAACATCTAAAACTCACACAGCCACAGTCTGAAAAACCTCAAAATCACACAGCTACTGTCTGAAACATCTCAGACTCGCAATGCTACGATCTGATACACTTCAGCCTCCTACAGCTACACTCTGAAACACCTCAAATTCACACAGCTACAGTCTGAAACACCTCAACCTAATACAGCTAATGTCTGAAACACCTCATACTCACACAGCTACGGTCCGATACAACTCAAACTCACAAAACTACGGTCTGAAACATCTCAAACTCACACAGCTACAGTCTGAAACAAATAAAACTCACACAGCTACGGTCTGAAACACCTCAAACTCACACAGTTATGCTCTAAAACACCTCAAACACACACAGCTACGGTCTGTAACATTTCAAACTCACACAGCTACAGACTGAAACACCTCAACCTCACACAGCTGCGGAATAAAACACATCAACCTAGTACAGCAACAGTCTGAAACACCTCAAACTCGCACAGCTACGGTCTGAAACATCGCAAACCCACACAGCTATGGTCTGGAACACCAAGCCTCACACAACTACTGTCTGAAACATCTCAACCTCATACAGCGACAGTCTGAAACAACTAAAATTCTCACATCTACAGTCTGAAACACCTCAACATAATACAGCTACAGTCCGAAACACATCGAACTCAAACAGCTACTGTCTGAAACATCTCAGACTCGCACTGATACGGTCTGATACACTTCAACCTCCTACAGCTACAGTCTGAAACACCACAAATACACAAAGCTATAGTCTGAAACATCTCAAGCTAATACAGCTAATGACTGAAATACCTCAAACTCACACAGCTACGGTCTGAAACACCTCAAACTCACACAGCTACGGTCTGATACACCTCAAACTCACACAGCTACGGTCTGGAACACCACAGACTCACACAGCTCCTGTCTGAAACATCTCAACCTCATACAGCTACAGTCTGAAACATCTAAAATTCTCACATCTACAGTCTTAAACACCTCAATCTAATACAGTTTATGTCTGAAACACCTCAAACTCACATAGCTACGGTCTGAAACACCTCAAATTCACACAGCTATGGTCTAAAACACCTCAAACACATACAGGGACAGTTTGAAACATCTCAAACTCACACAACTACAGTCTGAAACATCTCAAACTCACACAGCTATGGTCTGGAACACCACAGACTCACACAGCTACTGTCTGAAACATCTCAACCTCAAACAGCTACACTCTGAAACATCTAAAATTCTCACATCTACAGTCTGAAACACCTCAACCTAATTCAGCTTATGTCTGAAACACCTCAAACTCACATAGCTACGGTCTGACACATCTCAACCTCATACAGCTACAGTCTGAAACACCTCAAACTCACACAGCTACTGTCAGAAACACATCAACCAAATACAGCAACAGTCTGAAACACCTCAAACTCACACAGCTACTGTCAGAAACACATCAACCTAATACAGCAACAGAATGAAACATCTAAAATTCTCACATCTACAGTCTGAAACTCCTCAACCAAATACAGGTACAGTCTGAAACACCTCAAACTCATATAGATACAGTCTGAAACATCTAAAACTCACACAGCTACAGTCTGAAAAACCTCAAAATCATACAGCTACTGTCTGAAACATCTCAGACTCGCAATGCTACGAACTGATACACTTCAGCCTCCTACAGCTACACTCTGAAACACCTCAAATTCACACAGCTACAGTCTGAAACACCTCAACCTAATACAGCTAATGTCTGAAACACCTCATACTCACACAGCTATGGTCCGATACAACTCAAACTCACAAAACTACGGTCTGAAACATCTCAAACTCACACAGCTACCGTCTGAAACATCTCAAACTCATACAGATACGGTCTGAAACATCCCAAACCCCCACAGCTACAGTCTGAAACATCTCAAACTCACACAGCTACGGTCTGATACACCTCAAACTCACACAACTGCAGTCTGAAACATCTCAAACTCACACAGCTACAGTCTGAAACATCTCAAACCCATACAGATACGGTGTGAAACACCTCAAACACATACAGGTACAGTCTGAAACATCTACAACTCACACAGCTATGGGCTGGAACAACACAGACTCACACAGCTACTGCCTGAAACATCTCAACCTCATACAGCGACAGTCTGAAACTCCTCAAACTCATAAAGCTACTGTCTGAAACACTTCAAACTCACACAGCTACAGTCTGAAAAACCTCAAAATCATACAGCTACTGTCTGAAACATCTCAGACACACACTGCTACGGTCTGATACACTTCAACCGCCTACAGCTACAGTCTGAAACACCTCAAATTCACACAGCTACAGTCTGAAACACCTCAACCTAATGCAGCAAATGTCAGAAACACCTCAAATTCACACAGCTACGGTCTGATACACCTCAAGCTCACACAACTGCGGTCTGAAACATCTCGTACTCATACAGCAACAGTCTGAAACATCTCAAACTCACACAGCTACAGTCTGAAACATCTCAAACCCATACAGATACGGTGTGAAACACCTCAAACACATACAGGTACAGTCTGAAACATCTACAACTCATACAGCTATGGGCTGGAACAACACAGACTCACACAGCTACTGTCTGAAACATCTCAACCTCATACAGCTACAGCCTGAAATATCTAAAATTCTCACATCTACAGTCTGAAAAACCTCAACCTAATACAGCTACAGTCTGAAACACCTCAAACTCACACAGCTACGGTCTGAAAAACATCAACCTAATACAGCAACAATCTGAAACACCTCAAACTCACACAGCTACGGTCTGAAAAACATCAACCTAATACAGCTACAATCTGAAACACCTCAAACTCACACAGCTACGGTCTGAAACATCTCAAACACATACAGCTACAGTCTGAAACACCGCAACCTCACACAGCTACTGTCTGAAACTCATCAACCTAATACAGCAACAGCCTGAAACACCTCAAACTCACAAGCTACGGTCTGAAACATCGCAAACCCACACAGCTACGGTCTGGAACACCACAGAATCACACAGCTACTGACTGAAACATCTCAACCTCATACAGCGACAGTCTGAAACATCACAAACTCACACAGCTATGGTCTGAAACATCTCAAACTCACACAGTTACAGTCTGAAACACCTCAACCTCACACAGCTACCACCTGAAACATTTCAAACTCATACAGATACGGTCTGAAACATCTCAAACTCACGCAGCTACGGAGTGAAACATTTCAACCTCACACAGCTACGGTCTGAAACACCTCAAATTCACACAGCTATGGTCTAAAACACCTCAAACACATACAGGGACAGTCTGAAACATCTCAAACTCACACAACTACAGTCTGAAACATCTCAAACTCACACAGCTATGGTCTGGAACACCACAGACTCACACAGCTACTGTCTGAAACATCTCAACCTCATACAGCTACAGTCTGAAACATCTAAAATTCTCACATCTACAGTCTGAAACACCTCAACCTAATACAGCTTATGTCTGAAACACCTCAAACTCACATAGCTACGGTCTGACACAACTCAACCTCATGCAGCTACAGTCTGAAACACCTCAAACTCACACAGCTACTGTCAGAAACACATCAACCAAATACAGCAACAGTCTGAAACACCTCAAACTCACACAGCTACTGTCAGAAACACATCAACCTCATACAGCAACAGTCTGAAACATCTAAAATTCTCACATCTACAGTCTGAAACACCTCAACCAAATACAGGTACAGTCTGAAACACCTCAAACTCATATAGATACAGTCTGAAACATCTAAAACTCACACAGCTACAGTCTGAAAAACCTCAAAATCATACAGCTACTGTCTGAAACATCTCAGACTCGCAATGCTACGATCTGATACACTTCAGCCTCCTACAGCTACACTCTGAAACACCTCAAATTCACACAGCTACAGTCTGAAACACCTCAACCTAATACAGCTAATGTCTGAAACACCTCATACTCACACAGCTACGGTCCGATACAACTCAAACTCACAAAACTACGGTCTGAAACATCTCAAACTCACACAGCTACAGTCTGAAACAAATAAAACTCACACAGCTACGGTCTGAAACACCTCAAACTCACACAGTTATGCTCTAAAACACCTCAAACACACACAGCTACGGTCTGTAACATTTCAAACCCACACAGCTACAGACTGAAACACCTCAACCTCACACAGCTGCGGAATAAAACACATCAACCTAGTACAGCAACAGTCTGAAACACCTCAAACTCGCACAGCTACGGTCTGAAACATCGCAAACCCACACAGCTATGGTCTGGAACACCAAGCCTCACACAACTACTGTCTGAAACATCTCAACCTCATACAGCGACAGTCTGAAACAACTAAAATTCTCACATCTACAGTCTGAAACACCTCAACATAATACAGCTACAGTCCGAAACACCTCGAACTCAAACAGCTACTGTCTGAAACATCTCAGACTCGCACTGATACGGTCTGATACACTTCAACCTCCTACAGCTACAGTCTGAAACACCACAAATACACAAAGCTATAGTCTGAAACATCTCAAGCTAATACAGCTAATGACTGAAATACCTCAAACTCACACAGCTACGGTCTGAAACACCTCAAACTCACAAGCTACGGTCTGATACACCTCAAACTCACACAGCTACGGTCTGGAACACCACAGACTCACACAGCTCCTGTCTGAAACATCTCAACCTCATACAGCTACAGTCTGAAACATCTAAAATTCTCACATCTACAGTCTTAAACACCTCAACCTAATACAGCTTATATCTGAAACATCTCAAACTCACATAGCTACGGTCTGAAACACCTCAAATTCACACAGCTATGGTCTAAAACACCTCAAACACATACAGGGACAGTCTGAAACATCTCAAACTCACACAACTACAGTCTGAAACATCTCAAACTCACACAGCTATGGTCTGGAACACCACAGACTCACACAGCTACTGTCTGAAACATCTCAACCTCAAACAGCTACACTCTGAAACATCTAAAATTCTCACATCTACAGTCTGAAACACCTCAACCTAATTCAGCTTATGTCTGAAACACCTCAAACTCACATAGCTACGGTCTGACACATCTCAACCTCATACAGCTACAGTCTGAAACACCTCAAACTCACACAGCTACTGTCAGAAACACATCAACCAAATACAGCAACAGTCTGAAACACCTCAAACTCACACAGCTACTGTCAGAAACACATCAACCTAATACAGCAACAGAATGAAACATCTAAAATTCTCACATCTACAGTCTGAAACTCCTCAACCAAATACAGGTACAGTCTGAAACACCTCAAACTCATATAGATACAGTCTGAAACATCTAAAACTCACACAGCTACAGTCTGAAAAACCTCAAAATCATACAGCTACTGTCTGAAACATCTCAGACTCGCAATGCTACGAACTGATACACTTCAGCCTCCTACAGCTACACTCTGAAACACCTCAAATTCACACAGCTACAGTCTGAAACACCTCAACCTAATACAGCTAATGTCTGAAACACCTCATACTCACACAGCTATGGTCCGATACAACTCAAACTCACAAAACTACGGTCTGAAACATCTCAAACTCACACAGCTACCGTCTGAAACATCTCAAACTCATACAGATACGGTCTGAAACATCCCAAACCCCCACAGCTACAGTCTGAAACATATCACCCTAATACAGCTAAAGTCTGAAACATCTCAAACTCATGTAACTACAATCTGAAACACCTCAAACTCACACAGCTACAGTCTGAAACAAATAAAACTCACACAGCTACGGTCTAAAACACCTCAAACTCACACAGCTACGGTGTGTAACATTTCAAACTCACACAGCTACAGACTGAAACATATCACCCTAATACAGCGACAGTCTGAAACATCGCAAAACTCACGTAACTACAATCTGAAACACCTCAAACTCACACAGCTACAGTCGGAAACAAATAAAACTCACACAGCTATGGTCTAAAACACCTCAAACTCACACAGCTACGGTCTGTAACATTTCAAACTCACACAGCTACAGACTGAAACACCTCAACCTCACACAGCTGCGGAATAAAACACATCAACCTAGTACAGCAACAGTCTGAAACACCTCAAACTCGCACAGCTACGGTCTGAAACATCGCAAACCCACACAGCTATGGTCTGGAACACCAAGCCTCACACAACTACTGTCTGAAACATCTCAACTTCATACAGCGACAGTCTGAAACAACTAAAATTCTCACATTTACAGTCTGAAACACCTCAACATAATACAGCAACAGTCCGAAACACCTCTAACCCATACAGCTACTGTCTGAAACATCTCAGACTCGCACTGATACGGTCTGATACACTTCAACCTCCTACAGCTATAGTCTGAAACACCACAAATTCACACAGCTATAGTCTGAAACATCTCAACCAAATACAGCTAATGACTGAAACACCTCAAACTCACACAGCTACGGTCTGAAACACCTCAAACTCACACAGCTACGGTCTGATACACCTCAAACTCACATAGCTACTGTCAGAAACACATCAACCTAATACAGCAACAGTCTGAAACACCTCAAACTCACACACATATTGTCTGAAACACATCAATCTAATACAGCAACGGTCTGAAACACCTCAAACTCACACAGCTACTGTCTGAAACACATCAACCAAATACAGCAACAGTCTGAAACACCTCAAACTCGCACAGCTACGGTCTGAAACATCTCAAACTCATACAGCTACAGTCTGAAACACCTCAACTCACACAGCTACTGTCTGAAACACATCAACCTAATACAGCAACAGCCTGAAACACCTCAATCTCACACAGCTACAGTCTGAAACATCGCAAACTCACACAGCTATGGTCTGGAACACCACAGACTCACAAAGCTACTGCCTGAAACATCTCAACCTCATACAGCGACAGTCTGAAACTCCTCAAACTCATACAGCTACAGTCTGAAACATCTAAAACTCACACAGCTACAGTCTGAAAAGCCTGAAACATCTCAGACACACACTGCTACGGTCTGATACACTTCAACCTCCTACAGTTACAGTCTGAAACACCTCAAAATCACACAGCTACAGTCTGAAATACCTCAACCTAATGCAGCAAATGTCAGAAACACCTCATACTCACACAGCTACGGTCTGATACACCTCAAACTCACACAACTGCAGTCTGAAACATCTCAAACTCATACAGCAACACTCTGAAACATCGCAAACCCATACAGATACGGTGTGAAACACCTCAAACACATACAGGTACAGTCTGAAACATTTACAACTCACACAGCTATGGGCTGGAACAACACAGACTCACACAGCTACTGTCTGAAACATCTCAACCACATACAGCTACAGGCAGAAACATCTAAAATTCTCACATCTACAGTCTGAAACACCTCAACCTAATACAGCTACAGTCTGAAACACCTCAAACTCACACACATACTGTCTGAAAAACATCAACCTAATACAGCAACAATCTGAAACACCTCAAACTCACACAGCTACGATCTGTAACATTTCTAACTCACACAGCTACAGACTTAAACACCTCAACCTCACACAGGTGCGGTATAAACACATCAACCTAGTACAGCAACAGTCTGAAACACCTCAAACTCGCACAGCTACGGTCTGAAACATCGCAAACCCACACAGCTATGGTCTGGAACACCAAGCCTCACACAGCTACTGTCTGAAACATCTCAACCTCATACAGCGACAGTCTGAAACAACTAAAATTCTCACATCTACAGTCTGAAACACCTCAACCCAATACAGCTACAGTCTGAAACACCTCTAACTCATACAGCTACTGCCTGAAACATCTCAGACTCGCACTGCTACGGTCTGATACACTTCAACCTCCTACAGCTACAGTCTGAAACACCTCAAATACACACAGCTATAGTCTGAAACATCTCAACCTAATACAGCTAATGACTGAAACACCTCAAACACACACAGCTACGGTCTGATACACCTCAAACTCACACAACTACGGTCTGAAACATCACAAGCTCCCACAGCTACAGTCTGAAACACATCATCCTAATACAGCTAAAGTCTGAAACATCTCAAACTCACATAGCAAAAGTCTGAAACACCTCAAACTCATACAGTAACAGTCTGAAACACCTCAAACTCACACAGCTACTGTCAGAAACACATCAACCTAATACAGCAACAGTCTGAAACATCTAAAATTCTCACATCTACAGTCTGAAACTCCTCAACCAAATACAGGTACAGTCTGAAACACCTCAAACTCATGTAGATACAGTCTGAAACATCTAAAACTCACACAGCTACAGTCTGAAAAACCTCAAAATCATACAGCTACTGTCTGAAACATCTCAGACTCGCAATGCTACGAACTGATACACTTCAGCCTCCTACAGCTACACTCTGAAACACCTCAAATTCACACAGCTACAGTCTGAAACACCTCAACCTAATACAGCTAATGTCTGAAACACCTCATACTCACACAGCTATGGTCCGATACAACTCAAACTCACAAAACTACGGTCTGAAACATCTCAAACTCACACAGCTACCGTCTGAAACATCTCAAACTCATACAGATACGGTCTGAAACATCCCAAACCCCCACAGCTACAGTCTGAAACATCTCAAACTCACACAGCTACGGTCTGATACACCTCAAACTCACACAACTGCAGTCTGAAACATCTCAAACTCACACAGCTACAGTCTGAAACATCTCAAACCCATACAGATACGGTGTGAAACACCTCAAACACATACAGGTACAGTCTGAAACATCTACAACTCACACAGCTATGGGCTGGAACAACACAGACTCACACAGCTACTGCCTGAAACATCTCAACCTCATACAGCGACAGTCTGAAACTCCTCAAACTCATAAAGCTACTGTCTGAAACACTTCAAACTCACACAGCTACAGTCTGAAAAACCTCAAAATCATACAGCTACTGTCTGAAACATCTCAGACACACACTGCTACGGTCTGATACACTTCAACCGCCTACAGCTACAGTCTGAAACACCTCAAATTCACACAGCTACAGTCTGAAACACCTCAACCTAATGCAGCAAATATCAGAAACACCTCAAATTCACACAGCTACGGTCTGATACACCTCAAGCTCACACAACTGCGGTCTGAAACATCTCGAACTCATACAGCAACAGTCTAAAACATCTCAAACTCACACAGCTACAGTCTGAAACATCTCAAACCCATACAGATATGGTGTGAAACACCTCAAACACATACAGGTACAGTCTGAAACATCTACAACTCACACAGCTATGGGCTGGAACAACACAGACTCACACAGCTACTGTCTGAAACATCTCAACCTCATACAGCTACAGCCTGAAATATCTAAAATTCTCACATCTACAGTCTGAAAAACCTCAACCTAATACAGCTACAGTCTGAAACACCTCAAACTCACACAGCTACGGTCTGAAAAACATCAACCTAATACAGCAACAATCTGAAACACCTCAAACTCACACAGCTACGGTCTGAAAAACATCAACCTAATACAGCTACAATCTGAAACACCTCAAACTCACACAGCTACGGTCTGAAACATCTCAAACACATACAGCTACAGTCTGAAACACCGCAACCTCACACAGCTACTGTCTGAAACTCATCAACCTAATACAGCAACAGCCTGAAACACCTCAAACTCACACAACTACGGTCTGAAACATCACAAGCTCCCACAGCTACAGTCTGAAACACATCATCCTAATACAGCTAAAGTCTGAAACATCTCAAACTCACATAGCAAAAGTCTGAAACACCTCAAACTCATACAGTAACAGTCTGAAACACCTCAAACTCACACAGCTACTGTCAGAAACACATCAACCTAATACAGCAACAGTCTGAAACATCTAAAATTCTCACATCTACAGTCTGAAACTCCTCAACCAAATACAGGTACAGTCTGAAACACCTCAAACTCATGTAGATACAGTCTGAAACATCTAAAACTCACACAGCTACAGTCTGAAAAACCTCAAAATCATACAGCTACTGTCTGAAACATCTCAGACTCGCAATGCTACGAACTGATACACTTCAGCCTCCTACAGCTACACTCTGAAACACCTCAAATTCACACAGCTACAGTCTGAAACACCTCAACCTAATACAGCTAATGTCTGAAACACCTCATACTCACACAGCTATGGTCCGATACAACTCAAACTCACAAAACTACGGTCTGAAACATCTCAAACTCACACAGCTACCGTCTGAAACATCTCAAACTCATACAGATACGGTCTGAAACATCCCAAACCCCCACAGCTACAGTCTGAAACATCTCAAACTCACACAGCTACGGTCTGATACACCTCAGACTCACACAACTGCAGTCTGAAACATCTCAAACTCACACAGCTACAGTCTGAAACATCTCAAACCCATACAGATACGGTGTGAAACACCTCAAACACATACAGGTACAGTCTGAAACATCTACAACTCACACAGCTATGGGCTGGAACAACACAGACTCACACAGCTACTGCCTGAAACATCTCAACCTCATACAGCGACAGTCTGAAACTCCTCAAACTCATAAAGCTACTGTCTGAAATACTTCAAACTCACACAGCTACAGTCTGAAAAACCTCAAAATCATACAGCTACTGTCTGAAACATCTCAGACACACACTGCTACGGTCTGATACACTTCAACCGCCTACAGCTACAGTCTGAAACACCTCAAATTCACACAGCTACAGTCTGAAACACCTCAACCTAATGCAGCAAATATCAGAAACACCTCAAATTCACACAGCTACGGTCTGATACACCTCAAGCTCACACAACTGCGGTCTGAAACATCTCGAACTCATACAGCAACAGTCTAAAACATCTCAAACTCACACAGCTACAGTCTGAAACATCTCAAACCCATACAGATACGGTGTGAAACACCTCAAACACATACAGGTACAGTCTGAAACATCTACAACTCACACAGCTATGGGCTGGAACAACACAGACTCACACAGCTACTGTCTGAAACATCTCAACCTCATACAGCTACAGCCTGAAATATCTAAAATTCTCACATCTACAGTCTGAAAAACCTCAACCTAATACAGCTACAGTCTGAAACACCTCAAACTCACACAGCTACGGTCTGAAAAACATCAACCTAATACAGCAACAATCTGAAACACCTCAAACTCACACAGCTACGGTCTGAAAAACATCAACCTAATACAGCTACAATCTGAAACACCTCAAACTCACACAGCTACGGTCTGAAACATCTCAAACACATACAGCTACAGTCTGAAACACCGCAACCTCACACAGCTACTGTCTGAAACTCATCAACCTAATACAGCAACAGCCTGAAACACCTCAAACTCACAAGCTACGGTCTGAAACATCGCAAACCCACACAGCTACGGTCTGGAACACCACAGAATCACACAGCTACTGACTGAAACATCTCAACCTCATACAGCGACAGTCTGAAACATCACAAACTCACACAGCTATGGTCTGAAACATCTCAAACTCACACAGTTACAGTCTGAAACACCTCAACCTCACACAGCTACCACCTGAAACATTTCAAACTCATACAGATACGGTCTGAAACATCTCAAACTCACGCAGCTACGGAGTGAAACATTTCAACCTCACACAGCTACGGTCTGAAACACCTCAAATTCACACAGCTATGGTCTAAAACACCTCAAACACATACAGGGACAGTCTGAAACATCTCAAACTCACACAACTACAGTCTGAAACATCTCAAACTCACACAGCTATGGTCTGGAACACCACAGACTCACACAGCTACTGTCTGAAACATCTCAACCTCATACAGCTACAGTCTGAAACATCTAAAATTCTCACATCTACAGTCTGAAACACCTCAACCTAATACAGCTTATGTCTGAAACACCTCAAACTCACATAGCTACGGTCTGACACAACTCAACCTCATGCAGCTACAGTCTGAAACACCTCAAACTCACACAGATACTGTCAGAAACACATCAACCAAATACAGCAACAGTCTGAAACACCTCAAACTCACACAGCTACTGTCAGAAACACATCAACCTAATACAGCAACAGTCTGAAACATCTAAAATTCTCACATCTACAGTCTGAAACACCTCAACCAAATACAGGTACAGTCTGAAACACCTCAAACTCATATAGATACAGTCTGAAACATCTAAAACTCACACAGCTACAGTCTGAAAAACCTCAAAATCATACAGCTACTGTCTGAAACATCTCAGACTCGCAATGCTACGATCTGATACACTTCAGCCTCCTACAGCTACACTCTGAAACACCTCAAATTCACACAGCTACAGTCTGAAACACCTCAACCTAATACAGCTAATGTCTGAAACACCTCATACTCACACAGCTACGGTCCGATACAACTCAAACTCACAAAACTACGGTCTGAAACATCTCAAACTCACACAGCTACAGTCTGAAACAAATAAAACTCACACAGCTACGGTCTGAAACACCTCAAACTCACACAGTTATGCTCTAAAACACCTCAAACACACACAGCTACGGTCTGTAACATTTCAAACTCATACAGCTACAGACTGAAACACCTCAACCTCACACAGCTGCGGAATAAAACACATCAACCTAGTACAGCAACAGTCTGAAACACCTCAAACTCGCACAGCTACGGTCTGAAACATCGCAAACCCACACAGCTATGGTCTGGAACACCAAGCCTCACACAACTACTGTCTGAAACATCTCAACCTCATACAGCGACAGTCTGAAACAACTAAAATTCTCACATCTACAGTCTGAAACACCTCAACATAATACAGCTACAGTCCGAAACACCGAACTCAAACAGCTACTGTCTGAAACATCTCAGACTCGCACTGATACGGTCTGATACACTTCAACCTCCTACAGCTACAGTCTGAAACACCACAAATACACAAAGCTATAGTCTGAAACATCTCAAGCTAATACAGCTAATGACTGAAATACCTCAAACTCACACAGCTACGGTCTGAAACACCTCAAACTCACAAGCTACGGTCTGATACACCTCAAACTCACACAGCTACGGTCTGGAACACCACAGACCCACACAGCTCCTGTCTGAAACATCTCAACCTCATACAGCTACAGTCTGAAACATCTAAAATTCTCACATCTACAGTCTTAAACACCTCAACCTAATACAGCTTATATCTGAAACACCTCAAACTCACATAGCTACGGTCTGAAACACCTCAAATTCACACAGCTATGGTCTAAAACACCTCAAACACATACAGGGACAGTCTGAAACATCTCAAACTCACACAACTACAGTCTGAAACATCTCAAACTCACACAGCTATGGTCTGGAACACCACAGACTCACACAGCTACTGTCTGAAACATCTCAACCTCAAACAGCTACACTCTGAAACATCTAAAATTCTCACATCTACAGTCTGAAACACCTCAACCTAATTCAGCTTATGTCTGAAACACCTCAAACTCACATAGCTACGGTCTGACACATCTCAACCTCATACAGCTACAGTCTGAAACACCTCAAACTCACACAGCTACTGTCAGAAACACATCAACCAAATACAGCAACAGTCTGAAACACCTCAAACTCACACAGCTACTGTCAGAAACACATCAACCTAATACAGCAACAGAATGAAACATCTAAAATTCTCACATCTACAGTCTGAAACTCCTCAACCAAATACAGGTACAGTCTGAAACACCTCAAACTCATATAGATACAGTCTGAAACATCTAAAACTCACACAGCTACAGTCTGAAAAACCTCAAAGTCATACAGCTACTGTCTGAAACATCTCAGACTCGCAATGCTACGATCTGATACACTTCAGCCTCCTACAGCTACACTCTGAAACACCTCAAATTCACACAGCTACAGTCTGAAACACCTCAACCTAATACAGCTAATGTCTGAAACACCTCATACTCACACAGCTATGGTCCGATACAACTCAAACTCACAAAACTACGGTCTGAAACATCTCAAACTCACACAGCTACCGTCTGAAACATCTCAAACTCATACAGATACGGTCTGAAACATCCCAAACCCCCACAGCTACAGTCTGAAACATATCACCCTAATACAGCTAAAGTCTGAAACATCTCAAACTCATGTAACTACAATCTGAAACACCTCAAACTCACACAGCTACAGTCTGAAACAAATAAAACTCACACAGCTACGGTCTAAAACACCTCAAACTCACACAGCTACGGTCTGTAACATTTCAAACTCACACAGCTACAGACTGAAACATATCACCCTAATACAGCGACAGTCTGAAACATCGCAAAACTCACGTAACTACAATCTGAAACACCTCAAACTCACACAGCTACAGTCGGAAACAAATAAAACTCACACAGCTATGGTCTAAAACACCTCAAACTCACACAGCTACGGTCTGTAACATTTCAAACTCACACAGCTACAGACTGAAACACCTCAACCTCACACAGCTGCGGAATAAAACACATCAACCTAGTACAGCAACAGTCTGAAACACCTCAAACTCGCACAGCTACGGTCTGAAACATCGCAAACCCACACAGCTATGGTCTGGAACACCAAGCCTCACACAACTACTGTCTGAAACATCTCAACTTCATACAGCGACAGTCTGAAACAACTAAAATTCTCACATTTACAGTCTGAAACACCTCAACATAATACAGCAACAGTCCGAAACACCTCTAACCCATACAGCTACTGTCTGAAACATCTCAGACTCGCACTGATACGGTCTGATACACTTCAACCTCCTACAGCTACAGTCTGAAACACCACAAATTCACACAGCTATAGTCTGAAACATCTCAACCAAATACAGCTAATGACTGAAACACCTCAAACTCACACAGCTACGGTCTGAAACACCTCAAACTCACACAGCTACGGTCTGATACACCTCAAACTCACATAGCTACTGTCAGAAACACATCAACCTAATACAGCAACAGTCTGAAACACCTCAAACTCACACACATATTGTCTGAAACACATCAATCTAATACAGCAACGGTCTGAAACACCTCAAACTCACACAGCTACTGTCTGAAACACATCAACCAAATACAGCAACAGTCTGAAACACCTCAAACTCGCACAGCTACGGTCTGAAACATCTCAAACTCATACAGCTACAGTCTGAAACACCTCAACTCACACAGCTACTGTCTGAAACACATCAACCTAATACAGCAACAGCCTGAAACACCTCAATCTCACACAGCTACAGTCTGAAACATCGCAAACTCACACAGCTATGGTCTGGAACACCACAGACTCACAAAGCTACTGCCTGAAACATCTCAACCTCATACAGCGACAGTCTGAAACTCCTCAAACTCATACAGCTACAGTCTGAAACATCTAAAACTCACACAGCTACAGTCTGAAAAACCTGAAACATCTCAGACACACACTGCTACGGTCTGATACACTTCAACCTCCTACAGTTACAGTCTGAAACACCTCAAAATCACACAGCTACAGTCTGAAATACCTCAACCTAATGCAGCAAATGTCAGAAACACCTCATACTCACACAGCTACGGTCTGATACACCTCAAACTCACACAACTGCAGTCTGAAACATCTCAAACTCATACAGCAACACTCTGAAACATCGCAAACCCATACAGATACGGTGTGAAACACCTCAAACACATACAGGTACAGTCTGAAACATCTACAACTCACACAGCTATGGGCTGGAACAACACAGACTCACACAGCTACTGTCTGAAACATCTCAACCACATACAGCTACAGGCAGAAACATCTAAAATTCTCACATCTACAGTCTGAAACACCTCAACCTAATACAGCTACAGTCTGAAACACCTCAAACTCACACACATACTGTCTGAAAAACATCAACCTAATACAGCAACAATCTGAAACACCTCAAACTCACACAGCTACGATCTGTAACATTTCTAACTCACACAGCTACAGACTTAAACACCTCAACCTCACACAGGTGCGGTATAAACACATCAACCTAGTACAGCAACAGTCTGAAACACCTCAAACTCGCACAGCTACGGTCTGAAACATCGCAAACCCACACAGCTATGGTCTGGAACACCAAGCCTCACACAGCTACTGTCTGAAACATCTCAACCTCATACAGCGACAGTCTGAAACAACTAAAATTCTCACATCTACAGTCTGAAACACCTCAACCCAATACAGCTACAGTCTGAAACACCTCTAACTCATACAGCTACTGCCTGAAACATCTCAGACTCGCACTGCTACGGTCTGATACACTTCAACCTCCTACAGCTACAGTCTGAAACACCTCAAATACACACAGCTATAGTCTGAAACATCTCAACCTAATACAGCTAATGACTGAAACACCTCAAACTCACACAGCTACGGTCTGATACACCTCAAACTCACACAACTACGGTCTGAAACATCACAAGCTCCCACAGCTACAGTCTGAAACACATCATCCTAATACAGCTAAAGTCTGAAACATCTCAAACTCACATAGCAAAAGTCTGAAACACCTCAAACTCATACAGTAACAGTCTGAAACACCTCAAACTCACACAGCTACGATCTAAAACATCTCAAACTCATACAGCTACGGTCTGAAACACCTCAACCTCACACAGCTACAGTCTGAAACATCTCAAACACATACTGATACGGTCTGAAACATCACAAACGCACACAGCTACAGTCTGAAACATCTCAACTCATACAGAAACGGTCTGAAACATCTCAAACCCATGCAGATACGGTCTGAAACATCTCAAACTCACACAGCTATGGACTGAAACATCTCAACCTCACACAGCTGCAGTCTGAAACATCTCAAACTAACACAGCTATGGTCTAAAACACCTCAAACACATACAGGTACAGTCTGAATCATCTCAAACTCACACAGCTACAGTCTGAAACATCTCAAACTCACACAGCTACGGTCTGGAACACCACAGACTCACACAGCTACAGTCTGAAACACTTCAAATTCACACAGCTACAGTCTGAAACACCTCAACCTAATACAGCTACAGTCTGAAACACCTCTAACTCATACAGCTACTGTCTGAAACATCTCAGACACGCACTGCTACGGTCTGATACAATTCAACCTCCTACAGCTACAGTCTGAAACACCTCAAATTCACACATCTACAGTCTGAAACACCTCAAAATCACACAGCTACAGTCTGAAACTGCTCAACCTAATACAGCTACATTCTGAAACACATCAAACTCACACAGCCATGGTCTGAGACACATCAAACTCACACAGCTACTGTCTGAAACATCTCAAACTCACACAGCTACATTGTGAAACACCTTAAATTCACACAGCTACAGTCTGAAACATCTCAAACTCACACAGCTACAGTCTGAAAAACCTCAAAATCATACAGCTGCTATCTGAAACATCTCAGACTCGCACTGCTACGGTCTGATACACTTCAACCTCCTACAGCTACAGTCTGAAACACATCAAATTCACACAGCTACAGTCTGAGACACCTCAACCTAATACAGCTAATGTCTGAAACATTTCAGATTCACACTGCTACAGTCTGATACACTTCAACCTCCTACAGCGACAGTCTGAAACAACTCAAATTCACACAGCTACAGTCTGAAACACCTCAACCTAATAAAGCTAATGTCTGAAACATCTCAACCTCTCACACAGCTACGGTCTGAAACACATCAACATAATACAGCTACAGTCTGATACACCGCAAACACCTACAGATAGGGTCTGAAACATTTCAAACTCACACAACTAAGGTCTGAAACATCTCAAACTCACATAGCTACGGACTGAAACATCTCAACATCACACAGCTACGGTCTGAAACACCTCAAACTCACACAGCTATGGTCTAAAACACATCAAACTCATACAGCTACAGTCTGAAACATCCCAAACGCACACAGCTACAGTCTGAAACACCTCAAACTCACACAGCTATGGTCTAATACACCTCAAACACATACAGCTACAGTCTGAAACATCTCAAACTCACACAGCTACGGACTGGAACACCACAGACTCACACAGCTACTGTCTGAAACATCTCAACCTCATTCAGCTACAGTCTCAAACATCTAAAATTCTCACATCTACAGTCTGAAACACCTCAATCTAATAAAGCTAATGTCTGAAACACCTCAAACTCACATAGCTACGGACTGAAACATCTCAACCTCATAAAGCTACAGTCTGAAACACCTCAAACTCACACAGCTACAGTCTGAAACACCACAACCTAATACAGCTAATGCCTGAAACATCTCAGATTCACACTGCTACGGTCTGATACACTTCAACCTCCTACAGCTACAGTCTGAAACACCTCAAATTCACACAGCTACAGACTGAAACACCGCAACCTAATAATGGTTATTGTCTGAAACATCTCAACCTCACACAGCTACGGTCTGAAACACCTCAACCGAATACAGCTACAGTCTGAAACACCTCAAACTCACATTGCTACGGTCTGAAACATCTCAACCTCATACAGCTACAGTCTGAAACACCTCAAACTCACATAGCTACTGTCAGAAACACATCAACCTAATACAGCAACAGTCTGAAACACCTCAAACTCACACACATACTGTCTGAAACACATCAACCTAATACAGCAACAGTCTGAAGCACCCCAAACTCACACAGCTACTGTCTGAAACACATCAACCAAATACAGCAACAGTCTGAAACACTTCAAACTCACACAGCTACGGTCTGAAACATCACAAACTCATACAGCTACAGTCTGAAACACCTCAACTCACACAGCTACTGTATGAATCACATCTACCTAATACAGCAACAGCCTGAAACACCTCAAACTCACACAGCTACGGTCTGAAACATCGCAAACCCACACAACTACGGTCTGGAACACCACAGACTCACACAGCTACTGTCTGAAACATTTCAACCTCATACAGCTACAGTCTGAAACATCTAAAATTCTCACATCTACAGTCTTAAACACCTCAACCTAATACAGCTTATGTCTGAAACACCTCAAACTCACATAGCTACGGTCTGAAACACATCAACCTCAAACAGCTACAGTCTGAAACACCTCAAACTCACACAGCTATGGTCTAATACACCTCAAACACATACAGCTACAGTCTGAAACATCTCAAACTCACACAGCTACGGACTGGAACACCACAGACTCACACAGCTACTGTCTGAAACATCTCAACCTCATTCAGCTACAGTCTCAAACATCTAAAATTCTCACATCTACAGTCTGAAACACCTCAATCTAATAAAGCTAATGTCTGAAACACCTCAAACTCACATAGCTACGGACTGAAACATCTCAACCTCATAAAGCTACAGTCTGAAACACCTCAAACTCACACAGCTACAGTCTGAAACACCACAACCTAATACAGCTAATGCCTGAAACATCTCAGATTCACACTGCTACGGTCTGATACACTTCAACCTCCTACAGCTACAGTCTGAAACACCTCAAATTCACACAGCTACAGACTGAAACACCGCAACCTAATAATGGTTATTGTCTGAAACATCTCAACCTCACACAGCTACGGTCTGAAACACCTCAACCGAATACAGCTACAGTCTGAAACACCTCAAACTCACATTGCTACGGTCTGAAACATCTCAACCTCATACAGCTACAGTCTGAAACACCTCAAACTCACATAGCTACTGTCAGAAACACATCAACCTAATACAGCAACAGTCTGAAACACCTCAAACTCACACACATACTGTCTGAAACACATCAACCTAATACAGCAACAGTCTGAAGCACCCCAAACTCACACAGCTACTGTCTGAAACACATCAACCAAATACAGCAACAGTCTGAAACACTTCAAACTCACACAGCTACGGTCTGAAACATCACAAACTCATACAGCTACAGTCTGAAACACCTCAACTCACACAGCTACTGTATGAATCACATCTACCTAATACAGCAACAGCCTGAAACACCTCAAACTCACACAGCTACGGTCTGAAACATCGCAAACCCACACAACTACGGTCTGGAACACCACAGACTCACACAGCTACTGTCTGAAACATTTCAACCTCATACAGCTACAGTCTGAAACATCTAAAATTCTCACATCTACAGTCTTAAACACCTCAACCTAATACAGCTTATGTCTGAAACACCTCAAACTCACATAGCTACGGTCTGAAACACATCAACCTCAAACAGCTACAGTCTGAAACACCTCAAACTCACATAGCTACTGTCAGAAACACATCAAACTAATACAGGAACAGTCTGAAACACCTCAAACTCACACACATACTGTCTGAAACTCATCAACCAAATACTGCAACAGCCTGAAACACCTCAAACTCACACAGCTACGGTCTGAAACATCGCAAACCCACACAGCTACGGTCTGGAACACTACAGACTCACACAGCTACTGCCTGAAACATCTCAACCTCAACAGTCTGAAACTCCTCAAACTCATACAGCTACAGTCTGAAACACCTAAAACTCACACAGCTACAGTCTGAAAAACCTCAAAATCATACAGCTACTGTCTGCAATATCTCAGACACACACTGCTACGGTCTGATACACTTCAACCGCCTACAGCTACAGTCTGAAACACCATAACCTAATAAAGGTTATTGTCTGAAACATCTCAACCTCACACAGCTACGGTCTGAAACACCTCAACAGAATACAGCTACAGTCTGAAACACCTCAAACTCACATAGCTACGGTCTGAAACATCTCATCCTCATACAGCTACAGTCTGAAACACCTCAAACTCACATAGCTACTGTCAGAAACACATCAACCTAATACAGCAACCGTCTGAAACACCTCAAACTCACACACATACTGTCTGAAACATCACAAACTCATACAGCTACAGTCTGAAAAACCTCAAACTCACACAGCTACTGTCTGAATCACATCAACCTAATACAGCAACAGCCTGAAACACCTCAAACTCACACAGCTACAGTCTGAAACATCGCAAACCCACACAACTACGGTCTGGAACACCACAGACTCACACAGCTACTGTCTGAAACATCTCAACCTCATACAGCTACAGTCTGAAACATCTAAAATTCTCACATCTACAGTCTTAAACACCTCAATCTAATACAGCTTATGTCTGAAACACCTCAAACACACATAGCTACTGTCAGAAACACATCAACCTAATACAGCAACAGTCTGAAACACCTCAAACTCACACACATACTGTCTGAAACTCATCAACCTAATACAGCAACAGCCTGAAACACCTCAAGCTCACATAACTACGGTCTGAAACATCGCAAACCCACACAGCTACGGTCTGGAACACCACAGACTCACACAGCTACTGCCTGAAACATCTCAACCTCATACAGCGACAGTCTGAAACTCCTCAAACTCATACAGCTACAGTCTGAAACATCTAAAACTCACACAGCTACAGTCTGAAAAACCTCAAAATCATACAGCTACTGTCTGAGACATCTCAGACACACACTGCTTTAGCCTGATACACTTCAACCGCCTACAGATACAGTCTGAAACACCTCAAATTCACACAGCTACAGTCTGAAACACCTCAACCTAATGCAGCAAATGTCAGAAACACCTCATACTCACACAGCTATGGTCTGATACACCTCAAACTCACACAACTGCGGTCTGAAACATCTCAAACTCATACGGCAACAGTCTGAAACATCTCAAACTCACACGGCTACAGTCTGAAACATCTCAAACCCATACAGATACGGTGTGAAACATCTCAAACACATACAGGTACAGTCTGAAACATCTACAACTCACACAGCTATGGGCTGGAACAACACAGACTCACACAGCTACTGCCTGAAACATCTCAACCTCATACAGCGACTGTCTGAAACACCTCAAACACACACAGGTACAGTCTGAAACATCACAAACTCACACAGCTACAGTCTGAAACATCTACAACTCACACAGCTACGGGCTGGAACAACACAGACTCACACAGCTACTGTCTGAAACATCTCAACCTCATACAGCTACAGGCTGAAACATCTAAAATTCTCACATCTACAGTCTTAAACACCTCAATCTAATACAGCTTATGTCTGAAACACCTCAAACTCACATAGCTACTGTCAGAAACTCATCAACCTAATACAGCAACAGTCTGAAACACCTCAAACTCACACACATACTGTCTGAAACTCATCAACCTAATACAGCAACAGCCTGAAACACCTCAAACTCACATAACTACGGTCTGAAACATCGCAAACCCACACAGCTACGGTCTGGAACACCACAGACTCACACAGCTACTGCCTGAAACATCTCAACCTCATACAGCGACAGTCTGAAACTCCTCAAACTCATACAGCTACAGTCTGAAACATCTAAAACTCACACAGCTACAGTCTGAAAAACCTCAAAATCATACAGCTACTGTCTGAAACATCTCAGACACACACTGCTATGGCCTGATACACTTCAACCGCCTACAGCCACAGTCTGAAACACCTCAAATTCACACAGCTACAGTCTGAAACACCTCAACCTAATGCAGCAAATGTCAGAAACACCTCATACTCACACAGCTACGGTCTGATACACCTCAAACTCACACAGCTACGGTCTGAAACACCTCAAACTCACACAACTGCGGTCTGAAACATCTCAAACTCATACAGCAATAGTCTGAAACATCTCAAACTCACACAGCTACAGTCTGAAACATCTCAAACCCATACAGATACGGTGTGAAACACCTCAAACACATACTGGTACAGTCTGAAACATCTACAACTCACACAGCTATGGGCTGGAACAACACAGACTCACACAGCTACTGTCTTAAACATCTCAACCTCATACAGCTACAGCCTGAAATATCTAAAATTCTCACATCTACAGTCTGAAACACCTCAACCTAATACAGCTACAGTCTGAAACACCTCAAACTCACACAGCTACGGTCTGAAAAACATCAACCTAATACAGCAACAATCTGAAACACCTCAAACTCACACAGCTACGGTCTGTAACATTTCAAACTCATACAGCTACAGACTGAAACACCTCAACCTCACACAGGTGCGGTATGAAACACATCAACCTAGTACAGCAACACTCTGAAATACCTCAAACTCGCACAGCTACGGTCTGAAACATCGCAAACCCACACAGCTATGGTCTGGAACACCAAGCCTCACACAACTACTGTCTGAAACATCTCAACCTCATACAGCGACAGTCTGAAACAACTAAAACTCTCACATCTACAGTCTGAAACACCTCAACATAACACAGCTACAGTCTGAAACACCTCTAACTCATACAGCTACTGTCTGAAACATCTCAGACTCGCACTGATACGGTCTGATACACATCAACCTCCTACAGCTACAGTCTGAAACACCACAAATACACACAGCTATTGTCTGAAACATCTCAACCAAATACAGCTAATGACTGAAACACCTCAAACTCACACAGCTACGGTCTGAAACACCTCAAACTCACACAGCTACGGTCTGGAACACCACAGACTCACACATCTCCTGTCTGAAACATCTCAACTTCATACAGCTACAGTCTGAAACATCTAAAATTCTCACATCTACAGTCTTAAACACGTCAACCTAATACAGCTTATGTCTGAAACACCTCAAACTCACATAGCTACGGTCTGAAACATCTCAACCTCATACAGCTAATGTCTGAAACATTTCAGATTCACACTGCTACAGTCTGATACACTTCAACCTCCTACAGCGACAGTCTGAAACAACTCAAATTCACACAGCTACAGTCTGAAACACCTCAACCTAATAAAGCTAATGTCTGAAACATCTCAACCTCTCACACAGCTACGGTCTGAAACACATCAACATAATACAGCTACAGTCTGATACACCGCAAACCCCTACAGATAGGGTCTGAAACATTTCAAACTCACACAACTAAGGTCTGAAACATCTCAAACTCACATAGCTACGGACTGAAACATCTCAACATCACACAGCTACGGTCTGAAACACCTCAAACTCACACAGCTATGGTCTAAAACACATCAACATCATACAGCTACTGTCTGAAACATCTCAGACACACACTGCTACGGTCTGATACACTTCAACCTCCTACAGTTACAGTCTGAAACACCTCAAATTCACACAGCTACAGTCTGAAATACCTCAACCTAATGCAGCAAATGTCAGAAACACCTCATACTCACACAGCTACGGTCTGATACACCTCAAACTCACACAACTGCGGTCTGAAACATCTCAAACTCATACAGCAACAGTCTGAAACATCGCAAACCCATACAGATACGGTGTGAAACACCTCAAACACATACAGGTACAGTCTGAAACATCTACAACTCACACAGCTATGGGCTGGAACAACACAGACTCACACAGCTACTGTCTGAAACATCTCAACCACATACAGCTACAGGCAGAAACATCTAAAATTCTCACATCTACAGTCTGAAACACCTCAACCTAATACAGCTACAGTCTGAAACACCTCAAACTCACACACATACTGTCTGAAAAACATCAACCTAATACAGCAACAATCTGAAACACCTCAAACTCACACAGCTACGATCTGTAACATTTCTAACTCACACAGCTACAGACTTAAACACCTCAACCTCACACAGGTGCGGTATAAACACATCAACCTAGTACAGCAACAGTCTGAAACACCTCAAACACGCACAGCTACGGTCTGAAACATCGCAAACCCACACAGCTATGGTCTGGAACACCAAGCCTCACACAGCTACTGTCTGAAACATCTCAACCTCATACAGCGACAGTCTGAAACAACTAAAATTCTCACATCTACAGTCTGAAACACCTCAATCCAATACAGCTACAGTCTGAAACACCTCTAACTCATACAGCTACTGCCTGAAACATC
This sequence comes from Chiloscyllium plagiosum, assembly GCF_037043375.1. Classification (NCBI taxonomy): domain Eukaryota; kingdom Metazoa; phylum Chordata; class Chondrichthyes; order Orectolobiformes; family Hemiscylliidae; genus Chiloscyllium; species Chiloscyllium plagiosum. Next base: position 9,671,925 of record NW_028270158.1, on the reverse strand, counting down.
TCAGACTCGCACTGCTACGGTCTGATACACTTCAACCTCCTACAGCTACAGTCTGAAACACCTCAAATACACACAGCTATAGTCTGAAACATCTCAACCTAATACAGCTAATGACTGAAACACCTCAAACTCACACAGCTACGGTCTGATACACCTCAAACTCACACAACTACGGTCTGAAACATCACAAGCTCCCACAGCTACAGTCTGAAACACATCATCCTAATACAGCTAAAGTCTGAAACATCTCAAACTCACATAGCAAAAGTCTGAAACACCTCAAACTCATACAGTAACAGTCTGAAACACCTCAAACTCACACAGCTACGATCTAAAACATCTCAAACTCATACAGCTACGGTCTGAAACACCTCAACCTCACACAGCTACAGTCTGAAACATCTCAAACACATACTGATACGGTCTGAAACATCACAAACTCACACAGCTATGGTCTGAAACATCTCAAACTCACACAGCTACAGTCTGAAACACCTCAACCTCACACAGCTACAGTCTGAAACATCTCAACTCATACAGAAACGGTCTGAAACATCTCAAACCCATACAGATACGGTCTGAAACATCTCAAACTCACACAGCTATGGACTGAAACATCTCAACCTCACACAGCTGCAGTCTGAAACATCTCAAACTAACACAGCTATGGTCTAAAACACCTCAAACACATACAGGTACAGTCTGAATCATCTCAAACTCACACAGCTACAGTCTGAAACATCTCAAACTCACACAGCTACGGTCTGGAACACCACAGACTCACACAGCTACAGTCTGAAACACTTCAAATTCACACAGCTACAGTCTGAAACACCTCAACCTAATACAGCTACAGTCTGAAACACCTCTAACTCATACAGCTACTGTCTGAAACATCTCAGACTCGCACTGCTACGGTCTGATACAATTCAACCTCCTACAGCTACAGTCTGAAACACCTCAAATTCACACATCTACAGTCTGAAACACCTCAAAATCACACAGCTACAGTCTGAAACTGCTCAACCTAATACAGCTACATTCTGAGACACATCAAACTCACACAGCTACTGTCTGAAACATCTCAAACTCACACAGCTACATTGTGAAACACCTTAACTTCACACAGCTACAGTCTGAAACATTTAAAACTCACACAGCTACAGTCTGAAAAACCTCAAAATCATACAGCTACTATCTGAAACATCTCAGACTCGCACTGATACGGTCTGATATACTTCAACCTCCTACAGCTACAGTCTGAAACATCCCAAACGCACACAGCTACAGTCTGAAACACCTCAAACTCACACAGCTATGGTCTAATACACCTCAAACACATACAGCTACAGTCTGAAACATCTCAAACTCACACAGCTACGGACTGGAACACCACAGACTCACACAGCTACTGTCTGAAACATCTCAACCTCATTCAGCTACAGTCTCAAACATCTAAAATTCTCACATCTACAGTCTGAAACACCTCAATCTAATAAAGCTAATGTCTGAAACACCTCAAACTCACATAGCTACGGTCTGAAACATCTCAACCTCATAAAGCTACAGTCTGAAACACCTCAAACTCACACAGCTACAGTCTGAAACACCACAACCTAATACAGCTAATGCCTGAAACATCTCAGATTCACACTGCTACGGTCTGATACACTTCAACCTCCTACAGCTACAGTCTGAAACACCTCAAATTCACACAGCTACAGACTGAAACACCGCAACCTAATAATGGTTATTGTCTGAAACATCTCAACCTCACACAGCTACGGTCTGAAACACCTCAACCGAATACAGCTACAGTCTGAAACACCTCAAACTCACATTGCTACGGTCTGAAACATCTCAACCTCATACAGCTACAGTCTGAAACACCTCAAACTCACATAGCTACTGTCAGAAACACATCAACCTAATACAGCAACAGTCTGAAACACCTCAAACTCACACACATACTGTCTGAAACACATCAACCTAATACAGCAACAGTCTGAAGCACCCCAAACTCACACAGCTACTGTCTGAAACACATCAACCAAATACAGCAACAGTCTGAAACACTTCAAACTCACACAGCTACGGTCTGAAACATCACAAACTCATACAGCTACAGTCTGAAACACCTCAACTCACACAGCTACTGTATGAATCACATCTACCTAATACAGCAACAGCCTGAAACACCTCAAACTCACACAGCTACGGTCTGAAACATCGCAAACCCACACAACTACGGTCTGGAACACCACAGACTCACACAGCTACTGTCTGAAACATTTCAACCTCATACAGCTACAGTCTGAAACATCTAAAATTCTCACATCTACAGTCTTAAACACCTCAACCTAATACAGCTTATGTCTGAAACACCTCAAACTCACATAGCTACGGTCTGAAACACATCAACCTCAAACAGCTACAGTCTGAAACACCTCAAACTCACATAGCTACTGTCAGAAACACATCAAACTAATACAGGAACAGTCTGAAACACCTCAAACTCACACACATACTGTCTGAAACTCATCAACCTAATACTGCAACAGCCTGAAACACCTCAAACTCACACAGCTACGGTCTGAAACATCGCAAACCCACACAGCTACGGTCTGGAACACTACAGACTCACACAGCTACTGCCTGAAACATCTCAACCTCAACAGTCTGAAACTCCTCAAACTCATACAGCTACAGTCTGAAACACCTAAAACTCACACAGCTACAGTCTGAAAAACCTCAAAATCATACAGCTACTGTCTGAAATATCTCAGACACACACTGCTACGGTCTGATACACTTCAACCGCCTACAGCTACAGTCTGAAACACCATAACCTAATAAAGGTTATTGTCTGAAACATCTCAACCTCACACAGCTACGGTCTGAAACACCTCAACAGAATACAGCTACAGTCTGAAACACCTCAAACTCACATAGCTACGGTCTGAAACATCGCAAACCCACACAACTACGGTCTGGAACACCACAGACTCACACAGCTACTGTCTGAAACATTTCAACCTCATACAGCTACAGTCTGAAACATCTAAAATTCTCACATCTACAGTCTTAAACACCTCAACCTAATACAGCTTATGTCTGAAACACCTCAAACTCACATAGCTACGGTCTGAAACACATCAACCTCAAACAGCTACAGTCTGAAACACCTCAAACTCACATAGCTACTGTCAGAAACACATCAAACTAATACAGGAACAGTCTGAAACACCTCAAACTCACACACATACTGTCTGAAACTCATCAACCTAATACAGCAACAGCCTGAAACACCTCAAACTCACACAGCTATGGTCTGAAACATTGCAAACCCACACAGCTACGGTCTGGAACACTACAGACTCACACAGCTACTGCCTGAAACATCTCAACCTCAACAGTCTGAAACTCCTCAAACTCATACAGCTACAGTCTGAAACACCTAAAACTCACACAGCTACAGTCTGAAAAACCTCAACATCATACAGCTACTGTCTGAAATATCTCAGACACACACTGCTACGGTCTGATACACTTCAACCGCCTACAGCTACAGTCTGAAACACCATAACTTAATAAAGGTTATTGTCTGAAACATCTCAACCTCACACAGCTACGGTCTGAAACACCTCAACAGAATACAGCTACAGTCTGAAACACCTCAAACTCACATAGCTACGGTCTGAAACATCTCAACCTCATACAGCTACAGTCTGAAACACCTCAAACTCACATAGCTACTGTCAGAAACACATCAACCTAATACAGCAACAGTCTGAAACACCTCAAACTCACACACATACTGTCTGAAACATCACAAACTCATACAGCTACAGTCTGAAACACCTCAAACTCACACAGCTACTGTCTGAATCACATCAACCTAATACAGCAACAGCCTGAAACACCTCAAACTCACACAGCTACAGTCTGAAACATCGCAAACCCACACAACTACGGTCTGGAACACCACAGACTCACACAGCTACTGTCTGAAACATCTCAACCTCATACAGCTACAGTCTGAAACATCTAAAATTCTCACATCTACAGTCTTAAACACCTCAATCTAATACAGCTTATGTCTGAAACACCTCAAACTCACATAGCTACTGTCAGAAACACATCAACCTAATACAGCAACAGTCTGAAACACCTCAAACTCACACACATACTGTCTGAAACTCATCAACCTAATACAGCAACAGCCTGAAACACCTCAAACTCACATAACTACGGTCTGAAACATCGCAAACCCACACAGCTACGGTCTGGAACACCACAGACTCACACAGCTACTGCCTGAAACATCTCAACCTCATACAGCGACAGTCTGAAACTCCTCAAACTCATACAGCTACAGTCTGAAACATCTAAAACTCACACAGCTACAGTCTGAAAAACCTCAAAATCATACAGCAACTGTCTGAAACATCTCAGACACACACTGCTTTGGCCTGATACACTTCAACCGCCTACAGATACAGTCTGAAACACCTCAAATTCACACAGCTACAGTCTGAAACACCTCAACCTAATGCAGCAAATGTCAGAAACACCTCATACTCACACAGCTATGGTCTGATACACCTCAAACTCACACAACTGCGGTCTGAAACATCTCAAACTCATACAGCAACAGTCTGAAACATCTCAAACTCACACGGCTACAGTCTGAAACATCTCAAACCCATACAGATACGGTGTGAAACATCTCAAACACATACAGGTACAGTCTGAAACATCTACAACTCACACAGCTATGGGCTGGAACAACACAGACTCACACAGCTACTGCCTGAAACATCTCAACCTCATACAGCGACTGTCTGAAACACCTCAAACACACACAGGTACAGTCTGAAACATCACAAACTCACACAGCTACAGTCTGAAACATCTACAACTCACACAGCTACGGGCTGGAACAACACAGACTCACACAGCTACTGTCTGAAACACCTCAAATTCACACAGCTACAGTCTGAAACACCTCAACCTAATGCAGCAAATGTCAGAAACACCTCATACTCACACAGCTACGGTCTGATACACCTCAAACTCACACAGCTACGGTCTGAAACACCTCAAACTCACACAACTGCGGTCTGAAACATCTCAAACTCATACAGCAACAGTCTGAAACATCTCAAACTCACACAGCTACAGTCTGAAACATCTCAAACCCATACAGATACGGTGTGAAACACCTCAAACACATACAGGTACAGTCTGAAACATCTACAACTCACACAGCTATGGGCTGGAACAACACAGACTCACACAGCTACTGTCTGAAACATCTCAACCTCATACTGCTACAGCCTGAAATATCTAAAATTCTCACATCTACAGTCTGAAACACCTCAACCTAATACAGCTACAGTCTGAAACACCTCAAACTCACACAGCTACGGTCTGAAAAACATCAACCTAATACAGCAACAATCTGAAACACCTCAAACTCACACAGCTACGGTCTGTAACATTTCAAACTCATACAGCTACAGACTGAAACACCTCAACCTCACACAGGTGCGGAATAAAACACATCAACCTAGTACAGCAACACTCTGAAATACCTCAAACTCGCACAGCTACGGTCTGAAACATCGCAAACCCACACAGCTATGGTCTGGAACACCAAGCCTCACACAACTACTGTCTGAAACATCTCAACCTCATACAGCGACAGTCTGAAACAACTAAAATTCTCACATCTACAGTCTGAAACACCTCAACATAACACAGCTACAGTCTGAAACACCTCTAACTCATACAGCTACTGTCTGAAACATCTCAGACTCGCACTGATACGGTCTGATACACTTCAACCTCCTACAGCTACAGTCTGAAACACCACAAATACACACAGCTATAGTCTGAAACATCTCAACCAAATACAGCTAATGACTGAAACACCTCAAACTCACACAGCTACGGTCTGAAACACCTCAAACTCACACAGCTACGGTCTGGAACACCACAGACTCACACATCTCCTGTCTGAAACATCTCAACTTCATACAGCTACAGTCTGAAACATCTAAAATCTACAGTCTTAAACACGTCAACCGAAGACAGCTTATGTCTGAAACACCTCAAACTCACATAGCTACGGTCTGAAACATCTCAACCTCATACAGCTACAGTCTGAAACACCTCAAACTCACATAGCTAATGTCAGAAACACATCAACCTAATACAGCAACAGTCTGAAACACCTCAAACTCACACACATACTGTCTGAAACACATCAACCTAATACAGCAACGGTCTGAAAAACATCAAACTCACACAGCTACTGTCTGAAACACATCAACCAAATACAGCAACAGTCTGAAACATCTCAAACTCACACAGCTACGGTCTGAAACATCTCAAACTCACACAGCTACAGTCTGAAACACCTCAAACTCACATAGCTACTGTCTGAAACACATCAACCTAATACAGCAACAGCCTGAAACACCTCAAACTCAGCTACAGTCTGAAACATCGCAAACCCACACAGCTACGGTCTGGAACACCACAGACTCACACAGCTACTGCCTGAAACATCTCAACCTCATACAGCAACAGTCTGAAACTCCTCAAACGCATACAGCTACAGTCTGAAACATCTAAAACTCACACAGCTTCAGTCTGAAAAACCTCAAAATCATACAGCTACTGTCTGAAATATCTCAGACACACACTGCTACGGTCTGATACACTTCAACCTCCTACAGCTACAGTCTGAAACACCTCAAACTCACACAGCTACAGTCTGAAACACCTCAACCTAATGCAGCAAATGTCAGAAACACCTCATACTCATACAGCTAATGTCTGATACACCTCAAACTCACACAACTGCAGTCTGAAACATCTCAAACTCACACAGCTACAGTCTGAAACATCTCAAACCCATACAGATACGGTGTGAAACACCTCAAACACATACAGGTACAGTCTGAAACATCTACAACTCACACAGCAATGGGCTGGAACAATACAGACTCACACAGCTACTGTCTGAAACATCTCAACCACATACAGCTACAGTCTGAAGCACCTCAATCCCATACAGCTACAGTCTGAAACTGCTCAACCTAATACAGCTACAGTCTGAAACACATCAAACTCACACAGCCACGGTCTGAGACACATCAAACTCACACAGCTACTGTCTGAAACACCTCAAACTCACACAGCTACAGTCTGTAACATTTCAAACTCACACAGCTACAGACTTAAACACCTCAACCTCACACAGGTGCGGTATGAAACACATCAACCTAGTACAGCAACAGTCTGAAACACCTCAAACTCGCACAGCTACGGTCTGAAACATCGCAAACCCACACGGCTACGGTCTGGAACACCAAGCCTCACACAGCTACTGTCTGAAATATCTCAACCTCATACAGCGACAGTCTGAAACAACTAAAATTCTCACATCTACAGTCTGAAACACCTCAACCCAATACAGCTACAGTCTGAAACACCTCTAACTCATACAGCTACTGCCTGAAACATCTCAGACTCGCACTGCTACGGTCTGATACACTTCAACCTCCTAAAGCAACAGTCTGAAACACCTCAAATACACACAGCTATAGTCTGAAACATCTCAACCTAATACAGCTAATGACTGAAACACCTCAAACTCACACAGCTACGGTCTGATACACCTCAAACTCACACAACTACGGTCTGAAACACCTCAAACTCACACAACTACAGTCTGAAACACCTCACACTCGCACAGCTACAGTCTGAAACATCGCAAACTCACACAGCTACTGCCTGAAACATCTCAACCTCATACAGCGACAGTCTGAAACGCCTCAAACTCACACAACTACAGTCTGAAACATCGCAAACTCACACAGCTACTGCCTGAAACATCTCAACCTCATACAGCGACAGTCTGAAACGCCTCAAACTCACACAGCTACAGTCTGAAACATCTAAAACTCACACTGCTACGGACTGAAACATCCCAACCTCACACAGCTACTGTCTGAAACATCACAAACTCATCCAGATACGGTCTGAAACACCTCAAACTCACACAGCTACTGTCAGAAACACATCAACCTCATACAGCAACAGTCTGAAACACCTCAAACTCACACAACTGCGGTCTGAAACATCTCAAACTCATACAGCAACAGTTCGGAAACATCTCAAACTCACACAGCTACAGGCTGAAACATCTAAAATTCTCACATCTACAGTCTGAAACACCTCAACTTAATACAGCTACAGTCTGAAACACCTCAAACTCACACAGCTACGGACTGAAAAACATCAACCGAATACAGCAACAATCTGAAACACCTCAAACTCACACAGCTACAGTCTGTAACATTTCTAACTCACACAGCTACAGACTGAAACACCTCAACCTCACACAGGTGCGGTATGAAACACATCAACCTAGTACAGCAACAGTCTGAAACACCTCAAACTCGCACAGCTACGGTCTGAAACATCGCAAACCCACACAGCTATGGTCTGGAACAGCCTCACACAGGTACTGTCTGAAACATCTCAACCTCATACAGCGACAGTCTGAAACAACTAAAATTCTCACATCTACAGTCTGAAACACTTCAACCCAATACAGCTACAGTCTGAAACACCTCTAACTCATACAGCTACTGCCTGAAACATCTCAGACCCGCACTGCTACGGTCTGATACACTTCAACCTCCTACAGCCTCAGTCTGAAACACCTCAAATACACACAGCTATAGTCTGAAACATCTCAACCTGTTACAGCTAATGACTGAAACACCTCAAACTCACACAGCTATGGTCTGATACACCTCAAACTCACACAACTACGGTCTGAAAAACATCAAACTCACACAGCTACTGTCTGAAACACATCAACCAAATACAGCAACAGTCTGAAACATCTCAAACTCACACAGCTACGGTCTGAAACATCTCAAACTCACACAGCTACAGTCTGAAACACCTCAAACTCACATAGCTACTGTCTGAAACACATCAACCTAATACAGCAACAGCCTGAAACACCTCAAACTCAGCTACAGTCTGAAACATCGCAAACCCACACAGCTACGGTCTGGAACACCACAGACTCACACAGCTACTGCCTGAAACATCTCAACCTCATACAGCAACAGTCTGAAACTCCTCAAACGCATACAGCTACAGTCTGAAACATCTAAAACTCACACAGCTTCAGTCTGAAAAACCTCAAAATCATACAGCTACTGTCTGAAATATCTCAGACACACACTGCTACGGTCTGATACACTTCAACCTCCTACAGCTACAGTCTGAAACACCTCAAACTCACACAGCTACAGTCTGAAACACCTCAACCTAATGCAGCAAATGTCAGAAACACCTCATACCCATACAGCTAATGTCTGATACACCTCAAACTCACACAACTGCAGTCTGAAACATCTCAAACTCACACAGCTACAGTCTGAAACATCTCAAACCCATACAGATACGGTGTGAAACACCTCAAACACATACAGGTACAGTCTGAAACATCTACAACTCACACAGCAATGGGCTGGAACAATACAGACTCACACAGCTACTGTCTGAAACATCTCAACCACATACAGCTACAGTCTGAAGCACCTCAATCCCATACAGCTACAGTCTGAAACTGCTCAACCTAATACAGCTACAGTCTGAAACACATCAAACTCACACAGCCACGGTCTGAGACACATCAAACTCACACAGCTACTGTCTGAAACACCTCAAACTCACACAGCTACAGTCTGTAACATTTCAAACTCACACAGCTACAGACTTAAACACCTCAACCTCACACAGGTGCGGTATGAAACACATCAACCTAGTACAGCAACAGTCTGAAACACCTCAAACTCGCACAGCTACGGTCTGAAACATCGCAAACCCACACGGCTACGGTCTGGAACACCAAGCCTCACACAGCTACTGTCTGAAATATCTCAACCTCATACAGCGACAGTCTGAAACAACTAAAATTCTCACATCTACAGTCTGAAACACCTCAACCCAATACAGCTACAGTCTGAAACACCTCTAACTCATACAGCTACTGCCTGAAACATCTCAGACTCGCACTGCTACGGTCTGATACACTTCAACCTCCTAAAGCAACAGTCTGAAACACCTCAAATACACACAGCTATAGTCTGAAACATCTCAACCTAATACAGCTAATGACTGAAACACCTCAAACTCACACAGCTACGGTCTGATACACCTCAAACTCACACAACTACGGTCTGAAACACCTCAAACTCACACAACTACAGTCTGAAACACCTCACACTCGCACAGCTACAGTCTGAAACATCGCAAACTCACACAGCTACTGCCTGAAACATCTCAACCTCATACAGCGACAGTCTGAAACGCCTCAAACTCACACAACTACAGTCTGAAACATCGCAAACTCACACAGCTACTGCCTGAAACATCTCAACCTCATACAGCGACAGTCTGAAACGCCTCAAACTCACACAGCTACAGTCTGAAACATCTAAAACTCACACTGCTACGGACTGAAACATCCCAACCTCACACAGCTACTGTCTGAAACATCACAAACTCATCCAGATACGGTCTGAAACACCTCAAACTCACACAGCTACTGTCAGAAACACATCAACCTCATACAGCAACAGTCTGAAACACCTCAAACTCACACAACTGCGGTCTGAAACATCTCAAACTCATACAGCAACAGTTCGGAAACATCTCAAACTCACACAGCTACAGGCTGAAACATCTAAAATTCTCACATCTACAGTCTGAAACACCTCAACTTAATACAGCTACAGTCTGAAACACCTCAAACTCACACAGCTACGGACTGAAAAACATCAACCGAATACAGCAACAATCTGAAACACCTCAAACTCACACAGCTACAGTCTGTAACATTTCTAACTCACACAGCTACAGACTTAAACACCTCAACCTCACACAGGTGCGGTATGAAACACATCAACCTAGTACAGCAACAGTCTGAAACACCTCAAACTCGCACAGCTACGGTCTGAAACATCGCAAACCCACACAGCTATGGTCTGGAACAGCCTCACACAGGTACTGTCTGAAACATCTCAATCTCATACAGCGACAGTCTGAAACAACTAAAATTCTCACATCTACAGTCTGAAACACTTCAACCCAATACAGCTACAGTCTGAAACACCTCTAACTCATACAGCTACTGCCTGAAACATCTCAGACCCGCACTGCTACGGTCTGATACACTTCAACCTCCTACAGCCTCAGTCTGAAACACCTCAAATACACACAGCTATAGTCTGAAACATCTCAACCTGTTACAGCTAATGACTGAAACACCTCAAACTCACACAGCTATGGTCTGATACACCTCAAACTCACACAACTACGGTCTGAAACATCTCAAACTCACACAGCTACAGTCTGAAACATCTAAAACTCACACAACTATGAACACCACCGATTCACACAGCTACAGTCTGAACCATCTCAATCTGACACAGCTATGGTCTGATACACATAAAACTCATACAGCTACGGTCTGAAACATCTCAAACTCCCACAGCTACAGTCTGAAACACATCATCCTAATACAGCTAAATTCTGAAACATCTCAAACTCACATAGCTAAAGTCTGAAACACCTCAAACTCATACAGTAACAGTCTGAAACACCTCAAACTCACACAGCTACGGTCTAAAACATCACAAACTCATACAGCTACGGTCTGAAACACCTCAACCTCACACAGCTATGGTCTGAAACATCTCAAACTCACACTGCTATGGACTGAAACATCTCAACCTCACACAGCTATGGTCTAAAACACCTCAAACACATACAGGTACAGTCTGAAACATCTCAAACTCACACAGCTACAGTCTGAAACATCTCAAACTCACACAGCTACGGTCTGGAACACCACAGACTCACACAGCTACAGTCTGAAACACTTCAAATTCACACAGCTATAGTTTGAAACACCTCAACCTAATACAGCTAATGTCTGATACACCTCAAACTCACACAGCTCTGGTAAGAAACATCTCAACCTCATACAGTGACAGTCTGAAACACTTCAAACTCACACAGCTACAGTCAGAAACACCTCAAACTCACACAGCTACTGTCTGAAACACATCAACCTAATACAGCAACAGTCTGAAACACCTCAAACTCGCACAGCTATGGTCTGAAACACCAAGCCTCACACAGTTACTGTCTGAAACATCTCAACCTCATACAGCGACAGTCTGAAACATCTAAAATTCTCACATCTACAGTCTGAAACACCTCAACCTAATACAGCTACAGTCTTAAACACCTCTAACTCATACAGCTACTGTCTGAAACATCTCAGACTCGCACTGCTACGGTCTGATACACTTCAACCTCCTACAGCTACAGACTGAAACACCTCAAATTCACACATCTACAGTCTGAAACACCTCAAAATCACACAGCTACGGTCTGAAACACCTCAAACTCACACAGCTACAGTCTGAAACAGCTCCATCTAATACAGCTGCAGTCTGAAAAACATCAAACTCACACAGCCACGGTCTGAGACACATCAAACTCACACAGCTACTGTCTGAAACATCTCAAACTCACACAGCTACATTGTGAAACACCTTAAATTCACACAGCTACAGTCTGAAACATTTAAAACTCACACAGCTACAGTCTGAAAAACCTCAAAATCATACAGCTACTATCTGAAACATCTCAGACTCACACTGCTATGGTCTGATACACTTCAACTTCCTACAGCTACAGTCTGAAACACATCAAATTCACACAGCTACAGTCTGAAACACCTCAACCTAATACAGCTCATGTCTGAAACATCTCAGACTCGCACTGCTATGGTCTGAAACACTTCAACCTCCTACAGCTACAGTCTGAAACACCTCAAACCCACGCAACTACGGTCTGAAACATCTCAAACTCATACAGCTACAGTCTGAAACACCTCAAATCCATACAGATACGGTCTGAAACATTTCAAACTCACGCAACCACGGTCTGAAACATCTCAAACTCACACAGCTACGGACTGAAACATCTCAACCTCACACAGCTACGGTCTGAAACACCTCAAACACACACAGCTATGGTCTAAAACACATCAAACTCATACAGGTACAGTCTGAACAGTCTGGAACATCTCAAACTCACACAGCTACGGTCTGAAACACCTCAAACCCATACAGCTACAGTCTGAAACATCTCAAACCCACACAGCTACAGTCTGAAACATCTCAAACTCACATGGCTACAGTCTGAAACACATCAAACTCACACAGCGACGTTCTGGAACACCACTAACTCACACGGCTACAGTCTGAATTATCTCAAACTCACACAGCTACAGTCTGAAGCATCTCAAACTCATACAGATACGGTCTGGAACACCAATAACTCACACAGCTACAGTCTGAAATATCTCAAACTCACACAGCTACAGTCTGAAACATCTCAAACTCATACAGATATGGTCTGAAACACCTCAAACTCACACAGCTATGGTCTGAAACATCTCAAACTCATACAGCTACAGTCTGAAACATCTCAAACTCACATGGCTACAGTCTGAAACACATCAAACTCACACAGCGACAGTCTGGAATACCACTAACTCACACAGCTACAGTCTGAAATATCTCAAACTCACATAGCTACAGTCTGAAACATCTCAAACTCATTCAGATACAGTCTGGAACACTTCAAACTCACACAGCTATGGTCTGAAACATCTCAAACTCATACAGCTATGGACTGAAACATCTTAAACTCACACAGCTACAGTCTGAAACATCTCAAACTCCAACAGCTACGGTCTGGAACACCACAGACTCACGCTGCTACTGTCTGAAACATCTCAACCTCTTACAGCTACAGTCTGAAACATTTAAATTCTCACATCTACAGTCTGAAACACCTCAACCAAATACAGCTACAGTCTAAAACACCTCAAACTCATACAGCAACAGTCTGAAACATCTTAAACTCACACAGCTACAGTCTGAAAAACCTCAAAATCATACAGCTACTGTCTGAAACATCTCAGACTCACACTGCTACGGTCTGATACACTTCAACAGCAGAGAGTGGTGCGAGCTGGGCAGAAGTGAAGTTGGAGCGCAGAGCTAGTCGGGAAGGTAAGTGATTGATATTTGAGTGGGTGTGTTCTAGACCCCAGGCCCTACATAGTAGGGCCTCCCTCCCATCCTTCTCCTCTAACCTAACTTTAAGGTCCACAGGTAAGCGACTCAGTGTTGTTTTGGAGACGAAGTGTAGAGTAATGGCAGCGCAGGCAGTGGAATGTTCCTCCTGCAGGATGTTTGAGGTAGGGGTGACCACCGATACTCCTGCCGACTTCGTATGCAGGAAATGCAGTCAGATCCTGCTCCTCACAGAACGAGTTAGGGAACTGGAACTGGAGTTGGATGAACTGAGGATTATTCGAGAGACTGAGAGGGTGATAGATAGAAGCTACAGGGACATAGTTACGCCAGAGAACAGAGGTAGCTGGGTAACAGTTAGAGGTGGGAAGGGGAGGAATCAGGCAGTGCAGGGATCCCCTGTGGTCGCTCCCCTCAACAATAAGTATACCGCTTTGGATACTGTTGGGGGGGACGGCCTAGCAGGGGTAAGCTGCAGTGACCGGGTCTCTGGCACGAGGTCCGGCTCTGAGGCTCAGAAGGGAAAGGGGGAGAGGAGGAGAGCGCTAGTTAGAGGGATGGACAGGCGGTTCTGTGGACATGGGCAAAACTCTCGGATGGTTTGTTGCCTCCCGGGTGCCAGGGTCCGAGACGTCTCGGACCGTGTCTTCAGATTCCTTAAGGGGGAGGGTGTGCAGCCAGAAGTCGTGGTGCACGTTGGCACCAACGACATAGGTAGGAAGAGGGGTGGGGAGGTCATTCAGGAGCTCAGGGAGTTAGGCTGGAAGCTAAAAGCTAGGATGGACAGAGTCGCCATCTCTGGGTTATTGCCGGTGCCACGTGACTGTGAGGCAAGGAATAGGGAGAGAGTGCAGTTGAACACGTGGCTGCAAGGATGGTGTAGGAGGGAGGGCTTCAGGTATTTGGACAATTGGACTGCATTCTGGGGAAGGTGGGACCTGGACAAGCAGGACGGGTTGCACCTGAACCAGAAGGGCACCAATATCCTGGGGTAGGTTTGCTAGCACTCTTCGGGGGGGGGGGGGGGGGGGGGGGGGCGGTTTAAACTAATTTGGCAGGGGGATGGGATCCGGACTTGTAGTCCAGCAAGTAGGCTAGCTGTTTGTCAGGATGTCCAAGAATGTAGGGAGGCTGTGGAGAAGGTAGCACTGACAGAGAGTACTTGCGGACACAGAGATGGGCTCAAGTGTGTATACTTCAATGCAAGGAGTATCAGAAATAAGGTGGGTGAACTTAAGGCGTGGATCATTACCTGGGACTACGATGTTGTGGCCATCACGGAAACGTGGATAGACGAGGGACAGGAATGGTCGTTGGAGGTTCCTGGTTACAGATGTTTCAGTAAGATTAGGGAGGGTGGTAAAAAAGGAGGGGGGGTGGCGTTGCTAATTAGAAATGGTATAACGGCTGCAGAAAGGCAGTTCGAGGGGGATCTGCCTTTGGAGGTAGTATGGGCTGAAGTCAGAAATAGGAAAGGTGCAGTCACCTTGTTGGGTGTTTACTATAGGCTCCCCAATAGCAGCAGAGATATGGAGAAACAGATTGGGAAACAGATTTTGGAAAGGTGCAGAAGCCACAGGGTAATAGTCATGGGTGATTTCAACTTCCCAAACATTGATTGGAAGCTCTTTAGATCAAGTAGATTGGATGGGGCAGTGTTTGTGCAGTGTGTACAGGAAGCTTTTCTAACTCAGTATGTAGATTGTCCGACCAGAGGGGGGGCCATATTGGATTTGGTACTTGGTAACGAACCGGGACAAGTGATGGGCTTGTTAGTGGGTGAACATTTTGGTGATGGTGACCACAATTCTGTAACTTTCACCTTGGTTATGGAGAGAGATAGGTGTGTGCAACAGGGTAGGTTTTATAATTGGGGGAAGGGTAAATACGATGCTGTAAGACAGGATCTGAGGAGCATAAGTTGGGAGCATAGGCTGTCAGGGAAGGATGTCATGGAAATGTGGAACCTTTTCAAGGAACAGATACGACGTGTCCTTGATATGTATGTACCTGTCAGGCAGGAAAGAGATGGTCGTGTGAGGGAACCTTGGTTGATGAGGGAGGTTGAATGTCTTGTAAAGAGGAAGAAGGGGGCTTACATAAGGTTGAGGAAACAAGGTTCAGACAGAGCATTGGAGGGATACAGGATTGCCAGAAGGGACCTGAAGAAAGGGTTTAGGAGAGCTAAGAGAGGGCATGAAAAATCTTTGGCGGATAGGATCAAGGATAACCCCAAGGCATTTTATGCGTATGTGAGAAACATGAGAATGACGAGAACGAGGGTAGGTCCGATCAAGGACAGTAGTGGGAGACTGTGTATTGAGTCGGAAGAGATAAGTGAGGTCTTGAATGAGTACTTTTCTTCAGTATTTCCAAACGAGAGGGATCGTATTGTTGAAGAGGAGAGTGTGAAATGGACTGGTAAGCTAGAGAAGATACTTGTTAGGAAGGAAGATGTGTTGGACATTTTGAATAACTTGAGGATAGACAAGTCCACCGGGCCTGATGGGATATATCCTAGGATTATGTGGGAAGCAAGAGAGGAAATTGCACAGCCGTTGGCAATAATCTTTTTGTCTTCACTGTCAACAGGGGTGGTACCAGGGGACTGGAGAGTGGCGAATGTTGTGCCCCTGTTCAAAAAAGGGAATAGGGATAACCCCGGGAATTACAGGCCAGTTAGTCTTACTTCGGTGGTAGGCAAAGTAATGGAAAGGGTACTGAGGGATAGGATTTATGAGTATCTGGAAAGACACGGCTTGATTAGGGACAGCCAGCACGGATTTGTGAAGGGTAGGTCTTGCCTTACAAGTCTTATTGAATTCTTTGAGGAGGTGACCAAGCATGTGGATGAGGGTAGAGCAGTGGATGTAGTATACATGGATTTTAGTAAGGCATTTGATAAGGTTCCCCATGGTAGGCTTATGCGGAAAGTCAGGAGACATGGGATAGAGGGAAATTTGGCCAGTTGGATAGAAAACTGGCTAACCGGTCGAAGTCAGAGAGTGGTGGTAAATGGTAAATATTCAGCCTGGAGCCCAGTTACAAGTGGAGTTTCGCAGGGATCAGTTCTGGGTCCTCTGCTGTTTGTAATTTTTATTAATGACTTGGATGAGGGAGTCGAAGGGTGGGTCAGTAAATTTGCAGATGATACGAAAATTGGTGGAGTTGTGGATAGTGAGGAGGGCTGTTGTCGGCTGCAAAGGGACTTAGATATGATGCAGAGCTGGGCTGAGGAGTGGCAGATGGAGTTCAACCCTGCCAAGTGTGAGGTTGTCCATTTTGGAAGGACAAATAAGAATGCGGAATACAGGGTGAACGGTAGGGTTCTTAGTGAGGAGGAGGAGCAGAGTGATCTTGGTGTCTATGTTCATAGATCTTTGAAAGTTGCCACTCAGGTGGATAGAGTTTGTAAGAAGGCCTATGGTGTATTAGCGTTCATTAGCAGAGGGACTGAATTCAAGAGTCGTGAAGTGATGTTACAGCTGTACAGAACTTTGTTTAGGCCACATTTGGAGTACTGTGTGCAGTTCTGGTCGCCTCACTTTAGGAAAGATGTGGAAGCTTGGGAGAGGGTGCAGAGAAGATTTACCAGGATGTTGCCTGGAATGGAGAATAGGTCGTACGAGGATAGGTTGAGCATGCAAGGCCTTTTCTCATTGGAACGGAGAAGGATGAAGGGTGACTTGACAGAGGTGTATAAGATGATCAGGGGAATAGATAGGGTAGACAATCAGAAACTTTTTCCCCGGGTACAACAGAGTGTGACAAGGAGACATAAATTTAAGGTGAAGGGTGGAAGGTATAGGGGAGATGTCAGGGGTAGGTTCTTTACCCAGAGAGTGGTGGGGGCATGGAATGCGCTGCCTGTGGGAGTGGCAGAGTCAGAATCATTGGCGAACTTGAAGTGGCAATTGGATAGGTACATGGATGGGTGCTTAAGCTAGGACAAATGTTCGGCACAACATTGTGGGCCGAAGGGCCTGTTCTGTGCTGTATTGTTCTATGTTCTATGTTCTATAACCTCCTACAGCTACAGTATGAAACACCTCAAATTCACACAGCTACAGTCTGAAACACCTCAACCTAATACAGCTAATGTCTGAAACACCTCAAACTCACATAGCTACGGTATGAAACATCTCAACCTCAAACAGCTACAGCAAAAACACCTCAAACTCACACAACTACTGTCTGAAACGGCTCAACCTAATACAGCTACAGTCTGAAACACCTCAAACTCACACAGCTACAGTCTGAAACAGCTCAACCTAATACAGCTACAGTCTAAAAAAACTCAAACTCACACAGCTACAGTTTGAAACACCTCAACCTAAAACAGCTAAGGTGTGAAACATCCCAAACTCACACAGCTATAGTCTAAAACATGTCTAACTCACACAGCTACGGTCTGAAACACCCCAAACTCTCACAGCTATGGTCTGAAACACTTCAAAATCATACAGCTACAGTCTGAAACATCTCAAACTCACACAGCTAAGGTCTGATATCAAACTCACACAGCTACCGTCTGAAACAACTCAAACTCATACAGTTGCAGTCCGAAACACCTCAACCTCACACAGCTACAGTCTGAAACACCTCAAACTCACACAGCTACGGTATGAAACATCTCAACCTCAAACAGCTACAGTCTGAAACACCTCAAACTCACACAGCTACTGTCTGAAACACATCAACCTAATACAGCAACAGCCTGAAACACCCCAAACTCACACAGCTACAGTCTGAAACATCTCAAACCCACACAGGTACGGTCTGGAACACCACAGACTCACACAGCTACTGTCCCAACACATCAACCTAATACTGCTACAGTCTGAAACACCTCAAACTCATACAGCTACAGTCTGAAACATTTAAAACTCCCACAGCTACAGTCTGAAACCCCTCAGCCTAATACAGCTAAGGTCTGAAACATCTCAAACACACACAGCCACAGTCTGAAACATCTCAAACTCACACAGCTACGGTCTGGAAGACCACAAACTCACACAGCTAGTCAGAAACATAACAAACTCACACAGCTACAGTCTGAAACACCACAAACACATACACGTACGGTCTGAAACACCTCAAACTCTAAACGCAATGGTCCGAAACATCTCGAACTCACACGGCTACAGTCTGAAACACCTCAAACTCTCACAGATATGGTCTGACACACCTCAAACTCACAGCTACGGTCTAAATCACCTCAAACACGTACACGTACAGTCTGATACATCTCAAACTCACATAACTACAGTCTGAAACATTTCAAAGTCACACAGTGACGGTCTAGAACACCACAGACTCACACAGCTACAGTCTGAACCATGTCAACCTCACACAGTTACGGTCTGAAACACCTCAAACACACACAGCTATGGTCTAATACACCTCAAACACATACAGGTACAGTCTGAAACATCTCAAACTCACACAGCTACAGTCTGACACATCTCAAACTCACACAGCTACGATCTGGAACACCACAGACTCACACAGCTAATGTCAGAAACATCTCAATCTCATACAGCTACAGTCTGAATCATCTAAAATTCTCACATCTACAGTCTGAAACACCTCAACCTAATACAGCTACGGTCTGAAACACCTCAAACTCATACAGCAACAGTCTGAAACAGCTAAAACTCACACAGCTATAGTCTGAAAAACCACAAAATCATACAGCTACTGTCTGAAACATTTCAGACTCACACAGCTACGGTCTGATACACTTCAACCTCCTACAGCTACAGTCGGAAACATCTCAAATTCACACAGCTATGTCTGAAACACCTCAACCCAATACAGCTACAGTCTGAAACACCTCAAACTCATACAGCTACAGTCTGAAACATCTAAAACTCACACAGCTACAGTCTGAAAAACCTCAAATTCACACAGCTACAGTCTGAAACACCTCAACATAATACAGCTACAGTCTGATACACATCAAACTCACATAGCTACAGTCTGATACACATCAAACTCACACAGCTACGGAATGAAACATCTCAACCTCATACAGCTATGGTCTGAAACACCTCAAACTCACACATCTACAGTCTGAAGCACATCAATCTAACACAGCAACAGTCTGAAACACCTCAAACTCACACAGCTACAGTCTGAAACACCTCAAACTCATACAGGTCCAGTCTGAAACATCCCAAACTCACACAGCTACAGTCTGAAACATTTCAAACTCACACAGCTACAGTCAGAAACACCTCAAACTCACACAGCTACAGTCTGAAACATCTCAAACTCATACAGATACGGTTTGAAACACCACAAACGCACAGAGTTATGGTCTGAAACATCTCAACCTCAAACAGCTACGGACTTAAACATCTCAAACTGACACAGCTAAAGTCTAAAACACATCAAACTCATACAGGTACAGTCTGAAACATCTCAAACTCACACAGCTATGTTCTAGAACACCACAGACTCACACAGCTACGGTCTGAAACATCTCAAAATCACACAGCTACGGTCTGATACACATCAAACTCACACAGCTACAGTCTGAAACATTTCAAACTCACAAAGCTACAGTCCGAAATACCTCAACCTCACACAGCTACGGTCTGAAACATCTGAAACTCACACAGCTACGGTCTGAAACATCTCAAACTCACACAGCTACATTGTGAAACATCTCAAATTCACACAGCTACAGTCTGAAACACCACAAACCCACACATCTACGGTCTGAAACACCTCAAACACACACAGCTACAGAATGAAACACCTCAACCTCACACAGCTACAGTCTGAAACACCTAAAATTCACACAGCTACAGTCTGAAACACCACAAACTCACACAGCTACGGTCTGAAACACCTCAAACACACACAGCTACAGAATGAAACACCTCAACCTCACACAGCTACAGTCTGAAACATCTCAAACTCATAAAGCTACAGTCTGAAACACCTCAAACACATACACGTACGGTCTGAAACACCTCAAACTCTAAACGCTATGGTCCGAAACACCTCGAACACACACAGCTACAGTCTGAAACACCTCAAACTCTCACAGATATGGTCTGAAACACCTCAAACTCTCATAACTACGGTCTGAAACACCTCAAACTCATACAGGTACAGTCCGAAACATCTTAAACTCACACAGCTACAGTCTGAAACATTTCAAACTCACATAGCAACGGTCTGGAACACCACAAACACACACAGCTGGAGTCTGAAACATCTCAAACTCACAAGGCTTCAGTCTGAAACACCTCAAATACATACACCTATGGTCTGAAACACCTCAAACCCACACACCTATGGCCTGAAACCCCTCGAAAACACACATCTACGGTCTGATACGCTTCAAACCCATACAGCTACGGTCTGAAACACCTCACCCTCATACAGCAACAGTCCGAAACACATCAAACTCACACAGCTACAGTCTGAAACATCTCAAACTCACATGGCTTCAGTCTGAAACACCTCAAATACATACACCTATGGTCTGAAACACCTCAAACCCACACACCTATGGCCTGAAACCCCTCGAAATCACACATCTATAACCTATACGCTTCAAACCCATACAGCTACGGTCTGAAACACCTCACCCTCATACAGCTACAGTCTGAAACACATCAAACTCACACAGCTACAGTCTGAAACACCTCAACGTCACACAGCTACAGTCTGAAACACCTCAGACTCACACAGCTACATTATGAAACACCACAACCTAATACAGCTACAGCCTGAAACACCTCAAACTCACACAGCTACAGTCCGGAGCAGCTCCATCTAATACAGCTGCAGTCTGAAAAACATCAAACTCATACAGCCACGGTCTGAGACACATCAAACTCACACAGCTACAGTCTGAAACATCTCAAACTCACACAGCTACATTGTGAAGCACCTTAAATTCACACAGCTACAGTCTGAAACACCACAAACTCATACAGCTACCGTCTGAAAAATCTCAAACTCATACTGCTATGGTCTGATACACTTCAAACTCACACAGCTACGGACTGAAACATCTCAACCTCACACAGCTACAGTCTGAAACACCTCATACTCACACAGCTAAGGTCGAAAACACATCAAACCCATACAGTGGCAGTCCAAAACATCTCAACCTCACACAGCTACAGTCTGAAACATCTCAAACTCATACAGCTATGGTCTGAAACATCTCAAACTCACACAGTTGCGGTCGGAAACATCTCAAACCCATACAGCTATGGTCGGAAACATCTCAAACTTGCACAGCTACAGTCGGAAACAGCTCAAACTCATACAGTTACAGACTGAAACATCTCCATCTCACACAGCTACAGCCTGAAACTGCTCAACCTAATACAGCTACAGTCTGAAACACATCAAACTCAAACAGCCACGGTCTGAGACACATCAAACTCACACAGCTACAATCTGAAACACCTCAACGTCACACAGCTACAGTCTGAAACACCTCAGACTCACACAGCTACATTATGAAACACCACAACCCAATACAGCTACAGTCTGAAACACCTCAGACTCACACAGCCACATTATGAAACACCACAACCTAATACAGCTACAGTCTGAAACACCTCAAACTCATACAGCTACAGTCTGAAACATCTCCAACTCACACAGCTAAGGTCTGATATCAAACTCACACAGCTACCGCCTGAAACATCTCAAACTCATACAGTTGCAGTCCGAAACACCTCAACCTCACATAGCTACAGTCTGAAACAACTCAAACTCACACAGCTACGGTATGAAACATCTCAACCTCAAACAGCTACAGTCTGAAACACCTCAAACTCACACAGCTACTGTCTGAAACACATCAACCTAATACAGAAACAGTCTGAAACAACTCAAACTCACACAGTTACAGTCTGAAACACCTCAGACCCACACAGGTATGGTCTGGAACACCACAGAATCACACAGCTACTGTCCCAAACACCTCAACCTAATACAGCTACAGTCTGAAACACCTCAGACTCACACAGCTACATTATGAAACACCACAACCCAATACAGCTACAGTCTGAAACACCTCAGACTCACACAGCGACATTATGAAACACCACAACCTAATACAGCTACAGTCTGAAACACCTCAAACTCATACAGCTACAGTCTGAAACATTTAAAACACACACAGCTAAGGACTGACATCAAACTCACACATAACCGTCTGAAACATCTCAAACTCATACAGTTGCAGTCCGAAACACCTCAACCTCACATAGCTACAGTCTGAAACACCTCAAACTCACACAGCTACGGTATGAAACATCTCAACCTCACACAGCTACAGTCTGAAACACCTCAAACTCACACAGCTACTGTCTGAAACACATCAACCTAATACAGCAACAGTCTGAAACACCTCAAACTCACACAGTTACAGTCTGAAACATCTCAAACCCACACAGGTATGGTCTGGAACACCACAGACTCACACAGCTACTGTCCCAAACACCTCAACCTAATACTGCTACAGTCTGAAACACCTCAAACTCATACAGCTACAGTCTGAAACATTTAAAACTCACACAGCTACAGTCTGAAACACCTCAGCCTAATACAGCTAAGGTCCGAAACATCTCAAACACACACAGCTATAGTCTGAAACATTTCAAACTCACACAGCTACAGTCTGGAACACCACAGACTCACACAGCTAGTCAGAAACATAACAAACTCACACAGCTACAGTCTGAAACACCTCAAACACATACACGTGCGGTCTGAAACACCTCAAACCCTAAACGCTATGGTCCGAACCATCTCGAACTCACACAGCTACAGTCTGAAACACCTCAAACTCTCACAGATATGGTATGAAACATCTCAAAATCACAGCTACGGTCTAAATCACCTCAAACGCATACAGATACAGTCTGAAACATCTCAAACCCACACAACTACAGTCTGAAACATTTCAAAGTCACACAGCGACGGTCTAGAACACCATAGACTCACACAGCTACAGTCTGAACCATCTCAACCTCACACAGCCATGGTCTGAAACACCTCAAACTCACACAGCTATGGTCTAATACACCTCAAACACATACAGGTACAGTCTGAAACATCTCAAAACTCACACAGCTACAGTCTGACACATCTCAAACTCACACAGCTACGGTCTGGAACATCACAAACTCACACAGCTAATGTCTGAAACATCTCTAACTCATACAGCTACAGTCTGAATCATCTAAAATTCTCACATCTACAGTCTGAAACACCTCAACCTAATACAGCCACGGTCTGAAACATTTAAAACACACACAGCTAAGGACTGACATCAAACTCACACAGCTACCGTCTGAAACATCTCAAACTCATACAGTTGCAGTCCGAAACACCTCAACCTCACATAGCTACAGTCTGAAACACCTCAAACTCACACAGCTACGGTATGAAACATCTCAACCTCACACAGCTACAGTCTGAAACACCTCAAACTCACACAGCTACTGTCTGAAACACATCAACCTAATACAGCAACAGTCTGAAACACCTCAAACTCACACAGTTACAGTCTGAAACATCTCAAACCCACACAGGTATGGTCTGGAACACCACAGACTCACACAGCTACTGTCCCAAACACCTCAACCTAATACTGCTACAGTCTGAAACACCTCAAACTCATACAGCTACAGTCTGAAACATTTAAAACTCACACAGCTACAGTCTGAAACACCTCAGCCTAATACAGCTAAGGTCCGAAACATCTCAAACACACACAGCTATAGTCTGAAACATTTCAAACTCACACAGCTACAGTCTGGAACACCACAGACTCACACAGCTAGTCAGAAACATAACAAACTCACACAGCTACAGTCTGAAACAGCTCAAACACATACACGTGCGGTCTGAAACACCTCAAACCCTAAACGCTATGGTCCGAACCATCTCGAACTCACACAGCTACAGTCTGAAACACCTCAAACTCACACAGCTACTGTCTGAAACACATCAACCTAATACAGCAACAGTCTGAAACACCTCAAACTCACACAGTTACAGTCTGAAACATCTCAAACCCACACAGGTATGGTCTGGAACACCACAGACTCACACAGCTACTGTCCCAAACACCTCAACCTAATACTGCTACAGTCTGAAACACCTCAAACTCATACAGCTACAGTCTGAAACATTTAAAACTCACACAGCTACAGTCTGAAACACCTCAGCCTAATACAGCTAAGGTCCGAAACATCTCAAACACACACAGCTATAGTCTGAAACATTTCAAACTCACACAGCTACAGTCTGGAACACCACAGACTCACACAGCTAGTCAGAAACATAACAAACTCACACAGCTACAGTCTGAAACACCTCAAACACATACACGTGCGGTCTGAAACACCTCAAACCCTAAACGCTATGGTCCGAACCATCTCGAACTCACACAGCTACAGTCTGAAACACCTCAAACTCTCACAGATATGGTATGAAACATCTCAAAATCACAGCTACGGTCTAAATCACCTCAAACGCATACAGATACAGTCTGAAACATCTCAAACCCACACAACTACAGTCTGAAACATTTCAAAGTCACACAGCGACGGTCTAGAACACCATAGACTCACACAGCTACAGTCTGAACCATCTCAACCTC
Source organism: Chiloscyllium plagiosum (assembly GCF_037043375.1). NCBI lineage: Eukaryota > Metazoa > Chordata > Chondrichthyes > Orectolobiformes > Hemiscylliidae > Chiloscyllium > Chiloscyllium plagiosum. The sequence continues at coordinate 9,646,059 of NW_028270158.1, read as the reverse complement.
ACACAGCCATGGTCTGAAACACCTCAAACTCACACAGCTATGGTCTAATACACCTCAAACACATACAGGTACAGTCTGAAACATCTCAAAACTCACACAGCTACAGTCTGACACATCTCAAACTCACACAGCTACGGTCTGGAACATCACAAACTCACACAGCTAATGTCTGAAACATCTCAAACTCATACAGCTACAGTCTGAATCATCTAAAATTCTCACATCTACAGTCTGAAACACCTCAACCTAATACAGCCACGGTCTGAAACATTTAAAACACACACAGCTAAGGACTGACATCAAACTCACACAGCTACCGTCTGAAACATCTCAAACTCATACAGTTGCAGTCCGAAACACCTCAACCTCACATAGCTACAGTCTGAAACACCTCAAACTCACACAGCTACGGTATGAAACATCTCAACCTCACACAGCTACAGTCTGAAACACCTCAAACTCACACAGCTACTGTCTGAAACACATCAACCTAATACAGCAACAGTCTGAAACACCTCAAACTCACACAGTTACAGTCTGAAACATCTCAAACCCACACAGGTATGGTCTGGAACACCACAGACTCACACAGCTACTGTCCCAAACACCTCAACCTAATACTGCTACAGTCTGAAACACCTCAAACTCATACAGCTACAGTCTGAAACATTTAAAACTCACACAGCTACAGTCTGAAACACCTCAGCCTAATACAGCTAAGGTCCGAAACATCTCAAACACACACAGCTATAGTCTGAAACATTTCAAACTCACACAGCTACAGTCTGGAACACCACAGACTCACACAGCTAGTCAGAAACATAACAAACTCACACAGCTACAGTCTGAAACACCTCAAACACATACACGTGCGGTCTGAAACACCTCAAACCCTAAACGCTATGGTCCGAACCATCTCGAACTCACACAGCTACAGTCTGAAACACCTCAAACTCTCACAGATATGGTATGAAACATCTCAAAATCACAGCTACGGTCTAAATCACCTCAAACGCATACAGATACAGTCTGAAACATCTCAAACCCACACAACTACAGTCTGAAACATTTCAAAGTCACACAGCGACGGTCTAGAACACCATAGACTCACACAGCTACAGTCTGAACCATCTCAACCTCACACAGCCATGGTCTGAAACACCTCAAACTCACACAGCTATGGTCTAATACACCTCAAACACATACAGGTACAGTCTGAAACATCTCAAAACTCACACAGCTACAGTCTGACACATCTCAAACTCACACAGCTACGGTCTGGAACATCACAAACTCACACAGCTAATGTCTGAAACATCTCAAACTCATACAGCTACAGTCTGAATCATCTAAAATTCTCACATCTACAGTCTGAAACACCTCAACCTAATACAGCTACGGTCTGAAACACCTCAAACACATACAGCAACAGTCTGAAACAGCTAAAACTCACACAGTTATAGTCTGAAAAACCGCAAAATCATACAGCTACTGTCTGAAACATTTCAGACTCACACAGCTACGGTCTGATACACTTCAACCTCCTACAGCTACAGTCTGAAACATCTCAAATTCACACAGTTACAGTCTGAAACACCTCAACCCAATACAGCTACAGTCTGAAACACCTCAAACACATACAGCTACAGTCTGCAACATCTAAAACTCACACAGCTACAGTCTGAAAAACCTCAAATTCACACAGCAAATGTCTGAAACACCTCAAACTCACATAGCTACAGTCTGATACACATCAAACTCACACAGCTACGGTATGAAACATCTCAACCTCATACAGCTACAGTCTGATACACCTCAAACTCACAAATCTACAGTCTGAAACACATCAACCTAATACAGCAACAGTCTGAAACACCTCAACCTCACACAGCTACGGTCTGAAACACCTCAAACTCATACAGGTACAGTCTGAAACATCTCAAACTCACACAGCTACAGTCTGAAACATTTCAAACACACACAGCCACAATCTGAAACACCTCAAACTCACACAGCTATAGTCGGAAACATCTCAAACTCATACAGATACGGTCTGAAACACCACAAACGCACAGAGCTATGGTCTGAAACATCTCAACCTCACACAGCTACGGTCTGAAACATCTCAAACTGAAACAGCTAAAGTCTAAAACACATCAAACCCATACAGGTACAGTCTGAAACATCTCAAACTCACACAGCTACAGTCTGAAACATCTCAAACTCACACAGCTACGTTCTAGAACACCACAGATTCACACAGCTACGGTCTGAAACATCTCAAACGCACACAGCTAAGGTCTGATAAACATCAAACTCACACAGCTACAGTCTGAAACATCTCAAACTGACAAAGCTACAGTCCGAAACACCTCAACCTCACACAGCTACGGTCTGAAACATCTCAAACTCACACAGCTACGGTCTGAAACATCTCAAACTCACACAGCTACATTGTGAAATACCTCAAATTCACACAGCTACGGTCTGAAACACCTCAAACACACACCGCTACAGAATGAAACACCTGAACCTCACACAGCTACAGTCTGAAACATCTCAAACTCATAAAGCTACAGTCTGAAACACCTCAAACACATACACGTACGGTCTGAAACACCTCAAACTCTAAACGCTATGGTCCGAAACACCTCGAACACACATGGCTACAGTCTGAAACACCTCAAACTCTCACAGATATGGTCTGAAACACATCAAACACTCACAGCTACGGTCTGAAACACCTCAAACTCATACAGGTACAGTCCGAAACATCTCAAACTCACACAGCGACGGTCTGGAACACCACAAACTCACACAAGCTACAGTCTGAAACATCTCAAACTCACACAGCTGCAGTCTGAAACACCTCAAATACATACACCTACGGTCTGAAACACCTCAAACCCACACATCTATGGACTGAAACCCATCAAAATCACACAAATACAGTCTGATACGCTTCAAACCCATACAGCTACGGTCTGAAACACCTCACCCTCATACAGCTACAGTCTGAAACACATCAAACTCACACAGCTACAGTCTGAAACACCTCAACATCACACAGCTACAGTCCGAAACATCTCAAACTCACACAGCTACAGTCTGAAACATCTCACCCTCATACAGCTACAGTCTGAAACACCACAAACTCACACAGCTACGGTCTGAAACACCTCAAACACACACAGCTACAGAATGAAACACCTCAACCTCACACAGCTACAGTCTGAAACATCACAAACTCATAAAGCTACAGTCTGAAACACCTCAAACACATACACGTACGGTCTGAAACACCACAAACTCTAAACGCTATGGTCCGAAACACCTCGCACAGACACAGCTACAGTCTGAAACATCTCAAACTCACAAAGCTACAGTCTGAAACATCTCAAACTCAGACAGCTACGGTCTGAAACATCTCAAACTCACACAGCTACATTTTGAAACACCTCAAATTCACACACCTACAGTCTGAAACATCTCAAACACACACAGCTACAGACAGAAAGACCTCAACCTCACACAGCTACAGTCTGAAATACCTTAAATTCACACAGCTACAGTCTGAAACACCTCAACCTCACGCAGCTACAGTCTGAAACATCTCAAACCCACACAGGTACGGTCTGGAACACCACAGACTCACACAGCTACTGTCCCAAACACCTCAACCTAATACAGCTACAGTCTGAAACACCTCAGACATACACAGCTACATTATGAAACACCACAACCCAATACAGCTACAGTCTGAAACACCTCAGACTCACACAGCTACATTATGAAACACCACAACCTAATACAGCTACAGTCTGAAACACCTCAAACTCATACAGCTACAGTCTGAAACATCTAAAACTCACACAGCTAAGGTCTGATATCAAACTCACACAGCTACCGTCTGAAACATCTCAAACTCATACAGTTGCAGTCCGAAACACCTCAACCTCCCATAGCTACAGTCTGAAACACCTCAGTCTCACACAGCTACGGTATGAAACATCTCAACCTCACACCGCTACAGTCTGAAACACCTCAAACTCACACAGCTACTGTCTGAAGCACATCAACCTAATACAGCAACAGTCTGAAACACCTCAAACTCACACAGTTACAGTCTGAAACATCTCAAACCCACACAGGTACGGTCTGGAACATCACAGACTCACACAGCTACTGTTCCAAACACCTCAACCTAATACTGCTACAGTCTGAAACACCTCAAACTCATACAGCTACAGTCTGAAACATTTAAAACTCACACAGCTACAGTCTGAAACACCTCAGCCTAATACAGCTAAGGTCTGAAACATCTCAAACACACACAGCTATAGTCTGAAACATTTCAAACTCACACAGCTACAGTCTGGAAGACCACAAACTCACACAGCTAATCAAAAACATAACAAACTCACACAGCTACAGTCTGAAACACCTCAAACACATACACGTGCGGTCTGAAACACCTCAAACCCTAAACGCTATGGTCCGAAACATCTCGAACTCACACAGCTACAGTCTGAAACACCTCAAACTCTCACAGATATGGTATGAAACATCTCATAATCACAGCTACGGTCTAAATCACCTCAAACGCATACAGATACAGTCTGAAACATCTCAAACCCACACAACTACAGTCTGAAACATTTCAAAGTCACACAGCGACGGTCTAGAACACCACAGACTCACACAGCTACAGTCTGAACCATCTCAACCTCACACAGCCATGGTCTGAAACACCTCAAACTCACACAGCTATGGTCTAATACACCTCAAACACATACAGGTACAGTCTGAAACAGCTCAAACTCACACAGCTACAGTCTGGAACACCACAGACTCACACAGCTAATGTCTGAAACATCTCAAACTCATACAGCTACAGTCTGAATCATCTAAAATTCTCACATCTACAGTCTGAAACACCTCAACCTAATACAGCTACGGTCTGAAACACCTCAAACACATACAGCAACAGTCTGAAACAGCTAAAACTCACACAGCTATAATCTGAAAAACCGCAAAATCATACAGCTACTGTCTGAAACATTTCAGACTCACACAGCTACGGTCTGATACACTTCAACCTCCTACAGCTACAGTCTGAAACATCTCAAATTCACACAGTTACAGTCTGAAACACCTCAACCCAATACAGCTACAGTCTGAAACACCTCAAACACATACAGCTACAGTCTGCAACATCTAAAACTCACACAGCTACAGTCTGAAAAACCTCAAATTCACACAGCAAATGTCTGAAACACCTCAAACTCACATAGCTACAGTCTGATACACATCAAACTCACACAGCTACGGTATGAAACATCTCAACCTCATACAGCTACAGTCTGATACACCTCAAACTCACAAATCTACAGTCTGAAACACATCAACCTAATACAGCAACAGTCTGAAACACCTCAACCTCACACAGCTACGGTCTGAAACACCTCAAACTCATACAGGTACAGTCTGAAACATCTCAAACTCACATAGCTACAGTCTGAAACATTTCAAACTCACACAGCCACAGTCTGAAACACCTCAAACTCACACAGCTATAGTCGGAAACATCTCAAACTCATACAGATACGTTCTGAAACACCACAAACGCACAGAGCTATGGTCTGAAACATCTCAACCTCACACAGCTACGGTCTGAAACATCTCAAACTGACACAGCTAAAGTCTAAAACACATCAAACCCATACAGGTACAGTCTGAAACATGTCAAACTCACACAGCTACAGTCTGAAACATCTCAAACTCACACAGCTACGTTCTAGGACACCACAGACTCACACAGCTACGGTCTGAAACATCTCAAACTCACACAGCTAAAGTCTGATATGCATCAAACTCACACAGCTACAGTCTGAAACATCTCAAACTGACAAAGCTACAGTCCGAAACACCTCAACCTCACACAGCTACGGTCTGAAACATCCCAAACTCACACAGCTACGGTCTGAAACATCTCAAACTCACACAGCTACATTGTGAAACACCTCAAATTCACACAGCTACGGTCTGAAACACCTCAAATTCACACAGCTACAGAATGAAAATCCTCAACCTCACGCAGCTACAGTCTGAAACATCTCAAACTCATAAAGCTACAGTCTGAAACACCACAAACACATACACCTACGGTCTGAAACACCTCAAACTCTAAACGCTATGGTCCGAAACACCTCGAACACACATGGCTACAGTCTGAAACACCTCAAACACTCACAGATATGGTCTGAAACACCTCAAACTCTCACAGCTACGGTCTGAAACACCTCAAACTCATACAGGTACAGTCCGAAACATCTCAAACTCACACAGCTACAGTCTGAAACATTTCAAACTCACACAGCGACGGTCTGGAACACCACAAACTCACACAGCTACAGCCTGAAACATCTCAAACTCATACAGCTACAGTCTGAAACACCTCAGACTCACACAGCTACATTATGAAACACCACAACCTAATACAGCTACAGCCTGAAACACCTCAAACTCACACAGCTACAGTCTGAAACAGCTCCATCTAATACAGCTGCAGTCTGAAAAACATCAAACTCACACAGCCACGGTCTGAGACACATCAAACTCACACAGCTACTGTCTGAAACATCTCAAACTCACACAGCTACATTGTGAAACACCTTAAATTCACACAGCTACAGTCTGAAACACCACAAACTCATACAGCTACCGTCTGAAAAATCTCAAACTCATACTGCTATGGTCTGATACACTTCAAACTCACACAGCTATGGACTGAAACATCTCAACCTCACACAGCTACGGTCTGAAACACTTCATACTCACACAGCTAAGGTCTAAAACACATCAAACCCATACAGTTGCAGTCCAAAACATCTCAACCTCACACAGCTACAGTCTGAAACATCTCAAACTCATAAAGCCACAGTCTGAAACAATTCAAACACATACACGTACGGTCTGAAACACCTCAAACTCTAAACGCTATGGTCCGAAACACCTCGAACACACACGGCTACAGTCTGAAACATCTCAAACTCACACAGCTGCAGTCTGAAACACCTCAAATACATACACCTACGGTCTGAAACACCTCAAACTCACACACCTATGGCCTGAAACCCCTCGGAATCACACATCTACGGTCTGATACGCTTCAAACCCATACAGCCACGGTCTGAAACACCTCACCCTCATACAGCTACAGTCTGAAACACCTCAACATCACACAGCTACAGTCTGAAACACCTCAGACTCACACAGCTACATTATGAAACACCACAACCTAATAGAGCTACAGCCTGAAACACCTCAAACTCACACAGCTACAGTCTGAAACTGCTCCATCTAATATAGCTGCAGTCTGAAAAACATCAAACTTACACAGCCGCGGTCTGAGACACATCAAACTCACACAGCTACTGTCTGAAAAATCTCAAACTCATACTGCTATGGTCTGATACACTTCAAACTCACACAACTATGGACTGAAACATCTCAACCTCACACAGCTACAGTCTGAAACATCTCAAACTCATACAGCTACGGTCAGAAACATCTCAAAATCGTACAGCTACAGTCGGAAACATCTCAAATTCATACAGTTGCGGTCTGAAACATCTCAAACCCATACAGCTATGGTCGGAAACATCTCAAACTCGCACAGCTACAGTCATAAACATCTCAAATTCATACAGCTACGGACTGAAACATCTCAAACTCACACAGCTACAGTCTGAAACTGCCCAACCTAATACAGCGACAGTCGGAAACATCTCAAATTCATACAGCTACGGACTGAAACATCTCAAACTCACACAGCTACAGTCTGAAAAACCTCAAATTCACACAGTTACAGTCTGAAACACCTCAACCTAATACAGCTAATGTCTGAAACACCTCAACGTCACACAGCTACAGTCTGAAACACCTCAGACACACACAGCTACATTATGAAACACCACAACCTAATACAGCTACAGTCTGAAACACCTCAAACTCACACATCTACAGTCTGAAACACAACAACCTAATACAGCAACAGTCTGAAACACCTCAACCTCACACAGCTACGGTCTGAAACACCTCAAACTCACACAGGTGCAGTCTGAAACATCTCAAACTCACACAGCTACAGTCTGAAACATTTCAAACTCACACAGCTACAGTCAGAAACACCTCAAACTCACAAAGCTGTAGTCTGAAACATCTCAAACTCATACAGATACGGTCTGAAACACCATAAACGCACAGAGCTATGGTCTGAAACATCTCAACCTCACACAGCTACGGTCTGAAACATCTCAAACTGACACAGCTAAAGTCTAAAACACATCAAACCCATACAGGTACAGTCGGAAACATCTCAAACTCACACAGCTACAGTCTGAAACATCTCAAACTCACACAGCTACGTTCTAGAACACCACAGACTCACACAGCTACGGTCTGAAATATCTCAAACTCACACAGCTAAGGTCTGATACACATCAAACTCACACAGCTACAGTCTGAAACATCTCAAACTGACAAAGCTACAGTCCGAAACACCTCAACCTCACACAGCTACGGACTGAAACATCTCAAACTCACACAGCTACGGTCTGAAACATCTCAAACTCACACAGCTACATTGTGAAACACCTCAAATTCACACAGCTACAGTCTGAAACATCTCAAACTCACACAGCTACGGTCTGAAACATCTCAAACTCACACAGCTACATTGTGAAACACCTCAAATTCACACAGCTACAGTCTGAAACATCTCAAACTCACACAGCTGCAGTCTGAAACACCTCAAATACATACACCTACGGTCTGAAACACCTCAAACCCACACACCTATGGCCTGAAACCCCTCGGAATCACACATCTACGGTCTCATACGCTTCAAACCCATACAGCTACGGTCTGAAACACCTCACCCTCATACAGCAACAGTCTGAAACACCTCAACCTCACACAGCTACGGTCTGAAACACCTCAAACTCATACAGGTACAGTCTGAAACATCTCAAACTCACACAGCTACAGTCTGAAACATTTCAAACTCACACAGCTACAGTCAGAAACACCTCAAACTCACACAGCTATAGTCTGAAACATCTCAAACTCATACAGATACGGTCTGAAACACCACAAACGCACAGAGCTATGGTCTGAAACATCTCAACCTCACACAGCTACGGTCTGAAACATCTCAAACTGACACAGCTAAAGTCTAAAACACATCAAACCCATACAGGTACAGTCGGAAACATCTCAAACTCACACAGCTACAGTCTGAAACATCTCAAACTCACACAGCTACGTTCTAGAACACCACAGACTCACACAGCTACAGTCTGAAACATCTCAAACTCATACAGCTACGGTCAGAAACATCTCAAAATCGTACAGCTACAGTCGGAAACATCTCAAATTCATACAGTTGCGGTCTGAAACATCTCAAACCCATACAGCTATGGTCGGAAACATCTCAAACTCGCACAGCTACAGTCATAAACATCTCAAATTCATACAGCTACGGACTGAAACATCTCAAACTCACACAGCTACAGTCTGAAACTGCCCAACCTAATACAGCGACAGTCGGAAACATCTCAAATTCATACAGCTACGGACTGAAACATCTCAAACTCACACAGCTACAGTCTGAAAAACCTCAAATTCACACAGTTACAGTCTGAAACACCTCAACCTAATACAGCTAATGTCTGAAACACCTCAACGTCACACAGCTACAGTCTGAAACACCTCAGACACACACAGCTACATTATGAAACACCACAACCTAATACAGCTACAGTCTGAAACACCTCAAACTCACACATCTACAGTCTGAAACACAACAACCTAATACAGCAACAGTCTGAAACACCTCAACCTCACACAGCTACGGTCTGAAACACCTCAAACTCACACAGGTGCAGTCTGAAACATCTCAAACTCACACAGCTACAGTCTGAAACATTTCAAACTCACACAGCTACAGTCAGAAACACCTCAAACTCACAAAGCTGTAGTCTGAAACATCTCAAACTCATACAGATACGGTCTGAAACACCATAAACGCACAGAGCTATGGTCTGAAACATCTCAACCTCACACAGCTACGGTCTGAAACATCTCAAACTGACACAGCTAAAGTCTAAAACACATCAAACCCATACAGGTACAGTCGGAAACATCTCAAACTCACACAGCTACAGTCTGAAACATCTCAAACTCACACAGCTACGTTCTAGAACACCACAGACTCACACAGCTACGGTCTGAAATATCTCAAACTCACACAGCTAAGGTCTGATACACATCAAACTCACACAGCTACAGTCTGAAACATCTCAAACTGACAAAGCTACAGTCCGAAACACCTCAACCTCACACAGCTACGGACTGAAACATCTCAAACTCACACAGCTACGGTCTGAAACATCTCAAACTCACACAGCTACATTGTGAAACACCTCAAATTCACACAGCTACAGTCTGAAACATCTCAAACTCACACAGCTACGGTCTGAAACATCTCAAACTCACACAGCTGCAGTCTGAAACACCTCAAATACATACACCTACGGTCTGAAACACCTCAAACCCACACACCTATGGCCTGAAACCCCTCGGAATCACACATCTACGGTCTCATACGCTTCAAACCCATACAGCTACGGTCTGAAACACCTCACCCTCATACAGCTACAGTCTGAAACACATCAAACTCACACATCTACAGTCTGAAACACATCAACCTAATACAGCAACAGTCTGAAACACCTCAACCTCACACAGCTACGGTCTGAAACACCTCAAACTCATACAGGTACAGTCTGAAACATCTCAAACTCACACAGCTACAGTCTGAAACATTTCAAACTCACACAGCTACAGTCAGAAACACCTCAAACTCACACAGCTATAGTCTGAAACATCTCAAACTCATACAGATACGGTCTGAAACACCACAAACGCACAGAGCTATGGTCTGAAACATCTCAACCTCACACAGCTACGGTCTGAAACATCTCAAACTGACACAGCTAAAGTCTAAAACACATCAAACCCATACAGGTACAGTCTGAAACATGTCAAACTCACACAGCTACAGTCTGAAACATCTCAAACTCACACAGCTACGTTCTAGGACACCACAGACTCACACAGCTACGGTCTGAAACATCTCAAACTCACACAGCTAAGGTCTGATACACATCAAACTCACACAGCTACAGTCTGAAACATCTCAAACTGACAAAGCTACAGTCCGAAACACCTCAACCTCACACAGCTACGGTCTGAAACATCTCAAACTCACACAGCTACGGTCTGAAACATCTCAAACTCACACAGCTACATTGTGAAACACCTCAAATTCACACAGCTACGGTCTGAAACACCTCAAATTCACACAGCTACAGAATGAAAATCCTCAACCTCACACAGCTACAGTCTGAAACATCTCAAACCCATAAAGCTACAGTCTGAAACACCTCAAACACATACACCTACGGTCTGAAACACCTCAAACTCTAAACGCTATGGTCCGAAACACCTCGAACACACATGGCTACAGTCTGAAACACCTCAAACTCTCACAGATATGGTCTGAAACACCTCAAACTCTCACAGCTACGGTCTGAAACACCTCAAACTCATACAGGTACAGTCCGAAACATCTCAAACTCACACAGCTACAGTCTGAAACATTTCAAACTCACACAACGACGGTCTGGAACACCACAAACGCACACAAGCTACAGTCTGAAACATCTCAAACTCACACAGCTGCAGTCTGAAACAACTCAAATACATACACCTACGGTCTGAAACACCTCAAACCCACACACCTATGGCCTGAAACCCATCAAAATCACACATCTACAGTCTGATACGCTTCAAACCCATACAGCTACGGTCTGAAACATCTCACCCTCATACAGCTACAGTCTGAAACACCACAAACTCACACAGCTACGGTCTGAAACACCTCAAACACACACAGCTACAGAATGAAACACCCCAACCTCACACAGCTACAGTCTGAAACATCACAAACTCATAAAGCTACAGTCTGAAACACCTCAAACACATACACGTACGGTCTGAAACACCACAAAGTCTAAACGCTATGGTCCGAAACACCTCGCACACACACACAGCTACAGTCTGAAACACCTCAAACTCTCACAGATATGGTCTGAAACACCTCAAACTCTCACAGCTACAGTCTGAAACACCTCAAACTCATACAGGTACAGTCCGAAACATCTCAAACTCACACAGCTACAGTCTGAAACATTTCAAACTCACACAGCGACGGTCTGGAACACCACAAACTCACACAGCTACAGTCTAAAACATCTCAAACTCATACAGCTACAGTCTGAAACACCTCAGACTCACACAGCTACATTATGAAACACCACAACCTAATACAGCTACAGCCTGAAACACCTCAAACTCACACAGCTACAGTCTGAAACAGCTCCATCTAATACAGCTGCAGTCTGAAAAACATCAAACTCACACAGCCACGGTCTGAGACACATCAAACTCACACAGCTACTGTCTGAAACATCTCAAACTCACACAGCTACATTGTGAAACACCTTAAATTCACACAGCTACAGTCTGAAACACCACAAACTCATACAGCTACCGTCTGAAAAATCTCAAACTCATACTGCTATGGTCTGATACACTTCAAACTCACACAGCTACGGACTGAAACATCTCAACCTCACACAGCTACAGTCTGAAACATCTCAAACTCATAAAGCCACAGTCTGAAACAATTCAAACACATACACGTACGGTCTGAAACACCTCAAACTCTAAACGCTATGGTCCGAAACACCTCGAACACACACGGCTACAGTCTGAAACATCTCAAACTCACACAGCTGCAGTCTGAAACACCTCAAATACATACACCTACGGTCTGAAACACCTCAAACCCACACACCTATGGCCTGAAACCCCTCGAAATCACACATCTACGGTCTGATACGCTTCAAACCCATACAGCTACGGTCTGAAACACCTCACCCTCATACAGCTACAGTCTGAAACACCTCAACATCACACAGCTACAGTCTGAAACACCTCAGACTCACACAGCTACATTATGAAACACCACAACCTATTAGAGCTACAGCCTGAAACACCTCAAACTCACACAGCTACCGTCTGAAACTGCTCCATCTAATATAGCTGCAGTCTGAAAAACATCAAACTTACACAGCCGCGGTCTGAGACACATCAAACTCACACAGCTACTGTCTGAAAAATCTCAAACTCATACTGCTATGGTCTGATACACTTCAAACTCACACAGCTACGGACTGAAACATCTCAACCTCACACAGCTACAGTCTGAAACATCTCAAACTCATACAGCTACGGTCAGAAACATCTCAAAATCGTACAGCTACAGTCGGAAACATCTCAAATTCATACAGTTGCGGTCTGAAACATCTCAAACCCATACAGCTATGGTCGGAAACATCTCAAACTCGCACAGCTACAGTCATAAACATCTCAAATTCATACAGCTACGGACTGAAACATCTCAAACTCACACAGCTACAGTCTGAAACTGCCCAACCTAATACAGCGACAGTCGGAAACATCTCAAATTCATACAGCTACGGACTGAAACATCTCAAACTCACACAGCTACAGTCTGAAAAACCTCAAATTCACACAGTTACAGTCTGAAACACCACAACCTAATACAGCTAATGTCTGAAACACCTCAACGTCACAAAGCTACAGTCTGAAACACCTCAGACACACACAGCTACATTATGAAACACCACAACCTAATACAGCTACAGTCTGAAACACCTCAAACTCACACATCTACAGTCTGAAACACAACAACCTAATACAGCAACAGTCTGAAACACCTCAACCTCACACAGCTACGGTCTGAAACACCTCAAACTCACACAGGTACAGTCTGAAACATCTCAAACTCACAAAGCTGTAGTCTGAAACATCTCAAACTCATACAGATACGGTCTGAAACACCACAAACGCACAGAGCTATGGTCTGAAACATCTCAACCTCACACAGCTACGGTCTGAAACATCTCAAACTGACACAGCTAAAGTCTAAAACACATCAAACCCATACAGGTACAGTCTGAAACATCTCAAACTCACACAGCTACAGTCTGAAACATCTCAAACTCACACAGCTATGTTCTAGAACACCACAGACTCACACAGCTACGGTCTGAAACATCTCAAACTCACACAGCTAAGGTCTGATACACATCAAACTCACACAGCTACAGTCTGAAACATCTCAAACTCACAAAGCTACAGTCCGAAACACCTCAACCTCACACAGCTACGGTCTGAAACATCTCAAACTCACACAGCTACGGTCTGAAACATCTCAAACTCACACAGCTACATTGTGAAACACCTCAAATTCACACAGCTACAGTCTGAAACATCTCAAACTCACACAGCTGCAGTCTGAAACACCTCAAATACATACACCTACGGTCTGAAACACCTCAAACCCACACACCTATGGCCTGAAACCCCTCGGAATCATACATCTACGGTCTCATACGCTTCAAACCCATACAGCTACGGTCTGAAACACCTCACCCTCATACAGCTACAGTCTGAAACACCTCAACATCACACAGCTACAGTCTGAAACACCTCAGACTCACACAGCTACATTATGAAACACCACAACCTAATAGAGCTACAGCCTGAAACACTTCAAACACACACAGCTACAGTCTGAAACATCTCAAACTCACACAGCTGCAGTCTGAAACACCTCAAATACATACACCTACGGTCTGAAACATCTCAAACCCACACAACCTATGGCCTGAAACCCATCAAAATCACACATCTACAGTCTGATACGCTTCAAACCCAAACAGCTACGGTCTGAAACATCTCACCCTCATACAGCTACAGTCTGAAACACCACAAACTCACACAGCTACAGTCTGAAACACCACAAACGCACACAGCTACGGTCTGAAACACCTCAAACACACACAGCTACAGAATGAAACACCCCAACCTCACACAGCTACAGTCTGAAACATCACAAACTCATAAAGCTACAGTCTGAAACACCTCAAACACATACACGTACGGTCTGAAACACCACAAACTCTAAACGCTATGGTCCGAAACACCTCGCACACACACACAGCTACAGTCTGAAACACCTCAAACTCTCACAGATATGTTCTGAAACACCTCAAACTCTCACAGCTACAGTCTGAAACACCTCAAACTCATACAGGTACAGTCCGAAACATCTCAAACTCACACAGCTACAGTCTGAAACATTTCAAACTCACACAGCGACGGTCTGGAACACCACAAACTCACACAGCTACAGTCTGAAACATCTCAAACTCATACAGGTACAGTCTGAATCACCTCAGACTCACATAGCTACATTATGAAACACCACAACCTAATACAGCTACAGCCTGAAACACCTCAAACTCACACAGCTACAGTCTGAAACAGCTCCATCTAATACAGCTGCAGTCTGAAAAACATCAAACTCACACAGCCACGGTCTGAGACACATCAAACTCACACAGCTACTGTCTGAAACATCTCAAACTCACACAGCTACATTGTGAAACACCTTAAATTCACACAGCTACAGTCTGAAACACCACAAACTCATACAGCTACCGTCTGAAAAATCTCAAACTCATACTGCTATGGTCTGATACACTTCAAACTCACACAGCTACGGACTGAAACATCTCAACCTCACACAGCTACAGTCTGAAACATCTCAAACTCATAAAGCCACAGTCTGAAACAATTCAAACACATACACGTACGGTCTGAAACACCTCAAACTCTAAACGCTATGGTCCGAAACACCTCGAACACACACGGCTACAGTCTGAAACATCTCAAACTCACACAGCTGCAGTCTGAAACACCTCAAATACATACACCTACGGTCTGAAACACCTCAAACCCACACACCTATGGCCTGAAACCCCTCGAAATCACACATCTACGGTCTGATACGCTTCAAACCCATACAGCTACGGTCTGAAACACCTCACCCTCATACAGCTACAGTCTGAAACACCTCAACATCACACAGCTACAGTCTGAAACACCTCAGACTCACACAGCTACATTATGAAACACCACAACCTATTAGAGCTACAGCCTGAAACACCTCAAACTCACACAGCTACCGTCTGAAACTGCTCCATCTAATATAGCTGCAGTCTGAAAAACATCAAACTTACACAGCCGCGGTCTGAGACACATCAAACTCACACAGCTACTGTCTGAAAAATCTCAAACTCATACTGCTATGGTCTGATACACTTCAAACTCACACAGCTACGGACTGAAACATCTCAACCTCACACAGCTACAGTCTGAAACATCTCAAACTCATACAGCTGCGGTCAGAAACATCTCAAAATCGTACAGCTACAGTCTGAAACATCTCAAACTCACACAGCTACGTTCTAGGACACCACAGACTCACACAGCTACGGTCTGAAACATCTCAAACTCACACAGCTAAGGTCTGATACACATCAAACTCACACAGCTACAGTCTGAAACATCTCAAACTGACAAAGCTACAGTCCGAAACACCTCAACCTCACACAGCTACGGTCTGAAACATCTCAAACTCACACAGCTACGGTCTGAAACATCTCAAACTCACACAGCTACATTGTGAAACACCTCAAATTCACACAGCTACGGTCTGAAACACCTCAAATTCACACAGCTACAGAATGAAAATCCTCAACCTCACACAGCTACAGTCTGAAACATCTCAAACCCATAAAGCTACAGTCTGAAACACCTCAAACACATACACCTACGGTCTGAAACACCTCAAACTCTAAACGCTATGGTCCGAAACACCTCGAACACACATGGCTACAGTCTGAAACACCTCAAACTCTCACAGATATGGTCTGAAACACCTCAAACTCTCACAGCTACGGTCTGAAACACCTCAAACTCATACAGGTACAGTCCGAAACATCTCAAACTCACACAGCTACAGTCTGAAACATTTCAAACTCACACAACGACGGTCTGGAACACCACAAACTCACACAAGCTACAGTCTGAAACATCTCAAACTCACACAGCTGCAGTCTGAAACAACTCAAATACATACACCTACGGTCTGAAACACCTCAAACCCACACACCTATGGCCTGAAACCCATCAAAATCACACATCTACAGTCTGATACGCTTCAAACACATACAGCTACGGTCTGAAACATCTCACCCTCATACAGCTACAGTCTGAAACACCACAAACTCACACAGCTACGGTCTGAAACACCTCAAACACACACAGCTACAGAATGAAACACCCCAACCTCACACAGCTACAGTCTGAAACATCACAAACTCATAAAGCTACAGTCTGAAACACCTCAAACACATACACGTACGGTCTGAAACACCACAAAGTCTAAACGCTATGGTCCGAAACACCTCGCACACACACACAGCTACAGTCTGAAACACCTCAAACTCTCACAGATATGTTCTGAAACACCTCAAACTCTCACAGCTACAGTCTGAAACACCTCAAACTCATACAGGTACAGTCCGAAACATCTCAAACTCACACAGCTACAGTCTGAAACATTTCAAACTCACACAGCGACGGTCTGGAACACCACAAACTCACACAGCTACAGTCTAAAACATCTCAAACTCATACAGCTACAGTCTGAAACACCTCAGACTCACACAGCTACATTATGAAACACCACAACCTAATACAGCTACAGCCTGAAACACCTCAAACTCACACAGCTACAGTCTGAAACAGCTCCATCTAATACAGCTGCAGTCTGAAAAACATCAAACTCACACAGCCACGGTCTGAGACACATCAAACTCACACAGCTACTGTCTGAAACATCTCAAACTCACACAGCTACATTGTGAAACACCTTAAATTCACACAGCTACAGTCTGAAACACCACAAACTCATACAGCTACCGTCTGAAAAATCTCAAACTCATACTGCTATGGTCTGATACACTTCAAACTCACACTGCTACGGACTGAAACATCTCAACCTCACACAGCTACAGTCTGAAACATCTCAAACTCATAAAGCCACAGTCTGAAACAATTCAAACACATACACGTACGGTCTGAAACACCTCAAACTCTAAACGCTATGGTCCGAAACACCTCGAACACACACGGCTACAGTCTGAAACATCTCAAACTCACACAGCTGCAGTCTGAAACACCTCAAATACATACACCTATGGTCTGAAACACCTCAAACCCACACACCTATGGCCTGAAACCCCTCGAAATCACACATCTACGGTCTGATACGCTTCAAACCCATACAGCTACGGTCTGAAACACCTCACCCTCATACAGCTACAGTCTGAAACACCTCAACATCACACAGCTACAGTCTGAAACACCTCAGACTCACACAGCTACATTATGAAACACCACAACCTATTAGAGCTACAGCCTGAAACACCTCAAACTCACACAGCTACCGTCTGAAACTGCTCCATCTAATATAGCTGCAGTCTGAAAAACATCAAACTTACACAGCCGCGGTCTGAGACACATCAAACTCACACAGCTACTGTCTGAAAAATCTCAAACTCATACTGCTATGGTCTGATACACTTCAAACTCACACAGCTACGGACTGAAACATCTCAACCTCACACAGCTACAGTCTGAAACATCTCAAACTCATACAGCTACGGTCAGAAACATCTCAAAATCGTACAGCTACAGTCGGAAACATCTCAAATTCATACAGTTGCGGTCTGAAACATCTCAAACCCATACAGCTATGGTCGGAAACATCTCAAACTCGCACAGCTACAGTCATAAACATCTCAAATTCATACAGCTACGGACTGAAACATCTCAAACTCACACAGCTACAGTCTGAAACTGCCCAACCTAATACAGCGACAGTCGGAAACATCTCAAATTCATACAGCTACGGACTGAAACATCTCAAACTCACACAGCTACAGTCTGAAAAACCTCAAATTCACACAGTTACAGTCTGAAACACCTCAACCTAATACAGCTAATGTCTGAAACACCTCAACGTCACAAAGCTACAGTCTGAAACACCTCAGACACACACAGCTACATTATGAAACACCACAACCTAATACAGCTACAGTCTGAAACACCTCAAACTCACACATCTACAGTCTGAAACACAACAACCTAATACAGCAACAGTCTGAAACACCTCAACCTCACACAGCTACAGTCTGAAACACCTCAAACTCATACAGGTCCAGTCTGAAACATCCCAAACTCACACAGCTACAGTCTGAAACATTTCAAACTCACACAGCTACAGTCAGAAACACCTCAAACTCACACAGCTACAGTCTGAAACATCTCAAACTCATACAGATACGGTTTGAAACACCACAAACGCACAGAGCTATGGTCTGAAACATCTCAACCTCAAACAGCTACGGACTTAAACATCTCAAACTGACACAGCTAAAGTCTAAAACACATCAAACTCATACAGGTACAGTCTGAAACATCTCAAACTCACACAGCTATGTTCTAGAACACCACAGACTCACACAGCTACGGTCTGAAACATCTCAAAATCACACAGCTACGGTCTGATACACATCAAACTCACACAGCTACAGTCTGAAACATTTCAAACTCACAAAGCTACAGTCCGAAATACCTCAACCTCACACAGCTACGGTCTGAAACATCTGAAACTCACACAGCTACGGTCTGAAACATCTCAAACTCACACAGCTACATTGTGAAACATCTCAAATTCACACAGCTACAGTCTGAAACACCACAAACCCACACATCTACGGTCTGAAACACCTCAAACACACACAGCTACAGAATGAAACACCTCAACCTCACACAGCTACAGTCTGAAACACCTAAAATTCACACAGCTACAGTCTGAAACACCACAAACTCACACAGCTACGGTCTGAAACACCTCAAACACACACAGCTACAGAATGAAACACCTCAACCTCACACAGCTACAGTCTGAAACATCTCAAACTCATAAAGCTACAGTCTGAAACACCTCAAACACATACACGTACGGTCTGAAACACCTCAAACTCTAAACGCTATGGTCCGAAACACCTCGAACACACACAGCTACAGTCTGAAACACCTCAAACTCTCACAGATATGGTCTGAAACACCTCAAACTCTCATAACTACGGTCTGAAACACCTCAAACTCATACAGGTACAGTCCGAAACATCTTAAACTCACACAGCTACAGTCTGAAACATTTCAAACTCACATAGCAACGGTCTGGAACACCACAAACACACACAGCTGGAGTCTGAAACATCTCAAACTCACAAGGCTTCAGTCTGAAACACCTCAAATACATACACCTATGGTCTGAAACACCTCAAACCCACACACCTATGGCCTGAAACCCCTCGAAAACACACATCTACGGTCTGATACGCTTCAAACCCATACAGCTACGGTCTGAAACACCTCACCCTCATACAGCAACAGTCCGAAACACATCAAACTCACACAGCTACAGTCTGAAACATCTCAAACTCACATGGCTTCAGTCTGAAACACCTCAAATACATACACCTATGGTCTGAAACACCTCAAACCCACACACCTATGGCCTGAAACCCCTCGAAATCACACATCTATAACCTATACGCTTCAAACCCATACAGCTACGGTCTGAAACACCTCACCCTCATACAGCTACAGTCTGAAACACATCAAACTCACACAGCTACAGTCTGAAACACCTCAACGTCACACAGCTACAGTCTGAAACACCTCAGACTCACACAGCTACATTATGAAACACCACAACCTAATACAGCTACAGCCTGAAACACCTCAAACTCACACAGCTACAGTCCGGAGCAGCTCCATCTAATACAGCTGCAGTCTGAAAAACATCAAACTCATACAGCCACGGTCTGAGACACATCAAACTCACACAGCTACAGTCTGAAACATCTCAAACTCACACAGCTACATTGTGAAGCACCTTAAATTCACACAGCTACAGTCTGAAACACCACAAACTCATACAGCTACCGTCTGAAAAATCTCAAACTCATACTGCTATGGTCTGATACACTTCAAACTCACACAGCTACGGACTGAAACATCTCAACCTCACACAGCTACAGTCTGAAACACCTCATACTCACACAGCTAAGGTCTAAAACACATCAAACCCATACAGTGGCAGTCCAAAACATCTCAACCTCACACAGCTACAGTCTGAAACATCTCAAACTCATACAGCTATATTCTGAAACATCTCAAACTCACACAGTTGCGGTCGGAAACATCTCAAACCCATACAGCTATGGTCGGAAACATCTCAAACTTGCACAGCTACAGTCGGAAACAGCTCAAACTCATACAGTTACAGACTGAAACATCTCCATCTCACACAGCTACAGCCTGAAACTGCTCAACCTAATACAGCTACAGTCTGAAACACATCAAACTCAAACAGCCACGGTCTGAGACACATCAAACTCACACAGCTACAATCTGAAACACCTCAACGTCACACAGCTACAGTCTGAAACACCTCAGACTCACACAGCTACATTATGAAACACCACAACCCAATACAGCTACAGTCTGAAACACCTCAGACTCACACAGCCACATTATGAAACACCACAACCTAATACAGCTACAGTCTGAAACACCTCAAACTCATACAGCTACAGTCTGAAACATCTCCAACTCACACAGCTAAGGTCTGATATCAAACTCACACAGCTACCGCCTGAAACATCTCAAACTCATACAGTTGCAGTCCGAAACACCTCAACCTCACATAGCTACAGTCTGAAACAACTCAAACTCACACAGCTACGGTATGAAACATCTCAACCTCAAACAGCTACAGTCTGAAACACCTCAAACTCACACAGCTACTGTCTGAAACACATCAACCTAATACAGAAACAGTCTGAAACAACTCAAACTCACACAGTTACAGTCTGAAACACCTCAGACCCACACAGGTATGGTCTGGAACACCACAGAATCACACAGCTACTGTCCCAAACACCTCAACCTAATACAGCTACAGTCTGAAACACCTCAGACTCACACAGCTACATTATGAAACACCACAACCCAATACAGCTACAGTCTGAAACACCTCAGACTCACACAGCGACATTATGAAACACCACAAC
This sequence comes from Chiloscyllium plagiosum, assembly GCF_037043375.1. Lineage (NCBI taxonomy): Eukaryota > Metazoa > Chordata > Chondrichthyes > Orectolobiformes > Hemiscylliidae > Chiloscyllium > Chiloscyllium plagiosum. Next base: position 9,623,782 of record NW_028270158.1, on the reverse strand, counting down.
CTAATACAGCTACAGTCTGAAACACCTCAAACTCATACAGCTACAGTCTGAAACATTTAAAACACACACAGCTAAGGACTGACATCAAACTCACACATAACCGTCTGAAACATCTCAAACTCATACAGTTGCAGTCCGAAACACCTCAACCTCACATAGCTACAGTCTGAAACACCTCAAACTCACACAGCTACGGTATGAAACATCTCAACCTCACACAGCTACAGTCTGAAACACCTCAAACTCACACAGCTACTGTCTGAAACACATCAACCTAATACAGCAACAGTCTGAAACACCTCAAACTCACACAGTTACAGTCTGAAACATCTCAAACCCACACAGGTATGGTCTGGAACACCACAGACTCACACAGCTACTGTCCCAAACACCTCAACCTAATACTGCTACAGTCTGAAACACCTCAAACTCATACAGCTACAGTCTGAAACATTTAAAACTCACACAGCTACAGTCTGAAACACCTCAGCCTAATACAGCTAAGGTCCGAAACATCTCAAACACACACAGCTATAGTCTGAAACATTTCAAACTCACACAGCTACAGTCTGGAACACCACAGACTCACACAGCTAGTCAGAAACATAACAAACTCACACAGCTACAGTCTGAAACACCTCAAACACATACACGTGCGGTCTGAAACACCTCAAACCCTAAACGCTATGGTCCGAACCATCTCGAACTCACACAGCTACAGTCTGAAACACCTCAAACTCTCACAGATATGGTATGAAACATCTCAAAATCACAGCTACGGTCTAAATCACCTCAAACGCATACAGATACAGTCTGAAACATCTCAAACCCACACAACTACAGTCTGAAACATTTCAAAGTCACACAGCGACGGTCTAGAACACCATAGACTCACACAGCTACAGTCTGAACCATCTCAACCTCACACAGCCATGGTCTGAAACACCTCAAACTCACACAGCTATGGTCTAATACACCTCAAACACATACAGGTACAGTCTGAAACATCTCAAAACTCACACAGCTACAGTCTGACACATCTCAAACTCACACAGCTACGGTCTGGAACATCACAAACTCACACAGCTAATGTCTGAAACATCTCTAACTCATACAGCTACAGTCTGAATCATCTAAAATTCTCACATCTACAGTCTGAAACACCTCAACCTAATACAGCCACGGTCTGAAACATTTAAAACACACACAGCTAAGGACTGACATCAAACTCACACAGCTACCGTCTGAAACATCTCAAACTCATACAGTTGCAGTCCGAAACACCTCAACCTCACATAGCTACAGTCTGAAACACCTCAAACTCACACAGCTACGGTATGAAACATCTCAACCTCACACAGCTACAGTCTGAAACACCTCAAACTCACACAGCTACTGTCTGAAACACATCAACCTAATACAGCAACAGTCTGAAACACCTCAAACTCACACAGTTACAGTCTGAAACATCTCAAACCCACACAGGTATGGTCTGGAACACCACAGACTCACACAGCTACTGTCCCAAACACCTCAACCTAATACTGCTACAGTCTGAAACACCTCAAACTCATACAGCTACAGTCTGAAACATTTAAAACTCACACAGCTACAGTCTGAAACACCTCAGCCTAATACAGCTAAGGTCCGAAACATCTCAAACACACACAGCTATAGTCTGAAACATTTCAAACTCACACAGCTACAGTCTGGAACACCACAGACTCACACAGCTAGTCAGAAACATAACAAACTCACACAGCTACAGTCTGAAACACCTCAAACACATACACGTGCGGTCTGAAACACCTCAAACCCTAAACGCTATGGTCCGAACCATCTCGAACTCACACAGCTACAGTCTGAAACACCTCAAACTCTCACAGATATGGTATGAAACATCTCAAAATCACAGCTACGGTCTAAATCACCTCAAACGCATACAGATACAGTCTGAAACATCTCAAACCCACACAACTACAGTCTGAAACATTTCAAAGTCACACAGCGACGGTCTAGAACACCATAGACTCACACAGCTACAGTCTGAACCATCTCAACCTCACACAGCCATGGTCTGAAACACCTCAAACTCACACAGCTATGGTCTAATACACCTCAAACACATACAGGTACAGTCTGAAACATCTCAAAACTCACACAGCTACAGTCTGACACATCTCAAACTCACACAGCTACGGTCTGGAACATCACAAACTCACACAGCTAATGTCTGAAACATCTCTAACTCATACAGCTACAGTCTGAATCATCTAAAATTCTCACATCTACAGTCTGAAACACCTCAACCTAATACAGCCACGGTCTGAAACATTTAAAACACACACAGCTAAGGACTGACATCAAACTCACACAGCTACCGTCTGAAACATCTCAAACTCATACAGTTGCAGTCCGAAACACCTCAACCTCACATAGCTACAGTCTGAAACACCTCAAACTCACACAGCTACGGTATGAAACATCTCAACCTCACACAGCTACAGTCTGAAACACCTCAAACTCACACAGCTACTGTCTGAAACACATCAACCTAATACAGCAACAGTCTGAAACACCTCAAACTCACACAGTTACAGTCTGAAACATCTCAAACCCACACAGGTATGGTCTGGAACACCACAGACTCACACAGCTACTGTCCCAAACACCTCAACCTAATACTGCTACAGTCTGAAACACCTCAAACTCATACAGCTACAGTCTGAAACATTTAAAACTCACACAGCTACAGTCTGAAACACCTCAGCCTAATACAGCTAAGGTCCGAAACATCTCAAACACACACAGCTATAGTCTGAAACATTTCAAACTCACACAGCTACAGTCTGGAACACCACAGACTCACACAGCTAGTCAGAAACATAACAAACTCACACAGCTACAGTCTGAAACACCTCAAACACATACACGTGCGGTCTGAAACACCTCAAACCCTAAACGCTATGGTCCGAACCATCTCGAACTCACACAGCTACAGTCTGAAACACCTCAAACTCTCACAGATATGGTATGAAACATCTCAAAATCACAGCTACGGTCTAAATCACCTCAAACGCATACAGATACAGTCTGAAACATCTCAAACCCACACAACTACAGTCTGAAACATTTCAAAGTCACACAGCGACGGTCTAGAACACCATAGACTCACACAGCTACAGTCTGAACCATCTCAACCTCACACAGCCATGGTCTGAAACACCTCAAACTCACACAGCTATGGTCTAATACACCTCAAACACATACAGGTACAGTCTGAAACATCTCAAAACTCACACAGCTACAGTCTGACACATCTCAAACTCACACAGCTACGGTCTGGAACATCACAAACTCACACAGCTAATGTCTGAAACATCTCAAACTCATACAGCTACAGTCTGAATCATCTAAAATTCTCACATCTACAGTCTGAAACACCTCAACCTAATACAGCTACGGTCTGAAACATTTAAAACACACACAGCTAAGGACTGACATCAAACTCACACAGCTACCGTCTGAAACATCTCAAACTCATACAGTTGCAGTCCGAAACACCTCAACCTCACATAGCTACAGTCTGAAACACCTCAAACTCACACAGCTACGGTATGAAACATCTCAACCTCACACAGCTACAGTCTGAAACACCTCAAACTCACACAGCTACTGTCTGAAACACATCAACCTAATACAGCAACAGTCTGAAACACCTCAAACTCACACAGTTACAGTCTGAAACATCTCAAACCCACACAGGTATGGTCTGGAACACCACAGACTCACACAGCTACTGTCCCAAACACCTCAACCTAATACTGCTACAGTCTGAAACACCTCAAACTCATACAGCTACAGTCTGAAACATTTAAAACTCACACAGCTACAGTCTGAAACACCTCAGCCTAATACAGCTAAGGTCCGAAACATCTCAAACACACACAGCTATAGTCTGAAACATTTCAAACTCACACAGCTACAGTCTGGAACACCACAGACTCACACAGCTAGTCAGAAACATAACAAACTCACACAGCTACAGTCTGAAACACCTCAAACACATACACGTGCGGTCTGAAACACCTCAAACCCTAAACGCTATGGTCCGAACCATCTCGAACTCACACAGCTACAGCCTGAAACACCTCAAACTCTCACAGATATGGTATGAAACATCTCAAAATCACAGCTACGGTCTAAATCACCTCAAACGCATACAGATACAGTCTGAAACATCTCAAACCCACACAACTACAGTCTGAAACATTTCAAAGTCACACAGCGACGGTCTAGAACACCATAGACTCACACAGCTACAGTCTGAACCATCTCAACCTCACACAGCCATGGTCTGAAACACCTCAAACTCACACAGCTATGGTCTAATACACCTCAAACACATACAGGTACAGTCTGAAACATCTCAAAACTCACACAGCTACAGTCTGACACATCTCAAACTCACACAGCTACGGTCTGGAACATCACAAACTCACACAGCTAATGTCTGAAACATCTCAAACTCATACAGCTACAGTCTGAATCATCTAAAATTCTCACATCTACAGTCTGAAACACCTCAACCTAATACAGCTACGGTCTGAAACACCTCAAACACATACAGCAACAGTCTGAAACAGCTAAAACTCACACAGCTATAGTCTGAAAAACCGCAAAATCATACAGCTACTGTCTGAAACATTTCAGACTCACACAGCTACGGTCTGATACACTTCAACCTCCTACAGCTACAGTCTGAAACATCTCAAATTCACACAGTTACAGTCTGAAACACCTCAACCCAATACAGCTACAGTCTGAAACACCTCAAACACATACAGCTACAGTCTGCAACATCTAAAACTCACACAGCTACAGTCTGAAAAACCTCAAATTCACACAGCAAATGTCTGAAACACCTCAAACTCACATAGCTACAGTCTGATACACATCAAACTCACACAGCTACGGTATGAAACATCTCAACCTCATACAGCTACAGTCTGATACACCTCAAACTCACAAATCTACAGTCTGAAACACATCAACCTAATACAGCAACAGTCTGAAACACCTCAACCTCACACAGCTACGGTCTGAAACACCTCAAACTCATACAGGTACAGTCTGAAACATCTCAAACTCACACAGCTACAGTCTGAAACATTTCAAACACACACAGCCACAATCTGAAACACCTCAAACTCACACAGCTATAGTCGGAAACATCTCAAACTCATACAGATACGGTCTGAAACACCACAAACGCACAGAGCTATGGTCTGAAACATCTCAACCTCACACAGCTACGGTCTGAAACATCTCAAACTGAAACAGCTAAAGTCTAAAACACATCAAACCCATACAGGTACAGTCTGAAACATCTCAAACTCACACAGCTACAGTCTGAAACATCTCAAACTCACACAGCTACGTTCTAGAACACCACAGATTCACACAGCTACGGTCTGAAACATCTCAAACGCACACAGCTAAGGTCTGATAAACATCAAACTCACACAGCTACAGTCTGAAACATCTCAAACTGACAAAGCTACAGTCCGAAACACCTCAACCTCACACAGCTACGGTCTGAAACATCTCAAACTCACACAGCTACGGTCTGAAACATCTCAAACTCACACAGCTACATTGTGAAACACCTCAAATTCACACAGCTACGGTCTGAAACACCTCAAACACACACCGCTACAGAATGAAACACCTGAACCTCACACAGCTACAGTCTGAAACATCTCAAACTCATAAAGCTACAGTCTGAAACACCTCAAACACATACACGTACGGTCTGAAACACCTCAAACTCTAAACGCTATGGTCCGAAACACCTCGAACACACATGGCTACAGTCTGAAACACCTCAAACTCTCACAGATATGGTCTGAAACACATCAAACTCTCACAGCTACGGTCTGAAACACCTCAAACTCATACAGGTACAGTCCGAAACATCTCAAACTCACACAGCGACGGTCTGGAACACCACAAACTCACACAAGCTACAGTCTGAAACATCTCAAACTCACACAGCTGCAGTCTGAAACACCTCAAATACATACACCTACGGTCTGAAACACCTCAAACCCACACATCTATGGACTGAAACCCATCAAAATCACACAAATACAGTCTGATACGCTTCAAACCCATACAGCTACGGTCTGAAACACCTCACCCTCATACAGCTACAGTCTGAAACACATCAAACTCACACAGCTACAGTCTGAAACACCTCAACATCACACAGCTACAGTCCGAAACATCTCAAACTCACACAGCTACAGTCTGAAACATCTCACCCTCATACAGCTACAGTCTGAAACACCACAAACTCACACAGCTACGGTCTGAAACACCTCAAACACACACAGCTACAGAATGAAACACCTCAACCTCACACAGCTACAGTCTGAAACATCACAAACTCATAAAGCTACAGTCTGAAACACCTCAAACACATACACGTACGGTCTGAAACACCACAAACTCTAAACGCTATGGTCCGAAACACCTCGCACAGACACAGCTACAGTCTGAAACATCTCAAACTCACAAAGCTACAGTCTGAAACATCTCAAACTCAGACAGCTACGGTCTGAAACATCTCAAACTCACACAGCTACATTTTGAAACACCTCAAATTCACACACCTACAGTCTGAAACATCTCAAACACACACAGCTACAGACAGAAAGACCTCAACCTCACACAGCTACAGTCTGAAATACCTTAAATTCACACAGCTACAGTCTGAAACACCTCAACCTCACGCAGCTACAGTCTGAAACATCTCAAACCCACACAGGTACGGTCTGGAACACCACAGACTCACACAGCTACTGTCCCAAACACCTCAACCTAATACAGCTACAGTCTGAAACACCTCAGACTCACACAGCTACATTATGAAACACCACAACCCAATACAGCTACAGTCTGAAACACCTCAGACTCACACAGCTACATTATGAAACACCACAACCTAATACAGCTACAGTCTGAAACACCTCAAACTCATACAGCTACAGTCTGAAACATCTAAAACTCACACAGCTAAGGTCTGATATCAAACTCACACAGCTACCGTCTGAAACATCTCAAACTCATACAGTTGCAGTCCGAAACACCTCAACCTCCCATAGCTACAGTCTGAAACACCTCAGTCTCACACAGCTACGGTATGAAACATCTCAACCTCACACCGCTACAGTCTGAAACACCTCAAACTCACACAGCTACTGTCTGAAGCACATCAACCTAATACAGCAACAGTCTGAAACACCTCAAACTCACACAGTTACAGTCTGAAACATCTCAAACCCACACAGGTACGGTCTGGAACATCACAGACTCACACAGCTACTGTTCCAAACACCTCAACCTAATACTGCTACAGTCTGAAACACCTCAAACTCATACAGCTACAGTCTGAAACATTTAAAACTCACACAGCTACAGTCTGAAACACCTCAGCCTAATACAGCTAAGGTCTGAAACATCTCAAACACACACAGCTATAGTCTGAAACATTTCAAACTCACACAGCTACAGTCTGGAAGACCACAAACTCACACAGCTAATCAAAAACATAACAAACTCACACAGCTACAGTCTGAAACACCTCAAACACATACACGTGCGGTCTGAAACACCTCAAACCCTAAACGCTATGGTCCGAAACATCTCGAACTCACACAGCTACAGTCTGAAACACCTCAAACTCTCACAGATATGGTATGAAACATCTCATAATCACAGCTACGGTCTAAATCACCTCAAACGCATACAGATACAGTCTGAAACATCTCAAACCCACACAACTACAGTCTGAAACATTTCAAAGTCACACAGCGACGGTCTAGAACACCACAGACTCACACAGCTACAGTCTGAACCATCTCAACCTCACACAGCCATGGTCTGAAACACCTCAAACTCACACAGCTATGGTCTAATACACCTCAAACACATACAGGTACAGTCTGAAACAGCTCAAACTCACACAGCTACAGTCTGGAACACCACAGACTCACACAGCTAATGTCTGAAACATCTCAAACTCATACAGCTACAGTCTGAATCATCTAAAATTCTCACATCTACAGTCTGAAACACCTCAACCTAATACAGCTACGGTCTGAAACACCTCAAACACATACAGCAACAGTCTGAAACAGCTAAAACTCACACAGCTATAATCTGAAAAACCGCAAAATCATACAGCTACTGTCTGAAACATTTCAGACTCACACAGCTACGGTCTGATACACTTCAACCTCCTACAGCTACAGTCTGAAACATCTCAAATTCACACAGTTACAGTCTGAAACACCTCAACCCAATACAGCTACAGTCTGAAACACCTCAAACACATACAGCTACAGTCTGCAACATCTAAAACTCACACAGCTACAGTCTGAAAAACCTCAAATTCACACAGCAAATGTCTGAAACACCTCAAACTCACATAGCTACAGTCTGATACACATCAAACTCACACAGCTACGGTATGAAACATCTCAACCTCATACAGCTACAGTCTGATACACCTCAAACTCACAAATCTACAGTCTGAAACACATCAACCTAATACAGCAACAGTCTGAAACACCTCAACCTCACACAGCTACGGTCTGAAACACCTCAAGCTCATACAGGTACAGTCTGAAACATCTCAAACTCACATAGCTACAGTCTGAAACATTTCAAACTCACACAGCTATAGTCGGAAACATCTCAAACTCATACAGATACGTTCTGAAACACCACAAACGCACAGAGCTATGGTCTGAAACATCTCAACCTCACACAGCTACGGTCTGAAACATCTCAAACTGACACAGCTAAAGTCTAAAACACATCAAACCCATACAGGTACAGTCTGAAACATGTCAAACTCACACAGCTACAGTCTGAAACATCTCAAACTCACACAGCTACGTTCTAGGACACCACAGACTCACACAGCTACGGTCTGAAACATCTCAAACTCACACAGCTAAAGTCTGATATGCATCAAACTCACACAGCTACAGTCTGAAACATCTCAAACTGACAAAGCTACAGTCCGAAACACCTCAACCTCACACAGCTACGGTCTGAAACATCCCAAACTCACACAGCTACGGTCTGAAACATCTCAAACTCACACAGCTACATTGTGAAACACCTCAAATTCACACAGCTACGGTCTGAAACACCTCAAATTCACACAGCTACAGAATGAAAATCCTCAACCTCACACAGCTACAGTCTGAAACATCTCAAACTCATAAAGCTACAGTCTGAAACACCACAAACACATACACCTACGGTCTGAAACACCTCAAACTCTAAACGCTATGGTCCGAAACACCTCGAACACACATGGCTACAGTCTGAAACACCTCAAACACTCACAGATATGGTCTGAAACACCTCAAACTCTCACAGCTACGGTCTGAAACACCTCAAACTCATACAGGTACAGTCCGAAACATCTCAAACTCACACAGCTACAGTCTGAAACATTTCAAACTCACACAGCGACGGTCTGGAACACCACAAACTCACACAGCTACAGCCTGAAACATCTCAAACTCATACAGCTACAGTCTGAAACACCTCAGACTCACACAGCTACATTATGAAACACCACAACCTAATACAGCTACAGCCTGAAACACCTCAAACTCACACAGCTACAGTCTGAAACAGCTCCATCTAATACAGCTGCAGTCTGAAAAACATCAAACTCACACAGCCACGGTCTGAGACACATCAAACTCACACAGCTACTGTCTGAAACATCTCAAACTCACACAGCTACATTGTGAAACACCTTAAATTCACACAGCTACAGTCTGAAACACCACAAACTCATACAGCTACCGTCTGAAAAATCTCAAACTCATACTGCTATGGTCTGATACACTTCAAACTCACACAGCTATGGACTGAAACATCTCAACCTCACACAGCTACGGTCTGAAACACTTCATACTCACACAGCTAAGGTCTAAAACACATCAAACCCATACAGTTGCAGTCCAAAACATCTCAACCTCACACAGCTACAGTCTGAAACATCTCAAACTCATAAAGCCACAGTCTGAAACAATTCAAACACATACACGTACGGTCTGAAACACCTCAAACTCTAAACGCTATGGTCCGAAACACCTCGAACACACACGGCTACAGTCTGAAACATCTCAAACTCACACAGCTGCAGTCTGAAACACCTCAAATACATACACCTACGGTCTGAAACACCTCAAACTCACACACCTATGGCCTGAAACCCCTCGGAATCACACATCTACGGTCTGATACGCTTCAAACCCATACAGCCACGGTCTGAAACACCTCACCCTCATACAGCTACAGTCTGAAACACCTCAACATCACACAGCTACAGTCTGAAACACCTCAGACTCACACAGCTACATTATGAAACACCACAACCTAATAGAGCTACAGCCTGAAACACCTCAAACTCACACAGCTACAGTCTGAAACTGCTCCATCTAATATAGCTGCAGTCTGAAAAACATCAAACTTACACAGCCGCGGTCTGAGACACATCAAACTCACACAGCTACTGTCTGAAAAATCTCAAACTCATACTGCTATGGTCTGATACACTTCAAACTCACACAACTATGGACTGAAACATCTCAACCTCACACAGCTACAGTCTGAAACATCTCAAACTCATACAGCTACGGTCAGAAACATCTCAAAATCGTACAGCTACAGTCGGAAACATCTCAAATTCATACAGTTGCGGTCTGAAACATCTCAAACCCATACAGCTATGGTCGGAAACATCTCAAACTCGCACAGCTACAGTCATAAACATCTCAAATTCATACAGCTACGGACTGAAACATCTCAAACTCACACAGCTACAGTCTGAAACTGCCCAACCTAATACAGCGACAGTCGGAAACATCTCAAATTCATACAGCTACGGACTGAAACATCTCAAACTCACACAGCTACAGTCTGAAAAACCTCAAATTCACACAGTTACAGTCTGAAACACCTCAACCTAATACAGCTAATGTCTGAAACACCTCAACGTCACACAGCTACAGTCTGAAACACCTCAGACACACACAGCTACATTATGAAACACCACAACCTAATACAGCTACAGTCTGAAACACCTCAAACTCACACATCTACAGTCTGAAACACAACAACCTAATACAGCAACAGTCTGAAACACCTCAACCTCACACAGCTACGGTCTGAAACACCTCAAACCCACACAGGTGCAGTCTGAAACATCTCAAACTCACACAGCTACAGTCTGAAACATTTCAAACTCACACAGCTACAGTCAGAAACACCTCAAACTCACAAAGCTGTAGTCTGAAACATCTCAAACTCATACAGATACGGTCTGAAACACCATAAACGCACAGAGCTATGGTCTGAAACATCTCAACCTCACACAGCTACGGTCTGAAACATCTCAAACTGACACAGCTAAAGTCTAAAACACATCAAACCCATACAGGTACAGTCGGAAACATCTCAAACTCACACAGCTACAGTCTGAAACATCTCAAACTCACACAGCTACGTTCTAGAACACCACAGACTCACACAGCTACGGTCTGAAATATCTCAAACTCACACAGCTAAGGTCTGATACACATCAAACTCACACAGCTACAGTCTGAAACATCTCAAACTGACAAAGCTACAGTCCGAAACACCTCAACCTCACACAGCTACGGACTGAAACATCTCAAACTCACACAGCTACGGTCTGAAACATCTCAAACTCACACAGCTACATTGTGAAACACCTCAAATTCACACAGCTACAGTCTGAAACATCTCAAACTCACACAGCTACGGTCTGAAACATCTCAAACTCACACAGCTACATTGTGAAACACCTCAAATTCACACAGCTACAGTCTGAAACATCTCAAACTCACACAGCTGCAGTCTGAAACACCTCAAATACATACACCTACGGTCTGAAACACCTCAAACCCACACACCTATGGCCTGAAACCCCTCGGAATCACACATCTACGGTCTCATACGCTTCAAACCCATACAGCTACGGTCTGAAACACCTCACCCTCATACAGCTACAGTCTGAAACACATCAAACTCACACATCTACAGTCTGAAACACATCAACCTAATACAGCAACAGTCTGAAACACCTCAACCTCACACAGCTACGGTCTGAAACACCTCAAACTCATACAGGTACAGTCTGAAACATCTCAAACTCACACAGCTACAGTCTGAAACATTTCAAACTCACACAGCTACAGTCAGAAACACCTCAAACTCACACAGCTATAGTCTGAAACATCTCAAACTCATACAGATACGGTCTGAAACACCACAAACGCACAGAGCTATGGTCTGAAACATCTCAACCTCACACAGCTACGGTCTGAAACATCTCAAACTGACACAGCTAAAGTCTAAAACACATCAAACCCATACAGGTACAGTCTGAAACATGTCAAACTCACACAGCTACAGTCTGAAACATCTCAAACTCACACAGCTACGTTCTAGGACACCACAGACTCACACAGCTACGGTCTGAAACATCTCAAACTCACACAGCTAAGGTCTGATACACATCAAACTCACACAGCTACAGTCTGAAACATCTCAAACTGACAAAGCTACAGTCCGAAACACCTCAACCTCACACAGCTACGGTCTGAAACATCTCAAACTCACACAGCTACGGTCTGAAACATCTCAAACTCACACAGCTACATTGTGAAACACCTCAAATTCACACAGCTACGGTCTGAAACACCTCAAATTCACACAGCTACAGAATGAAAATCCTCAACCTCACACAGCTACAGTCTGAAACATCTCAAACCCATAAAGCTACAGTCTGAAACACCTCAAACACATACACCTACGGTCTGAAACACCTCAAACTCTAAACGCTATGGTCCGAAACACCTCGAACACACATGGCTACAGTCTGAAACACCTCAAACTCTCACAGATATGGTCTGAAACACCTCAAACTCTCACAGCTACGGTCTGAAACACCTCAAACTCATACAGGTACAGTCCGAAACATCTCAAACTCACACAGCTACAGTCTGAAACATTTCAAACTCACACAACGACGGTCTGGAACACCACAAACTCACACAAGCTACAGTCTGAAACATCTCAAACTCACACAGCTGCAGTCTGAAACAACTCAAATACATACACCTACGGTCTGAAACACCTCAAACCCACACACCTATGGCCTGAAACCCATCAAAATCACACATCTACAGTCTGATACGCTTCAAACACATACAGCTACGGTCTGAAACATCTCACCCTCATACAGCTACAGTCTGAAACACCACAAACTCACACAGCTACGGTCTGAAACACCTCAAACACACACAGCTACAGAATGAAACACCCCAACCTCACACAGCTACAGTCTGAAACATCACAAACTCATAAAGCTACAGTCTGAAACACCTCAAACACATACACGTACGGTCTGAAACACCACAAAGTCTAAACGCTATGGTCCGAAACACCTCGCACACACACACAGCTACAGTCTGAAACACCTCAAACTCTCACAGATATGGTCTGAAACACCTCAAACTCTCACAGCTACAGTCTGAAACACCTCAAACTCATACAGGTACAGTCCGAAACATCTCAAACTCACACAGCTACAGTCTGAAACATTTCAAACTCACACAACGACGGTCTGGAACACCACAAACTCACACAGCTACAGTCTAAAACATCTCAAACTCATACAGCTACAGTCTGAAACACCTCAGACTCACACAGCTACATTATGAAACACCACAACCTAATACAGCTACAGCCTGAAACACCTCAAACTCACACAGCTACAGTCTGAAACAGCTCCATCTAATACAGCTGCAGTCTGAAAAACATCAAACTCACACAGCCACGGTCTGAGACACATCAAACTCACACAGCTACTGTCTGAAACATCTCAAACTCACACAGCTACATTGTGAAACACCTTAAATTCACACAGCTACAGTCTGAAACACCACAAACTCATACAGCTACCGTCTGAAAAATCTCAAACTCATACTGCTATGGTCTGATACACTTCAAACTCACACAGCTACGGACTGAAACATCTCAACCTCACACAGCTACAGTCTGAAACATCTCAAACTCATAAAGCCACAGTCTGAAACAATTCAAACACATACACGTACGGTCTGAAACACCTCAAACTCTAAACGCTATGGTCCGAAACACCTCGAACACACACGGCTACAGTCTGAAACATCTCAAACTCACACAGCTGCAGTCTGAAACACCTCAAATACATACACCTACGGTCTGAAACACCTCAAACCCACACACCTATGGCCTGAAACCCCTCGAAATCACACATCTACGGTCTGATACGCTTCAAACCCATACAGCTACGGTCTGAAACACCTCACCCTCACACAGCTACAGTCTGAAACATTTCAAACTCACACAGCTACAGTCAGAAACACCTCAAACTCACACAGCTATAGTCTGAAACATCTCAAACTCATACAGATACGGTCTGAAACACCACAAACGCACAGAGCTATGGTCTGAAACATCTCAACCTCACACAGCTACGGTCTGAAACATCTCAAACTGACACAGCTAAAGTCTAAAACACATCAAACCCATACAGGTACAGTCTGAAACATGTCAAACTCACACAGCTACAGTCTGAAACATCTCAAACTCACACAGCTACGTTCTAGGACACCACAGACTCACACAGCTACGGTCTGAAACATCTCAAACTCACACAGCTAAGGTCTGATACACATCAAACTCACACAGCTACAGTCTGAAACATCTCAAACTGACAAAGCTACAGTCCGAAACACCTCAACCTCACACAGCTACGGTCTGAAACATCTCAAACTCACACAGCTACGGTCTGAAACATCTCAAACTCACACAGCTACATTGTGAAACACCTCAAATTCACACAGCTACGGTCTGAAACACCTCAAATTCACACAGCTACAGAATGAAAATCCTCAACCTCACACAGCTACAGTCTGAAACATCTCAAACCCATAAAGCTACAGTCTGAAACACCTCAAACACATACACCTACGGTCTGAAACACCTCAAACTCTAAACGCTATGGTCCGAAACACCTCGAACACACATGGCTACAGTCTGAAACACCTCAAACTCTCACAGATATGGTCTGAAACACCTCAAACTCTCACAGCTACGGTCTGAAACACCTCAAACTCATACAGGTACAGTCCGAAACATCTCAAACTCACACAGCTACAGTCTGAAACATTTCAAACTCACACAACGACGGTCTGGAACACCACAAACTCACACAAGCTACAGTCTGAAACATCTCAAACTCACACAGCTGCAGTCTGAAACAACTCAAATACATACACCTACGGTCTGAAACACCTCAAACCCACACACCTATGGCCTGAAACCCATCAAAATCACACATCTACAGTCTGATACGCTTCAAACACATACAGCTACGGTCTGAAACATCTCACCCTCATACAGCTACAGTCTGAAACACCACAAACTCACACAGCTACGGTCTGAAACACCTCAAACACACACAGCTACAGAATGAAACACCCCAACCTCACACAGCTACAGTCTGAAACATCACAAACTCATAAAGCTACAGTCTGAAACACCTCAAACACATACACGTACGGTCTGAAACACCACAAAGTCTAAACGCTATGGTCCGAAACACCTCGCACACACACACAGCTACAGTCTGAAACACCTCAAACTCTCACAGATATGGTCTGAAACACCTCAAACTCTCACAGCTACAGTCTGAAACACCTCAAACTCATACAGGTACAGTCCGAAACATCTCAAACTCACACAGCTACAGTCTGAAACATTTCAAACTCACACAGCGACGGTCTGGAACACCACAAACTCACACAGCTACAGTCTAAAACATCTCAAACTCATACAGCTACAGTCTGAAACACCTCAGACTCACACAGCTACATTATGAAACACCACAACCTAATACAGCTACAGCCTGAAACACCTCAAACTCACACAGCTACAGTCTGAAACAGCTCCATCTAATACAGCTGCAGTCTGAAAAACATCAAACTCACACAGCCACGGTCTGAGACACATCAAACTCACACAGCTACTGTCTGAAACATCTCAAACTCACACAGCTACATTGTGAAACACCTTAAATTCACACAGCTACAGTCTGAAACACCACAAACTCATACAGCTACCGTCTGAAAAATCTCAAACTCATACTGCTATGGTCTGATACACTTCAAACTCACACAGCTACGGACTGAAACATCTCAACCTCACACAGCTACAGTCTGAAACATCTCAAACTCATAAAGCCACAGTCTGAAACAATTCAAACACATACACGTACGGTCTGAAACACCTCAAACTCTAAACGCTATGGTCCGAAACACCTCGAACACACACGGCTACAGTCTGAAACATCTCAAACTCACACAGCTGCAGTCTGAAACACCTCAAATACATACACCTACGGTCTGAAACACCTCAAACCCACACACCTATGGCCTGAAACCCCTCGAAATCACACATCTACGGTCTGATACGCTTCAAACCCATACAGCTACGGTCTGAAACACCTCACCCTCATACAGCTACAGTCTGAAACACCTCAACATCACACAGCTACAGTCTGAAACACCTCAGACTCACACAGCTACATTATGAAACACCACAACCTATTAGAGCTACAGCCTGAAACACCTCAAACTCACACAGCTACCGTCTGAAACTGCTCCATCTAATATAGCTGCAGTCTGAAAAACATCAAACTTACACAGCCGCGGTCTGAGACACATCAAACTCACACAGCTACTGTCTGAAAAATCTCAAACTCATACTGCTATGGTCTGATACACTTCAAACTCACACAGCTACGGACTGAAACATCTCAACCTCACACAGCTACAGTCTGAAACATCTCAAACTCATACAGCTACGGTCAGAAACAT
Organism: Chiloscyllium plagiosum; assembly: GCF_037043375.1. Taxonomy (NCBI): domain Eukaryota; kingdom Metazoa; phylum Chordata; class Chondrichthyes; order Orectolobiformes; family Hemiscylliidae; genus Chiloscyllium; species Chiloscyllium plagiosum. Next base: position 9,606,737 of record NW_028270158.1, on the reverse strand, counting down.
CTCAAAATCGTACAGCTACAGTCGGAAACATCTCAAATTCATACAGTTGCGGTCTGAAACATCTCAAACCCATACAGCTATGGTCGGAAACATCTCAAACTCGCACAGCTACAGTCATAAACATCTCAAATTCATACAGCTACGGACTGAAACATCTCAAACTCACACAGCTACAGTCTGAAACTGCCCAACCTAATACAGCGACAGTCGGAAACATCTCAAATTCATACAGCTACGGACTGAAACATCTCAAACTCACACAGCTACAGTCTGAAAAACCTCAAATTCACACAGTTACAGTCTGAAACACCACAACCTAATACAGCTAATGTCTGAAACACCTCAACGTCACAAAGCTACAGTCTGAAACACCTCAGACACACACAGCTACATTATGAAACACCACAACCTAATACAGCTACAGTCTGAAACACCTCAAACTCACACATCTACAGTCTGAAACACAACAACCTAATACAGCAACAGTCTGAAACACCTCAACCTCACACAGCTACGGTCTGAAACACCTCAAACTCACACAGGTACAGTCTGAAACATCTCAAACTCACAAAGCTGTAGTCTGAAACATCTCAAACTCATACAGATACGGTCTGAAACACCACAAACGCACAGAGCTATGGTCTGAAACATCTCAACCTCACACAGCTACGGTCTGAAACATCTCAAACTGACACAGCTAAAGTCTAAAACACATCAAACCCATACAGGTACAGTCTGAAACATCTCAAACTCACACAGCTACAGTCTGAAACATCTCAAACTCACACAGCTATGTTCTAGAACACCACAGACTCACACAGCTACGGTCTGAAACATCTCAAACTCACACAGCTAAGGTCTGATACACATCAAACTCACACAGCTACAGTCTGAAACATCTCAAACTCACAAAGCTACAGTCCGAAACACCTCAACCTCACACAGCTACGGTCTGAAACATCTCAAACTCACACAGCTACGGTCTGAAACATCTCAAACTCACACAGCTACATTGTGAAACACCTCAAATTCACACAGCTACAGTCTGAAACATCTCAAACTCACACAGCTGCAGTCTGAAACACCTCAAATACATACACCTACGGTCTGAAACACCTCAAACCCACACACCTATGGCCTGAAACCCCTCGGAATCATACATCTACGGTCTCATACGCTTCAAACCCATACAGCTACGGTCTGAAACACCTCACCCTCATACAGCTACAGTCTGAAACACCTCAACATCACACAGCTACAGTCTGAAACACCTCAGACTCACACAGCTACATTATGAAACACCACAACCTAATAGAGCTACAGCCTGAAACACTTCAAACACACACAGCTACAGTCTGAAACATCTCAAACTCACACAGCTGCAGTCTGAAACACCTCAAATACATACACCTACGGTCTGAAACATCTCAAACCCACACAACCTATGGCCTGAAACCCATCAAAATCACACATCTACAGTCTGATACGCTTCAAACCCAAACAGCTACGGTCTGAAACATCTCACCCTCATACAGCTACAGTCTGAAACACCACAAACTCACACAGCTACAGTCTGAAACACCACAAACGCACACAGCTACGGTCTGAAACACCTCAAACACACACAGCTACAGAATGAAACACCCCAACCTCACACAGCTACAGTCTGAAACATCACAAACTCATAAAGCTACAGTCTGAAACACCTCAAACACATACACGTACGGTCTGAAACACCACAAACTCTAAACGCTATGGTCCGAAACACCTCGCACACACACACAGCTACAGTCTGAAACACCTCAAACTCTCACAGATATGTTCTGAAACACCTCAAACTCTCACAGCTACAGTCTGAAACACCTCAAACTCATACAGGTACAGTCCGAAACATCTCAAACTCACACAGCTACAGTCTGAAACATTTCAAACTCACACAGCGACGGTCTGGAACACCACAAACTCACACAGCTACAGTCTGAAACATCTCAAACTCATACAGGTACAGTCTGAATCACCTCAGACTCACACAGCTACATTATGAAACACCACAACCTAATACAGCTACAGCCTGAAACACCTCAAACTCACACAGCTACAGTCTGAAACAGCTCCATCTAATACAGCTGCAGTCTGAAAAACATCAAACTCACACAGCCACGGTCTGAGACACATCAAACTCACACAGCTACTGTCTGAAACATCTCAAACTCACACAGCTACATTGTGAAACACCTTAAATTCACACAGCTACAGTCTGAAACACCACAAACTCATACAGCTACCGTCTGAAAAATCTCAAACTCATACTGCTATGGTCTGATACACTTCAAACTCACACAGCTATGGACTGAAACATCTCAACCTCACACAGCTACGGTCTGAAACACTTCATACTCACACAGCTAAGGTCTAAAACACATCAAACCCATACAGTTGCAGTCCAAAACATCTCAACCTCACACAGCTACAGTCTGAAACATCTCAAACTCATAAAGCCACAGTCTGAAACAATTCAAACACATACACGTACGGTCTGAAACACCTCAAACTCTAAACGCTATGGTCCGAAACACCTCGAACACACACGGCTACAGTCTGAAACATCTCAAACTCACACAGCTGCAGTCTGAAACACCTCAAATACATACACCTACGGTCTGAAACACCTCAAACTCACACACCTATGGCCTGAAACCCCTCGGAATCACACATCTACGGTCTGATACGCTTCAAACCCATACAGCCACGGTCTGAAACACCTCACCCTCATACAGCTACAGTCTGAAACACCTCAACATCACACAGCTACAGTCTGAAACACCTCAGACTCACACAGCTACATTATGAAACACCACAACCTAATAGAGCTACAGCCTGAAACACCTCAAACTCACACAGCTACAGTCTGAAACTGCTCCATCTAATATAGCTGCAGTCTGAAAAACATCAAACTTACACAGCCGCGGTCTGAGACACATCAAACTCACACAGCTACTGTCTGAAAAATCTCAAACTCATACTGCTATGGTCTGATACACTTCAAACTCACACAACTATGGACTGAAACATCTCAACCTCACACAGCTACAGTCTGAAACATCTCAAACTCATACAGCTACGGTCAGAAACATCTCAAAATCGTACAGCTACAGTCGGAAACATCTCAAATTCATACAGTTGCGGTCTGAAACATCTCAAACCCATACAGCTATGGTCGGAAACATCTCAAACTCGCACAGCTACAGTCATAAACATCTCAAATTCATACAGCTACGGACTGAAACATCTCAAACTCACACAGCTACAGTCTGAAACTGCCCAACCTAATACAGCGACAGTCGGAAACATCTCAAATTCATACAGCTACGGACTGAAACATCTCAAACTCACACAGCTACAGTCTGAAAAACCTCAAATTCACACAGTTACAGTCTGAAACACCTCAACCTAATACAGCTAATGTCTGAAACACCTCAACGTCACACAGCTACAGTCTGAAACACCTCAGACACACACAGCTACATTATGAAACACCACAACCTAATACAGCTACAGTCTGAAACACCTCAAACTCACACATCTACAGTCTGAAACACAACAACCTAATACAGCAACAGTCTGAAACACCTCAACCTCACACAGCTACGGTCTGAAACACCTCAAACCCACACAGGTGCAGTCTGAAACATCTCAAACTCACACAGCTACAGTCTGAAACATTTCAAACTCACACAGCTACAGTCAGAAACACCTCAAACTCACAAAGCTGTAGTCTGAAACATCTCAAACTCATACAGATACGGTCTGAAACACCATAAACGCACAGAGCTATGGTCTGAAACATCTCAACCTCACACAGCTACGGTCTGAAACATCTCAAACTGACACAGCTAAAGTCTAAAACACATCAAACCCATACAGGTACAGTCGGAAACATCTCAAACTCACACAGCTACAGTCTGAAACATCTCAAACTCACACAGCTACGTTCTAGAACACCACAGACTCACACAGCTACGGTCTGAAATATCTCAAACTCACACAGCTAAGGTCTGATACACATCAAACTCACACAGCTACAGTCTGAAACATCTCAAACTGACAAAGCTACAGTCCGAAACACCTCAACCTCACACAGCTACGGACTGAAACATCTCAAACTCACACAGCTACGGTCTGAAACATCTCAAACTCACACAGCTACATTGTGAAACACCTCAAATTCACACAGCTACAGTCTGAAACATCTCAAACTCACACAGCTACGGTCTGAAACATCTCAAACTCACACAGCTACATTGTGAAACACCTCAAATTCACACAGCTACAGTCTGAAACATCTCAAACTCACACAGCTGCAGTCTGAAACACCTCAAATACATACACCTACGGTCTGAAACACCTCAAACCCACACACCTATGGCCTGAAACCCCTCGGAATCACACATCTACGGTCTCATACGCTTCAAACCCATACAGCTACGGTCTGAAACACCTCACCCTCATACAGCTACAGTCTGAAACACATCAAACTCACACATCTACAGTCTGAAACACATCAACCTAATACAGCAACAGTCTGAAACACCTCAACCTCACACAGCTACGGTCTGAAACACCTCAAACTCATACAGGTACAGTCTGAAACATCTCAAACTCACACAGCTACAGTCTGAAACATTTCAAACTCACACAGCTACAGTCAGAAACACCTCAAACTCACACAGCTATAGTCTGAAACATCTCAAACTCATACAGATACGGTCTGAAACACCACAAACGCACAGAGCTATGGTCTGAAACATCTCAACCTCACACAGCTACGGTCTGAAACATCTCAAACTGACACAGCTAAAGTCTAAAACACATCAAACCCATACAGGTACAGTCTGAAACATGTCAAACTCACACAGCTACAGTCTGAAACATCTCAAACTCACACAGCTACGTTCTAGGACACCACAGACTCACACAGCTACGGTCTGAAACATCTCAAACTCACACAGCTAAGGTCTGATACACATCAAACTCACACAGCTACAGTCTGAAACATCTCAAACTGACAAAGCTACAGTCCGAAACACCTCAACCTCACACAGCTACGGTCTGAAACATCTCAAACTCACACAGCTACGGTCTGAAACATCTCAAACTCACACAGCTACATTGTGAAACACCTCAAATTCACACAGCTACGGTCTGAAACACCTCAAATTCACACAGCTACAGAATGAAAATCCTCAACCTCACACAGCTACAGTCTGAAACATCTCAAACCCATAAAGCTACAGTCTGAAACACCTCAAACACATACACCTACGGTCTGAAACACCTCAAACTCTAAACGCTATGGTCCGAAACACCTCGAACACACATGGCTACAGTCTGAAACACCTCAAACTCTCACAGATATGGTCTGAAACACCTCAAACTCTCACAGCTACGGTCTGAAACACCTCAAACTCATACAGGTACAGTCCGAAACATCTCAAACTCACACAGCTACAGTCTGAAACATTTCAAACTCACACAACGACGGTCTGGAACACCACAAACTCACACAAGCTACAGTCTGAAACATCTCAAACTCACACAGCTGCAGTCTGAAACAACTCAAATACATACACCTACGGTCTGAAACACCTCAAACCCACACACCTATGGCCTGAAACCCATCAAAATCACACATCTACAGTCTGATACGCTTCAAACACATACAGCTACGGTCTGAAACATCTCACCCTCATACAGCTACAGTCTGAAACACCACAAACTCACACAGCTACGGTCTGAAACACCTCAAACACACACAGCTACAGAATGAAACACCCCAACCTCACACAGCTACAGTCTGAAACATCACAAACTCATAAAGCTACAGTCTGAAACACCTCAAACACATACACGTACGGTCTGAAACACCACAAAGTCTAAACGCTATGGTCCGAAACACCTCGCACACACACACAGCTACAGTCTGAAACACCTCAAACTCTCACAGATATGGTCTGAAACACCTCAAACTCTCACAGCTACAGTCTGAAACACCTCAAACTCATACAGGTACAGTCCGAAACATCTCAAACTCACACAGCTACAGTCTGAAACATTTCAAACTCACACAGCGACGGTCTGGAACACCACAAACTCACACAGCTACAGTCTAAAACATCTCAAACTCATACAGCTACAGTCTGAAACACCTCAGACTCACACAGCTACATTATGAAACACCACAACCTAATACAGCTACAGCCTGAAACACCTCAAACTCACACAGCTACAGTCTGAAACAGCTCCATCTAATACAGCTGCAGTCTGAAAAACATCAAACTCACACAGCCACGGTCTGAGACACATCAAACTCACACAGCTACTGTCTGAAACATCTCAAACTCACACAGCTACATTGTGAAACACCTTAAATTCACACAGCTACAGTCTGAAACACCACAAACTCATACAGCTACCGTCTGAAAAATCTCAAACTCATACTGCTATGGTCTGATACACTTCAAACTCACACAGCTACGGACTGAAACATCTCAACCTCACACAGCTACAGTCTGAAACATCTCAAACTCATAAAGCCACAGTCTGAAACAATTCAAACACATACACGTACGGTCTGAAACACCTCAAACTCTAAACGCTATGGTCCGAAACACCTCGAACACACACGGCTACAGTCTGAAACATCTCAAACTCACACAGCTGCAGTCTGAAACACCTCAAATACATACACCTACGGTCTGAAACACCTCAAACCCACACACCTATGGCCTGAAACCCCTCGAAATCACACATCTACGGTCTGATACGCTTCAAACCCATACAGCTACGGTCTGAAACACCTCACCCTCATACAGCTACAGTCTGAAACACCTCAACATCACACAGCTACAGTCTGAAACACCTCAGACTCACACAGCTACATTATGAAACACCACAACCTATTAGAGCTACAGCCTGAAACACCTCAAACTCACACAGCTACCGTCTGAAACTGCTCCATCTAATATAGCTGCAGTCTGAAAAACATCAAACTTACACAGCCGCGGTCTGAGACACATCAAACTCACACAGCTACTGTCTGAAAAATCTCAAACTCATACTGCTATGGTCTGATACACTTCAAACTCACACAGCTACGGACTGAAACATCTCAACCTCACACAGCTACAGTCTGAAACATCTCAAACTCATACAGCTACGGTCAGAAACATCTCAAAATCGTACAGCTACAGTCGGAAACATCTCAAATTCATACAGTTGCGGTCTGAAACATCTCAAACCCATACAGCTATGGTCGGAAACATCTCAAACTCGCACAGCTACAGTCATAAACATCTCAAATTCATACAGCTACGGACTGAAACATCTCAAACTCACACAGCTACAGTCTGAAACTGCCCAACCTAATACAGCGACAGTCGGAAACATCTCAAATTCATACAGCTACGGACTGAAACATCTCAAACTCACACAGCTACAGTCTGAAAAACCTCAAATTCACACAGTTACAGTCTGAAACACCACAACCTAATACAGCTAATGTCTGAAACACCTCAACGTCACAAAGCTACAGTCTGAAACACCTCAGACACACACAGCTACATTATGAAACACCACAACCTAATACAGCTACAGTCTGAAACACCTCAAACTCACACATCTACAGTCTGAAACACAACAACCTAATACAGCAACAGTCTGAAACACCTCAACCTCACACAGCTACGGTCTGAAACACCTCAAACTCACACAGGTACAGTCTGAAACATCTCAAACTCACAAAGCTGTAGTCTGAAACATCTCAAACTCATACAGATACGGTCTGAAACACCACAAACGCACAGAGCTATGGTCTGAAACATCTCAACCTCACACAGCTACGGTCTGAAACATCTCAAACTGACACAGCTAAAGTCTAAAACACATCAAACCCATACAGGTACAGTCTGAAACATCTCAAACTCACACAGCTACAGTCTGAAACATCTCAAACTCACACAGCTATGTTCTAGAACACCACAGACTCACACAGCTACGGTCTGAAACATCTCAAACTCACACAGCTAAGGTCTGATACACATCAAACTCACACAGCTACAGTCTGAAACATCTCAAACTCACAAAGCTACAGTCCGAAACACCTCAACCTCACACAGCTACGGTCTGAAACATCTCAAACTCACACAGCTACGGTCTGAAACATCTCAAACTCACACAGCTACATTGTGAAACACCTCAAATTCACACAGCTACAGTCTGAAACATCTCAAACTCACACAGCTGCAGTCTGAAACACCTCAAATACATACACCTACGGTCTGAAACACCTCAAACCCACACACCTATGGCCTGAAACCCCTCGGAATCATACATCTACGGTCTCATACGCTTCAAACCCATACAGCTACGGTCTGAAACACCTCACCCTCATACAGCTACAGTCTGAAACACCTCAACATCACACAGCTACAGTCTGAAACACCTCAGACTCACACAGCTACATTATGAAACACCACAACCTAATAGAGCTACAGCCTGAAACACTTCAAACACACACAGCTACAGTCTGAAACATCTCAAACTCACACAGCTGCAGTCTGAAACACCTCAAATACATACACCTACGGTCTGAAACATCTCAAACCCACACAACCTATGGCCTGAAACCCATCAAAATCACACATCTACAGTCTGATACGCTTCAAACCCAAACAGCTACGGTCTGAAACATCTCACCCTCATACAGCTACAGTCTGAAACACCACAAACTCACACAGCTACAGTCTGAAACACCACAAACGCACACAGCTACGGTCTGAAACACCTCAAACACACACAGCTACAGAATGAAACACCCCAACCTCACACAGCTACAGTCTGAAACATCACAAACTCATAAAGCTACAGTCTGAAACACCTCAAACACATACACGTACGGTCTGAAACACCACAAACTCTAAACGCTATGGTCCGAAACACCTCGCACACACACACAGCTACAGTCTGAAACACCTCAAACTCTCACAGATATGTTCTGAAACACCTCAAACTCTCACAGCTACAGTCTGAAACACCTCAAACTCATACAGGTACAGTCCGAAACATCTCAAACTCACACAGCTACAGTCTGAAACATTTCAAACTCACACAGCGACGGTCTGGAACACCACAAACTCACACAGCTACAGTCTGAAACATCTCAAACTCATACAGGTACAGTCTGAATCACCTCAGACTCACACAGCTACATTATGAAACACCACAACCTAATACAGCTACAGCCTGAAACACCTCAAACTCACACAGCTACAGTCTGAAACAGCTCCATCTAATACAGCTGCAGTCTGAAAAACATCAAACTCACACAGCCACGGTCTGAGACACATCAAACTCACACAGCTACTGTCTGAAACATCTCAAACTCACACAGCTACATTGTGAAACACCTTAAATTCACACAGCTACAGTCTGAAACACCACAAACTCATACAGCTACCGTCTGAAAAATCTCAAACTCATACTGCTATGGTCTGATACACTTCAAACTCACACAGCTACGGACTGAAACATCTCAACCTCACACAGCTACAGTCTGAAACATCTCAAACTCATAAAGCCACAGTCTGAAACAATTCAAACACATACACGTACGGTCTGAAACACCTCAAACTCTAAACGCTATGGTCCGAAACACCTCGAACACACACGGCTACAGTCTGAAACATCTCAAACTCACACAGCTGCAGTCTGAAACACCTCAAATACATACACCTACGGTCTGAAACACCTCAAACCCACACACCTATGGCCTGAAACCCCTCGAAATCACACATCTACGGTCTGATACGCTTCAAACCCATACAGCTACGGTCTGAAACACCTCACCCTCATACAGCTACAGTCTGAAACACCTCAACATCACACAGCTACAGTCTGAAACACCTCAGACTCACACAGCTACATTATGAAACACCACAACCTATTAGAGCTACAGCCTGAAACACCTCAAACTCACACAGCTACCGTCTGAAACTGCTCCATCTAATATAGCTGCAGTCTGAAAAACATCAAACTTACACAGCCGCGGTCTGAGACACATCAAACTCACACAGCTACTGTCTGAAAAATCTCAAACTCATACTGCTATGGTCTGATACACTTCAAACTCACACAGCTACGGACTGAAACATCTCAACCTCACACAGCTACAGTCTGAAACATCTCAAACTCATACAGCTGCGGTCAGAAACATCTCAAAATCGTACAGCTACAGTCTGAAACATCTCAAACTCACACAGCTACGTTCTAGGACACCACAGACTCACACAGCTACGGTCTGAAACATCTCAAACTCACACAGCTAAGGTCTGATACACATCAAACTCACACAGCTACAGTCTGAAACATCTCAAACTGACAAAGCTACAGTCCGAAACACCTCAACCTCACACAGCTACGGTCTGAAACATCTCAAACTCACACAGCTACGGTCTGAAACATCTCAAACTCACACAGCTACATTGTGAAACACCTCAAATTCACACAGCTACGGTCTGAAACACCTCAAATTCACACAGCTACAGAATGAAAATCCTCAACCTCACACAGCTACAGTCTGAAACATCTCAAACCCATAAAGCTACAGTCTGAAACACCTCAAACACATACACCTACGGTCTGAAACACCTCAAACTCTAAACGCTATGGTCCGAAACACCTCGAACACACATGGCTACAGTCTGAAACACCTCAAACTCTCACAGATATGGTCTGAAACACCTCAAACTCTCACAGCTACGGTCTGAAACACCTCAAACTCATACAGGTACAGTCCGAAACATCTCAAACTCACACAGCTACAGTCTGAAACATTTCAAACTCACACAACGACGGTCTGGAACACCACAAACTCACACAAGCTACAGTCTGAAACATCTCAAACTCACACAGCTGCAGTCTGAAACAACTCAAATACATACACCTACGGTCTGAAACACCTCAAACCCACACACCTATGGCCTGAAACCCATCAAAATCACACATCTACAGTCTGATACGCTTCAAACACATACAGCTACGGTCTGAAACATCTCACCCTCATACAGCTACAGTCTGAAACACCACAAACTCACACAGCTACGGTCTGAAACACCTCAAACACACACAGCTACAGAATGAAACACCCCAACCTCACACAGCTACAGTCTGAAACATCACAAACTCATAAAGCTACAGTCTGAAACACCTCAAACACATACACGTACGGTCTGAAACACCACAAAGTCTAAACGCTATGGTCCGAAACACCTCGCACACACACACAGCTACAGTCTGAAACACCTCAAACTCTCACAGATATGTTCTGAAACACCTCAAACTCTCACAGCTACAGTCTGAAACACCTCAAACTCATACAGGTACAGTCCGAAACATCTCAAACTCACACAGCTACAGTCTGAAACATTTCAAACTCACACAGCGACGGTCTGGAACACCACAAACTCACACAGCTACAGTCTAAAACATCTCAAACTCATACAGCTACAGTCTGAAACACCTCAGACTCACACAGCTACATTATGAAACACCACAACCTAATACAGCTACAGCCTGAAACACCTCAAACTCACACAGCTACAGTCTGAAACAGCTCCATCTAATACAGCTGCAGTCTGAAAAACATCAAACTCACACAGCCACGGTCTGAGACACATCAAACTCACACAGCTACTGTCTGAAACATCTCAAACTCACACAGCTACATTGTGAAACACCTTAAATTCACACAGCTACAGTCTGAAACACCACAAACTCATACAGCTACCGTCTGAAAAATCTCAAACTCATACTGCTATGGTCTGATACACTTCAAACTCACACAGCTACGGACTGAAACATCTCAACCTCACACAGCTACAGTCTGAAACATCTCAAACTCATAAAGCCACAGTCTGAAACAATTCAAACACATACACGTACGGTCTGAAACACCTCAAACTCTAAACGCTATGGTCCGAAACACCTCGAACACACACGGCTACAGTCTGAAACATCTCAAACTCACACAGCTGCAGTCTGAAACACCTCAAATACATACACCTACGGTCTGAAACACCTCAAACCCACACACCTATGGCCTGAAACCCCTCGAAATCACACATCTACGGTCTGATACGCTTCAAACCCATACAGCTACGGTCTGAAACACCTCACCCTCATACAGCTACAGTCTGAAACACCTCAACATCACACAGCTACAGTCTGAAACACCTCAGACTCACACAGCTACATTATGAAACACCACAACCTATTAGAGCTACAGCCTGAAACACCTCAAACTCACACAGCTACCGTCTGAAACTGCTCCATCTAATATAGCTGCAGTCTGAAAAACATCAAACTTACACAGCCGCGGTCTGAGACACATCAAACTCACACAGCTACTGTCTGAAAAATCTCAAACTCATACTGCTATGGTCTGATACACTTCAAACTCACACAGCTACGGACTGAAACATCTCAACCTCACACAGCTACAGTCTGAAACATCTCAAACTCATACAGCTACGGTCAGAAACATCTCAAAATCGTACAGCTACAGTCGGAAACATCTCAAATTCATACAGTTGCGGTCTGAAACATCTCAAACCCATACAGCTATGGTCGGAAACATCTCAAACTCGCACAGCTACAGTCATAAACATCTCAAATTCATACAGCTACGGACTGAAACATCTCAAACTCACACAGCTACAGTCTGAAACTGCCCAACCTAATACAGCGACAGTCGGAAACATCTCAAATTCATACAGCTACGGACTGAAACATCTCAAACTCACACAGCTACAGTCTGAAAAACCTCAAATTCACACAGTTACAGTCTGAAACACCTCAACCTAATACAGCTAATGTCTGAAACACCTCAACGTCACAAAGCTACAGTCTGAAACACCTCAGACACACACAGCTACATTATGAAACACCACAACCTAATACAGCTACAGTCTGAAACACCTCAAACTCACACATCTACAGTCTGAAACACAACAACCTAATACAGCAACAGTCTGAAACACCTCAACCTCACACAGCTACGGTCTGAAACACCTCAAACTCACACAGGTACAGTCTGAAACATCTCAAACTCACACAGCTACAGTCTGAAACATTTCAAACTCACACAGCTACAGTCAGAAACACCTCAAACTCACAAAGCTGTAGTCTGAAACATCTCAAACTCATACAGATACGGTCTGAAACACCACAAACGCACAGAGCTATGGTCTGAAACATCTCAACCTCACACAGCTACGGTCTGAAACATCTCAAACTGACACAGCTAAAGTCTAAAACACATCAAACCCATACAGGTACAGTCTGAAACATCTCAAACTCACACAGCAAAAGTCTGAAACATCTCAAACTCACACAGCTATGTTCTAGAACACCACAGACTCACACAGCTACGGTCTGAAACATCTCAAACTCACACAGCTAAGGTCTGATACACATCAAACTCACACAGCTACGGACTGAAACATCTCAAACTCACAAAGCTACAGTCCGAAACACCTCAACCTCACACAGCTACGGTCTGAAACATCTCAAACTCACACAGCTACGGTCTGAAACATCTCAAACTCACACAGCTACATTGTGAAACACCTCAAATTCACACAGCTACAGTCTGAAACATCTCAAACTCACACAGCTGCAGTCTGAAACACCTCAAATACATACACCTACGGTCTGAAACACCTCAAACCCACACACCTATGGCCTGAAACCCCTCGGAATCATACATCTACGGTCTCATACGCTTCAAACCCATACAGCTACGGTCTGAAACACCTCACCCTCATACAGCTACAGTCTGAAACACCTCAACATCACACAGCTACAGTCTGAAACACCTCAGACTCACACAGCTACATTATGAAACACCACAACCTAATAGAGCTACAGCCTGAAACACTTCAAACACACACAGCTACAGTCTGAAACATCTCAAACTCACACAGCTGCAGTCTGAAACACCTCAAATACATACACCTACGGTCTGAAACATCTCAAACCCACACAACCTATGGCCTGAAACCCATCAAAATCACACATCTACAGTCTGATACGCTTCAAACCCAAACAGCTACGGTCTGAAACATCTCACCCTCATACAGCTACAGTCTGAAACACCACAAACTCACACAGCTACAGTCTGAAACACCACAAACGCACACAGCTACGGTCTGAAACACCTCAAACACACACAGCTACAGAATGAAACACCCCAACCTCACACAGCTACAGTCTGAAACATCACAAACTCATAAAGCTACAGTCTGAAACACCTCAAACACATACACGTACGGTCTGAAACACCACAAACTCTAAACGCTATGGTCCGAAACACCTCGCACACACACACAGCTACAGTCTGAAACACCTCAAACTCTCACAGATATGTTCTGAAACACCTCAAACTCTCACAGCTACAGTCTGAAACACCTCAAACTCATACAGGTACAGTCCGAAACATCTCAAACTCACACAGCTACAGTCTGAAACATTTCAAACTCACACAGCGACGGTCTGGAACACCACAAACTCACACAGCTACAGTCTGAAACATCTCAAACTCATACAGGTACAGTCTGAATCACCTCAGACTCACACAGCTACATTATGAAACACCACAACCTAATACAGCTACAGCCTGAAACACCTCAAACTCACACAGCTACAGTCTGAAACAGCTCCATCTAATACAGCTGCAGTCTGAAAAACATCAAACTCACACAGCCACGGTCTGAGACACATCAAACTCACACAGCTACTGTCTGAAACATCTCAAACTCACACAGCTACATTGTGAAACACCTTAAATTCACACAGCTACAGTCTGAAACACCACAAACTCATACAGCTACCGTCTGAAAAATCTCAAACTCATACTGCTATGGTCTGATACACTTCAAACTCACACAGCTACGGACTGAAACATCTCAACCTCACACAGCTACAGTCTGAAACATCTCAAACTCATAAAGCCACAGTCTGAAACAATTCAAACACATACACGTACGGTCTGAAACACCTCAAACTCTAAACGCTATGGTCCGAAACACCTCGAACACACACGGCTACAGTCTGAAACATCTCAAACTCACACAGCTGCAGTCTGAAACACCTCAAATACATACACCTACGGTCTGAAACACCTCAAACCCACACACCTATGGCCTGAAACCCCTCGAAATCACACATCTACGGTCTGATACGCTTCAAACCCATACAGCTACGGTCTGAAACACCTCACCCTCATACAGCTACAGTCTGAAACACCTCAACATCACACAGCTACAGTCTGAAACACCTCAGACTCACACAGCTACATTATGAAACACCACAACCTATTAGAGCTACAGCCTGAAACACCTCAAACTCACACAGCTACCGTCTGAAACTGCTCCATCTAATATAGCTGCAGTCTGAAAAACATCAAACTTACACAGCCGCGGTCTGAGACACATCAAACTCACACAGCTACTGTCTGAAAAATCTCAAACTCATACTGCTATGGTCTGATACACTTCAAACTCACACAGCTACGGACTGAAACATCTCAACCTCACACAGCTACAGTCTGAAACATCTCAAACTCATACAGCTGCGGTCAGAAACATCTCAAAATCGTACAGCTACAGTCGGAAACATCTCAAACTCGCACAGCTACAGTCATAAACATCTCAAATTCATACAGCTACGGACTGAAACATCTCAAACCCACACAGCTACAGTCTGAAACTGCCCAACCTAATACAGCGACAGTCGGAAACATCTCAAATTCATACAGCTACGGACTGAAACATCTCAAACTCACACAGCTACAGTCTGAAAAACCTCAAATTCACACAGTTACAGTCTGAAACACCTCAACCTAATACAGCTAATGTCTGAAACACCTCAACGTCACAAAGCTACAGTCTGAAACACCTCAGACACACACAGCTACATTATGAAACACCACAACCTAATACAGCTACAGTCTGAAACACCTCAAACTCACACATCTACAGTCTGAAACACAACAACCTAATACAGCAACAGTCTGAAACACCTCAACCTCACACAGCTACGGTCTGAAACACCTCAAACTCACACAGGTACAGTCTGAAACATCTCAAACTCACACAGCTACAGTCTGAAACATTTCAAACTCACACAGCTACAGTCAGAAACACCTCAAACTCACAAAGCTGTAGTCTGAAACATCTCAAACTCATACAGATACGGTCTGAAACACCACAAACGCACAGAGCTATGGTCTGAAACATCTCAAACTAACACAGCTACGGTCTGAAACATCTCAAACTGACACAGCTAAAGTCTAAAACACATCAAACCCATACAGGTACAGTCTGAAACATCTCAAACTCACACAGCTACAGTCTGAAACATCTCAAACTCACACAGCTATGTTCTAGAACACCACAGACTCACACAGCTACGGTCTGAAACATCTCAAACTCACACAGCTAAGGTCTGATACACATCAAACTCACACAGCTACAGTCTGAAACATCTCAAACTCACAAAGCTACAGTCCGAAACACCTCAACCTCACACAGCTACGGTCTGAAACATCTCAAACTCACACAGCTACGGTCTGAAACATCTCAAACTCACACAGCTACATTGTGAAACACCTCAAATTCACACAGCTACAGTCTGAAACATCTCAAACTCACACAGCTGCAGTCTGAAACACCTCAAATACATACACCTACGGTCTGAAACACCTCAAACCCACACACCTATGGCCTGAAACCCCTCGGAATCATACATCTACGGTCTCATACGCTTCAAACCCATACAGCTACGGTCTGAAACACCTCACCCTCATACAGCTACAGTCTGAAACACCTCAACATCACACAGCTACAGTCTGAAACACCTCAGACTCACACAGCTACATTATGAAACACCACAACCTAATAGAGCTACAGCCTGAAACACTTCAAACACACACAGCTACAGTCTGAAACATCTCAAACTCACACAGCTGCAGTCTGAAACACCTCAAATACATACACCTACGGTCTGAAACATCTCAAACCCACACAACCTATGGCCTGAAACCCATCAAAATCACACATCTACAGTCTGATACGCTTCAAACCCAAACAGCTACGGTCTGAAACATCTCACCCTCATACAGCTACAGTCTGAAACACCACAAACTCACACAGCTACGGTCTGAAACACCTCAAACACACACAGCTACAGAATGAAACACCCCAACCTCACACAGCTACAGTCTGAAACATCACAAACTCATAAAGCTACAGTATGAAACACCTCAAACACATACACGTATGGTCTGAAACACCACAAACTCTAAACGCTATGGTCCGAAACACCTCGCACACAAACAGCTACAGTCTGAAACACCTCAAACTCTCACAGATATGGTCTGAAACACCTCAAACTCTCACAGCTACAGTCTGAAACACCTCAAACTCATACAGGTACAGTCCGAAACATCTCAAACTCACACAGCTACAGTCTGAAACATTTCAAACTCACACAGCGACGGTCTGGAACACCACAAACTCACACAGCTACAGTCTGAAACATCTCAAACTCATACAGCTACAGTCTGAAACACCTCAGACTCACACAGCTACATTATGAAACACCACAACCTAATACAGCTACAGCCTGAAACACCTCAAACTCACACAGCTACAGTCTGAAACAGCTCCATCTAATACAGCTGCAGTCTGAAAAACATCAAACTCACACAGCCACGGTCTGAGACACATCAAACTCACACAGCTACTGTCTGAAACATCTCAAACTCACACAGCTACATTGTGAAACACGTTAAATTCACACAGCTACAGTCTGAAACACCACAAACTCATACAGCTACCGTCTGAAAATTCTCAAACTCATACTGCTATGGTCTGATACACTTCAAACTCACACAGCTACGGACTGAAACATCTCAACCTCACACAGCTACGGTCTGAAATACCTCATACTCACACAGCTAAGGTCTAAAACACATCAAACCCATACAGTTGCAGTCCAAAACATCTCAACCTCACACAGCTACAGTCTGAAACATCTCAAACTCATAAAGCCACAGTCTGAAACAATTCAAACACATACACGTACGGTCTGAAACACCTCAAACTCTAAACGCTATGGTCCGAAACACCTCGAACACACACGGCTACAGTCTGAAACATCTCAAACTCACACAGCTGCAGTCTGAAACACCTCAAATACATACACCTACGGTCTGAAACACCTCAAACCCACACACCTATGGCCTGAAACCCCTCGAAATCACACATCTACGGTCTGATACGCTTCAAACCCATACAGCTACGGTCTGAAACACCTCACCCTCATACAGCTACAGTCTGAAACACCTCAACATCACACAGCTACAGTCTGAAACACCTCAGACTCACACAGCTACATTATGAAACACCACAACCTAATAGAGCTACAGCCTGAAACACCTCTAACTCACACAGCTACAGTCTGAAACACCTCAGACACACACAGCTACATTATGAAACACCACAACCTAATACAGCTACAGTCTGAAACACCTCAAACTCACACATCTACAGTCTGAAACACAACAACCTAATACAGCAACAGTCTGAAACACCTCAACCTCACACAGCTACGGTCTGAAACACCTCAAACTCACACAGGTACAGTCTGAAACATCTCAAACTCACACAGCTACAGTCTGAAACATTTCAAACTCACACAGCTACAGTCAGAAACACCTCAAACTCACAAAGCTGTAGTCTGAAATATCTCAAACTCATACAGATACGGTCTGAAACACCACAAACGCACAGAGCTATGGTCTGAAACATCTCAACCTCACACAGCTACGGTCTGAAACATCTCAAACAGACACAGCTAAAGTCTAAAACACATCAAACCCATACAGGTACAGTCTGAAACATCTCAAACTCACACAGCTACAGTCTGAAACATCTCAAACTCACACAGCTACGTTCTAGAACACCACAGACTCACACAGCTACGGTCTGAAACATCTCAAACTCACACAGCTAAGATCTGATACACATCAAACGCACACAGCTACAGTCTGAAACATCTCAAACTCACAAAGCTACAGTCCGAAACACCTCAACCTCACACAGCTACGGTCTGAAACATCTCAAACTCACACAGCTACGGTCTGAAACATCTCAAACTCACACAGCTACATTGTGAAACACCTCAAATTCACACAGCTACAGTCTGAAACATCTCAAACTCACACAGCTGCAGTCTGAAACACCTCAAATACATACACCTACGGTCTGAAACACCTCAAACCCACACACCTATGGTCTGAAACCCCTCGGAATCACACATCTACGGTCTCATACGCTTCAAACCCATACAGCTACGGTCTGAAACACCTCACCCTCATACAGCTACAGTCTGAAACACATCAAACTCACACAGCTACAGTCTGAAACACCTCAACATCACACAGCTACAGTCTGAAACACCTCAGACTCACAAAGCTACATTATGAAACACCACAACCTAATAGAGCTACAGCCTGAAACACTTCAAACTCACACAGCTACAGTCTGAAACATCTCAAACTCACACAGCTGCAGTCTGAAACAACTCAAATACATACACCTACGGTCTGAAACATCTCAAACCCACACACCTATGGCCTGAAACCCATCAAAATCACACATCTACAGTCTGATACGCTTCAAACCCATACAGCTACGGTCTGAAACATCTCACCCTCATACAGCTACAGTCTGAAACACCACAAACTCACACAGCTACGGTCTGAAACACCTCAAACACACACAGCTACAGAATGAAACACCTCAACATCACACAGCTACAGTCTGAAACATCACAAACTCATAAAGCTACAGTCTGAAACACCTCAAACACATACACCTACGGTCTGAAACACCTCAAACTCTAAACGCTATGGTCCGAAACACCTCGCACACACACAGCTACAGTCTGAAACACCTCAAACTCTCACAGATATGGTCTGAAACACCTCAAACTCTCACAGCTACGGTCTGAAACACCTCAAACTCATACAGGTACAGTCCGAAACATCTCAAACTCACACAGCTACAGTCTGAAACATTTCAAACTCACACAGCGACGGTCTGGAACACCTCAAACACACACTGCTACAGAATGAAACACCTCAAACTCACACAGCTACAGTCTGAAACAGCTCCATCTAATACAGCTGCAGTCTGAAAAACATCAAACTCACACAGCCACGGTCTGAGACACATCAAACTCACATAGCTACTGTCTGAAACATCTCAAACTCACACAGCTGCAGTCTGAAACACCTCAAATACACACCGCTACAGAATGAAACACCTCAAACACACACAGCTACAGTCTGAAACATCTCAAACTCATAAAACTACAGTCTGAAACACCTCAAACTCTCACAGATATGGTCTGAAACACCTCAAACTCACACAGCTACGCTCTGAAACACCTCAAACTCATACAGGTACAGTCCGAAACATCTCAAACTCACACAGCTACAGTCTGAAACATTTCAAACTCACACAGCGACGGTCTGGAACACCACAAACTCACACAGCTACAGTCTGAAACATCTCAAACTCATACAGCTACAGTCTGAAACACCTCAGACTCACACAGCTACATTATGAAACAACACAACCTAATACAGCTACAGTCTGAAACACCTCAAACTCACACAGCTACAGTCTGAAACAGCTCCATCTAATACAGCTGCAGTCTGAAAAACATCAAACTCACACAGCCACGGTCTGAGACACATCAAACTCACACAGCTACTGTCTGAAACATCTCAAACTCACACAGCTACATTGTGAAACACCTTAAATTCACACAGCTACAGTCTGAAACACCACAAACTCATACAGCTGCCGTCTGAAAAATCTCAAACTCACACTGCTATGGTCTGATACACTTCAAACTCACACAGCTACGGACTGAAACATCTCAACCTCACACAGCTACAGTCTGAAACATCTCAAACTCATAAAGCCACAGTCTGAAACACCTCAAACACATACACGTACAGTCTGAAACACCTCAAACTCCAAACACTATGGTCCGAAACACCTCGCACACACACAGCTACAGTCTGAAACACCTCAAACTCTCACAGATATGGTGTGAAACACCTCAAACTCTCATAGCTACGGTCTGAAACACCTCAAACTCATACAGGTACAGTCCGAAACATCTCGAACTCACACAGGTATAGTCTGAAACATTTCAAACTCACACAGCGACGGTCTGGAACACCACAACCTCACACAGCGACAGTCTGAAACATCTCAAACTCACACAGCTAAGGTCTGATATCAAACTCACACAGCTTCCATCTGAAACATCTCAAACTCATACAGTTGCAGTGCGAAACACCTCAACCTCACACAGCTACAGTCTGAAACATCTCAAACTCACGAAGCTACAGTCCGAGACACCTCAACCTCACACACCTACGGTCTGAAACATCTCAAACTCACACAGCTACGGTCTGAAACATCTCAATCTCATACAGCTACATTGTGAAACACCTCAAATTCACACAGCTACAGTCTGAAACACCACAAACTCACACCGCTACAGAATGAAACACCTCAAACAGACACAGCTACAGTCTGAAACATCTCAAACTCATAAAGCTACAGTCTGAAACACCTCAAACACATACACCTACGGTCTGAAACACCTCAAACTCTAAACACTATCGTCCGAAACACCTCGCACACACACAGCTATAGTCTGAAACACCTCAAACTCTCACAGATATGGTCTGAAACACCTCAAACTCTCACAGCTACAGTCTGAAACACGTCAAACTCATACAGGTACAGTCCGAAACATCTCAAACTCACACAGCTACGGTCTGAAACATTTCAAACTCACACAGCGATGGTCTGGAACACCACAAACTCACACAGCTACGGTCTGAAACATCTCAAATTCACACAGCTACAGTCTGAAACACCACAAACTCACACAGCTACAGTCTGAAACACCTTAAATTCACACAGCTACAGTCTGAAACACCACAAACTCACACAGCTACGGTCTGAAACACCTCAAACACACACTGCTACAGAATGAAACACCTCAACCTCACACAGCTACAGTCTGAAACATCTCAAACTCATAAAGCTACAGTCTGAAACACCTCAAACACATACACGTACGGTCTGAAACACCTCAAACTCTAAACGCTATGGTCCGAAACACCTCGAACACACACGGCTACAGTCTGAAACACCTCAAACTCTCACAGATATGGTCTGAAACACCTCAAACTCTCACAGCTACGGTCGGAAACACCTCAAACTCATACAGGTACAGTCCGAAACATCTCAAACTCACACAGCTACAGCCTGGAACACCTCAAACTCACACAGCGACGGTCTGGAACACCACATTCTCACACAGCTACAGTCCGATAGATCTCAAACTCACACAGCTGCAGTCTGAAACACCTCAAATACATACACCTACGGTCTGAAACACCTCAAACCCACACACCTATGGCCTGAAACCCCTCGAGATCACACATCTGCGGTCTGATACGCTTCAAACCCATACAGCTACGGTCTGAAATACCTCACCCTCATACAGCTACAGTCTGAAACACATCAAACTCACACAGCTACAGTCTGAAACACCTCAGACTCACACACCTACAGTCTGAAACACCTCAGACTCACACAGCTACATTATGAAACACCACAACCTAATAGAGCTACAGCCTGAAACACCTCTAACTCACACAGCTACAGTCTGAAACAGCTCCATCTAATACAGCTGCAGTCTGAAAAACATCAAACTCACACAGCCACGGTCTGAGACACATCAAACTCACACAGCTACTGTCTGAAACATCTCAAACTCACAGCTACATTATGAAACACCATAACCCAATACAGCTACACCCTGAAACACCTCAAACTCATACAGCTACAGTCTGAAACATCTCAAACTCACACAGCTAAGGTCTGATATCAAACTCACACAGCTACCGTCGGAAACATCTCAAACTCATACAGTTGCAGTCCGATCCACCTCAACCTCACACAGCTACAGTCTGAAACATCTCAAACTCACAAAGCTACAGACCGAAACACCTCAACCTCACACAGCTACGGTCTGAAACATCTCAAACACACACAGCTACGGTCTGAAACATCTCAAACTCACACAGCTACATTGTGAAACACCTCAAATTCACACAGCTACAGTCTGAAACACCACAAACTCACACAGCTACAGTCTGAAACACCTTAAATTCACACCGCTACAGCCTGAAACACCACAAACTCACACAGCTACAATTTGAAACACCTCAAACAGACACAGCTACAGAATGAAACACCTCAACCTCACGCAGCTACAGTCTGAAACACCTTAAATTAACACAGTTACAGTCTGAAACAACACAAACTGACACAGCTACGGTCTGAA
Source organism: Chiloscyllium plagiosum (assembly GCF_037043375.1). Classification (NCBI taxonomy): domain Eukaryota; kingdom Metazoa; phylum Chordata; class Chondrichthyes; order Orectolobiformes; family Hemiscylliidae; genus Chiloscyllium; species Chiloscyllium plagiosum. The sequence goes on along the minus strand of NW_028270158.1, from coordinate 9,583,175 downwards.
ACACCTCAAACACACACAGCTACAGTCTGAAACATCTCAAACTCATAAAGCTACAGTCTGAAACATCTCAAACTCACACAGCTGCAGTCTGAAACACCTCAAATACATACACCTACGGTCTGAAACACCTCAAACCCACACACCTATGGCCTGAAACCCCTCGAAATCACACATCTACGGTCTGATACGCTTCAAACCCATACAGCTACAGTCTGAAACACCTCACCCTCATACAGCTACAGTCTGAAACACATCAAACTCACACAGCTACAGTCTGAAACACCTCAGACTCACACACCTACAGTCTGAAACACCTCAGACTCACACAGCTACATTATGAAACACCACAACCTAATAGAGCTACAGCCTGAAACACCTCTAACTCACACAGCTACAGTCTGAAACAGCTCCATCTAATACAGCTGCAGTCTGAAAAACATCAAACTCACACAGCCACGGTCTGAGACACATCAAACTCACACAGCTACTGTCTGAAACATCTCAAACTCACAGCTACATTATGAAACACCACAACCTAATACAACTACACCCTGAAACACCTCAAACTCATACAGCTACAGTCTGAAACATCTCAAACTCACACAGCTAAGGTCTGATATCAAACTCACACAGCTACCGTCGGAAACATGTCAAACTCATACAGTTGCAGTCCGATCCACCTCAACCTCACACAGCTACAGTCTGAAACATCTCAAACTCACAAAGCTACAGTCCGAAACACCTCAACCTCACACAGCTGCAGTCTGAAACAACTCAAACTCACACAGCTACATTGTGAAACACCTCAAATTCACACAGCTACAGCCTGAAACACCTCAAACTCACACAGCGACAGTCTGAAACACCTCAACCTAATACAGATAAGGTCTGAAACATCTCAAACTCACACAGCTACATTATGAAACACCACAACCTAATACAGCTACAGCCTGAAACACCTCAAACTCACACAGCTACAGTCTGAAACAGCTCCATCTAATACAGCTGCAGTCTGAAAAACATCAAACTCACACAGCCACGGTCTGAGACACATCAAACTCACACAGCTACTGTCTGAAACATCTCAAACTCACAGCTACATTATGAAACACCACAACCTAATACAGCTACAGTCTGAAACATCTCAAACTCATACAGCTACGCTCTGAAACATCTCAGACTCACAAAGTTGTGGTCTGAAATATCTCAAACGCATACAGCTATGGTCGGAAACATCTCAAACTCGCACAGCTACAGTCTGAAACATCTCAATCTCATACAGCTACGGACTGAAACATCTCAAACTCACACAGCTACAGTCTGAAACTGCTCAACCTAATACAGCTACAGTCTGAAACACATCAAACTCACACAGCCATGGTCTGAGACATATCAAACTCACACAGCTACTGTCTGAAACATCTCAAACTCACATAGCTACATTGTGAAACACCTTAAATTCACACAGCTACAGTCTGAAACGCCACAAACTCATACAGCTACGGTCTGAAAAATCTCAAACTCATACTGCTATGGTCTGATATACTTCAAACTCATACAGCCACAGTCTGAAACACCTCATGCTCACACTACTATGGTCTGATACACATCAAACTCACACACCTATGGTCTCAAACACCTCAACCTCATACAACTACTGTCTGAGACACCTCAAACTCACACGGCTACAGTCTGAAACACCTCAACCTCATATAGCTTCAGTCTGAAACATCTCAAACTCACACTGCAATGGTCTGATACACATCAAACTCACACAGCTATGGTCTGAAACATCTCAACCTCATACAGCTCCAATCTGCAACATTTAAAACTCACACAGCTACAGTCTGAAACACCTAAACCTACTACAACTATGGTCTTAAACATCTCCAACTCACACAGCTATGATCTAATACATCATATTCACACAGCTACAGTCTGAAACATCTCAAATACATGCAGCTACGGTCTGAAACATCTCAAACTCATACAGCTACGGTCTGAAACATCTCAAACTAACACAGCTACAGTCTGAAACATCTCAAACTCAAACAGCTACGGTCTGAAACATCTCGAACTTACACAGCTACGGTCTGACACATGTCAAACTCACACAGCTACGGTCTGAAACATCTCAAACTCACACAGCTACGGTTTGAAACACCTCAAACTCATACAGCCACAGTCTGAAACATCTCAAACCCATACAGCTACAGTCTGAAATACCTCAAACTCTCACAGTGACAGTCTGAAACACCTCAATCTCATACAGCTACAGTCTGAAACATCACAAACTCACACTGCTACGGTCTTGTACACATCAAACTCACACAGCTACTGTCTGAAACATCTCAAACGCACACAGCCATGGTCTGGAACACCACAAACGCACACAGCAATTGTGTGAAACATCTCAAACTCACACAGCTGCAGTCTGAAACACCTCAAATACATACACCTACGGTCTGAAACACCTCAAACCCACACACCTATGGCCTGAAACCCCTCGAAATCACACATCTACGGTCTGATACGCTTCAAACCCATACAGCTACAGTCTGAAACACCTCACCCTCATACAGCTACAGTCTGAAACACATCAAACTCACACAGCTACAGTCTGAAACACCTCAACGTCACACAGCTACAGTCTGAAACACCTCAGACTCACACAGCTACATTATGAAACACCACAACCTAATAGAGCTACAGCCTGAAACACCTCTAACTCACACAGCTACAGTCTGAAACAGCTCCATCTAATACAGCTGCAGTCTGAAAAACATCAAACTCACACAGCCACGGTCTGAGACACATCAAACTCACACAGCTACTGTCTGAAACATCTCAAACTCACAGCTACATTATGAAACACCACAACCTAATACAACTACACCCTGAAACACCTCAAACTCATACAGCTACAGTCTGAAACATCTCAAACTCACACAGCTAAGGTCTGATATCAAACTCACACAGCTACCGTCGGAAACATGTCAAACTCATACAGTTGCAGTCCGATCCACCTCAACCTCACACAGCTACAGTCTGAAACATCTCAAACTCACAAAGCTACAGTCCGAAACACCTCAACCTCACACAGCTGCAGTCTGAAACAACTCAAACTCACACAGCTACATTGTGAAACACCTCAAATTCACACAGCTACAGCCTGAAACACCTCAAACTCACACAGCTACAGTCTGAAACACCTCAACCTAATACAGATAAGGTCTGAAACATCTCAAACTCACACAGCTACATTATGAAACACCACAACCTAATACAGCTACAGCCTGAAACACCTCAAACTCACACAGCTACTGTCTGAAACATCTCAAACTCACAGCTACATTATGAAACACCACAACCTAATACAGCTACAGTCTGAAACACCTCAGACTCACACAGCTATATTATGAAACACCACAACCTAATACAGCTACACCCTGAAACACCTCAAACTCATACAGCTACAGTCTGAAACATCTCAATCTCACACAGCAAAGGTCTGATATCAAACTCACACAGCTACCGTCGGAAACATGTCAAACTCATACAGTTGCAGTCCGAAACACCTCAACCTCACACAGCTACAGTCTGAAACATCTCAAACTCACAAAGCTACAGTCCGAAACACATCAACCTCACACAGCTACGGTCTGAAACAACTCAAACTCATACAGTTGCAGTCCGAAACACCTCAACCTCACACAGCTACAGTCTGAAACATCTCAAACTCACAAAGCTACAGTCCGAAACACATCAACCTCACACAGCTACGGTCTGAAACAACTCAAACTCACACAGCTACATTGTGAAACACCTCAAATTCACACAGCTACAGCCTGAAACACCTCAAACTCACACAGCTACAGTCTGAAACAGCTCCATCTAATACAGCTGCAGTCTGAAAAACATCAAACTCACACAGCCACGGTCTGAAACACATCAAACTCACACAGCTACGGTCTGAAACATCTCAAACTCACTCAGCTACATTGTGAAACACCTCAAACACACACAGCTACAGAATGAAACACCTCAAACACACACAGCTACAGAATGAAATACCTCAACCTCACACAGCTACAGTCTGAAACACCACAAACTCACACAGCTAACGTCTGAAACACCTCAAACACACACAGCTACAGAATGAAACACCTCAACCTCACACAGCTATAGTCTGAAACATCTCAAACTCATAAAGCTACAGTCTGAAACACCTCAAACACATACACCTACGGTCTGAAACACCTCAAACTCTAAACGTTATGGTCCGAAACACCTCGAACACACACAGCTACAGACTGAAACACCTCAAACTCTCACAGATATGGTCTGAAACACATCAAACTCTCACAGTTACGGTCTGAAACACCTCAAACACATACAGGTACAGTCCGAAATATCTCAAACTCACACAGCTACAGTCTGAAACATTTCAAACTCACACAGCGATGGTCTGGAACACCACAAACACACACAGCTACAGTCTGAAACATCTCAAACTCACATGGCTTCAGTCTGAAATACCTCAAATACATATACCTACGGTCTGAAACACCTCAAACCCACACACCTATGGCCTGAAACCCCTCGAAATCACACATCTATGGTCTGATACGCTTCAAACCCATACAGCTACAGTCTGAAACATCTCACCCTCATGCAGCTACAGTCTGAAGCACATCATACTCACACAGCTACAGTCTGAAACACCTCAACGTCACACAGCTACAGTCTGAAACACCTCAGACTCACACAGCTACATTATGAAACACCACAACCTAATACAACTACAGCCTGAAGCACCTCAAACTCACACAGCTACAGTCTGAAACACCTCAACGTCACACAGCTACAGTCTGAAACACCTCAGACTCACACAGCTACATTATGAAACACCACAACCTAATACAACTACAGCCTGAAGCACCTCAAACTCACACAGCTACAGTCTGAAACAGCTCCATCTAATACAGCTGCAGTCTGAAAAACATCAAACTCACACAGCCACGGTCTGAGACACATCAAACTCACACAGCTACTGTCTGAAACATCTCAAATTCACACAGCTACGTTGTGAAACACCTTAAATTCACACAGCTACAGTCTGAAATACCACAAACCCATACAGCTACCGTCTGAAAAATCTCAAACTCATACTGCTATGGTCTGATACGCTTCAAACTCACACAGCTACGGTCTGAAACACCTCAACCTCACACAGCTAAGGTCTAAAATACATCAAACCCATACAGTTGCAGTCCGAAACACCTCAACCTCACACATCTACAGTCTGAAACATCTCAAACTCATACAGCTACGGTCTGAAACATCTCAAGCTCATACAGTTGCAGTCTGAAACATCTCAAACCCATACAGCTATGGTCGGAAACATCTCAAACTCGCACAGCTACAGTCGGAAACATCTCAATCTCATACAGCTATGGACTGAAACATCTCAAACTCACACAGCTACAATCTGAAACTGCTCAACCTAATACAGCTACAGTCTGAAACACATCAAACTCACACAGCCACGGTATGAGACACACCAAACTCACACAGCTACTGTCTGAAACATCTCAAACTCACACAGCTACATTGTGAAGCACCTTAAATTCACACAGCTACAGTCTGAAACACCACAAACTCATACAGCTACCCTCTGAAAAATCTCAAACTCATACTGCTATGGTCTGATACACTTCAAACTCATACAGCCACAGTCTGAAAAACCTCAAACTCACACAGCTATAGTCTGAAACACCTCAACCTAATACAGATAAGGTCTGAAACATCTCAAACTCACACAGCTACAGTCTGAATCATCTCAAACTCACACAGCTACGGTCTGAAACACCTCAAACTCTCACAGCTATGGTCTGAAACACCTCAAACTCATACAGCTACAGTCAGAAACATCTCAAACTCACACAGCTACGGTCTGATATCCAACTCACACAGTTAACGTCTGAAACATCTCAAAATCATACAGTCGCAGTCTGAAACACCTCAACCTCACACAGCTACAGTCTGAAACATCTCAAACTCATACAGCTACGCTCTGAAACATCTCAGACTCACACAGTTGTGGTCTGAAATATCTCAAACGCATACAGCTATGGTCGGAAACATCTCAAACTCGCACAGCTACAGTCTGAAACATCTCAATCTCATACAGCTACGGACTGAAACATCTCAAACTCACACAGCTACAGTCTGAAACTGCTCAACCTAATACAGCTACAGTCTGAAACACATCAAATTCACACAGCCATGGTCTGAGACACATCAAACTCACACAGCTACTGTCTGAAACATCTCAAACTCACATAGCTACATTGTGAAACACCTTAAATTCACACAGCTACAGTCTGAAACGCCACAAACTCATACAGCTACGGTCTGAAAAATCTCAAACTCATACTGCTATGGTCTGATATACTTCAAACTCATACAGCCACAGTCTGAAACACCTCATGCTCACACTACTATGGTCTGATACACATCAAACTCACACACCTATGGTCTCAAACACCTCAACCTCATACAACTACTGTCTGAGACACCTCAAACTCACACGGCTACAGTCTGAAACACCTCAACCTCATATAGCTTCAGTCTGAAACATCTCAAACTCACACTGCAATGGTCTGATACACATCAAACTCACACAGCTATGGTCTGAAACATCTCAACCTCATACAGCTCCAATCTGCAACATCTAAAACTCACACAGCTACAGTCTGAAACACCTCAACGTCACACAGCTACAGTCTGAAACACCTCAGACTCACACAGCTACATCATGAAACACCACAACCTAATACAACTACAGCCTGAAGCACCTCAAACTCACACAGCTACAGTCTGAAACAGCTCCATCTAATACAGCTGCAGTCTGAAAAACATCAAACTCACACAGCCACGGTCTGAGACACATCAAACTCACACAGCTACTGTCTGAAACATCTCAAATTCACACAGCTACATTGTGAAACACCTTAAATTCACACAGCTACAGTCTGAAACACCACAAACCCACACAGCTACCGTCTGAAAAATCTCAAACTCATACTGCTATGGTCTGATACGCTTCAAACTCACACAGCTACGGTCTGAAACACCTCAACCTCACACAGCTAAGGTCTAAAATACATCAAACCCATACAGTTGCAGTCCGAAACACCTCAACCTCACACATCTACAGTCTGAAACATCTCAAACTCATACAGCTACGGTCTGAAACATCTCAAACTCATACAGTTGCAGTCTGAAACATCTCAAACCCATACAGCTATGGTCGGAAACATCTCAAACTCGCACAGCTACAGTCGGAAACGTCTCAATCTCATACAGCTATGGACTGAAACATCTCAAACTCACACAGCTACAATCTGAAACTGCTCAACCTAATACAGCTACAGTCTGAAACAGATCAAACTCACACAGCCACGGTATGAGACACACCAAACTCACACAGCTACTGTCTGAAACATCTCAAACTCACACAGCTACATTGTGAAGCACCTTAAATTCACACAGCTACAGTCTGAAACACCACAAACTCATACAGCTACCGTCTGAAAAATCTCAAACTCATACTGCTATGGTCTGATACACTTCAAACTCATACAGCCACAGTCTGAAAAACCTCAAACTCACACAGCTATAGTCTGAAACACCTCAACCTAATACAGATAAGGTCTGAAACATCTCAAACTCACACAGCTACAGTCTGAATCATCTCAAACTCACACAGCTACGGTCTGAAACACCTCAAACTCTCACAGCTATGGTCTGAAACACCTCAAACTCATACAGCTACAGTCAGAAACATCTCAAACTCACACAGCTACGGTCTGATATCCAACTCACACAGTTAACGTCTGAAACATCTCAAAATCATACAGTCGCAGTCTGAAACACCTCAACCTCACACAGCTACAGTCTGAAACATCTCAAACTCATACAGCTACGCTCTGAAACATCTCAGACTCACAATGTTGTGGTCTGAAATATCTCAAACGCATACAGCTATGGTCGGAAACATCTCAAACTCGCACAGCTACAGTCTGAAACATCTCAATCTCATACAGCTACGGACTGAAACATCTCAAACTCACACAGCTACAGTCTGAAACTGCTCAACCTAATACAGCTACAGTCTGAAACACATCAAACTCACACAGCCATGGTCTGAGACATATCAAACTCACACAGCTACTGTCTGAAACATCTCAAACTCACATAGCTACATTGTGAAACACCTTAAATTCACACAGCTACAGTCTGAAACGCCACAAACTCATACAGCTACGGTCTGAAAAATCTCAAACTCATACTGCTATGGTCTGATATACTTCAAACTCATACAGCCACAGTCTGAAACACCTCATGCTCACACTACTATGGTCTGATACACATCAAACTCACACACCTATGGTCTCAAACACCTCAACCTCATACAACTACTGTCTGAGACACCTCAAACTCACACGGCTACAGTCTGAAACACCTCAACCTCATATAGCTTCAGTCTGAAACATCTCAAACTCACACTGCAATGGTCTGATACACATCAAACTCACACAGCTATGGTCTGAAACATCTCAACCTCATACAGCTCCAATCTGCAACATCTAAAACTCACACAGCTACAGTCTGAAACACCTAAACCTACTACAACTATGGTCTTAAACATCTCCAACTCACACAGCTATGATCTAATACATCATATTCACACAGCTACAGTCTGAAACATCTCAAATACATGCAGCTACGGTCTGAAACATCTCAAACTCATACAGCTACGGTCTGAAACATCTCAAACTAACACAGCTACAGTCTGAAACATCTCAAACTCAAACAGCTACGGTCTGAAACATCTCGAACTTACACAGCTACGGTCTGACACATGTCAAACTCACACAGCTACGGTCTGAAACATCTCAAACTCACACAGCTATGGTCTGAAACACCTCAAACTCATACAGCCACTGTCTGAAACATCTCAAACCCATACAGCTACAGTCTGAAATACCTCAAACTCTCACAGTGACAGTCTGAAACACCTCAATCTCATACAGCTACAGTCTGAAACATCTCAAACTCACACTGCTACGGTCTTGTACACATCAAACTCACACAGCTACTGTCTGAAACATCTCAAACGCACACAGCCATGGTCTGGAACACCACAAACGCACACAGCAATTGTGTGAAACATCTCAAACTCACACAGCTGCAGTCTGAAACACCTCAAATACATACACCTACGGTCTGAAACACCTCAAACCCACACACCTATGGCCTGAAACCCCTCGAAATCACACATCTACGGTCTGATACGCTTCAAACCCATATAGCTACAGTCTGAAACACCTCACCCTCATACAGCTACAGTCTGAAACACATCAAACTCACACAGCTACAGTCTGAAACACCTCAACGTCACACAGCTACAGTCTGAAACACCTCAGACTCACACAGCTACATTATGAAACACCACAACCTAATAGAGCTACAGCCTGAAACACCTCTAACTCACACAGCTACAGTCTGAAACAGCTCCATCTAATACAGCTGCAGTCTGAAAAACATCAAACTCACACAGCCACGGTCTGAGACACATCAAACTCACACAGCTACTGTCTGAAACATCTCAAACTCACAGCTACATTATGAAACACCACAACCTAATACAACTACACCCTGAAACACCTCAAACTCATACAGCTACAGTCTGAAACATCTCAAACTCACACAGCTAAGGTCTGATATCAAACTCACACAGCTACCGTCGGAAACATGTCAAACTCATACAGTTGCAGTCCGATCCACCTCAACCTCACACAGCTACAGTCTGAAACATCTCAAACTCACAAAGCTACAGTCCGAAACACCTCAACCTCACACAGCTGCAGTCTGAAACAACTCAAACTCACACAGCTACATTGTGAAACACCTCAAATTCACACAGCTACAGCCTGAAACACCTCAAACTCACACAGCTACAGTCTGAAACACCTCAACCTAATACAGATAAGGTCTGAAACATCTCAAACTCACACAGCTACATTATGAAACACCACAACCTAATACAGCTACAGCCTGAAACACCTCTAACTCACACAGCTACAGTCTGAAACAGCTCCATCTAATACAGCTGCAGTCTGAAAAACATCAAACTCACACAGCCACGGTCTGAGACACATCAAACTCACACAGCTACTGTCTGAAACATCTCAAACTCACAGCTACATTATGAAACACCACAACCTAATACAGCTACAGTCTGAAACACCTCAGACTCACACAGCTATATTATGAAACACCACAACCTAATACAGCTACACCCTGAAACACCTCAAACTCATACAGCTACAGTCTGAAACATCTCAAACTCACACAGCTACCGTCGGAAACATGTCAAACTCATACAGTTGCAGTCCGAAACACCTCAACCTCACACAGCTACAGTCTGAAACATCTCAAACTCACAAAGCTACAGTCCGAAACACATCAACCTCACACAGCTACGGTCTGAAACAACTCAAACTCACACAGCTACATTGTGAAACACCTCAAATTCACACAGCTACAGCCTGAAACACCTCAAACTCACACAGCTACAGTCTGAAACAGCTCCATCTAATACAGCTGCAGTCTGAAAAACATCAAACTCACACAGCCACGGTCTGAGACACATCAAACTCACACAGCTACGGTCTGAAACATCTCAAACTCACTCAGCTACATTGTGAAACACCTCAAACACACACAGCTACAGAATGAAACACCTCAAACACACACAGCTACAGAATGAAACACCTCAACCTCACACAGCTACAGTCTGAAACACCACAAACTCACACAGCTAAGGTCTGAAACACCTCAAACACACACAGCTACAGAATGAAAATCCTCAACCTCACACAGCTATAGTCTGAAACATCTCAAACTCATAAAGCTACAGTCTGAAACACCTCAAACACATACACCTACGGTCTGAAACACCTCAAACTCTAAACGTTATGGTCCGAAACACCTCGAACACACACAGCTACAGACTGAAACACCTCAAACTCTCACAGATATGGTCTGAAACACATCAAACTCTCACAGTTACGGTCTGAAACACCTCAAACACATACAGGTACAGTCCGAAATATCTCAAACTCACACAGCTACAGTCTGAAACATTTCAAACTCACACAGCGATGGTCTGGAACACCACAAACACACACAGCTACAGTCTGAAACATCTCAAACTCACATGGCTTCAGTCTGAAATACCTCAAATACATATACCTACGGTCTGAAACACCTCAAACCCACACACCTATGGCCTGAAACCCCTCGAAATCACACATCTATGGTCTGATACGCTTCAAACCCATACAGCTACAGTCTGAAACATCTCACCCTCATGCAGCTACAGTCTGAAACACATCAAACTCACACAGCTACAGTCTGAAACACCTCAACGTCACACAGCTACAGTCTGAAACACCTCAGACTCACACAGCTACATTATGAAACACCACAACCTAATACAACTACAGCCTGAAGCACCTCAAACTCACACAGCTACAGTCTGAAACAGCTCCATCTAATACAGCTGCAGTCTGAAAAACATCAAACTCACACAGCCACGGTCTGAGACACATCAAACTCACACAGCTACTGTCTGAAACATCTCAAATTCACACAGCTACATTGTGAAACACCTTAAATTCACACAGCTACAGTCTGAAACACCACAAACCCATACAGCTACCGTCTGAAAAATCTCAAACTCATACTGCTATGGTCTGATACGCTTCAAACTCACACAGCTATGGTCTGAAACACCTCAACCTCACACAGCTAAGGTCTAAAATACATCAAACCCATACAGTTGCAGTCCGAAACACCTCAACCTCACACATCTACAGTCTGAAACATCTCAAACTCATACAGCTACGGTCTGAAACATCTCAAACTCATACAGTTGCAGTCTGAAACATCTCAAACCCATACAGCTATGGTCGGAAACATCTCAAACTCGCACAGCTACAGTCGGAAACATCTCAATCTCATACAGCTATGGACTGAAACATCTCAAACTCACACAGCTACAATCTGAAACTGCTCAACCTAATACAGCTGCAGTCTGAAACACATCAAACTCACACAGCCACGGTCTGAGACACATCAAACTCACACAGCTACTGTCTGAAACATCTCAAACTCACACAGCTACAGTGTGAAGCACCTTAAATTCACACAGCTACAGTCTGAAACACCACAAACTCATACAGCTACCGTCTGAAAAATCTCAAACTCATACTGCTATGGTCTGATACACTTCAAACTCATACAGCCACTGTCTGATACATCTCAAACTCACACTGCAACGGTCTGAGACACATCAAACTCACACAGCTATGGTCTGAAACATCTCAACCTCATACAGTTCCAATCTGATACATCTAAAACTCACACAGCTACAGTCTGAAACACCTCAACCTACTACAACTATGGCCTTAAATATCTCAAACTCACACAGCTACAGTCTAATACACATTAAACTCACACAGCTACGGTCTGAAACACCTCAACCTACTACAACTATGGTCTGAAACATCTCAAATACATACAGCTATGGACTGAATCATCTCAAACTCACACAGCCACGCTCTGAAACACCTCAAACTCTCACAGCTACGGTCTGAAACACCTCAACCTCAAACAGCTACAGTCTGAAACACCTCAAACTCACACAGCAACTGTTTGAAACACCTCAACCTAATACAGCTACAGTCTGAAACACCTCAAACTCACACAACTACCATCTGAAACATCTAAAACTCACACAGCTACAGTCTGAAATACCTCAAACTGATACAGCTACCATCTGAAACATCTCAAACTCATATGGCTACAGTCTGATACACATCAAACTCACACAGCTACCATCTGAAACATCTCAAACTCACACAGCTACGGTCTGAAACATCTCAAACTCAAACAGATACAGTCCGAAACACCTCAACCTCACACAGCTATAGTCTGAAACATCTCAAACTCACACAGCCTCGGTCAGAAACATCGCAAACCCATACAGCTACGGTCTGAAACATCTCAAACTCACACAACTACAGTCTGAAACACCTCAAACTCATACAGCCACAGTCTGAAACATCTCAAACCCATACAGCTACAGTCTGAAATACCTCAAACTCTCACAGCGACAGTCTGAAACACCTCGATCTCATACAGCTACAGTCTGAAACATCTCAAACTCACACTGCTACGGTCTTGTACACATCAAACTCACACAGCTACTGTCTGAAACATCTCAAACGCACACAGCCATGGTTGGAACACCACAAACGCACACAGCAATTGTGTGAAACATCTCAAACTCACACAGCTACAGTCTGAAACAACTCAAACTCATACACCTAGGGTCTGAAACATCTGAAACTCACACAGTTAAGGTCTGAAACACCTCGAACTCACACAGCCACCGTCTGAAACATCTCAAACCCATACAGCTATGGTCTGAAACACCTCAAGCTCACACTGCTATGGTCTGATACACATCAAACCCACATAGCTACGGTCTCAAACACCTCAACCTCATACAGCTACAGTCTGAGACACCTCAAACTCACACGGCTACAGTCTGAAACACCTCAACCTCATATAGCTACACTCTGAAACATCTCACACTCTGAAACATCTCAAACTCACACTGCTATGGCCTGATACACGTCAAACACACACAGCTCTGGTCTGAAACATCTCAAACTCATACAGCTACAGTCCAAAACACCACAACCTCACACAGCTACAGTCTGAAACATCTCAAACTCATACAGCTCTGGTCTGAAACATCTCAAACTCACACAGCTACAGTCTGAAACACCTCAAACCGGCACTGCTACCGTGTGAAACACCACAAACTCACACAGCTACAGTTTGAAACACTTCAAACTCATGCAGCTACTGTCTGAAACATCTCAAACTCACACTGCAACGGTCTGAGACACATCAAACTCACACAGCTATGGTCTGAAACATCTCAACCTCATACAGTTCCAATCTGATACATCTAAAACTCACACAGCTACAGTCTGAAACACCTCAACCTACTACAACTATGGCCTTAAATATCTCAAACTCACACAGCTACAGTCTAATACACATTAAACTCACACAGCTACGGTCTGAAACACCTCAACCTACTACAACTATGGTCTGAAACATCTCAAATACATACAGCTATGGACTGAATCATCTCAAACTCACACAGCCACGCTCTGAAACACCTCAAACTCTCACAGCTACGGTCTGAAACACCTCAAACTCTCACAGCTACGGTCTGAAACACCTCAACCTCAAACAGCTACAGTCTGAAACACCTCAAACTCACACAGCAACTGTTTGAAACACCTAAACCTAATACAGCTACAGTCTGAAACACCTCAAACTCACACAACTACCATCTGAAACATCTAAAACTCACACAGCTACAGTCTGAAACACCTCAAACTCACACAGCTACAGTCTGAAATACCTCAAACTGATACAGCTACCATCTGAAACATCTCAAAGTCATATGGCTACAGTCTGATACACATCAAACTCACACAGCTACCATCTGAAACATCTCAAACTCACACAGCTACGGTCTGAAACATCTCAAACTCAAACAGATACAGTCCGAAACACCTCAACCTCACACAGCTATAGTCTGAAACATCTCAAACTCACACAGCCTCGGTCAGAAACATCGCAAACCCATACAGCTACGGTCTGAAACATTTCAAACTCATACAGCTATGGTCTGAACACCTCAAACCCATACAGGTACAGTCTGAAACATCTCAAACTCACACAGTTACAGTCTGAAACACCTCAAACTCATACACCTATGGTCTGAAACACCTCAAACTCGTTAAGCTATGGACTGAAAAACTTCAAACTCACACAGCTACAGTCTGAAACACCTCAAACACACACAGCTACAGTCTGAAACACCTCAAACTCATAGTAGCTATGGACTGAATCGCCTCAAACTCACACAGCCTCGGTCAGAAACATCTCAAACTCTCACAGTTACGGTCTGAAACAGCTCAAACTCATACAGCTACAGTCCGAAACATCTCAAACCTAACACAGCTACAGTCTGATAGACCTTAAACTCACATGGCTACGTCTGAAACACCGCAAACTCACACAGATATGATCTGAAAAATCTCAAATTCATATAGCTATGGACTGAATCATCTCAAACTCACACAGCCTCGGTCAGAAACATCTCAAACTCACACAGCTATGGTCTGAAACACCTCAAACTCTCACAGCTACGGTCTGAAACACCTCAAACTCATACAGCTACAGTCTGAAACATCTCAAATACATGGAGCGACAGTCTGAAACATCACAGACTCACACGGCTACAGTCTGAAACACCTCAAACTCATACAGTTACAGTCTGAATCACCTCAAATGCACCCAGTTACAGTCTGAAACACCTCAAACTCACACAGCTATAGTCTGAAACATCTAAAACTCTAACAACTACAGTCTGAAATACCTCATACTCATACAGCTATGGTCTGATACACCATAGACTCACATACATAATATCTGGAACATCTAAAACTCACAAAGCTATAGACTGAAACACCTCAAGTTCACACTGCTACAGTCCGAAACACCTCAAACTCACACAGCTACAATGTGAAACATCTCAAATTCATATAGCTACTGTCTGAAACATCTCAAACTCATTCAGGTACAGTTTGAAACACCACAAACCCATGCAGCTAGACTGAAACATTTTAGACTCACAAAAACTACAGTCTGAAACAGCTCAAACTCGCACACCTAAGACTGAAACACCTCAAACTGATACAGTTACAGTCTGAAACACCTCAAACTCACACAGCTACATTCTGATACACCTCAAACTTATACAGCTATGGTCTGAAACATCTAAAACTCACAAGGCTACAGTCTGACACACCTCAAACTCACACAGGCAAGGTCTGAAACACTTCAAACTCACACAACTACGATCTGAAACACATCTGAAACATATGAGACATTAGTCTGAAACATCTAAAACTCATATAGCTGCAGTCTGAAACATCTCTAACACACACAGCTACAGTCTGAAACATCGCAAACTCACACAGCTACGATCTGAAACACCTCAAACTCACACATCTACAGTCTGAAACATCTAAAACTCTTTCAGCTGCAGTCTGAAACACCTCGAACTCACACAGCTATTGTCTGAAACACCTCAAACTCACATAGCTACAGTCTGAAACACCTGAGACTCACACAAATACAGTCTGAAACACCTCAACCTAATACAGCTATGGTCTGAAACACCTCAAACTCACACAACTACTGTCTAAAACATCTCAAACCCATATAGCTACAGCCCAAAACACCTCAGACTCACACAGCTACAGTCTGAAACATCTCAAATTCACACAGCTACTGTCTGAAACAACTCAAACACATAGAGCTACAGTCTGAAATGTCTCAAACTCACACAGCTATGGTCTGGAACACCTCAAAATCATACAGCTACAGTCTGAAACATCTCAGACTCATACAGCTACAGTCTGAAACACCTCGAATTCACCCAGCTACGATCTGAAACACCTCAAACTCATACATCTATGGTCTGAAACACCTCAAACTCACACTGCTACAGTCTGAAACACCTCAAACCCATATAGTTACAGTCTGAAACGCCTCAAACCCGCACAGCTACAGTCTGAACCCTGGAAAGCTAACTTTTCTATCACTAAATCTCTCCTGAATTCCCCAATCAACCTTCTTATTATCCTTGTCCTACCCGTCCCAGCTCAAACCCCTGTTATATCTCTAACATTCCCTATTTGCCATAAGAGGTCAGAGCTGTGAAATGTTAATTCCACTTTTCACTCTACACTGGCCAATCTACTGAGGTTTATTCCAGCATTTACAGTATTCTGATTTTTTAAATTGCCTGTTATTTTTGTTCAGATAGTGACAATAATGAGAGTGAAATAAATCAAGGACTCCAACATCCACAATTGATCTAACTTTAATATTCAGGAATTAAGCATTGAGCCACTGTATTTAATCCATTAACATGGTGCTGCTAAATTATTCTAATCATTACTGTTGCATGGTGTTTGCCACACTTTATACTGTGTTGCTGAGTCCTTGTAACCTCAATCATCTGTAAATCTACATTTCTGCAGTGAGAGCAGTCTCATGAACCTCATTGAAATAAAACCCTTTTGTGGAAATTGAATGATTTAAATGGCTGGTGAAGTGCTGATTAATCTAAGAGAGGGATTTGGATATAAATTTCTCGCTTCTTATCTGTTCTTAGGGCTATTCAGTCAATCTCTGTCCATTACTGATGATTTACATTAATTTTACAGAGAACATCCACAAATTATGTTGTACCACTCTTCCTCAGTTGACATTGTAGAAAAGCTAGTTTTAGGCTGGCCTAGAGACACAAATCATTATGACAAGCTCCAGTCATAGCGCTGCATAGCTGAACTATCCATTACTGCTTTAATCAGGAGAATAGCAATTAATCTAAGAAACATTCAGTCACTAACATAGTCAACCTGGAGTAAAACTGGAATCTTTCTGTCTTTTCTACATTGACAATCACAAAAATATGTTATTATTTGTGTGTAGTTCTTTGTTGGGTCTGAATTGAGCAGACATGGTTTTTGAAGTTTTCATTTTTAAAAATTGCATTAATAACACCATTCATGGCCTCAGGACATTTTTAAGTGTTTTACGACCATTGAAATATGTGTCACCACTTAAGTAGCACTAAATTGCAGTTCCACTTATTGGTAACTCTCTCTCTCTCTGCTTTGTAAAAATTCCAGTAATATGTAACATTGTTGATAGCAAAATGTGTAATTAAAATACAAAGCATAATTAAAAGCTGGTGCAAGAAATAGTTTTGAAACAGGCACATTAATAAACACAGAGACTAACCAGTATATTTTTTTCAACAAAACTTGACTGCATTAAAATAGTTGCATTAAATTTTCAATAATCTGTAATTGAAGATTGTGAATAAGGCCATCACACAGTTAAACTGCAGTCCAGCGTAGACAGCGTACACTTGGAGGAAGCACTCAGAGTGGGGGATTTCAAAGTCCACCACCAAGAGTGGCTCAGCAGCAGTGCTACTGGTTGAGCTGGCCAGGTCCTAGAGGACATAGCTGCTAGACTGGGTCTGCGGCAGGGATCAGGAAACTGACAAGAGGTGAAAACATACTTTAACTCACGCTGACCAACGTGCCTGCCACAGATGCATCTATCCATGTCAGTATTAGTAGGAGTGACCACCACATGGTCCTTGTGGGACAACATTCCCCCTTCATATGGCAGATACTGTCCATTGGTGGTACCGTCACTGTCCTAGCGGGAAAGACTTTGAACGGATTCCAAAACTCAAGATTGTGCATCCATGAGGTGCTGGGAGTCATCAGCTGCAGGATTGTATTCCAACACAATCTGCAACCTCATGGCCTGGCATATCACGCAATATCATTACCATCAAGCCAGTGTATAAATCCTGGAGAGATCAATGGAGAGTGCAGGAGGGCATGCCAGGAACAACACTAGGCATAGCTGAAAATGAGGGGTCAACCTGGTGAAGCTACCAAACAGCAAACATGCGTAGCAAACAGCATAAGCAGCAAAGGATGGACAAAACTAAGTGATCCCACATCCAACGGATCAGATCTAAACTCTACAGTCCTGCCACATCCAGTTATGAATGGTCGTGAACAATTAAACACTCGCTGAAGAAGGAGACTCTAAGAGTATTCACACCAATCTTCAAGCAAAAGTGTTGATTGTATGATCCATCATGGCCTCCTCCAGCAGCCACTGTTATACAGACATAGAGGTGTACAGCACAGAAACAGACCCTTCGGTCCAACTCATCCATGCCAACGAGATATCTTAAATTTAATCTAGTTCCATTTGCCAGCATTTGGCCCATATCCCTCTAAACCCTTCCTATTCATATACCCATCCAGATGCCTTTCAAATGCTGCAATTGTACCAGCCTCCACCACTTCCTCTGGCAGCTCATTTCCTATACACCACCCTCTGTGTGAACAAGTTGCCCCTTAGATCCTCTTTATAGCTTTCCCCTCTCACCCTAAACCTATGCCCTCTAGTTTTAGACTCCCCCATCCTGCAGAAAAGATCTTGGCTATTTATTCTATCATGCCCTTCATGATTTTATAAACCCCTATAAGGTCACCCCCTCAGCCTCTGACGCTCCAGAGAAAACAGCCCCAGCCTATTCAGCCTCTCCCTATAGATCAAATCCTCCAACCCTGGCAACATTCTTGTCAATCTTTTCTGAACCCTTTCAACTTTCACTATATCTTTCTTATAGCAGGGAGACCAGAACTTACACTGTATTCCAAAAGTGGCTTAACCTGTACAGGCATAATATCCTGTACAGGCACAACTCTTTTACTCAATGCACTGACCAATAAAGGCAAGGGTACAAAATGTGTTCTTCACTATCCTGGGACTCCACTTTTAAGGAACTATGAACCTGCACTCCCAAGCCCCTTTGTTTAGCAACACTCCCTAGGACTATATCATTAAGCGTGTAAGTCCTGTCCTGATTTGCCTTTCCAAAATGCAGCACCTCACACATGTCTAAATTAAACTCTTTCTGCCACTCCTTCACCCATTGGCCTATCTGATCAAGATCTGAGATACCTTCCTTTGCTGTCCACTACACTACCAATTTTCATGTCACCTGCAAATTTATTCACTGTTTCTCTTGTATTCACATTCAAATCATTCTCAGCATCACAGATAACACTCTTCGGCCAATTTTATTCACTCCATGTGATATCAGGAAACAGTTGGAGGCGTTGGATGCCACAAAGGCCATAGGCTCTGACAACATTCTGACAATAGTACTGAAGATTTGTGCTCCAGAACTTACCTCTCCCCTAGCCAAGCTGTACCAGTACAGTTACAACACTGACATCCATCCGATAATGTGGAAATTGGACAGGTGTGTCCTGCATACAAAAAGCAGGACAAATCCAACCTGACCAATTACCGCCCCATTAGTCTATTCTCGATCATCAGTAAAGTGATGGAAGATGTCATCAAAAGTTCTATTCAGCAACACCTACTCAGCAATAACCTGCTCAGTGGCGCCCAGTTTGGATTCAGTCAGGGCCACTCAGCTCCTAACCTCATTGCAGCCTTGGTTCAAACATGGACAAAAGAACTGAATGCTAGAAGTGAAGTGAGAATGATGGCCCTTCATATTAAGCCTGCATTTGACTGAGTGTGGCTTCAAGTAGCCCTAGCAAAACTGGAATCAGTGGGAATTAGAGAGCAAACACTCTGGTGGTTGGAGTCTTATCTGGCACATAGGAATATGGTTGTGGCAGTTGAATATCCATCATCCCTACTCCAGGATACCTCTGCAGGAGTTTCTCAGAGTAGTGTCCAGGGCCCAGCCATCTTCAGATGTTTCATCACTGATCGTCTCTCTATCATAAGGTCAGAATTGGGGATGTTCATTGATCATTAAAAGCTCCTCAGATTCTGAAACAGTCCATGTGCAAATCAAACATTGGCCTGGACGATATCTTGGTTTGGGTTGAAAAGTGGCAAGTATCATTCACAGCACACAAGTGCCAGGCAATGCCCACCTCCAAAAGAGACAATCTAATCATTGCCCATAAACATTAAATGTCATCACCAATTCTGAATCCCTGCCTACCAATGTCCAGGAGCTTACCATTGACCAGAAGCTAAATAGAATAGCCATATAAATACAGTGGCTACAAGAGCAGGTCAAAGTCTAGTAATCCTGTGACCAGTGTTTCAACACATGACTCCCTAAAGCCTGTCAACTATCTACAAGGTACAAGTCAAGTACATGATAGTATACTCCCCTGTTACTTAGATGAGTGCAGTTCCAATAACACCCAAAATGCCTGATGTAATCTAACACAAAGCAACACATTTGATTGGCACCCCATCCACAAACATTCTCTCCCACCACCACTGTCACTCAGTAGGAGCAGTGCACGAGTTACAAGATGCACTGCAGAAATTCTCATACAGCATCCTCCAAACCTACAAATGATACCATCTAGAAGACAAAGACAGCAGATGCATGGGAACAGTGCCCCCTACAAGTTCCCCTCTGAGCCATTCTGACTTGGCAATATATCACCATTCCTTCACTGTCACTGGGTCAAAATTCTGGAACTCTCTACCCAACATTGTCAATCTACCAACACCAAATGTACTGCAGCATTTCAACAAAGCAGATCACCAGAACCTTCTGAAGGCCAACTAGGGATGAGCAGTAAATGCTGGTCCAGCCAGCAGAACATCCCATGAATGAATTTTTAAAAACCCATACTCTTATGTAATCACATTACTATTCAGCATTATCCATATTTTCTCTCTCTCCACCATATCATGCAGACACTCGGATGTACGCATGAAGATTCAGAAAGCGATGGTGGAAGTAGGGTGGCACAGTGGCTCAGTGGTTAGCACTGCTGCCTCACAGTGCCAGGGTTCAATTCCAGCCTCAGGCAACTGTCTGTGTAGAGTTTGCACATTCTCCCCGTGTCTGCGTGGGCTTCCTCTGGGTGCTCCGGTTTCCTCCCACACTCCAAACATGTGCAGGTTAGGTGCATTGGCCATGCCAAATTGCCCAAAGTGTTCAGGGATGTGTAGGTTAGTTGCATTGGTCAGGGGAAACGTAGGATACTAGGGTAGGGGATTGGGTCTGGGTGGGTTACTCTTCAGAGGGTCGGTGTGGACTTGTTGGGCTGAAGGGCCTGTTCTACACTGTAGGGATTCTATGAAATAATAGTGTGCACTGTCACATGGCTAATATTCTGGGTGAGCACTGTACTCATGTAAAAGCACCAAAGATACAATTTGCAGCAGAGGAAGATAGATTCTGAACATGCTCTATTGAATATTAATTAGATTAGATTACTTTACAGTGTGGAAACAGGCCCTTCGGCCCAACAAGTCCACACCGACCCGCAACCCACCCATACCCCTACATTTACCCCTTACCTAACACTACGGGCAATTTAGCATGGCCAATTCACCTATGTGCAGATTTCTGCACATCTTTGGACTGTGGGAGGAAACTGGAGCGCCCGGAAGAAACCCACGCAGACACAGGGAGAATGTGCAAACTCCACACAGTCAGTCGCCTGAGGCGGGAATTGAACCCGGGTCTCTGGCACTGTGAGGCAGGAGTGCGAACCACTGTGCCACCGTGCCACCCACGGTGGAGCTCTGTGAGCTCTTGGAGATCCTACTCACAGTCTTCATACCAGGATTTTAGTAATGTACAGAGGGTTAAGAAAATAAGTACCACCGTAATTTTTAATTACAGAAGCGTGCCATTTTCATTCATTTGTCAAAAATTAAGCTCACAGCTCACAGAAAGACTGGGAGACAAATTGGCAGGTTTATCTTAAAGCTTGTCTACTACGAAGTTTTGACATGCTTAAATTGTGTTACTATGAATGTGTATAAGTTTAATTGTTTAGTTGCTTAATTAAAAAAATATGGTGGCATTGTAATGTCACTGGAATACTAATCCAGAACCCCAGGCTAATGCTCAGGACACAGGTTCAAATTCCAACTCGGCAGGTTTTTAAAAGAAAAGTCTGGAATTAAAAGCCAGCCTAATATTTTAATTCACTCATAGGATGTGAGTGTCACTGATTCCTGATGAAGGGCTTTTGCCCGAAACGTCGATTTTGCCTGTCCTCGGATGCTGCCTGAATTGCTGTGCTCTTCCAGCACCACTGATCCAGAATGTGAGTGTCACTATTAGGGCAGACAGTTATTGCCTGTTCCTAGTTGCCCCTTGAGAAGATGGGGATGAGAAGCCTTCTTGAACCACAGCAGTCCATGTGCTGTAGATAGATCCACAATGCCCTTTGGAAGGGAATTCCAGGATTTTGACCCAGCAACAGTGAAGGAACAGTGATATATTTCCAAGTCAGGATGGTGAGTGGCTTGGAAAGAGACAGACAGTGGATGGTATTCCCATATATCCCATGTAACAGTGTCAATTATTGTTAAAGCCCATCTGGTTCACAAATGCCCTTAGAGAAGGAAATCTCCTGTAAAACCCATCTGGTTCCCTTTAGGAAAGGAAATCTGCTGGACCTGTCTGATCTGGCCTACATGTGACTCCAGACCAAAGCAATGGTCTGCCCTCTGGATACTTAAGAATGGATACTTAAGAATACTTAAGATACCTAGCCTATAAAGCCCACCTCTCATGAACAAATATCTTTAAACATCCAAAGGGTCTACCCTGAGTTAGAAACAGTTACAATTAACTTTCCCTAGTGTCAGACAGAACACTGTAAGCCTTTAGCTTTATAACCAATGCATTCAGAAATGCTTTCAAATAAGGCAGCTCCCTCTGAACAGGCCTCAGTAAGGTGACACAGCCACAATGCAGCAACTATTCTTCACCACATTGATTAGCTCACATCAAATGTATGCAGAGGTACCTTCAACCCTGTAATATATAACTGCAGCAAGTGCAGGGACTAAAATGAATCAATCAACAGACACAGGATGCGAAGAAGCAAATCGTAATGATAAAGTCACCTCAAAAGGAAGAAACAGAACAGGAACCAGGATACATTTGCACTAATAACAGCATCCATGCATGGAAAATAGCTACCATGTAAAGGAAACCTCACTGCAGCTCCACACAAAATAAACACATATACCAAGGAAATCCTGAAGACTATTTTGTTATATCATTTAGTATTGAAAGAAATATCTGTCACATGCACAAGAGTGACTGAAGATTGTAATGGTATATTTAACACAAAGAGAATTTCACAGCAGAATGCACATAGGACTTAGCAAGTAAATGGCTTGGATAACTTGTAAATGGTTTTGGTGCTCATGGGATGTGAAGCTATTTATTACAAAATGTATTTTGAATCTTGATCTAGAACTTCCTCCGCACGTGCCTACACCTCAGGTGTCATATACTGTGGTAATTCTCTGACAAGAATACGCTGCAAGTGAATGATTATGACAAGGCAGAAGCTCAGAATCTGTTACACTGATGTAAGCAAAACAATAGGTGTCCATAGTCCATTCCATAACAGGCTTTAGGCAATTCTGCAGATGTTGTGTGCGGGGAAACGTGACTGGCATGTGGCTTAAAATACAATCATTGATAGGACTGCTGCAAGCCACTACCAAAAAGGCATGGATGTTAAATCCTCTTACCAAAATGAGAGTGAGGGTACCTCACCATTAACACCATGCTGGACACTGTGATCCTCTCTTTCTCCCTCCTGACTCTGTGGATTTGAAAGGCCAATTTTCCTTACTTTAGATCATTTCATTATTCAATCCATGCAAGGCGCTGTTGTCTGATGAACTGATCATTGATTGGCTCGATCGCCAATGATCATTCAACTTGTGAAAAGACATTGCCAAAACCGGAAGTCTAAGAGAAAGGAGATCGATGTGTCAACATGAGCATAGCCTGATTCAGGAAAGGAATTCAAAGAGCAGCAATTAATCTGGGAAATATTCACACATTCAGCTCCACTTCTGTGATCAAATAAAGCCAGCTGTAATAGACACCTGAGTCCGGGCCATTGGGTTAATAGAATCCTTGCAGTGTGGAAACATGCCAATCCAACCCAACTGAAACCAGATCAACCCTCTAAAGAGCATCCCACCCAAACCACCCCCAGTTTCCTGAAACCCTGCATTCCCCATGACTAAACCACTGAGCCTGCACATTTTTGGACTATGGGAGGAAACCCATCCTGTGAGAGCATGCAAGCCCTATGCAGGCAGCTAGCTAAGGCTAGAATTGAACCCAGGCCCCGGCACTCTGAGACAACAGCGCTGACCACTGCGCCACCATGCCACCCAAGCATTGTAGTCATCAGGACACAATGACACAAACAATAAACATATATGACCTGCTGGAGCAAAGGTGGATGGTCTGGTGGCTCAGTGGTTAACACTACTGCCTCAAAGAGCCAGGACCTGGGTTGAACTCCAGCATCGAGGAGTTTGCACATTCTCCCCGTGTCTGGGTAGG
This sequence comes from Chiloscyllium plagiosum, assembly GCF_037043375.1. NCBI lineage: Eukaryota > Metazoa > Chordata > Chondrichthyes > Orectolobiformes > Hemiscylliidae > Chiloscyllium > Chiloscyllium plagiosum. The sequence continues at coordinate 9,557,986 of NW_028270158.1, read as the reverse complement.
TTTCCTCTGGGTACTCTGGTTTCCTCCCACAGTCCAAAGATGTGCAGGTTAGGTGAATTGGCCATGCTCAATTGCCCACAGTGTTCAGGGATGTGTAGGTTAGGTGCATTAGTCAAGGGTAAATGTAGAGTAATAGGGTGGGTTACTCTTCGGAGAATTGATGTGGACTTGTTGGGCCAAAGGGCCTGTTTCCACATTATAGAGAATTCTATGAAAGTGAGCAGCCTTTGTTGCCTGGCAGAACTACCTAAGGTCACAAATCAAGAAGGCAGTTCTGCAACAGCTCAAGGCTGTTTCCAAAACACAAATCCAGAATGTAAAAGAACATCCAAGAAAACCAACAGTCTGTTGACCGTCATGAGATGCAAAGCTATCCTAAAGTCACCAGGGTGATCTATAGACTGAGGTCAAATAAACTGAATCCTCTTCACTCACAAGATGGTGAAGCTCTCGGAGAGACAATGTGGGCTTAGACCTACAAGAGGAAGCTCCAACATGGTATTTGCTGCCAGGTCAATCCAAGAAAAATGTCGAGAATAGCACAAGGAGCTCTTTGTTGCATTGATCAACACGAGGCTGAGAGGATTGTTTTCCAGAGATTTAGATTTCAAGAAACTTCATCACAATCTTGCAACTGCTTCATGACAACATGACACTGCAATTCTGACGAGTGGGAGATCTGAAACAAGTGCTTTCAATTTCTGAACAGGATCAAGCAAGGCTGCATGACAGCTCTCATGTCATTTGTAAATCTACCTGATAGCACTATTCCCCTCAATGATCAACTGACCCACACACTCAAATACAAACTATTGTACTAAGAAGACAGTTCAATCACTGCCCACTCTGCACCAGATTTGCAAACGATTCCTGATCTCTTCAATTCGACATACAGCTGGCCTGCCTTTGGATGTTGTCAAAATCAAAATCAGAACAATCCAGATTTGATCAGTCAAATATTTCACCTCCCACTTTTGTTGACTCTAGAATGTGTTGGAGCACTTCCTATGCCTTAGTAGCACCTCTCTCAGAAGGTCACCGTTGATGGAGTAATCCACCACTGGATCAGCTGCAAAAGCTCTGCCTTCTACAAACTACAGCAGTGAGTGCATGACAACAAAGATGTCAACAGGTCAACAAAAGCCCCAATGTTAAGTTCTCTGTTGAGAGAGCATAGCCCCAGAGGACTGCTTTTTCAATAGAGAGGGACAATTCTGATATAACCCTGCTACAGTAAGGATATTATTAAGTTGCTTAGGGTCCCAAAAAGATTTACTAGGATGTTGCTGGGAATGGAGGGTTTGAATTATAAGGAGTGGTTGGACAGGCTTGGGGCTTTTTTCACCGGAGCATAGGAGGCTGAGAGGTGACCTTATTGAGGTTTATAAAATCGTAGAGGACCTAGATAAGATGATTGGCAGGTGTCTTTTCCCGAGAGAGGGGGATTTCAAGACTAGGGGCCAATTTTTTTTAAGGTGAGAGGAGAATGATTTAAAACAGACATGAGGAGTAACGTTTTGACACAGAGAGTGGTTCGTGTGTGGAATGAACTTCCGGAGGAAGTAGTGGATGGAGGTACAGTTACAATGTTTAAAAGACATTTGGATAAGTAGATGAATAAGAAATGTTTGGAGGGACATGAGCCAAGTGCAGGCAGGTGGGACTAATTTAGTCTGGGATTATAGTTGGCATAGACTGGTTGGACCAAAGGGTCTGTTTCCAAGCTGTATGACTCAATGATTCTATGACTCTAACTGGCAATGAGTTTTACCTGAGGGGCAGCATACCTCAGGCGGAGAGTGAATGCAAGAAGTTGGGACCTTCCTAGAACATCAGGTAGTGGAAGAACTGAACCCACACTTATGGTATCACTCTCGATCATAAACCAGCTGTCTAGCCAACTGAGCTAACCAAGTCACTGTCCCCAACGTAGAGAGCAGTTATCATCACAACACTTCTGCACTGCACTGAAACCTGGCATGTGCATCAGTGACACAAAGACCATTAGAGACATGTCATCAGCAAAACCTCTGCCGTATTCTCTAAATTCAATGGGAGGACCATTAAATAAACGTTAGTGTCTTTGAATCCAGCTCCACAATTATTCAGTCAAAATGCCTGCAAAATCAACTATAACAGACTGGACAGTGTTTCTGGACATTACTAAATGTCCCCCCACTAAAATAAAAAAAAAGATGCTGTTTTCTCAACTCTCGAACAGCCAGCGCTCCAGGTGCAGAGAAAGACAACACTACAAATGAACTCTTAAAGACCCCCTTGAAGCACAGCATCATTGACATAAATGACTGAGAGGTTTTCTCCACCAAAAGACAACATTTAGTCCAGCAAGCAGTATCATGCTTCCAGCCAGATCTCCTTAATGATGAGGCTTAGCAGCTGCAGAGAAGAAAGGAAAGGAAGCTTTCCTCCTGTCCAGATCCCACTACCTCATGGGATGTCCTGCTTCATGCCCCAAAGATCTGCAGTTGAGAAACAGATTGTTCGGGTTTTTTGATAAATTTCTGTTGGATGTGGGCATTGCTGGCTGGGCCAGCATTTATTGCCTGTCCCAAGTTGCCCTTGAGAAGGTGGTGGTGAGCTGCTTTCTTGAACCACTGCAGTCCACTTGGTGCTTGGAAGGGAGTTTCATGGTTTGACCCTGTGACATTGAAGGAACAGCGACATATTTCCAAGTCAGGGTGGTGAGTGGCTTGGAGGGGGACTTGCAGTTGATGGTGTTCCCATGTATCTGCAACCTTTCTCTGCTTGTGAGTTTGGAAGGTGCTGCCTGAGGATCTTTGGTGAATTTTTGCAGTGCATCTTGTAGATAGTACACACCGCTGCTCCTGAGCGTCAGTGGTGGAGGAAGTGGATGCTTGTGGAAGCATGACCACTCATTGACATGAAGATGACACTCATAAAGCAGAATCAATGTCATCCTTGAATTGAGTGACTGTCAATGGAACTGCATTTAGCAGTAAGTTCAATAACCAGAGGCGTACATTTGAAGTACTTTCTAGAACGTTTAGCTGGAGTTGAGTAGAGTTCCTTTTTCTCGATGAGGATGGAGGGGTTTGAATGGGAAACTGAGACAGAAGTCATCATAACATTTAAAGAATACATCACAGAATCACAGAACTATTACTATGCAGAAGGATGCCACAGTCCATCATGCCTGCACCACTCGATTATCCAGACCAGGTCTATCATCTAGTGCCAGTCTCCTGCCTTTATCCCATACTCCTGGACACCACCACTATCCAAATAACCACCATCTTTGAATTCCTCAATTGAACCTGCCTCCACCACATTTCCAGGCAATGCATTCCAGACCCTAACTGTTGCAAAATTTAGTTTTCTCGTACCACCCTTGTTCTGTATGTACATTACTTGAGAGCTCAGTCCTCTTGTTCTTTTTTTTCACTGGCTGGAACAGCTTTTAGCTGTCTACGCCATCCAGCCTGCTCATGATTTTGCAAACCTCTCTCATACATGGATATCCACTTGAAGTGGCAAAACAGACCTCGAACTAGGAATGAAAGTAAGCTCTTTTTGGACAGTATGGGTCACTTTGGGCCAAATGGCCTTGAGCCAGTTTGCTACATGTCTGACCAGCCCCCAGCCACTGCCACACCCCCTTCCTATCCCAGCCAATACATTTCTCCATGTAGGCCTCTGCAGTTTGAGAGCACCTGAATAAAACACTCCTGCTGAAGGTAACAAAATGTTTGTATTTTCGTACAGGACTGATGTGAGAGGGATTTCCTTACTCTACATGTTGTGAATCTTCAGAATGATCTATCCCAGAGGATTGTGGATACCGCAACACTGAAAAGCATCTCAAGCTAGATTTCAATCCCTCAGGAAAATGGACAGGAAAGTTGAGTTGAAGCTCATTGATTGGGAGTGCAGGCTTGAAGGGCCAAATGGTCTATTCCTGCTCCTACATTCTTGTTAGTGAGAGATATGTAATCATATTATGACACACCTCTGGAACAGTTAGGACTTGAACCCAGGCCTCTTGGCTCAATGGTAGGGTCACCACCGCTGCACCATAAGAACATGTCTAGATATTATCTAACTAACTTGATCAATGATGTTATTACACACACCCATAAGGTCATGGAAATCTACAGTGCAGAAAAAGACCCTTCAGCCCATTGAATCTGTGACAGTCAAAACAAGCCCTGAACTATTCTAATCCCATTTTCAGGCACTTGGCCTTATATCCCTGGGCATCACAAGTACACATAGAGTCATAGAGATGTACAACACGGAAACAGACCCTTTGGTCCAACTCATCCATGCCAACCAGATATCCTATCCTAGTTCCATTTGCAAGCACCCGGCCCATATCCCTCTAAACCCTTCCTATTCATATGCCCATCCAGATGCCTTTTAAATGTTGGAATTGTACCAGCCTCCACCACTTCCTCTGGCAGCTCATTGCATACATGCACCACCCTCTGTATGAAAAGGTTGCCCCTTAGGTCCCTTTTAAATCTTTCCCCTCTCACCCTGAACCCATGCCCTCTAATTCTGGACTCCCCCACCCCAGGGAAAAGACTTTGTCTGTTTATCCTATCTGTGCCCCTCATGATTTTATAAACCTCTGTAATATCACCCCTCAGCCTCCGACACTCCAGAGAAAACAGTCTCAACCTATTCAGCCTCTCCCTGTAGCTCAAACCCTCCAACCCTGGCAACATTCTTGTAAATCTTTTCTGAACCCTTTCAAGTTTCACAACATCTTTCCGATAGGAAGGAGACCAGAATTGCATGCAATATTCCAACAGTGGCCTGACCAATGCCCTGTTGAGGGTTTCTGTCTCTATCAGCCTTACTGCCACCTGTGAGACAGGTGGAACTTGATTCCAAGCTTCCTAGTTCAGAGATAATGGCACTACCACAGGAGCCCCTACAAGAACCCCTCTATGACAGATTTGTAGACCTTTATGTCAACCTTTCCCACATAATAGGACACAGCAGCTTGGACACCAATTAAGGCCTTCTGGACCAGAGGTACAGGCACCACCACTACATTGAAAGAACGAATATAAAAGCTTCCGCATGGTTTCATTCTACATCTTAGGCTAACGTGATAGCCAGTATATTATAACAACCCAGCACTTGTGAGAGACATGTATGTCTGGCAGATAACTACAGAGGCAGCATTTGGAATAATTGTTGACAGATTCTCATTGGTCACAGTTGAGAAAATAGCCCATGAGCTGACTAATTAAATGAAATGGCACTGGCCTACAAATGATTAAACCCATTAGAGTCCGCAGGAATATTGAAGCAGATTCAATTAATTCTCCCTCACTGTTGTTTAGGCACGTGTTGGACACATCAGCATACAATTAACAATTACAGTCAACAAATGGCGCGTTCAAAAAGAAAGGTAAACGTTATTCATTGGCATTAGTGCAACTAGACTTTTATTTTGTAACGGGCGTGGAGGAACACAGACACTGCTAGAGTGTGCACTGGGCATGTACCCAAAACACAACACCCGCTGACAGAAGCAACACACACACTCGCTGTTGCAAGGTGATAGTTTTGTCCTGGAGATTTAATACCCATTAAATAATTATGTGCGACAGGTCTGTCAGTTCCTTATGCCGAAGGATGATGTCTGAGGTGTTGAAATGCTTGCACTGGAGCGTGACTGGGCAGGAGATTCCTTGCCAGAGCAAGTACCCTCGGTATTGCTGTGATCTGCAGTGGGGAACCAGCGTGTGTCTCTTATCAGGTTCACTGCTTTGAATGATTATGTCACCAGAGCTGAGTCTTCAGCCGACATCAAAGCTGGATTGCCGGTGGGTTATTAATCAGGGAAGTAAGCTCCGTGCCAGACGTGACTGCTTGGTGGAAGACAGCTAAATATCATTTATCATTAAATTGTAGCAAAACTGAACTGATCTCTCTGTTGTTAGACTCAGATATGCAGCTAAAACACGACTTCCATGAATACTCGGGCTGGTGAGACATGGTTCTGGCAGATACAGAATAATGATGATCAGTTTCCTGCGTAATTGAAAGGCATGAGAATGTCAGGAAGTGTAGAAGCATTTAGCACCTACAAGCACAGTGTGCGGGCCAACAGGAAGCACTCTCCACAGTTCAATCAAAGATGAAACAGAAAATATAAATCAAATAGTGTGTGGGTATCGACTGGAGAGAGGGAAGCTTGCTGTTTACGGCAGAATGCTATGAAATGATTTGCAGCTTATTCTGTCACATGAAGTTCAAGTCGGTTTGCCTGGTTTCCAGTGAATACAGTGAAGGATCAATCACAGGATTGACAGCAACATGCCTTTCTCAGGATGATCTCGTTGAGGATTTTTTTTGATAGTCTGGAGTCACATATAGGCTAGACAACAAGGTAAGGACAGGCAGAGGCTGGAAGAACACAGCAAGCCAGGCAGCATCAGGAGGTGGGAAGTCAACATTTCGGGTGTAGCCCTTCTTCAGGACTGCGGCTGGGTGTAGGGGGAGCTGCAGATAAAGGGGGTTGGCAGGGGCAGGGTGGTGAAGTGGGGATTGTTGAATACAGGTAGAGGGTACAACCTGGTTGGCCAATGGGAGTAATGAATCCGGTTGGTGGTGGGGAGCAGTGGAAAGGAGGGGAAAGGGCTGGGAACAGAGTTTATTTGAAATTGGAGAACTCAATGTTGAGTCCTCTGTGCTGTCAGCTGCCCAGGCGGAAGATGAGGTGTTGTTCCTTCAGTTTGTGGTTTGGTTCATTGTGGCAATGGAGGAGGCCAAGGATGGTCATGTCGGAAAGGGAGTGGGAAGGGGAATTAAAATGGGTGGTGACTGAGAGGTCCAGTCAGCCCCTTGCAGGCCTGGCTGAGATGCTCAGCGAAACATTCCTTAAGTTTACGTTTGGTCTCCCCGATGTAGAGAAGACCAGCAGTTTCCTTAGTGAACCAGATGGGCTTTTCCCAACAATCGACAACAGTTTCATGGTCATCACTGAATCAATCATTCAATCATTAGTGAATTCAGACATCGCCATAGCCAAGGGCTAATGTGGTACTGTGGTCATGTCCCTACCTCTGAGACAGGACACCTGGATTCTAGTTCCATCTGCTCCAGAAATGTATAATAATATTGCTAAACAGTTTGATTTGGAAAAAAAAATCTCCACCATCTGCCACGGTGGGATTCAAGGACAGGTTCCCAGAACATTACCTGGGTTGCTGGATTAACTTTTTATCACATTTTTTTAAAAGAAACATCAATTTAAGCAATCCTGAATGTTGAGCCTTGTAACAATTTTAATTACTTCCAGCTACTGTGGCCTTTTTTTATGTTCATTTTGACTCTGCTTGTCTCACGGTGATAATTTGTAGTTTGCCTTTCGTTATTGTCTGGCAAGTTCTCACAATGTCAACCTGCAATGTGCCTGTTTGAGAACTTAAGTGCAGCTTTCGGGGGAAATATCTCTCCAATTATCCCACCCTCTCTTGTACAGAAATGCCTGCCCATCTCATTCAAAGACGTGCCACCCATGACGATTCAGCCAAGAATTAACTCTGTGGGAAATCAATTCTGTGGAACTTGGTGAACCCGTGAGGCTGTGCATCAGTACCTCAGCTGAATTTCATCTGACAAAAATATGGCATGCTTTCGTAAACTTTAGTGCTGAAATATTGTAGAAGTGACTGCATTGAAGCAAAATACTGAGGATGCTGGAAATCTGAAACAACACAGAGAGCCCTGGGGAAACTCACCATGTCTGGCAGTATCTGTGGAGAGAGAAACAGAGTCATATTTCAAGTCTTAGACTCAAAATATTATCAATCCATCTAACCTACACGTCTTCAGACTGTGGGAGGAATCCTGAGCACCCAGCAGAAATGGGGAGAATATGCAAACTTCACACAGTCACCCAAGGGTAGAATAGAATTGAACACAGGTCCGCAGCACTATGAGGCAATAGTGCTCACCACTGTCCCAACATTTTAGCTCAATGCTACTGTAAGTGCATATTCATCAAGTCATACAGCACAGAAACAGACCCTTCAGTCCAACCAGTCCATGCCAACCATAATTCCAAATTAAACTAGTCTCATCTGCCTGCATTTGGCCCTTATCCCTCCAAACATTTCCTATTCATGTACATATCTAAATATCTCTTAAAGGTTGTAACAGTACCACATCCACCACTTCCCCTGGAAGTTCATTCCACACACAAACAACGTGCTGTGTATAAAAATTGCCCCTAATGTCTTTCTTAAATCGTTCTCCTTTCACCTTAAATATACACCCCCAGAGTCTTGAAATCCCCCACCCTAGGGAAAAGACACAAGCCATTCACCTTATCCACAGTCATTATTTTATAAGCCCCCATAAGGTCACCTCTCGAATGCCTACATTCCAGTGAACAAAGTCCCAGGCTATCCACCCTCTGCTTATAACTGAGACCTTCCATTCCTAGCAAATCCTGCTAAATCTTCTCTGAACCCTCTCCAGCTCAATAATATCTTTCCGATAACAGGGAGACTGGAACTGGACACAGTACTCCAGAAAAGGCCTCCTGTACAACCTCGACATAACGTCCCAACTCCTCTACTCAAAAGTCTGAGCAACGAAAGTAAGCATGTTGAATGCCTTCTTAACTACCCTGACTATCTGTGATGCAAACTTCAAAGAATTATCTATCTGAAGCCCTAGATCTCTCTGTTCTATAACATTGGCCTTAGTTGTAATTGGATAAGTCATGTCTTTACTTGTTTTACCAAAATGTTGGGTTTATCCAAATTAAATTCCATCTGCCACTTTTCAGCCAATTGACCCAATAGATTAAAATCTCTTTGTAATCTTAGATAACACTGAATGTATTTAAGTTCCATTGAAAATAAATGGAGATAAATATATCAGAGATATGCCAAAATCTCCAGCTCAAATTTGCACATTAATTCTAAAAGCAGAAAATAAACAGTGCCTGTAAAAGCCTATGGCTCAGGCTTAACCATGTTAGTTTGCAGTAGTTTATCTTATTTCCACTAATGTCACTTGCTGTAGACAGTCTCCTGTTACTGATTGGCACTTATTAAAAAAATGTTGCTTTCTGCTGTCATCTACTGAGGTCAGTTAATTGGCAGTCAGTGCTTATGCAATTGCGTTTAATATGAGCAAAATAATTCCCCCTTGTAGATGCCAGAAAAATGTCTTTCCAATGCTCTGTTCCAGCCATCCCTAGCTCATTTGCTGAATTTTAGCCCTAATGCTTTTATCAGTTCACTGACAAAGGATAGGTCTGAACGTGTTGGAGGGCACCATCATCCGATATTACACTGGGAGAAGGTGGCCTCCTGTTATCAGTTGCATCGGTGTGGGTGATGGCAGATAGAAGTTATGAGTTTTCCGTTGGGAGAAAAAAGTTACATATCCTATTTTCTTTAAGATTAAATCAGCAAAGTCGCCACAGTCCCAGAAGGCTACTCTCCCAACAGAGTGAGATAGGGGTCACTGTGCCTCAGGAGAGAGGTTGAGAAGGTGGGGCCTTCAGGGTAACCATGGCCGGTGCAGGAATTAAACCCATACTATTGGTATCATTCTGCATTGCAAACCAGTTGTCCAGCTCCCGATAAGCTAATTTTACAGACATTTGTAACATACGCAGTAATCCTTGAGCCAGAGTAATGAGCCTGTATGTTGAGAAAATGGCTGTGTTGTGGTAATATCACTGGATGAGTAATCCAGAGCTTCATCCTAATGCTCAGAGAACACAGGTTCAAATCCCACACAGCAGCAAGTGACATTTAAATTCAATTAATAAATCTGGAATATAAAGCTGGTCTCAATAATGGTGACATTTGAGTAAATAATATGATTAGAAAGCTATCTGGTTCATTAACAACCTTAAGGAAATAAAGTTGCTTTCTTTATCTGGTCTAGACTGTATGACTTCAGAACCACGATAATGCAGTTGCTTCTTAACAGCCCTCTGAAATGACTCTGCAAGTCAATCATCTCAAGGGCAATTAGGGATGGGCAACAACTTTGCCAGCGACAGTACATCCAATGCAAGAGTAAAACATTTCATCGCAAGCAGTAAGTTGCGTTGAACAAGGTGCAGAATCGAGAGTGTGGTGCTGGAAAGGCACAGCAGGTCAGGCAGCATCCGAGGAGCAGGAGAATTGATGTTTCGGGCATAAGCCCGAAATGTTGATTCGCCTGCTCCTCGGATATTGCCTGACCTGCAGTGTTTTTCCAGCACCACATTCTCGACTCTGATCTCCAGCATTTGCAGTCCCCACTTTTTCCTCATTAAACAAGGTCAACAGAACACGACGGGAGCTCACTAGCCGCAGACCACAGATAGATAAGGAAAGGAAGGGCAGGTCAGGAGCTGGTGACGGGCAAGTGACTGCAAGTCAAAGGAGATGTGAATTGTAGGGTGGTGAGAGTTATTGCAAGTGGTGAGACCAGGACCAGAACTGTGGATATCTGTCAATCTTGAGTTTAGAAACTTAAACACTAAGGGAAACTCTAAGCTGTGGTGTATGTATATATCTTTCTGTCCATTCTCTGTGGCAGCGATCCAACATCAACCACCTGCTCCTTCAGTGGGGAATTGGTTGAATTTCCTGGCAGGTCTCATCAGCAATAAGCTGGATTCTCTGATCTTGCAAAAACCATATCTGCTGGCACTCTTCCTGAGAGTGGGTAATACAACAGGCAGACTTTAACTGATTACATGCTGCTGGAATGGAAGCAATTGTAAACAGCACAGCATTACTCTAAAACCATTTTCCCTAATCTAGATTTAAAGATCAGACTCAATCCTATTATTTATGCCTATGATCTTTTCATTCCTCTCCTTATGGCCAATGCCTTATCCAGCCTTTTCCAAATTCTTACAGATCATTTATTGTTAATAAGATACCAGAATTGTGGCAATACCAGAGGGCATAATCTCAGAGTAATGGGTCGCCCATTTAAGATAGAGGTGAGGAGGAATTTCTTCTCTCAGAGGATATCAGTGGAATTATTTACTGCAAAGGTCTGTAGGGGCTGCGTCATTAAGCATATCCAAGGTTAAAATAAACAGATTGTTTATCAGTAAGGGCAAGAAAATGGCGTTGCGAATTATCAGGTCAGCCAAGACCTGATTGAATATCAGAGCAGACCCGATGGGCTGAATGGCCTATTCTCCTCATTTGTCTTATGATCTGTGTCTTGAGCACCAAGAGGAGCCAGATCCTGTTGAATATTGTCAGAAGTCACACAACACCAGGTTATAGCCCAACAGGTTTATTTGAAATCACAAGCTTTCTGAGCGCTGCTCCTTCATCAGGTAGAGTGCTGAATATCAGCCCACTTCTCTCATAACAAACAAAGAACAAGGTCAAGGACAGTTAACCTTTTATTACAGCACAATCTGCCAAATAAGCTACTTGAACAATGTTGTCAATGTCAGGATAAACATGCATGCTAGTGAGACATACGTTTGAGCCATCTGTCTAAAGTTCTTGACACAAGATCCAAATCATTTGATTAGTGCCTCAATTCAAAAGCAGCTCCTGCAAGTGGGGAAGTGCAGAGTCCGAGGAATCTTAAAGGGAGATGTGAGGTGAATGCGGGGAGAGAGGACGTGTGGATGGGCTAAAAGGCTGAATAGACATGTCCCCATAAAAATAATTGAGAAACATCCCTGAGCTGGCTGGTTGAGTAGCCAGTAGCACTCCCCTTAAGAACCATTCAATGTTTCATACCATTGAGCTGCATGTATTCCATCCATTGATACCTCAAAATTATGACTGGGTACAAGGAACTGATCAATATGTTAGAAGTGGGAAGCTTTCAATGGAAACCCATATAAGAGACTCAACAAAAATGGCAGTGGCTTTGCTTTGAGCAGAAGCTGGGTTATAGGTCATGCCTGATATCGTAGACCTAATGCCACCCCCTTCCTGACAGATGGAGGTCATGAAAATCAGTTCCTTGTCTACATTGCAGCCTGCAGCAAGAAATCATGGAAACCTATTTCAGATCAATTCTCCAAAAATCAGCAGTATCGATATTGCCATTGTTCGTCACGCTGTGAGAAGTCAATCATAAACTACGACATGGAGTCTCTTGACAGCCACCATCTGCATTGATACTCAATCCTGACATAACAATTCTCCTTGAAAATGCAACAAAATACCAAACTTAAAAGCTAGACAACTTATGTTAGAAATAATAAGGTGACAGACACTTATAATAAGGCTGTACAGTCATTTCCAAGGTCAAGAAGTTGCCTGTAATTGTTTTGCTTTTGTGGTATAATTGCATCATCTGAACTAGCCTTATAATTTGATGGTAGCTTTCTAGTGTCTATTATTCCAAATATATACCATAGAAACAGTAATAGATATTCATTCTTAACCTATTTCATAATGTTAACAGGAATGCAACATAGTACTGTTAAAGTCAATTAAAAACCAGTGTTCTTAGTAAAAGCTTGTTCTTCCATCAGCTAAAATGACATTCATCATTTGCCATACTAATTTTATAAGTTTAATCATATAGGTAACTTTATTTGCATCTTGCGGCTCGTTAGAAAATTAATCTCATGGTGATGATACTATGGCTTTAAAAGGTGTATTTTGTCCTGGTTTCTGTTATGAAGAAAGGTTGAATCAGAGGCATAGAGTGGTCTGTTCTGAACCAATAGAGTTAAACAACTGGTGAGGCCTTGGGATTTATTTTAAAAGTTGGAACAATAGAAGCAGCATGAATGGGTGGAGTCAGACCCCCACAGAACCAAAGGGTTTAGTTTAGCTTTTTAGTAGGTGGTTGGGCTCCATCTCTCCCTCTCTGTCTGTCAGAGTTTTCTCTTGATGTTCTTTCCTCATGGACTGGAGAATTGCATGTCAGACAATCTAATTTACTGAATTTGCCCCTGCCAAGGGTGTGTTTATGGGATGTTACTGTATTGGAATATTTACAGTTTAATTAATCTATTATTCCGTTAATTTTTCCAATAGAGTATCGAACAGTACAGCACACAATCAGGCCCTTCGGCCTAACATGTCTATACCGACCATGAAGCCATTCTAAACTAATCCCATCTGTTTGCATATGGCTAAGATTCTTCTATTGCCTGCCTGTTCATGTTTCTGTCTAAATGCCTCTTAAGTGTTGCTATTACCTCTGCTTCTACCACCTGCCCTGGCAGTGCATTCCAGGTACCTATTACCGTCTGTGTAAAACATTTTCCCCACTCATCTCCTTTAAATGTTTCCCCTCTCATTTTAAACCTATGCCCCTCTAGTATTTGTCATTTCCACCTCAGGGAAAATGACTGTGACTATCCACCTTATGTATGCCTCTCATAATTTTATATTCTAACGGTAGGTTGTCCCCTCAGTCTCCAATGCTCTCGCAAGGGAAATGCAAGTTGACCCAACCTCTATTTGTACCAAATACACTCCAATCCAGGCAACATCCTCTATTGCACCCTCTCCAAATCTCCATATCCTTCCTATAGTGTGGTGACCAGAACTGCACACAACACTCCAAATACAACCTGACTAAAGTCTTAGGCCAAGACCTTAAAGGGAATGTGTTGGTGTAGTGGTTGTGTCATTGGGCTCATTATCTAGAAATCCCAGACTAATGTTCTGGGAGACACGTTCAAATCCCAACCTTGTATATTAATTAAATTTGAATCTAATAAAATATGGAATTAAACATTAGCCTAATGGTGATTGTATCAAGTTAAGCCGCCATAGTCTTACCAGACTATAGGTCTCTCATTAGAGTAAGATGACTGGTGGTGATTTAACCTGAGGGCACCCACACCTCAGGTGAGGGGAAAGGTTGAGAAGGAAAGTCCTTCACGGTAACTTCAGTAGGTGCAAGGATTGAACCCACGCTGTTGGTGTCACACTACATCTCAAACTAACCGTCCAGCCAACTGAGCTAAAATCAAGGATTTGTAAGAGACTGGAATTGGAAGTGGGCAGAAACATGGGAAAATGTGGATGAAGGTGTTTACTGAGGTAAGGAGGGACAGGAGGGAGGAGACAATAGGGAGAAGAATTTTCAATGTTTGTTGCCAGGCAAGGAGCCAGAACAATGAACACAGAGTGAGGCACATTCAGGTAATAGAGTTTTGGATGAGATCAAATTTTTGGAGGATGCGAGATGGTAGCCAGTTAGAAAGGAATCATTAAAAGACTGATAGAATAAATCAAAATGCAATCCTAGCCGATATTGTTACTGGATAAATCAGATCCAGTTAGTGGACATCTGGCTTGGTGAATCATATTTATTTATTTTAATGAGGCAGTCTTTCTCTGAAACACCACAGTGCAGATTTGCTTTTAACAATTAAACAGAAGTTATTACACAAAGTAAATAAGCTATTTACTTATGATACAAATTTAAATATTTTGAAACAAACAGTAAAATGCAATCCCATTAATCCCAATAGCATCTTTTACAGTACCCACTCCAGAGAGAATTCCCTTCTTTATCATATCTACAGGATTTCATTTAACTATGGCTTCAATTCCCAGTCTTAAGAATCCATTAGCCTCTTCTTTGAGTTTTCATACAATTGAGTTTAGATTTTCTCAGCTTCAAGTACCTCTTTCAGCATTTAACCAAGCACTTCTAATATGAAAGTTCCAAACTAACCCCTTACACTGAGGTAACATGTTTCTTAATAATTCTAACTATCTGCGTTCTTCAGGAACAACTGTCTTACACACACAGCTTCAGCCAAGGCTTCTTCAAATGTGAACTGAAATTAAAAAGCTTTTTCCAAGCTATGGGTGTTTCCCATAAACTAGAAAACAACTAGATCCTTCTATCTGAAACCTAATGCATAACTGTTTACTGTTCACTAATACAATTCACCAAGGAAATCAAAACCCCTTTCCTCTCCAGAAAGTAATGACCTCATATTGTGTTTCAAAAGAAATCACTACTGCAAAAGAAATAATTACAAGTTATTCATTAAACCCCTTCATAGATACAGACCAAACTCATATGTCACTAGTTCAAAATCCAAACCTTAAAATGATCAATATTTATACTGCTTGCATCCCACTTGCAGTTCCAAAACTTATTATATGTGGGTTCTGGGGATCAAATGTCATAGTTTTATCTATTTAATTGTGCCATAAATCATCATTCTTTTAAAAGCAGGTAAAAAGTAGTTACATAATTTGGAGAGTTTGCATGTCAACTTGATCAGGTGTGCATACTTGGATACGAACATGCAACTGTATCTCACAAACTTGATCGAGTTTTTTGAGGACATGACCAAAAAGATAAATGTGGCAAGAGCAGTAGACATTGTTTACCTGGACTTTCGTAAAGCCTTTGACAAGGTTCCACATGTTAGATTGGTTAATAAAGTTAAATCACATGGGATTCAGGGAGAACTTGCAAACTGAATACACAATTGGCTTGAGGTAGGAGATAGAGAATGGTGATGGAGGGTTGTTTTTGGACTGAAGGCCTGGGGCCAGCAGTATTCCACAGGAATTGGTACTGCATCCACTGTTGTTTGTCATTTATATAATTGATTTGGATATGAATTCAGGAAGCATGGTTATAAGTTTGCAAATGACAACAAAATTGGTGGCATAGTGGACAGTGAAGAAGGTTATCTAACATTAGAAAGGGATCTTTATCTATTGGGCCAATGGGCTGAAGAGTGGCAGATGGAGTTTAATTTGGATAAATGTGAGATATTGATTTTTGGTAAGACGAATAAGGGCAAGACTTATACAATTAATGGTAGGGCGCAGGGTAGTGTTTTTTGAACAGACAGACCCACGGATTCAGGTACGTAGTTCTTTGAAAGTTGTGTCATAGGTTGACAGTGTGGTTAAGAAAGAGTTTAGTATGCTTCATTGCTCAGACCATTGAATGTAGGGGTTTGGGTGTCATGTTGATGTTGTACAGGACATTGATGAGGCCTCTCTTGGAGTACTGTGTGCAGTTCTGATTGCCGTGCTATAGACAGGATATAATTAAATTGGAGCGAGTTCAGAAAAGATTTACAAACATGTTGCCAGGATTGGAGCATTTGAGCTATGGGGGAGGCTGAATAGGTTAGGGCTATTGTCCTTGGAGCATCGAAGGCTGAGGGATGATCTTATAGAGATTTATAAAATCATGAGGGGCATGGATAGGGTAAATAGCCAAGGTCTGTGTTCCCCAGGGCGAGGGAGTCCAAAAGCTAGAGGGCCATGGCTTTAAGGAGAAAGGAGAAAGATTTAAAAGGGAGTTTAGGGGCAACATTTTCACACAGAAAGTAGTGCGTGTATAGAATGAGCTGCCTAAGGAAGTGGTGGAGGCTGGTACAATTACAGCTTTAAAAGGAACAAGGATGGGTATGTGAATAGTAAGAGTTTAGAGGGATATGGGCCGGATGCTGGCAAATGGGACTAGATTAATCTGGTCAGCACGGATGAGTTGGACTGAAGAGTCTGTTTCCGTGCTGTACATCTCTATGACTGTATGATCATTCAGCCCATTGGGCCTGCTCCATCACTTAATACAATCATGGTTGGTTCTTGGCTTCAACTCCACATCTCTGCCTGCTTCCCATGTCCCTTGATGTGAGAAACCAGAAATCTGTCTATCCAAACCATAAGTGTATTCAATGATAGAGCATCCAAAATCCTCTGGGGTAAAGAATTCTACAGATTCACAACCCTTTAAATTAAGTAATTTCTCCTCAGTTCAGTTCTAAAGTATCAGGCCTTTATTCAAGAGCTGTGTTTTAGTTTGGTCAACCAGCAGAACGACCCTGTCAAGCTTATTCATAATCTTGTGTATATGCATGTATTGAAATAAGTGTTATTTACTTATAATACAAACCCATATCACTTCCTCAGTCATTCGGTCGATAATGACACACACAAATTTGGTAACTAAGCCATACAAATCAAGGACGTCTCAAGTTTGTTTCTTTGGCTTATTATATTAGACGGTAGTCAGGTGGGTTAAAAGAATGATTTGGGGATGCCAGTGTTGGACTGGGGTGTACAAAGTTAAAAATTACACAACACCAGGTTATACTCCAACAGGTTTAATTGGAAGCACACTAGCTTTCGGAGCGACGCTCCTTCATCAGGTGATCCGAGGAGCAGGATAGTCGACGTTTCAAGCATAAACTCCTCATCAGGAGCTTCTGCTCAAAGCGCCAACTCTCCTGCTCCTCGGATGCTGCCTGACTGGCTGTGCTTTTCCAGCACCATGCTTTTTGACTCTGATCTCCAGCACTGCAGTCCTCACTTTCTCCATGAAAGGTTTAAGTTATAAAGAAAGGCTGGAATTTTTTTTTCATTGGCGGGTAGGAGGTTGATGGAAGTTTATAAAATCATGAGAGGTACAGATTGAGTTAATGGTATTTGTCTTTCCCCCGGGATGGGGGAATCTTCAGATTAGTGGGTACATTTTTAAGGTGAAAGGAGAGAGATTTTAAAAAGACATAAGAGGCAAATTTTTTACACAGAGGGTGATTCATGTGTGGAATGAACTTCCTGAGGAAGTGGTGGATGTGGGTACAGTTACAACGTATTAAAGGCATTTGGATGGAGACATGAACAGGAAAGCTTTGGAGGGATATAGGCCAGGAGCAGGCAGGTGGGACTAGTTTAGTTTGGGATTATGTTCGGCATGGACTGGTTGGACCAAGTGTCTGTTTCCGTACTGTCTGACTCTATAACTCTCCGACTCTAACAGGAGACTCATACTTCGGTATGAGTCAACACCTTCTATAGGGGTGAAGCGTGGGGGGAAATGGAAATAAATATACATGGATAGAAGGGACAACAGTTTTTACTCAGACATGTAGCACTCATGCCGTGAGATTTGAACTGTGTCAACTGAAATTAAAGTTCCTCTCTTGATGAAGACACCCACTTAAATTAATGGGTGATTCTTGCACAGCTTTGAAACAGCCTTTGCTGGAGACATGACAGCCTTTGTGGCAAAGACAGTTCCTCTCAAGAACTATAATCAGTGTCTGATGAGTCAAGATTTTTGTTGAGAACAGAGCTGCAGAGGAGATAGCACAATTAAATGAGTGAACAGAATCTTAATGAGAATAATGAACAGGAGAGGAGACAATTATGTGAAATATTTCAGTAGAACTGAATGTGACGGATTAAACCACGTAGGAAAAGCACAGGTACCCACAAAAATCTCCAATCAGACATTATCAAAATCAATGGAAAAGTCATTTATTCTGCCATATCAAGAACTCTGATCATCTAATATATTAAAAGAAGAGTATTTTTTAAGCTTTGATTAAAAGATTTCTAGTTATAGAGTCGTATAGATACAGAGCATGGAAACAGACCCATCAGTTCAACTCATTCATGCTAAACAGATATCCTAAATTAATCTAGTCCCATTTACCAACACTTGGCCCATTACATCTCAATCCTTCCTATTGTACCAGCCTCCACAACCTCCTCTGGCAGTTCATTCCATTCATGCTCCACCTCCGCATGTAAACATTGCTCCTTCCAAAGAACAAAGAACATTATAGCACAGGAACAGGTCCTTTGGCCCTCCGAGTCTGCGCCGATTGACATCCTCTATCTAAATCTGCTGTCTACTTTCTAAGGATCTATATCCCTTTACTCTCTGCCCATTCGTGTATCTGTCTAGATACGTCATAAATGACGCTATTGTTCCCGCTCCATCTACCTCCACTGGCAATGCATTTCAGGCACCCACCACACTCTGCGTAAAGAACATTCCATGCATATCTCCCTTAAACTTTTCCCCTCTCACCTTGAACACATGCCCCCTAGTAATTGAGTCCTCCACTCTGGGAAAAAGCTTCTTGCTATCCACCCTGTCAATACCTCTCATGATTTGGGGATGCCGGTGTTGGACTGGGGTGTACAAAGTTAAAAATCACACAACACCAGATTATAGTCCAACAGGTTTAATTGGAAGCACACTAGCTTTCGGAGTGACGCCTGTTCATCAGGTGATAGTGGAGGGCTCAATCCTAACACAGAATTCATAGCAAAACTTTACAGTGTGATGTAACTGAAATTATACATTGAAAAATTGATTGTCTGTTAAGCCTTTCATCTGTTAGAATACAGTGATAGTTTCACTTCTTTCATGTGTAAATCACAAAACCTTTTTTTTAAAAAGTTGCATTCTCGGGTTAGCTGTTAACAATGGTGATAGCTAGACAATATGTTGAAGGTGTTGGCCCCCTGTGTTCTCTCTCTATGCCATAATGTTAGATTGATTCTAATCTAAAAAGTGAGATAACGGAGTTTTACATAAATTCATGCAGTTTTTGAGCTCAGAGTTCTACATGAATTCATGCAGTTTTTAAGCAAAGTACAATATAACTCTGAAAGTACAAATTCACCCCACAAAATATATGGTGTTTCCCAGGAGCTGAAAAATTACGTCATGTTCTTCGTGACCTGCAACACATTATCAATGAGGATGAACACCTCACCAAGACCTTCCCTACACCTCCACTACTTGCCTTTAAACAACCGCCAAACCTCAAACAGATCTTTGTTCGTAGCAAGCTGCCCGGCTCTCAGGACAACTCCATACAACCTTGTCACGGTAGACGCTGCAAGACGTGTCAGAGTGTGGACATAGATACCACCATTACGCATGGGGACACCTCCCACCTTGTACACGGCAGGTACTCATGTGACTCAGCCAACATTGTCTATCTTATACATTGCAGGCAGGGATGCCCAGAGGCAAGGTACATTGGGGAAACCGAGCAAAGGCTACGACAACGGATAAATGGGCACCGCACAACAATCAACAGACAGGAGGGTTCCCTCCCAGTTGGGGAACACTTCAGTGGTCAAGGACATTCAGCCTCGGATCTTCGGGTGACCATCCTCCAAGGTGGACTTCGGGACAGGCAGCAGAGAAAAGTGGCCGAGCAGAGGCTGATAGCTAAGTTCAGTACCCAGAGGGAGGGCCTCAACCGGGACCTTGGGTTCATGTCACATTACAGGTGACCACCATTACACTATACACACACACAGATACTCCTACACACACACACACTCTCACACACACATAGGCACTCCTATACACACATACATACAGACACACATACACACAGATGCACACACAGACACCCACACACACATCTTACAGATGCACACACTCCCAAACTCACACATGCACCCCCTCACAGACTTAAGACACTCTGCACTGACTACACACACACATACATTTTCTCACACTCACAATCTCCAACCCAGACAGACACACACGCACAGACAAAGACCACATGCACACATATATTTTGTGGGGTGAATTTGTACTTGCAGGGTTACATTGCACTTTGCTTAAAAACTGCATGAATTCATGTAGAACTCTGAGCTCAAAAACTGCATGAATTTATGTAAAACTCCGTTATCTCACTTTTTAGATTAGAATCAATTTAAACATCATGGCATAGACAGAGAACACAGGGGGCCAATACCTTCAACATATTGTCTAGCTATCACCATTGTTAACAGCTAACCCAAGAATGCAACTTTTTTAAAAAAGGGTTTTGTGATTTGCACATGAAAGAAGTGAAACTATCACTGTATTCCAACAGATGAAAGGCTTAACAATCAATTTTCAATGTATAATTTCAGTTACATCATACTGTAAACTTTTGCTATGAATTCTGTGTTAGGATTGAGCCCTCCACTATCACCTGATGAACAGGCGTCACTCCGAAAGCTAGTGTGCTTCCAATTAAACCTGTTGGACTATAACCTGGTGTTGCATGATTTTTAACTTTATACCTCTCATGATTTTGTAGGCCTCAATCAGGTCCCCCCTCAACCACCTTCTTTCCAATGAAAATAATCCTAATCTACTCAACCTCTCCTCACAGCTAGCACCCTCCATAATAAGGCAATATCCTGGTGAACCTCTTCTGCACCCTCTCCAAAGCATCCACATCCTTTTGGTAATGTGGTGACCAGAACTGTACACAGTATTCCAAATGTGGCCGAACCAAAGTCTTATACAACAGTAACATGACCTTCCAACTCTTGTACTCAATACCCTGTCAGATGAAGGAAAACATGCCATATGCCTTCTTGACCACCCTACTGATCAGTATTGCCTAATGGACCTGAACATCCAGATCTCTCTGCACATCAATTTTCCCCAGGACTTTTCCATTTACTGTATGATTCACTCTGGAATTGCATCTTCCAAAATGCATCACCTCGCATTTGTCCAGATTGAACTCCATCTGCCATTTCTCTGCCCAACTCTCCAATCCATTTACATTCTGCTGTATTCTCTGACAGTCCCCTTCACTATCTGCTACTCCACCAATCTTAGTGACATCTGCAAACTTGCTGATGAGGCAACCTACACTTTCCTCCAAATCATTTATGTATATCACAAACAATAGTGGTCCCAACATGGATCCCAGCACAGGTCTCTGTTTTGAGAAGCTCCCTTCCACTAATACTCTCTGTTTCCTGTTGCCCAATCAGTTCTCTATCCATTGAGTGAGAACACCCTGGACCCCATGTGACTTCACCTTCTTCATCAGCCTACCATGGGGAACCTTATCAAACGCCTTACTAAAATCCATGTTTATAACATCTACATCCTTTCCCTCATCAATCAACTTTGTCACCTCTTTAAAGAATTCTATTAGATTTGTAAGACATGAACTTCCCTGTACAAAACCAAGCTGCCTAGCACTGATAAGCCCATTTTCTTCCAAATGGGTATACATCCTATCCCTTAGTATCTTCTCCAGTAGCTTCCCTACCACTGACGTCAGGTTCACAGGTCTGTAATTACCTGGATCATCCGTGCTACCCTTCTTAAACAAGGGGACAACATCAGCAATTCTCCAGTCCTCTGGGACCTCCTCTGTTTTCAAGGAAGCTGCAATAATATCTGTTGAAGCCCCAGCTATTTCCTCTCTCGCTTCCCTCAGTAACCTGGGATAGATCCCATCCGGTCCTGGGGACATGTCCACCTTAAAGCCTTTTAGAATAACAACACTTCCTCCTTCCTTATGCCGATTTGACTTGAGTAATCAAAGATCTATCCTTAACCTCACCATCCACCATGTCCCTCTCCTTGGTGAATACCGATGCAAAGTACTCATTAAAAATCTCACCCATTTTCTCTGACTCCATACATATCTTTCCTCTTTTGTCCTTGAGTGGGCCAACTCTTTCCCTCATTACCCTCTTGCTCCTTATATATGAATAAAAGACTGGGGTTTTCCTTAACCCTGCTCGCTAAGGATATCTCATGACTCCTTTTAGCCCTCTTAATTCCTCATTTCAGATTGGTCCTACATTTCTGATATTCTTCCAAAGTTTTGTCTGTCTTCAGTCCATGTTTATAACATCTACATCCTTTCCCTCATCAATCAACCTTAGACCTTAGGTATGCATCCTTTTTCCTCTTAGCTAAAAGAGAGATTTAACCTGTCATCCATGGTTCCCTAATCTTGCCATTTCTATCCCTCATTTTGGTAAAAACAAGGACTGCAGATGCTGGAAACCAGATTCTAGATTAGAGTGGTGCTGGAAAAGCACAGAAGTTCAGGCAGCATCCGAGGTGCAGGAAAATCGATGTTTCGGGCAAAAGCCCTTCATCAGGAATATTCCTGATGAAGGGCTTTTGCCCGAACATCGATTATCCTGCTCCTCGGGTGCTATCCCTCATTTTCACAGGAACATATCTCTCCTGAACTCTGAGCAACCTCTCTTTAAACACGTCCCACATATCAAATGTGGATTTCCCTTCAAACAGTTGCTCTCAATCTGCACTCCCCAGCTCCTGCCGAATTTTGGTCTCGGCCTTCCCCCAATTTAGCACTCTTCCTTTAGGACAACTCTCATCCATGAGCATCCTAAAACATATGGAATTGTGATCACTATTTCCAAAGTAATCTCCCACTGAAACTTCAACCACCTGGCTGGACTCATTCATGAGTTGGACTATTGACATTCTGCTGTAGAAAACCCTTCTGGATGCTCCTTACAAATGCTGCTCCATCCAATCCTCTAACACTAAATGAACCCCAGTGAATGTTGGGAAAATTAACATCTCTTATCGCCACCACTCTCTTGCGCCTACATCTCTCTATGATCTCGCTGCATATTTGTACCTCTATCTCACACTCCCTTTTGGGAGGCCTGTAGTACAGCCCCAACATTGTAACCTAACCCTTCCTATTTCTAAGCTCCGCCCATATTGCCCCACTGTTCGAGTTCTCCATAGTGCCCTCCTTCAGCACAGCTGTGATATCCTCTCTGACCAGTAATGCAACTCCTCCATCCCTTTTGCCTCCCTCTCTATCCCGACTGAAGCATCTATATCCTGCGACATTTAGTTGCCAATCATGCCCTTCCCTCAACCAAGTCTCAGTAACAGCAATAACATCATACTCCTAGGTACTAATCCAAGCCCTAAGTTTATCTGCCTTACCTACAATGCCTCTTGCACCTCAGACCACCAGACCCTCTGCGTTCATCCACCGCTTCCTGCCTACTCTTCCCCTTAGTCATACTGACTTCATTATCTAGTTCCTTACAGGCTTTCGTTACTACCTCCTTACTGTCCACTAACCTCCTCATTTGGTTCCCATCCCCCTGCCACATGTTTAAAGCCTCCCCAACAGTGTTAGCAAAAGCACCCCCAAGGACATTGGTTCCAGTCCAGCCCAGGTGTAGACTATCCCATTTATAATAGTCCCACCTCGCCCAGAACCGGTCACAATGTCCCAAAAATCTGAACCCTTCCATCCTGCACCATCTCTCAAGCCATGCATTCATCCTGAATACAGGTATTCTATCATTCCTACTCTGACTCGCATGTGGCACTGGTAGCAATCCTGAGACTACTACCTCTAAGGTCCTACTTTTTAACTTAGTTCCGAACTCCCTAAATTCTTTGTGTAGGACCTCATCCGTTTTTTACCTATATCATTGGTGCCTACATGCACCACAACAACTGGCTGTTCACCCTCCCCCTTTTCTGCAGTCGATCTGAGACATCCCTGACCTGTGCGGAGAAAGTGAGGTCTGCAGATGCTGGAGATCAGAGCTGGAAATGTGTTCCTGAAGAAGGGCTTATGCCCGAAACGTCGATTCTCCTGTTCCCTGGATGCTGCCTGACCTGCTGCGCTTTTCCAGCAACACATTTCCATCCCTGACCTGTGCACCTGACAGGCACATACCATTTGGGAATCTCATTTTCGACCACAGAAATGCCAATCTACTTCTCTTACAATTGAATTCCTTATGACCATAGTCTTTCCACTCTTTTTCCCGCCCTTCTGTACAACAAAGCCAGCCACGGTGCCATGAACTTGGCTACTGCTGCGTTCCCCTGGTGGGCCATCTCCCCCAATAGTACCCGAAACAATATACCTGTTTTGGAGGGAGATGACTGCAGGGGACATGTGCACTGCCTTCTTGCTCTTTCTCTGCCTTTTGGTCACTCATTCCCTTTCTCCCTCAGTAATCCTAATATGCGGTGTGGCCAATTCACTAAACGTGCTATTCATGACCTCCTCAGCATCACGTATGCTCCAAAGTGAGTCCATCCACAGCTCCAGAGCCATCATGCAGTCTAACAAGAGCTGCAGCTGGACACACTTCCTGCACGTGAAGGAGCCAGGGACACCCTGAGCTCCCACATTGAGCAAGAGGAGCATTACATGGGTCTGAGATCTTCTGCCATTTTTAATCTTAAACTTTACCTAAGTTGAGACGAAAGTTACAAAAAAGGAAAAGAACAAAGAACAAAGAAAATTTACAGCCCAGGAACAGGCCCTTCGGCCCTTCAAGCCTGAGCCGATCCAAATGTACTGCCTAAACCTGCCGGTCAATTCCTAAGCATCTGTATCCCTCTGCTCTCCACCTACTCATGCATCTGTCCAGACAATGTTAAATGAAACTTCCGTGCCTGCCTCTACAACCTCTGCTGGCAACACTTTCCAAATGCCCACCACCCTCTGTGTGAGGTACTTGCCGCGCGTATCCCCCTTAAACTTTCCACCTCTCACTTTGAAAGCATGACCTCTCGTTATTGAATCCTTCACCCTGGGAAAAAGCTTGTCTCTATCCACCTTGTCTATGCCCTTCATGATTTTGTAAACCTCAATCAGGTCCTCCCTCAATCTGCTTTTTTCTAGTGAAACTAAACCTAACCTACTCAACCTCTCTTCATAGCTAGCACCTCTTATTTAACCAACTTACCAAAATTCTTACCTTATCAAAACAGAGTCCTTTTCTCTGGTTAAAGGAGGAGGGCGGGTGGGAGACACTACGCAGGTAGTGTCTCGAGTTCAGCCGCTGCCAAATATATCAGCTTTTTAAACGGTTTGCTTACCTTCCCGGCAGACCCCCAGTCCTCGTTCTCTCCACCCTCACTGCAATTAAAATTGAGGCCGCAGATTCCCAAGACAATGGTTTGCTTACCTTCCCTTAGGTTTTTTTTAAATCTTGCCCCCTTACCTTAAACCTATGTCCTCTAGTTCTGGACTCCCCCACCCCAGGGAAAAGACCTTGCCTATTTATTCTATCCATGCCCCTCATGATTTTATAAACCTCTATAAAGGTCTCCCCTCAGCTTCTATTCCCAGTCCCAGTCTATTCAGCCTCTCCCTGTAGCTCAAACCCCCTAAATTGGCAATACCTTTTTTGAACCCTTTCAAGTTTTGTACATAATGTTTCCAATTCAATACCCAGGATTCAAAGCGAGTTTACAAAATACAACAGAAAAAGTCAGACCTTAAAAGTTAAATCTATAATGGAATGATTGGCGGGCTTGCTCTTTGCATGTTTCAAATATAATCATTGCAAATGGCACTCAGAGGCACTTCTATGTTGAGAGCTCCTTTTATATATTGCTTCCTGCACACTCTAGATTGGGAAGGCATTAGCAAAGCCATTCTGAACATGGAAGGGATTGAGTGTGCTTATCCACTTTTAATAAAAGTTAAGGAGAGATGCCATGGGAACTGAATACTCTCTGGCTGAATGCACCTATTACCCTTATTACTCTTGGTTAAGAGACAAGTAAGGGCAATAGAAGTTGGAACTTTCCATGACTCCAAATGTTGTAATAATTACATGCTTTAATAGGGGAGCTGGAAAATTATCTGGCTATGAAAAAGGAAGGACATACACTTAAGTAAGTTGTGGTGAAAATATAATTCCACTAAAAGGTGCATGAAGGAATTACAACCTCAAACAATCAATGCTCCACTGTGTTTTAGCCATCTATCTGATCTGTGACTTTGAGAGTGAATTCACACTGGAAGTGTAGGAATATTGCTGCCTATAATTGCATACAAATGTTTAATGCATTTGTAAGACATCCTGTCCTACATTTTAAATAGGTGGGTTACCAACTGAATTGAATAGTGGACAGAGGAATCTGATACAAGTATATCAAGCATTTGTCCACAACATTAAAATGAGGGGCTTTACAATCTTAGTTCCCAAGCTGTTTGATTAAGATCCTACAAATGTCATTGGTACTGGATAATTAGACAGTATTTAGCATTTTAGGCACATTCTGCAATTTTTCACTTAATTTCCTATTATTATCAGGAATAAATATGGTGTTTTCCTTTTCTTAGAAGAAGCTGTCATGATGTTTAGTATCATTGTTTGTCTGGAAATGATCACAATGTAATACAGTGAAAGAGGAGATTTATTAATGTTTATCTGTTTTTCGTATCATGTATTTTAAGAAGCATGTACATAGGTGTATGCGTTAAGAAGGCCTGCATGAGGCATTAGCTTGAAAGATTTTACTCTGGGATTTCCCTGATTTGCTTCAATCTCATCTGAAGCCACAAGTTGTTTGCAGACAGGGTTAGACAAAGATTGGAAGAATGTGCAGGGAAGACCACCTGAGCTGTACTATCCCACAAGCAGAAACATTTACATAGCACCTTGTACAACGAGCAGATGTTTCTCAAGGTTCCTGACAACCAAGTAGCATTACTCTTATAATGCAGGAAATGCAGCAGCTCATTTGCACTTAGAAAGCACCCCAAAAATCAGTGTGATAATAATTTGTTTTATGTGATGATGATTGAGGGTAGCAAATTAGACTGTTATCAGGTATAACTCCCTTGTTCTTCTTTGAGGTGGTTCCATGAGATTTTTACACTTGCTCAAGCATGCAAATGGAGCCTCGCTTTATCATAGAACCCCTATTGGAAGCAGGCCATTCGTCCCATCGAGTCCACACCAATCTTCCTAAGAGCAGCCCACCCGGACCCACTTGCATTTCCCAGGGCTAACCCACCTGCATTTCCCGGGGCTAACCCACCAAACCTGCAGATCTTTGGACTAACAGGTTTATTTGAAATCCAAAAGGTTTTGGGAGTTCAAATTAATCTGTTGGACTAAAACCAGGGGTTGTGTGACTTCTAACCTTGCTCACTCCAGTCACTCCACATCTTTGGACTGTGGGAGGAAACCGTAGCATGCAGAGGGAACTCAGACAGACCCAGGGAGAATGTGTAAACTCCATACAGACAGTCACCCGAGACTGGAATCAAACCTGGTGCTGTGAGGCAACAGTGCTAACCACTGAGTCACTTTGTGCTCTATTTAACACTTCAGCTGAAAGGACTGTCTTTTCAGAATTGCAGCGCTCCCTCTGATCCACACTGGAGTGTCAGCCTTGATTTTTGTGCTCAAGTCCCAAGCGTGGGAATTGAAGCTGGAACCTTGTAATGCAGAGGTGAATGTGTAACAAACTGAACCAATTCTGATATAGTTTGTCAATTACCTATTTCAAATATCTTCCAAAATAATCCTTTGTATCTTTAATCATCCAGTTAACCAAGTTAGCTGAGTTTTAAGTTGTATTGGCACTTTCAGCTAGCGACGACTTAAAAAAAAATCGATATTGAGCATTGGAAATTCTTGAGTCAGAAGACAGGAACACAAAGTGCAACTTTGACACAATACTGCATTCTGATCAAAGGCCATCAAAGTGAACTGTGAATGGATTATTCCAAACCTGTGAATGACGTAAACAGTGAAAAAGTTAAGAAAATACAGCAAGAATCAGAAAATGTGATTCTCAATGAGCAGAAAAAGAAAGTCCAATTTTCCACTTAAAGTTTTAACGGCCACATGGGAATCTCACTGCAGTGTAAAGTGAGGATTGCAGATGCTGGAGATCAGAGTCGAGAATGTGGTGCTGGAAAAGTACAGCAGGTCAGGCAGCATCCGAGGGGCAGGAGAGTCGACGCTTCTGGTATAAGCCCTTCATCAGAAATGAGGCTTGTGGGTCGGGGCTGAGAGATAAAAGGGAGGGGGGTGGGGCTTGGGGGAGGTGGCTGGGAAAGTGATAGATGGACGAAGGTGAGGGAAAAGGTGATAGGTCAGAGGGTGCAGTGATGGACGGGTCCGAAGGGTGGTGCCGAGTTGGAGGCTTGGGACTGGGATAATGTGGGGGGAGGGGAAATGAGGAAGACATTGAAATCCACATTTATCCTGTGTGGTTGTGGGATCCCAAGGTGGAAGATGAGACTTTCCTTCTCCAGGCATCTGATGATAACAGTTTGGCGGTGGAGGCGACCCAGGACCTGCGTGCCCTTGATCGAGTGGGAGGGGGAGTTGAAGTGTTCAGCCATGGGTGGTGTGGTTGGTGGTTGCGGGTGTCCCAGAGATGTTCTCTGAAACGATCCACAAGAAGGCGTTCTGTCTCCCGGATGTAGAGGAGACCACATCGGGTGCAACGGATGCAGTAGATGACATTGGGAGAAGCATAGGTGAATTTCTGACTGATGTGGAAGGATCCCCTGGAGCCTTATACAGAGGCAAGGGGAGTGGTGTGGGCACAGGTTTTGCACCTCCTGTGGTGCCAGGGGTGGAGTGGAAGGTGAGGGCTGGATGGACCCAGTGTGGTCGATTCTCCTGCTCCTCGGATGCTGCCTGAACCCGCTGTGCTTTTCCAGCACCACACTCTCGAATCTAGTTCACCCTGTCTGCATGTGCCAACATCTCTTTGCTAACTAATCTCGCCTGACTTACATGTAGGCTGCTATTTTCCAAGGAATAGGAGAGAGATGAGACTCTGCCAACTCCTGACATCAAAGTTGGAACATCGAAGACAGTTACTTGTCAGCTGCAGCTCTCTGTGCTTCCAGGTTGACCAGCAGTTTCCAACACCTCAGGGCATGCTCCATGGATGGTGGCCGTCTGCACCCTCCCGTCCATGTGGAAGACAACATCAGCAAAGCAACTCGTCATCGGGGCACATCTCTGACTAACTCAATGTATGTTTCAACATTTCAATACTGTGCTGCTCAGTGACACCTTCACACCGCAGTGCTACTGCTAGGTTGCTGTGCAATAAGGACAGTCAGCTATCTCATACAGAACACAGTGCCTCTTAGAACTCCTAGCTTACTTCCTATACGCTCACTCACTTTACGCTCATTGAGATATCCACAGGATCTCTGCATTGCCTTTTAGCACATTGCAACTTCAATCAGAACTTACAGACACAGAATAGTTCTGTCTTGCCTTTACTGCAGAGAGAAAGCCAAGCAGCTTGTCATGGTTGTCAGCATTGATCAGTCAAGGAGGTGGACATGTTGCAGCACAGCACTGTGCTAACTATTGTAGACTAACGTATCTGAGTGTTCAGCTCAGGGTTATGATGAAATACTCATCGCTGCTTGCTTAGAAAGGTACAGCATCAGCAATACTGAAGAGAACCACAAGACCTTACTGGCCAAAACACTGTACTTGTTCACTGTTCGGCCCCAAACCCTTTATCCAACACCTCCCTCACTGTCACACTCCAATGAATCTCCAGGATCTTAAGGATTAGATTACTTTACTTTACTTTACAGTGTGGAAACAGGCCCTTCGGCCCAACAAATCCACACCAACCCGCCGAAGTGCAAACCACCCATACCCCTACATTTACCCCTTACCTAACACTACGGACAATTTAGCATGGCCAATTCACCTGACCTGCACATCTTTGGACTGTGGGAGGAAACCGGAGCACCCGGAGGAAACCCACGCAGACACGGGGAGAATGTGCAAACTCCACACAGTCAGTCACCTGAGGCGGGAATTGAACCTGGGTCTCTGGCACTGTGAAGCAGCAGTGCTAACCACTGTGCCACCGTGTAATTCTCCATCCTTACTCTGACAGCAATGCTCAACTGTGGCACTGGAGAAAGATAAGAACAGCAAAATCATGGGTATTCTGTCAACTCCAAGTTGTGTCCTTGGCTGTATACTGCTATTTATTCATTATCATTGGGTTAATATCCTGGATTTCTCCACCAAATGTTTCAGTGGGAACAACATGACCAAAAAGACTGCAGTGATTGGTGTTATCTCTGACATCTCAGGTTAACAGGGAGGGACAGGAAATGTAGCCTAGCTAAAATCGCCCATGTCCCAAGACCCAGTGGGAAAATGCCGGTCCCAGCTGAGCAATGCTGCTGTCTGTGTTAACAATTGTTTACGTGAGCCTTACCTGACTGAAACAATAGTGCGTGGATTTACCAAAGGGTAGGCTCACCTGCAAGAACACCTGCTAGGTACAGCAGGCCAATGCGCATAATCCCATGGACCATCTCCAGAGGCACTCCAATCATCAGCTGCAAGAAAGCATTGAACCCCAGTTGTTCCAACCTGTAATAACCACAAGAGCCTGCGTTAGAGTCAAGCATTTCACAGGATGCATGAATGTAAATGTTAACATTCAGTGAGCTCTGCTCATAGTTATGTTTAATTATTACTAGAAGCCCATTGTTCGATATGTGCAGCTAGTTGACTTAATCGTAATCCCACTGACATGCAGAGTGGGGGGATTGTGGAATTCTCTGCAAACAGAAAGCAGTTGAGGCCAAAACATTGAAATTTTTCAAGGAGTTAGGTAGCGTTCATGGAGCTAAAGGGATCAAAGGGTATGGGGAGAAATGAAGAACAGGGGACTGAGTTGGATGGTCAGCCATGATCATATTGAATGGTGGAGGAGGCTAGGATGGCTGAATGGCCTACTCTGATTAACAAGGTTAGATCTCATGGAATACAGGGAGAACTAGCCATTTGGATACAGAACTGGCTCAAAGGTAGAAGACAGAGGGTGCTGGTGGAGGGTTGTTTTTCAGACTGGAGGCCTGTGGCCAGTGGAGTGCTACAAGGATCAGTGCTGGGTCCTCTACTTTTTGTCATTTACATAAATGATTTGGATGTGAGCATAAGAGATATAGTTAGTAAGTTTGCAGATGACACCAAAATTGGAGGTGTAGTGGACAGCGAAGAGGGTTACCTCAGATTACAACAGAATCTTGACCAGAGGGGCCAATGGGCTGAGAAGTGGCAGATGTAGTTTAATTCAGATAAATGCGAGATGCTGCATTTTGGGAAATCAAATCTCAGCAGGACTTATACACTTAATGCTAAGGTCCTAGGGAATGTTGCTGAAGAAAGACACCTTGGAGTGCAGGTTCATAGCTCCTTGAAAGTGGAGTTGCAGGTAGATAGGATAGTAAAGAAGGCATTTGGTATGCTTTCCTTTATTGGTCAGAGTATTAAGTACAGGAGTTGGGAGGTCATGTTGCGGCTGTACAGGACATTGGCTAGGCCACTGTTGGAATATTGCGTGCAATTCTGGTCTCCTTCCTATCGGAAAGATATTGTGAAACTTGAAAGGGTTCAGAAAAGATTTACAAGGATGTTGCCAGGGTTGGAGGATTTGAGATATCGGGAGAGGCTGAACAGGCTGGGGCTGTTTTCCCTGGAGCGTTGGAGGCTGAGAGGTGACCTTATAGAGGTTTACAAAATTATGAGGGGCATGGATAGGGTAAATAGGCAAAGTCTTTTCCCTGGGGTGGGGGTGTCCAGAACTAGA
Organism: Chiloscyllium plagiosum; assembly: GCF_037043375.1. Classification (NCBI taxonomy): domain Eukaryota; kingdom Metazoa; phylum Chordata; class Chondrichthyes; order Orectolobiformes; family Hemiscylliidae; genus Chiloscyllium; species Chiloscyllium plagiosum. Next base: position 9,526,105 of record NW_028270158.1, on the reverse strand, counting down.
GGGCATAAGTTTCGGGTGAGAGGGGAAAGATATAAAAGAGACCGAAGAGGCAACGCTTTCACGCAGAGGGTGGTATGGGCATGGAATGAGCTGCCAGAGGAAGTGGTGGAGGCTGGCACAATTGCAACATTTAAGAGGCATTTGGTTGGGTATATGAATAGGAAGGGTTTGGAGGGATATGGGCCGGGTGCTGGCAGGTGGGACTAGATTGGGTTTGGATATCTGGTCGGCATGGACGGGTTGGACCGAAGGGTCTGTTTCCATGCTGTACATCTCTATGACTCTAAGACTCTACTCCGGCTCCTGTTTTCTATGTTGCAGCAAACGTCAGCAAATCTTTTCAAAATACAAATAAGTCTTGGCCATGCCTCTCATATAGAGTCATAGACTCCCTACAGTGTGGAAGCAGGCCATTTGGCCCATCAAGTCCACATATCCCCTAGACCCACCTCTACCCACATTCCCATGGCCAATCTACCTAACCTGCACATCTTTGGACTTTGGGAGGAAACCCACACAGACACAGGGAAAATATGCAAACACCACACAGACAGTCACCTAACGCTGGAACTGAACCCAGGTCCCTGGTGCTGTGAGGCAGCAATGCTAACCACTGAGCCACCATTCCGCCCCAATTGAGTCATCCAGCATGGAAACAGACCCTTCGGTCCAACTCATTCGTGCTGACCCACATCCTTGTCTGATCTGATCCCATTTGCCAGCACTTGGCCCATATCCCTCTAAGACGTAAAAACAATGACTGCAGATGCTGGAAACCAGATTCTGGATTAGTGGTGCTGGAAGAGCACAGCAGTTCAGGCAGCATCCAAGGAGCTTCGAAATCGACGTTTCGGGCAAAAGCCCTTCATCAGGAATAAAGGCAGTGAGCCTGAAGTGTGGAGAGATAAGCTAGAGGAGGGTGGGGGTGGGGAGAAAGTAGCATAGAGGCCAATGGGTGAGTGGGGGAGGGGATGAAGGTGATAGGTCAGGGAGGAGAGGGTGGAGTGGATAGGTGGAAAAGGAGATAGGCAGGTAGGACAAGTCCGGACAAGTCATGGGGACAGTGCAGAGCTGCAAGTTTAGAACTAGGGTGAGGTGGGGGAAGGGGAAATGAGGAAACTGTTGAAGTCCACATTGATGCCCTGGGGTTGAGGTGTTCCGAGGCGGAAGATGAGGCATTCTTCCTTAAGACGTCTGGTGGTGAGGGAGCGGCGGTGAAGGAGGCCCAAGACCTCCATGTCCTCGGCAGAGTGGGAGGGGGAGTTGAAATGTTGTGCCACGGGACGGTGTGGTTGATTGGTGCGGGTGTCTCGGAGATGTTCCCTAAAGCGCTCTGCTAGGAGGCGCCCAGTCTCCCCAATGTAGAGGAGACCGCATCGGGAACAACGGATACAATAAATGATATTAGTGGATGTGCAAGTAAAACTTTGATGGATGTGGAAGGCTCCTTTAGGGCCTTGGATAGAGGTGAGGGGGGAGGTGTGGGCGCAGGTTTTACAGTTCCTGTGGTGGCAGAGGAAAGTGCCAGGATGGGAGGGTGGGTTGTAGGGGGGCGTGGACCTGACCAGGTAGTCACGGAGGGAACGGTCTTTGCGGAAGGTGGAAAGGGGTGGGGAGGGAAATATATCCCTGATGGTGGGGTCTGTTTGGAGGTGGCGGAAATGTTGGCGGATAATTTGGTTTATGCGAAGGTTGGTAGGGTGGAAGGTGAGCACCAGGGGCGTTCTGTCCTTGTTACGGTTGGAGGGGTGGGGTCTGAGGGCGGAGGTGTGGGATGTAGACGAGATGCGTTGGAGGGCATCTTTAACCACGTGGGAAGGGAAATTGCGGTTTCTAAAGAAGGAGGCCATCTGGTGTGTTTAGTTCCTTTAGTTCTTGGACTCACCCACCCCAGGGAAAAGAGCTTGCCCGTTCATCCTATCCATGCCCCTCATGATTTTATAAACCTTTATAAGGTCACCCCTCAGCCTCCGACGCTCCAGGGCCATTCTTTTATTGTGTCCCTACGTAAGGGAAGTGGTCGTCAGGGAATAGCCCAAAGTTGGACTCATGATTGAGCCTAATGTCACCTCAGGCTTTAGCCTAATGTGTGGACCCTGTGTTGGCAACTGTCCCACATCAGTCCCATGTCACCCTCCAAAATGCTGACTGGCCACTTCCACCAGACTACGGTGTGCGATTGATTTCAATCGGTCAATCTTAACAGCAGGCATCATCTCCCTCCTCTGCAACAGCGGTTTGTACCAAGACCCATGCGATTTACACTGGGGAGAAAAGTGACATTAAATAATAGTTCTCTAAATATTACACTCATGAATGAGCAACCCGGGGGAGGGAGTGCCCAGTCAGGGGTCCTAGTGGTCACAGTGTCCCTCGCTCCCCCAATAGAAGATGTCAGAATTTGAAGCAATCAATTAAAAAGGTGTAGAAATGGAAGCCTCAGAGGGTCTGGCTAAACTGTGGATCATGTGCCTCTTGACTCATGGGTAAAAAATATCAAAAATTAGAGGCAGAAAACAGATTGGATTTGTGGAAACCTCACAATCAAAATGACTGAAAACGACAAGCCTCCTTCAATAAAAAGGTGGTGAATTGAAAGAACTTGGTGTTTTAAACAGGACAGTTCAGTTGATAGGCTAAGACATGGCTGGCTAGGATTTTGTCATCAGCATACTGTCTGCAACATTGTAACCAGATCCGTGTGTCACTTATGCCAGCTGACTCTTTCCTCTTTCCCAGATAATTCCAATTGAAACTCGCAGAGTCAGCAGCGTGCATGGAAATCACACACAATTCAGCAGCTGCGGAAGCTTTCCATTGGTAAAACCTGCTGTCAGGTGACAATGCAGCAGGCACAGATCATAACAACAATCTCCTTCACATTGATGAGAACAAACGTAGATTGGGTGACTGCTTCACAGAGCTCCACTCTGTCCGAAAGAATGACCCTGACCTTCTGGTTGCTTGTCATTTCAATAAACCACCCTGGTCTCGCGCTAACATTTCTGTCCTAGGGCTGCTACAGTGTTCGAGCAAGTTCCATGCAGGCTCAAGGAACACTTCATTTTCCACTTCACTGCCTGAGGTCTCAGTATTGCCGTACTTTTTCATGAGCGCTGGCTATCTGAAAGTGCTTTGAAACAATGTGCAGGGCAGGCAGAAGGGATTCGTTTAATTTGGCATCATGTTTGGCACAGGATCATGGGCCAAAGAGCCCCCACCTGTGCTGTACAGTTCTATATTCCAGTTACTTTTGTAATGTAAGAGGCACAATGCAAATAAATCAAGGAAAGCAAGATTCAGTGACGAGAGAAAGGAAAAAGAGGGAGGGATCGAAGCAGTGAGGGGAAAAAATAACAAATTTAAACTGACATTTTAAAAAAATACTTCAGACTCTAAAGGACCTTCAGACTAATAATGGTTTATTTCCTGGAAAGGAAGGTTGATTGGCAGTCATTAGCGATTACCGCATCATTAAAATTTACTCATGTTTTAATTACTAGACTTAACTTGCTCTAACTAATTTAATGGGAAATTAATGTGCAAAGTTCTTAGAAGTCATGGGGAGGTTGAGCACAGTATGCCATCTTCGTGAATCTCACAGCAGAACCGTAGAAATTGTCCAGCAACCTGCAGTGATTCACAATTCATGAGCTATCCCTTCCCCACTACACAAATCTGGCTGATGTGTACATTGATTGCAGAGATGAGAAGCTTGTCTTAAGAACAGAGATTGAGCAGTTACTGGGGCAGGACTTACACAATTAATGGTAGGGCCTTAGGTGGTATGGAACAGAGGAACTTCAGGGTTCAGGTACATAATCTTTTGAAGTTTGTGTCATGTATAGACAGGGTGGTTAAAAAAGGCATTTGAGGAGACATGTTGAGGTTGTACAGGGCATTGGTGTGGTCTCTTCTGGAATATTGTGTCCAATTTAAAGCCAAGATAGTTTTTTTTGTCAATAAAGGAATTAAGGTATACGCGAGAGGGCGGGTAAGTGGAGCTGAGGCCATAAAAAGATCAGCCATGATCTTATTGAATGGCAGAACAGGCTCAAAGGGCCAGATGGCCTTCTCCTGCTCCTTGTTCTAATGTATGTCCTTATGTAACTGGTCACCCTGATATAGGTAGGATATTATCAAGCTAAAGAGATTTACCAGGATATTGCCAGGTATGGAAGGTTTGAGTTATAAAGAAAGGGTGGAAACGCTGGGACTTTTTTCATGTGAGCATTAGGAAATTGAGAGATGACCTTATGGAGGTTTATAAAATCATAAAGGGTATAGATAGGGTTAATGGTAGGTGACTTGTTCCTAGGACGGGCATTTCAAGACTAAGGGGCATATTTTTAAGGTGCGAGGAGGGAGATTTCAAAAAGACATAGGGACACATTTTTCACACAGAAGGTGGTTCACGTGTGGAATGAACTTCCTGAGGAAATGATGGATGTGGGCACAGTTACCACATTTAAAAGATATTTGGATAATTACATGAATAGGAAAGGTTGGAGGAATATGGGCCAGGAGCAGGGAAGATGGGACTAGTTTAGTTTGGGATTATCTTTAGCATGAACTGGTTGGACCAAAGGGTCTCTTCCTATGCTGTATGACTCTATTCTCTGGAATTTATAAGAATAAGAGGAGATCTAATTGAGGTACATAAGATGCTAAAGGGGATTCATAAAGTCGATGCACAAAAGATGTTTCTTCAACTGGCACAATATAGAAGGATGTCATGATTAAACATAACGGAGAGTAGCTTTAAAATAGAGATGAGGAGAAATTATATCTCTCAAAGGGTCGTGAATCTGCATAATCCACTACCTCAGTGTATGGTGGATGGTGGGACATTGAATAAATTTAAGGAGGAGATGGACAGATTTTTAATTAGTAATGGGTGGAAGGGTTAACAAGAAAAAAACAAAGAACAAAGAACAATACAGCAAAGAATCAGGCCCTTCGGCTCTTCACGCCTGTGATGACACATTCTGCTCTTCCATATTAAAACTTACAGAATCCATATCCTTCTATTCCTTTCTCATTCATGTTATGGAAAGCAGGCAGGAAAATGGAGTGTTTGGGGCCCTGGATGGAAGTGAGGAGGGTGGTGTACTGGCAGATTTTGCATCTGGATGATGTCAAGCTTTTAGAGTGTAATTGGAGCTGCATCCATTCAGGCATGTGGGGAGTATTCCAAGATACTCCTGACTTGCATCTTGTAGATGATGGACAGGCTTTGGGGAGTCAGGAGGTGAGTTAATCACCACAGTATTCTTAGTGTCTGACCGGCTCTTGTAACCATTGTATTTATATGGGGAATCCACTTGAATTTCTGGTCAACAGTAACCCCCAGGATATTGATAGCAGGGGATGCAGCAATTGTAACATCACTTAATGTCAATAGTTAGATTGTGTTTTATTGGTAATGGCCATTCCTTGGCATTTGTATGGTGCAAATGTTACTTGCCACTTGTCAGCCCACGCCATGGATATTGTGCAGATCTTGTTGCATTTGAACACAGACTGCTTCAGTATCTGAGGAGTTGTGAATAATGCAAATAGTGTGCAATCATTTGTGAACATGTGCGCTTCTGACCTTATGATGGAGGGAAGGTCATTGATGAAACAATTCAAGATGGTTAGACTTAGAACACTACCCTGAGGAGGTCTTGCAGAGATGACCAGGAGCTGAGATGATTGACCTCCAACAACCACAGCCATCTCCCTGTCTGCCAGGTATACCTCCAACTAGCAGAGAGTGTGCTTCCTGATAACCATTGATTCCAGTTTTGTTAGGGCACTTTGATGCCATGCTCAGTCGAAAGCAGCCTTGATGTCAAGGGCTGTAACTCTCCCCTCCCCTCTGGAATTTAGCTCTTTCATCCATGTTTGAACCAAGGCTGTAATGAGGTCAGAAGCTGAGTGGCCCTGGCGGAATCCAAACTGGGTGTCACTAAGCAGGTTATTGTTGAGTAGTGTTGCTTGATAGCACTATTGATGACACCTTCCATCACTTTATTGATGGTCATGAGTAGCTTAATGGAGCAATGATTGGCTGGGTTGGATTTGTCTTGCTTTCTGTATACAGGACATACCTGGGCAATTATCGACATTGTCAGGTAGAGGCCAGTGTTGTAACTGGAGCAGAAGTCATCAGTTATATTGCCAGAATGTTGTCAAAGCCCAGTGCCTTTGTAGTGTCCAGTACCTCCAACCATTTCTTGATATCACGTGGAGTGAATCAAATTGACTGAAGACTGGTATCTGTGATGCTGGGGACCACTGGAGGAGGCCGAGATGGATCATCCACTTGGCACTTCTGACTGAAGTTTGGTGTGAATGCTTCAGCCTTATCTTTTGCACTGATGTGCTGGGCTCTTATATCATTGAGGATGGGGATATTTGTGGAGCCTCCTCCAGTGAGTTAGACTTTAATATCTTAAGATGTAGGAGCAGAAGTTAGGGCCATTCAACCTGTCAAGTATGCTCCACTATTCAATCATGGCTGATAAATTTCTCATCTCCATTCTCCCACCTTCTCCTCGTAACCCTTGATCCCCTTGACAATCTAGAACCTATCTACCTCAGTCTTAAATGTACTGAATGACTTAGCCTCCACAGCCTTCTGAGGCAGTGAATCCCATAGATTCACCTCTCTCTGGCTGAAGAAATTTCCCCTTATCTCCTTTACTCTAAGGCAGTGCCCTCAGGTCCTAGTCTCTCCTACCAATGGAAGCATCTTCCCAACATCCACTCTGTCCAGGCCATTCAGTATCTTGTAAGTTTCAATTAGATCCCCCCCCCCCCATCCTTTTAAACGCCATTAAATATAGACCCAGAGTCCTCAAACCTTCCTCACATGTTAAGCTTTTCATTCCTGGAACCATTCTCATGAAATGTTCTGAGGAAGGGACACTGGACCCGAAACATTAACTTTGATTTCCCTTCACAGATGCTGCCAGACCTGCTGAGCTTTTCCAGCAACTTCTGGTTTTCTTTCTGTTTTAAGCATCCGCAGTTCTTTTGGTTTTCATCTTCAGGTTTGCCTGGTCCTGGTCCTGCTCCTGGCGTGCCCTCCTGCATTCCACATGGAACCAGGGTTGATCCCCTGGTCTGATGCTAATGGTTGATTGGTGGATGTGCTGGATCATGAGGTTGCAGATTGCGTTGGAGTAAGATTCTGCTGCTGCTAATGGCCCCCAGCATGTCATGGATGCCCAGTCTTCAGCTGCTGGATAAGTCTGTCACATTTAGCATATTGATCATACCACACAACACAATGGACAGTATTCTCAATGTGAAGGTGGAACTCCTCCACAAGGTCCTTCTGCCAAAGAATAACGGGGGTCCATTCAGTAATTGGGCCCCACTGACCCCCTCAGCTAAATGCCAAGAAGTTGGATGGTTAACAAAGCGAATTGTAAATATCAACGACTCTCTGTTCTCTGAATGTAAAGACAGTATACATCTGAATGGCATCATCAACTGTACATGTAGCAAAGCTTTCTTTGAATAAAGTATATTGTTGAAATTAAAAAAATGGTAAGGATGAGGTCAAGTATTTCTGTCTTAGTTCTCCAACCACCTGCCACAGACCCAGTCCAGCAGCTATGTCCTTTAGGACTCAACCAGCTCAATCTCAAGTGCTGCTGCCAAGCCATTGAAGAACATTGAAACCCCTCATCCAGAGTACATTTTGTGTCCTTGCCAACCTCAGTGCTTCCTCCAAGTGTTCAACATGGAGGAGTACTGATTCACCAGCCGAGGGAGGACGGTATGTGGTAATCAGCAGGAGGTTTCCTTGCCCATGTTTTAATCTGACGTCGTTGGGTCCCAGAGCCAAAGTGGAGGAATCCCAAGGCAACTCCCTCTGACTGTATCCCACTGTGCCCCACCTCTGCAGAGTCTGTCCTGCCGATGAGACAGGACATATCCAGGGATGGTGATGGTGGGTCCAGGACATTGTCTGCAATATATGATTCTGCAAGTGTGACTATGATGTGACAAATCAAGAACTAATATTACAATAATGATGTGAGTGAAGTACAGAAACAGTACAGTGAAGGATTAAAAGATATTTTAAAATATGAAGAAAGGTTACCGGAGAACATAAACATGTCTACAAAAAGAATATCTAAACATACAAAAAATAAATTGTTAAAGGATATGTTGGCCGAGTAGAGTGGTAAAAGGAAAGCAAATATAGGAATGGCATGAATTGTAAAAGTACTTAACATTTGTTGTGATAGAAACATGTAATAGTGGAATAAAAAGCTAACAGAGAAGTACCACAATTACTTAGGAGTATGCATTACAGAAGGAAGTACTAATAAAATAGTGAGTACAATTTGCGCTGGAGAGGACACTAGGGCTAGATTTTTGTGCAGTTAGGAAGAGACCATTAATACTGGGCAGGACCCATATGCAGAGCTCATTAGCATCTCCCCAAGGACTATAATCATGACTTTATTAATGAATGATTGAGTTTCAAAATTATCCCAACCGCTTGTTTTTGAGCTCAGTTTGATATCTTAAATAGATTATTAACGGATTAGCCAGCTTTGTTGTGGGGTCTGAAACAAAGTTTATTTGACTTTATAAGGGAATAATCACTTGAGGTTTAAAAGCTTTTAATGGAAGCTTTTCACTCTCAAGTGTATACGAGTCAGAGTCATTTTAATTGTTTGATGCTTATACTTTTTCATCTCTCGGTGTGAGGTGTGTGTGCGTGCGTGCGTGTGTGTGTGTTTAAGCTAACATGGTATGAGGGACCATGACAGAGTAGGTACCATCTGAGGGTCAGAGGCCTAATAACTTCTAAAACAATTGGGCCAATGTCCCAGAGACTTACAGTGAGCTTCTAACCTTTGTATTCACTCTTCCCAATGGCTCTACTACCGATGTTGATTGGTTTGCCATGCCTACCCCCTTGGAGTGAAAGTTGGCCACGTTGAACTACTTCTTAACCAAGGTGAGTCTGGAGGAATCGGCAAGTTGCCTACTCAAGCTGCTTCCAAATTCAGCCCTAGGTCCCAGTGATTTGCTTTATAAAACATCGAGAGAATCATAGAATCAATCACAGAGGAGGCCCTTTGGCCCATCAAGTCAGTACCACATAAAATATACTACTACCTACACTAGTCCGACCTTCCCATACTAGCACATAGCCTTGAATGCTATGGCAAGTGATTATCCAAATAATGTTGTGAGCTTTTCGGTCTCAACTAACCTCCAAGGTAGTTCATACCAGACCCCCACCATCCTCTGAGTGAAAATATTTTTTTCCTTAAATTCCTTCTACACTTCCTGCTTTCCACTTTAAAATTATGCCCCTTGTCATTGACCCTTCTACTTAGGGGCTCAGATGCTCTCTATAAACCCTCTGCATGACCCTCATAATCTTAAAATACCTCTATCAGGTTCTCTCTCAACTTTCTCTGCTGAAAAGAAAACAACTTGAGCTTATCCAGTGTCTCCTTATCGCTGAAATGCAACATCCCTGTGAATCTCCTCTGCACCCCTTCCAGTGAAATCACACCCTTCCTGTAGTGCAATGAACAGAACTGCACTCAATACTCCAGCTATGGCCTAACCAAAGTCCAGCCCAGCTCCAACATAACCCTTCTGCTCTTATAATAATTGCCATGACAGTTAACCCAGCATCCCATATGCCCATTAACCTGTCCTGATCGGTGGACAAGCATCTCAAGACTTTTCTGTTCCTCTGAGCTTGCTAATATCTTGCCATTCATTAAGTACTCTCTTGTCTTGTTCCTTCTTCCAAAAGTTAAATTCCATCTGCCATTAATCTGTCCATCTGACCAATCCATTTATACCCCCCTCCTCACCCCCCATAACCTAACACCTTCCTCCTCACTGTCACCACCAGGCCAAGCCTGTATCATCAGCAAACTTATATGTCATCCCTCTCACATTCTCATCTACATCATCTATGATATCACAAACAATAAGGAAGCCAGCACTGATCCCTGTGGTATGCCACTACACACCAGGCTCCAGTCACACAAACAGCCTCCTATGACCACTCTCTGTCTCCTATCACTAAGCTAATTATGGATCCATATTGCCATGGATCCCATGGTCCTTTACCTTCTTTATCAGTTTTCCACGTGGGACTTTCTCAAAGGCGTTGCTGAAATCCATATGAACTACAACCATTGCACTACACTTATCCAAACATTCGGTCATCTCTTCGAAAAATTCCATTAGATTTGATGGGCTTGATTCCCTCTGACAAAGCCATGCTGACTTTGTTGCGTCTCAAAATGAAGATTAAATTTCTCCTTCACTATTTTCTCCAATGATTTCCCTACCACTGATGTTAGGTTCACTGGTCTATAGTTCCTTGATCTATCTCTGCCACCATTCTTGTAAAGTGGAACCATTTTGACTGTCTTCCAGTCCTCTGGCACCTCCCTCCAAAAAAAGAATTTGGGTCAGGGTACCTGTAATTTCATCCCTCGTCTCCCATAGTAGCCTTGGATATAACTCATCTGGACCTAGGGATTTATCCGCCAAAACTTCCAATACATCCTTGCTTCTCATATCAATCTGCTCAAGAACTTCAGTCCATCTTCTCGAAATCTATACTTGCATCCCCCTCTGGGGAATAAAGATTTGAAGTTGTGACTTAACATTCTCCCAATATCCTCTGGCTTCATGCATAGATTGTCCCCCCGCTCCTTAATACATCCTACTCTTTCTCTTCCCTTTGATGTACCTGTAGAATATCTTGGGATTCTGGCTAATCTTGCCTGCCAGTGTTTTCCCATGTCCACTCTTTGCTTTTCTAATTGCTTTCTTGAGCTGTCCCCTCACTACCTTCACTTCTCTCGGGGAAAGGAAGTCAGAAAGGAAAGGTCACAATCTTTGCTATATTCTTGCACATTGAGCAACTGTAAGGAACTGGAAACTTTCATGAAACTCATCAACTCAGGAAGGAAGATAGAGCTAAACCCTTTGATTGTAAACCTGCAGTTCAATATGATCAACGTGTAACCTTCAAGAGCCCAAAACATAGAACTAAATTAATACAAAATGCGAAACATAAGGATTGATTAGGGACAGGCAGCATAAATTTATTAGGGGCACATGACAAATTAATAGAGGTCTTTGACGAAAAGCAGATTATTGATAAAGGAAGTGTGTAAATAGATTTTCAAATGACTTTTGATAAGATGACAATAAGCATATTGCTAAAATTAAGATCTACAGTATTGAAAGGAATTTGGCAACATGCCTAGAAACTTGGATAAAGAACCCGTGAGTAGACAACAGCCGTTGCTATTTGTTTAACTGATGCAATGTTACCTGTGGTTCAAGGGCCATAGACATTACAGGTAATTCTTCTATAACGCGATGGTTGCCTCCTTGTGCAACCCCGTCTTATAGAAATCACGCATAAGGAACAGCGTTTAAAGCATTGGTGATATAATCACATTACAGCCAATATATGTTTTAAAAGTTTGCACTTCAGAAACAATGACCCCAATTTGTCAATCGCATTACAGCGAATTCATATTAACGAAACGCATAATTTTGCAGAACGACCTATACATATGAATGAAATGAACTTGAGTACAGGAAGTCCAGTAGCAACATTTGCAGAAGTCACTCAAATGGATAGTGTGCTAAGAGGATTGGAAGAGATTCAGCAGGACCCAGGCAGTTGCACCAATTGGACAGATCAGTGGTGAAGCATGGCAGGCTGGGACATAGGTATGGAAGAGGCTATTTCAGCTGCTGACCTGTCCCAAATAATGGTTTAATCTCAACATCCAGGTAGTTCACCATTAGAGAGGGTAGGGCAAAGGAATTGCCTGTGCTGGTACCACTTTTAGGCAGGACATTAAGTAATCAGAAGAGACAGAGAAATCTTTCATTAGACCTAATGTAAATAAGGCTATTTAGCTTAGGTGGCTGGATGGTTGGATTTATAATGCAGACTGATATCCACAGTACAGGTTCAATTCCTACACCAATTGAGATCACCATGATAATCCCACTTTTTCAACCCTGCCCCTCCCCTGAGGTGTTGTGACCCTCAGGTTAATCTCACCACCAGTTGTCTCTGTCTCCCTAATGAGAGATCGGATCTCTGGGATGATGGTGACTTTAGATATAAGAACACACTACAAAAACTTGAGATATATGAAGGGGGAAGGTGATGAGGGGATCTGATAAAGTGTTCAAATTGATGTGGAGTTTTAATTAGGTTAATAGGAAAGAAGTATTTCACTTGGTTGGTGAGTCAGTATTGAATATTTAAAAATCACCACCAAAAGAATGAAATGAAAGTTTAGACAAGAATGTTTTGCCGTAATTTCAAATGTGGTGGCAAAAGGCAATCATGGAAAAAGAATCCATGTCAACTTCTAAATGAGTTAAAAATCACACAATACCAGGTTATAGTCCAACAGGTTTATTTGGAAGCACTAGCTTTCGGAGCGCTGTTTCTTCATCAGGTGGTTGTGGAGTATAAGATTGTAAAACACAGAATTTATGGATTATGGATTAAAATTTGGATTTCTTACATGGTATGGGGAAATGTTAAGATAATAATTTTAGTAAACTAATGGGGACAGGGAGTCAAAAGAGATAAAAGAAACCTGAATATTAATTTGTGATGTGATCAAATCCTTTGTCTCACTCTGTTTCAGCTGTTGTATACTCAGTGCAGTCTGTTACAGATTTTCTTTTTTAGTAAACACGTTAACTGGGATGAAACCTTCTCAATAATTCCTCAGCCATAAAAAAGCTTCAATACCAAATTACACCCAGCTCTCTTCATGGTTGTCATGTTATTTTCCTCAATGAGGTCCTCAGCAAGTGACATTTTATGAAATATCCCCACAGCCCCATCACCTCTTCCTCTAGAAGGGCTGGCCATCATTTTCCGCATTTGTCTCTTTTATTTCTCTTCGAATTCCATCCGCGTTTCTCAATTTTTATTTTGTTTTGACTTAAATCTCAGTTATATTTTCTGTTGATTTTGATTGTGCAGGTTTCAGTGAAAATACTTCAATCTTATTGGTTGAAGAGTCACATTGTTACTTGCCAATTAGCACTACATTTGCCCTGATGGAGAACATGGTACTGGGGAAAAGGGCACAACTGTGGAAATGTGCAAGATGTCTGCAGACAGTTGTCAGCAAGGTGAATGCCGAATGTTATTCCTTCACCGTTAAGAGCAAAATTAAAATCTACATATTCCAGGTATGCAGGGCTTGATGTGAATTCCCAGCTCAAGAACACAACAGGCCAGTTAGTGAGTATGCTCAGGTCGGGCAATAGACAAGCGCAATCAACATCAATGACTGATTTTCATTATTAAGCCACTGTCTGCCAAGAGTTGGGTGGAGAATCAGATCCAATCATTAATATGGGCAGCAGAAGGCCAACTCCAAGTCCCCAGTGCTACAGACCCCTGCACAATGTGAGCATTGCTGAATCTTTAGTCCCACAAGAGAGTTAAAGAAAATACTTTTGATCTGGGAATTTGCTTAGTATTGATCACTCATCTTGATAGGTTTGACCTAGCAAGGAAACCATCAGCACCACATTCAAACCATAGACATCTTCTAAGCAATTTGTTCAGAAACATTATGATGTACCTCTGGAGCAGGTGACAGTTGAACCCAGGCTTCCTTGTCCAGAGGCATGGACACTACCATTGCACCACACGAGCCCTCTTGTGCTGTCCATGTTCTCCAGATTTACTTATTCCAGTCAACTAACTATCTTGTAGGTACTTGTTTTGAATTAACCTGAGAGGGTGTGTTAATGCACACCTCTAGGTCATGTAATAGTTGAACCTGGACCTTGTAGTCCAGAGGCAGGGACACTACCACTACTTCACAGGAGTCCTTTGCTTGGATGGTGTGTTAAAATGACAATTTGGTCCCAGATGTCATAATTTGTAGATTTAAAAAGTAGTGCAGCATCTGGTGATATTTGTCCTGACCAACATAAATGGCAAATATTCTTATTAATTCTTACTAATTTGATGAACAAGCATTCTCACAGCTGAGGCTGATGCATTGATAGAAATGAAGAAATCTGAACACCAAAGCACAATCAGATTAAAGGATAAACAATCATGTGGGACATGACGATATCTATATTTCTCCCAATAGCACCAACTCCAAGAAATACACATGATCTCTATGCAGGATATCTGGCATATTGTGAAAGCTGCAGTGCAAATTAAACACAAAATGTGTTATACCTGTTGGGTTTCCATGTAAAAGTCAATTGTTTGAAAGTTAATACAGAGTACTTGTGGATGAATATCACTCCTGAGAACAAAGATATGATTGCAATGGAACTATAATGCTAATATATCATGATGCTGTTTCAGACCAGTTATTGCCAGTAAGAAGAATTTTCCGTTACCAACTGTTGGAGTCATTGATTACTACGTGAACCTTACAGTCACAGAGTCAGTATGTTATTGGAGTGCAAATAATTCTGTGCTTTTGAAACAGGCTCATTATATCCAGGTTCCTCAGGTTTTACATCTCACATGAACATTGTTCATATATCTCACAAATAGAACTCCTTACTCATTTATATCTCCTGTGAACTGCACACTGTTTATTCATTCCAAAATCCACAATTCCACAAGGCAATGGCCTAGTGGCATTATCCCTACCTGGTGCTCACCTTCCACCCTACAAACCTCCGCATAAACCAAATCATCCGCCGACATTTCCGCCACCTCCAAACAGACCCCACCACCAGGGATATATTTCCCTCCCCACCCCTTTCCGCCTTCCCCAAAGACCGTTCCCTCCGTGACTACCTGGTCAGGTCCACACCCCCCCTACGACCCACCCTCCCATCCTGGCACTTTCCCCTGCCACCGCAGGAACTGTAAAACCGGTGCCCACACCTCCTCCCTCACCTCTATCCAAGGCCCTAAAGGAGCCTTCCAAATCCATCAAAGTTTTCCCTGCACATCCACCAATATCATTTATTGTATCCGTTGCTCCCGATGCAGTCTTCTCTACATTGGGGAGACTGGGCGCCTCCTAGCAGAGCGCTTTAGGGAACATCTCCGAGACACCCGCACCAATCAACCAAACCGCCCCGTGGCCCAACATTTCAACTCCCCCTCCCACTCTGCCGAGGACATGGAGGTCCTGGGCCTCCTTCACCGCCGCTCCCTCACCACCAGACGCCTGGAGGAAGAACGCCTCATTTTCCGCCTCGGAACACTTCAACCCCAGGGCATCAATGTGGAGTTCAACAGCTTCCTCATTTCCACTTCCCCCACCTCATCCTAGTTTCAAACTTCCAGCTCCGCACTGTCCCTTGACTTGTCCGGACTTGTCCGACCTGCCTAGCTCCTTTTCCACCTATCCACTCCACCCTCTCCTCCCTGACCTATCACTTTCATCTCCTCCCCCACTCACCCATTGTACTCTATGCTACTCTCTCCCCACCCCCACCCTCCTCTAGCTTATCTCTCCACGCTTCAGGCTCTCTGCCTTTATTCCTGATGAAGGGCTTTTGCCCGAAACGTCGATTTTGAAGCTCCTTGGATGCTGCCTGAACTGCTGTGCTCTTCCAGCACCACTGATCCAGAATCTGGTTTCCAGCATCTGCAGTTATTGTTTTTACCTTGTTAATCCAAAGACTCAAGTAATGTCCTGGGGACCTGGGTTCATAATCCTGCCATGGCAGATGGTGGAATTTGAACTTAGTAAAATTGGGAATTAAGAATCTAATGATTACCAGGAGTCCGATGTCAATTGTTGGAAAAACCCATCTGGTTCACTAATTCCCATATAGGGAAGGAGTCTGTCATCCTTCCCCAGTCTGGCCTTGTTAGCTGCTGTAGAGGAAAATTAAACATTTTGCAAGTTACTGGGCTTGTGCATTAACTTTCTGTGACAACAGCTTTACATTGCTCTTGTGGCCAGGGGAGGATGAAAAGTTTAAAGAGTTTTTTTGAAAAATTCCTTTAATGGGTGTCACTGGCTAGACCATCCATAATTAGCCAAAGGGAAGTTCAGAGTCAATCATATTTCTGTGGGTCTGGGCTCACATGTAGGACAGACCAGGTAAGGTTGGCACTTTCCTTCCCTGAGGGACATTAATGAGCCAGATTTTTTTTCGAGTTACAGTTAATAGCGGTCACCATTAGCCGAACTTTTTTTTCAAGATGTTTATTCAAATTTCACCATATTGTGTTTCAAACCCATATCTCCATTAGGCAAGACCTCTGGATTACTGGCCCACTGATATTATCGCTACACAACTGTCTCCCCTTCAGTGTGAGGGACCTTTTGCTGCTGTAAGAAATTAACTGAGAATGGGCGCCTGCCTATGGTCTTACCACATGCGCTTGCAGGAATTAAGAGAGGAGCAGCATGTTCAGTAGTTCCACCTCACTAGGGAGGCTGTAACAGAGCTCATCCTCATAAAGTCAACAAAAAACAAAAAGGGGAAGATAGTTAATGTGCCCCTATCAAACCATGTCACACTATCGACAAAGTCCAGGTGTTCCCCCAGCCCTGACTCTCTGTCCTTTCATGGTTTCTGGTGAAGTTTCTGGCTTTCTAACATATTTTAATCTTTACTGTCGAGATGACGGACATCCCCCTAGTTATAAACATAGTCAGAGTTCTGGTGTTTATGAACATTTCAATTCAAGACACAAATCAAAAGTTGTCCGACCTACCCAGCGTGCATAAACATATAGGTGAAGAACCTCCAGACATGAGCCCTGTGTCCAGGATGATACACCAGAGGACTCTTCATGTAGTCTGGGTGATAGGTCTGTAAAACCCACTTATTTAGCATGGCTCCATAGCAGATGAATATAACAATCTGAAAGAGAAACATCATTAAGAACTTTAGCATTCTGTTCCCTCAATGTTCAAACAGAAATCCTACACAACTTAAACCAGCTGTTTGCAAGTTTAAACCAGCTCAGACAGAAAAATAAATTGCTGTGAGCAGGACATTAACTTTAGATAAATAAATTGAAACAAATTATTTATAAAGGTATGCCATATCACTAGATTGTATACCATTGTGAGCTGTTTTGCATATTGACAGTCAGTTAGTTCAGTTGGTTTGATGTCTGGGTTATAATACAGAATGATGTTAGCAACAAGCACTCAACCTTGCAATGCCTGAGGTCACCCTGACAGACTCTCCATCAAGAATGGTGACCCTCAAGTTATTTTTCTCTCTCTGATGAGATAGCAGTTCTACAGTTCAGTAGGAACTCTGGTCACTTAAAATTACTTTAGAGATTAATAATTTTCTTCAGGCAAGTTCCACTTTCCTAGGGGGGTGTCAGTTAGCTCAGTCGGCTGGGCTGATGGCTTGTGATGTGAGAGAGACACCAACAGAGGGGGGCGCCCTTCCTGACACCAAGTCACAGAAACACAGATGACTGAGAATCTCGTCGAAGCATTAGGCTTCAAGGGGATCCATAAAGAGAAATTTCGCAAGCGATGTCTAGTTTTTAGACCTTGGCACCTGAAGGCATGATTGCCAATCTTGCAGTGGTTGCAAATGAGATGCTTAAGAGGTCAGAATTGGAGGAGCGCTGATTTCTTGCGGGGGGGAGGGGTTGAAGGTTGGAGGAAAATGCAGAGATAGGGAGGCGTGGGAGGATTCTAAAACGAGGTGAGAAGTTTAAAGATGAGGTGCTGCCAAACTGGGAATCATTGTCGGTTATTCAGCAAGGGGGTAATGTGTGAACTGGACTTAGTGTGAACAAAGGGCAGCAGAGTTTTGGATGATCTCAAGTTTATGGGAGATTGCCCAGGAGTGAACTGGAATATTCATGTCGGGACATAACAAAGACATGGATGGTTTGATTTATTGTTGTGACATGTATCTAGATACAGTGAAAAGTTTTGTTTAGCGAGCAGTACAGGCAGATAATACCAAACAAAGTGCCTTAGGATGATAGAACAGAGCGAGGAATATAATGTTATGGCTGCAGAGAAGGTACACAAAGAGTCAGATCCACATTAAATTCCATTCAGAGGTCCATTCAGAAACCTAATAACAGTGGGGAAGAAGCTGTGTGTGTTTAATCTTCTGTATCTTCTGCCTGACAGAAAAGGTTGGAAGAGATTATAAGTGGGGTGGAAGGAGTCTTTGATGAGGTCTTTCTGAGACAGTGGGAAGTCTAGATTAGGTCAATGAATGGAAGGTTGGTTGCGTGATGGACTGGGCTGTGTTCACTACTCTCTGTATGAGGTTCTCAGAAGCAGTGTTTTCAAGATATTCTTGTCCTTTGCCCAAGATATAGTGACCCTCAGGTTAAACTGACCACGAGTCATCTCTCTCTAATGAGAGAGCAGTCCTTTGGAACACTAGCAATTTTACTTTTTTTAAACTGCCTAGTGTAAAGACTTTTTCCCAGGCTTCACTCATTACTATTCTGTAAACAGGATGAACAGGGTCAGTTCAAATGGACATATTAAATGTTCATGGGCTCAGTTAACAATCGTCTGCCTGCTCAGATACAATGATATTTCTCCCTATGTTTTAGCCAGCCTCCTTACTTTAAGCAGCATTGCTAAAAACTCTTTACTTAGTAATCCACCTCATTTGCTGTTTTTGGAATCTTGTTGAGGATTTACTGGCTGTTGCTTTCCCTATAAAAAATACTGTGGGCAACTTTAATATTGGATGTTAACATAAGATGGGTAACATCAGCTTGGCTGCCAGCTCAATGCAAATGAAAATAGAAGAATGAGAATGGAAATGCACTATCAGCCAGGGACACACAAAGTTGCAATTATTCCTGGCGACTGCACGCTTCAATCTAAAATTCATTGGTTGCAAAGTAATTTGGGATGTCTTCAGAACATTACTTCTGAGAACCTCACCCATGTGTTTGTTACATCCAGACCTGAATATTCCAGTGTACTCTTAGGTGGCCTCCCATGTTCTACCCGTGTAAACTTGAAGCCGTCCAAAACTCTGCTGCCTTTTGCTCACACCAAGTTCAGTTCACACATTACCTCTATGCTGAATAGCCAACAATGATTCCCAGTTTAGCAGGACCTCAACTTTAAACATTTTAGAATCCTGCCAGTCTCTACATTCTCCTCCAGCCTCCAAGAAATCAGCACTCCTCCAATTCTGACCTCTTAAGCATTTCATTTGTAATCACTGCAAGACTGGCAATCATTTCTTCAGTTATCAAGGTCTAAAAACTGGACACCCCTTGCTAAATTTCTCTGGCTGTCTTCCTCCCACTCCTCCTGTATGAATTCCCTTGAAGCCTAACGCTTTGACAAGGCTCTCAATCATCTGTGTTTATGTGACTTGGTGTCAAATTTTGTTTGGCAACACTCCTGTGAAGTGTCTTGGGATGTTTTGGTATATTAAAGGTGTTATAGAAATAAAAATTGTTGTTGCTGCTGATGAGGTACTTCAGAGGATAAAATTATTTCCTTACACTTGCATCTCCTCACATTTTTACAGCAATTCACCGACTGAAGAAATTGCATCATTGTTCCATTGATCCTGTTTTACATCAAGTCTTAAGTTAATATAGAATAATTTCAATAGAACGTTAGTGTATTGACTAAATTGTAATCAATTTGACAAAATGTTACCAAAAATCTGACTTTTAAATGAAGGATGAAAGCACTTTTGATTCAATATCTTGTAAATCATATTTATGATGTTCAAATGCCAGAGTTAAAGATAGTGGAAAGTTCAGACTGGCTGACTTTGTTGTTTCCTTCCCATATGTTTTAAATCTTTTTATCCACATTTAACAGCAGATTCTTCATTGAATGCAGTTTGATTTTAGTCCATGATAGCAGTAGTATATGTTATCTTTAATATTGAAATAAATTTTCCAGTTTAAGAATATAAAGATCTTCCCAGGCCAAACTCTGCCAGAAATCACTATCAGGTAGCATGAAAGTCTCATTTGAAAGGAGCCTAGACTGAAGTCAAAGCTATAATATTATTCCCCATTCTCCAAACGATACTGCTATCACATGCTGTCCCATGCACTAATGATGCGTTGACGATCTGTAAAGGAAAGAAACTATATTTATTAATAAATAGATTGGTTTTCATTTTAAATTCTTTTACCAGGTTAGTTTTTTGGTTCCACAGTCTCAACACCAAACACCTTATCCTACAGTGTGCTGACATGTGGATGAACACACCAAGGTTCTGGCTATATTAGACTGGTACAAATACAGGTATGTTACTGACCGAATGGTTCAGAAGCTTGGGTGAGTAATCCAGAATCATGAGTTCAAGTCCTACCAGGGCAGCTGGGGAGTTTAAATTCGGTTAATTAAATTCATCTGGAATCAGGAGCTAGATTCAGCTTTGCTGAGGAGAACAGAAACAGACCATTCAGCCCATCGAGTCTGGCCCTGCCATTCAATCAGATCGTGGCTGATCTCATCATTCTCAATTCCTCTTCCCTGCCTTTTCCCCATAATCTTGGATTCCTTTATGAGTTGAAAATAATAAAACAAAGAACTGCAGATGCTGGAGCTCTGAAACAAACAAATTGCTGGAGAAACTGAGCATGTCTGGCAGCGTCTGTGGGGAGAAAATAGAGTTTACATTTTGAGTCCCCTGACCCTTCATCAGGAACCTGTAGACTGGCCAATTGATTTGCGATACAAAGAGATGCCAACAGCGTGGGTTCAAATCCCGCACCAGCTGAAGTTACCATGAAGGATTCTCCTTCTCAACCTCTCCCCTTGCCTGAGGTGTGGTGACCCTCTGGTTAATTTCACCACCAGTTGTTTCTCTCTAATGTGAGAGCAGCTCTATGGTCTGAGAGAACTGTGGCAACTTTTATACCCAATGACCTAACCTCCACGATCCTCGGCAGGAAAGAATTCCACAAATTCACTCCACTATGTGAGAAGAAATTCCTCCTCATCTCTGTTTTAAATGCCTTATTCTGAGATTATGCCTTCCTGTCCTAGACTCCCCCACAAGGTGGAAAACAACCTTCCTCCATCTATTGTTCAACTCAAGTCCCCTCAGAATCCTGCATATTTCAGTAAGGTTGCCTCTTATTCTTCCAAATTCCAATATGTATGGGCTCAGCTTACTCAATCTCTCCTCATAAAACAACCCCTGCATACCTGTTATCAGCTTAGTTCACCTCTGGATTGCCTCTAATGTCAGTATAACTTTCCATAGATAAAGGTCCCAAAAATGTTCATAGTATTCCAGTTGTATAGTATTGGCAAGACCTGCTGATTTCTAACATTCTATTTCCTTTAATGCATTATCTGAGCTGAGATGTGTTTTTTTTTAAGATACTGATAAAAATTTACATCATCTTGGTGCAATGACTTGAAAGAAACTCTGGGATTGACATATAAATCAATCGAAACTTGCATCTCCATTCTAAAGGATTAAAGACTTAACAACCTTCTAGGTTTGTCTAATACATTACATCAGTTGTATAACGCTTTGATCTGTTACTTATAAATTCTGTGTCTTATGATCCTGCCTCATTAGCTACTTGACGAAGGAGCAGTGCTCTAAAAGCTTGTATTTTCAAATAAACCTTTTGGATTATAACCTGGTGTTATCTGATTTTCAAATTTGAAATAAAGGCCAACATTCCATTTGCCTTCTCTATTGTGAACTTGCATGCTAGCTCCTTGTGATTTACAACATCAGAACTGTTGGAAATACTGAAGTGGTTTGGTATACTCATATGATTTTTGGAAAGAGACCTAGCATTCTTTCCTGGACTGGACTACATATGACCCCTGCATCACAGCAATGTGGATGACTCTGAACTACCATCTGAAGAAGGACTTATGCCCGGAACGACGATTCTCCTGTCCCTTTGATGCTGCCTGACCTGCTGCGCTTTTTAAGCTCTGATCTCCAGCATCTGCAGCTCTCACTTTCTCCTACCATCTGAAATGACCCAGCAAGTTGAATCAAAACTCTGATCGATTGATTGCAGCAGTTCAAGGAGAAAGCTCACCACCACCTTTTCAAAGGCAAGAGGAATGGGCAATAAATTCTGGCCAAGCTGGTGTCACTCACATCTCACAAGGTGTTGCAATTTTGAAATTAAACCACTTTAAAACTACTTAAATGTCAGAGGTGATGCTGGCATTGCAATATTGCATCATGAACTAAGCTGTGACAATAAGTTTTATGTTAAAATAAAACTCAATAGGGTATAGGTTTAGGGTGAGAGGGGAAAGATATAAAAGAGACCCAAGGGGCAACTTTTTCACACAGAGGGTGGTACGTGTATGGAATGAGCTGCCAGAGGATGTGGTGGAGGCTGGTTCAATTGCAACATTTAAGAGGCATCTGGATGGGTATATGAATAGGAAGGGTTTGGAGGGATATGGGCCGGGTGCTGGCAGGTGGGACTAGATTGGGTTGGGATATCTGGTCGGCATGGTCGCATTGGACCAAAGGGTCTGTTTCCATGCTGTACATCTGTATGACTCTATGACTCTCTACACTAATTAGCTACATTTCATTTTTCCCCTCATTTACCCTCCTTTTCCACAGCAGCACAGTGATTTACATGGATCTCAACAAAACAAAATCAATATTTAACCACTGGACATTTCACACTAGTTTCTTTGCCAACAGGCTGTTCATTACAACTAAGGAAGAAAATGATTGCAGTGGCTAGTTGTTGCAGGAGGCTGGGCCTATTTACATTATTTGAAACCAATCTACACATCAAAAATAAAACTGTACCAGATTGATTCATAATTATTGACCACCATTATGAAGTGGTTACCAACAAATCGGGTTGTCTAAGTAAGGGGAAGAGGAAGACTCATACACTTATATGGTCCCATTTTGAGAACACCTACATGATTAACCACACGCTGATTTCTCATGTTTTTCCCCCTTGCCTGGATGGATGCAGCCCCAGCTACACTCATATAGCTTGACACCATCCAACATCCATTCCCTCCACCATCAACGCTTAGTTTCAGCAGTGTGTATTATCCATAAGGTACACTGCAGAAATTCACCAAAGATTCTTAGAGAGCACCTTCCAAATCCACCACCACCACCTTGTGAGATGTGAGTGACACCAGCTTGGCCAGAATTTATTGCCCATTTCTCTTGCCTTTGAAAAGGTGGTGGTGATAGGGCAGCAGATAGTCTTTGAAAGTTGCCACTCAGGTGGATAGAGCTTGTAAGAAGGCCTATGGTGTATTAGCGTTCATTAGCAGAGGGACTGAATTCAAGAGTCGTGAAGTGATGTTGCAACTGTACAGGACTTTGGTTAGGTCACATTTGGAGTAATGTGTGCAGTTCTGGTCGCCTCACTTTAGGAAAGATGTGGAAGCTTTGGAGACGGTGCAGAGAAGATTTACCAGGATGTTGCCTGGAATGGAGAATAGGTCGTACGAGGATAGGTTGAGAGTGCTAGGCCTTTTCTCATTGGAACGGCGAAGGATGAGGGGTGACTTGATAGAGGTTTATAAGATGATCAGAGGAATAGATAGAGTAGACAGTCAGAAACTTTTTCCCCGGGTACAACAGAGTGTTACAAGGGGACATAAATTTAAGATGAAGGGTGGAAGGTATAGGGGAGATGTCAGGGGTGGGTTCTTTACCCAGAGAGTGGTGGGGGCATGGAATGCGCTGCCTGTGGGAGTGGTAGAGTCAGAATCTTTGGTGACCTTTAAGCGGCAATTGGATAGGTACATGGATGGGTGCTTAAGCTAGGACAAATGTTCGGCACAACATCGTGGACCGAAGGGCCTGTTCTGTGCTGTATTGTTCTATGTTCTATGTTCTATGTTCTAGATACATGGGAACACCACTCGATACGTCCCTTTACCTTCCTGACTTAGAAATACAGAACAACTTTGATTATCTGAACGGGACAGGCAGGGAGAATTTTGTTCGGATAATTGAGAGTTCGGATAATGGATTATTTGGAGAATGGACCTTGAAATCTTGTTTGGATAATTCGAAATTCGGATAGTTGATGTTCGGATAATCAAGGTTGTTCTGTATATTGCTGTACTTTCACTATCACTGCATCAAAATCATGGAATTTCCCTCTTTAATAATATTGTGGGTCTACCTACAGCACATGGACTGTAGTGGTTAAAGAAGGCAGCTCACCCCCACCTTCTCATGGGCAACTAGGGATGGGCGATAAATGCTGGGTCCAACCAGAGATGTCAATGTCCCACGAATGGATTTAAGGAATATAATAACCTTTTGTTGTGAATTTTGGAATTGCAGGAAATGATGACTAAGAGTTGAGATTAGTCTGTGCCAATCACCAGCCAAAATATTACACTATTTTCTTTATATAAATAAAACAAAGGACAGTGGAAATCTGAAACAAATTGCTGGAGAAACTCAGCAGATCTCAAAAGCTTACTGTCCACAGATGCTGCCAGACCTGCAGAGTTTCTCCATACTATTTCCTTTTCCTGCATATCCTATGGATGTCATTTGAAAGACCATTTGCCTCTAAAATCCCATAATATATTGTGTTTAAGGAAGTGGTGAATTTTTGACTTTGCACCAAGATATAGAGTGTAGATTTCAGGAATTTATAACAATGGCCTTGTGAAGTCCTTTCCTGTTCTTGTTAAAATTAGAATGAATCAGTTAGATTGATTACAAGGGACAAAGGAAGATGCTCTACTTTGGAAGATCTTGTTCCAAACCTGATAATCACCTGAATGATTGTGAGGATTGTCATGAAGAGAGGTGGGGGGCAGCCACGATACTGGCTGTAGTACCAGCGCCTGTCCACCTCACAGGGCAGGATCTCATATGCGACATGCCTCACCAAACGTTTGTAGAAGGTTAGCCCGGGCTCATCCAGCAGGAATTCACGCGGCAGGTTCCTGTGCCCATTGGAAATCGCTCGCCGGAAGCTGCTCGAGCGCTTGCTGCTCATCTGCAACAAGAGATGAAGGTGGCCTGTGAAAATAGCGAACACAAAATCACAAAGAAACATCAGAAAAATCGGCACCAGACTGACATGCAGGTGCACACATGCTCAGATCAGACTGACGCACAAGTACAGCCAGCAGACTAATACACACAGGGATATTGGCTGACACAGACAAACACAGATCAGACTGATGCACACTCCAAACTAACACACCTGGCTGATATACACAGCATACCGCTATACAGACACATCAGGCTAATGTACACAGTATATGGATACATAGATACACCAGGCTGATGTTCACAGCATACCGCTATACAGACACATCAGGCTAATGTACACAGTATATGGATATATAGATACACCAGACTGATGTTCACAGCATACCGATATACAGACACACCAGGCTGATGTACCACAGTGTACCGATATACAGGCACACTTGGTTGATGTACACAGTATACTGATATACAGGCACACTTCATTGATGTACACAGTATAACGATATAGCGGCACACTTGGCTGATGTATACAATATACTGATATACAGGCGCACTTCGCTGATGTACACAGTATACCGATAAACAGACACACCAGGCTAATGTACACAGTATAACAATATACTGACACACCAGGCTGATGTACACAGTATACCGATATACAGGCACACCAGGCTGATGTACATAGTGTACCGATATACAGACACACCTGGCTGATGTACACAGTATACGAATATACAGGCACACCCAGCTCATGTACACAGTATACCGATATACAGATACATCATGCTGATGTATACAGTGTATTGACATACAGACACACCAGGCTGATGTACACAGTGTATTGATATACGGACAAACCAGACGGATGTCCACAGTGTACTGACACACAGACACACCAGGCTGATGTATACAATTTACCGATATACAGACACACTAGGCTGATGTATATACTGTACCGATATACAGGTACACCAGGCTGATGTACACAGCATACTGATATACAGGCAGACTTGGCTGATGTACACAGTGTACCGATATACAAATACACCAGGCTAATGTACACAGTATAACAATATACTGACACACCAGGCTGATATAGACAGTATATGGATATACAGACACACCAGGCTGATGTACACAGTGCACCGATATACAGGAATAATCAGGCTGATGTACACAGTGCACCAATATACAGACACATCAGGCTGATGTACACAGTATACCGATATACATTCCTGAAGAAGGGCTCATGCCCGAAACGTTGATTCTCCTTGGATGCTGCCTGACCTGCTGCGCTTTTCCAGCAACACATTTTCAGCTCTTATCTCCAGCATCTGCAGTCCTCACTTTCTCACAGTATACCGATATACAGACACACCAGGCTAATGTACACAGTATAACAATATACAGGCACACCAGGCTGATGTACACAGTATATCGATATACAGACACATCAGACTAATGTACACAATGCACCGATATACAGACGCACCAGGCTCATGTACACAGTATACTGATATACAGACACACCAGGCTGATGAATACATTGTACCCATATACAGACACACCAGGTTAATGTACACAGTATAACAATATACTGGCACACCAGGCTGATGTGGACAGTATATGGATATACAGACACAACAGGCTGATGTACACAGTGCACCAATATACAGACACATCAGGCTGATGTATACACTATACCAATATACAGACGCACCAGGCTGATGTACATTGTGTACCGATATACAGACACACCAGACTGATGCACACAGTATACAGATATACAGACACACCGGGCTAATGTACATGTACACAGTATACCGATATACAGATACCTCGTGCTAATATATACAGTGTATTGACATACAGACACACCAGGCTGATATACACAGTGTATTGATATACGGACACACCAGGCTGATGTAAACAGTGTACTGACACAGACTCACCAGGCTGATATAAGCAGTATACCGATATACAGACACACTAGGCTGATGTACACAGCATACTGATATACAGACACACCAGGCTGATGTATACAGTGTACCGATATACAGGCACACCAGGCTGATGTACACAGCATACTGATATACAGACACACCAGGCTGATGTATACAGTGTACCGATATACAGGCACACCAGGCTGATGTACACAGCATACTGATATACAGACACACCAGGCTGATGTATACAGTGTACCGATATACAGGCACACCAGGCTGATGTACACAGCATACTGATATACAGGCACACCAGGCTGATGTACACGGTATACTGATATACAGACACACCGGGCTAATTACACAGTATACTGATATACAGACAACTAGGCTAATGTAAACAGTGCACCAATATACAGGCACACCAGGCTGATGTACATAATGTACTGATATACAGGCACACCGGGCTGAGGTACACAGCGTACTGATATACAGACTCACTAGGCTGATGTACACAGCATACTGATATACAGGCACACCAGGCTGATGTACACAGTAACTGACATACAGGCACACCTTGCTGATGTACACATGTGCATTCCAGATTGACATATGCACACTATACTGGCACATCCACTATTGCACACCAAAGTGATGTGCATACATGTACTCGGAAGACTGGCACCTGTAAGTGTATACCAAACTGACATACACAGAGCACACCAAATTGGCACGCACTTGGCACAGTGTTGTCCATGCACTTGGTCATAACAAATTGACCTGTCCATAAATCTGTCATTTTGACAGTCATGCATACTAATCAAGCTGACACCCACATTGGACATGCACACCAGGACAATACACAAATGTGCAGATACAGATGCAAAACAAATTGGTGCTCGTATTTTTATATGTTTCACCTACATACCCAACAACAAACACAGGTAAGCACACCCACACATTCCAAACCAGTGTTGGAAGATATTTTAAATGTAACTTCTCATGGCCCATTGGAATCAGAATTTCATTGATAGAAACTATTACCACTCCTAGATATGAACCTCAACCAAGGCACAAGCAACACCTTAAGGCAATCCAAGCAAAAACTAATAAATGTGTTCCACCGCAAGCTCACACTGTAAGGGCTGGATTTTCATGAAGATAAGAAGGTTCTGCAGACCTTTACTTGGACAAACATCTGAAGAGTCATAACGTTCAAGGCGATGGGTCAAGTGCAGGATAGTGGAACTGGTATGGGTAGTAATGTATTCTTGGTGGTGGAGATTTGATGGGCCAAAGTGCCTCTTCTGTACTGGATGATTCTATGATTCTATGGTACAGATGGGGATGTCCCGCTCCCATTTCCAACAATTCCACTTTCTTCCTGACTGAGGGAATGGATGCTGTGTGATTCATACAGGTTTTTTTTTAGATTAGATTAGATTACTTACAGTGTGGAAACAGGCCCTTCGGCCCAACAAGTCCACACCGACCCGCCGAAGCGCAACCCACCCATACCCCTACATTTACCCCTTTAACCTAACACTACGGGCAATTTAGCATGGCCAATTCACCTGACCCGCACATTTTTTGGATTGTGGGAGGAAACCGGAGCACCCGGAGGAAACCCACGTTAAAACGCAAACATAGCAAGGCCATTTGACCTTGGTGCTGAGTTCAAACAGACCCCATTTTAGATTTTGCAAGGGCTTTAAACCACAGTGTGGGACTCTTCATTTATAGAGTAGACCCTTAAAACTAGTTAAATTTCTCACTGTTTAAACATTAAAGGCTGCCTCTGTCAATGAGACCTAAAAATATAAGCTTCCACTAGTTTGCTCTCAATGAGAGACCGATTGGTATAGGTTAGAAAAATGGTTAGCAACTATTTGTGCAGTTTGAAAAGAAATTTATATTGAAATTTCCCCAAGAGCTGTTATTACGTCATTGTGAATGCTCAAGTATTATCATCTCAGGTTTGTTTTGTTATCTCGGCAAGATTTTTGAGTTCACAGTTGATTGATCATATAAAGAGGCTGTTAAAGGATGAGCCATCTTTGATGTTGAACCTGAATCAACATTTTTATGTTTTAATAAGAGATCCACTGGAGGAGATTTGAGTGGATTTTCATGAATGGGAGTGTTTTAACTTACAACATGGAGGAATGAGGGAGGGTCTTATTAGATTGTCAGGTACGCATTTTCTAAAAATCTCTACATGGCTCCTGAGGTATGCTGATGAATAAGTGAGTGGCTAAAAACATGAAAGGACAACCAAGAGAGGATATGGTAATGGGTAGGGGGCATGAATTGGTCTGAACTGAATGAGGAGCCTTGGGGGTTGGTTTGGGTGTCAAGAAGTGTGAAGGTTAGATGCTTATCGAAGGAAATCTGGAGAAAGATGTCATGGTTTTTGTCAAGGTTCATCCTGAGCAGCTCCGTGATGTGGGACTCTGTGCTATATGGTTTGTCCCCGGGACGCACACTGAGACAAACATCAACTGTCCCTGGTGGACCATCAACTCAGTGAAAGACGCGCTTTGGTCAGCCCGAAACTTACTGGTCTTCCAGAGCAAAGAATTGACCTGGACTGAGTGTTGCAAACTGGCACATTCTAAGGTCCAGGACTACATGCTGAGGGACGCACTGAAGCTTGGGGCGCAGTGGGGAAAGAGCACTGTCTGAGGTCTTCCGGCTGAAGGTAAATGGGGCTCCGTCCAATTATTGGACCTTCTAGTGTCTCAAATGTATGTAAATGTTAGTATTGTGTTTGTAAGAGAGGGTTTTGGTTTTTTTTGGATAGAGCCAAACTCCAATATTTTTGTTTCTTTGATATGCAATGGTACAGAACAGAACTGAATTTGTGACAATATATAAAGTTTTTTTATGAATAAAGTATAATTAAAATAAAAAAGAATGCCAGGTGCCAATCAGTTTTGGAAAACAACTGGGGCTAAATTCTGGAGATTTGAAGTGGAGTTTCCTCTTAGACCATCTTGAGCATTCCCCTACACTAAAATTTCAAAGGTCAATGAGTCAACTCTATTCCATCCCTGTGCCTCACCGGGGTCAAAATTGCACGTGACGGGACACATTTTACCGAGGGTTTGGACAGTCATTGAGCATTGCTCCTAACATACAGCTCTAACAGTCAATGATTTGCTCATATGTAATGCACAGTGAGCATGGTCTCATGGTGTTAGTCTAAACAGACATTATGGCTTATCAATCAGCTGAAGCGCTGAACAAGCCAGCTAAATTCTACTATTTGACGAATAAGTGGTTGCCAAGTTAGTAACAATCTGATGAGACAAATCACCACAATGAGATTTATAAACAAGTAGAGAGGGATAGATTCTGAATGGATCTATTACTGTTGCTAAAACATCATCATTCTTTCTGCTCAATATCTTAGAGAGAGACACAGACGTTCTTCTGTAGATTTAAGGGCACATTACTTAGGTTCAATATAAATAATCTGTGACAACTTGAGTTGACAACAGAGATGATGGTCAAACCCTGACTTCAAGATTCAAGCTAACCAAACTGAGGAATGATATGGTCTCTGGAGTGGAGACCTTATTTTTGTACTGTCCTGCCTTTTCCATTAACATCCACATTTGATCCCAAAGACATAAATACAATGTTGGTAGCTCCATGTTGGCCAGGAAACATCTTGTCCTCTAAATACCTTGGATTGGATCACCAGATTCAATGCACACTTGAACAACGCTGGTTTCAGTGGGTTTTTTTCCAAATCCTCCACTTAATTGGTTAGATCTGGAGAGGATTGTACAAGGTTTCCTGCTCTCTTAGATTACAGATATCATACAGTGTCACACAGGGCACACAAAGTCAAACAGTGTTAGTTGCAAATGTCAGAATAACAAATACAATCCTCCAGGGTGCCAGATTCCAGCTCCTTACATAACTGCAATCATTAGTTACTCAGCGTCTATCAGCAGTGTTGTTGAGGAATCATGTGCTAGCTTTCTTTATCTATCACCTGTCGTTGGCAAGAAATGCAACTGGAGAGTATCCAATGGTTTCCAGTTTTTAGGTTAAACTGCCAGTAAAGTCGTGCTGGGATCGGAATTTTGCTTTCTACTAGATGCAGTCAAAAAATGGTAAACCTGAATCGCCTGTGATTTTAATTTCCTTACATAACTGCTATTTAGTGGGGCGATACATCCTGCTGTCAACTCCACTTATAATTATTAATATTTTAATGAGACAGTGTTATGCTCATAAACAACTACCGTTTTATTAATTTTGGTGTCGAATTTTGGACTTTTCAGACCATAAGTTGAATTTTGTATGTGGCTGCATAACTGTAGGGAGACCCAAAGTTCAACAAGATGCGCTGCACCATTAAGCGAGATGGGGATGGGGGAGAGTCAATTTTAATTGGTTTGCTTGTTTTCAATCTCCTATTGTAGAACTTGCAGAGGTTTCATTCCATTAGTTTCATTTAATTGGCAAATGTAGCATCAATTAGAGAGAGACTTTGGAATGGGCAGCAGGTGGCGCAATTGCCTCGCCTGCCAGGGTCACAGCAAAGCGCCCCAAACTGTTGCAAGGGTCTGGTCTCAGTGACCCGACCCTGGTTGGGTCGCAGCTGACCAGACCATACAGGGAGTTGGGAATCCCATTAGCCCTGACGCAAACCTGTAGGAAACATCAGTCCTGGGAGGGAAGGCAGCAATTGGCTTGGACTGTAGGCTCAGACATGTCAAAGCAAACCAAAAGATATTTATTGGACAAGTGCTAGCAGTCACTCCCCACAGTGAACCTCTAAGTGGAGTGAAGCAGTGTCTCTATGTACCACTGAACAGGATGCTGAATGCTGCATAGTAGAGGGTATGCCAAATGCTCAGGAAACTAGAGATAGCACTGGGCTCCATGGGACACTGGGATGCATGGTGGATTTGTTGGCTCAGTGGTTAGCAGCTGTGCTTTACAACGCCAGGGATATGGGTTTGATTCCAGCCTCCGGGTACCGTGGGTTATCACCAGTCTGGGTGAATTGGCCATGCACCTGGATGGGATTGGGTGGAGGGATGCTCTTCGGATGGTTAATGTTATAGTGGGCGGCACGGTGGCACAGTGGTTAGCACTGCTGCCTCACAGCGCCAGAGACCCGGGTTCAATTCCCGCCTCAGGCGACTGACTGTGTGGAGTTTGCACGTTCTCCCAGTGTCTGCGTGGGTTTCCTCCGGGTGCTCCGGTTTCCTCCCACAGTCACAAAGATGTGCAGGGCCAGGTGAATTGGCCATGCTAAATTGCCCGTAGTGTTAGGTAAGGGGTAAATGTAGGGCTATGGGTGGGTTTCGCTTCGGCGGGTCGGTGTGGACTTGTTGGGCCGAAGGGCCTGTTTCCACACTGTAATGTAATCTAATCTAAACCATCCCCTGCAAGTTCCCCTCCAAGACACACACATCCTGATCTGGAAATATATCACTGATCCTTCAATGGGTCAAAATCCTAGAACTCCCTCCCCAAGAACATGGTGGATCTACTTACGTTACGTAAACTGCAACAGTCCAGGAAATCAGGTCACCACCACCTTCTCAAGGGGCAACTAGGGACAGGCAATACATTCTGACCTAGCTAGCAGCACCCACATCCCATACGTGAATAAAAAATAGCTTCATGAAACAGTAGACTTGGCATCCTCACCATCCCCTAATTCCCCTCCTCCTTTTCCAAAAGTAATGAAGACCATACATGATACACAGTAAACTCACTTTCTGAATTGTCTTGATCTCTAATCTCCATTTAAAAGTAAAGTCTAACTGGTGGATAAGTAACACAAATCTCTAATTCTGTCAACTTCTCATGATGCAGGAAATGTTATGAAACATCATGAAGCTATTTGCAAAGCTTTTCTCTAACAATATCTGCCGGATAGTTTCACCGAGTGCCTTACACGATTCCACAATACATTAATGTCTTAATCTAACAGCATAAACTGACAGGTATTTTGGTGTTAAAGCACTCCATGCCTGGACAATACTAGCTTCCATCCTTTCCCAACCCATTTACAAACAAACATTAAATTGGCAGGCAGGAAAAGATTAATCAAACCTGCCTCATTTTCATAACTGCCTTAAAATCATAACCAAACACTTCCTCCATCCTTCTCCTCACAACCCAGCTCTCCATGTAACTTTATTCATTCATTTGTCATCGATAACTCATCTTTCAGAAAGAGTGTCTGATGTTGTGAGTTAGGTACACTGTTCTTTCGCATCTAGTGTCTGAGTCAAGATCAAGACCAGCTGATGGGATGAAATGAGAGCTGTCATTATTTCATAAAGAAGATAGTCTCTGATCCTTGTTTCTAATGGGAGGATAATATTTGATTCCTATGGGAACAGTATACAAAGACCATTTCTGATCCCTAGTAATCTAATCTATACAGAGGATAATTTCTTATCCCTGCTACAAAGTAGTATACACGCCAGAAAATTTCTGATTCTTGCTATTCAAGTTTCTCTCAAACACAGTATTGACTGACATTCCAATGCAGCACTGAGGTAGCACTGCATTGTATTGCTAGATGTTATCACAGAATCACTGAGTCACAGAAATCCAGCAGGTAGAGCAAGTATTAAGGAGGGTGAATAGAATTATAGCAATCATTGCTACAGGAATGGAGTCCAAAAGTACGGAGGTGTTGTTAATTTGTCCAAGGTATTGGTGAGACCACATGCAAGTACACCATACAGGTTTGGCCCCTTTACTAGAGGAAATATGTAATTTTATTGGTGACTGTTCATAGAAGGGTCAGTAGATTGATTCCAAAGATGAAAGGCTTATTTCATGAGGAGAGATTAAATAGTTTAGGCCTATACTCGCTTGAGTTTAAAAGAAGAGTTCTATTTGAGGTACATAAGATGCTGCACACAATAAATTCACATTCTCTGTCATCACTCTTACCCCCCCTTCACCACAGTCTCCCTCCCTCATACAGCCTCTCTCCCACACACATTCATTACAACTCACTCTCGCACTTACACACTCCCTTCCTCTCAGTAACTCCAATTCTTTCCTCTCCCTATCACCCTTCCACACCCTCTTACCTACACACCTCAGTCACCCTCTCTCCTCTTCCGTTCCTCCATCATGCAGACACCTTCCCTCCGTCTCTCCCTCATGCATTTATTGACCCTCACAAACTTATTCCTTCACTATCTCTCTCAGTTCCTTGCTCCCCCGTTCCCAATCTCTGCTTCTGCCTCTTTCTAGTGCCAGGTGCTAGTAATTAGGACTGAAAATGTGTTGCTGGAAAAGCGCAGCAGGTCAGGCAGCATCCAGGGAACAGGAGAATCGACGTTTCGGGCATAAGCCCTTCTTCAGGAATGAGGAAGGTTTGTCCAGCAGGCTAAGATAAAAGGTAGGGAGGAGGGACTTGGGGGAGGGGCGTCGGAAATGTGATAGGTGGAAAGAGGTCAAGGTGAGGGTAATAGGTCAGACTGGGGTGGGGGCGGAGAGGTCAGAAAGAAGATTGCAGGTTAGGAAGGCGGTGCTGAATTCGATGGACTTGACTGAGACAAGGTGGGGGGAGGGGAAATGAGGAAACTGGTGAAATCCGAGTTCATCCCTTGGGGTTGGAGAGTTCCTACGCGGAAGATGAGGCGCTCTTCCTCCAACCGTCGTGTTGTTGTGGTCTGGCGATGGAGGAGTCCAAAGACCTGCATATCCTTGGTGGAGTGGGAGGGGGAGTTAAAGTGTTGAGCCACAGGGTGGTTGGGTTGGTTGGTCCGGGTATCCCAGAGGTGTTCTCTGAAACGCTCCGCAAGTAGGCGGCCTGTCTCCCCAATATAGAGGAGTAATTGGGAGCTGAGTATCAAATTAAGAAGCCAAACCTCACAGGTAATAATCTCTGAATCATCATCTGAGCAATATGCAAATTGGTAGAGGACAAGTAAGATGGAGGTTGCATGGTTCACAATTGACTGTTGTGGGAGAAGTGAGTTTCAGCTCATGGGTGTGCTCCTAGCCCAGTAACTAGGAGCTGTGATTTCCCAGACTCAGCTCTCAGGCACACCATAATATCCAGTCTCTCTCCCTCATGACTGCATTTGTTGTTGGCCCCCAATAACACGCCTCAACCTGAATGAAGTAACTTGTGTTTACACAGCTCCTCCATGTGACAGGACACACTGGGGTCCAGGCTCTACTCATGGGGCAGCTTTGCTCTACTGGCTTCTCTATTCGCGCTTTAAAATTACTTTTAAAATTGGCCCCATTCTACATAGTTACAGGGGGACATCACCAGCTCTGGGACACTTGCTCGAAGGAATTTGTTAAAGATAGGATCAGCTGGTTTGGAATGAAGTAGATATTCACCAGTTAAGTCACCCAGGACACTTTATCTTTTTATTCATTCACAGAAAGTGGGTGTCACTGACTGGGCCAGCGTTTATTGCCCATCTCTAGTACCTCAGAGTCAGCCACATTGCTGTTCGTCTGGAGTCACAAGTAAGGATGGCAGATTTCTTCCCCTAAAGGACATTATTGAACCAGATGGGTATTTTACCTACACATCCGACAATAGGTTCATGGTTGTCATTAGACCGATCATTGTTTAATTCAAATTGCAACCTCTGCCAAGGCCTCTTGTGGCATAGTGGTAATGTTCCTACCTCTAAGCCAGAAGATCCTGAGTTCAACTCCCACCTGTTCCAGAAGTGTAATAATATCTCCGAGAAGATTGGTTTGGAAATGTCTCCACCATCTATCATGATGGGATTCAAACACTGGTTTCCAGAATGTATTACCTGAGTGTGAATAACACCACCAGGATGTGGAGCAGCAGCAAAATGGCACACATTACTACATAGGGTTTACTGCTATGTGTTCCCCTTGTGTGATAGAGTTTAAATCATAGTACTTGCATTCACTAAAAATTTCTTGTATGAGCATTTGAAATATCATAACATTCAAGGCTAAGGGTCTAGTGCTGGAAGAGATTCCTGATGAAGGCCTCCTGCCCAAAATCTCAATTTTCCTGCTCCTCGGATGCTGCCTGACCTGCTGTGCATTTCCAGCACCTCTCTAATCTTGACTCTGGTCTCCAGCATCTGCAGGCCTCACTTGCACCTAGTGCTGGAGGGGAGACTGGTGTGGATTTAATGTAGCTTTGACAGTACAGAGGTAATGGGCCAGAAGGGCCTCTTTTGCACTGTATGATCCATTTCTGTCTCAATTTGCTGGGTTTTTTTTTGTTTTGGGTGAATTCCAGACTTGTGCAATTAGGACTACCTCCAAACTGACTTGATGGAATTACCAAAACCAACTATTGTGAATGACCAGCAACCATTTACTGGCAAATATTCCCTCAATCTTGTAGATTTAGTTTCAATATCATATTACAATGAGTCCTGGAAGAATATATTATGCTAGTTTGTACAAAAAACCTCTGATATAAGCAGTATTATTTTAACTACACTGAAACATAATGCCTTGAGGCCATACAGCAGTTACATCTATAACTCATCCATTTATCCACTACCTTACACACCATAATGTGCCTGCCAGCAGTACTCTCCCTCAGTCACACAATTAATTTGAGATTCAACATTTAAGTCGCTTTGAATTTGATGTGTTCTGTTGAAATGCAAAGGTTGAAAAGAGGCAAATTTATTCCACAAGGAGGAAAAGTTGTCTTTTGCTGCAGTTCCTCGTGTCTTTCATTGTCTAGGTTTCCTTGCTGTCTCCTTCCATCTTATAGTTTAACACGGAGCATGTTAGAAAAGGCTGGCTATATCAAATGATTTTTAAAAACCTCCAACCTCATACGCTCTTGTTTCATTGACATGCATTGTGAACGTGTTTTTGCAAATGATTATGGGTTTGAAAAGAAAAAAATGGATATGTAGAGGAATTTATTGAAGCACTTCACCGTAGCTGACATAACCAGCTGTCTTTAGCTGGTTAGGTGCTGGCTTGTCCAGCATATATCGACCTCTGAATTTGCGTGTTTCTGATAATGTACCAATTCTTTCAAGAATAAAGAAGGTGGAGGCATGAGGACATCAATTATGTCAGAGATAATTTAAGTGCATCAGTTCAGAGCATATGTTCCAATTGGTCAGACTTGATTTCCATGGTGACGGCTACAGAGCCGTGGGCTGTTGCTATGGAGATACTGGCAAGCTAATTAGAAAGTGTGTTGATAAGACACATGTTGAATGTGCTGCGTGATCATTCTCCCCATCCCCTGCTGGATTTTTCGTCCACGTACAAACCTGCTCTTCCATTTCCTCACTCCTCCCTGCAGGAGAAATCACCTCGGATCAGTAAGCTTTGCTCATAAGCAAAATTGTTTTGGACCCGAAAGGATTCAAAACTGGGGAATACATCAGCAGTAATTTCAATTAAGAGTCAGACTCTGAACTTTAATGCTCGCTAAAAAGGCCCGATTTAGTTTAACAATAACTGCCCAGAAGTGGCAGTTATCTGTCAATTAATTGAAAATGAAAACTCCTTGAAATCATACAATGTTTTGGCCTCAATCACTTACTTTGATTGTGAATACCGCAGGTTTACCACCCTCTGAATGCAGAAATCTTTTACTCATTTCAATTCTAAATGATTTACTCTCCATACTTGGACTGTGACCCTTGGTTCTGGACACCCCTGTCATCAGGAACATCCTTCCTTCATCCAACCTGTCTGGTCCTGTGAGAATTCCGTACATTTCTATGAAATTCTCTCTCATTCTTCTGAAAGCCAATGGATATAATCCTAACTGAATCAACCTCTCATCATGCATTAGTCCCAGAGATCAGTCTGTTCATAGGTATTCATTAGGTAAGCAGGCATGCCCTTGGCTGGAAAGTTTTCAGAGTTTATTCCTCTAAATGTGGACTCGAAACTGGTACTGAGGCGATACAAATGTTGCATTAAATATATAGTTTAATAAGCTAAACTA
This sequence comes from Chiloscyllium plagiosum, assembly GCF_037043375.1. Lineage (NCBI taxonomy): Eukaryota > Metazoa > Chordata > Chondrichthyes > Orectolobiformes > Hemiscylliidae > Chiloscyllium > Chiloscyllium plagiosum. Next base: position 9,488,302 of record NW_028270158.1, on the reverse strand, counting down.
CTTAATATAACTGCAGGTAACAGTAAGTGATATTTCCAAACTTGAAGCCTTATTAGTTAAATACAACAAAATAGAAATAGCAGAATAGCTGATGTGTTGCAGCTGTAGTATGTGGGTGCTGCTGGATCCCACTGTGATCCATAGCAATCACATCTACTGTAAGTATTTATATCTCAAGGAACGTCAGCTCCGAGTTGGACATTGTGACGCATCAGGGAGAAGGAAAGCTACCTGTGTACCTTGTTCCATGAACAGTCAAAGCTTTTATGTTAAGAACTTCTAATTTGATCTGTGGTCAGCTACAGAATGTGTGACTGCAAATGAAGCAGTATGAGAACTTAATAGGTAGTAATGGAGGCACCTCAGTCCCTGCAATTGCCCAACAAGTTTTGAGATTCTTGCAACTTGTGTGGACGAGAACAGGGATTGAAGGATAGATGAGCAAACTGACCAGGGCACTGTAGTGTAGAAAACAATTCAAGTCAGGGAAGTTAAAAGGAATCTATTTGTAGTAGGGTCAATAACATTGGGGGGACAGATCTGGTTTACCACAGTCATAAATGTGAGTGCTGCCTCCCCGATACCAGGGTTAAAGACATCCCCTCTGTGCTGGAGACAAGTTGGAATGACGGGGAGTTGTTAAGTCCACATCGGTGTAAATAACAGATGTAGGACTAACAAAAAAGTTCAGCTGAGGGACTGTGAGCAGCTGAGGTGAAATTAAAAAACAGAACCACACACAGGTAATTACCTCCAGGTTATTAAATGACCAAAGAGTAAATTAGCAGAGGGTAAATTAGATCAGAGAACTAAATGCATGACTAGACAATAGACAATAGGTGCAGGAGTAGGCCATTCTGCCCTTCGAGCCTGCACCACCATTCATTATGATCATGGCTGATCATCCTTAATCAGTATCCTGTTCCTGACTTATTTCCATAACCCTTGAATCTGAAAGATTGGTGTGGGAGAAATGGGTTACAATTCATGGGACATTGATATCAGTACTGGAGACAAAGGAATCTATACGACAGGGCAGACTTTACCTGACCTTTGGTGGGAATAGTCTCCCAGTGATTTTTATATCTAGGGCGGTAGTGAGGGTATTAAACTAAATGGAGGAGGAAGGGTTTACATGAGGGGAGATTGGGAAGGTTAAAGAGAAAAGACAAGGCAATAATGTGCACTGGTACTATGGATAAAGAGTACCACATGTGGTAGGGAGGAACAAAGCATGCAATCATACGAGTGAATTGGCATATATATTCAGAGTAAATCACTGAAGAGATAATGCAAGCACTGGCTATGATTTTCCAAAATTTTCGAGATTCTGGAATGTTCCCAGCAGATTGGAAGTTAGCAAAAACTAACACTGCTCTCTAAGAAAGGAGGACAAATTAAAATGGAGAACCACAGGCCAGTTAACCTGACACATCATTGAGAAAGTGCTAGATTTTGTATTCAGCAAGTTCTAACAATGGATTTAGAAAAATGCAGCACACTTAGAGTGATTCAACATGGTTTTACAAAAGGGAAATCCTGGCATTTTTTTAGAAGATGTAATTAATAGTCTGGATAAAATTCTTGGATTTATAAAAAGCTTGTCATCAGGTGCCATTCAAAATACACTGAATAAGGAGTGATGGAGTGAGGGGTGATATATTAGCAGAGATTAATGGACTGGTTAAAGGACAGGAAGCAGAGAGCAGGGCAAGGATTAATGGAGCACTAGGTAGGTTCATGGACAAAAAGAACTCAACAAGGGCAGGAGAGACGTTAGGAGGAAAAATAAATTGGAGAAGAATGTGAGCTCAAGACTAAGGCAGGGTCGCTGATTTGAGAAGTGCATTTCAAGACCCTGGGCATAAAATGTTTCTTCCCTGCCTTTTACATTTTCAGTCACTGTAATTTGTCAGTACTATAGGAAAAGACTGTGTTTGGCATCTTTCAAAATCCCAGGACATCTTGAAATGTTTTACAGTAAATTAAATCCTTTTAAATGTAGTTTTTGCTGTAATGTAGCAACCAATTTGGACATAAGATCTCACAGCAACAGGATGATATCGGCATTCTTCTTAAACACAGTGCCATGTGATCTTTTATAACATTGTGGTAAATTAGACGGTGCTTTTATTTAAACTCTTATCAATAGACAGCAACTCCTACACTCCTAACTCCCTCAGTATTCCACTTGGATGTCAGCCTCAATTTTTATGCTTGATTCTGTGGAGGTATCCAAGCTACTTCGGAATTCTTTCACAGAATTACAGAATTATTATTGTGCAGAAGGAGACAATTCGGCCCCCTATGCCTGCATTAGATCTGTTATCTAGCCCCACTATTATCATGGAACATAGAACATAGAAACGTACAGCACAGAACAGGCCTTCGGCCCACGATGTTGTTCCAACAATTATTCCTGATCTAAAATAAGATAACCTAACCTACGCACCCCTCAATTCACTGCTGTCCATGTGCATGTCCAGTAGTTGCTTAAACATCCCTAATGACTCTGCTTCCACCACCACTGCTGGCAATGCATTCCATGCATTCACAACTCTCTGCATAACGAACCTACCTCTGCTGTCTCCTCTATACCTTCCTCCTATATCTTAAAACAATGACCCCTAGTGCCAATCTCCTGCCTTTTCCACATAACCCTGCAGTTGCCTTCCAACCGTACACATTTCTATAAAAGCTGGACAAAATACCGGGCCTTTTAGCATATCCACAATTCTGTCATCCTCCATAAAAAATATTTGCATTTTGTTCCTAATTATCTCAACTGTATTTAACAGGTAGAAAACAGATGTAAGTTAAGACAAGACCACGGTGCCACATGACCCCATTCTGTCCCTGCAGAAAAACTGCTCTTTTGGAAAAGAGGGAGAAAAAGAAATGAGGGACAGTGAGACTGACATTTTGCTCAAGCACTCCACTGTGGGATGCAATGGTAATATCACTAGACCAGTCCTCCATGAAGCCCAGGCTATTATTCTGGGGACATGGGTTCAAATCCCACTGAGGAAGATGGTGCATGCCCAATGGGAATATTGTCATAAAAACATGTCAAAATTCACAAGAGTGATAGAGATGTATAGCACAGAAACAAACCCTTCAGTCCAACTCGTCCATGCCGACCAGATATCCTATTTATGGGCAGCATGGTGGCACAGTGCTAAGCACTGCTGCCTCACAGCGCCAGAGACCTGGGTTCAATTCCCGCCTCGGGCAACTGTCTGTGTGGAGTTTGCACATTCTCCCCATGTCTGCGTGGGTTTCCTCCGGGTGCTCCAGTTTCCTCCCACAGTCCAAAGATGTGCAGGTTAGGTGAATTGGCCATGCTAAATTGCCCGTAGTGTCAGGTGTAGGGGAATGGGTCTGGGTGGGTTGCTCTTCGGAGGGTCGGTGTGGACTTGTTGGGTCGAAGGGCCTGTTTCCACACTGTTAGAAATCTAATCTAAATTAATGTAGTCCTACTTGCCAGCACTTGGCCCACATCCCTCTCAACCCTTCCTAATCATGTATCCATCCAGATGCCTTTTAAATGCTGTATTTGTACCAGCCTCCACCTGGAGATCAGAGTCAAGAGTGTGGTGCTGGAAATGCACAGCAGGTCAGGCAGCATCCGAGGAGTAGGAGAATCAACATTTTGGTCATAAGCCCTTCATCAGGAATCCAGGTGGCTTATGCCCAAACGTTGATTTTTCTGCTCCTCAGATGCTGCCTGACCTGCTGTGCTTTTCCAGCCCCACACTTTCGATCCCTCAATCCTTACCTAACAAGTCTTACTGTGATTCCAGATTCACAGCAATGAGGCTGACTCTTAATTTAAAAAAATTCTGGTCAAGCTACTGATGGCCACATCCACTGAATAGAATTCTTGAAAAAAAGCTGAACAATTCATTCATTACCGTTGGGTTTTTGTCTCTATGACAAGGGAGGGAGGTCCTTGCTTAGTAAGAATCCTGCATCATCTCCTAGGGGCAGACCTGGCACCTCAGGCTTCAACTGTTCCAAGTTGGGCCACATATGGTATTTTGGAACTTTGGTACTGAAATCCTACCGAAACGTGTGTCGCTGGAAAAGCATCCTGGCAGGATGCTGCCTGAGCTGCTGTGCTTTTCCAGGGCTACACTTTTCAACTCTGATCTACAGCATCTGCAGTCCTTCCTTGTCATAGAAATCCTGCCATTCCCAAGACCTATCGAGAGACAATAGACAATAGACAATAGGTGCAGGAGTAGGCCATTCCGACCTTCGAGCCAGCACCAACATTCATTATGATCATGGCTGATCATCCTCAATCAGTATCCTGTTCCTGTCTTATCCCCATAACCCTTGATTCCACTATCCTTAAGAGCTCTATCTAACTCTTTCTTGAAAGTATCCAGAGACGTGGCCTCCACAGCCTTCTGGGGCAGAGCATTCCATACACCCACCACTCTCTGGGTGAAGAAGTTTCTCCTCAATTCTGTTCTAAAGAGGGAGAGGCCTGCAGTGCCTCATTGATGGTATCAGCTCTCGGAGTCACAGAGATGTACAGCACAGAAACAGACCCTTTGGTCCAACTCATTCGTGCTGACCAGATATCCCAGCCTAATCTAGTCCCTTTTCCTAGCATCTGGCCCATATCCCTCCAAACCCTTCCTATTCTTATACCCATCCAGATGTCTTTTAAATGTTGTAATTGTACCGGCCTCCACCACTTCCTCTGGCAGCTCATTCCATTAAAGTGCCACCTCTGCATGAAAAGGTTGCCCCTTAAGTCCCTTTTATATCTTTCCCCTCTCACCCTAAAACTATACCCTCTAGTTCTGGACTCACCCATCCCAGGGAAAAGACCTTGTCTGTTTATCCTATCTGTGCCCTTCATGATTATATAAACCTCTCAGGTCTCCCCTCAGCCTGTGACGCTCCAGGGAAAACAGCCCCAGCCTATTCAGCATCTCCCCCAATGTGGTAATCTTCAAAATGTATGGGATAGCTGTCCCAGCAAAATCCTCACCTACCATCAAACTCCTCTGGGCTCAGGGATAATTGGTGACCATTAGTCCAAAACAAGCCCAACCGCCATGCCGACAGCGGATGGCAGGATTCCTATATGCAGCCCTCCCTCTTCCCCCACTGCCAGTGGTCTCAATTAAATCCTCCTTTCATCACAACTTCCAAACAAGGTCACACTGACATATATAGGATCTACTCTCATTCAATTCCTCAAAGGGGTGAGTTGCGAATCTTGCTAACAATGTGAATATTTTTGACTGTTGCTTCTTCATTTCAATTAAAGAGTCCAGTTGAGTTACTGCTGTTATTTATTTATTTTTCTTTTCTCTTTTTTTCTCCCCACACTACTGCTGTTATTTGTTAGATTTCCCCTTTCAGTATCCATTTGACCACATTCATTTCCCACAGTTAGATCTGGTGCTGCCTCCTTCCATTGTTGGACAAATGAGGGTGGTGCTAAAATACTGCAGATGCTAGAACTCTGAAACTAAAACAGAACGTGCTGGAAGCACTCAGCAGCCAGACCGCCCATGTGGAAGTAAAAGCCAAGAGAATATTTCAGGATGTGACCTTTCATCGGAAGCTGGGCTCTGCCTGAAAAATGTTCATTGCAATTTACAAATTCTCATACCTCACAGTTAGCAATCGGGAGTGTCATGTACAATTTAAAATGTCATTACAGTATTGATTAGAAGGTTGCAAAACATGCCTTATATTCACACAGGACGGACACAGACCCTTCAGTCCAACACATCTGCCTTAACCAGACATCCCAATCTGACCTACTCCCCTTTGCCAGCATTTGGCCCATATCACTCTAAACCCTTCCATTCAGATGTCTTTTAAATGTCATAATTGTACCCACCTCCACCACTTCCTCTGGCAGCTCATTCCATACACGTACCACCCTCTGCGTGAAAAAGTTGCCGCTCAGGTTCCTTTTAAATCTTTCCTCTCTCTCCCTAAACCTATGCCCTCTAGTTTTGGACTCCCTTACTCTGGTAAAAAGGCCCTATCCATGTCTCTTTGTCTGTTTTCTGAACTGCTGAGCATCAGGCTGAATGCATAGTGTATTGCTTTAAATATAATGGCCCACTGTTGCACTGTGTAGGGAATATTTTATTGCTCTTACACTGACATTTAATTCTCCATTCCCAAAATTTTGCAAGTAAAAGCTAACTCTCAGCAGTAGTTGACTGAAATAATGACTATGAAGATAATACTTAAAGCATAAAAGGTAGCAACAGAACATTTTCAAATGAGCTGTCTCTTTTACAATACAATATTCTCCCACCTATATGTTGTTGCTTCCTAGTGCTGAAATTATGTCAAAATAATGCAACCATTGGCTGCTCCGTTGCTAAGGTCCCAGCATAGCAACCTATTAGCTTATTTCAACTCTTCACATGCTGACACGACTACAAATAATGTTGCAACCAAGCAGAGAATTTTTAAAAAAATCATAATTACAGGAGATGCTCCTCTGAATCCATGCACAGTCCTTGGTTAGAGCCAATAAAATGAATCATTTTGTTTCAAAAGCTGCTGATTAAAAAGGGCATCTGATCTGTGAATATCATCTGGGATAGTTCTGAAAACCATACACTGAGATTGCCAACAGCTTGAGGAGGAGCTGATCAGGGAAAGGTTCTGGAACTTGTATCAAATGAATTTGAGAAAGATCATCCACAGCAAAGTGACTGGAGAGAGGAACAGCCTTTGGGCGTAGGATTTAATTGCAAACTCTATGACATTAATTGGCATGACAGCTTTCCTGTGAAGTCACTGCGATGTGACTACATCTGCTAAAGCATATCTTTTTTTAACATCAGTGTTTAAATCAAACAATTATATTTGCATGCAGTGTGATGAAGGGCAGGATCCTATAGGGTTCTGAGAGACACGGCCCACAGTGAGATGTGTGGCAGAATTCAGAGACAGTGCAATGAGGCCCATCTCAACATTGGGAACAACTCGTACCATTTTACATGCTCTTTGCAAACAGCATGGTGAGTTGCCAACTGATGGTGATATTCTGCTTATTCAAGTCCAACTTACAACTGTAATATTCAGCCTCCCAACTCAGCAAACTCACCAAATCAGCTGCACTTTGGGCACCTGGCAGCGGGCATTGACCACACACACACTCCCCATGTTCACAGGCATTGGCATCAGACATGTGCCAGCCTCCAAGTTCTCTCATGGCCCAATCCGATCCACTTACAGGAATCTTCTGCCCTTCAACACAGACACAGTCCACTCAGGGACCCACACTCAGCTCATGGACTGTCTCTGGGCTCTTTGCTCACTGTCACAGCGCTCACTCACTCCAAACCTATCTGGGTGCTCACAGCATCCCTTCCCTACATTTTGTTCCTCAGCTGGAGATACCAGGAACATGTTACTGCTGCTTCCTCAAGCCATTTATCACTCCTTAAGACAGGAAACTTGTGAGCGGGCCTCAGTCAAGTTAAAGAGGGTAGCCTTTGCTTAGGAGTTCCTGATGCAGTAAGTCCAGAGGAGCCTTCAATCCTGGTCCTGTGTGGAACAGTAAGAGTCAGGATTCTCTCTTCAAGAGGGGCATAATGACAGGCAACAAAACTACCCATTTCTGATTCTCACTGCCCCCATGGTTGGCTGATTTCCTCCCGGAATGCGAGAGATGCAGATATTAAAGGAGGTGAAGGTGGGTGACATAGCTATTATTGGGGAGATAAGGAGGTGTAAATGTGTTGCTGGAAAAGCGCAGCGTGTCAGGCAGCATCCAAGGAGCAGAAGAATCGACGTTTCGGGCATGAGCCTTTCTTCAGGAAAGAGCCCTTCCTCATTCCTGAAGAAGGGCTCATGCCCGAAACGTCGATTCTCCTGCTCCTTGGATGCTGCCTGACCTGCTGCGCTTTTCCAGCAACACATTTTCAGCTCTGATCTCCAGCATCTGCAGTCCTCACTTTCTCCTCCGAGATAAGGAGGTGTCCCAAGCCAGTGCAGACGGCATGTAGGTTTAAAGCTGACAGGGGTTAGGGTGGGTGAGGGCGACTGGGGAGGATGATAAATGCAATGGTGAGAGCTGTGGATCTTGACGTTTGCAGGGAGGTAGGGTACAGCAACAGAGTAAGGGTAAGGTATCGGAGAGAGGATGGTGGCTCTGACCCTGGCAAACTGGAGAAGGTCATTGACCTACAAGCGCTTGGCATTCCTCCAGATGGCTGAAACTGCACTGACCGGGGAGTGGGGGTGGGGGGCACCCTAGGACCATGGGCTGGTATCGGGGACTCCTCTGCTGCTTCCCGAGGGGGAAGGGGAAGCCTGTCCTCTACCCCACCTCATCCAGCAGGAACTCCAGATTCCCGCTCAAAAAGCAGGTGCACCAATACCCCCCATCCACCACATCCGGGAGCAAATTTTAGGAACTGTGCATGGCAGCTCACACTTACACAGCCTGTCTGGGTACACAATGGATCCTTAAAGATGGTACCGGTGCATGGGATGCCAATGATTTCCAGAATATCCTGAGTGGTGAGTTGTTCTGGGAATGAGTTCTGGTAAGAGAGGGCAGACAGTATAAGGGTGGGGTAGGTAATTACTGAAGTGAGTTTGGTAAAAAAGAATGAAAAAACTTGCTAAGCCTCAAACCCTCTCCAAAACAACCTGATACAACTTGGACTGAGCGAAAGAACTGATTCAGCTCTTAAAGACAGGTGATAGCAGTCATGAGGGAATCATTATATGGGTTAGAATTTTAAAAATTCATTCACACAATTAGGGCGTCACTGGTTATTTATTGCCCATCCCTAATTGTCCCAGAGGGCAATTATGAGTCATCTACATTGCTGTGGGTCTGGAGTCACATGTTGACCAAACCAGGTAAGGATGGAGTTTCCTTCCTTAAAGCACATGAGTGAACCAGATGGATTTCCCCCCAGCAATTGGCAACGGACTCATGGTCATTCCGATTTTTATTGAATGCAAACTCCACCATCTGCCATGGTGTCCCGAGAACATCACTTGGGTTCACGCCCCCCTACAACCCACCCTCCCATCCTGGCACCTTCCCCTGCCACTGCAGGAATTGCAAAACCTGCACCCACACCTCCTCCCTCACCTCCATCCAAAGCCCTAAAGGAGCCTTCCACATCCATCAAAGTTTTAGCTGCACATCCACCAATATAATTTATTGTATCCGTTGCTCCCGATGTGGTCTCCTCTACATTGGGGAAACTGGACGCCTCCTAGCATAGCGCTTTAGGGAACATCTCCAGGACACCCGCACCAATCAACCACACCGCCCCGTGGCCCAACATTTCAACTCCCCCTCCCACTCTGCCGAGGACATGGAGGTCCTGGGCCTCCTTCACCGCCGCTCCCTCACCACCCGACGTCTGGAGGAAGAACGCCTCATCTTCCACCTCGGAAAACTTCAACCCCAGGGCATCAATGTGGACTTCAACAGTTTCCTCATTTCCCCTTCCCCCACCTCACCCTAGTTCCAAACTTCCAGCTCAGCACTGTCCCCATGACTTATCCCACCTGCCTATCTTCTTTTCCACCTATCCACTCCACCCTCCCCCCGCCCCCGACCTATCACCTTCATCCCATGCCCCACTCACCTATTGTACTCTATGCTACTTTCTCCCCACTCCTCTCACTTATCTCTCCACCCTTCAGGTACTCTGCCTCTATTCCTGATGAAGGGCTTTTGCCCGAAACGTTGATTTTCCTGCTCCTCGGATGCTGCCTGAACTGCTGTGCTTTTCCAGCACCACTCTGATGTCGACTCTGGTTTCCAGCATCTGCAGTCATTATTTTTACCTTTCTGGATTAACAGTCCAGTGATAATGCCAATAGGTCATCACCTCCCTTTATTTGGGGTTATAATACCTGTTAAAAGTGTTCTCTGAAAAAAGAATTGAGTAATAGGTGTTATCAATGAGAAAACCTTGTTGGCTTTTCTTGGCTCTTAAAGATCTGTCATTTTAAGACTCCATTTTTCTTGTCGTTCCACCATTTCCAGATGTAGGGATGAGTGTCAGTACACCAGATTTATTCTATTCATTTCTGAGGACTTAACATCAACCTTGAAGGTGTTTCTGTGCTGCTGAGTGCTCCCAGCAGCCACTTGACTCGCTGAGTTTGCCGTTGTATATAGTCAGTGGTATTGAGTGGTCCTGGATTAGCTCTTGGTACAGTCTGAAATCATAGCCTGTATTCAGCCAATCCTGGGCTCAATTCCTTTTATTATCTTTGTCCTAAAATGTTTGGTCAACAAACATCTGTCAATTCCATTTTATTTAAATTAATCATTGATCTGGCACTAATTAGTGTTTGAAGAAAAGTGCCAAGCTTCTCCCATGTACTTTTGCATGTAGAAATGTTTCCTTATCCCACAACTTGTTTGAATTTTCACCTATGGCCTCTGGTCCTAGACTCCCAATCAGCAGAAATAGTTTATTTACCATTTCTCTTCACCTTAATATCTTGAAAACTTCAATCAAATTATTCTAATCCTCGAGATATAAACGCCAGCATCCCATTAGCCTTTATGATTATTTTATGTCATTGATCATTAAAATACCACTTGTGTCCACAGGGTCTCTAGATTTCCACTGTTTCCTGCTTTCTACCACTTGAAGTCAAAGAGTCATACAGCATGAAAACAAATCCTTTGGTCCAATCAGACTACACTGAACATGTTCCCAAACCAAATTAGTTCCCCATGCCCACATTTGGCTCATATCGCTCCAAACATTTCCTATTTCTGTACTTATCCAAATGTCTTTTAAATGTTGTAACTGTATCTGCATCAACCACCTCCTCCAGCAATTCATTCCACCCATGAAACACCCTCTATGTAAAAAGAGTTGCCCCTCGTGTCTTTTTTAAATCCTTCTCCTCTCATGTCTAAAATGTGTGCCCTAGTTTTGAACTCCCCAATCCTAAGGAAAGGACCGTGGCTATTCATCATACATGTGCCCCTCATGATTTTATAAACCTCTATAAGGTCACCCCTCAAGTGCCTATGCTCCAGTGGGAAAAATCCCAGCCTATCTTTATAACTCAAACCTTTCATTCCTTGCAACATCCCGGTAAATATCTACAGAAATGAGGCTAAACAAAAGTCATTAATGTCAGAAACACATACAGAAGATGTCTTTGCTGAAATTCTTCAGAAGGACCAGTCACTGTATCCTCACAAAAGCAGAAATCCTGCTGTCTTATCCTCCTCTCTCAATCTTCTCAACCAGTCTGCCTGAAGGGATATAATTAATTTCTTGAACTTGGCCAGTGGATCAAAAGTCGATTTCCTTGGAAATAAAACCTTTGTTATCTATTATCCTGTTCTTTCTAAGGTTCACCACATCTTCTTTGCTTTTGTACTCTTTGCCTCTATAAAGAAGATATGAACATGGCCTGGCTTAGGAAATTTGGCATGTCCCTAAGGATCCTCACCAACTTTTACAGATGCACCATACAAAGCATTCTGTTTGGGTGCAGCAACTGCTCTGCCCAGGGCTGTAAGAAACTACAGGAGGTTGTGTGCACAGTCCAGACCATCACAGAAGCTAACCTCCCATCCATGGACTCCATTTACACTTCATATTGCTGTGGAATGATTGCCAACATCATCCAAAAACCCCTCTCACTCACTTCCAATCTCTTCTGTCAGGCAGAAGATACACATGCACCAACAGGTTCAACTAGGGAAAGTGAGGACTGCAGATGCTGGAGATCCTGATGAAAGGCTTATGCCCAAAACATCGATTCTCCTGCTCCTCAGATGTTTCCTGACCTGCTGTGCTTTTTCAGCACCACACTCTCAACACCAACAGGTTCCAGAACAGCTTCTTCCCTGCCATTATTAGACTGCTGAATGGACCTCTCTAACTGCAAATAATGTTGATCTCGCAAATGTTGATCTTGCTTTGTGATCATAACCTTGTATATCTTGTTCTGTCTAAGCATCCTATGATCTGTTTGTCTTTGTTTGCTATGATCTGCCTGTACTGCTCGCAAAACAAAACTTTTCAATGTACGTAGGTACATGTGATTACAATAAAAAAATCAAATCAAACGTCAGTTGGCAGAAATACAGCAGGTGGAATTCCACCTGGAGAAATATGAGCTAATGTGTCTAGGGAACACAAACCAGAGAAAGGAATGCACAATGAATGGGAGAATACTAAGAGGTGGAGAGGACATGAGTGTCCATTGATTCCTGATGGATTCAGGACAGATTGACAAAGTGGTTAAAAGGCAGATACAACTGTACAAATCATTACTTAGGCCACATCATGAGCAAGGTGTGCAGTTCTGGTCACAGAATCACAATTTGCATGTCAGAGGCTACAGAGGAGATTTACAAGATGTTCCCAGGACTGGGAAATTGCAGCAATGAGGAAAGACTGGATAGTTTAGCATTATCTTCAGGGAGAGAATCTGCTGAGGGAAGATTTGATTGCAGTGCTCAAAATTATGAGGGGCTTGGGGACAATGGGTGGGCAAGAGCTTATTCATCTTGACACAGAGGTCAGTGGATAGAGGCCATGACAGGAAGATGAGAGAAATGAGGAAAACAACTTTCACCCAGAAAGTGAAACTCACTGCGAGAAGGGGTATGCCAGATAGAAAACCCTCGGGTTTGTTTAAATGGTGCCTGGATATGAACTTGAAGTACAGGATTATGGAGCAGATGCTGGAAAGCAGAATTAGGCACTTGAGAAGGCACCAAGTCAAAGGATATTGCAGACATGATGGGCTGAAGCCTCTTTCTATGTACATTCCTATGATTCCAAGTCACTCACTCAATCAATTTGGTTTCTTTACCTTAGAAGATGACATATACTCCACCACTGAATTACATTCAAGTCTGCGACAGAGAGATCTTTGATCTCTCAAGGAATCAAGGAGTGGGGGCAATGGACATTGAAGCAGAAAATCAGCCCTAATCATATCGACTGTTGGAACAGGCTGTCACCTATTCCTTCTGTAACTTGTTGTATACTGTATCTGAATCACCATTAGCATTTAGAAGTGCCAGATGCATTTGTTATAAAATGCCAAGTGTACTTCAGACAATTAGATTGAAATGTAGTTTTCCTTCCAGTGTACTTAAGTATTATTGTATTGCTCCTAATAGGTTTTTGAGGGTTTATCCTGAAAAGCATTATGACTAGTTTAATGTGCACTATTTGTATAAAATTAACCATAGTTCGATTCTGTCAGATCTTGGTGAGTTCGCAGATGCATTTAAAATGATTCTGGAGAATAAGATATACTCAGATGTTCAAAAGTGACATGAAGAACATTGGATAAGAAATGGCAGACAAGCAGTGAGCAGTTAAAACAGCTGTAAAAAAGCATCTCAATGCTATACCCAAGAGAGGATCACACAGATCCATAAGGAACAAATATAGAAACAAGCCTCACCATTCCCAACGGAACAGAAAATCTATTGCTTCTGTAATGCAAGTCTGAATTATTAATGATGCAGGTTCAACACAAGAAAAAGGCACCAAGTTCTCAGCAGTAGGTTAATACTTTTACTTTGAGATAGAACTGGTCAATTCCCAAAGATTGCCAGAATCCTTAAAGGTTGTTTAATCAAATTAGCTGCGAAACTGTAACATGATGTAATAAGGAATAAGAATTGCAATATATAGCATTGGGCAAATAATAAAACTGATTTATCGCAAGATTACTACACAGGGAAGTCTCTTCTCATTCAACCTTGATGCAAGGTTATTCATTTGTTAAAGGAGCCTTGAGATGTATCACGCGTTCACAACTGATAAATCGTATTTCGGAAGGAAGTCTCTTTCAGTAAGGTCAGTGCTTCTTCCAACTTGAGATTTCAAATTGTGTTGTTCCTACGTTTCAATTAGTGATAGCTGATGATAGCGTAAAGTAACATTCAGACTACATGCTGAGCAGATTAACAGGTCTGACAGTTTCCAAATCACTCCATCTCTGGTACTGAGCATTCAAAGACTACTTACATTCAAGGAACCTAGCATTCAGAGACTGAATATATTTTAGTTCCAACTGCTCACGGATGTGTCTGTGATTCCCACTCTCAGATCAGACATGTTTGGGATTCTCACTCTGGGATCAGACGTGTCTGTGATTCTCATTCTGGAATCAGACATGTCTGTGATTCCCACTCTGGGATCAGACGTGTCTGTGATTCCCACTCTCAGATCAGACATGTTTGTGATTCTCACTCTGGGATCAGATGTGTCTGTGATTTCCACTCTCGGATCAGACATGTCTGTGATTCTCATTCTGAGATCAGATGTGTCTGTAATTCCCACTCTGGGATCAGACGTGTCTGTGATTCCCGCTCTGGGATCAGACATGTCTGTGATTCCCACTCTGGGATCAGACGTGTCTGTGATTTTCACTCTGGGATCAGATGTGTCTGTGATTCTCATTCTGGGATCAGACATGTTTGCAATTCCCACTCTGGGATCAGACGAGTCTGTGATTTCCAGTCTGGGATCAGACGTGACTAATTCTCACTCTGGGATCAGACGTGTCTGTGATTCCCACTCTGAGATCAGATGTGTCTGTGATTCCCACTCTGGGATCAGACATGTTTGTGATTCTCACTCTGTGATCAGGCGTGTCTGTGATTCTCACTCTGGGATCAGATGTGTCTATGTTTTCCACTCTGGGGTCAGACGTGTCTGTGATTCCCACTCTGGGATCAGACGTGTCTGTGATTCCCACTCTGGGGTCAGACATGTTTGTGATTCCCACTCTGGGATCAGACGTGTCTGTGATTCCCACTCTGAGATCAGATGTGTCTGTGATTCCCACTCTGGGGTCAGACATGTTTGTGATTCCCACTCTGGGATCAGACGTGTCTGTGATTCCCACTCTGGGATCAGATGTGTCTATGTTTTCCACTCTGGGATCAGACATGTCTATGATTCTCATTCTGAGATCAGACGTGAAACTCACTCTGGGCAGTATGGTGGCTCAGTGCTTAGCACTGTCACCTTACAGCACCACGTACCTGGGTTCAATTCCACCCTTGGGTAACTGTCCATGTGGAGTTTGCAGATTCTCTCTGTGTTGGTGTGGGTTTTCCCCTGGGTGCTCTGGTTTCCTTCTAGAGTCCAAAGATATCTAGGTTTGGTGGATTGACCGTGATAAAATTGTTCATAGTGTCCAGGGATGTGCAGGCTAGGTGGGTTAGCCATGGGAAATGCAGAGTGACAGGGATTGGGTGAGTTGGGGAGGGATGCTCTTTGGTGGGTTTGTATGGACTTGACTTGATGGGCTGAATGGCCTGCTTCTACATTGTAGGGATTCTATGAGATGTAATTCTCACTCTAGGGTCAGATGTGTCTGTGATCCCACTGCAGTTTGGTTGTGAATATTCTATTGATTATGCAGATGGAAAGAAACCTATTCTACATGGAAAAGAACATAGTGGGTATATTGGAATTCAGTTTTTGAAGTGTGCAGGACACGTGATGCCAGTATGTGTCATTTGCCAGCTTTATTATTTTTCTTCTTTCTGGGCATGTATTTATTGTTCTGGTTTCCTAGATGACACAGTTGGTGATTCCCTTACCCAGTGACTTGGTTAATGTGGATCTTGGTATTCTTGCAGCGCAAAAATACCAAATTGACTCCAAGCTCTTTACTTGTAGTGTTTTTATATTAGCCATTTTGCCAATGCATTGGAACGATTGCTGTGATTATATAACCTCTGTACGGTCCAGGCGTCTAACCTCAAAATTTCAATCTCACTCTGTAATCAACTGTCACTTACACCCTCTAGTGCCTCCTACTGGATAACAGGGACAACTTCAAGCACTGAGCCGAGAGGATTTGACTCTGGAAATGTCTCTCTTTCTCTCTTCTTGGAACCATTCACTTGGGAAGATGGTTGCACTTCTCTCTACTGCTCGGATTTAGTAATTTTAACTAATTATGTGATGCTGTTAGCCACTAACTGCTGACATTATGTGTGCAGATATGCTCATTTGGAGCTGACATCGTCAAATGTGTTTTGGAGCTCTGTGATGTCAACATTTCAGAATACTATTCTGTGTAACCCTGCTTATAGGTGTGATAGATACACACACACACACACACACTCTAAACACACAAACACATATTCACAAATTCTCTGTCCCAAACACACACAGAGGCACATGCGCACACACACATCCCCAGGTCCTTACCAGAAATTAATTTGTTAAGTTGGGCTGGTGAGGAGATGGAGCATGGGGAGTGTTGTCAGTCATGAAGGTTAGACACAACTTTACTGGGAGCCATGGAATATCGAGGCAAAAGTTGTCCCTGCATATGACAATATGCAAGGATACAGGAGTACAGTAAAGAAATGTACTACGTCAGGAACAACCCCTGCAACACCTTGCGAGCAGGTCACCCATTCATCCTCTCAGACAGAAGCACTGTCCAAGCTGGAGTAAGAAGAAATTGGGTGTTTTTTGTCATAGAAATCAATTAGAAATGCCGACGAAATGAAACAAAAGACATATGGCACAGGGATACTTCTTAAATCGTATTCAAATCTAAGGAGTAGGACCCAGAATAGGCCATTAGGCCTTTCGCAACCATACTGGCATTCAATAAAGTCAAGGCTGATTGTCTACTCCAACCTCACATTGTCTGTATAACTCTGAATTTCCTTAACAATCAAAATCTATCAACCTCCAACTTGAATTTGTTCAAGGACTGAGCATCCACAGCTCTCTGTGGTAGAGGATACCAAAGGTTCATCACCCTCTGAGGGAAGAATTTTCTCCTCATCTTATGGAATGCTGAAGCCATTGAGAATTTTACGTGTGTAAATAACACTGCCTTTAATTTTCCAAACACCCGGAAGTACAGTATTCCACTTATTTAATTTCTCCTCATGGGACAATCCTGTCATCGCAGGGATCAGTCTCATGAAATTTTGATACATTTCCTCAAGGAACAGCAGGGTGACGGAGAGAAATTACAGGGCCCAGCGATTCAGACCCCTTATTCTGCACCAGCCCCACCACACCCCTACACACACACACACATCTCCCCTACACACACACCCCATGTATACACAAACATACACACCCTCCTTCACACATATCCCACATACACACACATACAAACACACACCCTCCTACATAGACACCCCATACACACATACACACTCTAGACACCCAAACACACACATATTCACAAATTTTCTGTCCCAAACGCACACATAGGCACATACACACACACACACTTCCTGCTCTGGTCACTCTCTCTCTCTCTCTCTCTCACATACACTCCATGTTCCGATCACACACACACACACTTCCTGCTCTGGTCACTCTCTCTCTCTCACACACACACACTCCATGTTCCGATCACACACGCATACACACATTCCACGTCCTGAACAGATAGACGCACTGCCCATTCCAATCACATACACACGTACACACACATATTCTCTCCATCCCGAACGCACATAGACATTCCATGTCCCAAACTCACACACTCCCACACTCTCCATTCTGGTAACTCTCACACACACACAAACACGCACAAATACGCACACATGGACACACACACACGCACACAATCCCTATTCCAATCACACACATACACACACTCCATGTCCTGAACACAGACACACACACTCCCCGTTCTGGTCACTCTCTCTCTTTCTCTCTCTCTCTCTCTCTCTCACACACACACACATGCTTCCCCAAATATCATTCAGAATTTGTGCCATTAAGTCATCGACTTTGTTAAAAATGCTACGAGCATTCTGGTAAAATAAGCAAAAATCAAAATATAATGAACCGAAAGAACTGTGGATGCCAAAAATCAGAAACAAAAACAGAAATTGCTGGAAAATGTCAGCAGGTCTGGCGGCATCTGTGGCGAGAAAGCAGAATTAATGTTTCGGGTCCAGTGACCCTTCCTCAGAGGGGTCAAAATATGTTGGTTCCTCCCAAGGGTTCTTCCTGAGATTTTGTTGAGATTTACCTTTTTGTTTTTAGGTTCTAATCTTTCATTCACAACAACACCACAGGTTTCAGGAAGGACTGAAGAATTCCTGAAGAAGGGCTTATGCCCAAAACGTCGATTCTCCTGTTCCTTGGATGCTGCCTGACCTGCTGTGTTTTTCCTGCTTGATTATGGTTCTTCTCTGCTCTTGAATATTCATGTCTGGGCAAAATACCAAATTTTCTGGGCAGGTGAGGAGGGAGGCTTCAAAAAGCCACCTATTGAAAGTTGTTATGATCCCAGCTGATGTTACTGCTGGGCAAGTCAGATTTCAGACAGATCTGGCCTGATAGATCATGTTTTGTTTTTACAGCAGGACTGGTGACATTTATGCAGAGAAAGCAGAATTAATATTTCGGGTCCGGTGACCCTTCTTCTTGGGTTCTGAGGAAGGGTCACTAGACCTGAAACATTAATTCTGCTTTCTCGCCACAGATGGTGACAGAACAGCTGATGTTTTCCAGTAATTTCTGTTTTTGCTTCTGACTTTTGGCATCCGCAGTTCTTTCAGTTTGTTATATTTTGATTTTTGCTTATTTTACCAGAAGGCTCATAGCATTTGTAACAAGGTCGATGACTTAATGGCACAAATCATCGTGAATGAATATGATTTGGTAACCATCACGGAGACATGGTTACAGGTTGGTTATGACTGGGAGTTAAATATCCAGGGGTATCAGACTATGCAGAAGGACAGATAGGAAGATAAGGGAGGTGGTGTAGCTCCAATATTCAAGGACAACATCAGGGCAGTGCTGAGAGATGATATTGGTTCTAAGGAGAATAAGGTTGAATCCATTTGGGTGGAAATTAGAAATTCTAAAAAGAAAATGTCACTGATAGGCATAGTCTATAGGCCATCAAATAATAACATCACATTGGGGTGGGCAATAAACAAAGAAATAACTATTGCCTGTAAAAATGGTATGGCAATTATTATGGGAGATTTTAATCTAAATGTCGATTGATTGAACCAGCTTGGTCAGGGTAGCTGAGTGTATCCGTGATAGTTTTCTTGAACAGTATGTAATGGAACCGACGAGGGAGCAAGCTCTCCTAGATCTGGTCCTTTGTAATGAGACAGGAATAATTAATGACGTCCTAGTCAGGGATCCTCTTGGAAGGAGCAATCACAATGTGGTTGAATTTAGAATACAGGTGGAGAGTGTGAAGATAAAATCCAGTACCAGGGTCCTGGGCTTAAACATGGGAGACTACAAGAGGACAAGGGAGGACTTGACCAAAGTAGACTGGAAACAAAAATTTTATGGTGGGATAGTTGACGAACAGTGGAGGACTCTCAAAGAAATTTTTAAAGTGCTCAGCAAAAGTACATCCCAGTGAAAAGGAAGGACGATAAAGGGTAATCTGCCATGCATGTCTAAGGGAATAAGGGGGACTACAAATTGAAAGAGAAGGCATACAAAGTGGCAAAAATAGCATGAAACTAGAAGATTGGAAAAACTTTAAAGGTCAATGGAAGGTCACGAAAAGAGCTACAAAGAAAAGTAAGATAGAACATGAGAAAAATCTCGCACAGAATATAAAGATAGACAGCAAAAGTTTCCATAAATGCATAAAACAAAAAAAGAGTGGCTAAAGTAAACTTTGGTCCTGTAGAGGATGAGAAGGGGCACTTAGTTATGGGATATGATGAAATGGTCAAGGCATTGAATAGGCATTTTGTATTTGTGGAGGACACTAATAACGTGCCGGTAATTGACAAAGAGACAAACGTAGGTGAGGACTTGGAAACAATCGTTATCACAGAAGAGGTAATGTTGGGCAAGTAATGGAGCTAAGGATAGATAAGTCTCCTGGCCCTGATGGAATGCATCCCAGAGTACTAAAAGAGATGGTGGGAGAAATAACAAGTGCACTAGTGGCTCAGTGGTTAGCACTGTTGCCACACTGCGCCAGGGACCCAGGTTTGATTCCAGCATTGGGTGACTGTCTGTGTGGAGTTTGCACATTCTCCCCATGTCTGGTGCTCTAGGTGCTCTGGTTTCCTCTAGGTGCTCTGGTTTCCTCCCACAATACAAAAATGTGCAGGTTAGGTGAATTGGCCATGCTAAATTGCCCATAGTGTTTAGGGATGTGTCGGTTAGGTGCATTAGTAAATATAGGATAATAGGGTAGGGGAATGAATCTGGGTGGGTAACTCTTCGGGGGGTCAGTATGGACTTGTTAGGCCAAAGGGCCTGTTTCCTTACTGTAGGGATTCTATTCTGTTCATTTCCAGCAGATCAGAAAACCGCAAATGTGATGCCACTGTTTAAAAAGGGAGGTAGACAAAAGATGAGAATTATAACCAGTTAGCTTAACCTCTGTAGTGGGGAAGATACTTGAGTCTATTATCAAGGAAGAAATAGCAAGACATCTAGATAGAAATTGTCCCATTGGGCAGATGCAGCATGGGTTCTTGAGGGGTAGGTCATGCTTACAAATCTTTTGGAATTCAATGAAGATGTTACAAGCAAGATGGACAATGGGGACCCAGTGCATGTGGTGTACCTAGATGTCCAAAAAGCCTTTGACAAGATGCCACGTGAGAGACTGCTGCATGAGATAAGGATGTATGGCATTACGGGTAAAGTATTACCATGGATAGAGGATTGGTTGACGAAGTAAAGAGTGGGGATAAATGAGTGCTATTCTGGCTGGCAATCAGTAACTAATGGTGTGCCTCAGGGATCAGTGTTGGGACCACAATTATTCACAAGTTACATTGATAGTTTGCAGTTGGGGATCACGTGTAGTATGTCAAAGTTTGTGGATGACACTAAGATGAGTGGCAGAGCGAAGTGTACAGAGGACTGTGAAACTTTGCAGAAGAACGTAGATATTTTGAGTGAGTGGGCAAAGGTCTGGCAGATGGAATACAATGTTAATAAATATGAAGTCATCCATTTTGGTAAGAATAACTGAAAAAAGGACTATTATTTGAATGATAAAAGTTGCAGCATGCTGTTATGCTGAGGGACCTGGGTGTCTTTGTGCATGAATCACAGAAGGTTGGTCTGCGGGTACAACAAGTAATTAGGAAGGCAAATGGAATTTTGTCCTTCATTGCTAAACGATTGAGTTTAAAAGCAGGGACGTTATGTTGTAGCTGTACAGGTGCTGGTGAGGCCACACCTGGAGTATTGTGTGCAGTTTTGTTCTCTTTACTTGAGAAAGGATGTACTGGCACTGGAGGGGATGCAGAGGAGCTTCACTAGGTTGATTCCAGAGTTGAGGGGGACTGGCTTATGAGGACAGACTGAGTAGACTGGGATTATATTCATTGGAATTCAGAAGAATGAGGGGGGATCTTTTCAAAACATATAAATTATGAAGGGAATCGATTAGAAGTAGAGAGGATGTTTCTACTGGCAGGTGAAACTAGGACAAGAGGGCATTGCCTCAAGATTAGGGGGAGCAGATTTAGGACTGAATTGAGAAGGAACTTCTTCACCCAGACGGTTGTTAATCTATGGAATTTTCTGCCCAGTGAAGTAGTTGACATTACTTCAGTAAACGTTTTTAAAGCTAAGACAGATACTTTTTTGAACAATAAAGGAATTAAGGGATATGGTGAACGGGTAGGTAAATGGCTCTGAGTCCATGAAAAGATCAGCAATGATCTTATTGAATGACAGAGCAGACTTGAAGGGTCAGACGGTGTATTCCTGCTTCTAGGAGGAGAAAGTGAGGTCAGCAGATGCAGGAGATCAGAGCTGAAAATGTGTTGCTGGAACAGCGCAGAAGGTCAGGCAGCATTCAGGGAACAGGAGAATCGACGTTTCAGGCATAAGCCTGAAGAAGGGCTTATGCCCGAAACGTCGATTCTCCTGTACCCTGGATGCTGCCTGACCTGCTGCGCTGTTCCAGCAACACATTTTCAGCTTATTCCTGCTTCTAGTTCTTTTGTTTTTACGTTCTTCTCATGGTGGTCTTCCACTGAAAGATACATATGCAATGCTGCAGATTTGGCTTTAACAATAAAACAATAAAAATGGAATGACAATAAAATGGAACAAGCCAAGCTATTTACAAATACCACAATTTGAAAGCTTCCAAAACATATAGTAAAATACAGTTTCATCTATTCCCAATACTATGACTTTGCAGTACTCAAACATCAGAGAGAGTTTCCTTTGTTATCACATCAACAGGTTTAACTAAATTGTTTCTTCCAATTTCTGCCTATTCCCAAGACTAAACTCAAATTAACTTAGCTTCAAGTAACAGCTTCAGATTTCTAACCAAACACTTCTGGTCTGGAATTTTCAGATTACAACCCTAATAATGAGGCAACCTATTTCTTATCTGTTCTTAACTAACTCCTTTTTCAAGTGGAAACTGTTCTTATATCTGACTCCAGCCAGGTCTTCTATGCCCCCAAAAGCTTTCTAATCCATGATTCTTCAAAACCAAAAGCAACCTAATGACAATGTTTGCTGTCTCTGATCGGCAACTCTCACAATACAAGCAAACTCATATTATCACTCCATGTGGACACTATCTTTCTGACAAATATTGGGTTAGAACCATGGTTCCAGAAATGTTTACGTGTTAATTATTGAACCCTTTCGCACATATAGAACGAAAACCCATGCCGCTAATTCAAAATCTACATTCTAAAGTGAATGATATTAAAATACATGTAAATCCTTACATTAACAATGCACCCTCTGATTCCCTTATCAATCCAATCTTTGACATCCTTAAAATGGCAACAGTGGTTAGCACTCACAGCACCGGGGACCTGGGTTCAACCTGAGTGACTGTCTGTGTGGAGTTTGAACATTCTCCCCGTGTCTGTGTGGATTGCCTCCCACAATCTAAAGATGTGCAGATTAGATGGATTTGTCATGCTAAAGAAATTGCCCCATGGTGTCCAAGGATGTGCAGGTTTAGGGGGTTAGCCATGATAAGAAACCCCATGCACTGTTAAGGGAATGGGCTCTGTGGTGGGTCTGGGCGGGATGCTCTTCAGCCTTTCATGCAGACTTGATGGGCTGAATGGCCTCTCCACAGTAGGGATACTGTGAAAATCTCCAATAAATGTGACATACAACTTCTCTCCATAGATCTGTGTTGATTTTGTTACAGCAAGGGTAGGGCTTATGCAATTAATGGTAGGGCTTGGGTAGTGTTGTAGAACTGAGTGACCTCGGGATGCAGGTACATAATTCTTTAAAGTTCGCATCACATATAGACAGGGTGGTTAAAAAGGCATTTGGCACACTTGCCTTCACTGCTCAGTCCTTCTGGGTATAGGGGTTGGGATACTATGTTGAGGTTATACAGGACATTGGTGAGGCCTCTTCTAGACTACTGTGTCCAGTTCTGATCTCCCTGTAACAGGAAGGATATTATTAAGCTGGAGAGGGTTCAGAAGAGTTTGCCAGAATGTTGCTGGGTATGGAAAGTTTGAGTTATAAAGAAAGGCTGGATTGACTGGGGCTTTTCTGGAGTGTAGGAGGTTGAGAGACGACCTGATAGAAGTTTATAAAGTCATGAGAGGTATAGATAGAGACAATGATAGCTGTCTTTTCCCTAAAATAAGGAATTTCAAGACTGGGGGGGACAATGATAAAGTGAGAGGAGAGAGATTTAAAAAGACATAAGAGGTAATTTTTTTTACACAGAGGGTGGTTCAAGTGTGGAATGAACTTCCTGGGGGAGTTGTGGATGCAGGTACAATAACAACATTTAAAAGACATTTGGATGCATTCATTAATAGGAAAGATTTGGAGGGATATGGGCCAGGAGCAGGTAGGTGGGACCAGTTTAGTTTTGAATTATGTTTGGCATGGACTGATTGGACTGAAGGGTCTGTTTCCATGTTGGATGACTCTGTGACTCTATATTGAGATTTTCTAAGTGCTCTGTCACTACATCCCTAGTAATAAATTCCATTTTGCCTATAATTGATGTTAAATTAACTTTTTCTCTATTGCTCCTTTCTTAAATAGTAAGATTATATGTTTACCTTCAAATTATTGGGAATGTTTTTGGAATCCAAGGAATTCTGAAAAGTCAAAACCAAAGCATCCCTTATCTGTACAGCTGCCTCTTTGAAAATCTTAAATGCAGGTTGACAAGTCAAAATTATTTTTGCACATTGTCCCATTTATTTATTTACTTATACTAATTTCTTTAAGTTCTTCACTCTTGTGAGACCCTTGACTTCAACCATGAAAATAGATTGCAAATATTTGGTAATGACTTTGTCATTTCCTAATTCCCGTTACAATGTCACCTGTCTCTGATTTTGGTGGACCCACATTTATTTTCATTAATCTCTTCCTATTTACATGTCAATAGAAATATTTATAATCTGTTTATAAGTACCTTGCTGAATTCTAAAAACCCTCCCAATACTTAGGTGCATTACTCTACCAGAGGAGGTGGTGGAGGCTGGTTCAATTACAACATTAAAAGTCATCTGGATGGGCACACAAATAGGTTTAGATGGATATGGGACCAGATGCTGGCAAATGGGACTCGATTAATTTAGGATATCTGGTCTGGTGTTAGACTGATGGATCTGTCTACATGCTGTACATCTCTATGACCCCAGAAGCCTCTTCCTTTCATACAGTTATAAGGTAATATAGCACGAAATAAGACTCTTCAGTCCAACTTGTCCATGCCAAACATATTCCCAAACTAAACCGGTCCCACCTACCTGCACCTAATATGGCCTTTACCATCTCTTGTAAATTATGATGTGGACTTTCCAGGTAATCATGATTTTATTTTTGATATTTTTGTAATTAATCGGATCATAGGCCATCTCATCACTTGCTATTCAGCTGTTAACACTTTACTCACACTATCTGATACTTTTGATGACCTGCAAAGTCTTGTTATTCAGCCTGTCACACTCCACTCACAGTAGTTGTACTTATTGGTTGACCCTCACAATTACCTGGAATTAATTTGCCATTAACTCTCTGCCTATATATTCTGCGCCTGTGCGCCTCCCTCCATTTCACCTGATGAAGGAGCAGCACTCTGAAAGCTTGTGATTTCAAATAAACCGGTCGGATTATAACCTGGCGTCGTGTGACTTCTGACTTTGCAAATCATGAAGGGGACACACTCCTTTTGTGGGATTCTACTGTCTTATGGCAATTTAATACTTTGTAATTTATGAATTCATTCTTTCAATGCTTGTCTAACAATAGCACTAAACTCCACATCAAGACTCAGAAAGTCGAGCAAAAGGGAGACAATGTTAGGCTGCTCATTTTACTGCAGTTATGAACTTCACATCAGTTAACAAATAATTCAAAAACACTTGGTTGAGTAAGGAAGATCTGCAGAAGGATTAGTGGAATATCAGCACCTTCTCTGTGCAACGTGTCTGTTTATTGCAGTGTCTGCAACAACAATGCAATTCATTACTCAGAATAACACAGCATGACAGAACCACAAGGAATCGAGCTGAAAGAGATGAGCAAATAATAATAACATATTGCAGAGTTACTGAAATAAAGCAGCTGAGAAAATTGTCATAACCTAATAAAGTCTCCCTTCCTCCAAACTGGTGAAAGTTTAGTTTAATGCAGAATATACAATTTTTCTTTTACAAAACCAAATTAGATGACTTTTATACTACTGATTCATGTTTAAAGCTTTGTGATAGTAAACTGGTCTTTGAGGCAGGGATTATCTTGCAAACAAATTCACTTGAGAGAAAACAAGAAAAATGAATACCTCAGGTTTTGCAGCAGCAATGACAGTGAAAACTGCCAGCATTTCTTGTAAGTACTCTTTGAAATTGATGTAAATTTCTGATAATGTTCTGTACATGTGCAATTAAGTGCAGAAATGTACTAACATCATAATTATTGTTAAACAGTCTTAATGTCCCTATCACAATTTATCATACTGACTTAAAAAACTACAGCTTTAAAAAATATCTTTATATGCTTGTTGATTATATTTTTGCCATGTTTAAACTCTAAATATTTATTTTACATTCTGTACAGGTTTGTAAAAGAGCCAAAATAGTTACTAGCTGATTTGCTGACTGTGAGAATGCTTCAATGTGATTGGCTGCCAACGCTATTTGGAGATAACACTATTGTTGGTGATCTGTTGTTTCTTCTGACCTGGTCTAGATTCAAACAGGAAAGGGGATATAAATGCCACAGGGATCACTTGAAGGCAGCTTTTGTCAAGATCAACAGTGAGCACTGTTGTTTGGCTACTGAGCATGAAATCTGGGCCAATACATTTCACTACTAATACATACACTGTAGTTTACTGGGGCTTGGGAGAGTGGCAGTGGGAAGGAGGCTCAGCATTCTAGATTTGAGGATCACCAGGTATCTGTAGAGGAGGTCGACTTTATTCCCTGCCCTGATATTTGTTGCTTTGCACGTACATCCCCATTTTATTAGTGAACAGCTTTTGGTGCTCATTCAGTTATTTTCAATTTGCATTGTTAATTCAACATGTTGCCAAAAAAACATTCATTTCATTCCCGTGGGAAATAAATCCTCATTTTTCATTCTTTATCAGAAAGTTGTCCCTTACAGATAGCAAGGACCCCCTGCATTGGGTGAAGGAGCTTTCCATAGCCATTCGTCCAACTGACCCAATAAAGACCATCCCATTCAGACCCCCCACCCCCCCCCAACCCCACCCCAGTACCCTATTCCTGCATTCCCCATGGCCAATCCACCTAGCCTGCACATCCCTGGATGCAATGGAGCAATTTAGCGTGGCCAATCCACCCTAACCTGCAGATCTTTGGACCGTGGAAGGAAAGCAGAGCACCCGGAGGAAACCCATGCAGACACGGGGAGAATGTGCAAACTCCACACAGACAGTTGCCTGAGACTGGAATCAAACCTGGGTTCTTGGCGCCATGAGGCAGCAGTGCTAATCTCTGAGCCACCCCTTTTCGAGTACAGATTCTTGCCAGTGGATTTTTTTGCATAATGGTTGGTGATAATCCAGCTGACTGCAGTCTTTCTATGTGCCACTGTAATGGGGAGGGGGGTGGGGCAAATGCTCACCCAATTAGCCGATCCCCTGCTACTGACCTCCAGCCCCCTCTCAGCCTATAGGAAGACCATCAGGCTTCAACAGGCTTCTCCTCAAGTGGCAGAAGCTCCACTAACCACTGGGGGATCCTCAGTAGCAACAGCAGGATGGCCACATTGATCCTTTGGGAAGGAGGGTGTTTTCTTCGCCAATGCAGACACAAAGGTGATTGGAAGACAAAAGGAATTTTATCACTCCGCACTCCCTCACAGCATGGCTATCCACCACCCATAACCCCAGCCAACCTCTAGAGCGCTGGAACAATCCAGGCCTATCAGTACACACGATCCCCATAACTCTCATCATCGTGAAATGATTAGATGCAAGGAGGCCCATTTACGAATGAACAGCAGTTTATGTGAATAGCATCCAAACCATTAGAGACACTGCGTCATGTTTTTGCTGACACTAATTTAGACTGTATGATTAAGCAGATTGATAGCAGCAAATGGTAGTCACAATTTGGCAGATAGCAAGATAAATAATAACTTTGGTTTACCAGTAACAACAAAAGACACATTGATAAGTGATCAAACCTTTTTTAATGACCAAAACCTTGAGAGATTATAATTTTAAAAAATATTTTGGCCAATGTCCAATCAGTAAAATGACATGATGCTACAGACTAAGCATTGGGCTCCAATCTCTGGGATTTGGATTCAAATCAAGTCAGACTGATGGCCATTTCAATTTAGCTTCTAACAGCCCAGAGCAAAAAGCTTTGCTATTTTGGCAAACTGATTCAGAGATATGATAAGGGAAGAGGGAAATTTTATGTTTGTGAAATAACAGGTGCTCAGCTGAGGCTAGAACTGGGAATTATTATTAGAAAAGAGATGAAATTTAACTCTGCATCTACTCATGCTCCACCTGATTTAGGGATGGCTCTCGGTCTCTAACATCTCTCAATGAGAACAAACACACAGCCAACAAAATCTGATCAATGCAAACTAATAAAATGGCTAAACTCCAACAAAAAGAAGCAAAAATCTCTCCACACTGATGGGAAATCCTTACTGCTCATTATTAAAAGATAATGACAATTTTGTCGAGAACAGATTTGTTTTGCAATCAAATTTAATCAGTTTCTAGCCTGAAGTTTGAACTACATTAGAACTGTTTCCATTAGTAAGATATACTTCTCCCTAAGTCTTGCACATTTGTGATGTTGTGTCATTGGCTGCTGTACGGTGTACCTGATTTTTGATGGATTGCAAACAAAAACTATTTGTGCTGATTGACACAGAGTACAGTCCTTTTAATTATGAATTAATACTATGTAAAGGAAATTTGCACCTTCTCAGTTTGGTGTGGTACTATGATATTAAGCAACTGAGTTCCACAATGCAAGAGTGGTACACAGTCTGATCATCTGCAAAATCGAGGAAGGACTAAGTCTTGCAGGTACAAATCAGCTTCCAATTCATTGTGCAAATAGAAGTTGCAATTCTTCATTTTACACCACAGATCTTGAGATACAAAACTGTAAAGAGTGTATGGAAACAAGTGGCTTAAGTTTATGGGATATGGGGGTGTGTATCAGTGCTAGGGGTGATACAAGGTGCGTGCTTTACTTGCATTCGATTATCATTTATTTTATAGCTTGGATTTGAGATAATGGCATGGTGGTTTTGGTCTGAAGAGGTTTAATGATCCATTTGTAGGTATTTCTGCAGCCATAATGACTTCATTTTAACAAAGCTTGAGAGACAGACAGACAGACAGAGAGCATTCCAGTAAATAATGCACTTTGTCTTTATTGGGAGAGCTTTTATGAGTAACAAAAATAAATATTTGTGCTTTGGGCTTTCAGTTCAGAAGGTCAAAAATGGTTTATTTTCTCCCTTGATTAAGGGAAAGACCGATAGCTTAGAAAAATCTTTTGGTTTCAGTTTGGAAGCTTTCCAAAAGCAACTGGATGGTGGGTGAGCAGGACAGTTGCTTCTAAGGGAGGTTGGGAGTTTAGAACTCTTAAGAAACAGGTTACCTCAGTTTAGTTTGAAATTTCCAGACCAGGAATGTTTAGTTACAACCCTGAAAGTGTTACATGAAACTGAGAAAGTCTAAGATCAGTTATACAAATGCTCCAGGAACTGCACATAAGATTCATAGTGAATTAAACTGTATTGATGGGAAAGCGGTGGGAATTCACCATGGTGTGAAGACTGTAAAGGAGTGCTTTTTGGATTGATGGAACTGTTTTTACTAGATGTTTATAAATCTTTAAATTTGGTTGAACTTAAATAATTTGGATCATTCTATTTAATGTTATTTTCATTGGATAATAAACTTCTGTGTTATTGCTATAACTGAATCGCCAGCTTTGTATGTTGTGTTTCAGTGAGAGACCACATGGTTAAAATCAAAACAAAATTTTCTATCAAGCCAGATTTCTGTTTGGGATGTGATGAGTCCAGCAATAACATCAGCTGGAAACAAAATAGATTTTAAACAGATCGAACAGAACAACTTTAAATAATAAAGACAAAATACTATGGATGCTGGAAGTCCAAAACAAAGACAGAGAATGCTTGAAAAACTTCACAGGTCTAGCATTGACTGTGAAGAGAGAAAGGGATGGGTTGGAGGGTATATAGTGAAAGGTGGGGGGAGGAAGATGAGGTTTTGGAGGGCAGGTAGGGAGGATCAAAGGATGGGGGAACACTGGGGTGACTTGTTGGGGGTGGGATGGTGACTAGATGTGAATAGGGCACTAGTGGAATGATGAGCCCTTCTGCCTTTTCAAGGAAGTTGTTTCTATTGGACATCTATTGTAATCTCACCTGCCTCCCATAACCTAGTGTTTTATGGCAATGAACTGCCAATGAATTAAGCAGTTGAGCACCTCGATAGATCTAAGGGCAGATTGGCCCAGTGGGTACCTAAACTCTCCTCCTTACCCACCGCTAGCATCTCCACATAGGATGGCAAACGGTCATGGGGGTGAGCAAGGTGATAGTGAGCTAGGAAACCTACAAATTGAACCTCCATTCCCCGTACAAAAAGAATTCCCAGCAGGAGGCAGTAAAATGCAGTCCAGAGACTTTTACTCTTACAACATTACTTTGTTAATGTTGGCTGCAGAGGGAGCTTTGAGTGCTGGCAACCAGATTAGCAACTCCTCTGTGATTGCCATTTGAATTTAATACTTTGAATTTTCTTCTGATGTTGAAGAGGGGAATCGGGGTATTCAAAAATACTGCCTTGATTTTTCTGCAATTGGTCTTTGAATTTGTTGTCTTATGAGAGCATTGTTCAGCTAATTGGTAACTAGTGTGTACCCATTTAAGATCATCACCAAAACAGCAAAGGGAGAGATTGGGATATTTAAGGTTGTGACATGGGTTACTGTGCCTGATACAATAATGCAAACATTGTCTAGAATAAAATAACTTCAACCATTGTGCAGCATCGCTAACATAATGACAATCCTAAGGTCCTTCAGAAAAGCATGATGAAATAAAATTCAACACTGAGCCATTGGAAGTGATATTGGGACAGGTGACAAATAGTCAGTTTGACAGGGCCAGAAGCCATCTAATCAGTGCTCTTTAAAGGGACCTCTGCAAGATATTACTAAATAGGTAAGTTTAAAAATACTTACTAATCTGAGTGTGGAGCAGGGGCAACAGGAGTTAGCTTCATGGCTCATGCTACAACAGGCTAGGGACGGGCAATGTCCAGGTTGGCTTCTTCCTTCTTACCAACATCTTCCTCCCTAAAACCATAAGGCATAGGAGCAGGAGGAGGCCATTCAGCCCATTGAGTCTGCTACTCGATGCGATCATGGCTGATCTGATAGTCCTCAACTCCACTTTACTGCCTTTACCCCCATAATCTGTGATTCCCTGATTGAATAAAAAGCTGTCAAACTCAGAATTGAACATACTTTCACAAACGAACGGACAATGCCAGACAAACCCATCCACTGGTGGAGTATGATGCCAGCTCTTTGCCATCTGACATTCCTCCTCCTTGCCAATGGTACATGGTCTCTTGGTGAGTGCCCCATGTGTGCAGCACATTCATCCAATCTTGATGATACGGGAAAGACCTATTGTGTGGGGTGTTCCTGTACATCAGTTCCCATGTGGTGAATTTGTAGGATTCCTGTGGAGGTCCGGCAGAGAAAAGGCTCAGGACAGACTTGAAAATCAGAAGGTTGTAAACGTTTTAACATTAATTCTTTTTTTAATACATAAAAACTAGGAAGAGTAGTAGGTCAACCAGCCCTTTGAGCTTGTTCTGCCATTTAATATGATCATGGCTGATCCTCTTTGCCATATTCTAGCTTTATCTCCATTCTGCTCAACGCCTTCATTATCGAAATACTTATCAATCCCTTCCTTGGAGGCCTGGCTTCCACCACGTTCTGTGGCAGTGAATTCCACAAGTTGTCCACGTGAGTGAATTCATGCGTCCTCACCTCAGTCCTCAATAGCCTACCTTAAATCCTGAGACTGTTTCTGCTGGTTCCAATACCCCAAAGCAGAGGGGACATCCTCCCAGCATCTAGGCTGTCAGGCCCTGCTAGAATTTTATATGTTTCAATCAAATTCCCTCTCATCCTTCTCAACTCTAGTGAATACATGCCCAGTCGAACCAATCTCACCTCATACAACAGTGATAAAATCTTTACAGTGCAGAAGCAGAACATTTGGCCCATTGTGTCCAGCCAGACCCACCCCACCAACCCTGAATGGCTAGTCCACCTAGCTGCACATCCCTAGACACTATGGGAAATTTCAGCAATCCACCTGACCTACACATCTTTGGACTATGGGAGGAAACCCACGCAGACACGGGGAGAATGGGCAAACTCCACACAGACAGTCGCCCGAGGCTGGAATTGAACCCGGGTCCCTGGCACTGTGAGGCAGCAGTGCTAACCACTGAGCCACCGTGCGTTCCCAATCCTGCCAACCCTGGTACCAGCCTAGTGAGCCTCTGCTGCACTCTCCTGAAGACATCAGCATTTATTTTACCTGCAGCATCTTTACCTGAAGGTTCATCGTGTAGTTGATTTGTTCAGACAAAGAAGAATATTGTGAGGAAAGTGTAGCACGCCCTCCTATTGGCACCTACACCCACACAACTGCTGCCAGAGATGGCTCATTTCTCTTTGACCTATGTTGGTGCTGGAGGCTGCTCAAGCTGTGCCTGCAGATCCTGGTGACATTACAAGATGTGAAAATCTCACTGACACGTATGCTGGATTGGTCTTCACAAGCATCATAAATCACAGCCAACCGTATTATACATGGTACTGCATGAAAGAAACCTTTTTGGGCGGAGGAGGCGCCAACTGAAGATGTTGGAAATGCACAGAATCCATTCATCAATTGAAATTTGGAAGATGGATTAATGTTTGGGGTAGAGGCTCCATTTGAAATTGGAAAGACGGATTAAGCTTGGGGTACAAGCCCCATTTCTGGAGCTTCTTCTCAAGACATCACGCCTGATCCTCTATCCCAACTCTATATTCCCACTTTCTCTGCATATCCCTTGACACCTTTGATATCTAAAAAAAATTTCTTTATTGAACAGACTCAGTGAGCCAATGAAATATTTCCAGGCCAATGTGGAGCTATTTCACTGCTGGTAGCTATTCCTCCCTGACGAAGGAGCAGCGTTCCGAAAGCTTCTACTTTCAAATAAATCAGCTCAACTATAACCTGGTGTTGTGTGGTTTTCAACTCGGTCCACTGGAGTCCAACACCGGCACCTCCACATCAGGAAAGATTTAGGAATTGGGAAGGGCTGGAGAGACATGCAGTTCCAGCCCCTCATGTTAGTTTGACATGATAGGGCAGCACGGAGGCTTAGCAGTTAGCACTGCTGCCTCACAGTGCTAGGGTCCTGGGTTTGATTCCAGCTTCGGGCAACTGTCTGTGTGGAGTTTGCACGTTCTCCCTGTGTCTGCGTGGGTTTCCTCCCACAGTCCAAAGATGTGCAGCTTAGGTGAGTTGGCTGTACTAAATCGCCCATAGTGTTCAGGGATGTGGAGGCTAGGTGCATTAGTTAGGAGAAATGTAGGGGAATGGGTCTGGGTCAGATATTCTTCGGAGGGTTGGTGTGGATTTGTTGGATCAAATGATGCATTTCCACATTGTAGGGTTTCAATGTATGATTCCCATGCCGCATCGCCATTGACTTGTCTTCCTTCCCAGCCTCCAAAAATGGAACTGCCCCAAAACTCATCCATATTTTTGATAGAACTATAACTAATAACTGGATATTGTGAAATGGGATTTTTTTTCCTGTCCTTGGCTGTCCAGCAATCTCCACTTTCTGACCTTTATAAAGTGACTGGGCTGAGATCTGGAAATTACCCAGAATTTTGATAAAAGCATGCATACTGCCTCTCAACAACATGCATTACTGAGCCCTTCAAAGCAGCCTGATTTCTTTCCTTGTGTTTTTTCTTGTAAAATTACTGCTTTCGAAGTGGAGCAAAATGAATGGCTGAGCTCAGAATAACATCCCAGAGTTGACAACAAAATCACCAGTAATGTGGAAGAAAATGGAAACAGTCTTACAGATCTACAGCTTCATGTTCAGAAAATTACATTTAGGAAAAAATGAAGAAAAACACTTCTGAAATGTGAATTCTTCAACAAACAATAAACTGCACACGATTCAATCGATGATCATTTCAGGCTACTATGAGAATTGAACCATTGATCATACGATTCTGGAGCTTCCCAGGTCTTGCTGTGCATGTCCACAGATCCTTGAAAGCAGCTGGATAAAGTGGCTAAAAATGCACATGAGATACTTGCCTTTATCAGTCAAGGCATTGAATCCAAGAGCAAGGAAGCTATGAAGGAACTACATATAGTTTGGCCACAAATGGCATACTGTGCACATTCCTGGTCACTGCACTAAAGGAAGGATTTGATTGTGGTACAGAAGAAATTCGTTAGGATATGAGAATCCCTCCCATGTGGAAGCAGGCTATTCAGCCCAACTAAATCCACATCAACTCCTTGGACTGTGGAAGGAAACTGAACACCCAGAAGGGACCCACACAGACATGGGGAGAACATGCAAACTCCACACAGAAAGTCACCTGAGGCTGTAATTGAACCTAGGTTCCTGGTGCTGTGAGGCAGCAGTGCTAACCTCTAAGCCAGCATGCCATAGGAAATGCTAGGCTATAATATAGGTGGTTGACTCTGGGTGGGATGATCTTCAGAGTTGATGTCGATGTATTGGGCTGAATGACCAGTTTCCACTTTCGAGGGATTCCTTGGACCATCTGAAGAGCATCCCATGCAGACCTACCCACCCAACCTATCCCTGTAACCCTGCACCTAACAAACACACATAGCCTTCACATCCATGAACACTATGGGGCAACTTAGCTTAACGAATCCACCTAACCTGCACATCTTTGGACTGTGGGAGGAAACCAGGGCACCCAGAGGAAACCCACACAGACACAGGGAGAATGTGCAAACTCCAGATAAACAGTCGCCCAAGGATGGAATCGAACCTGGGTCCCTAGCGCTGTGAGCTAGCAATACTAACCACTGAGCCATCGTGCTGTAGGCTAGAGCAATTCAGCGATGAAGAGACACTACATGGACTGGGACTGTTTTACTTTGAGCAATCATATATTCATACAGATGCACAGTACAGAAACAGACCCTTCAGTCCAACTCGCCCATGCTGACCAGTAATCCTAAATTAATCTAATCCTATTTGCCATTATTTGACCTATATCCCTCTAAACCCTTCCTATTCATATACCCATCCAGGTGTCTTTTAAATGCTGTAATTGTACTAGCCTCTGACACTTCCTCTGGCAGCTCATTCCATACACATACCACCCTCTGTGAGAAAACATTGCCCCTTAGGTCCCTTTTAAATCTTTCCCCTCTCACCCTAAATCTATGCCCTCTAGTTCTGGACTCCCCCACCCCAGGGAAAAGACCTTGTCTATTTACCTTATCCATGTCCCTCATGATGGTGATGGAAGTGGACAAAGTTCTGAAGGGCATCAACAGGATAGATTGGGAGAAACATTTTGCCTTAGTAGAGGGGGCACAGTATTCAGACAAGGTGCAGGAGATTTAGAGGAGATCTGAGTTAAGTTTTTATTTCACCCAGAGCATTGCAGGTATCTGGAGCTTGCTGACTAAAAAGGTGGTAGAGGCAGGAATCCTCAAAACATTTAAGAATTGTATAAATGAACACTTGAAATATCATTGTATACAAGGCCAAGTGATGGGAAATGGGATTAGAGTAGATGGCTGCTTGATGGTCAGTGTTGACATGATGGGCTGAAGGGCCTCTATCCTTTCTTTAGAAACTGTATGACTCTCTGTAACTAGCTGGTCCAAGATAAAATATGACCCAATGTTCAAGCAGAGAGTTGCCCTTGTGCATAATATTTCATGATTAAGTGTTGCCTTTAGGTCGTGGATCAGTCTCGGGGACCCCAATTGTTATGGAGGCCATTGGAGAAAGCAGAACCCAGCTTTAGCAGAGAAACAAAGAAGATGCTTCTAACATCTGCAACTTATCCATAATATATATCAGGATAACTAAAGTTGAATTGAATTGAATTAGCTGTATTGTCACATGTACTCATATGAGAACATGAAAAGTCTACAAATAACCACCTTAGGTTCAAAGGTACCTAGCTATAGATTCTTGAGTACAATTATTAAGGAAAAACAATTAGCAAAGTAAAGAAATAAAAAGTCCAGCATTACAAAAGTACAAGATCAGAGAAATAAACTAGCAAAATAAAGAAATAAAAAATTCAGAATAACAGTCCTTCCACGATAATACAACTGAAAAAAAGAAGAAAAATGAAATTAGAAAGTAAGAGGGATTAGGGTTCAGCATATTGGACAAGCATTCAGCTGGAAAATCTAGTCTACAGTTAGAATGGAAAAAGTTCAATCTTGTAAATCTGAAATTAAAACCAAAACGCAGCAGGGGTTTCACCTAGCACCCGAAACATCTCACATTTTATGTCCTGAAATCTTAATCCACATTTTGTTCTCAGATATTAACTATGCTTTTCAGAGTTTTCAATCATTTCCCCATACTAATGTTATTCATTAAACATCTAAAGGATAGCAGTGATACACTTATAAAGTACTTTGATGGCTGTAAAATGCTTTCAGATGTTCAGTGATTATGAAAAGCATATGGTATTTCTACTTTAAAATGCATGAAGCAGAGCATTCTAAAAATGCAAACTTTGACAATGTAGATGCAGCACAACATGCACACACGCATTGTGATTCTATATTTAAATTAATGATTTTTCAAACGCTCCTAATGTGATGCAATGCAGTGGTCAAAGGATCTCGAGAAAATCTCATTCACAGAGTGTGTGACCCAGTCACAGGAGGAAGGGAATGGGAGTGTACATCTTCATTGCAGATAAAAATAACTCAGGAGAGATGTCACATGTGTTGCTAATGTGCAATTGCTGTAGATTATATTGCAAAGATGCCTAAAATTGTTTCTACGATTTTTGAATTTTGAAGATTGAGATTAAATAGGAAGGGTGAAGTTAAAGGGAAGTCATTCATTTGGGATGTGGAGTCAAGGGAAGATAAGGGGAGCATTCTATGATTGAGCTGGAAGGATGCCTAATAATTGAGATGAATGGAACACGATGGGGAGAATTCCTACAAGGTTCACTCGATCATCCAATATAACATAAACCAGTGAAAAACAGAGACATTTTTAGCCATTCACACCACTTCATAGAATCCCTACAGTATAGAAGCAAGCCATTCCATTGCTAATCCACCTAGCCTGTACACTATAGTATAGCTAATCCATCTAACCTGCACATCTTTGAACTGTGGGAGGATACCAGAGCACCTGGAAGAAACCCATGCAGACACAAGGAGAAAGTGTAAACTCTACTCAGAAGGAGGATGGAATTGAACCTGGATCCCTGGTGCTGCAAGGTAGTAATGCTAACCACTCAGCCACCATGCCACCCCAACTGTGCCCACCATTTCTCAGGAATTCAAATGATCTCTTACTAATTTAAAGTAGATCAAGAGAACCTCCACGGAAATTCCCTCCTTGGAAATAAAAACATAGAAAATAGGAGCAAGGGTAGGCCATTCAGCCCTTCGAGTCTGCTCCATCACTCATTATGATCATGTTGATCATCCAATTCAACAGATTATTCCCATTTTCCTCATTTCCTTTAGTCCCTTCAACCCCAAGGGCTACATCCAAATCCTCTTGAAATCATACAATGTTTGGCCTTGGCTGCATTCAGTGGTAGTGAACTCCACGGTTCACCACTCTCTGAGCGAAGAATGTGACTTCTGTTAAAGTCAAAGACTGAACCTTATAGGGACCTGAACAATATGGGCGACAGTGAGATTTGTGGAAGAATTGTGTGAGAAGTCTAGCGAGCCTGATCTCGATATCAGGAGAAACTCTTTGCGGTCTTTTATGCTTTTGTTGAGCAGTTTCTCATTGGGCAGCAGTGAGTTCCCAATTCACGGAGTTTGTCGCTTGTTAAACACCCTGTTAATGGCACAACCCATCTATTTAATATTCAGCTTCCTATCTTACCACGAGCTCGGCACCAGGAATTCTCCACACGAAAGTCTGAGCGGGTACCTAGTGACTGCAACTCGCTACTGGCTTTGAGGAATCTCCATGTTGATCACCGTCAAACAGAATCTTAATGCACCATCCACGGGCACCAGCTGCACTCACACCCTCATGTCCGCTGGATTGATATCCAAGATCTCTCAACCTCTCATGATCCCCATTGTCCGTCTCCATGATCCCCATGGTCCGTCTCCATGATCCCCATGGTCCATCTCCATGATTCCCATGATCCACATAATCCATCTCCATAATCCCCATGGTCCATCTCCATGATCCCCATGGTCCATCTCCATGATCCCTATGATCCCCATGGTCCATCTCCATAATCCCCATGGTCTGTCTCCATAATCCCCATGGTCCATCTCCATGATTCCCATGATCCCCATAGTCCATCTCCATGATCCCTAGATCCCCATAGTCCATCTCCATAATCCCCATGGTCCGTCTCCATGATCCCCATGGTCCATCTCCATAATCCCCATGGTCCATCTCCACAATTCCCATGATCCATCTTCATGGTCCCCATGGTCCATCGTCATGATCCACATGGTCCGTCTCCATGATTCCCCATGGTCCGTCTCCATAATCCCCATGGTCCGTCTCCATAATCCCCATGGTCCATCTCCATGATCCCTTTGGTCCATCTCCATGATCCCCATGGTCCATCTTCATGATCCCCATGGTCCGTCTCCATGATCCCCATGATCCGCCTCCAGGATCCCCATGGTCCATCTCCATAATCCCCATGGTTCATCTCCATAATCCCCCTGGTCCATCTCCATGATCCCCATGGCTCGTCTCCATGATCCCCATGGTCCATCTCCGATCCACTTGCTGAACACTGAGCGAGCACAGACCTGAATTGCTGATGAACCAGGGCTGCTGTAGGGACACTTTAGGCTCAGGGACAGGGACCCTACTCATGGGTTGAACCAGGCTGCACCTCAGGGCTGCTTGCTTGCTCCCTTAGCGCTTATTCACTTCCCTCCCACCCTCACTTGCAGCGTCCAGACCTTGCCATCCTGTGTCTGTAACATGTTGGCACTTGAACCAGAATCAAAGATTGTCAGTATTGTTGTATGGACGTGCACAGGCTGCTTGAAGGTCTGCCTGGCACTGGGCTGGGGGAAATGAATTACTCACCTGTACCCATTGTACAGGCAGCACATAGCCAGTGGGCACTGGGCCAGAGTGGTGTTGACTAAAGGCGGTGTACAGACAGGATGCAGCTATGGAGAGGTACAGTGTGTGGCCTGGCAGTTAAACAGGGAATAGCGTGAGAGAATGGTGCTGTATCTGTGAGGGACCGCCAGCCATGAGGCAGCATGGCTTTGTGGCTGTTGTGTCATTTCGATGCCAGTGAGGGGCCATGCCAGGATTGCCCACACTTGTCCGAGAGCACAGCGGCTTTTTGAAATGGTGTGGCTGCAAGCGACATCAGCCTTTTTTGGCAGCTGCCCGGTGAGTTATCCTGGGAACGACCCTTGGGAAGACAGGAGAAAGTGAGAACTGCCGATGCTGGAGATCAGAGTCGAGAATGTGGTGCTGGAAAAGCACGGCCGGTCATGCAGCATCCAAGGAGCAGGAAAATCAATGTTTTGGGCATAAGCCCTTCATCAGGAATGACAGGGCTAGAATCGGACGATGGGAGCGGGGAGGTGAGACAGTTAATGAAGCAAGTTTTGTAAGATCCAGTGAGAAATCCTACAAAGGCCTCATGAAGAAAAATCCTCCAAAGACCTTGTCAACTAAAAACTGTGCCAATAAAAACAAAAGATTCAGCCCCAGTGAATAAACTTATTTAAAATTCAGCAAACAGCTGGCGATCAGTCCTGCACAGGATAGTTATTTTTAGTGTTGTATGCACAGGTGGAAGAGAAGATATATTGCAACATCTTTTGCCTATAAGAAGACTATGCTGACCAGCCACTCTGGATATAGAATCACAAATCCCTACAGTGCAGAAAGAGGCCATTCAGCCCATCACGACCACACCGACCCTCCGAAGAACATTCCACTGAGGAATTTTACCATGGCTAACCCACCTGACCTGCACATCTTTGGACTGTGGAATGAAACCCACGCAGACATGGGGAGAGCACGCAAACCCCACACAGTATGTGTTATGAAAATGGAAGCCAGGGTAGTTACAAGCAAGGCTCACAATGATGATTCTTGGAAGAATCTGATTATACTACTAAAATGTAATGGACAACTTAACTTCAGAAAATTGTATTGTTTACTAACAAAGTTTAATTGTCAAAAATCACCAGGATATAGTCCAACAGGTTTATTTGGAAGCACAAGTACTTCCTGGTGTTGTGTGATTTTGAACTTTGTCCAGCCTAGTCCAACACCAGCACCTCCACATCAAGCTTTAATTGCACTGCACAAAATAATTTCAAAATTGTATTTGAGGAACTAACCTGCCAACATATTAGCACAATTTTTAAATTGCTAACACTCAGCCTTGGATACTGAAAGGTGATATTTGCTGCTAAATGAATTAGTGATGCCTATCTTACAGTTCCTGTACACTATTTTTAAAATTTGTCCACAGCACATGGGCATTGCTGGTTAGACCAACATGTATTGCCTATTGAGCAGTTAAGAGTCAATGTGTGGGTCTGGAACCACATAGAAGCCATTAGTGAACTAGAGGGGTGGTTACAAATTAGGTAGACTTTGATTCCAGATTTTTATTGAATTCAAATTTCATCTGGGCAATTAGGGGTGAGCAATAAATACTGCCCTAGCCAATGACGCCTACATCCCGTGAATGAATGCCTGAAAGGAAGGATAACATGTGTTTCATTAAAGCGTGAGATGAAGAGAAGAATAAAAATGATCTGTATATGAGATCCAAGGAGTAAAGGGTGCTAAGAAGTCTAGGACCTGCATGTGTTGGTGTGTGGATTAAGCATAGATCAGACAATCTGGTAAGACCAGGTGGCTTGAGGAACACTGGATCTCTTGCAGACATCTCTAGTCATGTAAACCTCCAAAACATGAAAGGTGGAATCCAGTCACTCACTGAAACAGTTTTGCTGAGGAACAGAGTTGCTGAGGAAAGAGATGTCTGTGAAAGAGAGTTATTGTAGATCCCTGACCAACATGGGAAGGGATACAGACAGCAATGAAGATAAATAGGTAAAAAAAGACAAACAGAAATCCCTTTGGGTTATCCAGAGTATTTGTTTTTCGAATCTCTCTGATGAGGGGATGAACTCTGATGTTAGTGGCTTTGGACTATATAATGTTACAGCAAGACAATTTATTCTGCTTCCTGCCAAATATTGCTAAAGTACTCCATCAAACAATGAATGTAGGTTTTGTGAGTTTCATATTCAATAAGGAGAACTGACATTTTTCGGCAATATCCATTCTTCCAGCAACTATTTCTTCTTAATGTTGTTTCAAGATAGAACCAACAGACTATTAGGGTGGCTAATGATAGCAGTCTTTATCTCAAGAGAATTTGAATTTGGGTGTAGCAAGGTCTTGCTTGAACTGTATAGAACCGTGGTTACACCATGGAGTACTGCACACAATTTTGAAATCCTTAGATAGGAAGAGCATTATTGTTACAAAGGTTCACTAGACTTGTTCCTAGGATGGTAGGGTAGATCTGAAAGAGAGATTGGCCAAACTGGGCCCGTTCTCTAGAGCTTTGACAAATGAGAGGTGATCGAATTAGGACTTGGAAAATACTGAAAGGGATACACAAGGTAGATGTTTCTTCTGGTGTGGAGTGTGGAACTGAAAGACACAATTTCAAAATAAACCACTTAGGATTGAAACAAGGAATTATTTTTAACTCAGAGCATTATGAATCTTTAGAGATCCTCTACCCCAGAAGGTTGAAGAAACTCCATTCTTGACTAAGTTGAAGTTAAAGAATGATAAATTTCTAAATATGGCCCATATTACTCCAAACCTTCCTAATTCATGTACTTATGCAAATATCTTTTAGGTGTTTTCCCTCCGTGACTACCTGGTCAGGTCCATGCCCCCCTACAACCCACCCTCCCATCCTGGCACTTTCCCCTGCCACCGTAGGAATTGCAAAACCTGCACCCACACCTCCTCCCTCACCTCCATCCAAGGCCCTAAAGGAGCCTTCCACATCCATCAACGTTTTACCTGCACATCCACTAATATCATTTATTGTATCCGTTGCTCCCGATGCGGTCTCCTCTACATTGGGGAGACTGGACGCCTCCTAGCAGAGCGTTTTAGGGAACATCTCCGGGACACCCGCACCAATCAACCACACCGCCCTGTGGCCCAACATTTCAACTCCCCCTCCCACTCTGCTGAGGACATGGAGGTCCTGGGCCTCCTTCACCGCCGCTCCCTCACCACCAGACGCCTGGAGGAAGAACGCCTCATCTTCCGCCTCGGAACACTTCAATCCCAGGGCACCAATGTGGACTTCAACAGTTTCCTCATTTCCCCCTCCCCCACCTCACCCTAGTTCCAAACTTCCAGCTCAGCACTGTCCCCATGACTTGTCCTACCTGCCTATCTTCTTTTCCACCTATCCACTCCACCCTCCTCCCAACCTATCACCTTCATCCCATGCCCCACTCACCTATTGCACTCTATGCTACTTTCTCCCCACACCCACCCTCCTCTAGCTTATCTCTCCACCCTTCAGGCTCTCTGCCTTTATTCCTGGTGAAGGGCTTTTGCCCGATACGTCGATTTTACTGCTCCTCGGATGCTGCCTGAACTGCTGTGCTCTTCCAACACCACTAATCCAGAATCTGGTTTCCAGCATCTGCAGTCATTGTTTTTACCTATCTTTTAGATGTTGTCATTATACCTACATCCACCACTTCCTCTGGCAGTTCAATCCACACACAAATCACTCTATGTAAAGAAATTGCCCCTCACGTCATTTCTAAATCTGTCATCTTTCTCCTCTCACCTTAAAAATATGCCCCCTTGTCTTGAAATCCCCCATCCTAT
Source organism: Chiloscyllium plagiosum (assembly GCF_037043375.1). Lineage (NCBI taxonomy): Eukaryota > Metazoa > Chordata > Chondrichthyes > Orectolobiformes > Hemiscylliidae > Chiloscyllium > Chiloscyllium plagiosum. The sequence continues at coordinate 9,445,639 of NW_028270158.1, read as the reverse complement.
GGAAACGACACTTGACATTCACCATATCTGTATCCCTCATGATTTTATAAACCTCTATCAGGTCATCCCTCAAACTCACACACTCCAGTGTAAAATGTCCCAACCTATCCAGCCTCTCTTTATAACTCAAACCCTCCACTGCTAGCAACATCCTGGTAAACCTTTTCTGAACTCTCTCTAGCTTAATAATACCCTTCTTCTAACAGGACGAACAGAGCTGGACACAGTATGCCAAAAGAGGCCTCACCAATGTCCTGTCCAACATGACTTCACAACTCCTATACTCAAAGGTCTGAGCAATGAAGGCAAGCGTGCTTAAATGCCTTCTTAACCACCCTGTTTAAATGTGTTTCAAGCTTCAAAGAATTGTGTATCTGAACTCCTAAGTCTCTCTGTGCTACAACACCACCCAAGACCTAATTTTTAATTGCACAAGCCCTGCCCTTGTTTGTTTTACAACATAGAATGAAGATTTATGGCCCATTGAATCTGCGCCAACCACTGATTTGCACCAATACTTTCTTCCTTCCATTTAGCCCTGCAAATTCACATTTCTAAGTAGAGATCAAGTCCACGATTAAAGTTCTTGTATGTGGCAAGAGGTACACATTTAGAACTCGAGAGCTTGGTGCCCCTATGGAAGAGAAATCTGCAGTAAGGGAGAGGAAATATACAATAGCCCAGAGTCAGACGACTGGTCAGTTCAGCGGGAATTGCAGAGCAAGAGGAGATTACAGAGGAAAGGAGGAATAAGGGACATGAAAAGATTTAAACATTTTAAAACAGAGCCTTCCAAGGCCCAGGATCCAATGTCAGTCACGATGGATAAGGGTAAAAGTTGAATGGAGTTTAATATGGGAGAGGATATGGGCAGCAGATTTTTGGATAAGTTAAAGTTTATGGATAGTACGGTATGGGAGGTCGTCCAGAGGAGTATAGGAATTGGCAAGTCCAGATCTAGAAAGGCACGGATAAGCATTTCACTGGCAGATGCTCTGAGAACAATCGTTTAAAAGGTTTATATGAAGATTAATAGGGGGAATTTACAATAAAATAATACAAGAACATCTGCAAACAAATGCTGTAAAATTCAATCCTATCCTCCTCAATAAAGAACTCACAATAGGCTTAGGATTTGGAATGGAATTTAACAAATTGTTGGCTCAAAGCAGTTTCTGAATACTTAATTTATAAAGCCTTCATTTTTCTTCCTTGGGTTTGAATATTTTCGACAGAGATTTGAGCACAGATGACAGATTTTCTTGTATTACTGAACAAGGTTTGATTATTCCTTACCAGTAAGATACTCAAGAGTGTTGTGTGAGCTAAAACAGACAGTCCACGTTTTACAGACCCTAGTGTAAACAGATAATGAACCAGCAGTCAGTTTGAAACAGGATGAATTACACATGGCAGACTGTCTGACAGTGTGGTAAGTAAGATAAGAGAAAATTTGAAAAAGAATACAGTTTCACTTCATGCTGCATTATCTGATGCAGGACACTACTGTGATCTGAGTCGATTTCCTCAGATTCCAAATTACCATGTGATTTAACTCTCTGCTCTGACTAGGATGGTCTGTCTTCAGATGACACTTGTTTAAAACACAATGAAGCTAATGAAGAACTAAATGCGTTCTGACCTTCAGACTCTGTTTCAGATATGATCAAGTTCCTATGAATCAGTTGCAGTGGTATGTGACACCTTTGGTCAGCAACTGCTTTCCAGCTATTTACATGTCACATTCTAATTGACAAGTCAAACATGCAGCTGGTTAATGAAGCTTGGAAATTAAATTAGTCCTGATCTCTGAACTAATAGGTGAGTTTCTAACTCAAGTCACCACCCACCAATCCAAAACCTTTCAGGATAAAATTGGAGTCTGAAGTGGCTTTTAATAAGTTGTTGAACCCTTACATTCATAAACAAGTTCAGTACCCATGCAGATGGCCTCAACCGGGACCTTGGGCTCATGTCACACTGCAGGTGACCCCACTGCACAAGACTCTCTCTCTCTCTCACACACACATGCACACACTTATATACTCACACAGATCCTCTTTCATGCACATGTTCTGTCTCATATACACACACACAAACACCCCCCACTCACACCCACACGCACCCTCTCACAGGCTTATAGTCCGTCACACTCTACCAAGCCTACATACACACAAATACTTTCTCACGTGCACTCACACTCATGCACATACTCACATGCACAGACTCCCATTCTCTCTCCCTCTTTCTCATGCACACACATATGAATCAATGGGGTGAATTTGCATTTGCAGAATTGTACTTGCAGATACACTCTATTTTGCTCAAAAAGTGCACAATCTGCAGGCAGTCAATGCAGGCAGTCAATCCATTAAATATTTTATAAATTCCTACTTTGGAAATAGAACCAGTCCGACTTAAGATTGGGACACAGATCGACTCTAACCTCGCACCTTTAATGCATTGTCTGGGCTGAGATGTCACCATCTTTTTTATAAAACCTCAAGTTATTTCGAGAATGTGACTTAAAAGAAGTTCTGGGATTTACATATTAATGAACCGAAACTGCAACCCACTCTAAAAGATGAAAGACTTATTAACAATCTAGGTTTGTTCAATATGTCATCTCAGTTACATGACACTGTGATCTTTTGCTATAAATTATGTGTTTTATGATCCTGCTCCACAGCTACCTAATGAAGGAGCAGCATTGTGAAAGCTAGGGCTTCCAAATTAACCTGTTGGACTATAACCTGGTGTGTGATTTTTAACTTGTAAAACTCACCAATTTCATCTTGAATTTTGGATTTTAGGTTTGCCCACAACTGATGTAATACTGTCAATTATCAGCTGGTTTATCCTTCTCTCCCTTCTTAATTACATCAACTACTCTGCAGTCCAAAGGCACAGCTGCAAGATTGAAATATTCCGGCCAGAGATTTTGTTATTCAAGAAACAGAAAATGTCAGAAATACACAATGAGGAAGGCAGCATCTGTGGAGAAAGAGGCAAAGGTCTGAATTTTGTAGTCAGAGGCAAATTAACAGAATGAGTGTGCAGAAGCAAAGGGAGCTGTGTGTGTATGTGCACTGATCATTGGTGGAGCGAGTAGCATACAGTATCTTCAACTTCACTAATGGGACATAGAGTGCAAAAGCAAAGAGGTGACGTTAATCTTGTATAAGACATTTGTTAGACCTCAGCTGGTGTACGATTTTAGAAACCACATCATAGGAAGGATGTGAATGTATTGGAGAGAATGCGGAAATGATTTGCAAGAATGTGTCCAGGCATGAGGGACTTTAGTTTGAAGATGTTGGGACCCCTGTTCTCGTTGGAGAGAAGACGATCTGATAGAGGCTTTCAAAATCATGGACCGGCTGGATAGAGTAGATATCCAGCAGAAATCCAGTAGATATCCAGGGAGAAATCATTCTAAAAGGAACAAGAACAAGAGGGCATAGATTTAAAGTGATGTACAAAAGAAACAAGAGTAGTATGAGGAAAAAATCGTTTCCACTCAGCGAGTAGTTAAGGTTTGGAATGCTCTGCCTGGAATTGTGGTGGAGACAGGCTCAATTGAGACGTTCAAAAGGGTATTGGATGATTAAATGGAGAAAAATGATATGCCAAGGGTATGGGGGAAAGGCAGGAGATTCATGCAGCCACAATGGGCAGAATGGCCTCCTTCTGTACCATAACACATGTGTGATTCTGTGAACACTGCTCACCACTGATCTTGAAGCCTTCTCTGTGGCATGGACTTCCAGTTCACCACTGTCCGGTTTGCAATGCTTCAATCTTAAATCTCCTCATAATCTTTGAAACTCCAGTAAATACAAACCTCATCTTGGAGCTCACCCTCGCTTCCCTCACAATACAACCTGCCCATTCCTAGTACTGGTCTAGTCAACCTTCTCTGGATGACTTCCAGTACACCTACATCTTTCCTTAAACAAGGGAATTAATATTGAGCACTACAGGGCATCATTTTCCCCTTCAAAATAATATCTTGACTTAATTTATGCTGCAAGTTTTGTTGGTGTTATGGTGTCCATTTTAAGGGCTCTCAACTCATTTAATTAGTTAATTTATTTTACTGAATTTAATGGGAAATCAACTCAGTATTTACAGTACATCCTTCTGTGATTGGTAGGCACTGTAAGGGCTAGAGTGAATCATTACAACCCGAAATTAATTTTTAATGAAATATAAATTTCATTTGAAATTCATACTTTTTGGTTATAGTATCCCATTAGTCCATAAGTAAATTGAATTATTTAATTTTACCAGTTTTGAAAAAATTAGAAGTATTGTCTCGACAGTGTAATTTGCTTTGGCGGGAGGGTTTAAATTAAACTGGCAGGGGGGGGTTAGGAAACTCTACGGGGTAAGAAGAGAGAGAGAAACAAGGGCAAAAGCAAAAGACAGACTGGGAAACAAGGGACATAATAAGCAGAGAATCAATCAGGGCCACAGTGCAAAATAATGCGAGAGAGGCTGAGAATGTGAAAAAGGAACGCCTTAAGACTGTGTATCTTAACACAAGGAGAATTTGCAATAAAGCAGATGAATTAATCGCACAAATAGATATCAACGGGTATGATATACTGTATTTGGGATTATGTAGACATGGCTGCAGGGTACCTAGGGAGGGGAACTGAATATCTTGGGTTATTCAGGGTTGAGGAAGAAAAAGGAGATGGGGTGGAATTATTGGTTAAAGAGTAGACAGCATATTGAGTTGGATGATCAGCCGTGAAGCATGACGTATAGGCTCCTAGGACTGAATGGCCTACTCCTGCTCCCATTTTCTATGCAATGATTAATGCATTTGGTTTACAGGCAAATGGAGAAAGTGAGGTCTGCAGATGCTGGAGATCAAAGTTGAAACTTTATTGCTGGAACAGCACAGCAGGTCAGGCAGCATCCAGGGAACAGGAGATTCGACGTTTCGGGCACAGGCCGAAGAAGGGCCTGTGCCCGAAACGTCGAATCTCCTGTTCCCTGGATGCTGCCTGACCTGCTGTGCTGTTCCAGCAATAAAGTTTCAACTTACAGGCAAATGGACCTCAGTTTGAAATCAGGCAACAACATTATCAAAAAAGACTTTCCAGCCCCCTGCCCCTGAGTTTAAGGGTGATAGAGGAACAGTAGACTTCCTCATTGATGTACTGCTAGGCCTGACCATAAGTGAGCCCAGGCAGTCGACAGTTGAGGGGGATCGTTAGAGCTATCACCCTGTTTCTCTATCATGGTTCTGTCTGTGCCTTTGGATACCTGGATAGGGAGCATGTGGTATCTCTTAAGGCCTTCCAAAACCAGTGAGCACGGCAAGGCCTGGAAAAAACATCAGCCCTGGGAATGTCATTTTACTTTGCTATGTTTCTATTAAAATTTCTTTTTATTGGTACCTCTAAGTGACTGTCGGTTAGTCAAGCTGATAATTGGTTTCTCATTTGTTCAGAAGACTATAAAGAGGGAGCAACTGCTCAGCTGGTAACAACCCTGTTCCTGAGACTCAAAACCTCCCAGTTCAAACCTTCCTCCAGGGCCTGCTTGGACCAGGAGGATTCATGAAACACTTCATTAGGCTGATCATCAGCCTGCAAATTCTATCGTCCTTTTAAGGAGGCAGTTTGTATTTTTTAATTGTTGTTCTCGAACAAGTATAAAGAGGCACTATTGATACTGGTTGGGGTGCATATTGATAGGAGCTACATTGGTGTAATTGTCCTACTTTGTAAATGAATCTACTATAGAGTAAAAATGGACTTCTGCTCTTCACCTTTCCCGACTGACTATAAATGGCATTGTTTGTGAGGGAGAGGAGAGGAGGAAGTCAACAAATTCCAAATGTATACGGAGAACTCCAAGCATATGTGGAAAATTACAACATTTATGGAGATCTTTATTATTCTGAGATGTTTGAGTAGATAGATATGCAAATTCTTCTCAGGATCAGAGTTGGATCATCAGCCATTTTGAAAGGTGGAGGCGGGCTTGAGGGGCCGAATGGCCTATTGCTGCTCCCTTTTTTTTATGTTTTTGTGTAATGATTAATGCTTTTGATTTACGGGAGAAAAGAGATACTCTTCAGACCCCCTATTCTTGTGTTTTGGCCACTCAATGCAAAGGGGAATGGAGAGAGCAGAGTATAGTAAATACTCCAGTATCTGAAAGAAATATCTCAAGGTAAGCAAAATATTTAATCCTACTGGAAGGAAAGAAGTTAAAAAAAACTGCACAGAGACACCAATTTCCTACAATACATTTGTAACTTCTCATTTGTCTGCTATGTCTTTCTTAACTCAATTCAGTGCTTTTATCACTTTCTCTAGCAGCTTTGCACCACAGGTGGCCCCTGTTCTGACAAATGTGGAAATTCTCCATCAGTGCCCACTGACTTCCATTGATCCTATTAGAGGGCTTCAGGAGAATAATAAGGATTTGTTCAATCTATTTCAGTAGCTGAGAAAGTGCTGAGCCACGACAACAATAGACTTAACAGCAACTGAAAATATTTCACTTCTGTCTTGTCACGTTCAGGCAACACAGAAATGACCATTTGACACGAGAATCTAGATACATCAGACTGGCTACTCATCCACAAGCTCACTTGAAATCAAGTGCATGGCAAGAGGAATGATGGGAATTTCAGGCAGAAAGGTCCATTGTCACCATACCATAGCAACCAGGACTTCCCTACCCAAGACTGACTGGTGCTGGTCATTCCTTCTCCACCTACTTCATCCACAGGAATAAATTGGAGTAGGAGTAGGCCATTTGGCCCTTCAAGCCAACTCTGCCATTTGATACGATCATGGCTGGCCATCCAACTCAAATCCTGCTGCTGTTTGCCCCCCACTTCCTTTAATCCCATTAGCCCCAAGTGCTACATCCATTTCATTGTTGAAATCTTACAATGTTTCAGCCTTTACCCAAAAGATAATGAGGCCTCAATCCTTGGGTTCACAGAAGATTTCTGTCTTGTTCAGGTTGTAAGTTTGCTCGCTGAGCTGGAACCTTTGTTTTCAAACGTTTCGTCACCATGCTAGGTAACATCATCTGTGAATCTCTGGTGAAGCACTGGTGCTCTGTCCTGCTTTCTATTTGTGTGTCTTGGTCGGTTGTGGTGGGTGATATCATAAACACATCAATTTGGACCCCATTTACCAATCTCAGAGAAAAAGAACCAGAAATTATATCACCCACCACAACAGATCAAAACACACAAATAGCAGGCAGGACAGAACCTCAGCGCTTCACTGGAGGCTCACTGATGATGTACCTAGCATGGTGATGAAATGTCTGAAAACAAACCTTCCAGCTGATTGAGTAAACTTACAACATGAACCTCACCCTGAGCTACAACTCTTTTCAAAAATTGCAATTTTATCTTGTCTTTCCCCTTCGTATTTTTCCTCTCCCTTCCATTCAGATCCAGCTCTTCCCAGTTGAAAGCCACCAGGATAAACCTTGATGCTAACCTTAAAATGACTTGCCATTTTTGCTGGTGCTGCTGTGGGGCTAATGGCGGGACAGCAGGATTGTCTTCTGTCCAATGATGGCCTTTTCCAGTGTCAGGAATCCCTCTGAAAAGGATGCTCAATTAAAGAAAATTGGTCAGGCTTGAGTTGGATCCAGAGAGAAGGATAAACAGCCTCTCTTGCTGAAAACCTCCCCCTAATACAGGCAAATGTTGCTGTCTTACCATGATGATACCTACACGTGAAATTTTTAATTAATAGAAAACCTTTTTGCCTTCAGTAACTTCAAGATAAAGAAGTTTCCCGTTGGATCAATGGAACTTAGTTGAATTTAGAACTCCATTGAAGGTTCAAACTGACTGTAATTTTGTGCAACAAATTGCATTTGATTAGATTACTCACAGTGTGGAAACAGGCTCTTCGGCCCAACAAGTCCATATCGACCCGCCGAAGAGCAACCCACCCACACCCATTCCCCTACATTTACCCCTTCATCTAACACTACGGGCAATTTAGCCCGGCCAATTCACCTAACCTGCACATTTTTGGACTGCGGGAGGAAACCGAAGCACCCGGAGGAAACCCACGCAGACACGGGGAGAATGTGCAAACTCCACACAGACAGTTGCCTGAGGCGGTAATTGAACCCAGGTCTCTGGTGCTGTGAGGTAGCAGTGCTAACCACTGTGCCACCGTGTCGCCCCTTACATTGTGGAGCACCTTACTTGTGGAAATAACACTTTAACAGATATCAGAAAGACATAGAGACAAGGGATGTCTATTCAAATAAATACAGTTTTGCGAGGCAATTAAGTGCTTGAGTGAAAATATTTTAGGGATGTAAGGTTTTAAGGAGTTGAGGATCAGTAGAATAGTAGAAATACGGTAGGGGTTTTGGAGACATTTTGAAACTGAGACCGAAGGGGCTGAAGGAATCGTAGCCAGTAAATGGAATGAATAAGGTTGGGATGCACAAGAGCCTAGAGATAGATTATCAGAGTTTTCAGGGCGAGGGCTAGAAGACCCTCCACCAACAGAGAGGGACAAGGCTGTAGGAGTCGTTATCTAAGGCTTTATGTAAATGTGAAGTTCAACAATAAAGGCAGCTTCTTATTTTCAAGTTGCAAAACTTTCCTGGTTTTGCAGTTATAATTGTTCAACATCTATTTCAGTTCATAGTGCCAAAACAATTAAAACATGTGGGATTTATTTCTGTTATTTTTTTCTATCATGGGGATATTAGTTACAGAACAAACATAAATATCATCATTTTAATATCAATGACTTTTATTTCTGTAGTCCCTTTCATGCATAGTCCGTTTCAAATGTAACCCTTTTCAAATACTCCTAGGAATTCACATGGTTTTCAAAAGAGATTTGAAACTCTGCCATGTAAGGAACATGACCTACCTCCTATATCACCTATCACCTATTCTGATAAGTCCTCATGAACCTATCCCAACAGTCACTGCATCAGAGGTCAAACCAGTTTTCATTTGTGTGAATCCAAGGAAAGCGATGGGACCAGATGGAGTACCAGGCCGTGCACTCAGAGCATGCGCAGATCAATTGGCAGAGGTCTTCTCTGACATCTTCAACCTCTCCCTGCAGCAGGCTACAGTCCCTGCCTGTTTCAACAGGGCCAACATCATCCCTGGGCCTAAAAAGGCTCATGCAGCATGTCTCAATGCTGACCGCCCAGTGGCTCTAACTTCGGTGGTCATGAAGTGCTTTGAAAGGCTGGTCATGGCATTAATCGACTCCAGCCTCCCCACTACTCTTTTCCCACTCCAATTTGCCTATCAGACCAACCGATCCATGTCAGCTGCCATATCACTTGCCCTTCACTCCTCCCTCGAGCATCTTGACAACCAACAACAGCTACATAAGAATCCTACTCATTGACTACAGTTCAGCCTTCAACACTATTATCCCCTCAAGCCTGATTACTAAACTTAGTGATCTCTGACTAAGCTCCACTCTCTACAACTGGATCCTGAGTTTACTGACCCACAGGCCACAATCAGTGAAGATTGGGGTCAATATTTCATCCTCACTAACACTCAACACTGGAGCCTTCCAGGGGTGTGCGTACTCAGCCCCCTACTGTACTCACTGTATACCCATGAGTGCGTCGCCAAATACCAGACAAATGCCATTTACAAGTTCGCTGATGACACCACCATAGTCGATCGAATCTCAGATGACGACGAAACAGATAAAGACAGGAGGTGGAAGACCTTGAAATATGGTGCACTGACAACAACCTAGCTCTCAATGCCGGCAAAACCAAGGAACTCATTACTGACTTTCGGCAGGATGTTACTCATGTGCCCTACACATGGACAGCACAGAGGTGGTGGAAAGAGTGGAGAGTGTCAAGCTCCTGGGAGTGGTCATCAGCAACAAGCTTTCTTGGACTCTTCATGTGGACGCACTGGTTACAAAGCCCCAACAACGTCTCTTCTTAGAGTCATAGAGATGTACAGCATTCAAACAGACCCTTTGGCCCAATCTGTCCACGCCGACCAGGTCTCCCAACCCAATCAAGTCCCACCTGCCAGCACCCAGCCCATATCCCTCCAAACCCTTCCTATTCTATACCCATCCAAATGCCTCTTCAATGTTGCAATTGTGCCAGAATCCACCACATCCTCTAGCAGCTCATTCCATACATGTACCAACTTCTGCGTGAAAAAGTTGCCCCTTAGGTCTCTTTTATATCTTTCCCCTCTCACCCTAAACTTATGCCCTCTAGTTCTGGACTCCCCGACCCCAGGGAAAAGACTTTGTCTATTTATCCTATCCATGCCCCTCATAATTTTGTAAACCTCTATAATGTCACCCCTCAGCCTCCGACACTCCAGGGAAAACAGCCCCAGCCTGTTCAGCCTCTCCCTATAGCTCAAATCCTCCAACCCTGGCAACATCCTTGGAAATCTTTTCTGAACCCTTTCAAGTTTCACAACATCTTTCCGATAGGAAGGAAACCGGAATTGCACAAAATATTCCAACAGTGGCCTAACCAATGTCCTGTACAGCCGCAACATGACCTCCCAACTCCTGTACTCAATACTCTGACCAATAAAGGAAAGCATATCAAACGTCTTCTTCACTATCCTATCTACCTGCAACTCAACTTTCAAGGAGCTATAAACCTACACTCCAAGGTCTCTTTGTTCAGCAACACTCCCTAGGACCTTACCATTAAGTGTATAAGTCCTGCTAAGATTTGCTTTCCCAAAATGCAGCACCTCGCGTTTATCTGAATTAAACTCCGTCTGCCACTTCTCAGCCCATTGGCCCATCTGATCCAGATCCTGTTGTAATCAGAGGTAACCCTCTTCACTGTCCACTACACCTCTAATTTTGGTGTCATCTGCAAACTTACTAACTGTACCTCTTATGCTCGCATCCAAATCATTTATGTAAATGACAAAAAGTAGAGGACCCAGCACCGATCCTTGTGGCACTCCACTGGTCACAGGCCTCCAGTCTGAAAAACAACCCTCCACCACCACCATCTTCCTCAGGCAGCTGAGAAAATTTGGCATGACAGCCAATACCCTTGCACCATCAAGAGCATTTTGTCTGGATGTATCACTACCTGGTATGGTAACTGTACCATTCAAGATCAGAGATGGTTACAGAGAGTGGTGAACTCGGCCCGGACAATCCCATCTATAGAATCCATCTACCAGGCCGCTGTCAAGGAAAGGCCACCAGCATTCTCAAAGATCCATTCTACCCTGGCAATGTTTTTCTACAACCTCTACCATCGGGGAGAAAGCATGAACACGCACCAACCGGTTTCAAAACAGTTTCTACCCTATTGTTGTTAGAATATTGAATGGACTCACAACCTCTTAACATTCACCTGTACCTGTGTTTTTGTTTTTGCAGCTGTTTACCTATTATTTACTAACTATGCAACTTAACTCTGTGCTCTGCCTGCTCGCAAGACAAAGCTTTTCACTGTGCCTCAATACATGTGACAATAAATTCAATTCAATTCAATTATTAGGACAGTCAAATAAAGGCTTGGTCAAAGAGATAGGTTTGAAAGTGCACCTTGAAGGTGGAGAAGGAGTTAGTACAGTTAGGACACTGTGAATTCTAGAACTTAGGGTCAGGCAGCTGAAGTCCCATTCACTGGTGGTGAAGCAATTAAGTTAAAAATCACACAACACCAGCTTATAGTCCAACAGGTTTAATTGGAAGCACACTAGCTTTCGGAGCGATGCTCCTTCATCAGCTAGTAGTGGAGGGCTCGATCCTAACACAGAATTTATAGCAAACATTTACAGTGTGATGTAACTGAAATTACACATTGAAAAAGTGATTGTCTTTTAAGCCTTTCATCTATTAGAATACAGTGATAGTTTCACTTTTTTCATGTGTAAATCACAAAACCTTTTTTAAAAAAGTTGCATTCTCGGGTTAGCTGTTAACAATGGCGATAGCTAGACAATATGTTGAAGGTGTTAGCCCCCTGTGTTCTCTGTCTATGCCATAATGTTTAGATTGATTCTAATCTAAAAATTGAGATAACGGAGTTTTACATAAATTCATGCAGTTTTTGAGCTCAGGGTTCTACATGAATGCATGCAGTTTTTGAGCAAAGTACAATGTAACCCTGCAAGTACAAACTTACCCCACAAAATAAACGCGTTCATGTGGTCTTTGTCTGTCTGTCTGTGTGTGTCTGTCTGGGTTGGGGGTTGAGAGTGTGAGAAAGTGTATGTGTGCGTGTGTGTAGTGAGTGCAGAGTGTCTTACGTCTGTGAGGGGGGGTGCATGTGTGAGTGTGGGAGTGTGTGTGTCTGTAAGGGTGTCTGTGTGCGTGTTTGTGTATACGTGTGTCCGTGTGTATGTATGTATAGGAGTGCCTGTGTGTGTGTGCAGGAGTATCTGTGTGTGTGTGTGTATAGTGCAATGGTGGTAATCTGTAATGTGACATGAACCCAAGGTCCCGGTTGAGGCCCTCCCTATGGGTACCGAACTTAGCTATCAGCCTCTGCTCGGCCACTTTTTGCTGCTGCCTGTCCCGAAGTCCACCTTGGAGGATGGTCACCCGAAGGTCCGAGGTCGAATGTCCTGGACCACTGAAGTGTTCCCCAACTGGGAGGGAACACTCCTGTCTGTTGATTGTTGTGCGGTGCCTAATCATCCGTTGTCATAGCCTTTGCTCAGTTTCCCCAATGTACCATGCCTCCGCACATCCTTGCTTGCAGCGTATAAGATAGACAACGTTGGCTGAGTCACATGAGTACCTGCCATGTACAAGGTGGGAGGTGGCCTCACGCGTGATGGTGGTATCCATGTCCACACTCTGACACGTCTTGCAGCGCCTACCATGACAGGGTTGTATGGAGTTGTCCTGAGAGCCGGGCAGCTTGCTACGAACAACGATCTGTTTGAGGTTTGGCAGTTGTTGAAAGGCAAGTAGTGGAGATGTGGGGAAGGTCTTGGTGAGGTGTTCATCCTCATTGATAATGTGTTGCAGGTCACGAAGAACATGGCATAGTTTTTCAGCTCCTGGGAAATACTGAACAACAAAGGGTACCCTGTCGGTTGCAGTACGTGTCTGTCTCCTGAGGAGGTCATTACAGTTCCTTGCTGTGGCACGTCGGCACTGGCATTCGATGAGTTGGGCATCATACCTCGTTGTTGTGAGGGCATCCCTAAGTACTTCCAGGTGTCTGTCACGTTCCTCCTCATCTGAGCAGATCCAGTGTACGTGTAGGGCTTGTCCATAGGGGATGACTGTTTTAATATGTTTTGGGTGGAAGCTGGAGATGGAGAGCATTGTGAGGTTGTCTGTGGGTTTGCGGTAGAGTGTGGTGCTGAGGTGTCCATCCTTGATGGAGATCCATGTGTCCAAGAATGAGACAGATAGTCGAGAGTAGTCCATGGTGAGTTTGATGATGGGATGAAACTTGTTGATATCACTGTGTAGTTTTATCAGTGACTCCTCACTATGGGTCCAGAGGAAGAAAATGTCGTCAATGTACCTGGTGTTTAATATTGGTTGGAGATCCTGCATAGAGAAGAAGTCTTGTTTGAACCTGTGCATAAAAATGTTGGCATATTGTGTTGTAAATTTGGTCCCCATGGCTGTTCCATGTGTCTGGATAAAGAACTGGTTGTCAAAGGTGAAGACATTGTGATCAAGGATAAAGCAGATGAGTTGTAGGATGGTGTTTGGAGATTGGCTGTTGGTGGTGTTGAGTATTGAGGCTTGTGCCGCAATGCCATCATTGTGGGGGATGCTGGTATAGAGTGCGGAAACGTCCATTGTGATGAGGAATGTTCCCGGTTCGACTGGTCCGTGGGTGCTGAGTTTCTGCAAGAAATCCGTAGTGTCGCGACAGAAGCTGGAGATCCCTGTACAATAGGTTTCAAGATGCCTTCCACATAGCTGGAGAGATTCTCACATAGGGTCCCATTGCCCGACACGATTGTGTTGGCTGCAAGACGTGTCAGAATGTGGACATAGATACCATCATTACGTGTGGAGATACCTCCCACCTTGTACATGGCAGGTACTCATGTGACTCAGCCAACGTTGTCTATCTTATACGTTGCAAGCAAGGATGCCCGGAGGCATGGTACATTGAGGAAACCGAGCAAAGGCTACAACAACGGATGAATGGGCACCGTACAACAATCAACAGACAGGAGTGTTCCCTCCCAGTTGGGGAACACTTCAGTTGTCCAGGACATTCGACCTCGGACCTTCGGGTGACCATCTTCCAAGGCGGACTTCGGGACAGGCAGCAGCAAAATGTGGCCGAGTAGAGGCTGATAGCTAAGTTTGGTACCCATAGGGAGGGCCTCAACCGGGACCTTGGGTTCATGTCACATTACAGGTGATCACCATTGCACTACACACACACACACAGATACTCCTGCACACACACACTCTCACACACACACAGGCACTCCTATACACACATACACATGGACACACATATACACAGACACACCCTTACAGACACACACACTCCCACGCTCACACATGCACCCCCCTCACAGACTTAAGACACTCTGCACTCACTACACACACACGCGCTTTCTCACACTCACAACCCACAACCCAGACAGACAGACACACACAGACAGACAAAGACCCACATGCACACATATATTTTGTTGGGGGAATTTGTACTTGCAGGGTTACATTGTACTTTGCTCAAAAACTGCATGCATTCATGTAGAACTCTGAGCTCAAAAGCTGCATGAATTCATGTAAAACTCCATTACCTCACTTTTTAGATTAGAATCAATCTAAACATCATGGCATAGACAGAGAACACAGGGGGCTAACACCTTCAACATATTGTCTAGCTATCACCCATTGTGGGCGGCACGGTGGCACAGTGGTTAGCACTGCTACCTCACAGCGCCAGAGACCCGGGTTCAATTCCCGACTCAGGCGACTGACTGTGTGGAGTTTGCACATTCTCCCCGTGTCTGCGTGGGTTTCTTCCGGGTACTCCGGTTTCCTCCCACAGTCCAAAGATGTGCACATCAGGTGAATTGGCCATGCTAAATTGCCCGTAGTGTTAGGTAAAGGGGTAAATGTACGGGAATGGATGGGTTATGCTTCGGCGGGTTGGTGTGGACTTGTTGGGCCGAAGGGCCTGTTTCCTCACTGTAAGTAATCTAATCTAATCTAAGTAATCATTGTTAACAGCTAACCTGAGAATGCAACTTTTTAATAAAAGGTTTTGTGATTTACACATGAAAGAAGTGAAACTATCACTATCTTCTAACAGGTGAAAGGCTTAAAAGACAATCAATTTTTCAATGTATAATTTCAGTTACATCACACTGTAAATTTTTGCTATAAATTCTGTGTGTTAGGATCGAGCCCTCCACTACCACCTGATGAAGGAGCGACGCTCCGAACGCTAGTTGCTTCCAATTAAACCTGTTGGACTATAACCTGGTGTTGTGTGATTTTTAACTTTGTACACCCCAGTCCAACACCGGCATCTCCAAATCATGAAGCAATTAAAGTTGAGAATGCGCAAGAGACCAGAATTGTAGGAGCACAGAGAATTCAGAAAGTTGCAGGATTGGAGGAAGTTGCAGATATACCAGACTGCATTAGATTATAGGTCAACACAGAACCAATTTGGAAAACTGTCCATTAAGTATGTATTGCATAAGCAAGCAGCTTGAACAACCAAATCTATAGATGCTTCAATTTAGTAGTGAGTTTCTAATAAAAATCAATAAAATAATTTTAATTAAGAAATAATAGGAATAGGGTAAAACATTTCAAAATAATTAATGTGTTTGCATTTAGATGAATGGCTCATTTATAATAACAGTGTTGTTTTTTCAGTGACATCCATCTGCTGCACTGTTAATAGTTAGAAAGTGCAGTTCAACATTTTATTTTCAACTGTAGTGAGTGAATATTCTGACCCGATAGCACAGTGCACAAAGTTATGCAGTACTGTCTGATATGAGTTTGCCTCCAGCAAAGTATGTTACCTGATACTCCAATGTTTATGTTGTTCCATTTAACAAGGAACCTGGTGTGAATATCGTGGCATTGAATAATCCAACAGATACTTGTTACAGTTGGCTTTTAAGGGACAAGCATTACATTCACAGGTGCATAAGTGTCTGGGCTAAGACCAAGCTATTAGGTGAAATAGAGTTGCATGCTTCTTTCAGCATGTCATGCTTCAAGTGATCCTAGGCTAAGGTGGAGTATGAAACCTTTATACTATCAGGTCCAATACTATAATACAGTAATGATATAATGACTATGTCTCTGACCGGTATGCTGCCATTCTGACCATGAGATATAACACATTGCTTTTCATTCCTCCCATTCTGCTTTTCTCTCTCAAGAAACTCCCTCATTCAGAGATTCAGTTCCATGGGAATCAGTAATCTTCCAGATTCTTGCTGGTATCTTTCCTTTTGTGTACACGAACGATGCCAAGCTATGCACAAGTGGAGGACTGAAAACACAGGTCAGTTGTGATTTAATCCAGCAACTGTGCACCTCCCTGAAAAGAAACAGACAATTTCCAGCAGAAAAGACCAGGAGCCACAACTTCTGCATGACACGAGTCTCCACTCTACCTCTGAGCTGATTGCTGGTACGCTAATGTACTTCATTAACCAAACGGTTTCAGCCTTTGCTTGTCTCCTGATGGAAAAGTGAGGTTGCAGTGCTTCAAATGTATTAAAATGGATTGGAATCAGTTCTCAAACCTGACAACTCAATCACTATTTATATGGGAGAAAATGGAAGCATTTTAAGTGGATTTTTAAAAAGACCTTGAAAGTCATGTCAGAAATCAGAAATGCATTTTAAGAAAAATGGCAGAGAAATGACTTAAAAGGACATCACAAAATATTAGTCTTAAGCTCTCAGTTATTTTATGCCATCTCTTTGTTCAGTTGATTTAATTGCTGCTCTGGAAGATATGTGAGATTTTTTTTCAGATTCTAACAAATACTTCAGATGAATAATCTCGGCAACAGACCCAGCAACTGAAATGAGGCAGGGGAATATGACAGCTATATACAAGTAAAACCCAGTTAAACATGGTACAAACACAAGGTACAATGGCAGTTTATGATAAATGCAGCAGAAGCCTGCTGAGATAGCCTTGGAGATAAAATAATTAACTGAATGGTACCGAAAGCATAGCAGCCAGCCGGACAAAATTTCCTCACCAATAATTCAAACAGTCAAAAAGCATATAGGTGAGGGAAGGCTGAACAACAAAAGATACAGCAATAACTATAACATCAAAAGATCATAAGATATAGGTGCAGAATTCGGCCTTTTGGCCCATAAAATCTGCTCCAGCATTTGATCATTGCTGGTATTTTCTCAACCCCAATCTCCTGACCTATCCCCACTATCCTAGATCCTGTAACTAATCAAGAATTTATCCACCTCCACCTTAAGGAAACTAAATGACTTGGCTTCCACAGCTTCCTGTGGCAATGCGTTCTTCAGATTCACCATGTCTGGCTAAAGAAATTCTTCCTCATCTCAGTTCTAAAGTGTTGTGCTTTCACTTTGAGGCTGTGCCCCCAGGTCTGAGTATCTCGTTTAGTGGAAACATCTCCACATCCAACCTATCCAGACCTCTCAGTATTCTGTAAATTTCAGTCCAATCCCCACATCCTTCTAAACTCCATTAAGTACAGACCCAGAGTCCTCAACCATTCCTCATATGGCAAACCTTTCTTCCCTGAGATCATTCTTGTAAACCTCCCGTGGATCCCGTCCAATGCCAGCACAGATATAGGATCTAAAACTGCTCACAATGTTCCAAATACAGTCTGACCAGAACCTTATACAACCTAAGCAGTACATCTCTGCTCTTCTATTCTAGGCCTGTTGAAATGAATGCCAACATTGGTTTTTCATTCCAAACTGCTTCATGAACCTATATGTTAACCTGAAAAGAAACCTGAACTAGCACTCCCAAGTCCCTTTGTTCTTCAGATTTCCAAAGCCTTAGAAAACAAGCTATGCCTCTATTCTTCCAAACAAAGTGCATAACCTGTGGTAGCATTCTTTTTTGGTGATCAGAGGAGGAGTCGTGTTTGAGGGGGCAGTAGGAGGTGGTGTCTGTGAGTTGGCACTTGGTTTCAGTGGTGTACAGGACAATGTGCCAAACTACCACTGCACCCCCGCTTGTCTGCTGGTTTGATGGTGAGATTGGGGTTGGAGGCTTATGCTCGAAACATCATTTGTCCTGCTCCTCAGATGCTGCCTGACCTGTTGTGCTTTTCAAGCACCAAACACTCGAAAGTGCATAACCTCACAATTTCCCACATTGTACTCCAACTGCCACTTCTTTGCCTACTCTCCTAGCCCGTCCAAGTCCTTCTGCAGCCTCCCTGCTTCCTCAACACTACCTGTCCCTCTACTGACCTTTGTCTTATCTGCAAAATTAGCAAGAATGCACTCCGTTCCTTCATCCAGATCATGAATTGTTTTGGTCCCAACACTGACCCTTACGGAACTCCTCTAGTCACCGGCTACCATCTGAAAAAGATCCCTTTATTCCCACTCTCTGCCTTCTGCCAGTCAGCCAATCGTCTACCATGTCAGTTTCCTGTCCCTAACACCATAGACTCATCTTATTTAGCAGCCTCCTATGTGGTACCTTGTCAAAGGTCTTCTGTAAATCCAAATGGATCACATCCACTGGCTCTCCTTTGTCTAACTTGTTCATTGCCTCCTCAAAATACACAAACTGATTTTTCAGACATGACCACTTCTTAACAAAGCTGTGCTGACTCAGCCTTATTTTACATTGCACTTCCAATACTCCACAATCTTGTCCTTAATAGTGGACTCTAAAATCTTACCAATGACCGAGGTTGAGCTAACTGGCCTATAATTTCCTGTCTTCTGTATCCTCTCTCCTTAAACAGGGGTGTCACATTAACAATTTTCCAGTCCTCTGGAACCCTTCCTGACTCCTGTGATTCCTGAAAGATCACCAGCAATGCCTTCACAATCTCCTCAGCTATCTCCTTCAGAGCTCTGGGGTGTAGTCCTTCTGTTTTATCTATCTTCAGACATTTTAGCTTCCCCAGCATCTTATGTTTGGTGATGGCCACTACACTTACATCTGCCCTCTTACTGTCTTGAAATTATTGAACTTCCTTCCACCTTACTTTATCTCACCTTATTATCATACCTTTTTATTCTTCTCTTCCTCATGTAGTTATGGAGTTACCCTGATCTGCTATCTGCTAGAGTCTGCTAAGACCATCTTAAAAAAATCACTTCCTCCATTCCTTCCTGATGAACGCATGGTAGAACTTGCTGCAGTAGTGATCATGTCAGGGGCTAAGCTTTGAGGAATTACAGAGGAAGAAATTAATGGAGAAAATGGACAAAGCTTCCACCTCCATTTCCAAAAAGTGGAACTTTTAAATCATGTGGTCTTTTAGACGTTATTCCGTAATAGTGTTGAACTCCTGAAATGATAGCCTAGAGAGAGGAAAAGACACCAGGATATTCCAGTGAAATTTGATGTCCGAAAGAGAAATGAAATCAACACATGTCCCAACAATTTATCATTTAGTGCCTGCAAAACAATAATGTATTGTCACTCCCATAATAAGCATTGTTCTTGTGAAGGGGTTTCACTAGTTAATTCCAGAGAACATTTGGTTTTGTAACGGTTTGGGGTGAAATATGTTTTTAAAGACTTGTCTAGACGAAATTAACAATTAATTATTACATCCCCCTGACAGTCTCTTTAAGGTATTTCAAAACATCTTCATTATTATCGTCCCCGAGAATGTCACAGACCTTTTATTTCCTGTTTGTAAGTTATAAAGAAATTTCTTTCGGCAAAAGGTTTGAACTGCATTCATCAATACATTGGTTATGAGTGCCCCCTCCTCCACATCTGATGTCTGATAAACTGCTGAGTGTGTTTTCCCTTTCATTGTGAACTGTGGCTGTTTATATGCAGGAATTCAATAACCGAGCAATTGTAGTTGCCAAGTGCAACGGCACAAATTATGAGCATTCATTGTCAGGAATGTGAAGGATTTTAAACAAAAATGTGCTTTTGGTAGCCTTCGGCAGAGACTGAAGCTTCATCAGGTTAACGATAACATATCATGCACACCTTACTGTATTTAATTTGCCAAAATTTTTTTAAAAGTTCATGCTTTGAGCTATTCTATGATGCTGTGTTTATCTAGTCCTGCAAATTAGAGATCTTTCCAGAAAAAAGTACATACTTTTTTTGAAGCTTTTTATCTTGCACTCATCAGTACAATTTGCAAAAAAACACTAATATAAAGGAAAACCAAGCCTTTTATGCCTTGAGAGGAGAGTGATGGTTAATTAACAAGTAGACTCTGATTGATAGTGGCATTAGCACAGAGAAGGCTCCAGGTAGATGATGACTGACAGCTAACTACCAAACTTTGTTTAAATTTAAACCAGGCAGGTTGGCTGTGATTGGTCAAGATTGCCCTGAGAAATAAATTTCAGCATGACTGTCTCCTATATTATTGAGTTGAAACAAGTGCAATGAGTGCATAAGTTCTTACGGTCTGCAACAAAAGACAATCTTAATACATGTCGCTTCCAATACATGATAATTCCAATACATCATAATTCTTAACATGTTTAGAGTTACTTAGCAAATGCTGCCCAATCACTGTTCACCATTAGATACCATAGTGATTGCGACAAGGTCAGCCCAGTGGACCTCATAGAATATGAGTTCCCCAATTGGGGCCATTATCCAGATCCAATCAAGGAGCCCTGGCTGACAGATATAAACAGGAGTGTTGGATTCTGTTCCCTCTAGAAGCCAGCTCTGTGCTAACTGGACCCGTGTCAAATATAGTCAGCTCTTCTGTAATGCAGTGGTTGCATTCTTGTGGACCCCCGCATTGTAGAAACATTGTGCTTCAGAAACAGCACTTAAAGTGTTGGTGTTGTAATCGCGTTGCAGCCAACACACATTTTAAAAGTTCGAGCCGTAGAAACAGGGTCCCCAATTCATCAATTGCACTTCAGGGAATTTGCATTGACGAAATGCACATTATAACAGAACAACCCATATTGGACACATGTAAATAAAGGGTAACTTGGAGATTTTCTTTATTTCAAAAATATACTTTATTCATAAAATTAATTTTGATATCTATACAATTGGTGGTGCCATACATACGTATACATTCCATTTCTTTACATAGAGAGATTGGAATTAATCATTTGTATGAACAAATCTGTACCTTGACTATCCAGATATTCTGCTGCGGCGTCAGTGGAGCCCAATTATTGAGTGGACCCCCTGTTCTTCTTAGGCAGGCAGACCTTACATGGTGGTCTTTCCCCACCGTGCCTTGGCAGCAGCTGCCCCAAGCTTCAGCGTGCCCTTCAGCACGTAGTCCTGGACCTTGGAATGTGCCAGTCTGCAACAGTCAGTCGGAATCAGCTCCTCCAGCTGGAAGATCAACAGGTTACGGACAGACCAAAGAGCGCCTTTCACCGAGTTGATGATCCTCCAGGCACAGCTGATGTTCGTCTTGGTGTGCATCCCGGGGAACAGACCGTACAGCACGGAGTCCTACATCACGGAGCTGCTCGGGATGAACCTCAACAAACACCACTGCATTCCCCTCCAGACTTCCTTTGCATAGGCACATTCCAGAAGGAGGTATGTGACAGTCTCGTCTCCTCCACAGCCACTTCGAGGGCGGTGTGCGATGCAGCTGAGAGCCCAGGCGTGCATAAAGGATCTCACAGGCAGAGCCCTTTTCACCACCAGCCAAGCCATGTCTTGGTGCTTGTTGGAAAGTTCTGGCGATGAGGCATTCTGCCAATTTACTTTGACAGTCTACCCAGGGAACCGGTCAATAGGATTCACCCTCTCCTTTTCCCGAAGGGACTCAAGGACACTACATGCTGACCACTTCCTGATGGACTTGTGGTCAAAGGTGTTTTTCTTCATAAATTTCTCTACGAAGGACAGGTGATGCGGAACAGTCCAACTACTTGGAGCGTTCCGCGGCAGTGAGGCCAGGCCCATCCTTCGCAACACCGAGGACAGGTAGATCTTCAGTACGTAGTGACACTTGGTGTTTGCGTACTGGGGATCCACGCACAGCTTGATGCAGCCACACACAAAGGTGGCCATCAGGATGAGAGTGGCATTGGGTGTGTTTTTTCCCCCGTCGCCCAGATCTTTATACTTTGAGTCCCTTCGGACCCAGTCCATCTTTGATCTCCACATAAAATGGAAGATAGCCTGGGTGACTACGGCGACACAGGTTTGGGGAATAGGCCAGACCTGTGCTACATATAACAACACTGGCAGTACCTCACACCTGATGACCAGGTTTTTTCCTGCGATGGAGAGCGACCGTAGCTTCCATCTGCCCATTTTCTGCCTCACTTTGCTGATACGCTCCTCCCAAGACTTGGCGCACGCCCCAGCCCGTCCAAACCAAATACCCAGCACCTTCAGGTGGTCGGTCCTGACGGTGAAGGGGATCGAGGATTGGTCGGCCCAGTTCCCGAAGAGCATGGCCTCGCTCTTGCCTCAGTTTACCTTGGCCCCCGAGGCCCGTTCGAACTGGTCACAAATGCACATGAGTCTGCGCACGGACAGCGGATCCGAGCAGAAAACGGCGACGTCATCCATGTACAGGGAGGCCTTAACCTGCAGGCCCCCGCTGCCAGGAATAGTCACCCCTCTCAGACTCGCATCCTTCCTGATGGACTCGGCAAATGGCTCTATGCAGCACACAAACAAGGCAGGAGAGAGGGGGCAGCCCTGCCTGACTCCAGATCTGACTGGGAAGCTATCTGATTCCCACCCATTGATTGAGACTGCACTGACAATGTTGGTATAGAGCAGTCTGATCCATTTGCAGATTCCCTCCCCAAAGCCCATTTTGGAGAGAACATCTCTCATGTACGTGTGTGATATACTGTCAAAGGCTTTCTCCTTGTCCAGGCTGATCAGGCAGGTGTCCAACCCTCTGTCCTGCACGTAGGCGATCGTATCCCTGAGGAGTGCGAGACTCTCAGCGATCTTCCTGCCCGGCACAGTACAGGTTTGGTCAGGGTGAATCACCGACCCTACTTGGTGATGGGATACCAACCTTTATGGAGTTATTTCAGTTACTGCTTTGATTTTTGTAAATGTAGCCTGGTTGTGTGCAGTCAGTACCTTTCTTGCTGTGAAAAGGTTAAAAAAAAAGTATGCTGTATAATCCAGCAGTCCTTGGGACTTCAGTATACATACATAGCAACACATCAATTTTTATCTTTGAATAACAGTACTTTTTCAGTGGTACTCAAGTCCTGCTCTAAAAAGTGACTATGCAAATACAGAAGAAGTTGGTGAGCTCGATTGGCTGGATGGTTGGTTTGCAAAGCAGTGTGATGCCAATATTGTGGGTTCAATTCCTGCACTGGGTAAGGTTAGCATGAAGGACTCTCCTTCTCAATCTTGTCTCTCACCTGAGGCATGATGGTGACCGCTGGGCTATACCAGCACCAATCATTTCTCTCTAATGAGAGAGCAACCCAAGGGTCTAGTAAAACTCCTGATGACTTTCCCTTTTTAGAGTGGAGATCGTCATAATTCCTATAGCCTTGTGGAAGCAAAAGAGCACGATAGAGATGAGGATATTTCCTCACATTTATTGCTGAAATTGTCAGAAAAATAACATCAAAAATGACTATTTCAATTACAGGTACTTTTACAGTCAATATTTTTAAATTGTCATGTTGTTTCAAGAAGGTCATAGACAATATTGAACTCACTGCTGCCTCTATACCTAAGGCAGCTGTCCATTAGTGTCCTAAATTGGTTTTGGCATCATCCTGTACATAAATGCAACAAATCAAATAATATGAACCTCTGTCCCATTCAAGATCTGTCTCAAAACCTTTCCCACCAAGTTTCTGAGTTAGTGTTTGCATGAGATGATCCACATGTTTTGGCTGGACAAAGTCATGGAACTCCCTCCATCATGGCATTGTGTGGGTCCACCTACAGCACATGGACTGCAGCGGTTCAAGAAGGCAGCTCACCCCCACCTTCTCAAGTGATTGACCGGTTACCCACTTTCAACATTCTCTGTTTGTGATTACACTTGCAGCATTTATTTTCCTATGTTTCTTGCTTCAATAATTATGCAAGATGCGATGAGAAGGAATTATCCCTCATTGATTAGAATTTGTGCCTTCCTGCTGTCAGCACCTTTGGGCTTAGCATTCATTTTCCTTGCCAACAGCTCTCAGATCAAGTGTTGCATCTTCAGGAGGTGTCTCACTGAGGAGGTTAACTCTTCAGGTGGGTCACGCAGAAGTTGGGTGTAATGGTGTCAACAATATTAGATGCAAGTTTCAACAATCTGATTCCCTCTTCTGAATAAGATTAAGAATTAGAATTCTTCACAAATCGTTAGGATGGAATTTCCAGAGATTTGGTGCCACCCATCAAAGTGAGCGACTAACTGACAAACCCTGGGACTTCTGCCTGAGGTTTTGTGCACTTTTAAAGTGTGTGCAATACATAAAGCACTCACATTTTCCAACATCAGCTACAAGGCCCTAAGAAGACTTCTAGTGGAATAATGGCAGTGCTCTTACCTTTGAGCTAGGCGAAAGTGAGGACTGCAGATGCTGGAGATTAGAGTTGAGTGTGGTGCTGGAAAAGCACAATATGTCAGGCAGCATCTGAGGAGCAGGAGAATTGATGTTTTGGGCAAAAGCCCTTCATCAGGTTTCTGTTGAAGGGCTTCTGCCCAAAATGGCGACTCTCCTGCTCCTCAGATGCTGCCTGACCGGTTTTGCTTTTCCAGCACCACACTCTCGACTCTTACCTTTCAGTCCAGAGCTACCAATCTCAAGGTAAAAACAAGTTCTGCAGATGCTGGGAACCTGGAGTCTAGATTAGAGTGGTGCTGGAAAAGCACAGCAGGTCAGGCAGCATCCGAGGAGCAGGAAAATCGACGTTTCGGGCAAAAGCCTTTTATCAGGAATAAAGGCAGGGTGCCTGCAGAGTGGAGAGATAAATGAGAGGGGGTGGGGGTGGGTTGAAAGTATCATAGAGAACAATAGGTGAATGGAGTCGGGATGGAGGTGAAAGGTCAGAAAGGAGGGTGAGGGAAGGTAGCAAAGAGTACAATGGGTGAATGGGGGCGGGGATGAAGGTGATAGGTCAGAGAGGAGGGTGGAGTCGACAGGTGGAAAGGAAGATAGGACAGGTCATGGGGACAGTGCTGAGCTGGAAGGTTGGAACTAGGGTGAGGTGGGGGAAGGGGAAATGAGGAAACTGGTGAAATCCACATTGATGCCCTGGGGTTGAAGTGTTCTGAGGCGGAAGATGAGGCGTTCTTCCTCCAGGCGTCGGATGGTGAGGGAGTGGCGGTAGAGGAGGTCCAGAACCTCCATGTCCTCGGCAGAGTGGGAGGGGGAGTTGAAATGTTGGGACACAGGGCGGTGTGGTTGATTAGTGCGGATGTCCTGGAGATGTTCACTAAAGTGCTCTGCTAGGAGGCGCCCAGTCTCCCCAATGTACGGGAGACCGCATCGGGAGCAACGAATACAATAAATGAAATTGGTGAATGTGCAGGTAAAACTTTGATGAATGTAGAAGGCTCCTTTGGGGCCTTGGATGGAGGTGAGGGAGGAGGTGTGGGCGCTGGTTTTACAATTCCTGTGGTGGCAGGGGAAGATGCCAGGAAGGGAGGGTGGGTTGTTGGGGGGTGAGGACCTGACCAGGTAGTCACGGAAGGAATGGTCTTTGCGGAAAGCGGAAAGGGGTGGGGAGGGAAATATATCCCTGGTGGTGGGGTCCGTTTAGAAGTGGCAGAAATGTCGTCGGATGATGTGATTTATTCAAGTCAGGCCTGTTTCAGTGGCATACCCTAATATCTCCAATCATGTCTGCTCTTGAAGTGATTGGGAAACTAACAACGAGGTTCCAGGTGATGATGTGAGACCTCAGAAAATTCTATCTAGTGTAATATCTAACCGGAATGCTGATGTCACCTCAGCCCAGTTGGGAGAACTCACTTCTGTGGGTTAGAAATGTTTTTGGATTCACGACCCACTCCAGAGACGGAAAACAAAATTGTTGCACGTGAAAAGAAAGCAAAGCTCCATTTGCCTGTGAAGGCAGGCAGGTGTATAAGAAATCCTGTGATAGTATTTCCAAAAGCAGGAAACTACTCCAGAAGATCATAAGAAATAGGAACAGGAGTAGGCCATTTGGCCATTTGAACCTGCTTCACTGTCCATTAGGATCATGGCTGATCAAACATTCCTCACATCCACTTTCCCGGGTTTTTCACATAACTCTTGATTCTCCGACTGATGAAGAATCAATCTATCTCATCCTTAAATGTGCAGAAGGACTCTGCCCCTTTCAGCTCTCTGTGGCAAGGGGTTTATCTGACAGAAAAAAAATTCCTCCATCTTAAATTGACACTCCTTCATTCTGAGACTCTGTCCTCTGGGTTCTCTCTGGTAGCTTGGCCAATATTTATCCCTCAATCAACATCTGTAAAACAAATATTCTGGGCATTTATCGCATTGCTGATTTAGGATCTTGCTTGCTTGCACATTTTCTGCTAAGTTTCCTTCCTTACAACAGTGACCACACTTTATAGATTGTCAGGGAATTGGAGCATCCTGAGTTTATAAGAAACGCAATATAAATGCAAGTCTTTCTTTCCATGGGTGGCTGTTAAGGAACAGCATTTGTGTCTTTGAGAAGATATCCTCCATTCAGCTTGCTGCACAAAACCATAAAAATATTACTTTTGTAGAAACAGAAACAGATATTGCTGGAAAAGATCAGCAGGTCTGGCAGCACCTGTGAAGAGAAATCAGAGTTAACGTTTCAGGTTTGGTGACCCTTCCTCAGAACCTACCTTGGGTCAGTGGACACGAAACGTTTTAACCCTGCACTGATGCAGAATTTCTGTTTTCCAACAGTTCTTTCGGTTTTTATTTTATAGTAATCATGCTTGAAATTCAGGACTGTGGACCTACTGAAGGAAAGAGGGACTCGTGTAGATTTGACATACTTTTGGGGGCTCAGACTCAATAGGGCGAAGAGCCTCTTCTCTACTGTATGGTTCTATGAAATGTTGAACAACAGCAAATGTTATTTCTGACCACAAGAATTCTTACTCCAACACTCAAGAAAAGAAAACCCAAGGTTAATCTTGGTGGACAGACCCAGTGCAGGCCCAGTGAAAATTCGGTGATTCTGAGGTACTGAGTGTCCACCATCTCCAGCATCACCAGATCCCTGGCCTTGTATTGTTCTCTCCTTACCCAAGGAATGATCACATCCTGAATAGGGTACTGCTCCAAACATCAGTATTTACTACACACTTTGACACTTGGTCCTATCAATCTTCCTTCTGTTTTATACCTAGTGTTTGAAATGGAAATTAGCTGCAGTAATTATTTTCTGCCAGTGGAGTTGCAAAGTCCAAGATGTAGATTCTTCTTTTGATTAATTGACTAATATATCTTTCAATACTACACAATGCAAGGAACCCCTGAGTAGGCATTCTTAGTCCTACTGTAAAATTATACTGAAGCATACAACAGAAACAAAGGAGCATACAGTCCAACAGGTACAAAGCAGTCAGAGCATAGTATGGTGCGACAAAATAGTGCATGGATTACAGTTGAGAACCAGAGAATAGAATCCTTACAGTGTGGAAACAGGCCATTCAGCCCATCAAGAGCACACCAACCTTCTGAAGAGCATCCCACCCATAGCACCTCCCTACTCTACCCCTATAACCCCACATTTCCGATGGCTAATCCACCTAGCCTACACTGGCCTGAACACTATGGACAATTTACCATGGCCAAACCACCTAAACTGCACATCTTTGTCACTTTGGGAAGAGCACCTGGAGGAAACCCACACAAAGAACATGCAAACTCCACACAGACAGTCACTCGAGCTGGAATCGAACCTGTTTTCCTGGTGCTGTGAGGCAGCAGTGCTAACACTGAGCCACTGTGCTGCCCTGTAGAGCCAGAGGACAGCACTGATGCAGACAATAAGTTAGACCACATCATAGCACAGGAAACAAAATGGAGCCTTGGAGTGGTAAAGCCATAGAATAACTCAAGAGCTTTAGAGTAGTCAAAAGCGCTAAAATAATGCAGGGTAGTTGGAGTCCTGATGATAGAGAGACTGCAACAAAGGTTTAGCAGACTGAATCCAAAGAGGGCATGACTGACATATGAAGAGAAACCGGATCCGTTAGGACTATATCCTCTGGAATTTAGAAGAATGATGGGGAATCTCATAGAAACCTACAAAATTCTAACTAACCAGAATAAACACAGGCAGGATATTCCCAACAGCCAAGGAGTCAACAAAGAGCAATCACAATCTAAAGGAGGAGATAGGCCATTTAGGACTGAAGTGAGGAGAAATTTCTGTGGTAAGTCTATGGAATTCTCTACCACAGAAAGTTGTTGAGACTAAAACATTGAATGTTTTTGAGATAGAGTTCTTAGGGATGCAGGGATGAAAGGGCATGCAGTGAAAGTTGGAACAAAGTACTAATTTAGATGATCAACCATGAACATATTGAATGCTGGAATGTGTTTGACGGGCTGAATGGCCTACCCTAATTCCTCTTCTATATCTTGATGACTGATCATCCAATGGTGCATCACAAATATTAGCTCGCTTTCCACAAACGTGTCTGAGAAGCTCAAGTTCATCAACGACTTGCTGTATTTTCCAAACAAGTGCCTACAACACAACACTTGTAATGTGGTAATACAAACAACATTATGTTTTAACTTGGCAAAGCGTGCGAAAGAAATTTGGCACAGCCGAAAGGGCTCCGGATACTGAGTTTATAAAAGCCAATGACTCATAGTCAAGTGATTAACAACTGTGTTGCATTTAAATAAAAAGAGATTGAGCCCATTAGTCAACTAATTTATATAGCAGAATCACTAGTCTTATTAAATCAATTATAGCTCAGAAATTAAGGAGAAAAGACAGCAAAAGTGAAGTTGTAATGAAGGGGCTGATATTCTTTAATACTGATGGAGGATTTTCCACTTCACTACCTAAGCATCGGAAAACACAGGAAATATTTTTAAATTAGCATTATGGCCCACACACTCATTACTTAGGGGGAGGGGCAGTTTAAATCACAGCCAGCCCTGTGAATTTACAGTCCGGACATCAATAAAAAGCTCTCCCAAGTACAGAGTGTTCTATTGCTATCAGCCTGCAGTAGGATCACATCAGCTGCAGTAACAAAAAGTCCATCAAGCAATCAGCAAGGATTTCAAGATAAACTTCCCTTAAACTGCTTCCATTAATAACCATTTCCTTACCCACAGTTTCAAAAGTTCGATCCTGAACCTCAGAAACAATCCGCAGACAAAAACATACAGGGTCAGAACTACAAAGGGAATTTTACAGTCCAATTACATGGTGGAAAATGACTCCCTGGACACTCAGGGTATTTCTGGCAGTGTTAGTGACATGCTGTGTATTCCAATATGAGTTTAGTGCAGCAATAAATATTTAATATGTTTCGGTGAAAAGCACTGGTTTAGAAGGAAAATCCAATCACCTTAAGTAACTTGGATATTTGAAGCTCCTTTTGCTACCAAAAAATAGGTCACATTCCAACAAGGTTTCTTTGTGAATTCACAGGATGTGGGTATTTCTGACTTGGTCAGCATTTCTTGCCCATCCCTAATTACTCTTTAAGAAGGTGGTAGTCAGGTGTCTTCTTCAAGTGCTACAATTTGTATGGGGTAGGTATGACCACAAAACCAATAGGGAAGGCAGTCCAGGACTTTGACTCAGAGGTATGAAGGAACAATGCTATATTTCCAAGTCACAATGGTGTGTGATTTGGAGGGAAGCTGGTGTTCCCATGCATTGGATGCCCTATGTTATAGCATTCATGGGTTTGGAAGGTGCTGTCTAAGGAGACTTGATGAGTTGCTGCATTGCATGTACACACTGCTGCCACTGTGTATCAGTGGAGGAGAAAATGTATATTGAAAGTGTTGGATAAGTTGCCACTCAGCCAGGCTACTTTGTCATGGTTAGTGTTGAGTTTCTGGAGTGTTGTTGGAGCTGTGCATATCCAGCTAAGTGCGAGTATTCCATCACTCCTGACTTGTGCCTTGTAGAGGTGGGAAGGCAGGAGGTGAGTTACTCACTGTAGTATTCCTAACCTCCAACCTGCTTTTGTAGTCACTGTATTTTAACTCACCACAGAATGCTGAACCTTTCATCTATTCTTGCAGCCATGGTATTTACATGGCTAGTCCAGTTCAGTTTCTGGTCAATGGTAAAATGGTAAATATGGGCCAATGGGTATTCATAGATCATAATGTGAAATGTGATGGTTGGATTCTCTTGTGTTGGAGGTGATCATTGTCTGGCAGTTATGTGACACCAATGGTACTTGCCGCTTATCTGTTTATGCCTGAAAGATGTCCAAACTTTGATGCATTCATACATGAATGGCTTCCATATCTGGGCAGTTGTGAATGATGCTGAGCATTATGTAATAATCAGCTAACATCATCACCACTGACCTTACAATGGAGTAGAGTCTTGGATGAAGCAAGTAAAGATGGTTGGGCTTCGTAGATTGCCCTGAGGAACTCCTGCAGAGATGTTCTGGAGATGAGATGGCAGTCCTACCACAACCATCTTCCTTTGTGCCAGGTATGACTACAACCCAGCGATGAGTTCCCCCCCCCCCTGCCCGATTCCCACTGCCTCACCATATTCTTTTCATTGTTCTTTTGTGGGCTGTGAATGTCACCACCAGAGGTCAATGACTCCTGCCTATGTGTAACTGAACAGAGTGCCTTGAGGACAATAAAGAGTCAACCACATTCCTGTGGGTCTGGAGTCACATGTAAACATGCCAGACCAAGAAAGACATTATTGTAACAGATAGGTTGTTATGCCAATTGGTAGTTGCATAGTCACCATTACTGCGAACTCTACCTCTGGACTAAAAGATCACAGTTCAAGTCTCGTCTGACCCAGAGGGGTATTTCCAAACAGATTGTTGCATTATTAAGAGTAATTTCACATTCCAGATTTTGTTTCCCTTAAATTACAGTTGAGACAGTTTTTGGGATCCAAACCCAGAATACATTTTTAAAATATTTCCTAGTCAGTCTGTTCAGTGACATTATTACATAGCTCTAGAACATGTGGAACTAGAATCCAAACCGCCTAGCTCAGTGATAGCAGCCCACTGGAATTCCCCAGTGCCAGAGTACTTCCTTTTGTTTATTTCCCTCCATCTGACTTTGCAACATCAGCAAACTTGGATACAGTACACTCAACCTCCTCATCTAGACACTTCTAATCAAGCTGTTAAGATGCCTTGTGATGGCCAAGTGGTATTGTCATTGGATTGTTAATCTAGAAACTCAGGTAATATCCAGGCACCAGATGTCGAATCCCACCACGGAAGATGGTCGAATTTGAATTCAACAAATAAAAGTCGCAAACGAAAAGCCTAATGATGATCATTGTCAGGAAGAACCCAACTGGTTCACAAATGCCCTTTCGGGAAGGAAACTGCTGTCCTTATCTGGTCAGACCTACAAGTGCCTCCAGACCCACAGCAATTTGGTTGACTCTTAACTACCCTCTGGGTAAGTAGGGTTCGGCAATAAATGTGGGCTTAGTTCGTGATGCCCTCATTCTGAATTTTAAAAAGGTAAGACATGAACCTCCTAGCCAAGTAGCTTTACCACTGTGCCACAAGAGTTTCCCACTCCCAGAGTATTAGCTTGGAACTTTTGATGACTTATAAAGAACAAAGACAAAGAACAAAGAAAGTTTACAGCCAAGGAACAGGCCCTACGGCCCTCCAAGCCTGAGCCAATCCAAATCAACTGTCTAAACCTGTTGCCCAATTCCTAAGCATCTGTATCCCTCTGCTCCCCACCTACTCTTGCATCTGTCCAGAGGCATCTTAAATGAATCTACCGCACCTGCCTCTACCGCCTCTGCTGGCAACGTGTTCCAAATGCCCACCACCCTCTGTGTGAAGTACTTGCTGTGTGTATCCCCCTTAAAATTTCTACCTCTCACCTTGAAAGCATGACCTCTCATTATTGAATCCTTCACCCTTGGAAAAAGCTTGTCTCTATCCACCCTGTCTATACCCTCCATGATTTTGTAAACCTCAATCAGGTCCCCCCTCAATCTCCTTTTTTCTAATGAAAATAAACCTAACCTACTCAACCTCTCTTCATAGCTAGCACCTTCCATACCAGGCAACATCCTCGTAAACCTTCTCTGCACCCTCTCCAAAGTGCCCACATCCTTTTGGTAATGTGGCGACCAGAAATGTACACAGTATTCTAAATGCAGCCGAACCAAAGTCTTGTACAATTTTAACATGACTTGCCAGCTCTTATACTCAATATCCCAACCAATGAAGGCAAGCATACTATATGCTTTCTTGACCACTCTATCCACCTGTTCAGCAACCTTCAGGGTATAATGGACCTGCACTCCCAGATCTCTCTGCCCATCAACTTTTCCCAAGGCTCTTCCATTCATTATATAATTTGCTCGAGAATTAGTCTTGCCTAAATGCATCACCTCACATTTGTCTGGATTGAAAACTTTCTGCCTGTATTCTCTGACAGTCCCTTATGCTTTCTGCTGCTTCACTAATCTTCGTATCATCTGCAAACTTGCTGATCATACCAACAGTGCCCTCTTCCAGATCATTCCTGTATATTACAAACAACAGGAACTCTAACACTGACCTCTGTGGAACACCACTGGTCACCTTTCTCCATTTCGAGAAACTCCCTTCAACTATTACTCTCTGTCTCCTGTTGCTCAACCAGTTCTTTATCCACCTAGCTAGAACACCCTGCACACCATGTGACTTCACTTTCTCCATTAGTCTACCATGGGGAGCCTTATCAAATGCCTTAGTAAAATCCATGCATATGACATCAACAGCCCTTCCTTCATCTATCAATTTGGTCACTTCCTCGAAGAACTCTATTAAGTTGGTACAAAACTATGTTGCCTATCACTGATAAGCCCATTCTTTTATAAATATAAATATATCCTATCCCTCAGTACCTTCTCCAGCAACTTTCCCACTACTGACGTCAGGCTCACTGGTCTGTAGTTACTCGAAATATCCCTACTACCCCTCTTGTACAGGGGGATAACATGATCAACCCTCCAGTCCTCCGGCACCTCACCTGTATTTAAGGATGCCACAAAGATATCTGTCAGGGCCCAGCTATTTCCTCTCTCGCCTCCCTCAGCAACCTGGGATAGATCCCATCCAGTCCTGGGGATTTGTCCACCTTAATAACCTCTAACCTACCCATCACATCTTCCTGACTTATGTCAACGTGATCCAGACTTATCAAACTTTTATCTCTAATCTCAACATTCATCATGTTCCTCTCCTCAGTGAACACTGATGCAAAGTAATCATTCAGAATCTCACCCGTTCTCTCAGGTTCGACACACAGCCTTTCTTCGTTATCTTTTAGTGGACTAATCCTTTCTCTACTTACCCGCTTGCTTCTTATATAAGAATAAAATGCTTTGGGATTCTCCTTAATTCTGCTCGCTAAAGCTATTTCATGACCCCTTTTAGCCCGCTTGATTCCTCATTTAAGACTTGTCCTACTCTTCCGATATTCCTCCAGGGCCCATTCTGTTCTTAGCTGCCTGGGCTTCCTTTTTCCTCTTGGCTAGTCGTACAATTTCTCCTGTCATCCATGGTTCACGAATCTTGCCCTTCCTATCCTATCAGATGTAGACTGTCCATTTTGTAATAGTCCCACCTTCCCCAGAACCGATCCCAATGTCCAACAAATCTGAATCCCTCCCTCCTACACCATCTCTCAAGCCACATGTTCATCCTGCCTATTTTTTCATTTCTATACTTGCTAGCACATGGCACTGGTAGTAATCCCGAGATCACTACCTTTGAGGTCCTCCCCTTTAACTTCTCTCCTAGCTCCCTGAATTCTTCTTTCAGGACCTCATCTCATTTTCTATTTATATCGTTGATGCCTATATGCACCAAGACAACTGGCTGTTCACCCTCCCCTTTTAGAATGCTCTGCAGCCGATCGGTGACATCCCTGACCCGAGTACCTGGGAGGCAACGTACCATCCAGGAGTCCCGTTTTCGGCCACAGAACCACCTATCTATCCCCTTCACAACAAAATCCCCTATGACTATGGCCCTATGAGTCATTTTCCCACCCTTCTGAACAGCAGTGCCCACCATGGTGCCATGATCTTGGCAACTGCTGCCCTCCCCTAGTGAGCCATCTCCCCCAACAGTATCCAAAACAGTATATCTGTTTTGGAGGGAGATGACCACAGGGACACCTGCACTGCCTTCCTACTATTTTTCTGTCTTTTGGTCACCCATTCACTGTCTCCCTCAGCAATTCTAACCTGCGGTGTGACCAGTTCACTAAACGTGCTTTCCACGACCTCCTCAGCATCGCAAATGCTCCACAGTGAGTCCATCCGCAGCTCCAGAGCCATTATGCCGTCAAACATGAGCTGCAGCTGGACACACTTCTTGCAAGTGTAAGCGTCAGGAACATCAGACATGTCCCTAAGCTCCCACATCAAGCAAGAGGTACATGCCACGGGTCTGAGGTCCCCTGCCATTGTAAGCTTAGCTTTATATGAACTAACTAAAACCAAACAATGCACTTAAATATGTGAAAAAGAAAGATAAAGGAAAAGTAAAAGCCTTACCTTACTGAGTTTTTTTCTTCCGGTCAGAGGAGGGGTGGGGGGAGCGTGGGAGGGAGATACTACATGTGTAGCATTTCAAGTTTAGTCACTGCCCAAATATAAATTAAGCCCTTACCTTCCCAGCAGCCCTCGCTTCACTCCTCCTTCTCTCCTCACCGCGCTGTCAAAATGGAGGCCCAACTCCTGAGGTAAGTGTCTTTTTAAGTGGGAAAACTTACCCTTCCCGGCAGACCTCACTTCACTCCTCCTTCTCTCCTCACCGCACTGTCAAAATGGAGGCCCGACTCCTGATGCAAGTGCCTTTTTAAGTGGGAAAACTTACCCTTCCCGGCAGACCTCACTTCACTCCTCCTTCTCTCCTCACCGCACTGTCAAAATGGAGGCCCAACTCCTGAGGTAAGTGCCTTTTTAAGTGGGAAAACTTACCCTTCCCGGCAGACCTCACTTCACTCCTCCTTCTCTCCTCGCTGCACTGTCAAAATGGAGGAGAGAAGCGAGGGCCACTGGGAAGGGTAAGTTTTCCCTAATAGTAGTTATCTCGTGGCATTACTCAATATTATTATACTCTGTCATAGAGATGTACTGCAAGGAAACAGAACTTTCTGTCCAACTCATCCATGTCAACCAGATGTCCCAACCTAATCTAGTCCCATTTGCCAGCACTTAGCCTATATTCTTCTAAACCCTTCCTGTTCATATACCCATCCAGCTGCCTTTTAAATGCTGTGATTTTACTAGCCTCCACTACTTTCTCTGGCAGCACTTTCCATGCTGTGTGAAAAAGTTGCTACTTAGGCTGTCATTGGTTGATGAACTGTTAGAGTGGCCTTTCTGTTCTCATAGTCCCTTTCAGGGTGGATTGGCTGTGGAATAATTTTATCTGTAGTCTATTGGCCATTCGTGTGGACTGATTACCAATTGAAACACCCTTAGCATTTGGTGAATTAAATACCTGCAGGCAACAGTACTGAGAAAAGATGAATGTGCTATGCACAATAGAAACTCATTAGCTGACAGAAAGAAAGAAATTGTATTTACATAGCTCTCTTCATAACCTCAGGACATTCCAAATTGCTTTACAACCAATAAAGCATTTTTTGAAGTGTCGTCACTGCAGTAGTAATTTTTTTTAAAACAGCAAAGATTTAAATCACTATTACTTGAAGAATAATGAAGAAAAAGTAAGAAAGTGCTTGTCATGACAGTATGTAATTTTGTACAGGCATCCTTTTTGGACGACAGTGTATTTTGTGCCTCATGTAGCTTTCCCTGGATTAAACACGATCTCTATTGAACAGCATGAGCTGGAGGCATGATACCACAAAGCTGTATTTCAGTTACTATCAATCAGTACCAAACAATTCCAGAAGTTTCCATGCTGCTAGATTCCCTTGGTCTTTGCTCCCAAAACAGGAGGCTTCTCAAATTGCAAAATTCAGTGGCCAACTGTTGCAGAAATGAACCCAAATGAGACAGCTCTAAAAACTGGAAATAGCATTTAGTGTTTGGGAAAGTTATAGAACTCATGAACTCATCATTGCCATATCCTATAGCCAGGATACATTTTTTTGTGAAGACAGACCTTCAGTCTATCTTTTTAGAAAAATTAGAGGCATTGCTTGGGTTGACAAAACTGAGTACCTGATTTTGAACCAAATTTCAGACAACTGGTTTGTTAAAATGTTGACAATCGATTTCAATGGAATGTTAGTATTCCACCATATTGTATTGTGGCCAATACTAAGTAAAAACTAAGTTAATTATTGGATTTTCACTGGTGTTTTTTATCAGTGGACTGAGATATTGTTAAGATTAAGGACAAGTGTTGTCTTATACAGTCATAGAATTATATAACACTGTAAGATTCTTCGGTGGAACTATCAAATACATTAGGAACATTTAAGTGACCCTTGGTTAGGCACATGGAAGTTAGTACAATGAAGGGTATGTAAGTTGGTCTGATCTTAGAGTAGGATAAAAGGCCAGCACAACATCAAGGGCCGAAGGGCCTGTACTGAGCTATGCTGTTCTATGTTCTGTGTTCTAACGCTCTTTCCCCATTGACCTTCACACAAGTTCCCTTCAAAAACACTTCCACCACCAATGCTCAGTAGCAGTAATCTGTACTGTCTACGAGACACACTGGAGAAACTCACCAAGGCTCTTTTGACAGTCTCTTCCAAACCCACCATGACTACCTTTTAGAAGGACAACTGCAGCAGATACATGGGAACACCACTCCCTGTGAGTTCCCCTCCGAGCAGCACCCCATCCTGATTTGGAATGATATCGCTGTTCCATCAGTGTCCCTGGGTCAGAATCCTGGAACTCTGTTCCCAACTGCACTCAGCATGTCCTTACACCCCAAGGAATGTAGCGTTTGAAGGAGGCAAGTCATCACCACCTCCTTCAGGATATTCAGGGATAAGCAAAAATGCTGGCCTAGCCACACCCCAGGAGTCAATAAAGCAAACCAAAACAGGAAATAAAATTCTCTCTCTATTCTATATCATCTATGAGAGTAGGCCTCAGCCCTTCAAAACTGCTCTGCCATTCAATAAGATGCGAATTAGCTTTATTGTCCCACACTCAAATGAGTTCACTGAAAATTTTATAAGTCGTCACTTACAGCGCCATCTTAGGTACAAAGGTACCTCAGGACAATCCTTAGTTACAGAACAGAGAAATGAAGTAAAGAAGTTGCATTATAACAATACACACAATATGACCATGGGTCAGAAAAAACAAGAGGCAAAGTTAAAAAGGTGAACAGCACAGTCTCTCTCCCAGGGCTCTCCGCAGGACACCAGCGCAGAGGGTCTTCACGTGATGTGACTGCTGACTGCCACCACACTCTGCTCCGGCTCACTGGTCACTGGTGTCCCTGTTCTGGGTCACTGGTCACTGGTGTCCCCGCCCAAGTCACTGGTCACTGGTGTCCCCGTTCTGGGTCACTGTTCACTGGCGTCCCTACCCCAGGTCACTGGTCACTGGTGTCCCTACCCTGGGTCACTGGTCACTGGTGTCCCCATTCCAGGCCACTGGTCACTAGTGTCCCTATCCTGGGTCACTGGTCACTGGTGTCCCCATTCCAGGCCACTGGTCACTGGTGTCCCTACCCCGGGTCACTGGCCACTGGTGTCCCTACCCCGGGTCACTGGTCATTGGTGTCCCCACATTTTGTAAAGGAACATGGAAACAGGTGTAGGCCGTTCAGCCCCTTGAAACTGTTCCACAATTCAATCAGTTCATGACTGATCTATGGCCTAACTTCATATAACTGCCTTGCCCATGTCCCTTTTGCTTAATAAAAACAGTTTTAAAATTATAACTGATCTAACATACTCTGCTGTTTGTGGTCGAGAGCTCCAAATGTCTACCACCCGCTGTGTATATAAGTGCTTCCTAACATCTCTATTGAATGTCCGGCCCTAATCTTTGTACTATTCCCCTGGTTCCGGAATCGGCAAACAGTGGAAATAATTCATCTTCATTTACCCTGTATTTTCCTGTTAAGAAACAAAATGTGATTTAACTGGCATAATCAGAACAATTTTAAGATTGTACTGACTAAATGCAATCAGCAAGTTTAAATATGAAACCTTTTAAGCACTGTTATACCTTCAGCATGGAGACAGTTTAAAAAGAAGCATTTACCAGAATCAGTATTTTCAAATGAGTAACTTTTTTTTTAATAATGCAAAGTCTCAGAGACAAATTTTCTGCAGGAAACTGCTCTTATGTATTGACCTCCCACCTGACAGAGGCAGATAGAGCTCAGAGTGATTTTAACTGCTGGCTTCCATTGAAATGCCACCACAGAAGGGATCAATTTAGATTGGCTGCCACTTTTATGACAGATAAACATCTCAAAATGCTTCATAGAGATTAAGGAAAAATAGTGGATAAGTATGAATTACAAGGTCAAAAACCCAGGAGTGTGAGATGATGCAGACAAAACAGAGAGATGTGGGTTCAAATATACAAGTCCCTAAAGGTGCAAACACAGTTAAGGGCATAAAGAATGGTCAGTTGCATTTGAAACTTTGTAAGTCAGGGTATAAAGTTTAAGAATAAGCAATAACAATAAATTTGTACAAAATATTGGTCAATAGCTGACAAGTAGAGAAATGCAGAATTTTATGCAAATGTTTGGATACCCAATGATAAACAGTGTACTAATGAGCTGTGAAGAGTGCAAATTTATCAAGATTATGCCTGCAATAGGAAGCTAACGTTATGAGTAAAGACTTGAGATTTATTCCAACAGGAGTAGCAAAGGCTATTAAAGTTTCTTTAATTATGACTAGTTATGACAGTGTAAATAAGAACGGAGGTTTTCTTCCAGTTGGAGAATCACCAAAGAGACGGCATCAATTTTAATGCGTTACTGAGATGATAAGGAGAGAGATTAGAAGGAATTGCTTTAAGGAGAACAATATTGGAACTTGAAAAGCTTTGTCACAAGAGGCATAGATTTTTACACCTTTTAATGGAAAATGGGTAGATATTTGAGCAAAGGAAGGTCAGTGTACATGGAAGTGCGATCAGTTTTGCACTGCCTCAACCAAGAACTGGCTCAATACAATGAACTAATGACCTTTTGTTGTAAACCTCTGATTAGACAGCTTTATTTTGCAGTGTGTATATATGGCAGGGCTAAAAGCCATCCTGAAATCCTACCAGATCAATTGTAGTAGGAAAAAATTTATATCAGAAATACATTAACCAATATTGGATTAAAATATTCAACACAGTGACTCAGTAAACAAATAGTGTTACCATTTTAGCATGCTACCTAATTCCATCATTAACATTTCCTTGTTAAGGTTAATCTAGGCTAGAGTGGATTCCTAATGTCCCCAGCATGGGGTAGTCCTCACAGGGATTGATATTTACCAAACCCCAGTGAGTGACCAATGGTTTAAACAAGTAAATGATAATCAGATGTTTTCAGCACACAGTTTCCCAAGTAATGCTTACAGAGAGTCATAGAGTTATACAGCACACAAATAGGCCCTTCAGTCCAACCCGTTCATGTCAACCAGACATGCTAAACTGAACTACTCCCATTTGCCAGCACTTGGTCCATATCCCTCTAAACTTTCCCTATTCAGTACCCATCCAGACGCCTTTTAAATGTTGTAATTGTACCAGCCTCCCCTCTTTCCCCTCTCACCCTAAAACTATGCTCTCTAGTTTTGTACTCCCCTACCCCAGGCAAAAAGACTTTGTCTATATACTCTATCCATACCCCTCATGATTTTATAAACTTCTATAAGCTCACCCCTCAGCCTCTGATGCTCCAGGGAAAACGGCCCCAGTCTATTCAGCCTCTCCCTATAGCTCAAATCCTCCAACCCTGGCAACATCCTTGTGAATCTTTTCTGCACCCTCTCAAGTTTAACAACATCCTTCCTATAACTGGGGAGACCAGAATTGAATGCATTGTTCCAAAAGTGGCCTCACCTTTCGATAGAATGTCCTTTTGCAGAGAATAATCCCAATCGTGGGATAAGCACAAGAACCAATCAATGACCACAGAAATCAACGTGTGAACTGAACGTAAGTCGATAAAGTGTGGAGCTGGAAAAAGCACAGCAGGTCAATCAGCATCAGAAGAACAGGGGAGTCAACATTTCTGGCAGGCCTCTTCATTAGGACTGGCTTGTGAACCGAACATATCTCAAATTCCCACTGTGTGTTCCTACTGCATGAGGCTGGTAAAATCATATACTTTTGTGTACACCACTCCAGATATTTACTTGAAAGACTGGACTAGGTTGTTACTTGCCAATGGGAAGGGCACAGATAAGGCATGTGGTTTGGAAAGTGTTTTCAGAGGCTAGCAGAGAATGGCAGGTGTGTTCAGAGGAGATTGGTCCATATGTATTGGAGGGAAGCTACCCCAGCAATCAATGGCTTGACAAAGCTGCAAGGACCAGGATGATTCAGCCACACTTCAACTTTAAGGCTTCCAGGCCTACAGCAAATAACCGCAAAAACACATCTTCTCTACATTCCATATTAATGCAATCCTTTTTAATGATTTCGATTAAGAGTCAGGGACTAATGTATCTAGGCTTGCCTATGATACAAAGCTGGACAGAAAGGTTAGTTGTGTGGAAGACACAGAGAAGCTACAAAGAGATGTAGACAAGTTAAGTGAGTGGGTAATGACATGTCAGATAGAGGGAGTACAATGTTAGGAAATGTGAGTGATTCACTTGGTTAGCAGAAAAGAAAAGCAGATATGTTTTAAAAAGGGATGGAACTTGGTAATATTGATGTCTGCTCAGCGAAGGAATGCAAAATGTTGTCTTGCAGATACAGTAAGTGATTTGGAAGACTAGACCACGTG
Organism: Chiloscyllium plagiosum; assembly: GCF_037043375.1. Classification (NCBI taxonomy): domain Eukaryota; kingdom Metazoa; phylum Chordata; class Chondrichthyes; order Orectolobiformes; family Hemiscylliidae; genus Chiloscyllium; species Chiloscyllium plagiosum. The sequence continues at coordinate 9,404,475 of NW_028270158.1, read as the reverse complement.
AATCAGTCTCCCCACACTGGGCACACTCTCCTCCACAATACCACCTCCCCACTGACCACCAGAGACCGGCTCAGGTCTCACTGGGCACCTTGCTGCAGATCGCCAGAGTCCCAGGCTGGTCCAACACTGAGCCATGAAACTCCTTCCACGCTCTGCACTCAGAGAAGCCGCAGCAGCATTGGATCAGCTGACCTCGCACTAAAGAGCTGCTGCGGGCCTTCAGCGGCTGGCATTGCCCCTGCCTCCACAACCGAACTCCCTCCAGAAGGGAAGGTGAGAAAAAAAAAACAAACTCAAAAAAAAAGCAAGGAAAGAAGAAAGAAGAGTGGTCGGAGCAGATGAGCCCTGACTCAGGAGCCCTACCCCACAACTATAAAGGAGCAAATTCAATCTCAGTGTAAACCCTTTGTGGTATATATTGATCTGACTTCCTACCAGCCCCTTGACCAACATCTCTGGATGGCCTGCAATGTGGGCAGGATTTTTTTTATTCTCTCATGGGTATCACTGGCTGGTCCCAGTCCCTAGTTGCCCCTTGAAAAGGTGGTGGTGAGCTATCTTCTTCACCTCTGCAGTCCGTATGCTGTGGGTTGACCCACAATTCCCTTAGGGACGAAATTCCAGGATTTTGACCCAGCAACAGTGAAGGAGCAAAGACATATTTCCAAGCCTGGATGGGGGATGGTTTGCAGATGGTGGTGCTGCTCCACAGCTCATCCCAAAGCCCGCGTGGCTCAGTCTTGTCTTTATGTCTGACCACAGCTGCTTGGACTCTCTGCCATACTCCAGTGGGGTCACTCTTTACCCTCTCCAGTGCTCCAATACCTATGAGCCACCATTATATACTCAATGGCTCCCTATGCCACTGTCTGAGCTGTTCCCTGAACCATTACCCTTTAAGTCCCTGATGGCAAATGTACCCACATCTATGCTTGGCTCCCCATTGGACATTGAAACAGGAGTAGGCCATTCAGCCCCTTGAACCTGCTCCATCATTCTAGATCAAGGCTGATCATCTACCTCAACACAATCCTCCCAGGTCATCCTCATCTAGAAACCTGTTGATCTTTATCTTGCACATTGTAAATGATTGAGCTTCCACAACCCACCTGGGTGTGGAATTTGAATGATTTGCTCTGAGTAAAGAAATTCATCCTCATCTCATTCTGAAATGGTTTGCCCCTTACTCTGAGACTGTACCTCCTGGTATTAGACCTCCCCAAAGAGGGAAGCATCCCTTTTGCGTTCACCCTCTCTAGTCTTTGAAGAATTTCAGTAAGATCACCTTTTAAACTTGAAAGAATAATGGTGTCTCCTACTTAGCATATCGTGACAACCGATTGAACATCCTGTGCCTGCACTCCAAAATTGCTTTTGAAGCTTTAAGTGGCTTTTATTTGCTTCCTTTCCATATTCAAGTGCTGACCCACAGTTTGGATGAATTAGAGTTCTGCCCTCTCTTAAAAAAATCAATTGAACATGGGACCATGCCAGACAGTCAATACATTTCACCTCTCATTGTATCCAAGTTTGCACGTTACCTTTGACTCCAGTCACACCTCCTCCAATAATCAACACAAACACATGCACGCATACACGCACACACACATAGTAGCAGCAGTGTGTATTATCTACAAGATGCATTCAGAAATTCATCAAAGATCCTCAGACAGCACTTTCCATACCCATGACTACTTCCATCTAGAAGAACAAGGGCAGCAAATATCTGGGAACACCACCACCTTCAGGTTCCCCTCCAAGCCACTCACCTTCCTGACTTTGAAATATATCACCATTTCTTCACTGTCGCTGGGTCAAAATCCTGGAATTACTTCCTTAATAGAGTCAACCCACAGCAGGTGGACTGCAGCGATTTAAGAAGGCAGCTCACCACCACCTTTTCAAGGGGCAACTAGGGATGGGCAATAAGTGGTGGCCCAGCCAGCAATGCCCACATCCCACAGATGAATAAATTTTTAAAATACACACACACCTCCATGCACATAATCACACACAAATGCGGACACATACATACACACACACATGCAGACACGCACACATTAACTTTGCAGCTGTACTCACAGTGAAACTATCATTATTTGCTGTCATCACTTCATTGAAACTGACAGAAACTGAGAATTTACAAGATAACATGAAAATTCAAACGTTATTGTCAATCATTCCTTGTTCTTCTACAGATGTTCCATTGAGATTCCCCCAGAGACCAAACTCTAAGCATTCAATGAATTGTCAAAGATTTCCAGTTTTATGCTGCTAGTTGTGCTATAAATTAATTGTAAAAGTACACCTTGTTGTAATTAGATTTGTCACAGCATATTGATATTACATAGATGATCCATATATAACAATGTCTGAAGGACTCAAATTTTGAATAATGATGCAAAAGTAAATTTATTTCAAGTTTTGTGGACATACCTGGAGTGATTTCTTGAAAAAAGGTCAGTAAAACTTTGCTTTGGATGCTGGAAATTGTTTGAACAAGGCTTTCATGATGGTAACTACCTGCTTCACTATAGACCCTGCAGAAGCTGTTTTGAACAGTGACTAGCTTGGAAAGGCACTTATTTTACCTCGCTCAGTTGGAGGAAAGCCTGCTAAGAACAAGCTGAATTGGAGGTAGACTTATTAGGAACAAACTGCCCAGCCGATCTCCCTGGTGTTTGAAAAGAAATACCCTTCCATTCGTGTAAGTTGAAGGCTATTTTTTGTCTTTCTAAAGAGTGATTGAAAGAGTGGCTCAAGATTGTATTTCCTGAACAAGTTGTGACTGCAAGACTTCAGAGACATATCACCCAGAACATCACAGCAGCAGATGCTGGAACATTGTACATGTTATCTCTTTGCCTTGAACAATAATTACTTGGCTAAAGTCAGAAAGCCAATCTGTGCAAAGAAATCTTTCCCGTTCCTTTTATTTTTCTGAAGAGAGTGTATGTATATGTTTGTGCATGTCCATTTTGGAGATAGTCAGAAGTCACATGACACCAAGTTATAGTCTAACAAATTTATTTGAAATCACAAGCTTTCGGAGCTGACGAAGGAGCAGAGTTCCGAAAGCTTGTGATTTCAAAGAAACCTGTTGAACTATAACCCGGTGTCGTGTGACTTCTGACTTTGTCCACCCCAGTCCAACGCTGGCACCTTCACATTTTGGAATTACTTATTGGGATAAGCATTTATACTTCTCTATTACTAATTGCAGGTGAACCAATTATTGTGCCTATATTGAATACATTTGGTTTTGATAATAAACCCTTAATTATATTTATTAAGAAAGAATGTTGATAGATCTTTTTGTTTAGAAAGATACATATAAGGTATTTAACTGGTCATCATGGTAGCTGGAAGTATTTTTATTTTATGTTGTGACCTGTGAAACAGTAAGATGAGACTAATGGTGCATTTTGCCACCTTAATACTAACTCGGTAATTACTGTTAACCAGTCTCATTAGCCCTGGGAAGCTAATTTTATATTTGCTGAATTTCAAGTTTCTCCATTATGATTTTGAACTTCCTAATTTGCTGGCTGTGGATGTTCCAGGGTTGGAAGGTTTGAGCTAAAGGGAAAGGCTGAATAGGATGGAACTATTTTCCCTGGACTGTTGGCGGCTGAAGAGTGTCATCATAGATGTTTATAAAATCACGAGGGGCATGGATAGGATAAATAGACAAAGTCTTTTCCCTGGGGTGGTGGAGTCCAGAACTAGAGGACATAGGTTTAGGCGAAAGTGAGGACTGCAGGTGCTGGAGATCAGAGTTGAAAGTGCGGTGCTGAAAAAGCACAGCAGGTCAGGCAGCATCCGAGGAGTAAGAAAATCGGCATTTCGGGCAAAAGCGCTTCATCAGGAATGAGGCTGGGAGCCTCAGCGGATAAATGGGAGATGGGCGGGGCTGGGGGGAAGGTAGCTGAGCGTGCAATAGGTGGATGGAGATGGGGTAAAGGTGATAGGTTGGAGGGGATGGTGGAGCAGATACGTGGGAAGGAAGATGGACAGATGGGGCGGGTCATTAGGGCGGAGCTGAGCTGGAAGGTTGGAACTGAGGTAAGGTGGGAGAGGGGGAAATGAAGAAACCACATTGATGTCCTGGAGTTGGAGGGTCCCAAAGCGGCATAGGTTAAGGGTGAGAGGGGAAAGATTTAAAAGGGACCCAAGAGGCAACTTTTTCACACAGAGGGTGGTGTGTGTATGGAATGAGCTGCCAGAGGAAGCAGTGGAGGCTGGTACTATTACAACATTTAAAAGACATCTGAATGGGTATATGAGTAGGAAGGGTTTATCGGGATATGGGCCATGGGCAAATGGGTCTAGACTAGTTTAGGATATCTGGTCGGCATGAACGAGTTGGACCAAAGGGTCTGTTTCCATGTTGAACATCTCTATGACTCTATGACTTCAGTGGGATCAGTTGCTTGTGCTACTTCATGACATCACTGCTGGTGGATGCCCAGAGATCCCCTTGGCATTGTGTCAGATTTAAACAGAAATTGGAAAAAGGAAAATCCAGATCACAAGAATCACTATATTTTTGTGAGTGACTTTCTTAAATGTAAGCAGTGAATGGCATTGATTCATTGCTAATTGCAAAATCGTATAATCACACACATATAATCAAACCCACACATACAATCATACTTAAGGCTGAATGTTATGGACAATTGTGGTGCCTTGCCCCTCACCACCTGCTAACAGGTTAGCCTTGGCGGGGGGAGGAGGGGTGCTCACATCCCCAGCAATTTTATGCTCAGTGTAACGTTAATTACTTTAAGTGAGACCTCTCCTTTCTTAGTAACACTTGTCTTAGACAGCTGCCAATTAACAGAAAGTCACATGTCTTGTAAAAACTATTTGTTTACTGCACACCTCCTCCCCGGATTTATGACTCACAGGGGGCTGCTTTGGAGATTGCTTGGATTTTGCAATCAGTGTCCAGCCTCCGGAAAGCAAAGAGCTTCCCAGGTCAGCCTGCTTGTTTCTGGAAATCTCTTGTTGTGGGTGTAGTGTGGTACCTGGAGCCCTTGCTGGTTCTCCTGAAGAGCAGAGGGAAGAATCCTCAATGCTGTGCGTCCTGAACAAGGAGCAAATTTCCCAGAAACGTTTGCTTGTGTTTGGTGACATTCAGTTTCATATGCCAGAATGGTAGATTGACAGTCATTTGGACATTCTGTACCATGTCTGTCTTCTTTTACCTTCAAAAACTAGGACATGTTGGCCAATGGTGTAGTTTTTCCCTCAAGTGAGTCTCTGCAGAAAGAGAAATCTATTTTTCGCGTTTACCCAGTGTACATGTGAATCTTCGTTAGTGTTTGTGTGTGCATTTTTGGGATATCTAGAGCAGTAAACATTTATATTTTCATATTACAAACAATGTTAACCAGTTCTGCATCTTTTGTTGATGGCTATTTTGATGTTAATGGGTTGTAAGTTGCTTGCTGAGCTGGTAGGCTTGTTCTCAGATGTTTTGTCACCATGCTAGGTATCATCATCAGTGAACCCCCGTGAAGCGCTGGTGTTGTGTCCCTCTGTCTATTTGTGTGTCTTGGTCTGTTGTGGTGGGTGATATCATTTCCAGTTCTTTTTGTCAGAGGTTGGTAAATAGGTCTCTGTTTAGCCTGTCCCAGAATGGATGTGTTGTCCCAGTCAAAGTGGTGTCCTTCTGGGTCTGCATGTAAGGATACTAGTGGGAGTAGGTTTGTCTTTTTGTGGCTAGTTGGTGTTCATGTATCCTGGTAGCTAGTTTTCTGCCTGTCTGTCCTATGTAATGTTTGTTACAGTTCTTGCACGGTATTTTGTAAATGACGTTCGTTTTGTTGGTTGTTGGTACACTGTCCATTTTAGGTTCATCAGTAGCTATTTCAGTGTGTTGGTAGGTTTGTGGGCTACCATTGTGCCAAGGGTCAGAGTAGTCTGGTAGTCATCTCTGAGATGTCTTTGATATATGGTAGTGTGGCTAGAGTTTTTCTGGGTGTGTTTTATTTGGGTTTGTTGTTTAAGAATTGGCGGACTGTGTTTATTAAGTACCTGTTCTTGAATACACTGTATAAGTATTTTTCTTCTGCTGCTCATAGTTCCTGAGTGCTGCAGTGTGTTGTAGCCTGTTTAAATAATGTCCTGATGCAGCTCCGTTTGTGGGTGTTGGGATGATTGCTCCCGTAGTTAAGTATCTGGTCTGTGTGTGTTGTTTTCCTGTAGACCCTGCTCTGAAGTTCTCCATTAACTATTCATTCCACTGTGACATCTAGGAAGGGGAGTCTGTTATTGTTCTGCTCCTCTTTTGTGAACTTTATGTCAGTAAGGATGTTGTTGATGATGTTGTATGTTTCCTCTAATTTGTTTCATTTTGCAACGACAAAGGTGTCATCCACGTAACAAACCCAAAGTATGAGTTGGATTGTGGGTAGGGCTATTCGTTCGAGTCTCTGCATTACTGCTTCTGCTAGGAAGCCCGATGTTGGTGATCCCATGGGTGTCCTGTTGACTTGTTTGTAGGTCTTGTCATTGAAGGTGAAGTGAGTGGTGAGGCAGAGGTCTACTAGCTTGAGGATGTTGTCTTTGCTGATGAAGTTGGTGCTGTCTGATGTTTGTGTCCTTGATTCCTCTAGTACTGTGGTCAGTGTTTCTTTAGCCAGGTTGATGTTGATGGATGTGAACAGGGCTGTTACATCAAAGAAGACCATTATTTCATCCTCTTCTATCTTGATGTTTTTGATGGTCTTCAGGAATTCTTGGGTGGAGTAGTTGGAGTGGCATGGGTCTTCTACTAGGTATTTCAGTTTTCGGCAGAGTTATTTAGCTAGTCTGTATGGTAGTGAGACTATGGCTCTGAGGGGGAGGGCCCTGGTTTGTGTCCTTTAGGTAGTCCGTAGAAGCAGGGTGTGTTGGATCCATCCAGTTTCATTTTTTGGAGATCTGTCTTGTTAATTTGTCCTGATTTATGAAGTTTCTTCAATGAGGCTGTGACACAGTTTTCTAGCTATGAAGTCAGGTCTATCGCCACCTGCTCGTAAGTGTTGGTATCTGCGAGCAGTGAGTTTGCCTTTTTAATGTATTGTGTTCTATTTAGGATGACAGTCATGCGTCCTTTGTCTGCAGGTAGGATTACAATGTTTCTGTCTTTTCTGAGTCCTTCTACGGCTTTCCCTTCCTGTGTGTGAGGGTGTTCCCTTTCTTCTTCCTGTTTAGTGTTGGTGCAACTGTCTGTCCAATAGTCTGCTGGGTTTCTTCTCTGAGTCTGTTGTCTTTCAGGATTGATTCTAATGCTGCTAAGATGTCCTTTTTGTCCATGTCTCTGTAGATGTAGCTCATCCCTCTTACTAGGACAGCTTTTTCCTTGTTTGCTAGTGGTCGGTCTGATAGATTTTTAATCCAAGCCTCTGAATTGTCTGTGTTGTTCTTATGTGCAAGCTTATGCAGTTTTTCCTGTAAGGATTGTTTTTTTCATTTTCTGTGTTTGCTGTTGTTTGGTGCTGATGGCTTATTCTAGTGTGCTTGTCCCTTCATGGTCTGTCGCATTGATGTATAAAGTTTTTTTGCGCGAAATTTCCCGATTGTATTTGTGGAGTCAGTTGTGGGCATTGTTAATCATTTCTTGCAACATTCTGTGGCCATTCTGTTCTGCTATTCTTTTGGCTAGTGGAGTGTTGAGTGGTGGTTTGTATTTGAGACATTTTGGTAATACCTGTTTCCTGAGGCACTCATGTAGAAAGTACAGTTGTTCGTGGGTGGCGCTCAGTCTGATGGCTTTGGTTTCCCATATTCGGGCTAGTTTTAGAGTATTGCGCCCAGAGGTGTTTGCAATTTTTGAGATTTGTAGCTCATGTTGAGGTTTAGGTTGTAAGTTTGCTTGTTGAGCTGGAAGGTTTGTTTTCAGACGGTTCATCTCCATGCTAGGTAACATCATCAGTGAGCCTCAATTGAAGCGCTGATGTTCTGTCCCGCTTTCTGTTTATGTTTTTGTTCTCTTAAAACTAGTCTGAAATGACTATGAAATTGCTTCCAACTGTTAGGAAAACCCATCTGGTTCACTAATGTCCTTTCGGGAAGGAAACTGCCATCCTTACCTGGTCTGACCTACATGTGACTCACAGCAATGTTATTGACTCTTCAATGCCTTCTGGGAAATTAGGGATGGGCATGTAGCCAGTGACACCCATATTAAATGAATAAACAGTTCTTTCACCAGGCTGAAATCCAGAAATACTGCTTTCACTGACACTTGACATGATTTTGCATGTTCAGGACTGAAGGTCATATCCTTGATGAGGAGGCCAATTGCAGGTGAAAGAAACCTTTCTTCCCCCTGATAATAAAAGATTTCTGGACCTTCTACTCAGGATAAATGTCAAACTAATAAAACTAAAGAGACACAAATTAAAATGAAACAGGAGAAGATTGATGTGACAAAGTCAAGTTATTAAAACGTTAGGAAACTAACCCAAGTACTCAACATACAAACATAACTGATATAAATGGGGCAAAGAGAGCTTATGAGAATAGATTAATGGGTGACATAAAAGAGAACCAAAGGTTTTTTAGGTACATAATAAATAATAAAAGTGTGGGTTTGAGTATGAACGTAAAGAATTATCTTACAGAAGCAAAGGGCATAATTGAGATACTAAATATATATTCTTTATTTCTCTCCATTTTAGAAAATAAGATATTGCCGATGTAACAGTAAAGGAGAAGCAGTCGAGATATTGTGTTGTAAAAATAAAGAGGAGACAGTTAAAAGATTGACAGTACTCCAAGTAGAAGAGTCAGCCGGTGTGACTGGGTTGCATCGGAGCTTGCTGAGGTCAATAAGGGTGGAAATGACAAAGGCTCTGGTAATCTTGACACCAAACATGGAAATGGACTAAACAATGAGGAGGATGAGGAAACAGATTGCTCAAGTGAGCAGATGAACTTTAATACAGAGAAGTGTGAAGTCATAGGTTATGCAAGGTAAAATGAAGGAAGGCAATACGCCACACAATACAAATTCAAAAGGTATGTAGAAGCAGTGTTCTAGGACTGCATGTACACAAATAGCTGAAGGTGGCAGGATGCTTTGAGAATGTTCTTTAAAGATCATATTTTTAAAGAACATTACGTATGCAAGATGTCCTTACTTAGAATCAGGGTTGCATTCCTGAAAATCACAACTTTAAGTGAAAAGACTTTAAGTGAAGCACTGATTCCCATAGGAATCAATGCTAAAAAGGGAGTTAGGTTCATTGCAACCTTCCATTGCAGAGAAAAAACACAAAATGTTACACCGGTACCCTATAAGTTGAAAGTCAATTATACACATACTTTAAATGCTTAACTTTCTACAATGCTTAAATAAACAGCTAATAAACTAAAATATATTCAAAAATATAAACTGAAAGTGTAATATTCTGTAATACTGATAGATTGGCCAGAAGAGTCAGCTAGTATAGCGAGACCATTTGCACTGACTGACATCTGCCACTAGATGGAGCCCAGGTCCTCAGTTGGAATTCAGCAGAGAAGCATGACATGGGGTGGAGGCAGCAGGGAAGTGAAGACCAAAGCTGGAGGCTAAATCTAAGAACTAGAGGTGAGGCTGGGGCAAAGCAACACTGGGAGAACAATGCCTGAGGAAGATGAGGCTCCATGGGAGACAAGGCTAGGTAGTGATGCAAGGGGTACAACAAACTGGGAGACAATGCTGGAAGGAGGCAGGGTGGGGGAGCAAGGCCAAAAGGGAGGCAAGACCCATTGCACAGGGGACTGAAGGAAAAGAGTGCCTGGGAAACACACAGTGTAGCACTGGACACTGCTATGCAATAGAGATGGACCCTGACAGTGACAGTAAAACAAAAATGACAATGCAATATTTTTAAAAAACACAGGCTCCAAAGATTAACTGATGTTAAAACAAAATTTGATAAGTGGGAAACATTAAAACATTACTACTTGTAGAGGTATAAGTACAAAAGTAAATAAAGTATGTTAATTTGGTGGGCTAATGGGTATTGGCAGGGAACAGGGCCAAGTAATATTGTCTTGCAGAGTGCTGGAACATATAAAATGTGCTAAATGGTTTACTTCTGTGTGTAATCATTCCATGACGTTTATAAAATAATGTTTAAGTCTCACATGGAATATTATGTCCAGGTATCAGCGGTGTTTGCAAACTGGCTACAAGATCAAGATCAACCTACACACACACGCACAAAACTTTAAAACCAATCCAATGCCAGCATTGTAATATAGAAGACAAGACGAAAAAAATGATGTGTGTATAAATGTTTATTCAGGAACCAGACATCGGTGCCATTCCAAATGGGTTGTATCCTGGGCTGCCATGGGAGGAGAGGAGGGGTGGGGGGGTCAATTACAGGGCACTGACCCAAATCATTAATTCCTGTCTGGACACACTGGAGATGCTGGAGGACAGCTAATGCATTTCCACTTTTCAAGGACAGTTGTAAAGATACTCCAGGGAATTGCCAAACAGTGAGTCTCACATCAGTGGGAGGGAAACTATTGGAGAAAATACTGAAAGAGAGAACTGGAGAGGCAAAGTTTGATCAGTGATAGCATAGCTTTGTCCGAGGGAGGTCATCGCTAAATAATTGGACTGATTGTTTTTGAGGAGATGATCAGGTGTGTCAATAATTGATGCAGTTTATATTGATTTCAGTAAAGCCTTTGACAAGGGCCAGATGGGATACTAGTAAAGAAGGTAAAAAGCGCATGGTAACTTGGCAAGTTGGATCCAAAATGGGCTTAGTGTTAGAGCAGACAGAAGATGGGAGAAGGCTGTTTGTGTGACTTTAGGCCAGTGGCATACCATAGGGAATGGTGCCTGATCCCTTATTGTCCATAATATATAAGAATGAGAATTTGAGGATGGCGATACGTAAGTTTGCAGATGGCACAAACATTGGCTGGGTGATTGACAGTGAGGAAGCGGTCTTCGGTTGAAGGAAGTTAGAGACAGGTTGGTCTGATGAGCAGATGAGTGACAGACGGAACTTAACCCAAAAAAGTGTGAGGTGACGCACTTAGGAAGAATGAACAAGACAAGGGAGTATTCAATGAATGGCCGGGCATGAGAAAGTTCAGAGAAACAGAACACAGAACCTAAGAACTAGGAGCAGGAATAGGCTGTCTGGCCTTCAAGCCTGCTCTGCCATTCAATAAGATCATGGCTGATCTTTTCGTGGATTCGGATCCACTTACTCGCCCTCTCACTGTAACACTTAATTCATTTAGTTTTTTTTTAACATTACTTACAGTGTGTATAAAACAAGTAAGACCCAACAAGTCCACACCGACCCGCCGAAGCGCAACCCACCCAGTCCCATTCCCCGACATTTACCCCTTCACCTAACACTACGGGCAATTTAACATGGCCAATTCACCTAACCTGCACATTTTTGGACTGTGGGAGGAAACCGGAGCACCCGGAGGAAACCCACGCAGACACGGGGAGAATGTGCAAACTCCACACAGAGAGTCGCCTGAGGCGGGAATTGAACCCGGGTCTCTGGCGCTGTGAGGCAGCAGTGCTAACCACTGTGCCCCATGCCGCCCACTAATAGTTTTTATAGTTTAAAAAAATCTACCTTAGCTTTAAAATCATTCACTGAAATAGTGTCAACTACTTCACTGGGCGGGGAATTCCACAGATTCACAACCCTCTGGGTGAAGAAGTTCCTTCTCAATTCAGTCCTAAATCTGCTCCCTCTAATCTTGAGGCTGTGCCCTCTTGTCCTAGCTTCACCTGCCAGTGGAAATGTCCTCTAATTCTATTATATCTATTTCCTTCATAATTTAATATGCTTCTATAAGGTCCTCCATCATTCTCTAAATTCCAATGAATATAATCCCAGTCTACTCAGTCTCTCCTCATAAGCCAACCCCCTCAACTCTGGAATCAACCTAGTGAACCTCCTCTGCACCCCCCTCCAGTGCCAGTACATCCTTTCTCAAGTTTAGAGACCAAAACTGCATGCAGTACTCCAGGCGTGGCCTCATCTGCACCCTGTAGCATTACCTCTCTGCTTTTAAACTCAACCCCTTTAGCAATGAAGGACAAAATTCCATTTGCCTTCCTAATTACTTGTACCTGCAGATCAACCTTCTGTGATTCATGCACAAGGATACCCAGGTCCCCCTGCATAGCAGCATGTTACAACGTTTTATCATTCAAGTAATAGTCCTTTTTACTATTATTCCTACCAAAATGGATGACTTCATAATTATTAACATTGTATTCCATCTGCCAGAACTTTGCCCACTCACTTAAAGTATCCAGGTTCCTGTGCAAAGTTTCACAGTCCTCTGCCAATCATCTTAGTATCATCTGCAAACTTTGATACACTACATGTGATCCCCAACTCCAAATCATCTGTACAAATTGTGAATAATTGCGGTTCCAACACCGATCCCTGAGGCATACCACTAGTGACTGATTGCCAGCCGGAATAGCACTCATTAAACCCCACTCTTTGCTTCCTGTTAGTCAACCAATCCCCAATCCATGCTAATACTTTACCCATAACACCATGCATCTTTCTCTTATGCAACAGCATTTTGTGTGGCAGCTTATCGAAGGGCTTTTGGAAATCTATGTACACTGCATCTACTGGGTCCCCAATGTCCACCTGCTCATAATGTCTTCATAGAATTCCAAAAGATTTGTTAAGCATGACCTGCCCTTCATGAACCCATGCTGCATCTGCCCAATGGGACAAATGCCTTGCTATTTCTTCCTTGATAATAGGCTCAAGCATCTTCCCCACTACAGAAGTTAAGCTAACTGGTCTGTAATTCCCCATCTTTTGTCTACCTCCCTTTTTAAACAGTGGTGTCACATTTGCTGTTTTTCAATCTGCTGAAATGACCCAGAGTCCAGTGAATTTTGGAAAATTACTGCCAGTGCACTTGCTATTTCTCCCACCATCCCTTTTAGTACCCTGGGATGCATTCCATCAGGGCCAGAAGACACGTCTATCCTTTGAAAGCTCTTGGGGTGCTTGTTCACGGATCCCTGAAAGTGGCAGGGCAGGTTAATAGAGTGGTTAAGGAAGCATGCAAGACATTTGTCTTTACCACCCGTAGCATAGATTTATAAAAGTAGGGGTGTCCCTTTGGAGCTGTACAAAACTTTGGTAAGGCCACAGCTAGAGTACTGCAAGCAGTTCTGGGTGTCACATTTTAGGAAGAATGTGTTTGCCCTGCTGTGGGTACAGTGGAGATTCACCAGAATGTTGCTTGGAGCATTTTAGATTTGAAGAGAGGCTGGATAGGCTTGGGTCATTGTCTTCGGAGCAGAGAAGGCTGAGGGGCTGATAGAGGGGCATGGACGGGGTAAGAAGGAAGCAGTGTTTCCCTTAGTTGAAGGGTCATTAGTGATTTTAAAATGAGAGGCAGGAGGTTTAGGGGGATTTGAGGAAAAGTCTTTTTGCCCAGAGGGAGGTGGAATTCGGAAGGCATTGCCTGAGACGGTAGTCATGGCCATTAAAAAAATACATGGATGAGCATTTGAAATGTCATCGCAATGTGCTGGAAAATGGGACTAGTGTAGATAGGTTAATGGGCTGAATGACATCATATGTGTTGTACAACCCTGTGACTCCATGAAACATTTGACTGGATTTGCAAGGGATTCTCACAAACTCCCCTGGTAACTTTATACAGGAGACCAGGGGACCTTTGCAGAAATTCCATCACTACAGTTAAATACAACTCTGCAGTTGGACACAGAAAGACCTGCTGCATACAGGGACGGGAGACACGTGCAATCACGGAAGCATACACACAGAAATATAAACACACACTTACACAGACATGTACCTTCGTACAGAAGTGGGTGTTTCCCTGATCTCCTGCTGGAGTTTGCAGAAAAATATTGTAGAAATTATTTGTGTTCAGATTCCGGGCTTCCTGCCAAAGTTACTCAAGAAAACAGGGAACACGTGCAGAAATTTGTCTCCAGAAACATATGTACAATTTGTAGGGGCAGGTACAAACATGCGCAAATGCATAAATGAATCTGTTTTCAAACAACATTCACACAGCCACTCTGACAGCACATTAGATCAATACATGTTTTGCTTTTCTATCTCATATAATCTTTCCCCACCTACCCTAAATGTAGGACAGTGCTGTAAATCCAATTTTATTAAAACAAGCATATGGTCTGGCAGGTAGTCCATTTGTCTTACACGCTGAACTGCATGTTACACAACAGGAAATGTATTGGTTATATAATGCAACGCATGGTTTAACAGTGTAAGAATCAGTACACACTGAGGCCCTGGGGTGCTCATGTGGCTCAAAGCCTAACTTTTCTACCTTCAGTTCATATTAAATATGTCACTTCCCAGGGGCAGTGGGAATGGATAGTTCACGTTTCTATATTTATTTTAGCTTCACTAGCAAGCTTTTCTGAGCGAGGAGACCCACTTTTCTCCCCCACTCTGCCCACTCCAGCGGTTATTAATCAGTATTCCATTTCGATGGGTGATTAACCTGCGAAACACCTTATTCTGTGCCCCATCACCCTGCCTGAGTATTTCAATGGCTATAAACATCGAGTAATTTCAAGAAAAACGATTGGTTCAGTAAATAGTACATGAGAAAAACAATAGATACACTCATACAAATAACACACAATCATAATGTCACACACTGCAAATAAAAGCAGGAAGAACTGAATGACAATGGTTGGAATCTTCAGGATAAATTAGGACTGGAACTATTTCCAGGTCCCAACACTACTGGAGTGTTGTGATTGGAACCAGGTGGATCTTATTGACTATGAGATCCTTGATTGGGGTTTTTAACCTGGGCCAATCAGGAAGCCTTGGGCTGACCAATATAGATTCAGAAAAATTGCTGTCTCTTGTATGCAGCTGTAAATCCAACTGCTTGTTCTATGGTGCTGTGGAGTCCATGGACTATGTATATATTGGGTGTGGGCACTTGCACTCCCTTTTTGATTTCCTTAAAAACCTTCTCCTCTGCTTTTGGCTGCACTTCAGTCCTACGCCCCTGATCTTTGGGCACCCAGTGTGGAACGGGGAGGGTAGGTCAGAGGACTTCCTTGTGGGTTTGCTCCTGGGCCTGGCCAAACTGGCCATAAACATGTCCAGGCAGCAGGCTGTGGTGGAGGTTGTTAGGGCCGACTGCCTACCCCTCTTCCGCGGTTATGTCAGAGCCCGGGTGTCTCTGAATAACAAGCACGCAGTGTCCACCAACACTCTTGAGGTTTTCAGGGAGAGGTGGACACTGCAGGCTGTGGAGTGTTTTATTTCCCCCTCCAACTCTATTTTGATTTAGTCCCTGCCCTCCCCTTTTACCTTTTGATTATGCAGCATTGCCCACTGGCCACTCGGATGTTTCCTTTCTTCCTGGTGGTGGAAAATTAATAAAGATTTATGCAGTTGTTGTTTTTCACTGTGATTCACACCAGCACATACACAACATGGGTGCTGGGGAAAAAAATAAGTACTACTGCTATTAAGCAGTAATGCGGGGAATAAAGGAAAATAAAATATATAACCAGGAGATTTAGAATCCCCTCAGTCTAGGGGACTGACTCCGAGCTGGCTGGCCACACAGCCAGTGTGTACTGCTGCTGAAAAAAGATAAATATTCAGAATCCGAAAAAAGATTCAGAAAAAAGATTCAGAATCCGATTGGCTGCCCCTCTTCCACAGTTACATTCGGGCCTGGGTGAGAAGCAGCATGTGACGTCCACCAACACTCTCAAGATCTTCAGGGGGAGGTGGACACCGCGGGGTGCGGACTGTTTTATTTCCCTCTCCAATTCTGTTTTGATTTAATCCCTTAATTTTTTTGTTCATGTAGGCCTTGCCCTTGACAAGAGGGGCACTGCTTGTCACTGGCCACTCAGTTGTTTTCTCTTCCTGGTGGTGGAATATGAATAAAGTTTTCTGCATTCGATGTTTATTCACTGTGTCCTACACCTACATGCACACAACATGGGTGTTGCAGAGTAATAAACACTGCTGCTGTTTGGCAGTAGTATGGGGAGGGGGTTAAAAAAATCGACAACCAAGACATTAGAAGCTCCACAGTTTTGAGGACTGAAAAAAAATAGCATCAGAACCTTCTCACTTCTGGGACTAACTCTGAGCTGGCTGGCCACTGCCAGTGTACTGTGCACAAGTAAATAAAGGGTAACTTGGTTACGGAATACAGGCATCTGTGCAGTTAATTCATGGAATTTAATGTCTGCATGTGCCATAATCTTTAAATTCATTCATGGGATGGGAGCATTTATTGCCCGTACCTAATTGCCCTTAAAAGGTTAGCGTCATAGAGATGTACAGCATGGAAACTGGTGACCTACTGCAGTCTTGAATTTTGTTTTAACTGCTCCGGTTGTTAGAGTGCAGTTACACCCACAATGCTGTTAGGGAGGAAGTTCCAGGATTTTGACTCAGCGACAATGAACAATTGGAGATATATTTCCAAGTCAAAGTGATGTGGGCCCTGATGGAGAACTTACAGGAGGTGATCTTCCCACGAATCTGCTGCACAACCACCTTCAGCTGTTCCATCAATGACCTTCCCTCCATCGTAAGGTCAGAAATGGGGATGTTCACCGATGATTGCACAATGTTCAGCGACCCTTCAGATACCAAAGCAGTCCATGTCGAAATGCAACAAGATTTGAAATAGCATTTAGGCTTGGATTGAGAAATGACAAGTAATATCTGCACCAGACAAGTGTTGGGGAATGCTCACCTCCAACAAGACAGAACTCAACCATTTCTTCAAAATGGTCGGCATTGTGAATCTGGAAGATGATTCCTAAAGAGCTTTAGTGAGTTGTTGCATTTGTGATGGTACATGCTGCTCCCACTGTGCATCAGTAATGGAGGGAGTGAATGTTGAATGTGGGGGATTAAGTGCTGATCAAGTGGAGTGCATTGTCCTGGATGGCATCTAGCTTCTTTAGTGTTGTTGGAGCTGATCTCATCCAGGTAAGTGGAGAATAATTCATTACACTCCTGAGTAGTGCTTTGTAGATGGTAGACAGACTTTGAGATGTGAGGAGATGCATTTATTGCCTTAGATTCACAGCTTCTGGCCTGCCCTTGTAGCCATAACGTTAACATGGCTCGTCAAGTTCAGCTTCTGGCCAATGATAATGCTCATGATAGTGGTGGATAAAACCATGATAATGCCCATTGACTGTCAAGGTTTATTGGTTGGGTTCTGTCTTGTTGGAGATAGTCATTCCCAACACTTGTTGGGTGCAGATATTACCAGTCATTTTTCAGTCCAAGTCTAAATGCTATTCTGATCTTGTTGCATTTCGACACGGACTGCTTTGGTACCTGAGGAGTTGCTGAACATTGCACAATCATCGGCAAACATCCCCACTTGTGACCTTATGATGGAGGGTAGGTCATTGATGATGCAGCTGAAGATGATCACGCTCAGGACACTACCCTGAGGGACTCCTGCAGAGATGTCCTGGAGCTGAGATGACTGACCTCCGACAACCACAACCATCTTGCTTTGTGCCAGGTATGACTCCAACCAGCGGACAGGGGGTTTGCCCCCAATTCCAATTGGTTCTAGTTTTGCTAGGACTCCTTGATGCTATACTTAGTCAAATGCACCCGTGATGTCGGGGGCTGCCACTCTTACCTCTAGAATTCAGCTCTATTATCCATGTTTGAAACGAGGTTTGAATAAGATTAGGGCCTAGCGGAACCCAAACAAAGTGTCGGTGATCACGTTATTGCTGAGCAAGTGCTACTCGATAGCACTGTAGAGAACACCCTCCATCACTTCACTCATGATCAAAAACAGATTGATGTACAATTATGTGTGTATTTATACATATATAATATAAAACAATGATATAGTAAGATTGTATTAAATAGGTCTTTACTTCCAGCTTAGTCTTCCATGTGCAAGCTGAAAATTATTTCATTTAATTTTACAAAATAGTTTTCCACTTGCTTTCTCCCTGAGCCCTGCTCTGGAAATAGCTGTGTTTTGCGCTCAGCACAGAAGGCTATTTCCACTTGGAAACACCCAATAAAATTCTAGTACTCAGGCATAAAAGCATGTTGAAAGCATCTAATTGTGGCCTCATGAATACTTTATTCACTCTCCAAACTGGTGGGTTGCAGTGCTAAGTAACATAGCCAAATCAGTATCTGGAGACCCAACTTGATGCATCAGATCAATGGAATTAAATAGTAGAAGTGAGGTCACCTTCTGATAAAAGCTATTACAGGAAAGTGGAATTTTTGTTTGGAAATTGTTTCCATATCTTCAAAGGAATTGATTGCATTATTCATAGCACATTTCCTTTCTCTTAACACAATGAACAGACTCCTAGTATGGCCAACTTGCTAAAGTAGGGTCAAAGACTAAACCCCTCCAAGTGAGTGAACCCAGAATAAAACATCTTTTTAGCTTATGGTATCATTTCTGTGTCTATATCAGAAGGCACAGGGTTGAAGTCCTGCTCAAACACAACACAAAAGGAGACGTGGGGCTGAATCATATGTTTATGTGGTAAAGTCCGTCAAGTTGTTTTGGAAGGTATTTTGCCATCAGGCCTCAAGACTTCTCTTGCCATACCACACCAAAAGCGCCTCATTAACTACCCATCCCGACTTGATGGCTTCTGTCACATCCAATTCCAGCACCATCTTACCACTGCCACAATCCCGGAACAACTTACCAAATTGCAGATATTCCAGAATTCACTGACATCCCTTGCTCCTTTAACATCTTTAAAACCTCATTCTGCATCCGGACCAGCTCTGTCAGTGCAGAGCTGCCTTGCACGTTTCCTGATATTTGCCCCCCAGATGTGGCAGATAAAGGAGGTATCGGTGCCTCCTGCTTTGTGGGCTTGGACCTGGAGTTCCTGCTTGCCGGAGTGAGGTAGAGGAGGGGCCTCCCCTCCCCCCCAGGACCAGCCCATGGTCAACCTCGTGACCCCGCCCCTGGGTCAGTGCAGTCTCCGCCATCTGGAGGAATGCCCAGTGCTGCAGGTCAATGACCTTCTTCACTCCACCAGGGTCAGTGCCGCCATCTTCTCTCCAATACCTCACCCTCACTCTGTCTGTGCTGCTGTACCCCCTCTCCACCTCCCAGCAAGGCTCATACTCTAATCATTCCCACTACTGCCTGCGACATCTTCGCTGACTCGCTCTCACCCACCCCGAAACCACTAACACTGTGTGCCATCTGTGACGCCCCTTCATATTAATGAGACCCCCCCTTCATATCTGTGCCAACAATAACAGCTGTGCAGTCACTTTCATCTCCAGTAATACCTGCCCCTCTGTCATTCCGAGAGTAACACAGCTCCCAGTGGGGCAGATAGAGTCAAGAAGGATGGGGGCCTGTCTGACATTTAGCTCCTCAGCCCGATGATGGAGACCACCCTGCCTCTGGCTGACATGAGCAGCTGACTGACTGTGCCCAAAGCCCCGGGCTGGTATTGGAGACTGCCCTTGACCTACTATATGAAGTCCATCCCTCTTCACCTAAGGCCTGCTGATGGCCACGCCAAACTTCCGTCCTTTGTGTCTGTGCTAAAACAACAAGACGCAACTCAAGTCATTGAAGCCTAATTTCTCTGGCTGAAGGGGCACAGCACGACAACTGGCAATGCCAGGCAAGGATGCTGTGAACATCCAGGTATGCCTCGAGAGAGAGTAAACCCTATGACAGCAAGTGAAGAGCTTGAAGAGACAGCCTCATCCAGTCCCTGGGCTGGGTGTGTGTCCCTAAACACAGTGTCCTTGTCGTAGCATTACAATGAACAGTTGTGGATGCAGCAATGAAGTGCAGAAACAGGTTGTAAGTGGATCGGAGATTAGGGTGGCACATATCAGGTGCTAATGTCCATGGACATGGTCAGTGCCCATGGCACATGCCCGGTGATGTTAATTACCAGTGTCCAACATGGAGATTGTTTGGAACAAGTAGTGAGCTAAATCCACCAGCGTGCTCCCTCTGGGCACCATGCTGAGCTTTATTGATGTCCAGCTCATTTGGCGTGTTTGGTAAGATAAGTTGCATATTAATGAGGCATATTGGGCCATTAACAAGGCATTAAATAAGCAATAAATCCCTCAATTGGAAACGTGCCACTGCCAAGCGAGAAACCCAGCGTGGCACTTGAGACAAACACCAAAGATAAAGCAAGGTGTTCCCAATGTCGAGATCTGCCTCTTCCAATTCTGTCACAAATCCTGCCAAAGCCCACATCACTCAAACTCCCAGAGATTCTGACATGAGTTTGCAATTTGGTTCGATATCCAACAGGAGAGGCGGCTCTGATGGTGAGTGTTGGTGGTCCAAAAATAAGTTTGGGAATTATACAACAGATACCAAAACTTCGTGTAGCATTTGTTCAAAGCTTTGGATAGGCCAGAGCTGGAGCACTATGTGCAGTTCTGGTTGCCACGCGACAGCAAAGATGTGATTGTACTAGAGTATCAGGGACTGTACTAGAGGAGATTCACCAGGACATTGCCTGGGATGGAACATTTTAGAATAGAATAGAATAGCCATTTATTGTTACACAAAAAAAATGAAAAATGCTTAAGTCGCCTACACCAGAGCGCCTATATTAATAACACAAGGTGTAGGTAATAAAAGAAATTTTAAGTAAGACAAAGTCCATCTTAGTTCTATTCATGTCTCTTGGGTTTGCGAGAACACAATACCACTGCAAGACTGCCACACTAAGCAGCTGGAATACAGTGCAACTGGAATACAGGGCCACTGGTATATTGGGCCACTGGAATACCGAGCTATTGGAATACAGGGCCATTGGAATACGGTGCCACTGGAATATAGGGCCACGGGCATACAGGGCCACTGGAATATGGTGCCACTGGAATACAGGGCCTCTGGAATGCAGGGCCACTGGAATACTGGGCCACTGGAATACAGGACCACTGGAATACCGAGCTGCTGGAATATAGGACCACATAAATACCTAGCTGCTGGAATACTCGGCGACTGGAATACTGGGACACTAGAATACCAGGCCACTAGAATCCTGGGCCATTGGAATATCGGGCCACTGGAATACCGGGCCATTGAAATACCAGGCCATTAGAATACCGGGCCATTGGAATACAGGGTCACGAGAGTATCGGGCCACTAGAATACCAGGCCACTGGAATACAAAGTGGCTAGAATACTGGGCCACTGGAATACCAGGTCGCTGGAATACAGAGCCTCTGAATACCGGGCCACTGGAATACCGGGTTGCTGGAATACTGGGCCACTGAAATACCGGGTTGCTGAAATACTGGGGCACTGGAATACCAGGCCATTGGAATGCCAGGTTGCTGGAACACCAAGTCGCTGGAAAACCAGGCCACTGCAATAGCGGGCCATTGGAATACTAGGTTGCTGGAACACCAAGTCGCTGGAATTCCAGGCCACTGGAATACTGGGTTGTTGGAATACTGGGTTGCTGGAATACCAAGTCGCTGGAATACTGGGCCACCGGAATATTGGGCCACTGGGATACCAGGTTACTGGAATACTGGGTCGCTGGAATACCGGGCTGCTGCTGAAGCTGCCCCAAGGACCAATCTTGTCACCGATCCCAAAAAGGAAGACGTTGCAAAAACCGCCCAAAGGAATCCTGAACCGTTGGATGCCAGGCCGAAACCAGCTCAGTGCCGAAGCTGCCACCAGCTTCCACCAATGCAGTAGCTGATACCGGGACCCTGTGTTCATCTCTCCGTCAGCCACCCCCTCAACGCCACTTCACCAGCCCCAGCTACACTCCAGACTCCAACAAAGTCACCTTTCCTACTCCCTACCACCAAAAAATAAACAAAAGGAGGAAAAAGCGAAGAGAAAAAAATAAAGAAAAGAAGAGAAAAAAGAAGAAAAAGGAAAGTGGACAGAGTGTATGAGCACAGGAGGAAGGAAGGGAGTTTAAGAGCAGAGAAGACTGGGGGTTGACATGCATAGACTATGTGGGACATGGGCAGGATGGATAGGAAGCCACTGTTCCCCTTCATTGAAGGATCAATAACTCTGAGGGCATTCCTGAGGTGAAAGGCAGGAGGTTTGAGGGGATTTGAGGAAAATCCCCCCAGTTGGTGGGTGGGAATCTGGAATGTACTGCCAGGGAGGGAAAGCTCACAAATTTTAAAAAGTCATAACATTCAAGGCTATGGGCCAAATGCTGGAAAGCGGGACTAGTGTAGTTAGCAACAGGTTTTATTTTGTTGGTGCAGGCTCAATGGATCATAGGGCCTTTTCTGTACTGTGTGAGTCTACGGCTGATTGCAATGGTGTGCTCATACCCTCCTGTGGCTAAGTAGCCTGGTTGAAAACTTCAAGTCACCTGCTCAATTATCTGATAGCAGCGTGTAATGTTACATTCCTCAGCAGGGGGTTGGTGGGGGTGGGGGTGGGGGGGGGGGGGGGGTGTGGTGAGGGGATTGTTGTGGGAATGGGAGCTGGGGGCTTGGTTGTACAAAGCTGGCAGCTCTTAAAAACATTCTGCCCTGTTTAAAACCAGCCTGCCCTTCTTAAAGGGGATGCACATTTTGGCTGCAGCTTCTGTGAGGACTGGTGGCAGAAGGCATTTTGAACAGGCAGAGGAATGAAAATGGTGCCCTTTTGCCAAAATATTGGCACCAAGACCAACGCTATGCAACACTGCATTAAAATTTAAGTGAGGTTGAGGTCTTTTGTTAAAATGATGCAGGGTCTCAGTGGATTTCTAGTGCAATTCTTCCACAAGTCAGGCAGAGACTATGTCATTCAGATCCCTGTAAGATTCTGCTTACAGGTACCAGTGTTGGACTGGGGTGGACAAATTTAAAAATCACACAACACCAGGTTTTAGTCCAACAGGACAACCTGATATTGTGTGATTTTTAACCTTCTCCACAGACACATCATGACCTACTGAGCATTCTAACCTTTTCTCATCTTGTTTTATATTGAACATTATTTTAGAAGTTAAAGCAGCTACCCCACCCAGAATAGCTGCTTCCATCAACATTTTCTAAATGGTTGCCTAGACCCTCCAGAATGATCAGTGATAGTGATGCTCACATAGTATTTCTGAAGAGAACCATAGAAAATAGGGACAGGAGGAGGCCATTCAGCCCTTTGAGCCTGCTGCGCCCCATTCAATGGCTGATGAGCCAATTTAGCCCCCTGTTCCTGCTTTCTCCCTTTGATACTTTTAGCCCTAATGACTATATTTAGCTCCTTCTTGAAAACACTCAGTGCTTTGGTCTCAACTGCTTTCTGTGGCAGAGAATTCCATAGGCTCACCACATCCCAATATTAGTGAGAATAGGAATGTGCAAGAGGATGGGAACCGGAGGTGTAGTTGCAGTGCACAGGAGGATGAGAGTAGGAAGGACAGGGACAGGATTTCAGGGTCACAGGAATGTGCTGGCAGACAGCAAGCTGGTTTGAAGTGTGTCTACTTCAACGCCAGAAGTATCCAAAATAAGGTAGGAGAGCTTGCAACGTGGATAGATACCTGGGACTTCGATGTTGTGGCCATTTCGGAGACATGACTAGAGCAGGGTGAGGAATGGATGTTGCCGTTTCCAGGGTTTAGATCTTTCACTAAAAACAGGCAAGGTGGTAAAAGAGGGGGAGGTGTGGCCTTGTTAGTCAAAGATAGTATAATGGTGGCTGAGAGAACTTTTGATGAGGACTCGTCTACTGAGGTAGTGTGGGCTGAGGTTAGAAACAGGAGAGGAGAGGTCACACTGCTTGGAGTTTTGTATAGGCCTCCGCAGAGTTCCAGGGAGGTGGAAGAGAGGATTAGCAAAATTATTCTGAGTAGGAGTGAAAGGAACAGGGTGATCATTATGGGGGACTTTAACTTCTCTAACATTGACTAGAAATGTTATAGCTCTAGTACGTCGGATGGATCAGTTTTTATCCAATGTGTACAGGAGGGTTTCCTGACACAGTATGTCGAGGGGCCAACAAGAGGGGAGACCACACTGTGTCTGGTGCTTGGTAATGAACCAGGCCAGGTGTTTGATTTAGTGTAGGTGAGCACTTTGGAGAGAGTGACCATAATTCAGTTACATTTAGTTTAGCGATGGAAAGGGATAGCCACAGGTCAAGAGTTATCGATGGGGCAAGGGCAATTATAATACGGTTAGGCAAGAATTAGGATGCATTGAATGGGGTAGCAAAATGCAGGGGAAGCAGACAATTGAAATGTGGAGCTGGTTTAAGGAACAGATATTGCATGCCCTTGATAGGTATGTCCCTGTCAGGCAGGGAGCAAGTGATAAGGTAAGGGAACCGTGGTTTACTACAGAAATTGCATCTCTTGTTAAGAAGAAGAAGAAGGCTTATGTATTGATGACGCAAGATGGTACAGATGAGGTGATGGAGAGTTACAGATCAGCTAGGAAAGAGTGAAAGAGAGAATTAAGAAGAGGAAAGAGAGGCCACAAGCAGTCTTTAACAAATAGAATAAAGGAGAACTCTAGAGCTTTCTATAGGTATGATTAGATTAGATTACTTACAGTGTGGAAACAGGCCCTTCAGCCCAACAAGTTCACACCGACCCTTCAAAAAGGAGCCCACTCAGACCCATTCCCCTACATTTACCCCTTCACCTAACACTACAGGCAATTTAGCATGGCCAATTCACCTAACCTGCACATTTTTGGACATCTTTATGTGAGGAGTAAAAGGATGATTAGGGTAGGAAGAGGGCCAGTCAAAGACAGAAGTGGGAAGTTGAGTGTGGACCCTGTAGAGATCAGAGAGGTGCAAAATGAACATTTCTCATTGGTGTTCACTCAGGAAAAGGAGAATATTGTAGAGGAGAAGAATGAGGTACAAGATATTAGACTAGAAAGGATCGAGGTTAGTTACGCACAGGTGTTATCAATTCTAGAAGGAGTGAAAGTAGACAAGTCCCCTGGGCCGGATGGGATTTATCCAAGGATTCTCTGGGAAGCTAGGGAGAAGATAGCAGAGCCTTTGGCTTTGATATTTGAGTCGTCACTGTCTACAGGTTTAGTACCTGAGGGCTGGAGGATTGCAAATGCACCCTTGTTCAAAAAGGGCAGCAGAGATGACCCAGGTAATTATAGACCACTGAGCCTTACTTCTGTTGCAGGAAAGGTTTTGGAAAGGATTATAAGAGATAAGATTTATAATCATCTAGCAAGCAACAATTTGATTTCAGATTGTCAACATGGTTTCGTCAAGGGCAGGTCATGTCTCACAAACTTCATTGAGTTTTTTGAGAAGGTGACCAAGTATGTAGATGAGGATAGAGCAGTTGACGTAGTGTCCATGAGCTTCAGTAAAGCCTTTGATAAGGTTCCACATGGTAGGATGATGGAGAAAATGCAGAGGCATGGAATTGAGGGTGATTTAGCAGTTTGGATTAGAAACTGGCTTTCTGAAAGAAGGCAGCGAGTGGTGGTTGATGGAAAATATTCAGCCTGGAGTCCAGTTACTAGTTGTGTGTCACAAGGATCTGTTTTGGGACCAATGCTGTTTGTCATTTCTATAAATGACTTAGATGCAGGCATAGATGGATGGATTAGTAAATTTGCAGATGACACTAAAGTCGGTGGAGTAGTGGACAGTTTGGAAGAATGTTACAGGTTGCAGGGGAACTTTGATAAACTGCAGAATTGGGCTGAGAGGTGGCAAATGGAGTTCAATGCAGCTAAAAGTGAGGCGGTGCACTTTGGGAAGAATAACAGGAAGGCAGAGTATTGCGTCAATGGAAAGATTCTTGGTAGTGTGGATGTGCAGAGGGATCTTGGAGTCCATGAATCCCTGAAAGTTGCCACCCAGGTGGATAGTGCTGTTAACAAGGCATACGGTGTGTTAGGTTTCATTTGTAGAGGGATTGAGTTCCGGAACCGCAATATCATGCTGCAACTATACAAAACACTGGTGCGGCCACACTTGGAATATTGTGTACAGTTCTGGTCGCCCCATTACAGGAAGGATGTGGAAGCATTGGAAAATGTGCAGAGGAGATTTACCAGGATGTTGCCTGGTCTGGAGGGAAGGTCTTATGAGGAAAGGCTGAGAGACTTGGGTCTGTTCTCATTGGAAAGAAGAAGGCTAAGGTGGGATTTGATAGAGACATACAAGATGATCAGAGGATTAGATAGGATAGACAGTGAAAGACTTTTTCCTAGGATAATGATGTCAGCTTGTACAAGACGGCACAACTACAAACTGAGGGGTGATAGATTTAAGACAGATGTCAGAGGCAGATTCTTTACGCAGAGAGTGGTAAGGGTGTGGAATGCCCTACCTGATAATGTAGTCAATTCAGCCACACTAGGGAGATTTAAACAATCCTTAGATAAGCACATCGATGATTTTGGGATAGTGTAGGGGGACGAGCTGAGAGTAGTTCACAGGTCGGCGCATCATCAAGGGCCGAAGGGCCTGTTCTGCGCTATATTGTTCTATGTTCTATGTAAAATATGAACTCTCACTTTGCATTACTGCGTAATACAAGTTGCATAGTATTTAACAAAAGTGCACAACATAGGCGTAATGAACATACAAAAAAAAATGAAGACCTTCTGTCCATATTCAGGCTGTTCTATATAGTTGGGTTGCATGTCACAATGCATACAAGCTGAGATGGCACCTATTATTAGAAAAGCTGACGCCACCTTGAGAATGTAATTTTGGAATTTACATATTAAAGAACCTAAACTACCATATCCCATTCTAAAAGATAAAAGACTTAATCTAAACTTGTTTAAGAACTATAACTTGGTGTTGTGTGATTTTTTAACTAACATTGTTTAATATAACATTATAACTCCCTGACACTGTAACCCTTTTGGTATAAATTCTGTGTCGTATGGTCATGTTCCACAACTACTTGATGAAGAGGCAGTACTTCAAAAGCTGATGCTTCGAAATAAACCTGTTGGACTAAAACCTAGTGTTGTATGATTTTTAACTTAACAAACTCAAGCCCAAGAGGGATGGTTGAAAACGAATAAAATTCCAAGCCAATTAAGAGAACACACTGTGGAGATTCCACTTTGATTCTTTTAGGATGCCAAAACTAGTCCAGGGGATGACCAGATTAAAATTACAAAGTACAGTTCCTGTAAATCAGCTTCAGGCAGAAACATGTCCAGTTGACACTTGAAGGAATCCAGGAACACAGCATTCACTGTCAATTGGCAGGTCTTTCAACAGGTCCTCTCGGGATAGTGAAAACCTTCTGAACACCTAGACTCATTGATCCTCCCCCACCTTATTGCAGTGACGATGATTCGGGGTAAACCATTTAGGAATGAGATGAGGAGAAATTTCTTCACCCAGATTGAGGTGATCCATTGGAATTCACTACCACAGAAAGCAAGACATTGTATGATTTCAAGAAGAAGTTGAATATAGCACTTGAGGCTAAAGGGATCAAAAGAAATTTGGAAAAGCAGAAACAGTCTGTTGAGTTGGATGATCAGCCATGACCATAATGAATGGTGGAGCAGGCTCGAAAGGCCGAATGGCCTACTCTTGCTCCTATTTTCTAGTTCTGTGAGTTGTGTACCCTCTTTAATCATTAGTTTCCACAAGGTGAATTTGATCCCAATCCTCTTAAAAACCTTGGTTAGATTATCATAAATCTATTAGGTGAAAGTGAGGACTGCAGATGCTGGAGATCAGAGTCAAGATTAGTGGTGCTGGAAAAGCACAGCAGGTCAGGCAGTATCCGAGGAGCAGGAAAATCGACGTTTCAAGCAAAAGCCCTTCACCACTAATCTTGACTATCCTAAATCTATGCTGCTCTAAGGTATTAATGTCTAGCCTCTTTGAGCCAGAATGGACCAACAACATTCCTCATAATGGCATACTTTAAAATATAACACATACTCATTATAACATGCATTTGAATTATAAAGGTATATTCATTATACTCAATAATAATAATTATTGATTTTTCAATATTTAGGAAGTGATGGGATATTGAACATGCTAAAATCAAAATATTACCAAGTCTTTGAAACATGTTTCGATGATGTTCAATACAGACAAACTATATTGAACATGTATTGCAGCCAGAAGACAGCAAATTACACTTAAATTTGCGCTTCTCGGATTTTGTATTGGAAGGAATCCGCTAACATTCCTACAGCAGCAGTGCTCTCTGCAGCACCCCTGGCACTGGCACTAGTGTGAACAGGAAAAGCAACTATACATTTCCTAGACTTATCAGACTGAAGAATTATTAATGAGCAGTGCAGAGTTATGAACTGTTGAACTGCAGTAATTGAAGTAGAAAACTGACTGCGGTCTCCTTAAGAGCAATGAGGGATGTACGAGAAATGCAGCCCCTTGCTAGTGATGCCCATATCCTGAGATTAAATAAGGAACAAACAGGTTTTACATGTGAAGCATTAACTTGAGCTCAGAACACAGTTTCTTATGTGTAACAACATAACTACTCAGTGAGTTAACAGGCACATTTAGTAAAAAATGTCAGTTTCGAAGCAATGTTGACTCAAAGTGTTATTTCAGCTTCTCTCTCCACAGATGCTACCAGACCTGCTGAGTTTCTCCAGAAC
Organism: Chiloscyllium plagiosum; assembly: GCF_037043375.1. Lineage (NCBI taxonomy): Eukaryota > Metazoa > Chordata > Chondrichthyes > Orectolobiformes > Hemiscylliidae > Chiloscyllium > Chiloscyllium plagiosum. Next base: position 9,375,886 of record NW_028270158.1, on the reverse strand, counting down.
TTTCTGCTTTTATTTCAGATTGCCAGCATCCACTGTAGTTTGTTTCTAATTTTACAAAATTCTCAGCTTAGAAAGATACAGTACAGCACAATGGCTCAATGGTTGCCTCACAGTGACAGAGACCTGGATTTGATTCCACCCTCGGGTGACTGCCTGTGTGGAATTTGCACATTCCCCTTGTGCCTCCACGTGCCCCAGTTTTCTCCCACATCCAAAGATGTGGAGGTGAGGTGGATTAGCCCTGGATACACAGGGTTACAGGGATAGGGTAGGGGGTGGGGGTGGGTGAGATGTTTTTCAGTGTGGACTTGATGGGCTGAATGGCCTGCTTCCACACTGTAGGGATTCTCGGATAATGGATAGTCCAGTCAATTTAGGTTAGGTGCAGGGCCAAGCAACTAACGACATGACAATTTAAGATATCTGTGGCCTCCACAGTAACCACAAGGAAGTATCAGTATCTTGCTGGCTTGGGTGGAATAGGTATTGTGCTGGTGGGTGGAGTTACTGCAAGCAATTCAAAAGAATTGGGTCAAGGAACCAAGCATTAGGAAGCTTTGTAGCTATTCTTGAATAACTGGGCTACAGGCATAAGACACAAGGTCATGCTGAACTTAATGAAGAACAGACGTGCCAAAATCTTACACTTAAAATGCTTTCTGCGTGCAAAAATAAAGATACTTTCTGAAGACGGTGGGACAGGATTGCACAGTTAAAGTGGACAGATCAAAAATAGCTCATGGGCAGCTAAATCCAAATCAGCACACTGTTGTGAATATCAAAAAAAAGGGTTATTTTTAAAACCATTCTTCGATAGGTAGTCAGTGTGCATCTTTGGCCATCCCTTAAGAAAGTGGTGGTGAGCTGCCTTCTTGAACTGCTGCAGTCCAGGCCTTCCAGTTACTTCCATAGTGTGTTAGGAAGGGGAGATCCATGATTTCTGACCAATGACTGTGATGGAGCTGTCAGAAAGGCGTCTGGCTTGGAGGGATGGTGTTGCTACACGTCTGCGGTGGAGTTTGAGGGTTTGGAAATTACAGTCAAAGGAGGCCAAAGGAGGGCAGCACAGTGGCTCAGTGGTTAGCACTGCTGCCTCACAGCTCTAGGGACTTGGGTTTGATTCCAGCCTTGGGCGACTGTCTGTGTGGAATTTGCACATTCTCCCCGTGTCTGCATGGATTTCCTCTGAGTCCTCCGGTTTCTTGCCGTAGTCCAAAGATGTACAGGTTAAGTGGATTGGCCATGGGAAATGCATGGTTGCAGGGATATGGTGGGGTGTTATGTCTCTGTGGGATGCTCTCTGGAGGGCCACTTTGGACCTGATGGGCTAAATGGCCTTCTTCAACACTGTAGGGACTCTGTAATTCTATGATGACTTGCTGCAGTGCATCTTGTAAATGGTACACATTGCTGTCACTCTGCATTGGTAATGGAGGAGGTGAATGTTGAAGGTGGGGAAATGGAGTGCCAATCCAATGAATTTCTTTGTCTTGGATGGTGTTGAGCTTCCTGAGCGTTGTTGGAGCCGCACTTACCCAGGTGAGTACAGAGTGCTCTATCACACTCCTGACTTGCACTTGGTGGGTGGTGGATAGGCTTTGGGGACACAGGAGGTGAGTTTCCTCTGACCTGCTCATGGTGCTGCAGGATTTATAGAATAGTCCAGTTCAGTCTCTTGTCATAGTCACCCCCAGGATGTTAAGAATGGGGGATTCAGCAGTGGCAATGGCTACTGAATATCAAAGAAAAATCAAAAAAGAAGATTAAGAGAAATGAGATATAATCTTCATGTGAATTTTCCTAATCTCCTGACTTGAGCAGAAACCTCACAGAACTGTCCACATTGTTTCCTCAGGATTCCTGTCCACCTTACATACAAATATAGTGGTATTTAGGAAGAAGAGCCTGCTGGAATTGTACTGCAAAATACTTAATGATGCAGTTTGTTCTCCTGAACTTTGTTTGCAGTTACAACTTAAGGCATCCCAAGTGCTAATCATCTTGTCGTGAGTGGGAGTTTGAAATGTTTGGACTTTAAACGTTCTCTTGAAATGTGTGCAACCAAAGTAAAATTTATTCCAATAAATGCAACATGCTAATGTCCTGAAAATGGCATAATGTCAAGTAACCAGTGGGCAGAGCCAACAGTTTTGTGCTCCGTTCATTGGTGACTCAAAATTGCGGATCAGGGATCCCTTTTTCCAAGTTGCAAATTATGTAGAGGCTCCTCCCTGAAACAGGCAGGACCGGAAACCACAATCAAATTGACAGCAGATGAGTACAGTATGGAGTCCAGAAAATGCAGCCCGGCCCTATCTCCATGGTTCTTGTGAGTGAAAATGGTGCCCCTAGAATTTTGTGCTGTGGGGTTCTGGGCACGTTGCAGTAGCAGGATTAAGAATGCTCGTTCCTCCTCAACCCTCCTGGTCTGCAAGTAAACATAAAGCATTAAAAATATCTTTGTTTCCATGGTGTCTCCTGACTGGATCCGCTCAGGGAGTGATAGTACAGCGCAGAAACAGACCCTTCGGTCCATGCTGACCAGATATCCTAACCTAATCTAGTCCCACCTGCCAGCACTTGGCCCCTATCCCTCTAAACCCTTCACTTTCATGTTCCCATCCAGATGCCTTTTAAATGCTGTAATTGTACCAGCCTCCACCACTTCCTCCGACAGTTCATCCCATACACGCACCACCCTCTGTGTGATAAATTTGCCCCTTAGATCCCTTTTATATCTTTCCCCTCTTACCTTAAACCTATGCCCTCTAGTTCTGGACTCCCCTACCCAAGGAAAAGACTTTGTCTATTTATCCTATCCATTCCCCTCATGATTTTATAAACCTGCATAGAGTTACCCCTCAGCCTCCGACGCTCCAGGGAAAACAGCCCCAGCCTGTTCAGCCTCTCCCTATAGCTCAAACCCTCCAACCCTGGCAACATCCTTGTAAATCTTTTCTGAACCCTTTCAAGTTTCACCAAGTGTTCAGCTCCACTGGAGGATTTTCATCAGAATTTTACATTGAAAGGTTGTAACTGTGTCACAGGGCTTCAGTGAATATTGCGAGGTGGTAATGTCTCAAGACTAGTAATCCAGCAACTCAGACTAATGTTCGGGGGATGTAGTTCCAATCCCACCATGACAGACGGTAAAATTCAAATTCAATTAATATATGAAATTAGAAGTCTAATGATAACCATGAAACCATTGTCAATTGTTACAAAAATTCATCAGATTCATTAGTGTCCTTTAGGGAAGAAAATTTGCCATCCTTACCTGGTCTGGTCTACAAGTGACTCCAGGCCTACAGCAATGTGCTTGGCTCTCAACTGCCCTCTGGCAATTAGGGATGGAGCAATAAATGTTGACCTAACCAATGATGCCCATGAATGATTAAAGGGAATATACATATATTGATAGATTCCGCTCCTGTCTATCTGCTGCAGTTATAGTGTAAATGCAAGTTAGTTTAGCATGGGCATCACAGACAAGGAGTCCCAGGTATTCTTTCTCCCAACCGGGATGTCTAATTTTGGTTCAAGGAAAGGGAACGGGAATGTGGTAGATGTCTGGAGGTTGTCTCATCTGGCGGTAGGCTGGGCACTTTGTCAAAGATATTAAAAAAGACAGAAACACCCCTCACCACTCACCATCTCCGCAGACTTGCCCTGCCAGCCCATGTCACCATCTATTGCCCACCTGCTCCAATGCTTAAAGAGCAGTAGTTTTAAATAACCTGAAATCTTGACAGCCCTTTTTGACAGCTTCAGTAAGTTCATGCATTTTTACGTAGTTGCCATTAACTTTAAGGGCATCTTATCTGACCCAAAAGGCACATGGTCTTCCCTCACAGTGCCCTGGACTATATCCAAAAGGGTGCCTTACCTCTTGGAATGAGTACCTACTTACCTAAGTGACATCATAAAGTTCAAACCTGCTCTTAACAGGTCCAATCTGCATGCATATTGTGAAGTTGGACATGGCTGAAGCAGTTGCCTCTGTGAACCAGGATGTGCAAAACATAACCCTCTCTGGAGAACATCCATCATTGGGAAAATTCAGTGCAAAGAAGAAGTGAAAATTTCATTTGCGTGTATGTAACTCCATTCCATTTTCCTGGGTCCGGGATATTTTCCGTAGAAGGCAAGTTAGAACATTTTCCTCTCATCCTGATGGTCATACCACCACTGCCTTCCAAAATATTGTGGTTGGTTATGGAAGCTACAAAGTAAATCATTTATTATCACAGAGACGGCAAGAGCAAGACTCAAGAAAATCCGCTATCTTGGTGGTTTGAGCTGTGAACTGAATTCAGGAATTTCAGATGAAGCAAGAACAAGAACCAAATGTCTCTTAGGGGCCATAGATCAGGATAACAGGAAAGAGGATAATGCATATGTTATAAAAGGAAGTGACTCAAGCAGTCAATAAAATTTCTACCACCCAACGCATGAGCATGCAGTGTCAAGAAATACTTTATTATTACCTTACAAAAACAGCCCGAAGACCTAGGTCTCCAAAGACAGTAGCATGACTCACTTGCTTACAAAATATGGCCCCATGAACTGTAACAAAATTCTCTTAAACTGTACTATTCTGTATTTCCCAAACGTGCCTGAGATGGTGTGTGGTAATTCTGTACATTTATAGAATAACCCCCACTGGAAATACTAAATACAAATAGAACCTTTAATGCCACGTTAGTTTCATCTGACACTGGATCTGGATGTTTCTTACCACCTGATAAAAGTTGTGTGCTGCTGTCTCTGTTTTACTGTGTCCATAGAGTAATGTTTAATTGCAATGTCTATGGGCAGTGCATTCTGACCCTTTAACTATGATGATGCCAAATTCAGCAATTCTCAAAGTAAAAGGTATTCTTAATTATGACTTTTAAAATATTTCTCAGAGAGTCTCTGTGTCTAATCCTATATCTGCTTAAGAGTAAATGAAGTGGTTTCCTTGGATGGTTCAATTTATATTACAAAGAGAGAAGATTAGTATTTATTTCTACTCGTGGGTCTACATTTCTTATCCAATTCCCATGCATAAACTTCAGAAATGAACACTGTAGATCATACTGCACACTTCATTAACAGGCAAACGCTCCTCTCTCTCTCAGTAAGCTGACTTTGCTAAATTGCTGACCAGTGCAGTAGTTTGACATTTGTAGCATCAAGGTAGGGCAGGAGAAGCTGTTAAATGTGTACCTACCATTGTATCAAGTCATATTTACAATTTACAATCGCCATGCCATTGGTCCTTGAATAATCTCAGGCCCTGTGGCGTAGTTTCTGATTTTGAAACAGGATGAAGCATTTAGCACATGCACTGTGCTATTTGCAAAATAAATTTGATTGAGATTCTACAACCAGCACTGGAACATTTTTGAATCCTACAGGATTGAATTTCACTCTGCAATTTCTGAAACATAGCTGAATCCATGAAGTAACACATCAATAGGTTTCATTATACCCTGTACTTAGCTACCTCTGCAGCTTTCTCTCCATACACCCTTTCACATGTTGAAAATCACCAGCAACAATTTTAACAGCAAACTGTGTTCCTAAACTATCAAGATCCATAGTGTAGTAAGGTTCCCTGAGGAAGAAAAGAAAATGGAATCTTCACACAAATCATAGTTGAAATTCATTGGATCAAATGCCTCTGCCAGAATGACAGACAGCTTGTGGAGTTACATAATATTTCATTCTATATCATGAAAAGAACAAATTCAACCAATTTAATTCACCAAATCAATCAACTATTCATTCTCTTGTCTTTGAAATGACAGCAATGCATTTATGATGAATAAACAATGAGTCAGACAATGAAGAGTGGACTATCCATTAATCCTACTGCTCCTCGGATGCTGCCTGAACTGCTGTGCTCTTCCAGCACCACTAATCCAGAGTCTGGTTTCCAGCATCTGCAGTCATTGTTTTTACCTATCCATAAATCCAGTCTCACATCATTATATCATTTCTCTTATCATATTATGCAAATCCTGTTAGAATATGTCCACTTCCAACTTAGGGTGTTATCAATGCACTGTCCTGCATGTCTCATGTGGGCATTGGTAATTAATGGACAGACCAGTAACCCTACCTCATATCGGTATTCCAACACAGCCTTACATCTCTGATTCACATTACAAATGTACAAATTCACATTACACATTTTACAGAATTCTTCCTACTGCTCTCACATTAGTACAGTGCCGGGTTTCCTGCATTCGCCAATTACTTGGAGAAAGTGAGGACTCCAGATGCTGGAGATCAGAGTCGAAACGTGTGGTGCTGGAAACGCACAGCTGGTCAGTCAGCATCCGAGGAGCAGGAGAGTCGACGTTTTGAGCATAAGTCCTGATGTAGAGCTAATGGTTGAAATGTCGACTCTCCTGCTCCTCAGATGCTGCCTGATCGGCTGTGCTTTTCTAGAACCACACTTTTTGACTACGCCAGTTACTCACCAGGTTGACGAGCTCGTGGTAGCAGATCTGGCCCTGTTCATTGCTCTGCACAAGAGCGAAAAGCATTTCGAGTTTGGTGGGGTCCAGTTGTAGTTCATGGCTCTGAAGCAGATTGGAAAAGTGCTCCACAGCAATGAAACCAGTGTTCTCTGGATCAAGCTGCAAAAACCAAAGAAGGACCATTAGAGCATGTTCAGTTATTATTTACCAACTCTAAAGTTGTTATGTCCTTCCCATCAACATGATACAAGAATCAACAAAAATGCATTACTTGTTCCAAAACCAATATCAATGACATTCAAAAGTAGAGTTCCAAATTCTGTTTAAATTTTTTCTATTTCCTAATGATGAGTCATACCTACATATGGCATTTCATGGAATCCCTACAGTGCAGATAGAGGCCATTTGGCCCATTGAGTCTGCGATGATCCTCCAAAGAGCAACCAAAGCAGACCAAGCACCCTCACCCTATACCCATGACTTCACATTTCTCATGGCTAATCTACCTAACCTGAACAGCTTTGGGAAGAAACCAGAGCACCAGGAGGAGACCCACGCAGACACGGGGAGAATGTGTAAACTCCACGCACAGGCAACCATCCGAGGCTGGAATCGAACCCGGGTCCCTGACGCAGTGAGGCAGCAGTGCTAACCACTGAGCCACCATGCCACCCTAAAATGGTTTTTACACTCTCTGGGGAAGATTTTTTTTTCTAAACAATCTGCTCAGAGATGTTATTACACACCACTGGGGCATGTGCAACAATCACAGCAAAAAGAAACCTAATGGAGTAGTATATCAATGTATACTCCATCCAACCTTCAGTGAGATAATGAACGCAGAGCACTGAGTAACTTTGAGGAGTCTTCCAATCATAATCCAATTATAAACTCATAGAGTTATATGCTACGGAAATAAACCCTACAGTCCAACTTGCCTGCATTGACTAGACATCCTAAACTGATCAAGTCCCATTTACCAGCATTCTTTTATCTGATTATAGTCTTAAACATTTTATATTTATTTCTCTGATCTCAATACACAAACTCCTGAAAGTAAGCAATAACATTTTTTGGGGGAACTGAAAAATACCCGAGCACATTTCTGTATTTATGGTAACATCTGCAAAATTGAAACATCTTCAGAAGGGTACTTTAGAGTTCCATTTTTTTTCTACGTTGATTACTTAATTACTTTTCCTCAGGTTTTCATTAAAGTGGAGGCTTTGTTATGTTGGAACTTAAGCTTTCACAATGTTCGAGTTTCCTCTCAGACACTATATAAAAACAAACATTTACAACATTCAGATGTAGACCTAAGTGGAAGGCATGGTGGCAATGTCACTGGATGAGTAAAACAGAGCCCCAGCTACTATTTTAGGGACAACCTGCTGGGGCAGATGGTGAAATTTGAATTTTGTAAATACATCTGGAATTAAAAGCTAGCCTGATGACGCCCACGTCACCGCTGCAGAGTGTCAGAAAACAAATCTGGTTCACTAATGTCCTTTAAAGAAGGAAACCTGCCATCCTTTTGAGGGGACGTACCTTTAAATGAGGGGTGCTAGATATAGGACAGATGTCAGAGGTAGTCGAGAGTTTGCTCCATTTTTACAGAGCGGTGAGGAGAGAAGGCAGAGAGAACCAAGGGCTGCCGGGAGGGAAAGTTTTCCACTTAAAAAGGGACTTACCTCGAGAGTGGGGCCTCCATTTTTACAGAGCAGCGAGGAGAGAGGGCAGAGAAAACCGAGGACTGCTGGGAAGGGAGAGCACGAGAACCGTTTTTAAAGGAGCAGCAGAGGGAGAGGCCACAGCGAGGAGCAGAGGCTGCTGGGTATATATTTGGGCAGCAGCTAAATCCTGAGACACTACACATGTAGTGTCTCCCACCTGCCCTCCTCCTCCAACCAAACAAAAGGACTCTCATGTGTTGCTAAGGTGTTTCAATTTATATTTCTTGTGTATCGTGTGATTGATTAAAAGTTTACTGTTAGTTGGTTAGTTGAATAAGACCATAGAGAAGTGCTAGAAATTATTTAACTCATAAATCTGTATAAATTAACTAACTAAGCAGAGATGGCTGGACAGGTGATATGCTGTAGCTGTATGATGTGGGAGCTGGCTGATCCCATTGTGAATGGCAGTGACCACATCTGCAGCAAGTGTTGGTTGCTGGAAGAACTCCGGATCAGAATTGATGATCTGGAATCTGAGCTTCAAACACTGCGGCACATCCCAGAGGGGGAGAGTTACCTGGACACTTTGTTTCAGGAGGCAGTCACACCTGGTAGATTAAGAAATTCAAATTCAGTTAGTGATCAGGGACAACAGGGTGTGACTGTAAGTGAGGCAGGTAGCAGGATTCTGAGTTCAGAAGTGGAGGAGCCTCAGCCCTTGACCTTGTCCAACAGGTATGAGATTCCTGCTCCCTGTATGGATGAGGAAAAGGGCTGTGGACAGGATGAGCCAGCTGACCATGGCACCATGGTGCAGAAGGCCATTAAAGAAGGGGGAGCAAAAAGACAAGTAGTTGTTATAGGGGATTCTATAATTAGGGGACAGATAGTATCCTTTGTGAACTGGATCGGGAATCCCACATGGTGTGTTGCCTGCCCAGTGCGAGGGTGCAGGACATCTCCGACCGGCTTGAAAAGATATTGGAGCGGGAGGGATAGGATCCAGTTGCTGTGGTCCACGTTGGCACTAACAACTTAGGCAAGGCTAGGACGGAGGACCTGTTTGGGGAGTATCAAGCACGAGGAAGGAAATTGAAGAACATCTCCTCGAGAGTCATCATCTCCGGATTACTGCCGGAGCTACGTGCTAATTGGCATAGAGATAAGGAAATTAGGGAAGTAAACACGTGGCTAAGGGATTGGTGTGGAAAAGAGTGATTCCAATTCATGGGGCATTGGCATCAGTTTTGGAACTGGGGGGATCTGTACCAATGGGATGGTCTCTACCTGAACCGATCTGGAACCAGTGTTCTGGCAAAAAGGATAAATAGGGTGATCACTAGGCCTTTAAACTAGTGAGTCAGGGGAAGGGAAAGGGAAAGCGACAGGGAGTATGGAGTCAAGTAGAAAGATAAGCAGCAGGTTAGCATGTGTGCAGGGTTTAAGTTCAAGGCAGGTTAGGAATGAAGCAAAAAGAAAGGATAACTTAGGACATATTACTAGAGATGCCGGAAATCATAAGGATAAGAAAATTAGCATTAAGGCACTTTACCTGAATGCTCACAATATTCATAACAAAGTAGATGAATTAATGGTACAATTCATCGTGGTTGCAGGGGGTTCAGGACTGGCAGTTAAACATCCAAGGATTTACAACTTATCGAAAACAGGGAGGTGGGCAGAGGGGGCGGGGTTGCCTTGTTAGTTAAGAATGAAATTAAATCTATGGCACTGAATGACATAGGGTCAGATGATGTGGAGTCAGTGTGGGTGGAGTTGAGGATCCACAAAGGCAACAACTTGTTTACCACTGATATCAGGCTCACTGGCCTGTAGTTCCCTGGCTTGTCTTTGCTACCTTTCTTAAACAATGGAATAACATTAGTCACCTTCCAGTCTTCTGGAACTTCACCAGTGGCTAAAAATGAAGCAAATATCTCTGCAAAGGCCTCTGCAATTTCTTCCCTAGCCTCGCACAATCTCCAAGGATGAACTGGATCAGGCCCAGGGGATTTATCCACCTTAATGGAAATATGTATGCAGTCCAAAACATTCCCACTTGTTTCTCTTAATTCCTTAGCATCCATGATTCTCAAGCTTGCTCCACCATTCTAGATTAGGGCTGTTCATCTATCAACCTATATCTTGAACACACTTAATGATAGAGCTTTCACAGCCCTCTGGAGTAGGGAATTACCAAAGATCCACCACCCCTGCCCGAAATGATTTGTCTTTTATTCTGGGTCTCCTGCTTCTAGACTCCACAGCCAGGGAAACATCTTTACTGCATCTACCATGTCTGTGCCTTTAAGAAGTTTCTGTGAGACTGCCTCTCATTCTCCTACACTCGGAGAATTCAAGCACAGTCTCCTCATCCTCTCCTCCTAGGACAGTCCCACTATCTCAAAAATCAGTCTGGTGAATATCTGCTGCACCCTGTCTGTATCAGGTATGTCCTTCCTTAAGCAAGAGATCCAGGACTGTACACAATACTCCAGGTGCAGTTTGATGAAGGGCTTATGCCCAAAACATCGACTCTCCTACTCCTTGGATGCTGTCTGACCTGCTGTGCTTTTCCAGTGCCACATGTTTTGACTCCAAGTGCAGTCCCACCAGTGCTCTATCAATTGAAATAAGACTGTTTCATTCCTGTCCTTGGATTGCCTTGTAATAAAGGTTAACAGACTGTCTGCCTTCTGAATCATTTTCTCACCTGCATGCTTGCTTTCAGTGACCTAAGAACAAGAACAGTAAGGTTCCTTTAGACATCACCACTTTCCAATCTCTAACCATTTCAAAAAAGCTCTGCATTTTTTGTTCCTCCAACCAAGTTGCATAACTTCATATTTATCCACAAAATATTCCATCTCCTGTGTTCTTGCCCATTTACTCAAACTGTCTAAATTTCTGGAAAAGCTCAGCAGGTCTGGCAGCATCTGTGGAGAGAAATCAAGAGTTAGCGTTTCAGGTCCAGTGACCCTTGCTCAGTTCTGCCTAAAAGGAATCTATATTTTTCTTTAATTTTTTTTAATTTTAGAATGTTCAGAGACATTACTATCACACCTCTGGAGCAAGTTCACCTGACTCTTAAAAGAAAAATTAATACAGTTAGAAAAGATCTTTGAAGTACAGTGGAGAGCACGTAGTAGACAGTATCATTGATATTAAAGAAAATATCTACTAGACATTGTGAGACCATTATGTTGAATAACGCAGAAACCTGGGCAACAGAGAAATAACAACAGGAGACTTAATGGGATATCAAATGTTGAGATGAACTTGTAGAGCAATGAGAAAGGGCAAATCAAGGGCAAGTGAAGATTGTGGTGCATCAAAGTAGCCATGAAGAGATTGTAATTGAATGGTCATCTGATGTGGATAAAGTGAGAAGTCACATGACATAGTCACCCAATGAATGGAGGAAGTATGTCTTATATTCCACCTTGGGACCCTTCAACCACATGGCATCGACATTGACTTTACCAGTTTCCAAACTTTCCCTCCTCCCCCAATTCATCTCAGATCCAACCCTCCAACGCAGCGCCTCCCTCTTGAACTGTCTTAGCTGTCCATCTTCCTTCCCACCTATCCGCTCGACCTTGCCCACCAACCTGTCACAATTACTCCCCCCATCTGCACCTATTGCCTTCCCAGCTACTTTCCCCCAGCTTCACCTCTCCACATTTATCTCTCATTCCCCCTCCCCCTCCACATTCCTGATGAAGGGCCGATGCCAGAAATGTCAACTCTCCTGCTCCTCAGATGCTGCCTGACCTGCTGTGCTTTTCCAGCGCCACACTTTTTCGACACCAGATTATAGTCCAACAGGTTTATTTGAAATCACAAGCTTTTGGAGTGACTATGAGCTGGTGTAATGTGACTTCTTACTTTGACCACTCCAGTCCAACACCAGCACCTCCACATCATGTTATAGAGAAAGAGAAGAAACGTAACAAGGCACATAATGACAATGAGCCGAGAGTCTGGTGCTGGAAAAGGCCTTCATTCCTGATGAAGAGGTTATGCCCAAAACGTCGATTCTCCTGCTCCTCAGATGTTGCCTGACAGGCTGTGCTTTTCCAACACCACACTCTCGACTCTGATCTGCAGCACCTGCAGTCCTCGTTTTCTCCTACATAATCAAGGTGGGACTGTCAGGAAGAAGGAGGCGAGGAAGGTAGCTAGAACGATGTGATAATCAAGCACAGTGGGATGGGAAGAGGATGATTGAATGATAGAAGAAGATGAAGATCCCATCCAGAATTGTGACAAATAAAATAGGAGAAGGAAGAATAAGTGGAGAAGGAGTACAAGCATGAGGAGAGCAAGGAAGTGCGGAGGAAGTGGAAGAAAGATCATTTAGGAAACAAGTTTGAGATTTTGGTGAGAGCTCATGGGCAGCACACTGTATCACAGGAGAATAAATTGTCCATACAAACCTAGTCTTGTTCCTAAAGGCCTGGATACACTCCAGCTCATTCATCAATTGCCATGATGACAGATAGCTCTAGACAAGCACCATCCCCATGGGAGTTCCTTTTTCTTCCTGGTTTTTCATTTTATTTTAGTGGCATATACTCTCAGCGATAAAAGCTACAAAGCATGACCACTGCATGGTCAGCAAGAAAAGGATATCAAGTCACACATGCACGACTTGTAAAATTTTACGATGCAATGGATTTTGACTTGGCAGATATTTGGACCATATGTTTGTTTGTTTTATCCAAACTAGTCTGGTTTACAATCTGGTTTGTTGGCTGGTTTAACTTTTGATTATGTGCTCAGGTGCAGTCTGCTTACAGTCTATCTTACTGCAGATGTAGCACCGGGAATACATTTAAGATCAGCATGTTGGCTTGGCTCACATTTGGGCTGAGTTACACACCTTTCTGCATGAGGTATCAACAGACGTTAAGTATTCCACAAACTCTAGATTCTCCAACCTAGGCACTTGTTTGGCTGCTCTTCAAAACCCAGTACAATTTGACAAGAAACCCCTTAAGCAGGACAGCAGCTCTGTCTGGTCAGCCTCCTGCCTGTGGTTGTGTGAAGTGCAGAACACACATCATTTGAAATGAAAACAGAAGGGCTCAGTTGAGGCACAAAAAATCTAACTGGTCCCCCAGGCAATTCAAACAGCATACGTTGACAACAAGCTGTAGTTCGTTTCTACTTTGATTAACATAATAACAATCGTTGTGCTGCTTCTGTTGACTTTAAAATCTGACATTTGCAAAAAGGCAAAATACGATGGATGCTGGAAATCTGAAACAAACACAGAGAGGGCTAGAGAAGCTCAGCAGGTCTGGCAGCATCTGTGGGAGAAAGAAATAGAGTTAACGTTTCAAACCGAGTAGGGGTCCCACCCCCACATTCCTGATGAAAGGCTTATGCTCGAAACGTCGACTCTCCTGCTCCTTGGATGCTGCCTGACTTGCTGTGCTTCTCCAGCACATTTTTTGACATGAACCTTCTTCAGTATGGTTCAGGAATGGCTTGTGGTCCTAGCCAGCTCTCCAATGATTCATACATTCATTTTCTCTTGAAGCCATGGAACAGAGGAATTTGGGAGTTGCTTTAATGTTTGTCTTTATTTCAAAGAGAATGGAATATAAAGGTAGGAAGGCTTTGTTAAAATGATACAATGCATTAGTCAGACTACATCTTGAATACAATGAACAGTCTTAGGCCTCTTATCTAAGGAAAGATATGCTGGCAATGGAGGCAGCCCAAAGAGGAGTTTTGTTGAGGTCAGTTGACTTGATTTAATTTAATTTATTTATTATCATATGTATTTTGTATATATAGTGTCGCCACTCTCTGGTGCCATCTTAAAACACAGAAAAATAAACCAAAACATAGAATATAAAGGCAAAAAAAAAGAAATAAAGAAAGTGTTCAACTTTACAGTCCTTGTTAGGTGCTCCATCATGGGCCTGGTGGCTAGGCATGAGTCCCCTTCGCTGTACCACCACTGCTGGAACGAAAGTCACCCGTTCTTCAGTGACAATCTTGCCTCCATAGAAGCCCTCACCGCTATGACTCCTTAATCGACCTCTCCAATGCAGAAGCCAGCGATATCATCGGATACCGCTCCGGTCCAAACTCAACTCCACCTCCACCGAGAGCTTGCTTCAGGCCCAGCTCACCGATGCTGCTACTGCTGATGCTGCTGGTCTTGTACTGGGCCCGAACACACCACCGCCACCAGCTCCATGAATCTGCACCAGACGCAGACATCACCGGGAAGCCAAATGCACTTGCACCACAGCAGCTGTGAGTCGGTGATAGGACTGCCTCAGCAATGCAGAAGCCACCAGGAATCCAAATTCACCTCCAATGCTGCTGCCACAAGTCCATGTTGCTGGGCCAACTTGAGTCCATATTCCTGGGCCCTATTTGAGTCCGTATTTCTGGGCCCTACTCAAGTCTGCATTGCTGGGCCTACCTGAGTCCATGTTGTTGGTTTACCCGAGTCCGTGTTACTGGGCCTACTTGAGTCTGTATTCCTGGGCCCAACTCGAATCCGTGTTGCTGGGCCTACTTGAATCTGCGTTGCTGGGCCTACCCGAGTCCGTGATGCTGGGCCTACCCGAGTCCTTGATGCTATGCCTACTCGAGTCCATGTTGCTAGGCTTACCTGATTCTGTGATCTGGGCCTATCCGAGTCTAAGTTGCTGGGCCTACTCTAGTCTGTGTTGTTGGGCCTATATGTGTATGTGTTGCTGGGCCTACTTAAGTCCACATTGCTGGGTTTACTCAAGTCCATGTTGCTGGGCCTATTCGAGTCCGCATTGGTGGGCCTACTCAAGTTTGCATTGTTGGGCCTACACAAGTGCATGTTGCTGGGCCTACTCAAGTCCATGTTCCTGGGCCGAGTCGAGTCCATGTTGCTGGGCCTAGTCGAGTCCATGTTGCTGGGCCTAGTCGAGTCCATGTTGTTGGGCCTACTCAAGTCCACGTTGCTGGGCCTAGTCGAGTCCATGTTGCTGGGCCTAGTCGAGTCCATGTTGCTGGGCCTACTCAAGTCCGCGTTGCTGGGCCTACTCGAGTCTGCATTGTTGAGTCTACCTGCCATCGATGCTGTTGGCAAAACCAAGTTTTTCACCAAGAGGCAAGTAAAATAAAACACAAGAGAAGAAAAATGAGAGAAGTGGGATAAAAAACAAAAAGAAATAAAAAGAAAAGTGGACGGAGAGGTCAAGTCCCAGGCTCAGAAGTCCTACTCCATCACCATCTCACCAGAAGGATGACTGGTTTGCAAGAGTAATGGGTTAGTGTTGGGTTAGGTTTAGGATTGAAAATGTGTTGCTGGAAAAGCGCAGCAGGTCAGGCAGCATCCAGGGAACAGGAGAATCGACGTTTCGGGCATAAGCCCTTCTTCAGGATGCTGCCTGGATGCTGCCTGACCTGCTGCGCTTTTCCAGCAACACATTTTCAGCTCTGATCTCCAGCATCTGCAGACCTCACTTTCTCCTTAGGTTTAGGATTGTAGAGTGATGCCAGCAGCACAGGTTCAATTCCTGGATTGATTGAGTTATCATGAAGGATTCTCCTTCTCAACTTTACACCTTCAGGTTAAATCACCATCAGTTGCCTCTCTATGAGAGACCAGCCTTCCAGAACTATGGTGACATTTCTCGGCTGATACCAAGTAAGAACTGACAGTCTTTTGAGAAGAGCTTGAGTAGGTTGGGCCTGTACTTTTTGGAATTTAGCGGAATGAAAGGTGATCTTATTGAAACATACAAGATTCATAGGGTACTTCATATGGTGGATGTGTTACGGTTGGTTCCCCTTGTGGGAGAGACCAGGGGGCATAACCTCAGGAAAAGGGGTGACACATACAGAGATAAGGAGGACTTTCTTCTCTCAAAGGGTGGTGAATCTGCAGAATTTTCTTTACCATAGAGGACTGTCAAGAATGGGTCATTAACAAAATTCAAGACAGAAATAGACAGAATTGTAATCAGTTAGAGAGTCAAGGACTGTGAGGAAAGGGCAAGGATGTGGAGTTGAGGATTATTAGATCAGTGATGATCTCATTGCATAGCCGAACAGACACAATGGGCTGAATGGCTTATTTCTGCTCCTATATCTCATTGCTTTGTGGGCACCTTAGGAAAAAAAAGCTAATCCAGATAACTGACTCCAAATGAAAGTTGTTGGATCCTGGTGAATCTTGAGTTTATCTCGAGAATTTTAATTCATAGTTTGAAATTGGATATATATGCAGAAATTAGCAAGCTTTGCAGCTATTTAATTATGGTCATAGAATTGTTCCTGTACAATGTGATATGTCTGGCATATTGAACCTTGTAATTTCACAGGAAAGGGCTAAAGGTCATTGAATATAATACCAGAAACATGAAGGAACTCTGGGCAATCCAATAAGGGTCTGAGTAACATCTAAGAAGTGTGGCAAAATCAGATCAGAAGTCAAGCAAGGCCTATCTCGATATCAGGAACATCTTGCTCCATTTTCTTTGCTTTTCACAAAGCAGCATAGCCAGTTGCCAATTAAAGGAAGTTGTTTCTTGTTAAATACCTTGTGGATGGTGCAACTTGCATCATTAATAGTAAGTTTTTAATCTCACCAAACAAGCTAGATGCAGGGAAAACTCAAAAAGGAGGTCAGAACGGGTATCTGGTGAATTCAGTTCACAGTTAGACTCTGAGCACCATCATCTCAGGGAACGCTCCATGGACACCAGCCACATGTAGCCCTTGACAACAGACATTGGCATCTGACATGTGCCAGCCTCTATGAGCTGTCATTGCCCCTTCTGTTTCTGCCCTTCAATGCTGCACCTGAGGCTGCATCTTAATGTTCACACACAAACACGCAACCAGCTCCTGGACGGGCTGCATCTCCGAGTTCTTCACTTATCCTTACGGCATTCACTCACCTGGATGCTCACAGCATACCTCCCTCCTTTTGCCTTTTGCACTATACAGCCTCAGCCAGAGGTACTAGACTCATATTGCTTCTGTTTGCCTTGCTGTTTAGTGCAGACACAAAGAAAGTAAACTTTTCATGGTTGTTCAGCCAGCCATGGTCAGGTCAAGGGGGATAGAATTTGCTCACTGTTGTAGAGTCAGAGAATCATACAACATTGAAACAGATCCTTTGGTCCGACTTATCCACACTAATCAGATATTCCAATCTGATATTGTCCCATTTGCCAGCATTTGGCCCGTATCCCTCTAAACCCTTCCTATTCATGCACCCATCCAGATGTCCTTTAAAAGTTGTAATTGTACCAGCCCCCACCGCTTCCTCTGGCAGCTCATTCCACCCTCTGTGTGAAAACATTGCCCCTCAGGTTTAAATCTTTCCCCTCTCACATTAAACCCTATGATCTCCGATTTTGAACTCTCTAACATTAGTAAAAAAAACACCTTGACTATTCATCCTATCCATGCCCCTCATGATTTTATAAATTTCTATAAGGTCACAAATAAGTCAAGGGCAGCCTCCACTCCCAGTCCCGATGATTGGAAATGGTCAGTCAGCCATTTATCTTGACTCTTTCTGTCCTACTGGGGACTGTTTTTCGCCTGAACTAAGGGAGAGACAGCAACTAAGGAAGACGAAACTGGATGGCACAGGTATTAGTTTTGGTCAAAGTAAGGAGGTGTCCAAGTGAGTGAGTAGGCAGCACTGAGGTATGCAGGGTTAGTGGTGTTCGGGACAGGGCTGAGTGACAGTGAGTGAGGGATGATGGTGCAGGCAATAGTGAGAGTGGTAAAGCAGAGGCTTTGGGGGGAGGCGGGTACAGTGGCAAAATTATAGTGACTGTGAGGTATCAGAGAGAAGATGGTGACATTTAGGCTGGCTAAATGGAGGTCAATGATCTTTTATCTATATTGTTAGCATTCCTCTGGATGTTTGAGACTGCATTGACCTGGATGGCAACCTTGGACCAGGCTGGCATGGTACCATTGCCTCTGCTGCTATGTTCCTGGGGGAAGTGGGTATCCTGCCTCTACATCACCTCACCCAGCAGGGCCTCAGGATCCAGCCTGCAAAGTGGAGCATCAATTTCACCCTGCCTGCCAAGTCCAGGACAAGTGCCAGGAACTGTGCCAGGCAATTCCATCCGGGCACACAAGAGACATTTAACAGCAATACAGGAGCAGGGGGTGCCAATGAATTCTGGAACATCTGCTGAATGGCAAATTGATTCTGGAAAATATCATTATGCAACTTGGACGTAACCAATAAAATGTAAGATTCAAAACTTAGGTTTTGATCCAGTATGACATTTTGTCTTTGATCCCCTGGGCTTTTACTTTCTTGATCAGTCTGCCATGAGGGACCTTATCAAAAGCCTTGCTGATCCATGAAGACCACATCAAATGCATTGCCCTCATCAGCATTCCTGGTTGTCTCATCAAATATCAATCAAATTTGTAAAACATGACCTTCCCTTAACAAACCATATTGACTCTCCATGATTAATCCATACCTCTTTAAGTGCAAATATGTTCTGTCCCTCGGAATTCTTTTTAATAATGTCCCTATCACCGAGGCTAGACAGACTGGTCTGTATATCTCGTTTTTAATAATAGGAAAATTTTAGCTGACCTCCAATTCTTTTGCAGCTCATTTGTTGCCAGAGAGGATTTGAAAGTCATTATCAGGGCCCCTGATATCCCCTCCCCTGCCTCCCTCAACAGGCTGGGATAACTCTCATCTGGCTCTGTGGAATTATTCACTTAAGACCAGAAAGCATAGGAGCACAAATTAGGCCATTCAAGTCTGTTCCGTCATTCAATCATGGCTGATAAGTTTCTCAACCCCATTCTCCTGTTGTCTCCTTGATCCCCTTGATAGTCAAGAACCCATCTATCTCTGTCTTAAATATACTCAATGACCTGGCCTCCACAGCCTTCTGTGGCAATGAATTCCATCGATTCCCCACTCTCTGGCTGAAGGGGTTTCGCCTAATCTCCGTTCTAAAAGGTCCTCCCTTTACTCTAAGGCTGTGCCCTTGGGTCCTAGTGTCCCCCATCAATGGAAACATCTTCCTAACATCAACTCTGTCCAGGCTATTCAGTATTCTGTACGTTTCAAATAGATCCCCCTCATCCTTTAAACTCCACTGAGTATAGACCCAGAGTCCTCAAACTTTCCTCATATGTAAAGCTGTCCATTCCTGGGATCATTTTCATGAACCTCCTCTGAACACAGTACATCCATCCTGAGATACTGCCCGAAACTGCGCACAATACTCCAAATATAGCCTGACCAGAGCCTTATAGAGTCTCAGAAGTACATCCCTGCTTTTATATTCAAATCCTCTCAAAATAAATGCCGTCATTGCATTTGCCTTCCTAACTACTGACTCAACCTGCAAGTTTACCTTGAGAGAATCCTGGACTAGAACTCTCAAGTCTCCTTGCTCTTGAGGCTTCTGAACTTTCCCCCCATTTAGAAAATAGTCCATGCTTCTATTCTTCCTATCAAGGTGCATGACCTCACACTTTCCCACATTGTATTCTATCTGTCATTTCTTTGCTCACTCTCCTAACCTTGCCAAATCTCTCTGCAGGCTCCCCACCTCTTCAATGCTACCTGTCCCTCTGCCTATCTTTGTATCATCTGCAAACTTAGCCAGAATGCCCTCAGTTCCTTCGTCTAGAACACTAATGTACAAAGTGAAACGTTGTGGGCCCAACACTGAGCCTTGCAGAACACTACTTGTCATCGGCTGCAACCCTGAGAAGGACCCTTTTATCCCCACTCTCTGCTTTCTGCCAGACAGCCAAACTTCCAGCCATGCTAGCACCTTGCCTCTAACACTTAAAGACTGATAAACCCACTAATAGCTCATCTCTCTATGTTAACTTTGTTTAGATTAGATTAGATTAGATTAGATTAGATTAGATTAGATTAGATTAGATTACAGTGTGGAAACAGGCCCTTCGGCCCAAAAAGTCCACACCGACCCGCCGAAGCGAAACCCACCCATACCCCTACATTTGCCCCTTACCTAACACTACGGGCAATTTAGTATGGCCAATTCACCTAACCTGCACATCTTTGGACTGTGGGAGGAAATCGGAGCACCCGGAGGAAACCCACACAGACACGGGGAGAACGTGCAAACTCCACACAGTCAGTCGCCTGAGTCGGGAATTGAACCCGGGTGTCTGGCGCTGCGAGGCAGCAGTGCTAACCACTGTGCCACCGTGCCGCCCAAAATATTTCACAGTTCTCCACCCCGATACTGATAGCTCTGCATCCTTTTCCATCATGACGACCAACATAAAGTATTCATTAAGGACAGTGCCTATGTATTCTAGGTCCACACATATATTACCTCAATGATCACTAATGGGCCCTACTCTTTTCCCAGTTGCTCTCTGCTGAGGGAAGGAGGTAGGCAATAATCAGAAGGAGGTCACCTTGCCCAGCTCAACCTAATAGCATGAGACTGCATGGAATCCAGAACCAACGTTGGAGACTCCAAGGTCCACTTCCTGCAGACTGCATATGGCTGTCTGGCCACCTCTCTCTTGCCAGTGGGGCACAACATACCCAAGCATAGTGATGTTGTTGTCTGGGAAATTGTGAGTATAAGCAAAATATAAGTATAAGTAAAATCACCATAGCCTCAGAGGATGGTAGGGCAACTCACTTATTAGAGAGAAATGATTGGTGGTGAGTTTAACTTGAGGGTTACAAGGTCGCAGGTGAGGGGCAAAGGTGAAAAAAAGTGAATCTTCATGGTGACCTCAGCAGTGCAGGAATTCAACTTACACTGATAGTATCACGTTGCATCGTAAACCAGTCGCCTAGCCAACTGACCCCCAAAAATTGTTTAGAAGGCACAATTCAGGGTGAATGTCTACATCTGGTGGTTCTTTGACTAAACTGTGGTGTACTTTTTTTATTCATTATTAATTCACGGGATATGAGCATCACTGGCCAGGCAGCATTTATTGCCCATCCCTATATTGCCCACAGGGCAGTTAATAATCAACCAAATTGCTGAGTGTCTGGGTTAACATGTATGCCAGACCAGGTAAAGATGGCAGATTCCAGCTAAAGATGGCAGATTTTCTCATTGCAGGGCATTATTAATGAATTGGCTGTTTTATCATCATTCCCTCACAGGATGTGGGCATTGCTGACTGGGCCAGCATTTGTTATCTGTACCTAGTGCCCTTGAGAAGGTGGAGATGAGCTTCTTTCTTGAACTGCAGCAGTTCATTTGCAGGTGATACTTTCATCTTCATTATTAAGGAGACTGCCATTTTATTCCAAATTTTCTGAATTAAGTTTAAAATCACTGAGTTGCCAGGCTGGAATAGGGGCAAAGATTATTCACGAAGTCACATTGTCATCAGCTACTGCCCCAGTAAGTGTCCCAAGCACAGTTTACCCATGGTCAATAGTATCTAAAGTGACATCAGTTATAACTAAACACCTCAAATTAAAGTGAAGCTTATTTTCTGGAATTAAAATTTCTTACTTTGCTCCAAAAAGTGGTGCCAAGATGGTGGAGTTGAATTGCTGCTGCTCAATATCACCATTAACCTATTTTTCTAATCAATCTGTTCAGAGATGTTATCACATACCTCTGGAGCAGGTGTGACTTGAACTGTGGTCTCTCAGTTTAGAGGTAGGGACAATACCATTGCACAACAAGAAGGCCATATAATATCATTAACTTAATCAGTAGATTTAGCTCCTTCATGACAGGTCACTTTTGTATCAACAAGTTAACATATTTCCTACTGATATCACACATGACGATTTTGATACAAATGTGCAATAATTAATTACAGCTTATTAAACAAAACTTGAGCAGTGCAAAGTAACAGTGATTGCAGTAGCCATGGGATTTCCACCAGTGATAGCGCACTGCAATTAGCAGGAAATGAGCTGAAATCACAGCACAGAGGCTGCCAGAAAAAGAAATTATTGCAAACTTGGGACTTGCATACTGAACCCACAAGTTCACTATTAAAAGAATTATTGGTTTGCTTGTTACCAAAGCTTCTGCATTCTCCGAAAACCTACCGAAAATTATTACTAAGCCCATAGAAATACCAATATGGAGCCAAAATGGTTGTGTTGAATTGAAGAGGCAAATATACTACTTTATTCTGTTTTGTTTCACTTCCAAATAATTGCAAGCTGGAATGGGCTAGTAATGACACAGCAGAACAAGCCTTCCCTCTCAGAAATATGCTTGCCTGTAGATTTTTCAGTTAGCCATAAATGGGTTTCTTTATTTTCCAGTTTGTGCATACATACAAGTAACTTTCAGGGGTGGCAGTGGTATAATGGTACTAATCAGACAAGTAATCCAGGCCCCAGCTAATGTTCAGCTAACAGGAGGATCAAAACCTCATGGCACATTGCTTAAACTTGAATTTAATTAATAAATCTGGGATTAGTTAATGATGACCACGTTGTAAAAACCGATTTAGTTTACTAATGTCCTTTGGGAAAAAGAAGTCCCAAGTTTAAGGCTTTTGTGGGGCAGTGGTAATGTCCCCACCACTGAGCCAGGAGGCCCAATTTCATGTCTCACCTGTAATAACATCTCTGAACAGGCTGATTAAAAATATCTAAGCGTATTTTTTTCATATAAAATGTAGAAATTCCCATTGACCTCATTATGAGTCAAACTGATAGCAACTAAACAGGATCTGATGAATATCTGAAAAATGTGTTGCTGGAAAAGTGCAGCAGGTCAGGCAGCATCAAAGGAGCTGGAGAATCGACGTTTCGGGCATAAGTCGATTCTCTTGCTCCTTTGATGCTGCCTGACTGCTGCGCGTTTCCAGCAACACAATTTTCAGCTCTGATCTCCAGCATCTGCAGTCCTCACTTTCTGTCTGTTGAATATCTGTAAGGGTGACATCTGTTAGTGCTGACACTTTCAATACTACACCCTACTGCATAGTGAGAATGTCACTTAAGAATGTCATTTATTTTTGTAGAAATCTATTTTTTCAACAGACAGTACATGGACTGTAGTGGTTGAAGAGGTAGCTACCAGCACCTTCTCAGAGACAACCAGGGATGGGCATTAAATGCTGGCCCAGCCAGCGATGCCTACATTTCACAAATGAATTTTTAAAATTCGTAGTGGTCAGTAGGTTGACCCACTATAATCTTTGCGGAATTCTCACCACAAGCCTTCTTTGAATTGAACAGCACAGAAAATAATTATGTTTTTTAATACTGATGTAGAAAGTAAAACAATGGTCTAGTAAAACATCATATTGTCTCATTAAAAGATATCAGAGTGTAGCGTAGGTAATAGCCTAACAGCAATGTTTCTATTTCACTTATGTTGGACCTGAATAGCATTCTGACAGTAACAGCCATAAAGAGCAATGACTTACATTAACAGCAGTGATTACTGCTGTTGCTGTGCTATTCTATATAAGTATTGGTGACAATGGCCCTGCACACAGACCCATACTAATCTATCACTTTTGCTTTTGTTTAAGAAAATAAATTATCAAAGATTGCGATATTCATTGTTTTATGAATCAGCTTCCTATAACAATCAATCCCATAGTCATTTGGTACTACACAAAAGCATTTCAACAATCGAATATCCACGCAGTCTCTTACTCAAACTTATCTCTGATTTTATTCCACTCACTCACCTATCGCACTCGTAATACAGGAGTTTCACTCTGTTTGCACAGAGCCATACATGAGCTGTGAAATATTACACCCGAGAGAATTTCAACCTGCCCACAGCATGCTTCAGAAAATGTTTCTATAACACACATATAGATTGGTTATTAGCAGTTTTTTTCCAAAGAATTATTTCTAAGCCTAATATTTGTTTTGACTCCCGACAATCATGTGCTATATAGATCAATGCAATTAAATGAAGAACACCTCAGAACCTAGAAACATGGGAAATAGCAATAGAAGCTGACCAGTCAGCCCCTCGAGCCTGCTCCATCGTTCAATAAGATCATGGCTGATCTATTTGTGCTTCGAATTCCACACTCCCCTCTATCCAACAACCTTTGATTTTCCTGTCTGACAAAAATCTATCCACCTCCGTCTTAAAAATATTCAATGGCCTCCGTTTGTGGCAGAGAATTCCAAAGTTGGACAACCCTCTGAGAGAAAAAGAAATTCTCCTCATCTCTGTCCTTAATGGGTGATACCTAATTTTAAAACAGTATCCTCTAGCTCCCAACTGGCATACAAGAGAAAACATCCTTTCGACGGTCACTTTGGCAAGTTAATTCAGGATCTTCTGCACTTCAAATCAAATCACCTCTCACACTTCTCAGCTCTAGTGGAAACAAGCGATGACTGCATAATCTATCCTCATATGACAACTTGTTCATTCCAAATATCAGTCTAGTGAACCCCTCTGAAACACCTGCAACACATTTATGTCCTTTCTTCAATAAGGCAACCAAAATGGCTCCTGTTGTGCAGTGGTAGTGTCCCTATTCCTGAACCCAGGTTCAAGTCCAACATGCTCCAGAGATGTGTAATAACATCTCTGAACAGGTTAATTAGGAAAAAAATAGGTTAAAGTTTTTAAGAAGTAAGGCAACCAAAACTGCACACAATATTTGAGATGTGGTCTCGTCAGTGTCCTATATAACTGAAAGCATAACATCCTTACTTTTATGTTCAATTCCTTTCATGATAAAGAATAGCACCCAATTAGTCTTGATTACACACTACACCTGCATACTAACATTTTGTTACTCATACATCAGAACACCTAAAATCCTCTATACCTCACAATTCTGTAATCATTTCAGTAATATTCTGCTTTTTGATTCTTCCTGTCAAAATTAATACTTCATATTTTCCCAAATTATACTCCATCTGCAGGTTTGTTTTTCCCACTGACTCACCAAATATATCCATCTGCAGCTTCCTTACATCTTCTTCACAAGATAGTTTCTTACCTATCTTTCTCCCATCTGTGAATTTAGCCAACATGCCTTAGCTCTCCCCCTCCCCTCATTAAGTCACTGAAGTAAATTGTAAAATGTTGAGGATCCAGCACAACCTCATATGGGTCTCCACTCCGCCCTTCTGCCAACAAAAGATTCTCTGTTTTCTGCCTGCCAGCTAATCTTCCTTCCATGCTGACACTTTCCTCCCAATGCCATGAGCCTTTATATTTCACAATAACCTTTGATGGGCAATAGAACCAATGTCTACTAGAAATTCAAGTGTAATTAAGTTACAGAGTCCCCTTTAGCCACAGGCCGTTTTACTCCAATGAATTGGTTTAACACAATTTCCCTTTCAGCAAACAATGCTAACTCTTTTGGATTTCCTTGTGTTTATCTAAGTGCACGACTATAATCTCTTTAACGATCAATTTTAACACCTTCCTAATGATAGACATCAATCTAATTAGCCTACAGTCTTGTATTTTCTGCCTCCCCCTCCTCTCAAAAATGTGCTACTTCCCAGTCAGATGAAACCTTAGCTGAATCTGGTGAATTTTGGAAAGTTAACACCCTTATTAGCCAATTCTTTTAAGAGCCTCAGATGAAGTCCAGCCAAACTCAGAGACTTGTCAACCTGTAGCTCCATTAACTTGCTCAGTACCACTTCTATCATGATTGCAATTTCATTAGGTTCTTATCTCACTTCTACCTCCTGAGTTAGAGCTAATACTGGAATATTTTTGTATCCTCTACAGTGAAAACAAGGCAAAAGATTTGTTCCTTTTTATCTGCCACTTACTTATTATGTACTATTAAGCCTCCACCACCTCTCCCCCACCCATCCGCCCCACCATTCCTTGATGGTCGGCACAGTAGCATATTGTTTAGCACTGCCATCTTGCAGCACCAATGCTCTCAGTTTGATTCCATGCATGGACAACTGTCTGTGTGGCATTTGTATGATTCCCTGTGTCTGCATGGGTTGGCTCCAGGACTGACCACGCGAGATTGCCCACAGTGTCCAAGGATGGGCAGGGTAGGTGGATTATCCGTGGAGAATGCAGGGTTACAGGGTTAGATTAGGGGGCAAGTCTGGCTGAGAT
The DNA here is from genome assembly GCF_037043375.1 of Chiloscyllium plagiosum. Classification (NCBI taxonomy): domain Eukaryota; kingdom Metazoa; phylum Chordata; class Chondrichthyes; order Orectolobiformes; family Hemiscylliidae; genus Chiloscyllium; species Chiloscyllium plagiosum. Next base: position 9,349,714 of record NW_028270158.1, on the reverse strand, counting down.
GCTCTTCACAGAGTCATTGTGGACTTTATTGGCCGAATGGCTGGCTTCCACACTCTAGGGATTCTATGATTCCCACCTCTAGAGGACCAACAATCACTCTTTCCCTTTGTAGATGCTTGCAGAAAGTCTTGTTATCTATTTTTATATTTCTAGCTAGCTTCCTTTCTTCTAATTACCTTTTAGTAACTTTCTGCCATTCTTTATACCCTGACCAATCAACTGACCTGCTATTCATCTCATTTTCAAGCCCACTCTGTCATTCAGTATGATTATAACAGAGTTCCTATCACAACAGCATTATCCCACACTCCATCCATATGTCTTGATGTCTTTAATATCTGTCATCTCGGTCTTGAACGTTCTCAATGACTGAGCCTCTATTGCCTTCTGGGTTAGAGATTTCTAAAGAAACTCCACTCTCAGTGAAGAGATTCTTCCTGATCTCAATCTCAAATGGATTGCTCCTCATTTTAAGATTGCATTCCCTGGTTCTAGAAAGATTAGCCTGGGAAATATCCATCATGCATCTGCCCTAAAACAGGAGCAGAAGTAAGACAATCAGCCTCTTGAGTTTGGTCCATCCTTCAATAAGATCATGACTGTTCTGGTTGTAGTCTTAATTCCTCTTTCCTGTCTGTCCCTCAAAACCCTTGACCTTTGTCAAACAAAACTCCATCTATCTCAGCCATGGATACATTCAATGATCAATGCTCTCCATGGAAGAAAATTCCAAACACAAATAATCCTCTGAGGGAAGATGTTCCTCATCATAGTTACCTTATTTTTATACTGTATCTCCAGTCCTTGATACCCCCACAAGGTGCATAATCTTCTCAGCATTTACTCTGTCAAGTTCCCTCAGAATCTTAAACTTTTCAAGAAGCTTACCTCTCATTCCTCTGAACTCTGATGAGGGTAGGTCCAGCTACTCAACCTTTCCCCAAAAGACAAACACTTCCTTCCAGACATCAGCCTTGCGCAACTTCTCTGACTGTGTCCAATGCAAATGTGCCTCTACTTTAGTGAAATGAGCAAAATTGTAGACAGTGTTCTCGGTGGGGTTTCACCGGTGCCCTTTACAGCTGTGGTCAGAGTCTCCAACTGTTGTACTCCATTTCCTTGGCAATTCCCATTTTCCTTCCTTAATGTACCTGCGTGCTTTGTAATGTTTTACAATTACTATATAAGGACACCTAGATCCCACTGTACTGCAGCACTTTATAGTCTCTCTCCCTTTAAGTAATATTCTGGTTTACTAACCTTTCTGTCATTTCCAACATTTCTCCATCTGCCAACTATTTGCCCACTCAATTTATCTAACTTCCTTTGCTGACTCTTCGCTTCCCCTCACAAGTTGCTTTCCTACCTATTTATATCAGCTAAACATTTGGCTACAATACTTTCACTCCCTTGATCCAAATCATATCACTGATCCCTATGGCACTCCACCTTTTGGAAGTGATCCATTTATCCCAACCTTGCATTAGCCTGTCCTCCTTCCATGTAATATATATACTCCAGACTATGAGCTCTTGTTTACTACATATAACTTTTCATGTAACAAGTTAACAAATTCGTTTGGAAATACAAATGCAGTACATCTACAGTGGCAGAATTGGTACAGAAAGCTGTTAAAAATGCTTACAGTATTCTCGGCTCCATTAATAGGGGCAAAGAATAGAAGAGCAGGGAGATGATGTTGAACTTGTATAAGACATATGTTTGATCTCAGCTGGAGTATTGCATACAGTTCCAGGTGCTACACTTTAGGAAAGGTGTGCACGCATTGGAGAGAGTGCAAAAGTGATTACAAGAGTAGTTCTAAGAATGAGACACTTCAGCTATGAGGAAAGTTTGGAGAAATTGAGTTTCTTTTCCTTGCAAAATCATTAGGGGTCTATGCTGAGATCAAAGGATTTAGTAATTTACCAAAAAATGGACAGCCACTGACATGGGCCTTGAAATTTCAAACACGCTTTGGCAATCATTCGTGATGTATTCTACACCTTTCAGCACTAACATTTTAATAAATCACCATGGATCATCTAAAAATAACCCCAGCACAGGCTCGACTTCATGGCTCTGAACTGAATACTTACCTTATTTCAGGTTCATTAAGCTATTCCTTGCTCTCTTAGCTATTAAAATAATTATTAAATTATTGAAGTATTGAGGAACAGGAATTTCAGCTCAGTCCCCACTGGTGTTCACGTTTGTAACATTACAATCAGGTACAAATTTGTTAAAGAGACACTGCATCAATTGATAGACTGTATGCAGAAGGGCGTTTGTGGCACAGTAGTAGTATCCCTACCTCTTAGCCAGGAGGCCCATATTCAAGACTTGCACCAGAGGTATGTCATAACACTGAATAGAAAAATACCTGGACTAAATGCAGGAAGGAGTCTAGAATCAGAGCGTACATCTCTGGATATGGGGTAGCACTGAGATGAGGAAACATTTCTTCACTCAGAGGATAGTGAATCTGTGGAATTCTGTACCATGGAAGGCTGTAGTGGCCAAGATACTGAATATTATTCAAGAAAGGTGAAATAACTGCAGGGGGCCGGTATCGCGTCACCAAGTCACCCTTTATTTACACGTACACTGGCTGTGGCCAGCCGGCTCGGAGTCAGTCCCTGAAGTGAGGAGATTCTGAATCCCCTATTTACATCTGTCAGCCAGAGCTCCCTGATTGGCCCAGGTTAACAACCCCAGTCAAGGATCTTAGTCAACAAGATCCACCTGGTTCCAATCATTACAAATGCAATTGATAAATTTTCAGATTAAAAAAACTTGGAAACTGTGGATGCTGAAAATCAGAAACAAAAACAGGAATTGCTGAGAAAACGCAGCAGCTCTGTCAGCATCTATGGAAAAATCTAATGCTGCCAGACCTGCTAAGATTTTCCGGCTATTTTTGATAAATTTGTAGACTTTTAAAGAGAAACGTAGCATTGAAACAAATGATCAATGTAATCAAATGGAATGGTGAAGCAGGGTCAAAGGGCACTTCTCCTTTTACTTTCTAATAGAAAACAGCACTGCAATGCCTAATTATTACATGCCAAACCTCTAACCATTCATTTGACACCATTATAGAAGAAAGTTTAGATGTAGGGGTTACATCCAAGCATTACCCATCACAAGAAAAATTTTGAAGAATAGCATTAAATCTGATTTTATAAAAGAAGCAGAAAAGTACAGGGGAGGAGGGAGCCAGACCCCCTGCCCCTCTCTCTGGAAGGCAGGTTGGTGGAGAGACTAGAGAGAAACCTGTCACAAACTGCTATGGATCAGGCCAACATGGCGAATGGTTAGACTTCTGCCCCTTCCCAGAAGAGCAAGTCCCACCCTCTGGAACCAACAGCCAGTTCCAATTGACTGACAGCACAATCCAACGATTCCAAGTGGCAGCAGAGCTCAGTCGTGGCACCATATTCTCAAGCATCCATTCCCTCCACTACCAACACTCAGGAGCAGCAGTTGTGTACCAACTACAAGATGCATTGCAGAAAATCACCAAAGATCCTGAGACAGTATCTTCCAAACCTGCAACCACTTTCATCTAGAAGGACAGAGGCAGCAGGTACATGGGGACACCACCCCCGCCAGTTCCTCTCCAAGCCACTCAGCATCCTGACTTAGAAATATAATGCTGTTCCTTCACTGCCGCTGAGTAAATACCCTGGAATTCCCTCCCTTATGGCATTGTGGGTCAACCCACAGCACATGGACTGTAGCAGCTCACCACCACCTTCTCAAGGGCAACTAGGGATGGGCAATAAATGCTGATCCAGCCAGCCACGCCCACATCCCACAAATGAATATGTAGAAACCCACAAGAAAGAGGCTTGACGAAATCCAGGGTGAGGTAAGTCAGGGTTGGCCGGGGACTCGGTTGGGACAAGAGGGGACAGGTTTTGAGGGGGGGGCTATGTAGCCAACAAAGAGACAGGCATAGCTACGTAGAACAGTCCATCTTCCAGAGTTACACCAGCACCACTGGATGACTGGATTGGCGCCACCTCATGCTCCCGCAAGGAGGTCGAACAGTTCATCAAATTCACCAACACATTCCACCCCGACCTTAAATTCACCTGGACCATCTCTGACACCTTCCTCCCCTTCCTAGGCCTCTTCATCACCATCCACGCGGACCGACTCAATACTGACATTTTTTTACAAACACACGGACTCCCACAGCTACCTGGATTACACCACCTCCCATCCTACCTCCTGCAAAAATATTATCCCGTATTCCCAATTCCTCCGCCTCCACCGCATCTGCTCCCAGGAGGACCAGTTCCACTACAGAACACACCAGATGGCCTCCTTCTTGAAAGACTGAAATTTCCCCTTCCATGTGGTTGATGTTGCTTTTCAACACATCTCACCCACGTCCCGCACTTCCGCCCTCAAACCCCACCCCTCCAACCGCCCTGGTCCTCACCTTCCACCCCACCAACCTCCGCATAAATTGCATCATCCACCGACATTTCTGCCACCTACAAATGGACCCCACCACCAGGGATATATTTCCCTCCCCACCCCTATTCACTTTCCGCAAAGACCATTCCCTCCGTGACACCCTGGTCAAGTCAGGTCCACGCCCCCTAACAAGCCACCCTCCCCTCCTCACACCCTTCCCTGCCAGCGCAGGAATTGCAAATTCTGCACCCACACCTCCCCCCTTACCATCCAAGGCCCCAAAGGAGCCTTCCACATCCATTGAAGTTTCACCTGCACTTCCACACATGTCATTTATTGTATCTGTTGCTCCCGATGCAGTCTCCTCTACACTGGGGAGACAGAACGCCTTCTCCTTCAGCGCTTTATAGAACATCTCCGGGACACCAGCACCAATCAACCCCAGCACCCCAGGGCCGAACATTTCAACTCAGACTCCCAGTCAGCTGAGGACATGCAGGTCCTGGGCCTCCTCCATTGCCACAGCCTCACCACCCGACACCTGGAGGAAGAACGCCTTATTTTCTGCCTCGGGATCCTTCAACCCCAGGACATCAATGTGGACTTCACCAGTTTCCTCATTTCCCCTCCCCCCACCTTACCCAGTTCCAACCTTCCAGCTCAGTACTGCCCTCATGACCTGTCCCACCTGTCAACCTTCCTTCCCACCTATCCACTCCACCCTCCTCTCTGACCTATCACCATTACACCCACCTCCATCCACCTATTGCACTCTCAGCTACCTTCCACCAGGCCCACCACCCTCCCATTTATCTCTCCACTCCGGAGGCTCCAAGCCTCATTCCTGATGAAGGGCTCTGGCCCGAAACATCGATTCTCCTGCGCCTCAGATGCTGCCTGGCCTGTTGTGCTTTTCCAGCAACACACTCTCAACTCCAGGGCCAGAGGGCCTAGTCTCGATTTAAAGGCCACCAATTTAAGACTGAGATGAGGGGAAATTTCTTCTCTCAGAGGGTTGTGAGTCTTTGGAACTCCTTGCCACAGAGAGCTGTTGGGACGGAGTCCTTGTGTATATTTAAGGCTGAGTTAGATAGATTTTTGATCAGTCACAGAATCAAGGGTGACAGGGAAAGAGGGGGAGACTGGACATGAGGAATGTCAATCAGCCATGATCTTATTGAATGGAGGAGCAGGCTCGAGGAGTCAAATGGCAACTCCTTTTCCTATTTGTCATGGTCTTATGGACCAGAGGCTTAACCTGAGGTTAGGCAGATAGGGTCTGGTGCCATGGTCACCTCTGCCAATCCTGCAGAAAAAGCAAGGCTTTCGTCTGCTCCACCACGTCCACCTTGACCTCTAAGTCTCTGTCTGCCAAGGGAGGTGCCAATTTTCCCTTCTTTGCCATGTCAGGGGCAAATGTTTCAAACCATGCCGGGCAACTCCAGGCTAGAGTTTGACCAGGTGCACACTGGCCTTTTTTTTGTAAATATATATATTAGCAATTTTTTTTAACTTTACAAACATATAAAATTATTGAAAAGATACAATCAATCACAAATATCAGTATCATAAAATGAAAAAAAACACAAATTACAATACAACTACTATCTACTAACTACCCTATAATACAAAACAAATCCTAACATTATGCAAAGCAACATCAATAATTAAGTAAATAACTAATAGATCAAAAAAAGAAAGAAAAATAAAAAAAACAAAAATAAACACAGAATACAGAACAGCTATGCTTGGTGCAAAGCTCCCAAACAAAGGAACAGGAGCATTGTATATATTAACTCAGGAGACCCCCTCCAGGGCACAGGGCTTGACAAACCTAACCACCTTGGTTAAACACATGCCCTAGTTAAGATAACTGACAAATCTATATCCAAGTAACTCAAGTAGGGCTGTCATGTCATATAAAAATGGTCTATTGTGTGGTGCACCATGCCTGAGTTGATAGTCAAGAATTCCTGAAACTCCTTCAAAATGTATTCCATAAATTTGGAATCCTTAAGAAGAAAAGGGTCCAAATGCCAGTGCCACAAACCTAGCCTCTCACTCTTGGCCTTAACCTCCAAATAAACCATCACGTGATCAGAGATAGCTATATTCCCAATTTTACAACCCATAATCGAATTCAGAAGGGCCAAGGGAACCAGAAAGACATCAATGCTCATGTGACATTTATGTGGGTTTGAAAAAAAGGCGAAGTCCCTGCCGATAGGGTGAAGACATCTCCAAATATCCACCAGCCCCAACTCCTCGCATAAGTCAACCACCTGCTTGGCCTATGAAGAAATAGTTGGGGGCCTACAAGGCATCCTGTCCACTGACGGATCAAAAAAACAATTAAAACTCCCCCCCCCCGCCCCCATAATGTGCCGTGTTCCAAAAGCACTCAGCGTGGAGAAAGCACTAAACAAAGAATTGAGGGGATGCGTTGGAGGACAGGAGACATTTAAAATGCCACATTCCTCCCCATGTATCAGGGCTTTAAGTATCACAAACCGTCCCTGCTCATCTTTCACCTGCTCTAATAATGTGAACAGAAAATTTTTCTGGATAAGTACTGCCACTCCCCTACTTTCAGTAGTAAAGGATGAAAAGAATACCCGGTTAGAAGCCCCCTGTTGCACCATTTAATAACACATTTAGCCTTATCCACTTTCAGATACCCTTGAACCTATGGGAGGGGTTACAAAGGCCGAGCACAAGTAAATAAAGATTCATAGAGTCAAAGAACTATATATACAAAAACTATTCTATCAGTGGCTAGCACTGCTGCGTCACAGCGCCAGAGACCCGGGTTCAATTCCCGCCTCAGCTAACTGTCTGTGTGGAGTTTGCACATTCTCCCCATTCTGCATGGGTTTCCTCTGGGTGCTCTGGTTTCCCCCCTGACAGTCCAAAAAAATGTGCAGGTTAGGTGAATTGGCCATGCTAAATTGCCCGTAGTGTTAGGTGAAGGGGTAAATGTAGGGTGGGTTGCACTTCGGAGGATCGGTGTGGACTTGTTGGGCCGAAGGGCTTGTTTCCACACTGTAAGCAATCTAAATACCTATAAACAACTATTACTACCAAAAAAACTACAAAGAAACCAACTATAAAACCTTGAATGAAACACTCTTCCCCCTGCCCATAGGGGTCACTCACCCTCCTTCACATCTCCTTCAAACCCAGACTGTGCCCCAGCCTTAGGCCAGAAAAAAGACAAAGTCAGGATAAACACTCCACCCATCCCTGGCTTCATGTCATCCCTACTTGTGACTGAAAGAGAAACAGAACAAACAAAAAAAAGGAGGGAGACAAAAAAGAACATCCACAAAATTTCCCATCAGAAAATCCAGTTATTAAAAAAAAGAAACAACTTAGACCGAATTTCACCCCCCCCCCCCCCCCCCCCCACCTTTTCCAAAAAAGAAATTATTCGGGAGTAAGAAAGGAATAAAAAAAAGGAAGGGAAAACATGGGAAAAGAAGGAAAAGAGAAGAAATATTAACCGTATTCTTCAGGCCAGTCCGTCTATTTTAAAGTGTCTACAAAGGTTTTAGCTTTATCCGCTGAGTCAAATGTATAAACTGAGTCCTCATGGATGAAATGGAGCACTGCGGGGTATCTCATGGAGTATTGGATGCCCAGATTCCTCAGCCTCTTTTTAACTTCACCGGAGGATTTCCTCTTTCGAACTAAAGGGTCGATAAATCCTGGAAAAACATGATTTTGTGGAGCATTTCCCAGTAATCTAGAAGCTTCTATCACCTTTTGCTTGTCCTTATGTGAGTGGAAGTGCACTAGGACCAGGCGGGGGCGCTGCACTGGGCCTAACCTGTGCCCTGTAACCCGATAAGCCCTTTCAGTCTGAAGCCTGCTGGACTTGATGTGAAGCCCAAAATCTTCGGCAGACAGCTTTCAAAGCAGCTGACTGGCTGCTCACCTTCCTCACCTTCAGGGAGCCCAACAATTCAGAGATTTATCCTCCGACCTCGATTTTTGAGGCCTTAGTTCAACCCTCCACCTCCTCCAGCCGCTTCCCGAGGCTCTGGATCTCCTGGTCATGCTTCTGCAGCATGGACACAATAGGTTGGACCTGAGCACGAATCTCGCCACGGATCTCCTCAATCACAGTTCCAACTTTCAAGGTAAGTCTCTCCATCACCGCAGCCAATTCCTGAGAGTCTGTCAGGTCCCCGGGGGTTCAGGAGAGGCTGCTGCTACTGCAGTCTCTGGTGTGGTAAGTGCTGCAGGAGAGTGTCCTCCCTGCTGCTATTTGCTCAATCCTTTTCCCTTTGGCATCCTTCCCACTCCCAAATATTAACAAATATGTGTTCTGTAAGGTTTTAAACTAATAATTCCACCACATAAGTTGACCAGGGATGGCAAAAAACACCAGTATGCTTTGGCTGTTAGGCAGAGCTGTCCACAGCAGTTCTACAGAATCGCCGCCATCTTGCCGAGTCACACTGGCCTTTTAAAGATGGTACCAGCATTAGGGAGCCCAGCAGTGGTGAGTATTTCTGGCTACAGCGAGTGGGAGAATCAGGATAGTATCAAACACTATATGGGGCATGATAGTTGGTTAATTAGGTGAATTTGGGATCAAAGCAGAAGAAAACTCACTAGGCTTTGCAGACAGAAACCAGCCATGGAACCCAACAAAAATGGCACTTTAACAAAATATGGTCAAACTCAGCTCAAACTCTCCAAACCAGCAGACGAGGGCCCCTCAAGCCCCAACATGATTTCGACCAGCTACTGGACTTGAAGCTGAAACTGGGCATTTATTCAGGGAGGGATTGGGAGGAGGGAAGGTGGTCAGGTTTTAGAGGCTGAGGGGAGGCATAAAGTTGAGTACAATCTTGAGGGTGTACCTGATGTACCCCTATCAAAAGGTTGCCTTCCTCTGCTTTCTCCTGTGGATGTACTAAAGCAGTGGAGGTGGAATGGGCTCCTTAAATGGTCACTAATTGCCATCCACGAGTGTCAGGGGGGTCAGGCTGATGGATGAACCTCCCGCCATGGTATGGGGGACAGGTCAGGGTTGTGCAGAAGACCATATCACAGAAGTGTTACAGTGCAGAAAGAAGCCATTGGGCCTATCGTGTCCATGTTAGTTTTTCAAATGAGTATCATCATCTACTGCCAATGTTCTGCTTTACCCCAAACCCCTGCACATTATTTCTATCCAGATGATCATAGAATCCCTACAATTCAGGACATTCAGCCCATCGAGTCCACACTGACTCTCCGAAGGAAATCCCACCCAGACCCACCTATCTGCCCTATCCCATAACTCTGCATTTCCCATGGTTAATCCATCTAGCCTGCACATTCATGGTCACGATGGGCAATTTCCCATGGCCAATCCACCTAACCTGCACATCTTTGTGACTGAAGGAGGAAACCAGAGCAAACCCATGCAGACACAGGGAGAATGTGCAAACAGCACACAGACAGTCGCCCGAGGGTGGAACCAAACCCGGGTCCCTGGCTCTGTGAGGCAGCAGTGCTAACCACTGAGCCACCGTGCTGCCCTTCTATTTTCAAACATCCAGTCCTCTGATTTTGGTCCCTTGTTCTCCTTTTGCTCAACCATTAGTAATTGCACCTTCAGCAGATTTAGGTTAGAATTTCCTCCCTAAGTTACAAACATCTCTCCACGTTCCTTTCCTCCTTAAAGACTACATCTTTCACCAGGTTTTTGGTCAACACTCTTAATCCCTTTTTTGTTGGTTAGCAACATTTGAATTGTTAGGTGAAAATAAGACTAAAATTCCTATTGTGCGAATCACCCTCACAAACACATGGTACAATAATATTGTAGTTATCAAGTAATTGTTGCAATCAATCTCGTTCAATTAGATCACACAGAATCAAATATGAGACAGGGAAACCTTCAGTGATAAAAAGCTTGGGTAACCTTAGTATAAAAGATATAATGCAGCAACTCACCAAGGCTCCTTCACTGGCACTTTTCAAATTCATGATCACTACATCTTTGTGGGTGGCACAGTGGTTACCACTGCTGCCTCACAGCACCAGGATCCTGGGTTCAATTCCCGCCTCAGGCGACTGGCTGTATAGAGTTTGCACATTCTCCCCGTGTCTGCGTGGGTTTCCTCCGGGTGCTCCGGTTTCCTCCCACAGTCCAAAAATGTGCAGGTTAGGTGAATTGGCCATGCTAAATTTCCCGTAGTGTTAGGTGAAGGGGTAAATGTAGGGGAATGGGTCTGGGTGGGTTGCGCTTCGACGGGTCGGTGTGGACTTGTTGGGCCGAAGGGCCTGTTTCCACACTGTAAGTAATCTAATCCTAGAAAGACAAGGGCAGCAGATGTATGGAAATATTGCCACCTCCAAATTTTCCTCCAGCCACACACCATCCTGACTTGAAAATATATCAATATTCCTTCAGCATCACTGGATTGAAATTGGGAACTCCCTCTCTAACAGTGTTGTGGGTCCCCCATCACCCCATGGATTTCTGTGGTTCAGAAAGGCAGCTCACCACCACCTTGTCAGGAGGCAGTTTGAGAACGGAGATAAATGCTGGCCCAGACAATGACACCCAGATCCCATGAACAAATAAGAAGAAATCATGTTTCTCAAATTACTCATACACCTGATCTCAAAATATTACTTGTGAAACATATCTGATTTACATTTGAATTGTTCAATGCTGCCTGCTTCCTCTACCATTTTCTAACTTAAATAATGGAATGGATTTTAATTACTGAACAGCAGAAGAGAACCGATACCCATATAATATTCCCGATGTACAATCATCCCCCTGTACCCGTGGGGGATACATTCCAGGACCTACTGCGGAAGCCTGAAACTGTGGATAGGAGTGAATCCATCCTTTTAATAGGAAATGTACCTTCCTGACAGCCTTCTGGTCCCTGGTTCTGGAACGTTCCCTATAATATGTTCCAGCTGTGGTAAACAGCGGGTAACTGAAACTGCGGGAAACGATTCTGCAGATACAGGGGTCACTCTCTACCTCTCCGCACTGAGCACTAAAAACTGCAGCAGTCAGCAAAGGTAAGTTATAATTGGAGTCAAATCATGGAGGTGGGGCAACCATAACTCAAGTTATTTTTCTAACAGAAAATGAATTAGATCCTTATCTTTAGAAGGTCATTCTCCAAGGATCTTATTGAAGTATTTGGGCTCTTGTGGCACAGCAATCATATCCCTATCTTTGCACCAGAAGGCATGAGTTCAGGGGGAGATCCACGGGTGTGTTATAAGGTGAGGGGGTCAGTTTGCTCAGTTGATTGGATAGCTGGCATGTGATGCCACCAGCGTGGGTTCAATCCCTGCACTGGCTGAGGTAACCATGAAAGACTCTCCTTCTCAACTTCTTCCCTCACCTGAGATATGGTAACCCTCAGGTTGAACCACTACCAATCTCTCTAATGGGAGAGCAGCCATGTGGTATAACAGGACAATGGCAACTTTACCTTTCACCTTTATATAACATGTCTGAACAGGTTGATTAAAAATAACTAATTGAAGTCTGTACAGCAAAGGGTCTGATTATTTGCTCCCTCAGGTTCTAATTTTGTGTTAGGAACCCAATATCCATATTAAAATTTGGCCCAGTGCCAAATTCAGCCAAGTGTTTTGGATACCCAGCTGTTAACCCTTTCTAAAATTGAGCCGGTGACGATCAACTGGTTGCAATTTTAGAGTGGTACTGTCAGGCAAGAATACTCAAAATATATTGACTTCATCCACCTTATCAACTCCCTTTAGAATCACAGAAGCAACAATCCTAATATTTTTCACCCATTCCCTTTCCAACAAAAGCTTGGCCAAAGTAGTCTTTGTAATAAACTCACCATAATTTATTCCCTCAATCATTCTGGTTGCTTTTGTTTGTATCTTTTCAAGAACAATACCCTTTCTATGCTGCAGTGACCAGAACAATATGCAGTATTGCAAATGTCTTTTCAACCTTAATTTTAAATGTAGCATGATTTCATCATTAATTAGGCTTAATATTTACTCTTCAATATATACCAATTGTTCTTGCAAATCCGACAAGCAATCACCAACCGAAATGTTAGTTCTGTTTTTCTCTCTCCACAGGTACAGACCTGCTAAGCATTTTCAGCATTTTCTTTATCTTTTAGTACTTCTGCAATTCTTCGCATACTGCCACTGGCCATTGTTTCAATAGTTTCATGTTGTATCGTCCAGCCCAAAAATATCTCTTTCATGTTCCATACACATCATTTTCTTTCTTCTTAACTCCAGTGCCTTCCTGGATTTTCTGTCCTCAATGCAGTTTGCATTTGTTAAAATCACGTGAGATTCAGCTCATTTCTTCTTAACTTCCCCACTTTTTTGATAGAATCCCTACAGTATGGAAACAGGCCCTTCGGCCCAACAAGTCCGCACTGATGAGGAACCCACCCAAACCCATTCTTCCTACCTTACATGTATCCCTGACTAAGCATCTAACCTACACATCCCTGAGCACAATGGGCAATTTAGCACAGTCAATTCAACTAACCTGCACATCTTTGGACTGTGGGAGGAAACCAGAGAACCCAGAGGGGATCCGCGCAGACACGGGGAGAACGTACAAACTCCACACAGACAATCACCTGAGGCTGGAACTGAACGTGGGTACCTGGCACCATGAGACAGCAGTGCTAACCACTGAGCCGCCCTATTTCCACCATTTGCCTTTGAATCATCATGTACACATCCCAGTGCCTGCATGATATGATGGACAGAGAGAAAATTTGGATAATGCTGAATAGTGATGTGATTACATAAGAATATGGGTTTTTTTTATTTAGTCACAAAATTATTTTATTTCTTTTATTAATAATTAAAAATAGTTAACTCAATAAAAATGCAGAAGCTAATTATAAGGTTTTTCTTGGGTCAAAGAAGAAGTTTATTGCACACTATGAGAAAAAAAATTAATAAATATTTGACATCAGCATACGCACAAATACAGATAATAAATTTAAAATGGACAATGGCTGGTAAAGACAGGAAAAATAAAGATTATGCAGTTTAAGTGTTTGAGGTATTCAATTTTTAAACTTAGAGCACAGTCGTTTAATCGTTGATTGATATCCATAGCTGAAGTTAAGTCTGTAGATGCTTTTGAGTTCTTTGAGAATGGCTGTTCACCCAATTTGCTTTTTCACAGGGTACTGTTTTCTAGATGTTGGGAAAAACAGGCAGAGAGAGAGAGAAAGTCTTCTAGATCTTGTTTACAAATCCATTTCCTCCTCATTGCTGCTGTTCTGAAACAGCTTTTGAAATAGGATTAATTTGCGTAGTCTTGAGGTAAAAGCAATGACTGCAGATGCTGGAAACCAGATTCTGGATCAGTGGTGCTGGAAGAGCACAGCAATTCAGGCAGCATCCGACGAGCAGCAAAATCGACATTTCGGGCAAAAGCCCTTCATCAGGAATAAAGGCAGAGAGCCTGAAGCGTGGAGAGATAAGCTAGAGGAGGGTGGGGATGGGGAGAAAGTAGCATAGAGTACAATAGTTGAGTGGGGGAGGAGATGAAGGTGATAGGTCAGGGAGGAGAGGGTGGAGTGGATAGATGGAAAAGGAGCTAGGCAGGTCGGACAAGTCCGGACAAGTCAAGGGGACGCTGGAAGTTTGAAACTAGGATGAGGTGGGGGAAGGGGAAATGAGGAAGCTGTTGAAGTCCACATTGATGCCCTGGGGTTGAAGTGTTCCGAGGCGGAAGATGAGGCGTTCTTCCTCCAGGCGTCTGGTGGTGAGGGAGCGGCGGTGAAGGAGGCCCAGGACCTCCATGTCCTCGGCAGAGTGGGAGGGGGAGTTGAAATGTTGGGCCAGGGGGCGGTTTGGTTGATTGGTGCGGGTGTCTCGGAGATGTTCCCTAAAGCACTCTGCTAGGAGGCGCCCAGTCTCCCCAATGGAGAGGAGACCGCATTGGGAGCAACGGATACAATAAATGATATTAGTGGATGTGCAGGTAAAACTTTGATGGATGTGGAAGGCCCCTTTAGGGCCTTGGATAGAGGTGAGGGAGGAGGTGTGGGCACATTAACCGCCTCAACCTGTCGATACCCCTCCCCCACTCCAACCTCTCACCCTCACAACGCGCAGCCCTCCAATCCCTCTGCTCTAATCCCAACCTCACCATTAAGCCAGCGGATAAAGGGGGTGCAGTGGTAGTCTGGCGCACTGACCTCTACACCGCTGAAGCCAAATGCCAACTCGAGGACACCTCTTCCTACTGACCCCTCGACCATGACCCCACCCCCCATCACCAAACCATCATCTCCCAGACCATACAGAACCTCATGACCTCAGGAGATCTCCCACCCACAGCTTCCAACCTCATAGTCCGGGAACCCCGCACTGCCCGGTTCTACCTCCTTCCCAAGATCCACAAGCCTGACCACCTGGCCGACCCATTGTCTCAGCATGCTCCTGCCCCACTGAACTCATCTCTACCTACCTCGACACTGTCCTACCCCCCCTAGTCCAGGAACTCCCCACATCCGTTCGAGACACCACCCATGCCCTCCACCTCCTCCAAGACTTCCGTTTCCCCGGCCCCCAATGCCTCATCTTCACCATGGATATCCAATCCCTCTAGACCTCCATCCGCCATGACCAGGGCCTCCAAGCCCTCCGTTTTTCCTCTCCAGACGTCCCAACACTCTCATTCATTTGGCCGAACTGGTCCTCACCCTTAACAATTTCTCCTTTGAATCCTCCCACTTCCTCCAGACCAAAGGGGTAGCCATGGGCACACGTATGGGCCCCAGCTATGCCTGTCTCTTTGTTGGCTACGTAGAACAGTTGATCTTCCATAATTACACCGGCACCACTCCCCAACTCTTCCTCCGTTACATTGATGACTGCATTGGCGCCACCTCGTGCTCCCACGAGGAGGTTGAGCAATTCATCAACTTCACCAACACAATCCACCCTGACCTTAAATTTACCTGGACCATCTCTGACACCTCCCTCCCCTTCCTGGACCTCTCCATCTCCATTAGTGACGACTGACTTGACACTGACATTTTCTACAAACCCACCGACTCCCACAGCTACCTGGATTACACCTCTTCCCACCCTAGCTCTTGCAAAAATGCCATCCCATATTCCCAATTCCTCCGCCTCCGCCATATCTGCTCCCAGGAGGACCAGTTCAACCATAGAACACACCAGATGGCCTCCTTCTTTAGAGACTGCAATTTCCCTTCCCACGTGGTTAAAGATGCCCTCCAATGCATCTCATCCACATCCCGCACCTCCGCCCTCAGACCCCACTCCTCCAACCGTAACAAGGACAGAACGCCCCTGGTGCTCACCTTCCACCCTACAAACCTCCGCATAAACCAAATCATCCGCTGACATTTCCGCCACCTCCAAAAAGACCCCACCACCAGGGATATATTTCCCTCCCCACCCCTTTCTGCCTTCCGCAAAGACCGTTCCCTCCGTGACTACCTGGTCAGGTCCACACCCCCCTACAACCCACCCTCATCCTGGCACTTTCCCCTGCCACACCAGGAACTGTAAAACCTGTGTCCACACCTCCTCCCTCACCTCTATCCAAGGCCCTAAAGGATCCTTCCACATCCATCAAAGTTTTACCTGCACATCCACAAATATCATTTATTGTGTCCGTTGCTCCCGATGCGGTCTCCTCTCCATTGGGGAGACTGGGCGCCTCCTAGCAGAGCGCTTTAGGGAACATCTCCGAGACACCCGCATCAATCAACCAAACCGCCCCGTGGCCCAACATTTCAATTCCCCCTCCCACTCTGCCGAGGACATGGAGTCCTGGGCCTCCTTCACCACCGCTCCCTCACCACCAGACGCCTGGAGGAAGAACGCCTCATCTTCCACCTCAGAACACTTCAACCCCAGGGCATCAATGTGGACTTCAATAGCTTCCTCATTTCCCCTTCCCCCACCTCATCCTAGTTTCAAACTTCCAGCTCCGCACTGTCCCCTTAACTTGTCCGGACTTGTCCGACCTGCCTAGCTCCTTTTCCACCTATCCACTCCACCCTCTCCTCCCTGACCTATCACCTTCATCTCCTCCCCCACTCAACTATTGTACTCTATGCTACTTTCTACCCACCCCCACCCTCCTCTAGCTTATCTCTCCACGCTCCAGGCTCACTGCCTTTATTCCTGATGAAGGGCTTTTGCCCGAAACGTCGATTTTGCTGCTCGTTGGATGCTGCCTGAATTGCTGTGCTCTTGCAGCACCACTAATCCAGAATTGCGTAGTCTTGAGTCTGGCCCCATTTTCTGTCCAGGTTGAATATTCTACATCGACTCTTTCATTTCCAATATGTTAAATTATCATATAATTGTGAATTGAAACAGGAAATGAAAATTTCTTGATATTGACTTAGTTGCCTGGTTTGATGTCAGATGGTTTTATTCCACATTGGTCTCCTGTACTCCATTCAATCTGTGCTCGGTGATCATGGCAGCTATTTTTGGTCAGTATTTGTCCTATTTTTAAAACAATTTTAGTCCATCAAAGGTCTCAGGTTTAACAATCAGATGCTGGAATTTAAAACTTGACATTCACTGATAAAATTTAGCTATCCACCAAGTAAATTAAAATACTCCTGTATCTTTTATTGTTCATCTTTGCAGCCTTTTTTCATTTTCATTTTTCTTTTCAATTTTTTAGCATTTACAAGAGTACCCATTGTTCCTGGGACTCTATGTTCATTTTCAACATTTTTTTTTCCTTGTAAATAACCTTGCAAGTGGAATGTCTGCCACCTTCCCTTTGCCATGGCATTCTTCCAGCAGCATGAAACATGGAGGATAGTCCTCTGACCCAGAAGCCAATCATGGACCAACTCCTGCCATTGCAGCACTGAAAAATTGGACTTCTACCACATGGGGGTAACGACCTGGTGAACATTACTTGCCCCTCCCTTAGGGCTGGAGAAGGGGTTGGCTCTTTGAATCGGGTGTTCTCGCAATCCACAGTGGGACACACTGACAGTGATGTGGCACCATCCACTTCCTTTCATCAATCTTCCCTCACCTGGGCCTATATGGCAATATCTGACCCCATGTGCCTTGCTAGCAGGGTGCCATCCATTACTAGGCTCTTTGACTGGATGCAGAGTTAACAATGGGCAGCACAGTGGCTAAGTGGTTAGCACTGCTTCCTCACAATGCCAGGGATCCAGGTTTGATTTAAGCCTCCGATGACTGTGTGTAATTTGCACATTCTCCCACGTGTTTTGTGTGGGTTTCTTCCATGTGCTTCAGTTTCCTATAGTCCAAAGATATGCAGATTAGGTGGATTGGCCATGCTAAATTGCCCTTTATGTCCACAGATGTGCATGCTACGTGGATTAGATGTGGGAAATGCAATGTTACTGGGATGTGGTTCGGGGTGGCTCTGGGTGGGATGCTCTTCATAGGGTCAGTGTGATTCGATGGGCCAAATGTCCATCACTCTTTCTGCTGCTGCAACTGAAGAGTTGCAGGTTCCTCCAGCTAGTCCAGATGCTTTTATCCTTTAAAGGGAGGAAAACTCAGATGATAGTTCATTCACTGAAAGATAACTATATATCCCGGTCAGGGCTGACTCAAAAGGATGAAGTGGAGTTATCTGGCCCATTGCATGGGCCACTGAACATCCCTACAAAACCTAGCCTGTGTTTTTGTTGACCTCAGACAGCTAAACCATTGTCTGAAAAGACACTTATTGACCTAGACTGTACCCTGTGGATCCAACTCGAAAGATTCATCTGAAATTTGTCTGAAGATGCACACGTTTTGCTGATATCAGAAATGCTCAAGAGTCCTCCCGCGTCATTAGCGAGCACCCAGACTCATAAATGGATGCAAAAATGCACAAAGACATTGAAATCAGTGAAAACATTAATAACCAAAGAAAAAAACATGCACAACAGTATATTTCTTTATTGAACTACAATTCATTGAACAATCATTCATGCACATTAAGCATAGTAACTGAGGTAGAATTTTAATTTTTAATGTAGCATATTTTGTAGAAAAATGCATTTAAAGAAGTGCATAATTTCTCAGTAGGTCTCAGTTCAGATAATTTATTTAAAAGTGATCAAAAAAGTTGCAATTAAAATGTTTGTTTCCAGCTGCACCTGAAAATCTGGATTGTTTTAAAGGACCAATAATCAAATACAGTGGGAGAACACTTGCAGTTGAGACTCAGGGGCGAGCCCAGTTCTGTGGGTAGAGATCCACTCAGGTTTGATGGATCCAATCACAAGTTTCAGGAATATTGAGCAAATTTTCATTACAGAGATAACTCACTCATGCCTAAAATTCAGCAAACTGTTACTGACACTTAATTTGTTTGTGCTCAGAATATACATCTTGAACATTGTGTTTAATGAAAATTATAACTTTGCCTCTGGTATGTCGTTACAAACTCACACATAAGATTTGCCCAGTGCTGACAGCGCTGAGTAAAATGTCTCTATGTGTGTCACATGGTCTAGAACTGCATGGAAATCCCTGGCAGGCATAATCATAGAATCCCTACGTGTGGAAGCAAGCCATTGAGCCCATTTAGTCCACGTTGACCCTCTGAAGAGCATCTCACCCAGACCCATTCCCATAACCTTTACATTTCCCATGGCTAATGCACCTAACCTACACATCCCTGGACACTATGGGCAAGTTAGCATGGGCAATCCACCTATCCTACACACCTTTGGACTGTGGGAGGAAACTGGCACACTCGGAGGAAACCCACACTGATACAGGGAGAATGTGCAAACTCCACACAGTCAGTCGCCCGAGGGTGGAATCAAACCTGGTTCCCTGGTGTTGTGAGGCAGCAGTGCTAACTGCTGAGCCACCGTGCTGCCCTTGTAATGCCAACATTTAAAAGTGGCACAGTGAAAAATATTAGGAGAAAGTGATGCTGGAGATCAGATGCTGGAGATCAGAGCTGAAAAATGTGTTGCTGGAAAAGCACAGCAGATCAGGCAGCATCCAAGGAGCAGGAGAATCACTCCTTGGATGCTGCCTGACCTGCTGCGCTTTTCCAGCAACACATTTTTCAGTGAAAAATATTGTATACCAAAATATTGATTCTTTTTAAATAGTAAGAATATTTTGATATGTTAACATCCTACATATATTTGGGATTGAATAATACAAATAAAACTGTCAAATTTCTAATTACAATTCACTTCAAAGCCATAAGGACCTTATTCGCCACAAGGACATGAGTAGAAGGTGCATGGCAACATAGTCACCTCCAAGTTTCTCTCCAAATTACTCACACACTATTGCTTCTTTGACATAATCTTTAATTGTCAAGAGCTCAAAATCCTGGAAGTCCCTAGCTAACAACATTGGCAGAACACTGTCACCACGTGGACATCAGAGGTTCACAAAGGCAATTACACCACCTTCTCCAAAAGGCAATTCGAGGTGATGGTCATACCCACGATGTCTGTGTCCCAATATTAAATGTACAACAGTGAAAAAAGTTTTGAGATCACTTTCTATTCATTTCTATTTTGCAGAATTACAATAAACTGAGTCACTTCCCCAACATTTGCATTAAAAAAGATTTCAATAGACCAAATTGTTTCCCATACACTCTCCCTGCATCGAATTTCTTTGGACTAAATCAAACCTCATTCACTCCCATTATGTAGAAATCCAATTAACCAAATCACTTTTCATTTATTCCCATTCCAAAGAAATACAATCGGCCAAATGGCTTTTCATTCATTTCTATTATACAAAATTCCTGATTGAGGCAAGTTATTAAACGCTATCTCTGATTGGAGCACAAAAACATCCCCCAATTACCTACCTATGTAATAACTTACTGGAAAATATCAGTCCAGAACATGTCAGTCATTTTTCGCATACTAACAGTACTTATAAGAACTGTATGGTGTATAATCAAGCATTCAAAACAGATTCAGTTGTAGCACTAGTGTTTAAATTAACCAAAATTCATGTGTTACAAATTTCTTTAAAAAGATCAATCTGAATAAATCATTCCTCAAGCATAACATTTCTTCGAAAATTACTCATTTTTATCAGCAATTACTGTATTAATGATTCGTAACATTCCCAGCACAGATTCATTACGTAATCTAACTTATGGCTTTTTTAGGTTAATTTGTATCTGCTATGTCTAGTTGAATAATAATTAGCATGACCTTCTTTTCAACAGGAACATAGAACACGAATGTATGATACTGAACAGATTGGAAGATAATATCAAGGCAAAAGCAGAGGTATGTTATGGAAATGTAGAGTTAACAGAGCTGTGTTAATAGAATTGGGCACCATGCTTATATACAGAGGAGATTTCTCAATTCCCAGAAAACTGTCTCTAGTATGTCGAAGTTACTTAACAATCGCATAAGTGTCAAAATAATGTTATAAGAGTTTGTGACTCTACGTCCTACTCTTGGTGAGTATCTACAGTTGACTGCTCTTCCAACCTAAATTTCCTCTGTCACTCTGTTGTTGCACTGTATTCCCTGTTTTGTTTCTCTTTTTAATCCTTTCCTTTCTATTGTGTCCTTAACTGTTATTTCTTATACCCTTCACTAGTTGTTTTAATTCTGTATATCTGGGGCTCTTTCCCCTTCATTTTCTTTTTAGTGCTTTTTCAATTTCTCATTTTCATATTCAGGACTTCCCACCTTTTTTTAAAATTCTTTCCCATTCTGAGTGAAGTGCTGTTCGTCTGCTAGCTGTTTCCACTCTTACTCATCTGACTGACTGGGTTTCATTTAGCTTTCCTGCATTTTTCCATTCTCTCCTTCAGCTCCAGCATTTGCACAGCACTGATATCAGCTAATTATTTAACCAGACAGATAAACTGTAAAAAAAAATGTATAGATGTGGCTTGTGATTTATTAACAGGAGATGCATTCAGAGTAATGAAAGATGAGAACTCTGAAATGAGATGATCCAAGTGTGATACGGTACTAAAGACATACTGACCTGCTCCTGTATGAGCTGAAGCAGAGAGCTCCTATCCATATACAACCTTGAGCTTGCTGCACACGCACCAGCCAAGAATTGTCTGCCTCTCCCAGCACTCAGACAGAAGCACAAGCTCTCACAGGCACCAAGGATAGCTTGCAAGGCAGTACCAATCCAGGCCCTTTCTTCACAATGTCCTTCAGCAACCAACATCTACACTACAGAATGCCAACAAGCTCCTAGAAGAGATGCAACCAATCATGTCCAAACAAATTGAGAGTGAGTGACATGGCTCGAACGTTCACTGTAGGATTTTTCACACAGCTGCTGCCTCAACAGCTCCCTCTGATGAGAGATAGTGAGTCCTGCTCGAACATAATTACACTTAACAGCACTGGTACTGAGAGTCTACAGCCACACTGCTGCTCTGCAGAGAAACAGAGAGGTATACAGCATCTTAAAGACTCCAGTATTAACCCTTGCCCAGCTCCAACATGTCGTTTACATGTTTCCTCTGATGTTGCTGGTATTGCATCATTTCAGTACATCAGTTTAATAGACAATTACATAAAATCTCTAAAATCCACATCCATTAAAAAGCTATAAGGTTCTTGTCTAATTTTCCCTCTCTTTGGAGTCTCTGCATCAAAATCTCATCAAAAGAAAGCCAGGTGACCTATTTCCTGACCTCTATGAAAGTCTCTTCATCAGATTTAATCATCAGGTGTAAACACGCCTTTTACCTTTACATGCCACTTATCAGCCCATTACACTTATATCTGCAATGAAATCATCTGTTCCAAATGCTATTTTGCTTTTAATATGAAATTATAAACAATTTTTCGACTGGGAATGATTTATCACTGCTGGGTATCCCGTGTGTTCAGATAAGCTGAGAACGGCTTATATCAGCATCAGTTCTATTTCAATGTGACCTAGGGTAAGTTCTGTCCTAAGAACACCACTGCAGCAGGAGTTCACCTCTTCTGAAGGCTACACAGCCCTCACATCGTTTGCTTATGCAGTTGTGGTAAGCTCGAAGGTAAGGGTAGAGGTAATTGCAATGTCATTTTATCGTACATTTTTGTACATTAGCATAAATGAAAACATGTGAAACAAAAAAAAACTTAAATCTGACCTCACTACTGTTATATTTAAAACTACACTCTGTAGATAGTTATGCTGCCTAATAGATGAATAAGTAGCAAGGTAAAATGCAGCTTGCTCAATTTGTGGAATGAATCTATTCAACTGGTTTTCGAACAGTTTTACGCTGATGTGAATATATATAGATAGTTAACACCCTCAATATTTCACACATCTTGGAATAGTATCAAGTTCCAATTTGATATGCATTTATAAATGCTATTTTGACCCAGCAATTACCTGTTTTTCCACAGAATACCGCACTTGTATGGCTCCTATAAATTAACTTAAAGTGATTCCCAAATTTGGGTCAAATGCCTCAAGTCTGATAGCATTACACTCAGTTCCAAGCGCGGAGTCCACAATACCAGAATACATTGTGTTATTACTTGCACCTGATCCTTCACGGCAAAAACTAAACTTTTAACAGAGCTTCATTTCAAATATTTTATAAATATCATTAAATATTACACTTTTCATTACTGACACTTCAATTGCAGTTTTACATTACAGGCAGTGCCCAGGCTGTGAACAAATTTGTTCTGGAATTCCCTTCACAAGTCAATTTGCTCAGAACACAAAGCAGGACAATGTGAAGTTACTGTTTATGAACACAGAAAATGTTAAAAGTACACTCCTGTAGGGGATTGTGTTCGAAAGTATGAGGATTCGTAAATTGAACATTCATAAACTGGGACCTTCTGTAGTATTTGGGAGTGCCAATTCCTGACAATGACAATGTACGATGTGTGACATTAGATCTTTGTTCAATGTTTCTTGCAGCTTTCCCTGATGAGTGAGTTTGGTAGAAAAGAAATAAAAGCACTTGTTCTACAATCTCAACCATCCATAACCCATCACAATCAAAGAAGATTCAGGATAAGCTTGCTGTTTGGATGCAAAATTGGCTTTATGGTAGGATACAGAGGGTGGTGGTGGAGGATTGTTTATCAGACTGGAAGCCTGTCACCAGCAGTATTCCACAGGGATCAGTGGGTCTACTTTTGTTTGTCGTTTATATAAATGATTTGGATGAGAATATAGGAGACATGGTTAGTGAGTTTGCAGATGACACAAAAATTGGTGGTGTGGTGGACAGTGAAGAAGATAATCTAAGATTACTAAGAGATTTTGATCAATTGGATCAATGAGCTGAGAAGTATCAGAAGGAGTTTAATTTGGATAAATGTGAGATATTGCAGTTTGGTAATACAAACATGAACAGGACTTATATAATCAATGGTAGGTCCCTGAGTTGTGTTGTAGAACAGAGAGACCTAGGGACATAATTGCTTGAAATTCGCATCACAGGTAGACAGGGTGATGAAGAAGGCGTTTAGCAGACTTGCTTTCATTAGTTACCCTTTTGAGTATAGGAATTGGGATACCACGCTGAGGCTGTACAAGATGTTGGCAAGGCCTCTTCTGAAGTACCTATGCAATTCTGGTTGCCCAGTTATTAGGAAGGATATTATTAAACTGGAGAGGGTTCAGAAAAGATTTACCATGATGCTGCTGGTTATAGAGAGTTTGAGATATAAAAATAGACTGGAAAGGCTGGGACATTTTTCACCGGAGGGTGAGAAGTTAAGGGATGCTTTATTGAGGCTTATAAAATCATGAGGGGCATAGATAAGGTGAATAATGTGGGTCTTTTCCCTAAGGTGGGGAAGTTAAAAAGTAAGGGGCATATTTTTAAGGTAAGACGAGAAAGACTTAAAGAGGACATGAGGGGCAACATTTTTACACAGAGGGTGGTTTGCGTGTGGAATGATCTGCCACTGAAATTGATGGATGCAGGTACGGTTACAACATTAAAAAGACATTTCGATAAATTCATGAAGAGGAAAGGTTTAGAGGGATGTGGGCCAAGTGCAGGCAGGTGGGACTAGTTTAGTTCAGGAACATGGTCAGCATGAACTGGTTGACTCTTGCACTCTAAGTGCTTCCAAAACAGTCAGTACTGTAATTTAGGAAAACAATCTGTACAGGTGAGTCCCCATAAACAGCTAAGAGATGAAAGAAAAACAGATAATCTCCTCTTTATGGTTCTGAATGAGGGATAAGTATAAGCCATGAGGAGAACTCTGTTGCTTTTCTATATTTGGTTTAGCTCTAACATCACTTAAGAAGCTTGACATCATGCATGACAAAACAGCACCCTCTCCAACAACTTAAACATTTACTCCTTCCACCACCATTGTTTGGTAGCAAAGACACATTGCAGCAGCACATAAGGCCACTTTGGCAGTACCATCCTGTCCCACAAAATTCATCATGCAGGAAGAAAAAAAATAACATTTATCTGGGAACACCACAACTTATAGTCCAACAGGTTTAGTTGGAGGCATGAGGTTTCAAAGCGCTGCTTCTTCATCAGGTGGTTGTGGAGCCGAACCAGACAACACAGAATTTTATAGCAACAGGATTACAGTGTCACGGAATATAATATTAAAGAAATCTAGCTTGAGTCTTTCATCTTTTAGAATGATCATGTTAGTTTTGGTTCCTTCATATGTAAATCCCAGATCTTTTTTAAAGTTACATTCTCAAGAGAGCTTTTAGCAATAGGTGCCATCTCTGCTCAGATAATGCATTGAAGGTGTGAAGTTAAAGTCTGTCTATGTCCCAATGTTAGATCAGACTGATTCTATTTCTAAAGTGGGATTTACAGAATTTTACATGGATTTATGCAGGTTTTGAGCAAAATAAAATGTAATTCTGCAAGTACAGATTCACCCCACAAGCTTATATATGTGTGTGTGCAGGTGAGATCAAGTAATTGTGTGCATGTGGATGGGTGTGTGTGGGGTGTGAGTGTCTCTGAGAGAGTGTGTATGTGTGTGAGTGTAATGGGGCATAAGTCTGTGAGAGGGTGCTTGTGTGGTGGGTGTATTTGTCAGTGTATGAGAGAGCTTGCGCATGAGAGAGGGTCTGTGTGGGTGTATGGGTCTGTAGGAGTGTGTATGTGTATGGTTGTGTGTGCACACGCACGCTTGTGTGCATGTGTGTCTGAGTGTATACTGCAGTGGAATCACCTGTAGTGCGACATGAACAAGGTCCCAGTTGAGGCCATCCCCATGGGTACTGAACTTGGCTAACAGCCTATGCTCAGAAACCTTGCTTTGTAGCCTGTCCCGAAGTCTACCTTGGAGAATGGTCATCTGAAGGTCCGAGGCCGAATGGCCCAGACTGCTGAAGCGTTCCCCACTGGGAGCGAACACTCCTGGCTGATGATTGTTGTGCGGTGTCCATTCATCCATTGCTGTCGTCTCTGCTCAGTCTTGCCAATGTACCATGCCTCAGGGCATCCTTGCCTGCAGCGTATGAGATTGACAACATTGGCCGAGTCACATGAGTACCTGCCGCAAACATGGTGGGTGGTGTCCCCATGTGTAATGGTAGTATCAAGGTCAACACTTTGATATGTCTTGCAGCGTCTGCCGTGACAGGGTTGTACGGTGTTGTCCTGAAGGCCAGGCAGTTTGCTGCGAACAATGATCTGTTTGAGGTTTGGTGGTTGTTTAAAGGCAAGAAGTGCAGGTGTGGGGAAGATCTTAGCGAGGTGCTCATCCACATTGATAATGTGTTGCAGGCTGTGAAGGACATGATGTAGTTTTTCGGCTCCTGGGAAGTACTGGACAACGAAGGGTTCCTATCAGTTGCAGCTTGTGTCTATCTCCTGAGGAGGTCATTATGGTTTCTTGCTGTGGCATGTCAGAACTGGCGGTTGATGTGTTGAGCATTGCATCCCATTTTTATGAGGGCATCCTTGAGTGCTTCCAAGTGCCCGTCATGTTCCTCCGAATCTGAACAGATCTTGTGTATGCGTAGGGCTTGTCCATGAGGGTTGCTGCTTTTAATATGTTTAGAGTGGAAGCTAGAGAAGTGTAGCATCATGAGGTTATCCATGGGTTTGCAGTAGAGTGAGGTGCTGAGGTACCTATCCTTGATGGAGATGCACATGTCCAAGAATGAGACAAATACTAAAGAGTAATTCATGGTGAGTTTGATGGTGGGATGAAGCTCATTGATACCCCTGTGTAGTTGTTTCAGTGACTCCTTGCCATGGGTCCAGAGGATGAAAATGCCGTCAATATATCTGGAGTATAGTGTTGATTGGAGGTCCTGCATAGAGAAGAAAGCTTGTTCGAACCTGTGCATTAAAATGTTGGCATGCTGACATGCAAATTTGGTCCCCATGGCTGATTCATGTATCTGGATGAAGAACTGATTGACAAAGGTGAAAACGTTGTGGTTGAGAATGAAGTGGATGAGTTGTAGGACAGTGCTTGGAGATTGGCAGTTGTTGCTATTGAGTACTGAGACTGTTGCCATTATACTGTCATTGTGGGGGAGGTTGGTGAAGAGTACTGAAACATCCATTGTGACGTGGAATGTTCCTGGTTCAATGGGTCATTGGATGCTGAGTTTCTATAAGAAATCTGTAATGTCGTAACAGAAGCTGGGGGACCCCTGTACAATGGGTTTCATGTACAATGGGTTCTAGGAAGAATGAGAACCTACCCCAGGCAGAAAGGAGATCAAACCAAGCATTGTTGGTGCTAGTCTGATTCATACCAGCGACAGCAGATAAGCAACAGACTCATCCCTCACAGAGTCCAAGTGGCTATGCTTCTATATGCATGTTGTAGCCTGGTGCTATGGATAGTACCAGTTTAGAACCCGAGATAATAGGTGCAGGAGTAGACGATTTTGGACCTTTGAGCCATTCAATATGATCACAGTTGAGCATCCAACTCAGTACCCTGCACCCACTTTCTCCTCATAGCCTTTGACCTCTTTTAGCCCCAAGACTTAGATCTAACTCTTTCTTGAAAACATTCAATGTTTTGGCCTCACCACTTTCTTTGGCAGAGAATTGCACAGGCTCACCATTCGCTGGATAAAGTGATTTCTCTTCATCTCAGTCATAAATTGCCTATCCCATGTCCTTAGACAGTGACACCTGGTTCTGGATTCTCCAGTCATCAGAACATCCTTCCTGTGTTCACCCTGTCAGCACCCCCTCATTCTTTTAAACTCCAGTGAGTATAGTCCTAACCAATCTAGTGTCTCTTGATAAATTGTCTTGGCATTCTAGGAATCTATCTAGTAAACCATTGTTACATTCCATAGCCAGAACAGCCTCCCTCAGATAAGGAGACCAAAACTGCACACAATACTCCAGGTATGGTCTTACCAAAGTCCTGTACAATTGCAGCAAGGCACAGCTGCTCCTGAGTTCAAATAGTTTCACTGTGAAGGCAACGTATCATTTGCCTTTATCACTATCAACTGTGTCTACATGCTTTGGTTTCAGTATTAGTAGAGGTTCCAATCTCATTTCATCACTTGGTCGACTGAGAATCTATCCCACTCTTACCACCAGCTATTGGTGAGGTCGGATTTGATCCATCATCTTCTTTGGTCACATCATGACTGCCCCTTCCTTGGCCATTAAGTCCTCGAATAGGATTTGAATCACAGCTTCTGAGTTAGGGACAGGAATTCTACACATTGGAATGCCAAACCTCCCAAATCTGTACAATTACAGAAAATGAATATAGAAAAGTTAAGAATCATTTTCAAATTTATCCTGTCAGCATGCACTATCACCTATGGAGAATATAAATTGAGAATTTAGATATGTGGCTCTCTGTCCCAGCTTTTTTCACCCATTATAATTGAAAACATGTTTTGTGCAAGTCGGAGTTGTCAAAGCTCTGAGTTGTGAGTAGGCAAATGGAACACTGGCCTTTATTTCAAAGGGAAAAGACTCAAAAAAATTGGGAGGTTTTGCTAAAACAATACAAGGCATTAGTTTGAACATAGTTGGGATACTATAAACAGATTTGGGCCCCTTATCTCAGGAAAAACAGGCTGGCATTGGAGAATGTTCAGGAAAGGTTCTCTAGGATGATACCAGGTTTGGAGGGTGAGTTGGACTGTGTTATTGAAATTCAAAAGAATGAGTTTATTGAAACATAGAAGATTCCTAGAGGACTTGACAGGATAGATGTGGGGCAGTTGTTTTCCCTTGTGAGGGAGTCAAGGACCAGAAGTCATAGTCTCAGAACAGGGCATTGCACCGTGAACACAGAGATGAGGAGGAATGTCTTCTCTCAGAGGGTGGTTCATTATTGCCAAGGTTGTGTCATTGAATGTGTTCAAGGCTGAGACAGACAGATTTTTAGTCAGTAAGGGATACAAGGCTTATGGAGAAAAGGAAGGCAAGTGGAGTTGAGAGATATCAGATTAGCCATGATCTCATTGAATGATGGAGCAGACTCAATAGCCTGAGTGGCCTACTTCTGATCCTATATCTTATGATGTTATTATCTACATGTTCTTCATATTATCTCATAAAGGAAACAACTATAAATGGCAAGTATTACACATCTTTGATAAACCAGCAAGTATACTGATGGGGTGGCAACCTTAAATCAGTCACAATTGGAATGATTCAATTAACCAGGGGATGAAGCACAGCAATGTAAACATGGAGCTGTCTCCAAGAGTACATCTCAAAAGGGTGACAACAGGGACCTTTGGGCCCTCATAGCACTGAGGGAAAGGACTTTGCTAAAAATTGACATGTGGTGTGTTGGTATGGCCCCTTCACATATGGTCTTGTAACATTTCAGTGATGATGTTCCAATCATAACATAAAGGAGTAGGATCCATTACTGGTCCAAACTGGGTTCTACAGCACAACAAGGAAACTAAATATTGCCATAGAACCCTCATATTGATATTAACTTCACCTTAGCAAAGCTTTTCTAGTATACATGAATAAATAGCCTACTTCTATTTCACTGTATTCAGAATGCACTCCCTTGGTAACGGAATGATCCTGAGTGAATAGATTGTGGAAGGGTTAAACTTAGCAAATTCTGGATTTAGAAAAACAGATTAATTGAAAGAGTCGGGCAACAGTTGACTGTTTCAGTGACTGACTTGCACTCTTGTTAGAGTTAGGATTCAATGTACTTGGTTCCATATCCATGACCATGTTTGGAGCTTTGTCTAGAAACTGAGGTCATGTTATGCAGTATTTATGTGGGTAGTCATTACAAACTTACAGCTGTCAGAGGCAGATCAATACTTGAAAGGGAGAAAGATTCTTGCTCATGTTTTGATAGAGACAACATGAGTTTTCGTGGCAAAGTGTTAGTGGACTTCCCGATCTGGATGGGTAAATGTGTAGTACGAGCTGCAAACAGGTTTTACTGCCACGTAATACTGTGGAATAAAATTAGCTACATGAGCCAGAGACCCAGAATCACATAAGGACTGAAAGATAAAGCTGGATCTAGGTTAGCACAGCCGTAACAAAAGCAGAAGACAGGTCTGTAGTCCATCTTCCGCAGCTACACTGGCACCACCTCCCACCTTTTCCTCCGCTACATCGATGACTGTATCGGTGCTACCTCGTGCTCCTACGAAGAGGTCGAACAGTTCATCCACTTTACTAACACCTTCCACCCCGACCTCAAATTTACCTGGACCTTCTCAGACTCCTCCCTCCCCTTCCTAGACCTCTCCATTTCTATCTCGTGTGACCGAATCAACATGGATATTTACTATAAATTGACCGACTCCCACAGCTACCTAGATTACACCCCCCCCCCCACCCTGCCCCCTGTAAAAACGGCATCCCATATTCCCAATTCCTTCGCCTCCGCCGCATCTGCTCCCAGGAGGACCAATTCCAATACCGAACAACCAAGATGGTGTCCTTCTTCAAAGACCGCAATTTCCCCTCAGACGTGGTTGACGATGCTCTCCACCAGATCTCCTCCACTTCCCGCTCCTCCACCCTTGAACCCTGCCCCTCCAATCACGACCAGGACAGAACCCCACTGGTCCTCACCTACCACCCCACCAACCTCCAGATACATCGTATCATCCTTCGTCATTTCTGTCACCTCCAAACAGACCCCACCACCAAGGATATATTTCCCTCCCCTCCCCTATCAGCATTCCAGAAAGACCATTCCCTCCACGACTCCCTCATCAGGTCCACACCCCCCACCAACCCAACCTCCACTCCCGGCACCTTCCCCTGCAACTGCAAGAAATGCAAAACTTGCGCCCACACCTCCCCCCTCACCTCCCTCCAAGGCCCCAAGGGATCCTTCCATATTTGTCACAAATTCACCTGCACCTCCACACATCATTTACTGCATCCGCTGCACCCAATGTGGCCTCCTCTACATTGGGAGACAGGCCACCACTTGCGGAACGTTTCAGAGAACACCTCTGGGACACCCGCACCAACCAACCCAACCACCCCGTGGCTGAACACTTTAACTCTCCCTCCCACTCCACCAAGGACATGCAGGTCCTTGGCCTTCTCCATTGCCAGACCATGGCAACACGACACCTGGAGGAAGAGCGCCTCATCTTCCGCCTAGGAACCCTCCAACCACAAGAGATGAATGCAGATTTCTCCAGCTTCCTCATTTCCCCTCCCCCCACCTTATCTCAGTCCCAACCCTCGGACTCAGCACCGCCTTCTTGACCTGCAATCTTCTTCCCAACCTCTCCTGCCTATCACCCTCACCTTAACCTCCTTCCACCTATCGCATTCCCAACGCCCCTCCCCCAAGTGCCTCCTCCCTACCTTTTATCTCAGCCTGCTTGGCACACCCTCCTCATTCCTGAAGAAGGGCTTATGCCCGAAATGTCGATTCTCCTGCTTCTTGGATGCTGCCTGACCTGCTGCGCTTTCCCAGCAACACATTTTTCATCTCTGATCTCCAGCATCTGCAGTCCTCACTTTCTCCTAGGTCTGTAGTATATGTCAATATATGAAAATGACTAATTGAGGGGTTGCTTTGTTAGTTATTCCACCAGCCTCTTGCCAAAGTTACAGTGAGAGTTTGGGAGAAATCCTAGCTATAAAATGTCAAGGCAGCATCTATAAAGAAACAGATAAATATTAAATTCTATGTAGCCAATGGCAACATTTAAGTAATCATCAGAGCAATCATTACCTAGTTAAAAAAAATAGGTTTGGGTATCGTGGGCTCTGTTGTTACATTATTCAGAGCTGGGAACTAACTGTTAAGTGAATTCATATTCCTGGGTGCCACATTCACTGCTATTCTGCAGTGATGTACTGAACAACAATGTATCCGTCTATTAGACACATGGAAAGCAGCAAGAAATATTCTCAACAAAGCTCTAGCATTTTGAATCTAAATTACAAATTTCCAACTTTTAAGAACCAAAAGAATACACAACATGGTAGCAGCTGGAGTTTTTTTGTGAGTGAAAATCGAAACACTTTAAACAAACCTAATGCTGAATTAAATTGAAAGATTAACCCAAATTACTATAAGAGAGAGAAAGAGAAAGAGCGAGAGAGAGGAAGTGAATAAATTGTGTAAAAATGAAATGGCTACCACTGCATTAAAAACACAGCTCTAGCTCTTGATGAATTTGGAAGCTGAAGATATTAAGGAGGTTTGTGAGAAGTTGAAACAATAGTGCATTTAACATTCAACAGTTTTCTAAACAGTACTAGTGAAGAGGAAAGAGCTAATTACACCAAGAAAGGATTAGATGTGTTTAATAGCTGAGTGATGAGTGAAGATGACAGCAGAAATGTAATGATACTTCCAGAGGATAGGGAAATGGGCCTAGGTGGGATGCAGACTCAATGGCTGAATGGCCTCTATCCGCACTGTAGGGATTTAATGATTCTATGATTCGTAAGAGTTCACAAACAGAAGGAAATATGGATCATAGTGCAGAGCTGTGGAAGGTCATATCACTGGGGAACTGTGCATAACAAAGAAAATAGAAAAATCCAAGTCAGAGCAATGATAAATGAGTAAAAGAAAACCAAAACATTGACCCCCTAGAAAAATGGAAATGAGTTTTATGACAGCTGTCAGTGTTTTTCCACAACCCCACTTTCCTTCTCATATTTGCTTTGCTCTTCAAATCTCTTCTGTAGTCAGCTTGGTTCTCAATTATTTTTACAACCTGGCACCTGCCATAAGCATGCTTTTTCTTCTTTAATTTAGTTTCTATCTCCTTTGCCATCCAGAGAAATCTGGATTTGTTTGCTGTACATCTCTATGACTCTAATTACTTTTTGGGAACTATACATTGACTGTGCCTGAAACATTTCCTCTTTGAAGGTAGCTCTTGTTCAGTGACCATCTTGCCCCACCAACCTTTGGTTCCAGTCTATCCAGCCAAGCTCTGTTATTTCCTCATCGAAATCCATTCTCTACCAGTTGATTATTCTTACTGTGGAGTGACCAGTGTAATTTTCTACTATTATCCCAAGCTTTATCATATAATGATCACGGTCTCCTATGTTACCCATTGCCACTTGATCTACTTGAAGCCACATTCCCAAGAAGCAGGTCCAGCAGTGCCTCCATTCTTGTTGGATTATACACTATTGCTGTAGGAAACTCTCCTGAACGCTGTCACAACTCAACATAGCAAATCAAGTTCCTCTGTTCCCAGAGTCGTTACACATGAAAACTTGATTAAACCACCAAATTTCACATTTTAACTAATCCAGATTAAATAAAAGTATGCACCAGACTTGTTCTGTGGTCATGTAAATCACTATTAATGCAATCAAGCTGTTGTTAACCAATGGCAAAAAATAGACAAGTGGAAATTCAAATTATAACACTATAACTTAAACTCTACACCTCTCTTAAAATTCCCATTCACACATAAAACAAACACATATAAAGGCAAACACAGAAAATGCTGGTCAAACTTATCAGGCCTGGCAGTGTCCGTAGAGAGAGAAACCAAATTAACATTTGTGTCCAATGTGATTCTTCTTCAAAAGAAGAAAGTGGTGACCATCTTATGCTACTGGCTATCAAGGTGACAACTGTGCTTAATTCTTATGTGTCTGCCTACTTCCAAGGATCCAGTGGAGAAGTGCCTGGGATCTCTCAAGCCTTACCCCATAAATATATCAAGACTGTTACAGTTGCAATTGTGCCAGATCAAGCTGTTTTAGTCCTTTTCCAGATTGTTGGTTGTGCCAACATAACTGGCTTCCCCTAAATGCTGGGTGGTTAAGTTTGTATACGCGCTATGTTGAGAGCATCAAAATATAACATGGCAGACTTCAACAATAAGAAAGGGTTCTATGTGCTTAATCTCCAAGTCTTCTGTGATCACCACTCTCATATCTCAGAGATCTATGCCAAATACCCGGTCACGATGCCTTACATGAGCTCCTGACTGAGTCCGAGCATAGATACAGTGCAGCACATGCTTTGACCAGGGCCATTGTGGAGCAAATAGCAGGCCTCCTGGAGCTGTGATTCAAAGGCTTTGAGCAGTCTGGAGGTGGGGAAAAGGGGTGGGGTCCTTGCAGTACATTCCAGACAGAGTGTGTTGCATAATTCCACCTTGCTGCGCCCTGCACAACTGGAGCAGGCAAAGAGGAATGTGATGGAGGTCGAAGAACTGGTAGAGCAGCAGCAATCTTCCAATGAGGAAGATGAGGACAGTGAGTGGGAAGAACAACACCTACACCATGATTGAGTGACACGTGGCCACTGATTTACGCAAAATTCTTCCCCTTTTTATCACTCATGTGACATGGACATCAGTGGCTGGGCCAGCATTTATTGCCCATTCTTAGTGGCCCTTGAGAAGTGGTGGTGAATCATTGAGTCCCTTTGATACATTAGGGTGGCAAGGTGTCTCAGTGGTTAGCACTGCTCCCTCACAGTGCCCGGGACAGGGGTTCGATTCCACCCTCGGGCAACTGTTGACATAGAGTTTGCACATTCTCCCCATGTCTGCGTGGGTGTCCTCTGACAATCCAAAGATGTGCATTTTAGGTGGATTAGCCATACTAAATTGCCCATAGAATCCAGGGATGTGCAAGTTAGGTGGGTTAGCCATGGGAAATGCAGGGATTAGGAATAGGGTAAGGGAGTGAGTCTGGTGTGATGCCGTTCGGAGGATTGGTGCAGACTCGATGGGCTGAATGGTCTATATCCACACTGTAGGGGTTCTATGATTCTAGTACACCCACAATGCTCTTAAGATGTTGCAGGATTTTGAACCTTATTTTACCAAGTTTAAAATCAAGATTACACAAAAATGTTGTGCAAAGTGAACATTCCTTGTCATTCCATCCTGAGATACCAGGTACTGGTCAAACTGAGATATCTGAAGCGATGAAATTTCAAACGGAAATAGGTTGGAATCCTAGCAGATCTCTAAGACAATGAGCAGAGCTCAGGATTTCACATCATGCTTTCTTATTAGTACAACCTCACAGGTGAAACAAGCTTGCATTAACCCACATCAAAGAGCGTCTCTTGATATCTCACTAAGAATTCTACCTTTTATTTTTCCTACAACCCTGAGTGACAAATTTCCTGTATCTCAGTATTGGCAATAGTGGAACTTGGACTGACAGCATTGCTTAGGGTTAACCATGCTGTGTCTCTGATCTGACGGGACCAATTCTAAATTTGTAAGAGATCTCTGCAAGCATTCAATTTGATGTTTTGTGATTGATTTCTGGATGTCTTTCACTGGATGTCTTCCTCTTTCATTTGTTTTTTTCCTCTGGCCTATCCTGCTAAATCTGATGTTTGCATATGCCTCTCTCTATCTCTCAGTCTCTTCACTCAAAAGGAACTCAAATTAGGATGAGGTAAGGCCTTAACTTGCTGTCTTCCAGATTAATATGTTTCTTGACATTTATAGAGTGCAATTTGAACAGCTACTAAGGGTACACATTCCATATATTTGGTCATGTTCCTTTTTTTTCTTGTTCTCTCTTCATGAATAGCATTTTTTAAATAAAATAGCCTATTGTATCTGAATAAAGCTCTGGAAATTTGTCTTTAAATAATTTTCAAAAACTGGCAACTAAATGTTGATAGACACAAAGCAGGAGCACTGTATCAAACGACAAGCTTAAGTGGACAAACCATGAACCAAAATAACCAAATTTATCGAACATCTTCCAAATGAAGACATTACCAAGTTTCACTTTTTGTAACTTTTATTTTAACACAATTCAGACTCAATGTAAATTAAACATGAATTAACATACAAATTATTCTTTGAACAAAATGATACATTTCCTATTAATTCACATATACAACAAAGGCGCATCTTACGTAACCACAAGCTTCATTCCTAATAGATATGTCGCACCATGTGCAGTCCCAATTCCTTTAGGTCTTAAGCCTCTCATATGTTCGGCTTCACTCTTAATCAAGTTGTCTTTTGAGTTGTATTCACTGGCAGCCATATTCCACCAGAGGTTCCCAGAGATGTCACAGCAGTGTGAAAGAGCTTGCCTAACCTAGTGTTCAAAGTTGTGAGATGCTTTGCCTTTCTAGCGTAATTTGAGATAGTTAGAGGACACTTTTCATATGTGAAAGTGGCAGTCTGCTGTGTCCTATTTGCAAGATTGGCTATTCCTATCAGAACACTGTACACCGCCTTGTAGAATAGCTTTGACATACTCTAGTTCTGCATTGAATCTACAAGGTGAACAAATAGTTAATGTAATTTTTACAAGATTGCTGATAAAGTCAATCTTAAACCATGAGGAAATATAGGAAAACGAATGTGTACATTGATTGACTGGTAAATGGAGCTGTGGTAGCTACTATTCAGTTGCTGTAAGCATTATTTTCCACTAAGAGGATGCTGCTGTCAATCCAAAATGACATTCTGCCTGCTGCACAACTGAACACCATCATACTGGTACACACTTGGTATGTCCCAACTATTGTATGATCAAGTGAAACAACATGTTCCTCTGGTTGTATATTTTAAGCTGCGTACAAACCATATTGAGGTAGAATGGCCTTGAACACCCAAAACAAAATATCTACTTTAAATGTGGTTCCATGGTTTAGTCACGCTTACTCAATAGTCCTGACAGTGATAACAGCTATGCTACCAACCAGGTTGTGATAAACAATCAAACTCATAATGCGGTTAATTTATGCTTTCTAGAAGCAACACATTTTAATATTCAAGAACCCATTCACTGCAAACAACAGGAATATTTTCAGCCTTGCGCCATTTTTGAATTACACAGAAACATGAGGAACCTATAGTTCACCATTGCTTTCTTCATGACAATGCCTGGCCAGAGACAACTTGCCTACCCATCACTATCGTTTTGCAAGCCACATTGTTGTGTTGGCTTGAAATTTGGCATTCCTGTAATTTCCCTGACTGATACAAGAGAAAAGGCTTTACAGCAAGATTCAACGTACTACCAAGTGAAAATCTATTTCTACTTAAATAGATTATTTATTTAGATGCTGAGTAGGGTGCACTGAGGTTGCAGAGCAGAAAGATTACATGCATCCAAATAAATAATATACAACTTTCTAGCATTAATCAAATCAGGCTCTATCTGACTGTCACATTAACAGAGAAGGTTGCAGATAGGCATTTGTTATGGAAAGCGTATTTTATACAGGTTTTTGGGAAACTGAATCAACATTAACATGTCAATCCATGAGTGATTTAAGAAGAGGTGTAGTGCACATGCTAAAGAAGGACGACGCCAGCTTCACACATTGAGTTTTAATTACGCCACTAATGTCCCAGTATTGAGAATGCCTTGTGTTAACATGACAGGATATTTTCAAAAAATAGTAATTTAAACATTGAATTTCTTCACTCGAAACCACATATCAGTGACTGAAACATAATACCAGCTTACATATCAGCCCACTGCTGCACAATTGGCATTTATTCCTCCATCCATGCAAAAATATGTACCTGCATCAAAAGTTGACACAGAAGTGTATCAAAAACATGACAACAGAAAGTAAGGGTTTGTACACAGGAAACACAGCAGCTGTAAAATGTATACTAGGCTATGAAAAATACAATATTATGCATGTAAAAAGAAGGAAGAATTCTCACATTCACTGTTGCAAACTCAAATTGGGAAATCTTATTTTGCTATTTGAAAAATGAACTACTAATTTTTTGTACCTCTCTGAGGCTCTCTAGATAGACTCCTGTAACATAAATTAAATCACTGAATACCTTACTATTAACATCCTGGGGTTACCATTGACCAGAAAATGAACCGGACTAAGCATGTAAATACAGCGGCTACAAGAACAGATCAGAGGTTAGGAATCCTTTAATGAATAACTCACCTCCTGGTTCCCCAGGGACTGTCCATTATCTACAAGGCACAAATCAGAAGTGAGATGGAATACTCATCACTTTCCTGGCTCAGTGCAACTCAAATAACATCCAAGAAGCTTAGCAACATCATGGAAAAAGCCAACTGCTTGATTGGTACCACATATGCAAACATTCATTCCCTCCACCACCAATGCTCAGTAGCAGCAGTGTATACCATCTACAAGAAGCACTATATAAATTCACCAAGGCTCTTTAGACAACAACTCCAAACTCACAAACACTACCATCCAGAAGGTAAACAGCTGCAAATACATAGGAACACCATTAAGCTCCCCTCGAAGCCACTCACCGTCCTGACTTGGAAACATATTGCTGTTCCTTCACTGTCGCTGGGTCAAATTCCTGGAATTCCCCCCCTAACAGCACTGTGGGTCTACATACAACACATGGACTGTAGCAATTCAAGAAGGCAATTCGGCACATCTTCTCAAGGGCATCGAGCCATGGGCAATAAATGCTCACCAGTCAGTGATGCCCACATACTTTGAGTCAATTAAAAAAAGAAATAAAATAATATCCTATGTTCCTATCTTCTTTCTCGCTGTTCCTTAAGTATTATATTACATTCACAGAGCTGTTGAGCAACAAAGTAGGAAACACTTGCATAAGCTCAAAAAAATTGAGTGGAAATTTTTATAAATGGCAGCTAACTGGGGACATGACCAGATCAGTTTAAGTTTATTTGGAACAATAATATCAGCAACCCTGAATATGCTTGTCATCTTGTCACCAACACTGAAAATCTCATTAAGAAATAGTGAAGGAGGTACACCATTCAATATGTTCTCCTTTTTTAACTGTGTTAAACGCGTTAAAATTGAGTCTTTGCTGGGACTATAAACTGGGCATAAAACCTACTTCTTTCCCCCAAAATTCTTTAGGTCTGACTTGGGCCTCAGCAATACAACTTGCCAATGTGTCTATCCTTAGTGTCAGGACAGCCCTTGTATATTTCAGTATGTTTCAAGCCATGAATGTGGCACTCATTTTCTCAGTGTTCAATTATTAAGCATTTGTGTCATATCTGTTTTAAATTTCAGTCTCTTGGGCTAATTTTATTCACCTCAACCTGCCCCTGATCCCAAAGGAGTGATGATTACCTTATGGTGTTAAAGCAGTGGTTTCTACATCTAGTAGAATGCTGACAGAAACTTTAAAAAGTGTCTGCTATTGTTTTTCAAATGACCATTTTAATTTGAAATTCTTGAGCATAGCCTAGATATTCTTCATAAGGTCTTTGACAGTGCAGCAAAAGGGAAATGATATTCAAGATGTTACACCTGATGATAAATGAAGCAATATTTGTTTTATTACTTTTATTGATTGAATGCCTTACTGTAGCAATATAAACTGTTTAAATTATTTTGTTACTATATATTGCTTCGCTTCAACATAAAATAGAATAAAATTGTAAACTGGTTTGCATCCTGGATCACCTTTTTCCAAACAACTCCAACACTCAGACAGTCAGGGGTTTTAGAGCTGCCTTTCCTACCTTTCCCTCCATCCATAACACCAATTTTTTTTTAATGATAGTCTCTGTCTGTTGTATGTGTCTGTTTGTTTATGGGTGTAGGATGAGTTTTATAAGAGGATTAGAATTTTAATGAATAGTTATATATTGACAGTTCATAGTTGTTAAACTGTTGAAATAAATAATACTCATGTTAAGTACTGAAACTGGTCCATGCTTTCTGTTAACCTAGCTCTAAAAATGCAGGTAAATTGAGGAATATTGCTTTATAAAGTCTTTAACTTTTGTGATGACTCTGGAAATATCGGGGTTTTATTTCCAGCATGCAACATCATTGAGGCATGACATTTTCCCTAAATTTAGTTTCTGAATTCAAGTTCATCAAAACATAATTGGGTCAGGTACACTAGATATCATTTGGCATTTAGAGAATCTCTGAAAAAGGTTTTGGATGAAGCCTTACAACCCTTAGCAGCACATCAAAACAGTCATCATTCTGCCATAATCTGTACATGCTGCTGGGATCAGGAACAATAATGTATGAAAGGTTTGTTAACTTTTTGCTTCTCAACTTGGTTATCCTACACAATAGATGGCAAAGTACACTCCTTGAACTGCTTGTGAATGAATTTTCAGTATGTTAAAGTTGGGTGCCTTGTCCATTGTGTGGAGAAAGTGCACTACTGCATCTGGCAGTTTGACTTAAGCTGCAGGGCTAGGGAGATAAAGTGGGGACATGAAGATTTAGATAGAGGGGCTAGGTGGGAGCGTAGGTAAGTTAAAAACTAATGGGGTTGATAGGGAGGGCTACCAAGAAGTGGATGCATACAGCTGCGGGTTCATCAAGATTAAGATGCCGAATGTGAGATTCACTACGTGAGGAGCAGTGATTGTATCCTTCCAACATGTTGTAAAAATAAGCGTACAACTGAACTGAAAGTAGCTGCTACCATTCCTGGAGGTGTTTCATTCTGTGAGTGAAGGAGCTTCATTTCTGAATGCTGTGAAGCTCTTCAAGGGCAACAGGATTACACCAACAACTAAACTCTTGAGACTGAAACGTCTGTGAGCTCTTTGAACTTTTGGCATTAACACACCGTATGCAGTGCAAATCCTGGCCCAAAACACTATTGACCAGAACACGCAGCAACCAGGAATCAATGTCACTCACAGCTGTGATGCACAAATAATGTATTACAGCTGGATAAAAATCACCTTCATTGACAAGTGGCACTCACCTCCAACTTCCCATTGCCTATAAATAATGTGGGAGCTACTCACATAGCCCTTAACCAAGCTGTTCCAGCACAACTACAACTCAGAAACAATGTGGAAAGTTGTCCAGGCATGTCTTGTACACAAAGAGCAGGACAGAATCCAACACAGCCAAGAATGGCTCCATCAGTCTACACTTGATCAACAGTAAACTGATGGAAGATGTCAACAGCAATGCTTTCAAGCAGCATGTGCTGAGGAATAAAAATCTCAGAGTAAGGGATTGAACATTTGAGACAGATATGAGGAGGAATTTATTCTTTCAGATGATAGTAAATCGGTGGAATTCCTCACCACTGAGAGCTGTTGAGGCTGGGTAATTAAGTGTACTCAAGACTGAGACAGATTTTTAATCAGTGAGGAAATCAAGGATTATGGGCAAAAGGCAGGAAAAAGACGCTGAGGATTATCAGATCAACTATAATCGCTTTGAATGGCACGGCAGTTTGATGGGCTGAATAACCTAATTCTGTTCCCATGTCTCTGATCACTGACACTGACACTCAGTTTGGGATGGTGCCAGGATCACTCAGCATCTGACTTCATTACAGCCTTGATTCAAACATGGACTAAATAGTTAAACTCCGGAGGTGAGATGAGTGTGACTACCCTCGACAGCAAGGTCACATTTGGCAGAGTGACATCAAGGACTCCTAGCAAATCTTGACTTAAGAGAAAACCCCATGTTGGTTGGAGATCCCTCCCAAAAGGAAGATGGTCATGGTTGTTGGAGGTCAGTCACCTGAGCTCCAAGACACTTCTGAAAATGTGTTGCTGGAAAAGCGCAGCAGGTCAGGCAGCATCCAGGGAACAGGAGAATCGACGTTTCGGGCATAAGCCCTTCTTCAGGAATGAGGAAAGTTTGTCCAGCAGGCTAAGATAAAAGGTAGGGAGGAGGGACTTGGGGAAGGGGCGTCGGAAATGTGATAGGTGGAAAGAGGGCAAGGTGAGGGTGATAGGTCAGACTGGGGTGGGGGCGGAGAGGTCAGGAAGAAGATTGCAGGTTAGGAAGGTGGTGCTGAATTCGATGGATTTGACTGAGACAAGGTGGGGGGAGGGGAAATGAGGAAACTGGTGAAATCCGAGTTCATCCCTTGTGGTTGGAGGGTTCCTAGGCGGAAGATGAAGTGCTCTTCCTCCAACCGTCGTGCTGTTGTGGTCTGGCGATGGAGGAGTCCAAAGACCTGCATATCCTTGGTGGAGTGGGAGGGGGAGTTGAAGTGTTGAGCCACAGGGTGGTTGGGTTGGTTGGTCCGTGTGTCTAAGAGGTGTTCTCTGAAACGCTCCCCAAGTAGGCAGCCTGTCTCCCCAATATAGAGGAGGCCACATCGGGTGCAGAGGATGCAATAGATGATGTGTGTGGAGGTGCAGGTGAATCTGTGGCGGATATGGAAGTTTCCTTTGGGGCCTTGGAGGGAGGTGAGGGGGGAGGGTGGGCGCAAGTCACCTTGGAGGGAGGTGAGGGGGGAGATGTGGGCGCAAGTCACCTCTGGGACACCCGGACCAACCAACCCAACCACCCTGTGGCTCAACACTTCAACTCCCCCTCCCATTCCACCAAGGATATGCAGGTCTTTGGACTCCTCCATCGCCAGACCACAACAACACGACGGTTGGAGGAAGAGCGCCTCATCTTCCGCGTAGGAACCCTCCAACCACAAGGGATGAACTCGGATTTCACCAGTTTCCTCATTTCCCCTCCCCCCACCTTGTCTCAGTCAAATCCATCGAATTCAGCACCGCCTTCCTAACCTGCAATCTTCTTCCTGACCTCTCCGCCCCCACCCCAGTCTGACCTATCACCCTCACCTTGCCCTCTTTCCACCTATCACATTTCCGACGCCCCTCCCCCAAGTCCCTCCTCCCTACCTTTTATTTTAGCCTGCTGGACAAACTTTCCTCATTCCTGAAGAAGGGCTTATGCCCGAAACGTCGATTCTCCTGTTCCCTGGATGCTGCCTGATCTGCTGCGCTTTTCCAGCAACACATTTTCAGCTCTGATCTCCAGCATCTGCAGACCTCACTTTCTCCTCCAAGACACTTCAGCAGGGGTTCCTTAGGGTAGTGCCCAAGGTCAACCATCTTCATCTGCTTCACCAATGATCGCCTTTCCATCACAGGATCAGAATAAGATGTTCACTGATGATTGCGTAATGTTTAGCAACATTCACAACTCCTCAAATACTTAAGTAGTCCATGTCCAAATGCAGCAAGATCTGGGCAACATCCAGGTTTGTGCTGACAAGAGGGAAGTAATGTTTACACCACTCAAGTGCCAGGCATGATCATTTCCAACAAGAGAGAATCTAACCATTGCCTCTTGACATTCAATGGTGTTACCATCACTGAGTCCCCTGCTATCAACATCCTGTGGGATTACCATTCACCACCAACTGAACTGGACTAGCACTACAATGGCTACAGCCCTACAATGGAGAGGAAGGAAATTCTAACAGCCAAGCTCAAACATGTGGATCATTGTGGGTAATATCCTTTCTCAGGCAGATAGATCTGAATAGAGAATAAATATTGTGGGAATTTGGGAAATGCTCATGTGCCGTTTTAATAAGGAATATTTTGTTAATAAAATCAAGGTGAACCATAAATTGAATTCCATGTCCCTTTGTCCAGCTCACTGACCTCACCTTTGTCTGCATGGGTTAAATGTTTTTAATACATAAACTGGTCAAAGTGTCCAAAGCACTAACAAAAAAGTTGTAAAGAAGACTTAAGTCTAGCAGACATTGCAATATTTGGGATAGGGCCAGTACTGTTGGATAAATAAATATTTATTATAAATGATAATAAATAAAGCAAAGGAGCTCAGACAGATACATTTCCAGGATTTAATAATTTTGAACACATAATATTATAAGAAATTGGTGAAAAAAATACAAATGCATTCATTATAATTTGGCCAAGCTTTCTTTTGATCCTATCTTTAGATCAGAAATTTGCAAATGTCACTCCATTATTTAATAAAGGATGA
Source organism: Chiloscyllium plagiosum (assembly GCF_037043375.1). Taxonomy (NCBI): domain Eukaryota; kingdom Metazoa; phylum Chordata; class Chondrichthyes; order Orectolobiformes; family Hemiscylliidae; genus Chiloscyllium; species Chiloscyllium plagiosum. The sequence goes on along the minus strand of NW_028270158.1, from coordinate 9,306,224 downwards.
GGGAGAAACCAGTTAACCATAGATCTGTCAATTGACATCAATTGTGAGAAAATTACTAGAATCTTTCATCAGAAGTAGAGTGATTGAACATCTTGACAAGCCTCAGCTTATTAAAAACAGTTAGTGGAGATTTACGAAGGATAAGCCATGTCTGACTAAACTAATTTAACTTCTTTGACTTCACTGAAATGGAGGCTATGTAGGACTGTCCACATGCCCTTCCAGAATTAATTTGGTAAGATTCTGCAAAAGAAGCTATTTAGCTGAAATAACTCCACAGAGACTGATATCCCGTTAACAAGTCACCCTTTATTTACACATGGAGAGTCCTTTACACTGATCCAGCTCCTTCAGAGTCAGCTCTCAAAGTGAATAGGTTGTCTGAGACTCCTGTATCTTTTTTATTTTGTTATTTTTTCCAGCTCCTTCAGAGGAGCTCTCAGCGTCTGAAACTCCTCTTTTTTTCTTTCCCCCACACTACTGCCTGACAACGGTAGTGCTTATTTTTCCCCAGCACCCACGTTGTGTGTGTGCAGGTGTCGGACACAGTGAAAAACAAGCGTGTAAATCTCTATTTATATTCCACCACCAGGAAGAAAGGAAACACCCGAATGGCCAATGTCAAACAGTGCCCTTCTCAGACAGGAATGCTGCTTGGACTCCTGTCTATATCTGTCTGCCGTGGCTCCCTGATTGGATCAGATTAACAGCCCCAATCAGAGAACTCATATTCTATGAGGTACACCTGGATGACCTCATTACAATCACTACATTAGCAACAACAAATTTACACAAAATTAGAGGCTGTGATTATCATAACAGATTGTAGATGTAGGGTAAACTGAAAATTTTAAGACTACAGTGAATGGACTAAAGTGGATAAATATATCAAGGGCCTGGATTTTATGGTGATCTTGGATTACCACCCCATGAAGGTAATATCAGGAGTGACCCCACCCACAACTCCTCACCCCCTACCCCGCCCACCACTCCCATGTTGCCAGCTCATACTGCAGCCATTTCATGGCCGTTTCGTCATTAATTGGCTGGAAAAAGGTCCTCTGCCCCAATCTGGGGAAGAAGTTCTCACACCAACAGCCCAATTAAATGGTGAGCAGTGCCACCTGATGGTAATACGTCCAGTCCTGAGCAGAAAGGAATTCTGGAGCCTGAATTTAAAGGTATATGAAGTGAGGTTTGTGATGGGTGCAGACCAAGCCCGAGAGGGTTAAAAGTGGAGGTGAGCAAACTGGAGTGTGGCAGCCTCAACGTTCAAGATACGATGCTTAATTTTACAGGGCCCCTGTCAGCTTGATCCCCTTCCCCAGGAATCATAAAATCTAGCACAAGGGATATGCCTCAAAGGAGGATCATTGAAGGGGTGTAAATGTGGTTTACTATCCAATCATCCTCCCATGTCTCAGTTTCCTTTATTGTGAAATTATTCCAACCACAATGGGAACAACTAGTTCTTGTGCACATCCTATCTCATTGTGATGCCACTCAAAAATGTGGGGCGGGCACGATAGTGTACCACCAATTCTGGATTAAGTAAGGTTGTGGGAAAATACACCAGTTTGTGGCAGATGTACTTACTTCAATTATGTAGTAATAGAGCCTCACTTGTTTTCATTTGTTCGTAGCATATATTACTGATCTCTAATTGGCCTTGAGGAAATGGTGGTGAGCTGTCTTAAGAAGCATACAGTCATAGAGTACGGAAACAGACCCTTTAGTCCAACTGATCTGTGCTGACCAGATAGCCTAAACTGATCTAATCCCATTTGTCAGCACTTAGCCCATATCTCTCTAAACCCTTCTAACTCATATACCCATCCAGATGCCTTTTAAATGTTGTAATTGTACCCACCTCAACCATTTCCTTGGGCAGCTCAGCCCATACATGCACCACTCTCTTGTGTGAATGAGTTACCCCTCAAGTCCTTTTTAAATCTTTATCCTCTCACCTTAAACCTATGCCCTTTAATTTTGGACCTCCCCACCTTGGCTATTCACCCTATCCATACCCCTCATGATTCTATAAACTTCAATAGTCACCCCTCAGCCTCCAATGCTCCAGGGAAAAATTCTCCAGCCTATTCAGCCTCTCCCTATAGCTCAAACCCTCCAATCCCAGCAACATCCTTGTTAATCCTTTCTGCACTCTTTCAAGTTAACAACAACCTTCCTATAGAAAGGCAGCCAGAATTGTACACAGTATTCTAAAAGTGACCTCACCAATGTCCTGTACAGTCAAAAGATGACGTCCCAACTCCTAAACTCAGTGTTCTGACAAATGAAGGCAAGTGTGCCAAACGCTTTCTTCACTACCCCATCTACCTGCAACTACACTTTCAAGAATTATACACCTGCACACATAGGTCTCTTTGTTTGGCAAAACTTCCCAGGGCCATACGTATAAGTCCTACATTGCTTTGCCTTACCAAAATTCAACACCTTATATTTACCTAAATTAAATTCCATTTGGCACACCTCCACTCATTGGTCCATCTGATCAAGGTCCTGTTGTACTGTGAGATAATCTTCTTCACTGTCCAGCACAGCACCTATTTTGCTTTCATCTGCAAACGTACCAACCATACTTCCTATATTCTCACCCAAATTACTTATATAAATTACCAAAAGCAGCAGATCCAGCACCAATCCTTGTGGCACACTGCTGGCCATAGGCTTCCCATCTGAAAAGCAACTCTCTACCACCTCCAATTTTGTATTCAATTGGCTAGCTCCCCGTGGATCCCACGTGATCAAACTTTACTAACCAGTCTACCATACAGACAACATCTACCGTCTGCCTTCATCAATGTGCTTTGTCAACTTCTCAAAATAATTGATCAAAGTACAGACACACGATTTCCCACATACAATGCCATGTTGACTATCCCTAATCAGTCCTTGTTTTTCCAAGTGCATATAAATCCTGTCCCCCAGAATCACCACCAACAACTTACCAACCACTGGTCTATAGTTCTCTTCTGGAATTGTTGTAGCCCCGTTGTGTTGGTACACACACAGTGCTGTTAGGAAGTTCCAGGATTTTGACCAAATCACAGCAAGGAAAGAGCAATATAGTTCCATACAAAACAGAAGCCCCCCTCATGCCTGCTCTGGCATTCAATAAGATGATGGCTGATCTGAGTATAACCTCAAATCTACATTCCTGCACATCCCTAATAACCCTTCACCCCATCGCTTCACAAGAATCTATCCACTCAAATAAAAACCAAATACTGTAGTTGCCAGAAGTCTGAAATAAAAATAATGCTGGAGAAACTCAGCAGGTCTCGGCTGCCGCTGTGGAGATCGCATCAGAGTTAGCGTTTCAAGTCTAATATAGACTCTTCTTCAGAACTTAAGAGTCATATTAGACTTGAAACGTTAACTTCGTTTCTCTTTCCACTGATGCTACTGGCTGAGTGTCTCCAATTTCTGTTTATAATTAAGAATCGACCCACTTCTGCCTAAGGATTCTGTTTTCACCACCTTTTTCAGGAAGAGAGTCCCAAACACTCCTGAATCCCTGAGGAAAGAAAAATGGCCTAATCTCTGTTTAAAAACCATGTGTCAGCCACTTGAAACGGTGAACATAGTTTTTGATTCACCTTTAAGAGGATATATCCTCTCTGTGCTCACCCTGTCAAAACCCTTCAGACCTTATGTTTCAATCAAATTGCCACTTTGAAAGTTCGAAATCAAGACAGAACAAAAAGCAGAAATTGCTGGGAACAGCTCAGCAGGTCTCGCAGCATCTTTGGAGAGAAATCAGAGTTAACCTTTCATATCGAGTGACCTTTCCTCCCTCAATCAAGATGATGCGTGATTTGGAGGAGAATAATGCTCAGATCACCTCCAGACTAACTGCAACAGCAAAGGTACTTAAAGATTGCCCTCATACAATTTGGATGCTTGACCCTTTAAGGAACAGGGCCGGTCTGTGGTTTCACTCCGATAGCCTGATAAGTGACTGAAAAATTTGTCATCTGGATCTGTGATCCAAATTTGATATTCTGCCATTGGATTAGCTGGGCTGTGTGAAGTCAGGGCAGACTGCATTCACAATCTCCTGGAGTGCACTCGGGATGCCTCACGTGTGCTATTTTCCCGGATGTAATACTGCATGGGCTGTACAGAAACTGACCAATGCCCGCCTCATGTCCCGGCAAAGTCTGCATAGCGACACTGAATTTTGCACTCTCTATGCCATCAACCCCATCCCAAAGATTTAAGATGGGGGTCACTACGGGTGAAGTCTGGAAGTAGAACAGCCTGCCCTATTACAAAGGCAGGGCAAAGCAGTCCTCCAAATATATCTGATTCTTGTTTCATTGCAGTAGATAATAGTCACCTTGACTCTTGGGGCAAAAGTACTGTTTTAAAAATCACGCAACCAATGGACTCAGTTAGGCCCTATTTTTGATGGAAACTAATTTAACAACAGTATTGTCATAAAGGAGAAGATAAAAATGAACATGCTTTCCTTTTTTGCCACAAGCATATTTTTCTAAATTTCTGCAATTGATAGTACCGAGGATCCTTGAAATATAATAGTGACAAGTAATTGCTGCTGTACTCCCTGCCAGGATTTTCAGCAATGCCAGTTGAAGCTGCTGCATATATTTCCATTATGGTAACCAATTGGCTTTGTGCAATCACGAGAATGTATTTGGAAGAAATACTGGCTTGAATGTATTTTTGTTTTGACCATATAAACTATTTTGAGCAAGCAGAATAAGAATAGAATTAATTTCTAAATCACTCAACAGATACCAGCCAAGATTCCATTTGCTGAACTGAAAAACCTGGAGTAATTCAATTCAGGAGTTCAAGGTTATTCTCATACCACTTCTAATTTCGACTTGTCAGTTTCAGCATTTTTCTCCTTGGGCAAGAGTTGCAACTGACTTTTTTTCATGGTATATCATAACAACTGAACAATCCCTGCACTCTTCAACTGATCAGAAGAATGTACAGCAACACCTACCTCCCAATTCCCTGCCTTCATGCAAGATAACTTGGGCTTCTTAATAACAGCGTCTAGATTAGAGTGGTGCTGGAAAAGCACAGCAGGTCAGGCAGCATCCGAGGAGTAGGAAAAGACATTTCGGGCAAAAAGCCCTTCATCAGGACTGAAGGCAGGGAGCCTCCAGGGTGGAGGTTTCTTAATAACAGCATCAGCATCCTGGCAAGCTGTCCAAATGCAAGATGTAACAAAGTCACAGCCATAAATCAATATTTTACCACTCCATGTGGTTGCCAAAAAATAGGTGCTATTTGTCATAAGATAATAATTTTTTAATTAACTGCACAGGGTTTAATATTTAATTCAATAAATATAGAAATGAAGATCTGTTCTGAATTTTGCTCTTCCATCTTGTTAAGATGTGTTCCTGAAGTTTTCTTTCCAACTCTGTACCAACTGCTTCTGCAATCTGTTTCGTATGCTGAGCTATATAAGTGAACGTTCAAAAATCTCTGCATTGATTTTAGCAGAGAGAGAAACATTTTCCAAGGGAATAAAAGTCATTTTCTTCTGCTGATAGTGTGTTAAATTAACGAACTAAATTAAATGTAGAATTAAGTTAAATAATTTTTATTAAGAGGTGAAGATGTTATAGTCTATGTTCTTCTCAGCATTCTAACTGTTGGAAATTATATTTCAGTTTTGGTTTATTTTCCTTGATCATGTAAAATATTCAGGTTTCGAGCAATTAGGATCTACAGCTTTAGAAACTAACTAATATACATTCTATGGAACTTATGAATGTCTTAATCAATGTTGTTGGGCCATGTGAGCTGACACTATAGTAAAAGTTATAATTGAATACAGTTTCTGAACTTCTCAAGACATTGTTATTAGTCTGCCATTAATGTTTTTAATGCAAGACTTTATTTAGCTATATAAAAATACAATTAATTTTCAGCATACTGCAATCCATATTTCTTTGATGATCCTTACATTAAAATTTACAAATTAAGTGTCTGTATGTATTTATTTATGAAACTATAATTATAATTATCATTTTTGGAAAGCAAACTAGTGATAAAGTTTGTTTGTATTGCATTGTTGTAAATTATACAGGAGTAAAATGTTTTGAATTACTTCAAAAACATTTAAGTATCATAAGGTTATTGTCACTGTTTTTAAATGAACCTCAGCACAAACAACAATCTTCTCATTAAAATTTCATGGACCGATTTTGTGAAACAAATTATTTCCAACAATATGACACCTGTTAGATACTTAGTCCCCAGTCAGGAGTCCAACACATTATGGGTTTTGATTAAATACACTGGTTTGAACCAAACACTTGTTTGAAGTTTTAACTCATTTAAATTTTGGCTCTCTATATGATGTGTTTTTGTTTTTCTACCAGTTTTTGGCTGGTGCAGGACATGGATGAAGGTACCAGCTGGCATTTTAATGAATATTTATAACTTGTCATGAAATGTTACAGAGCATTTCCCAAAGACCTTTGCAATGAAAGTCTGCAATGTGTCTACATGATTTGATGAACTTTAATGTTTGTTCATGGACAATGAACTCTGCAGATTTCCAATTAATTTAGAAATTTAGTCAATTCACACATTCATAAATTTATATTTATCTAGAATTTACACAAAATAGTTGTGAACTCTGATAGATGTTCATAAAAGTTAGATGATAAAAATTCACTGAATTTTCACAATTGTCAATGATTTGTAAGTATTTTGGCAATTAGAAAGATGTGGCTAAGTCAAATGGTCCCTACATCATGTAGGAATAGAATTAGACTTCATTTGTATTTATCTGTACAAGTTTACATTACAGGGTGCGTCCTTTCTGAGCAATCTTAACCTTGGGGTTCACACAACCATTTTATTTATCAATTTTAGCAATCTCATTGCTTGCAGCTAGGATAAATTATACATATTGATAGAGTTCTGAACCAATGTCGTAAATCCAAGGCCAAGCAGGGGTAGGAATTCACTGTGTTTCTGCTTATGTAGTGCCAGCCTGTTCTTATCCAGTACTCATGGTGCTGAACGCTGTAACTGGTCTGTGGGAATTATGTGACTGGAAACCACATCTGTCCATGTTAACCACTGTTCATTGATAGTCATGAGACTGTAATAAGAAAAGGCATTACACTGAAAAGCCAACATTACAAATGACTTGCAATTGATTTTTCTTAAGATTACAAAGATACTGCTTCAAAATTATGTTGCTGGGTTCATAAGTACAAATAAATGGAGACTATTCTTCCAATTTAGTGTAAAATGATTTGAAAAATGAGGACAGAAATTATAAGGCTTCACTCGTGGTACACAGCTATTCTAGATGTGGGCATGGGGCATGAAGTAAGGGGCACAAATATGCAGCTCTTACTTCTAACCCACGCTTGAATCTAGCAATGCTCAGCACAAAGAGCCTCTCAATTTCCATGTATCACAGATGGGTGAGCAATGAAGTAGAGGGAGTCATGAAGATTGCAGAAAAAGTCCTTTTAGGCAACACAGTACATAAATTTTATGGATAACATGCTTTTAAAAAGTACATCAGGAGAATATCACTTGCTAGGATTAAAGATTTCTGGAAGAAAGTAAGTGTTTATTCCAAGTATTCAGATTACATTACATACTGAGAACAAAGTTAAAGTGCCTTATGAATGCTATTTGAATCACATGACCAAAAAAAGGATTGTATTTATTTCCCACCATTTTATGACAAAATTCCAAAAAATTTGAAGATTGTAAGAAGCTGTTTGTCTGTCATCACTACAGAAATACATGGTTACATTATTCAGAGGAAGATACATTAAGAAAATTATTTCACAAAGCTAAAGTATACTTTCAAGGCAACTAAGAGATTGGGTAGAAAAAATTACTTAACAACGTTAATGCATACAGTTAAAAGAATTGAAAGTGATGCAGATTAATAGATTAGCATTGGTAAGAGACAGATCAATTGTTATGGACTAAACCAAACCCTCTCAAAATATATTAAGAAGATAGCCCAAACTCTAACTTTTCTTATTTTAAAGGTAAGTGTAAGGCATTACATTCTAGATGCAATTCATTTGGTCAAACTACTCAACTTTAAGCAAAGCACACTTTATTTTTACACTACAGTTAAAATACAGACAAAATAAGAATGAAAGAAGAAAATTAGTTTAACTGCAAATCTACCAAAATTCTTAACCAAATTATATACCACTACTGATTTGTACTGTTGCAATATAGTAACATTTCATTATATACACCCTTGGCAAAGGCAAATTCAATAAAATAGATTGTCTGACATGCAATTCTAGCTGCAAGAACAGATCCCCAGTTTTTAGCTGTAAAGGAGAAAGGAATATGAGCATCTACATCCAGCTTCAAGACTACATCAACTGCAGAAAGCTAAAACTAAAAATGCAGGTTCTGTGGGAGCTTGATCCCACCCATTCAGGCTGCTTCTCCTGTTCCAATTTAAAAAAAACCCCTAGGCCTCACAAGCTGTTTACTTGGAATAAACACTTACTTTCTTCCAGAAATCTTTAATCCTAGCAAGTGATATTCTCCTGATGTACTTTTTAGCATACCGCTTGTACTGACTTTAAGCATACCGCTCAGTACCTCTGTCTCAGCCTTTCTTCATTTCAAAAGCAAGGACAAAATACGCCTCTTAAAGCCATAGTATGATCAGGCTACGTACTTAGAGGATTTTTATTGCGGTTACTAGCAGACAGAATCACGTCAGCTGCTATTCATATATAATTCCTGTCCAGTAATTCGAATATGTGACCGTTTTAAAGCTAATCACAGTTAACATCAATTACAATTTATTTTGTTATGCGTCTCTCAAAACACGTTGCAAGCCCTGAAGCTGAGTTGTGATCTATTTATGCCATGCAGTTGGTTACTTCCTTATAATGTGCAAACATATGTCAGCACTTGTCTGATTTATAATTAAGAGGAGAGTATCCAAGAAGTTGGTATAAACCTACTGAAGGATTTCAATGCTTATATCAAAAGGCGTTTCCTCAAGACTCTTGATCGTAAAATCATATTTTAAAGATTTAAAGCCAGTTCAGTCATCACAGCAAAACAAACCTGACTTACAGCCAATTTGGCTCCTGACTGTTTTCTCACCTATTTGAAAAATAAAAGCAAAGTAAGAGGCTGCAGATGTAACTCATGACTTTGCACCTCAGATGTTACCCAAGCATTACACAGATGTGAAAAAAATCCTGGAACAAAAACCAGAACAATTTGTGTTTAGAGACACAATATCCTAAATATACATATAAGTATTGACGTAGACATTAGAGAAAATTTTAAATCCTCATATTACCTTCATTGCAATGGCACATACAGTATCTGGATTGCACATAGTGTCAGTACTCTCCTGAGAATAGAGAAAGTAGGGTAATTTCCCCATCACACATGAGTGGACACTACACTGCTTTAAGTGACTGGGACTGATTTCACTAAAGTAGCCGAGTTTTGGGAGAATTCACCAATTATGCAGAGCTCGAAAAGGTTTTCCCTCTATTCACTCCAGTGAGTTTGCTCATGCATTTTAATATGGCTCACCTCAATATCTATGCACAAAGCTCCCATGTCATCAGTCTTATGCCATCTTACACGCACCAATATCGAAACACAGGGATCTTTGGGATCCCTGACTCTATCACCCATACTTATAGCCCAGCAACCCAAGACTGCAACCAAGAAGAACTGTGAGTCATCATCAGCAACAGAATTGTACTTAAGCTCAATCTTCAGCCTCATGGTTCCAATCTACCAATGCCATCAAACCAGGGGATCAGCAGTTGCTCACTGAAGAGGTGCAGCTCATAAAAATGAGGTGCAAACTGATGAAGTTATAACACAGGACTATTTGCATGCCAAACAGCATAATAGCAAGTGAAAGACAGCTACGCAATTCCTCAACAAACAGATCAGATCTAACCTCTGCAGTCCTGCTGCATCCAGTCATGAATGGTGGTGAACAATTAAACATCTCACTGGAGGGGGAGGAGGCTTCACAAATATCCCCACCCTCAAAATTGGGAGAGCCCAGCACATCGGTGCACAAGATGAGGCTGAAGTATTTGTAACAATCTTCAGCCAGAAGTGCCAAGTGGATGATTGACGTTGATTTTCTCCAGAGGTCTCCAGCATTTCTGATGCAAAGGTTCAACTCATTCAATTCACTCGATGAGATATCAAAGAGTGGCTGTAAACACTGGATACTGTGAAGGTTATGGGGTCTGAAAGCATTCTGGCAATAGTACTAAAGATTTGTGCTCCAGATCCAGCCGTGCTCTTAACGAGGCTGTTCCTGTACATCTGCAACATTGGCAACTATCCAACAATATGGAAAACCGTCCAGAACAAATCCAAACCAGCAATTACCTCCCTGACAGTCTACCCTCGACCATCAATGAAGTGGTAGGAGGAATCATCAACACTGATGATTGCACAATATTCAGCATCATTCGCAACTGCTCAGATAGTGAATTGGTCTATGTTGATTTGCAAGTAGAAAGTGAGGACTGCAGATGCTGGAGATCAGAACTGAAAAATGTGTTGCTGGAAAAGCACAGCAGGTCAGGCAACATCAAAGGAGCAGGAGAATCGACGTTTCGGGCATAAGCCTTTCTTCAGGATTCCTGAAGAAGGGCTTATGCCCGAAACGTCGATTCTCCTGCTCCTTTGATGCTGCCTGACCTGCTGCACTTTTCCAGCAACACATTTTTCAGCTATGTTGATTTGCAGCATGATCTGGACAATATCTAGGTTTAGGCTGCCAGTGGCAAGTAATATTTATGCTACATCTAAAAGAGAGAATCTAACCATCACCCTTGACATTCAATTGCATTACTATCACTCGTGGCACTAACTAATATCCATGCTCCCCAAAGCATGTCCACCATCTACAAGACACAAGTCAGGGATGTGATGAAATAGTCCCCACTTGCCTGGATGAGTGCAGCTCCAACAACATTCAAGAAGCTTGACACCATCAAGGACAAAGCAGCCCGCTTGATTGGCACCACATCCACAAACATTCACTCCTTCTACAATCACCACTCGGTAGCAGGAGTGTATACCATCTACAAGATGCACTTCAAAAATTCACTAAGGGTCTTTAGACAGCACCTTCCAAAGCCAGGATCACTTCCATCGCAGAAGGACAAGGGCACGTAGGAACACCATCATCTGTAAGTTCCTCTCCGAGCCACTCACCATCCTGACTGGAAAAATATCACCACTCGTTCACTGACACAGTGTCAAAATTCTGGAATTCCCTCCCTCATAACACTGTGAATGCACCTACAACAAATGGACTGTAGTGTTTCAAGAAAGCAGCTTAAGGACAATTGGAAATACATAATAAATGCTGTCCACATCACACAAATGTATAAAACACTTCATAGCAAATGAATGAATGTGGGGCTCCTGCAGTTTCATCCTGTAATGAAGGCACCTTTGGCTAGAGCCGCCACATGAGAGTTGTTCCACATTCGGTGAAGGCTGTCGCTAGTCATGGAATTCCAAATACAAGTGTTCCTCATCAATTTCTGTGGCTGATCGCAGTCCACCAGATTCAGAGGTGACCAAAGATTCTGTGCCTGGCATCTTTGGAGACGATTCAATGAGCACATTTGAACAATATCAGAAACAAAGTAACTCCTCAGTAATGTGATCAGTCAGCAGTCACAGCTCAGACAAATGCCTTTAAACTATTGCACAGTGCCATAAAGCAACATTTTCACCCCCTTGACTGTTAACTACTGACAACCAGGACAAGCTGCCCGGCTTTGTGTCTGCACTAAAAACGGAGGCAAGACAGAAAGACTGTACATCTGTACATTCTACTGAGGTGTCAATAACGCAAAAAGGCAAGGCAAGGCAGAAATGCTATAAGCACCCAAGGAGGTATAAAGTCCTAAGAAAGCATCCAAGAACCCTGAGATGCACTGTGTTGTAATGCATGAGATGGGTGCCTATTCCTATGTTCAAAGTGGCCTGGCAGCACAGCACCAGAAGGTGTTGGTGAGTTCCAAGGTGCAGCATTGGAGCGGCAAACTGTAATATAAGTTAATCAGATATGCGCCGTGTCTGAGGCTGGTGCTTGTCCAATGCCAACCTCCATGGCAGAAGGATGTAGCTACTTACTACTGATGGAGTATACCCTGAGGTGAGTGGGAATGCTGCAGAAGACTGTTGGAAATTGGGATTCATTTTATCACTGTACTTTTAGTATAAAGTTAAAAATCACACAACACCAGGTTATAGTCCAACAGGTTTAATTGGAAGCACTCTAGCTTTCGGAGCGACGCTCCTTCATCAGGTGATACTTTTAGTATGCCACAGTATTTCCTATGTAGCATAAGATGCCATTTAACTGTGTTAATATGGTAACTGGACTTCCACAAGTGTAGACTAAAAGTTTACCAGATGCCGTACTACCGGTTGTGAACAGAGGTTTTTCAAAAACAAGGTTTTATTCATAGAAGGAATGAAAACCAACCTGCAAATTGAGGTGGGCAAGGGGACAATGGTCACCCACCATCATGACAGGTTGTCTCCTGGTCATTGGGCAGAAGGATTCAGATAATTGAATGACAAAGTATAAGCTACTAGCCCCTAGAAATATGGGATATCAAAAAATGCTCAGGAGCAGAAAACAATCCTCCTCCTGCAATCCTCAAGGAGCATGGAAGTTGAACAAAAGAGGAGGAGAAAGACCCAGGGAAGATTTCCCTAACACCTCAGCTAGATAGCAGGATGCTGCCTTCATAATCTAATGAGACATGTTCCACGCCAAAAGCCCATGTGTTCTTGGGTATCAGTGAACCATCCCCAGTTGTCAAGGTTTCCTATCCTTTGTCTAATTAATTAATGTATCATATTAAACTGCTGCTACTTAACAAACTCAATAAACTACCAGAGAATTGCTTAAAGACTATCAACTTAGAGGCAATAACATCAGCAAGAACATGAATCCTCCCAGCGATCGAGGCAAGACTCACAGGCTAACCAAGATTTCAGGCCATGGCTAGGCCCAGGAGCCTGCATTGGTAGTTCCAAACACCTTTATGGAGATAAGACTTACACTTTAAGATCTGGAATTTTTCTTTCCTTTTGGCTTTCATTTATTTCTGCTGTTTTTAAAATTCTGATTTTGTAACCAAGATGGTGCTGAAGAATGGTGATTTTGTCCACTTTTCACTCTACTCATGTATTCAGACACTTCAGTATATGTGACAATAATATCTAATTCTAAAACTGTAATTCTAATTAGGGAACTGTGACCATCAAACTCTTAAAATCAACAAGATGCTGGCAGTAGCCAGGTACTTACTCAGACTTCCACATTATAAATTGTTGCCATTTACTTACTCTCAATGCCTGAGAAAGTAGCAAACTGCCTATAAATGAGGTGAGGTTAGGTAATCATGAAACGTTAATGCACACAAATAGGCCCCTCACTGCTCGCTAGCATGATTTGCATCTAGCCATTAAATGGTAATTTGCAAAATTGGACATTGCTTTTCTTGACATCGAAAATCTCATTTTTTCGTTCTTGTCGCTTTTTCCCAAAGGACTCCCCATTGTTCACGTCATTCAGAACCCGGGAAAATTCTGCCCACAATTAGTAATATGTAACTATCCTCCACTCAGTGCGTATTGTTAGAGAAAACACAGTGCTTTTATTGGGAGATTTTGCTGTAGCTTTGGTGATGAGAACCACTTTCTGTAGTTTGTCAGTATTAGTTAACTCAACTATCTGTTGTAGTGCATGGTTTCAATGGACATGGTTGGCTGAATTACAGACCACTTGCTGTGAATCCTGTCATAATTCAGGTCTTATGTCCAACTTATTGGTTGACATGGTGGTATCAACAGACACTGACAATTCTGATAATTAGGTTATCACAGAACATTTTTCCAAAGTTGTCAGATGTTTCTGAGAGTGGTTTTGCATCCTCCGATAATAAGTCTGCATAAGTCTATAACATCTTATTCTCTTCGAGGTGTAGGTAGTGCTATATCGTAGAAGTGTGCACAGTACTGTAACCTACTCATATGTGCTATTACTAGATCTCACCCATTAGTACACCCTTCCCAGTTGTATTGCATGTTCACAGCTAATGACAGAAAATAACATCACTGATTAACCATACTATCAATTACAATTTTCAATTAAATGTTTAAATTAATTAGCCCAAACCGAGCTATACGGAAATCTTTCAGTACAACAATTTTGTCAATTTTGATTCAGCACTGCCTAAGACTTTACTATTTCGATTCCCCAGTTATCTTAATTCCTGATAAAATATTTGGCCTGTGTGAATCTCAAGGGGATATGATTAGTGTATTCATGTAAAAATACATGCTGGGCTTTTCACCCTATTATACAGACTAATTGAACAGCTGTAAGATGTGCTATAGCAAAGTGCTTTCCAAGACACTTCTCCACAATCATAAACCAAAATGTTTTAATGATGAACTCAGCAATTTTGAGCACATTTTATTTGTCATCCATAGTTCTACATCCCTCTTTAGAGGTCCATTAACTGTATAGCCAAAGTCTGACTCTGTAAAAATGCTTTACCAATTCCTGTCACTTTCTTTCATTCATGCACTTATACGTAAAATTGACAATGGCCAGCCTTCTGTCAGACAGACAATCAGTGAACTCAAATAGAATACTCTGAAAGAACCCCTCTAAGTATTTAACAGGACACTACCAAGCTTTGTTAGTCGTCGAAGAGCTCAGTGACAGAGATTTAAATTCAACTGTAGCCAAGTTACCAAATGGATCATTTAAAGATGTACCATTTGGCTCCAAGAAAGCAAAGGGGTGACTAAAGATATAGATTTTGTAAAAGATGGAGCTCTCTCAATGACTTTTTTGAAGTTATTAAAAAGATTACAAAGTCAATGGTTGCCAGAAACCTAATTAATCTCATAGTGGGAATTTAATTCTCTATTGCAGGCAGTAACTGGGTGGGTGGAGCAGGTGAAATGAAACACATCAGATACCACTTCTTAGGCCTCATCAAGGTATCATGCTGGAAATCAAGCTCCCCTACTCCAGGAATTGTCACATTTTATAAAAGTACGCAATATTCCCCAATTTACCTTTCTTTCAGGTTGATAAAAAGCATGGACCAAGTGTATGTACTTAACAAGAATGATTATTTATTACAAACTACTAGACTCTATTACAGGTAAACCATTATGAACCATCAGCATGAAACTAACATTCCCTCTCAGATGTATGTGCACAGCCACAATTATGTTTCAAGCACAGCGAACAGCATTGGCATGCCAATTGTGGCGTTGACTTCCGTGACTCTTGGATTCTTTACAAGGTAAAGTTAAAGTCACCATAGTCCCAGAGCACCACCTTCTTATTAGAGAGAAATGACTGGTGGTGAGTTTAACTTGATGGTCCCCACAGCTCAGGCCCAGGTTGAGAAGGTGGACCTTCATGTTAACCTCAGCGTGACCACCACACTGTTGGTGTCAGTCTGCTTTGCAAGCCAGCCAACTTAGTTAACCAAGCCCCACTTTATGTGTTATGAGGGACAATGCTGTGAGGCACATGCATTGCTGGAGTTTGAAGATGGAGCCAGAGCCAGGGCCCCCAGCATAATGGCAAGTACTTCCACCTACAGCAAGAAGGAGGATTGGACAAGTTTTGGACGATGGGAAGCAACAGGGACATGGTTTCTAGTTAATGAAGTGAGTTTGGGACAATGGAGCAAGAAGCCTCACTAGATATCTTCAATGAATCTTGACAAAAATGATACTAAGCCAATTTTAGTAAGATTCACCCTAATGTGAGGTTTTTCTGGGCAAAATAAATGTTTTTTTTTTCCCCTTCCTGGAATACACAAGAGAACGGGTTAAAAAAGCAATAATAACCCGGTTCTGTATCCAGAAATCTGGTGTTCAACAGGTCGGGTGTGTGCTGTGAAGAACATCCATGGGTAAAAGAAAAAACTCTCCTTCTCTCTGTGTCACTGATTGCTGGAAGCATGTTGCAAGTCTGAAGAGCCACTGTCAAAAAGGAACTAAGACAACTCCCTTTGGCCAACTTGAAGAACCAAGAATCTCTAGGTTCTAACAGCTTAACTGCCAAGGCCAGTGCTATTCAAGTCACACAACATAACTGTCATATTTTATCATCATCTACTCTTCAACAACACTCCCTCTAATTTTCTTATCAGCTGTCTGGTCGTCCATGGCAGCTTAGAGACAGTGTTGCTCTCAATCTTTAAAATCATGAGAGAGCTGGCTAGAGTAGGTTAAGAGAAATTATTTATATTTGTAAAATGATCAAGAACTAAACAGAACAGATTAAAAGTGACTTCCAAAAGAAGCAAATCCAAAGTGAGAAATAAAAATTCACTTGGTGAGTAGCTAAGCTAATGCACTGCCTGGAAGTGTTATGGATGCAGGACCAATTGAGACATTCAAGAGAGCGCTAAATTATTACTTTGGGGGGGATCCAAGATGGCGGCGACCCAGTAAGACTGAGTCTATAGTGCTCCTCCCAAGACTTGGGCACAGTGGGTCACCTACCCCCTACCAAGCTCACCAAATCATTTATAAATCATTTTTAATAGTTTAGTAACTCAATTAGTTGTGTAACATTACATTTAAGCAACTTTATCCTAAGTTAAAATGACTAAAGGGAAGGGAGCCCGCAGCTCTCAGCAAGCAGGAACCCCTCCCCCACACTCTCCAGCTGCAGCAGAGGCGTCCACAGCCGCCCCGGGGGACTTACCTACAGTAGCAAGCCTTGCAGAAATGCTTTCCAAGCTTGACTCGAAGATCGATGCCTTTATCGTCGAATCCAGGAATCGTTGGGAGTCGCTCTCGGCCGCGCTGCAGAAGCACGACCGTGAAATTGAAGAAATTCAACGCCGAGTCAGAGGGGCGGAGCTAAAGGCCGCGACCTCGGAGACAACCGCTCAATCGGCCGTGGATCAGGTCCGGACTCTCGAGCAGCGAGTCCGGACCTTGGAAAATCATATTGACGACCTCGATAATCGAGGCCGTCGAAAAAATATTCGTTTGCTGGGCCTTCCCGAACAGGAAGAGGAAGGCCAGCTTACAGCATTCCTGGAGCAGTGGCTGCCACAACTTTTAAATCTGCAAGCTGGATCAGGCCAGGTAAGGGTGGAATGGGCCTACCGGGTAGCAATACGCGGGCCCGGCTCGAACCAGCGCCCACGCCCGGTCCTGTTCCGGCTGCAGAGCTACAGGGAGAGGCAGATACTCCTAGAAGCCTCTAGAAATCTCGGAAAAGACCCCCAAGCTATGATCTACAAAGGATCCAAGATCATGCTATTTCAGGACTTTTCCCCGGCTCTGGTTCGAAAGAGGAAGGCATTCGACGAGGCGAAGAAGCGTTTAAGGGACTTAAATGTACAGTACTCCTTACGCTACCCAGCGATGTTACGCTTTAACCATGAAGGATCTGTATATAACTTTGGATCACCAGAAAAGGCTAAGGAATTCTTGGACTCTCTTAGATAAACTGTAGGACATAATGGATGTTGGTCTGCCTTCCCCCCCCCCCGTTTTGGTTTATATCCCCTCCCTTTTTTTTTCTTACCTTATTGCTTAATATTATTATGGGGGGTGGGGAGAGGGATTTGATTTTCTCCCCCCCCCCCCCCTTGGAGTTGTTTTCTGTTATTATTTTATGTATATATGAGGGGTGTATGTATATGTGTGTGTGTGTGTATGTATGTATATATATATATATATGTATGTGTATGTATATATATGTATATATAAGCTGGGGGATTTGGTTAATGTTGGTGGGGGGAGGTGGTTACCTTATTCGATTTTACCTCTGTCTTTAGGAGCGGGGTTGTTTTTCCCTTCGTTATTTTGTATTATCATATTTAATTATTATTTGTTGAACTGGTAATTTTATAGTTATATGTTTATATATGGTATTAACATTACCAAATATACCCAGGTGTTGGTAGGGGTGGGGGTGAGGTGCTCACTGTTAACTCTAGCTTTGTATTATATTTGAATTTTCCTCATTTTATTGAGGAGTGCCTGGGTCAAGGGTGGGGCATTGGTTGGGAGAGGATATGAGGGATTTTTGGAGAGGAAGTGATGCCCCCTGGGAACAAGGGGGAAAGTCTCCACTTAGATACGTTTTATATCTTTTTTATTTAGAAATAGTTTTTTACTGTATTGTTGTGGGTGTATTAAAGAGGGTTTATTTTTGTAAATTTTACATGTTCCATGCTCGGGATGTTCTGGATAGGGTTCCCCCTCCCGAGGGGTCTCGGATTGGCCCAGAGGATTATGGTTGATCAATCGGTTAAGTGGTGCACCTGGAATGTCAAGGGGAGTAATTCGCCACTTAAAAGGAAGAAAATATTATCAAATCTTAAGAAGGAAAGAGTTGATATAGCTCTCCTACAGGAGACACACCTGTCAGATAAAGAACACTTGAAATTACGACAGGGCGGATTTGATCAGGCCTTTTTTTCTTCTTTTAGCTCAAAAAGCAGGGGAGTTGTTATTCTTGTTCGGAAGAATTTCCCTTTCAAAATCCTAAAGCAGATAAAAGACGAATCTGGACGATATATCTTGATTAAAGCTCTCATAAATGGAGAGGAATATGGGATTTTAAATTTGTACTGCCCCCCGGCACACCCCTTTAAATTTATAACGGAAGCCTTTTCAAAATTGATGGCTTTTGATGCCCGTCATATAATCATAGGGGGAGACTTTAATTGTATTATGGATCCGGAAATAGACAGGATTCCCAAGAGTACTGCAGGAGTATCTCCCAGATCTAGACAATTGATGGATCTGAACAAAGAATTAGGATTAGTAGATGTATGGAGATGTCTTCATCCACAGGGTAGAGATTTTTCTTTCTACTCTAATCCACATAAATGTCACACCAGAATTGATATGTTTTTTGCCCCCTCAATTTTTTTAAATTCCATATCATCCTGTAAAATAGGTAATATAGCAATTTCTGACCACGCTGCTGTATATATGGAAACTAAGGCGAGGAACAGTGGGACATCCCCTCGGCATTGGCGTATGGACCCCTTCTTAATGAAAGATAGTAAATTTGTAAAGTACTTCTCTCAAGAATTTAAAACTTTTTTAGAAATTAATTCAGGTACAGCTAGCAACCCGTCAATGATGTGGGAGACCATCAAAGCTTACACGCGAGGCTTGATCATCTCCTACTCAGCGACCCAGAAGAAATTAAAGGGAGAACAACAGCGTCTGCTTGAAGCCCGCTTAAAAGCGGCTGAAACAGCATACACTGATAGACCCTCTATTATTAAATTGCAAAGGATTACAGCTCTTAGGACAGCTCTAAATACTACACTTACTCAAACGGCTAAGAGGGAAATATTATTTGCAAAGCAAAGGTTATATGAATATGGCGACAAACCGGGTAGATACTTAGCATTTCTTGCAAAGAAAAAAAAGGCCCCTCAGACTATTATGTCTATCAAGGAAAGTACGGGTATTTTGACTCATGATCATAAAAAGATTAATGCGACCTTTAGAAAATTCTATTCTGAGTTATATAAATCACAGGATTGTGAAGATAGGACGAAGAGGATGCAGTCATTTTTTAAAAATTTGACTTTTCCAGACCTAACTCCGGAACAAGTATCGGTCCTAAATGCTCCTCTTACACCCCAAGAAATAGTTGATGCAATTAGGCACCTTCAAAATGGTAAGACGCCGGGCCCAGATGGCTTCCAAGCTGAATTCTATAAAGAATTTACAGAAATACTGGTTGGTCCACTTATGGATATGTATAACTATGCATATAGTCAGGGCTGTCTCCCGCCTTCGCTGAAAGAGGCAAATATCTCTCTTATCCTTAAAAAAGGAAAGGACCCAGAAGATTGTACATCATACAGACCAATATCCTTGCTAAATGTAGATTTTAAAATCCTCTCTAAAACGTTAGCACTGAGATTAGAAAGGATACTGCCACATATTATAAAGGAGGATCAGACGGGGTTTATTAAGGGCCGTAGATCATCCAATAATGTTAGAAGGGCTCTGAATATGATTCAAGCTTGTCATCAGGGAAAGATACCAGGAGTAGTGGTTTCATTAGACGCGGAAAAGGCATTTGATAGGGTCGAATGGTCATATTTGTTTTACACATTGGAGAGGTTTGGTGTTGGACAGGTGTTTACCAAATGGATCTCAACATTGTATAGTGATCCCAAAGCAGTTGTGGTTACCAATGGATTAGGCTCGGATAGCTTCAGTGTGGGTAGGGGCTGCCGTCAGGGATGTCCCCTCTCGCCATTGTTATTCACGCTAATAATTGAACCACTAGCAGAAGCTATACGAGCTGATCCTAATATAGTGGCCCCAAGGATTGGTACAGGTAAACATAAAATTACCCTTTATGTAGATGATGTTCTTCTATTCCTCAGTAACCCTCTGATGTCCATACCTCGCTTAATCCAAGTTATTAATACATTTAGTGCATTCTCAGGCTATAAAATTAACTTTTCAAAATCGGAGGCTATGCCAATGGGTGGCCTTGCTGTGATACCCCGCTTAGCGGACGGTTCCCTTTTTCCCTTTCGCTGGTCCCTGGAGGGTTTCTTATATTTAGGCATTTTTATTACCCCAGTATTTGGTCAGTTGTATAAGGCTAATTTTGTGTATTTATTGGAAAGGATAAGGCAGGACCTCCAGCGATGGGGAGACCTGCCAATTTCCTGGTTGGGTAGAATAGCATTAATCAAAATGAATATCCTGCCCCGTCTCCTATATCCTATGAGAATGCTTCCGGTGATGCTGCCGAGGACAGCTTTATGTAAATTATACGGCTGGCTGAGTTCCTTTATCTGGAACCATAGGCGGCCCCTCATTAAGCTGAAGAAGCTACAGATTTTAGGAAATATCAATTAAGTTCCCTATTAAGTTATATAGCTGATTGGGTCTTGTCTGATCCACAATCAATCTGGTTGGACATCGAGGCTTCTCAAGTAAAATACCCACTTATTAACCTTTTATTCTCAGACAAGAGGAAAATCATTACAGATCACTGTAAAAACCCGAGAAATACTGAATACAATCAAGGCTTGGAATATAATGCGGCAAAATGAGAGTAATTCACATAAAATATCCCCCTATGCACCGATAGTGGGAGCATGGGGATTCCAACCGGGGTTAACAGATGCCACTTTTAAACTCTGGAGATCCAGGGGTATCTCATGTCTCGGGGATTTATTTAAAGATGGGGTCCTGATGTCTTTCGGACAGCTGCGTCAGAAATTCAGGTTACCCAATGGAGACCTCTTTCTATACTTCCAAATTCGAGATTTTATACAGAAGAAGACTACGTTATTAGATAGTCTTTATAAATCCGATAGAGAATGTAGTGTCCTACGACCAGTGGAGGTATCTTCCGTCAGTAATATTTATCATTTGCTACATGATGAAGTATCGGGAGATATGGATAATCTGCTTAAAACATGGGATCAGGATCTGGGACTAGAAATCTCCACAGAAACGTGGAATGATATCTGGGAAAATGCTAGAAGAATTACTATTTGTAACAGAACCCAGGCTATCCAGCTGAACATACTACATAGGGCCCATATAGCACCGGTTCGATTGGCAAAATTTAAGGCAGGAGCATCTCCAATGTGTCCTAAATGCAAAATAGAGGTGGGCACTCTTGTACATTGCTTATGGACCTGTCATAAGATCTGTAGATATTGGACTAAAGTAGCAAGCACCCTGACAGAAATTTTAGGAACGGAAATAAAAGTGGACCCCGTATCTCTCCTCTTGGGCTTTTCGAACTTTCCCTCCCTGGACACGTACGGGAAGAGACTATTTTCTATTCTTTCTTTCTGTGCAAGGAAAAATATTTTGATGAACTGGGTGGCGGAGGGCCCCCCTGGACTTTCAAATTGGCATAGACTAATTATGGAATGTATTCCCCTTGACTTCCTTACAAATATGGTGCACCGAAAGACCGAATTATTTTATAAAATATGGCAGCCCTTTTTGAATTACATAAATACAGATATTTCGGCTATCCTAACAAGGGCTTTTATTTAATTGAGACTACAAACCTGGCTGGTCCGCGGCCCCTCGGGGGAGGAATCCCGCACGAATACGGGTTTTATCATATCTGATGTTAACACATCCCGAGCATGTAAGAGACTTAAATATACACCCTGGTTAGTTGTAGGTTAGATTAGTAGATAGTTGAGTTTTGTTTGTTTGTGTTTTTTTTTTCTTTTCGTTTTTTTTTGTTGTTTTGTTTTTTTTGTCAAATTTTGGTTATTGTATATTTGAGCTAATTGTATATCAATGTTTATATCTGAGAGTTTTGTTTATTTTTGTAAACTTGTAAAAATGTTAAATTTCTAATAAAAATATCTATTAAAAAAAATTATTACTTTGATGGAAATAATGTAGAAGCGTATGGAGAGAAAGCAGGAGATTGGCAGTGATGGCCACACAGCTCTTGTGGAGACAAAGTCCCGCCTTCATATTGAGAATACCATAAATCTTGTTGTGTGGCATCATCATCATGATAAATGGGATGGACTTCGAACAGATCTAGCAACTCAAGTCTGGGCTTCCATGAGGCACTGTGGGCCATTAACAGCAACAGAATTGTACTCCAGCACAATCTGTGACCTCATGGCCCAGCATTTCCCCACTCAACCATTACCATCAAACTGGGGGACCAACCCTGTTTCAATGGAGAGTACAGGAGGGCATGCCAGGAGAAACACCAGACATACCTGAAAATGAGGTGTCATTCTGGTGAAGCTACAAAACAGGACTTGTGTGCCAAACCTGCATAAGACCAAGTGATAGAGCTAAATGATTCCTTAACCAACAGATCATATCTAAGCTCTGCAGTCCTGCCATATCCAGTCGTAAGTGATGGGGGACAATTAAACAAGTTACTGGAGAAGAAGACTCCACAAATATTCCCATCCTCAATGATGGAAGAGCACAATACATCAGTGCAAAAGAATTTGTAATAATCTTCAGATATAAGTGCTGAGTGGTTGATTAATCTCAGCCCTCTCCAGTGGTCCCTAGTATCACAGATGTAGAACCTCAGCCAATTCAATTCACTTCTTCTGATATCTAGGAAAGGTTGCAGTTAATGGATACTGCAAAGTCTACAGACCCTGACAACTTTCCAGCAATAGTACTGAAGACTTGTGTTCCAGAACATGCCACTTCCCAGGCTAAGCTGTTTCAATACAGCGACAACACTGCCATCTACCTGAATACAAAAAGCAGGACAAATCTGACCCAGCCAATTACCGCCCCATCAATCTACTCTCAGCCATTAATAAAGTGATGGAAGGTGTCATCAACAGTGCTATCAAGCAGCGCCTGCTCAGAAATAACCTGCTCAGTGACACCCAGTTTGAGTTCCACCAGAGCCACTCAGCTCCTGATCACATTACAGCCTTGGTTCAAACATGGACAAAAGAGCTGAATTCCAGAGGGGAGGGGAGAGGGACAGCCCTTGACATCAAGGCAACATTCAACTGACTGTGGCATCAAGGAGCCTTAGCAAAACTGGAATCAATGATTCCGGTGGTTGGTGTCATACCTGGCACATAGAAAGCTAGCTGTGGTTGTTGGACGTCAGTCATCTCAGTTCCAGGACATCTCTGGAGGAGTTCCTCAGGATAGTGTCCTAAGCCCAACCATCTTCAGCTGCTTCCTCAATGACCTTTGTTCTGTCATAAGGTCAGAAGTGGGGATGTTCACTGATGATTATATAATGTTCGACAGCAATCGCAACTCCTCAGATACTGAAGCAATGTTCAACAGCAACGAGACCTGCACATTTCAGGCAATGACAATCTCCAATAAGAAGCAATCTAAACACCACCTCTTGACACTCACTGCTGAATACCCCACTATCCTGGGGTTGCAATGGACCAGAAACTCAACTGGACTCACCACATAAATACAGTGGCTATAAGTGCAGGTCAGAAGCTAGGAATACCGCAGCAAATAAATCACTTCTTGACTCCCCAACCCTGTCCAACATCTATAAGGCACAAGTCTGGAATGTAATGGAATACTTCCCACTTGCCTGTATGGGTGAAATTCCAAAAACTCTCAAGAAGCTTGACACCATCCTGGACAAAGCAGCCTATTTGATTGATACATTCACAAAGCATCCACTCCCTCAATCACCAATGCTCAGTGGCTGCAGTCTATACTATCTACAAAATGTGCTACAGAAATTCACCAAAGCTCCTTAGACCTTACCTACCAAACCCACAACCACATCCATCCAGAAGGACAATGGCAACAGATACACAGGAACTGGACCACCTGCAAGTTCCCTCTAAGCCACTCACCATGCTAACTGGAAATGTATTGCTGTTCCTTCACTGTCACTGAGTCGAAATCCTGGCACTCCCTCTCTTACAGCATTATGAATCTCCCTACAGCACATGGACTGCACAGGTTCAAGAAGACAGCTCGCCATCACTTTCTCAAGGGCAACTAGGGGTGCACAATTTACGCTGATTATCCAGCAACATGTATGTCCCATGAGTGAATAAATTTTAAAAAGGTGATGATGCTCATTCGAATATCCAGTGCAGATACAATTAGCTGAATGGTCTCCTTCAGCATTGTAGCATTTATGTTCTGTGGGATTTGAGCCAAAGACTGATTCACGTCATATCTGTCACGTGATCCCTCACTTCTCATTTCTGTTCTATGCATATGTTTTATTATTTGTCCATGTGTTTCAATAAGTAATAAACTCACTTAATAAAGCCTTGTTAAATTGTCTCCTTCTGAAACACAAATATATTAGAATTAGTCAAAAAGTGTGGCGCTGGAAAAGGTACAGCAGGTCAGGCAGCATCTGAGGTGCAGGAGAGTTGACACTTCAGGCATAAGCCCTTCATCAGGAATGTGGAGGCGGAAGGGGGCTGAGAGATAAATAGGGGGGTGGGGATGGGGCTGAGGGGAAGGTAGGTGAGAAGACGATAGTTGACACAAGTGGGACGTGGTGATAGGTCAGTAGGGAGGGTGGAGAGGATAGGTGGGAAGGAAGATGGACAGGTAGGACAGGTTACCCACCTCATCTGCTGTGTCCGTTGCTCTCAAAGAGGTCTCCTCTATATCGGGGAGACAGGACACAACTTGTGGAACAGTTCAGGGAACATCTCTGGCACACATGCACCAAACAACCCCTGTGACCGACCACTTCAACTCCCTCTTCCACTCTGCCAAGGACATGCAAGACCTGGACCTCCGACACCACCAAACCAAACCAAACCCACCCACCAACTGGAGGAAAATCGCCTCATCTTCCACCTCCAACCACACGGCAATAACATCAACTTCACCAATTTCCAAATCTCCCCTCCCCCCACCTCATCCCAGATCCAACTTTCTAACTGGGCACCACCTTCTTGACCTGTCCTACCTGTCCATCTTCCTTTGCATCTATCCACTCCACCCTCCACATTGACCTATCACAATCATATCTCACCTGCATTCACCTATCGCCTTCCCACCTACCTTACCCACAGCCCCAGCCCACCCATGTATTTATCTCCCAGTCCCCTTCCACCTCGCATTCCTGGTGAAGGGCTTTTGCCGAAAATGTCGATTCTCCTGCTCCTCGGTTGCTGCATGACCTGCTGTGCTTTTTCAGTGCCACACTTTTTGACTGACTCTCCAGCATCTGCAGTCCTCACTTTCTCCTATATTAGAATTAGGACAGGTATCTATGAGGGAGTAGATCCCTTGCATAACATTAACCTTATTGTGACCTACTGAGGCGGAGGTTTGAATAAAGAAGGGATACTAGCTCTTCACTCCTTCCCCAGGAGTAAAGGAATTTGTTGGGGGGAGTGTCCTCCCCAGAATCATAACAAATTTCAAACACACCACACACTTCTCTGCATTAATTCTATTAGCTTATTTCCTGCTGTAGTTGACCAACTCTAACAACTCAGGAAGTTTGATTGGAAAGGAACATCAGTGTTTGTTGAATACCAAAAAAGTAGTCTTGGTGTACATTGACTTGTCCCAGCCCAGAACAGACAGTTCTGCAGACTTTAATCCAACTGCTTAATAGATATTTTTAAACAATTTGTTCAGAGATGCCATTATATACCTCTAGAGCAGGTGGGACTTGAACCTGGGCCTTCTGGCTCAGAGGTAGGGTCACTACCACTTCAACACAGGAGCCCCCATTTAAGTCTGCTTTTTTTCAGGTTCTTTGTAAATCAACCCTGCTTAGCCACATTATAACATAATCTGGAACAGGCGAGAATTGAACAGAGGTCTCCTAGCTTAGGGGTAGAGACACTACCACTGCACCACAGGAGCCCTCTGGATCTGATTTACCATATTTTCTAATCAACACGTTCAGAGACATTGTTAAACACCTCTAGAGCAGGCGGGACTTGAACCAGCAAATTATTAACCCAGCAGCAGGGACACTATCACTGTATCCTACAGACCCTGGGTCTTCTTTACTCTTTTTGCCCAGAAGTGCTATTACACACAACTGAGCAACTTTTCCACCACCAAAATCATCATAACTTTCTTTTTTCCATTGCGTAGTCAATCACTGCTTTATTTTGTTTTCTATTTTCTCTACCCAGAAGTGTTATCACACACAACTGAGCAAAATGCCCACCACCAAAATTACTGTGACTTTCCTTTTCGCATTTTGTTTTAAACTACTAACCACCATTAGTAAAAACACCCCACGGAGCCAATTCAACAGTTACATGTAAAGCCCATCATGGACAACGTAAACCATCAAAAGTGAAGAGAGGAGAAAGGGAAGGGGCTAGATCAAAATGGAATTGGAGGGGAAAATAAAGCACTGTATGCCTTATGGTGCCCAGATCTCTCTAAAGACATCGAGAGCATTGATGGAAACCCTGTACTCCTTCTCCAATGACACCCAGATATGAATGTAACCACAGCAGAGGAGTAGACAGTCGGCAGATATGAACCCCTCCACAGACTGCTGCTGAGTTATGCTGAGTTTGCTTTATTGTGTTTGAGCCACCTTCCCACCACCAAAATCACTGTGACTAGTTTTACTTGAAAACTATTGTCCACTACCAGTAAAAAAAATATAAACACAAACATGAATCACTAAAAGTGAATGGTGGTGGGGTGAGGGAGAAGGAGAGAGAGAGAAAGGGCTAAATTAAAATGGGGTTGGAGGGGGAAATAAAGCACTGTATACGCTGCAGTGCCTACCTCTTGCTAAAGATATCAAGGGCATAGAAATCGCAAGCTCCCACTCCAAGGACAGCCAGGCATGAACCTACAGTGGAAGAGGGACAGACAGTTGGCAGATATGCACTGCTTCACAGTCTGCACACTGGATCTGTTTCGCTGGGTATGCTCATTTTTTTTTCTACACTAACACTGCACCGCAAGAACCCTAATAAGTAGATTTAGATATTTTTAATCAACTTTTTCAGGGATAATATTACACAACTTTGGAGCAGGTGGGACTCAATCCCAAGCCTTCTAGTTCAGAGGTAGGAACACTACCACCGCGCCACAACAGAGCCACTTGAGATAAGTTTCTTTTTCATTTTTTAAATATGTTAATATATAGTGAGATACAACACCGCTGAAGCAAGTTTGGTACAATCAACAAATTTTGAAATTTTACTCTATATTGCAGCACCAGAGTAATTTCAATATGCCAAAAATGGGATGGTCTTAGTACTAAGCCTTACTGAACACCAATGTCTACCACTTTTCAGTCTGAAAAACAAGTTACCACAAGTCATGCTATTCTGTACTTAAACTAATTTTTTGATCCAAATTGACACTGACCCTTCTATTCTATAAACCTCAATTTTGTCAACCAGCCTTTCATCCGACACTTGTCAAAAGCTTCCCTAACATCCATATAGACAACAATCAATGTATTCCTTTCATCAACATTCTTCATTACTTCATAAAAATTTAAATTAAATTAGTCAAGCACAATCTGTCGTTTATAAATCTATGCTGGCTTAAAGTATGGTTCCAAGTCTCCAAAGAAATCTGAAGAGAAATTTGCTGTTTGATGGAAAGAACCATAGGTATAAATTGTGCATTATGTTCATTATTTCCAAGGACCTGTTCAATATACTACTAAAATCTGGTGCTTTACGTTTTCAGTATAGCTATTAGATATTTTAATATGACATCTTTATATTCTTTAATGTATTATTTAAAAGCATATTGCTGTGCACCAAATTACAATGGTTAATATTCAGAGGTATGGTGACCTTTATTAAAATTATTCCCATTAGAATGATTATCAAATTCTGCAAACTGTCCAAATATGGTCTGCGTTTCAATCCATATATAAAAGATGAAGGCCATTATCTTTTACATGGTTAGAAATCCCACTGTCTCTTTGCCTCAGGCCAATTCTGTGACCGATCATTCCTCTTGGCACCCCATTTTAAATTATACTAATGAGAACGCTTGACATTCAGTTTTGCATTTTTATTTATTCTTAAGCAGTTTCTTTTTCCACTTACGACATACAGATGGTATGAGCTAGCTGGCATATTGGTTTAACAGTTCATTAACTTCAACAGTTCTCTTTAGAAATCCATTCACAAAACAGTGAGATTCTGGCTCCCTGAAAATGGTTTCTGGTCCTTACCATTTTCTTCAATTTGTAGGTGACGAAGTTCAATGTTCATCAATGTTCGAGATCAGTAGGTACAGGAGGCTATGTAAAGGTCTACACAATGTCTACAAAAGACTTTTAACACTAGCCATTACATAGTACAACTACCCAGCTGGTAAGATGTAGCATGACTCAAGGACTGATGTAACAAACGTACATTCAATAACACTATTGAGAATCTGTGTATATTGTACACAGATATATACGCTTTTTTTTATTTATGGCAAGACATGCCCAAACATAATCCTATCAGATAAATTCAGCACTCAAGAGACAACATAATAACACAGATTCATCAGCTATAATACATCTTAATGCAAAACAGGTTAAAAAAAATCTCTATCATTGAAGAAACAATAAACATAAATGCACCAGACTGTAGAAAATTAGAAATAATGTTTTCTATTTCAGAGATCTAATCTTTTCCTAAGCATACTTCTGATGGAAGTCAATTTATTAAGCATAGGTAAATGAAAATGTCTCCAAAACAGAAATGTAAAAAAAGTACCATTCTGTCTATATCTCTAATTAGTTTATTTAGATAAGTACGCTTGGTTAGGGAAGATAATTTCTTCAAAAATTACTAGTGTAACTACAGTTATAATTATTCACCATCAGTTGTGACACCAGTTGTTTTCATTCGAAAGTAACAAATCTGAAGGTTTGGATGCTCTGACCTGTATTGATCAAACAGTTGGAGCAATATAGCCAACAGGAAACAGAGAAGGAAATGCAGCATTCTGAAAAATGTATCAGCGGACAGTGGAAGCTCCTCAGGCTTGCCAGCAAATAATGTTTCTGTCTTTTGGAGATAAGTTCTCGTCAGATACCATCCTTTCTATTGTCAATCTCAGTCAAGTGGCTAAAATGTTTAGAAGCTGGTTGAGAAAGGAATTCAAATGAATGTTGAATTTGTTTAAGTGAACCACTTTATGTTAAAATTAGCCTTTAGGAGAGTTTATTTTCAGCAAGCTTTCCTGATTAGTCAGTGGACAATCAGGTTTCTGTCTTTATTCATTTAGCCAGGAGGAACAGTGGTGTATTTATGAAGACTGAATGAGACTCTCAAAGACAACCTGACTGGTTGATAAGAAAATAAATAAGAGAGCCAGTTTTACTGCTCACATTTGATAAAAATGTGGCATACAGATTAAACTAGTAGCAGCATCCTGCTCTTCATCTTGCTACCAAACTGGCCAGTATGTTAGCACCCAGGTTTTGGGAAGCATGCGAGGCTGTCACTGTCCACTACATTCAAATGTATGATCAGATGATGATGGAAAGTAGACCCTTCGGGGGTTTTAATATGCAGTTGTGCATTAGATACCTGGTGCATATTCATCATCAACTGTAGGTGCTAAGAGAAAGGTAACCTGAGAATAATGAATTGTGAGGATGACACTGAGTGACTTCAGAGGGACATTGGTCAACTGGGCAGATATGTGGCAGATGGACTTCAATGCAGAGAAATGTGAGGGAATGCACCTTGCTGGAAGAAGCATGGAGACACAATACAGAAGGACCTCTCAAGGTGGCCGGGTAAGTTTAAATAGTTGTTAAGGAGGCTTCGTAAAGTAATCATAGAATCCCTACAGTGTGGAACCAGGCCATTAAGCCCAACAAGTCCACACCAACCTCCGAAGAGTAACCCACCAACACCCATTCCTCTAATCTATTACTCTACATTTACCCCTGTCTAATTCAACTAACCTACACATCCCTGGACACTATGGGCAATTTAACAGCTAATTCATCTAACCTGCATTCCTTTGGATTGTGGGAGGAAACTGGAGCACCCGAAGGAAACACACACAAACACAAGTAGAACATGCAAACTCCACACAGTCGCCTGAGGCTGGAATTGAACTCAGGTCCCTGGAGCTGTGAGGCAGCAGTGTGAACCACTGAGCCACCATGCCATCCCCAGGATCCTTGGGTTTATAAATAGAGGCATAGTGTATAAAAGAAAAGAAGTGTTGCTATATCTTTACATATCATTAGTCAGACTACATTTGAGTACCATGTTCAGTTCTGGGGACTTTATTTGAAAAAGGATGTTAAAGTGCAAAGGAGATTTATTAGAATGATACCAGGAATTAGAGATTTTAGATACAAAGAAATATTAGAGAAATTATTCCCCTTGGAGTAGAGAAGATCAAGGGGTGATTTCATTGAGGAGTTCAAAAATCTGAACAATTTTGACAAGGTAAAGATGGATATTCTGTTTCCACTAGTTCATATGTCAATAACTAGGGGCCACAATTTCAAGATTGTCAGCAAGAGAACTAGGAGTGAGATGAGGAAAAACTTCTTTACTGCGAGAGTTGTACTGAGACAGGATTTGGAATATACTGCCTGGGAGAGAGGTGAAGGTGGATTCCATTTGAGGTTTTAAAAAAGAGCAAGATATATGTTTGAAAGCGATGAATTTAGAGAGGTGTAGAGATAGAGCTGGAGAATGGGACTAGTTGGGTAGTTCTTTTGGGAGCTGGTACAGACACAATGGGTCAAATGGTCTCCTTCTGTACTGTAAAATTCTATGATTCTATAAAAACTAAACAATTTCACATGAGTCAGGAAGAACCAAGGGGCACATGTCTGGGCCTCACAAGGAAACTGATCTAGGACTCCTTCAACTATGTAATGACACCTGAAACTATCCATTCACAACGCTGCGCCTTCTCTCCACCATCTGATTTGTTTGCCTGAGATTTTACCCAGATGCTCAAGTAGGATTTCCTTTTGCACCAGTCCACTCTCACTGCCACCAATTGACTGATGCAGGTTTAGGCAAGAGTTTTACTTAAATGGTGTCCAGGAGGTAAACCGGCCAAGGTCGTATGTCAACAAGTGCCACATTCCCCATAAAAATAACAGCAAAATACTACTGGAAATCTGAAACAAACACTGGAAGTGCTGGAGAGACTTTTCAGGTCCAGCAGCATCTGTAGAGAGGAAAAAAAACAAAATTAATGTTTTGAGTTCACATTGAACATCAAAATATTAACTGTTTCTCTTGTCACAGATGCTGCCAAACCTGCTCAGTTTTTCTTGCATTTTCTGTATTTGCACCAGCTTCTACATGATTGGCTTACCTTTAGCTAAAAATAAGAGATGTTATATCCTGCTCTACTAACAATTATCCATTTCTATGCCTTCACTTTGCATGGAGAAACAGATTGACAACTATTGTCTTTTCATTTGCATACAGACACTGCCTGAATTTGTGAATGAGTGTGTTTAATTTCTTAAATTGCACGGCTAAGTAAGGGTGAGGAGATCTGAAGGTGGAGTGTTATTAAATTATTGATTTTAAAGAGGCACTGTCATTTATCCACTGAAGTGTCTTCCCAATCGCTGTCTGGACTTTACTGACTGGAGATAAACTGGAATTTACTGTCTCTAGTAATCAGAAGGACATAAGGACTAAATTATGCCAGCCACAGCCATTTTCCATTTATACTAATATTACAGCACTTGGTTATAATTACCAATGGATGTTTAATGATCAGCTTTGAATGTTTACTTTTGATATTAGACAGCTCAGAAGGAATTTCATCATTTACAGCAATGTCTATTAAGGGCAACTTGAACTGGTTAAATAAAAGCAAAATACTGCAAAGGCAAGAACTGATTAAAGACTAAAAATTCTGAAAATATTTAGGACCTCTGGCAACATACAATTAAGACAGAAACATACAATTGAGACAGAGACAGACGGGTGCCTCTTTGTCCAAATAAATGCCAAACACTGATTTCTATTGGACATTCTCAGTGCTGCAGTGGATTCTACTCTCCTCAGCTTTCTTTTAATTCAGTCATGGGATGTGGATATCACTAGCTCGGCCAATATTTATTCCCTATCTGCAAGTCGAATTTTCACAGGGAAAGCAGGAAAAGTAGTCTGGGCAGTGCGTGAGTCCTGAATTCACTGACAGGAAATAGCAGATTAAAGGTACAGGAAAATTGAGGCCAGGTTTAGCAACCAATTAAAGCTTCTGGAGGTAGGAATGAAAGTGAGCCCAAATGAAGACTCCCTCATGTGATTAGTAAATGAATGTTGAGGAAACAAGCAAAAGATTGCCTTTGAGGCTTGGACTGTACTGCTGCACCAGTGATGATACGGAACAGCTGAAGGACTAGCACACAGGTTAGGGCAGCCTCTAGTCACAGACAATGATAGAGGTGATATTTAAGTTGGAGGTTCCCAGTTGGAGGCCCACCAGCAAAGAGTATGCAGGCCCAGATGGAGACTGCAAACACTGTTAGTTGGTTAAGTGTAATCAGAACAACCTAGATTCAGTACTGCAGAAAGTTTAATGGCTTCATGTGCTCTGACAAAATAAGTGCAATCTTAAACCTTTAGGATACACCCTTAGGCTTATACACACCAACACAGACAACCGTAAGTTTTTTATGGTCAATGCTACTCCTGAACACAGGATGGATAAATGTTCAAAGCACTTACTCACCTCTCAATATAGGTCAGAACCATAGTGCTGCTGAGGCCCTGTCATCACTAAAATATTCAGTTTAAATGAATAACAGCAGATGTGATTGGACTCTGGACAACCAGTGTCTTAGCTAACTTCCCTGAGCCCTGCAGAAGGAACAAAAGGTGCAAAAAGGCAATGGGATGCCCTATTTCCAGATACTAAGACAGTGAGCAGACCAATGAAGAAGAGACTACGAATCTTGTGAGGAGGAAATCTGGCCTGGTACAAAGGGAACTCATGGTGAAAGTGGTGATAACAGAGAGCAAAGCATGCATCAGACGGGTGCCTCTTTGTCCAAATAAATGCCAAACACTGATTTCTATTGGACATTCTCAGTGCTGCAGTGGATTCTACTCTCCTCAGCTTTCTTTTAATTCAGTCATGGGATGTGGATATCACTAGCTCGGCCAATATTTATTCCCTATCTGCACTTGTCCTGGAGAAGATGGTAGCATGCTGTCTTCTTGAACCATTGTAATCCTTGGGGTGTATGGATACTCACAGTGATGTTACAATGGGTGTTCCAGGATTTTGACCCAGTGAATGGCAATAAGTCAGGATTGTGTGTGGCTTGGAAGTGAAGTTGCTCTTATAATCTCCTCTTTTGGGAATTAGCCTTCTCTAGCCATTAACAAATTCCATGGGGAGCTAATGGGCAGATCATTGGAGAAGAGGAAGCTTCCAACAATTTCCTGCCCCACATATCACACTTTGAAAATAGCAACAGGTCTAGCAGCGTCTGGATGGTACAAGGAGGAGAAGGAGAAGATGACAATATTGGTGCCTTCAAGAATCATACATGCCAAAAGTGATATGTTCCACGCAGAGACAAGCAATTGTGCATCATCAAATTCAGCCGAATGGAGCAGGGAAAAAACAAAGAATTATAGTCAAAGAGTCATAGAGTTATACAGCATGGAAACAGACCTTCGGTCTGACTCGTCCATGCTGACCAGATATCTTAAACTAATCTAGTCCCATTTGCCAGCATTTGGCCCATATCCCTCTAAATCCTTCCAACTCACATACCCATCCAGATGTCTTCCACCACCACTTCCTCTGGCAGCTTGTTCCATACACATATCAGCCTTTGCGTGAATAAGTTTTCCCTCAGGTCCCTTTTAAACCATTCCTCTCTCACCTTAAATCCTGGTATGCCCTCTAGTTTTGAATTGCCCTACCCTGGGAAAAAGACCTTGACTATTCACCTGATCCATGCCCCTCATGATTATATGAACCTCTGTAAGGTCATCCATCTGCCTCCAAAACTCCAGGGAATAAAGCCTCAGCCTATTCAGCCTCTCCCTCTAGCTCAAACCCTCCACTCCCAGCAAAATCCTTGTAATTTTTTTTTCTTAAGCCTTTTAAGTTTAACAACATATTTCCTATAGCAGGGAGACCAGAATTGAACGCAGTATTCTAAAAGTGGCCTAACTAATGTCCTGTACAGCTGCAACATGACATCCCAACTCCTATACTTAATGTACTGACTGATGAAGGCAAGTGTGCAGAACGCCTTTTTCGCTACCTGTTTACCTGCAACTGCACTTTCAAGGAACTATGCACCTGCACCCCTAGGTCTCTTTATTTGGCCACTTTCCCCAGGGCCCTACCATTAGTCCAGCCTGGATTTGTCTTACCAAAATGCAACACCTCACATTTATTCTAAATTAAACTCCATTAACCAAGTGTGAAACTTTGTAGAAATTAAATGGAATGTTATTGTTTGCCACTGTTTAAATTAGAAAACTATCCTAGCTTATCCACGATTAGGTTTTGGCAGGCAGCACAGTTATGATGTCAAGGGTCACTGCAGATAGTAAAGCTAGATGCCATGAAATATATATGAACACTTAAAAGTTTGTGAGAAGATTTGTAGCTCGGGTGCCCGTTGCTGTGGTTCTGTTTGCCGAGCTGGAAGTTTTTGTTGCAAACGTTTCGTCCCCTGTCTAGGTGACATCCTCAGTGCTTGGGAGCCTCCTGTGAAGCACTTCTGTGGTGTTTCCTCCGGCATTTATAGTGGCCTGTCCCTGCCACTTCCGGTTGTCAGTTTCAGCTGTCCGCTGTAGTGGCCGGTATATTGGGTCCCGGTCTATGTGTTTGTTGATGGAGTTTGTGGATGAGTGCCAATTCCCTGGCTGTTCTTTGTTTCGCTTGCGCTATAATGGTAGTGTTGTCCCAGTCAAATTCATGTTGCTTGTCGTCTGCGTGTGTGGCTACTAGGGATAGCTGGTCGTGTCATTTCGTGGCTAGTTGATGTTCGTGGATGCGGATCGTTAGCTGTCTTCCTGTTTGTCCTATATAGTGTTTTGTTCAGTCCTTGCATGGGATTTTGTACACTACATTAGTTTTGCTCATGCTGGGTATCGGGTGCACACTCACAGGAATCCGATTCACAAGAGAGGAAGAAAAGGACAACCAACTCCCATTCCTAGATGTGAGGGTACAGAGAACACCAAACGGAGAATTCACCATTAAGGTACACAGGAAAGCCACACACACAGACCAAGTCCTGAACTATGAAAGCAACCACCCCAATACACACAAACGAAGTTGCATCAAGACACTATTCAAAAGGGCCACAACACACTGCAGCACACCAGAACTGCAAAAAGAGGAAGAGGAACACCTATACAAGGTATTCGCAAAAAACGGATACCCTCGCAATTTCATCAACAGATGCCTAAGGGAGAGACAACAGAACGAGGACATGCCGCAACCCAAAGGACTAGCCACACTACCATACATCAAGAACATCTCTGAAATGACAGCCAGACTACTGCGACCACTAGGACTTATAACAGCACACAAACCAACAGCCACTCTCAGACAACAACTCACCAAAACGAAAGACCCGATACCCAGCATGAGCAAAACTAATGTAGTGTACAAAATCCCATGCAAGGACTGCACAAAACACTATATAGGACAACCAGGAAGACAGCTAACGATCCGCATCCACGAACATCAACTAGCCACGAAACGACACGACCAGCTATCCCTAGTAGCCACACACGCAGATGACAAGCAACATGAATTTGACTGGGACAACACTACCATTATAGGGCAAGCGAAACAAAGAACAGCCAGGGAATTCCTAGAAGCTTGGCACTCATCCACAAACTCCATCAACAAACACATAGACCGGGACCCAATATACCGGCCACTACAGCGGACAGCTGGAACTGACAACCGGAAGCGGCAGAGACAGGCCACTATAAATGCCGGAGTAAACACCACAGAAGCGCTTCAAAGGAGGCTCCCAAGCACTGAGGATGTCACCTAGACAGGGGACGAAACGTTTGCAACAAAAACTTCCAGCTCGGCGAACAGAACCACAGGATATGAACACTTACCCCATGCTTAAAAATATCGTGAAATTATTTGAGATTAAAATCACATGAGGCAGGGTTCATAAACAAAATAGGGATGACTAAGAATATATATTTGAGCGACACTAATTGGGACCATGGAGCCACAGGAAGAAGAGTTATTGCAGAAAACTTGCTGGCTATATTGGGATCAGCAAGAGATGAAGTACTATCAATCATATTGAAGGTCTTGGAAATATTGAAGAGGATAAACAGAACTTGGACACTAGAGGGAATCCAAGTAGTTGGCAGGAGTATAAGGGTTAAAAAAATGTAATTTCAAAATGCAAATTAATTAAATTATTTCACATTTCTTCTCAGTAGATTCCCAACAAAAATGTACTGTCCATGTATACGTGGAGATTGTGAAGATAAAATTGGATGGCAGCTAATCCTTATGTCCTCAAAAGGAACAAAAAAAGCTCTCATGGTAATGTATTCTGAATATATTCCTTCATATCTTTAATGAAAACAAACTCATATTTTTATTGTATTATTAAGTGCTAAATGCTGTGTGTGTTTTGTTTGTAAATATATTTATTAGCAATTTTTTGTGAGTGTGATTATTTAAAAATCAATATTTTATGAGTATATTTAAATCACAATGATTAATCAAATGATCAAAAGAGGGAGAAGTGTATTTCTTTTTTACTGTTGCACATTAGTGCTGTAAGTAACTGAAATGTACGCTTTACTGCAGATTGCTAAGTGCTTAACAGGCGAGTTTTGATCTTGACTCTCCACAGAATTGAGCTGCTTGATTGGCAATTTCTTTCCAGTTTGCAGTTGTATTCACTATGTGGGTCACTTTTGCAGCATTTGGATGGGGCAAGGGGGAAAAGGAGAAGATAATGACACTGGCGTGATAAAGAACCATGTCTCCTATAAATGATATGTTTGGCAGTCTATCGCTCTGATTGCTCTAACTTTCTGGCTGAAAGGGGTAGTATTGAAAAAATAAAGAGGACATTCCTTACGTGCTGTAATTTAGTCTTCAACTAAAGAAAAATTCACTTTGCTTACAAGGATAAGGGAACAAATCCAACCAGAAAATCTCTAGAATTATACAAGACAATTGCCCACAATCATGTGACCTTCCTTGCATTATACAGGAGCACCCTCAGGTGGTTATCTTCAGTTCTTCACAAAAAAAACTCCAAAGTTCCCCTTGAAGTGTCGCAGCATTGGCATTAATGACTCTCCTGCTCCTCAGATACTGCCTGACCTGCTGTGCTTTTTCCAGTGTCCCTCTTTTCGACTCTGACCCTCCAGCATCTGCAGACCTCACTGTCTCCTAGGATCTTATGTGACTGAGTAAGCTAATTCTCAACTTGCAGGTCTTTGGGCATGAGACAGTACACCTCATGAGGTTGTGGGACCTATACTCTACTTTTGAGAACTATAATGATAGAAGATATATTAAAATATTTTCATACCTTAAAACAGAACCTGCATTGCAATATACTGTGTCTGGTCACACTGTGGTTGAGTATGTATCTGTTTGTGAGTCTGTGAAAACTGATGAAGTACAGAGCAGGATGATTTTGATCTTAGAGCAGAGTAGTAATCTCAGGATTGCTACCAGTACCACGAACTAGTCAGGCTAGGAACAGAGCATGAGTGCAGCTGAACACGTGGCTGCAGAACTGGTGTAGGAAGGAAGGCTTCAGGTATGTGGACCATTGGGATTCATTCTGGGGAAGGTGGGACCTGTACAAGGAGGACAGGTTGCACCTGAACTGTACGGGCACCAGTATCCTGGGCAGGAGGTTTGCTAGAGCTCTTTGGGAAGGTTTAAACTATCTTGGCAGAGGGATGGGAACCAGAGCTAGAGATCAGAGGGTAGGGTAACTGGTGAACAGGTAGATGCAGCATGCAGAGAGTCTGTGAGAAAGGATAGACAGTTGATAGGGCAAAGTTGCAGTCAGTGTGATGGGGTTGAAGTGTTTCTATTTTAACGCAAAAAATGCCAGGAATAAGGGTGATGAACTTACAGCATGGATCAATACTCAGAACTATGATATTGTGGCCATTACGGAGACTTGGATATCACAGGGACAGGAATGGTTGTTAGATGTTCCGGAGTTTAGATGTTTCAAAAGAAATAGGGAGGGAGGGAAAAGAGATTAGCATTGCTAATCAGAAACAGTATCACAGCTGCAGAAAGGAAGGTCATCGAGGAGGGTTTATCCACTGAGTCAGTATGGGTGGAAGTCAGAAACAGGAAAGGAGAACTCACTTTATTGGGAGTTTTCTACAGACCCCCAATAGCAACAGAGACATGGAGGAGCAAATTGGAAGGCAGATTTTGGAAAGGTGCAAAAGTAAAAGGGTTGCTTCAAATTCCCTAAAATTGATTGGAACCCTCTTAGTGTAAATAGTTTGGATGGAACTGATTTTGTCAGGTGCGCCCTTAAAGGATTTCTGACTCAAAATGTAGATGGGCTAACTAGAAGGGAGGCCATATTGAATTTGGCAACAAACCAGGTGAGGTATCAGATCTCTCGGTGGGAGTGCATTTCAGTGATAGTGATCACAACTTCCTGACCTTTACTATAGTCATGGAGAGGGACAGAAGCAGACGGTATGGAAAAATATTTAATTGGGGGAGGGGGAATTACAATGCTATTAGGCAGGAACTGTGGAGCACAATTTGGGAACAGATATTCTCAGGGAAATGCATGACAGAAATTTGATGTTGTTTAGGGATCACGTCCTGTGAGTGCAGGATAGGTTTGTCCCACTAAGACAAGAAAGGGATGGTAGGGTGAAGGAATCTTGGATGACAAGGGATGTGGACTATCTAGTCAAGAGGAAAAAGGAAGCTTACTTAAGGTTGAGGAAGCAAGGATCAGACAAGGGTTCAGAGGGTTTACAAGATAGCCAGGAAGGAACTGAAGAATGGACTAAGGAGAGTGACAAGGGGCATGAAAAAGCCTTGGCAGGTAGGATTAAGGAAAATTCCAAAGCATTCTACCCTTCCGTGAGGAACAAGAGGATGGCCAGAGTGAAAGTATGGCTGATCAGGGATGGTGGATGGTGGTGTGCCTGGAGTCAAAGGAGGTAGGGAAGGCCCTCAATGAATACTTTGCTTCAGTATTCACTAGTGAGAGGGACACTGTTGTTTGTAAGGACACAATGAAACAGACTGATACGCTCCAACAAGCTGATGTTAAGAAGGAGGATATGCTGGAAAGTTTGAAAAATATGAGGATAGATAAGTCCCCTGGACAAGATAGGATAAAGCTGAAAATGTGTTGCTGGAAAAGCGCAGAAGGTCAGGCAGCATCCAAGGAGCAGGAGAATCGACGTTTCGGGCATGAGCCCTTCTTCAGGAAGGGCACATTCCCGAAACATCGATTCTCTTGCTCCTTGAATGCTGCCTGACCTGCTGCACTTTTCCAGCAACACATTTTCAGCTCTGATCTCCAGCATCTGCAGTCCTCACTTTCTCCTCGAAGATAGGATAAACCCAAGATTATTATGGGAAGTGAGGGGAAAGATTGCTGCTCTTTGGCGATGATCTTTGCATTCTCACTGTCAACGGGAGTAGTACCAGATGATTGGAGGGTGGCAAATGTTATTCCCTTGTCCAAGAAAGAGAATAGGGATAACCCTGGGAATTAGAGACCAGTCAGTGTTGCGTCAGCAGTGGGCAAGGTATTGGAAAGGATTCTGAGAGACAGGATTTATGATTATTTGGAAAATCGTAGTTTGATTAGAGATAGTCAGCATGGCTTTGCGATGGGCAGGTCATGCCTTACCAGCCTTATTGAATTATTTAAGGATGTGACAAAACACATTGACGAAGGTAGAGCAATAGATGTGGTGTATATGGATTTTAGAAAGATGTTTGGTAAGGTTCCCCAAGGTAGGTTCATTCAAAAAGTAAGGAGACATGGGATACAGTGAAATTAGGCTGTCTGGATACAGAATTGGCTGGCCCATAGAAGACAGAGGATGGTGATAGATGGAAAGTATTCAGCCTAGAGCTCGGTGATCAGTGGTTTTCTACAGAGATCTGATTTAGGACCTCTGCTGTGTATCATTTTTTATAAATGACTTGTATGAGGAAATGGAAGGGTGGGTTATTAGGTTTGCTGATGAAATGAAGGTTGGTGGGGTTCTGGATAGTGTGGAGGGCTGTTGTAGGTTGTAACAGGACATTGGCAGGATGCAGAGCCGGGCTGAGAAGTGGCAGATGGAGTTCAACCTGGAAAAGGGTGAAGTGCTTCATTTTGGAATATCGAATTTGAATGCAGATTACAGGGTTAAAGGCAGGATTCTTGGCTTTGTGGAGGAACAGAGGGATCTTGGGGTCCATTTCCATTGATCCTTCAAAGATGCCACCCATGTGGATAGGGTTGTTAAGGAGGCGCATGCTATGTTGGCTTCCATTAGCAGGGGGATTGCATTTAAGAGCTGCAAGGTTATGCTGCAGCTCTATAAAGCCCTGGTTAGACCACACTTGGAATACTGTGTTCAGTTCTGGTCACCTCATCATAGGAATGATGTGGAAGCTTTAGAGAGGATGAAGAGGATATTTACCAGGATGCTGCCTGGACTGGAGGGCATGTCTAATAAAAAAAGGTTGAGGGAGCTAGGGCTTTTCTCATTGGAGTGAAGAAGGATGAGAGGTGACTTGATGGAGGTGCACAAGATGATGAGAGGCATTGATAGAGTGGATAGTCAGAGACTTTTTCCCAGAGCGGAAATGTCTATCATGAGGGGGCATAATTTTAAGGTGATTGGAGGAAGGTTTAGGGGAGATGTCAGAGGTAGGTTCTTTCCACAAAGAGTGGTGAGTGCATGGAATGCACTGCCAGCAGTGACAGTAGAGTCAGATACATTAGGGACATTTAAGCGACTTGTGGATAGGCACATGAATGGTAGTAAAATGATGGGTATGTAGATTAGTTTGATCTTAGACTAGGATAAAAGGTCGGCACAACACTGAGGGCCGAAGGGCCTGTACTACACTGTACTGTTCTATGTTCTATGTTCATATAGGTGTGCAAACAGTTTTGTCCTTCCCTATTTCTCCGAACTCTGATATGCTAAAATGACAAGGATGGTCTCCTCTAAAGGAACCAACTGCCTGTGATTTGAGAGTTTTTCTCCTCTAGAGACCAGTAGAAAACTGGCCATGAGATGCTGCAGTTGGAATTACATATGCACTGTGGTTGACATGTGCCCCACCTGCAGGTCAAATAGTGCATTAATAAGTAAGTAAGTTAGTAACTTGCAGCAAGTTCCGCTATTATGAATTAATGTGTGAAGCCCTTGCATTTCGAATGTGTAGTGTTATAACAAAGCAGTAAGATTTTTAAGAGGTTTACCATGCTAACACACATCATCTTACAATTCAACCTTCAACCTTTGTTAAAATATAAGGGATTGTTTTGTGAATCATCGTCTACTGCTCCTGTTACCATGAGCTGCTGATTCTATCTACGCTGTTGAAAGCTCAAATAAAAGCAAAATACTGCAGCTGCTGAAAATCTGAAACAAGCACAGAGCATGTTGGAGAAACTCAGCAGATCTCAGAGCATCAGTAGAGAGAGAAACAAGTTAACACTTTGAGTCTGATATGGCTTTCTTCAAGACTCAATCAGGTCGTTCCTATTTGCAGTGGTGAGCTGCATTTTGAACCACTGCAATCCTTGAGGTGTAGGAACACCCACCGTACTGTTGGGGAATTCCAAGATTTTGACCAAGAGACAGTGAGGCAGTGGCAATATACTTTTAAGTCAGGGTAGTGCATTACTAGAAGTGGAACTTTGCAGATGGTGGTGCACCCACGCACTTGCTATCCTTGTGCTGCTAGATGGTAGGACTCAGGTGTTTGGCAGGTGCGTTCAAAGAAGTCTGGGTGATGAATTACTGCATGCATCTTGCAACACATTTAGCACTTCTACCACTTTGCAACAGTGGTGGAGAGAGTGATTCATTAAGGTGGTGGATGGGCTGTTCATCAAGCGAGCTACTTTGTACTAGATCTCTCATGTTTTTTGAAACAAATAGAATAGAAATTTACTGTCACATGTAGTTTTACATGAAAAATACAGTGAAACGTTTTATAAGTTGCTCCACCATGGTGCCAATAAATGTAATTGGAGTTGTAACCATCCAATGAAGATTATTCCATCACACTCCTAACATGCCTTGTAGGTGGTGGTTAGACAAATAGGTACATTATTCTCACACCCCTCTCATTCAGTATATTTTCACTTTACTGATCATCAAATGGAAGTTGGATGCTGTGCCATTGTGACATTTTTCTAGTCTCTGTCTAGTACCTCCGCATTTCATTTTAGATTGCCAATTCTTTATTGTGCAACAGCTAAAAAACATTTTGAAATTCATTTCAAGGCTTTTTGTGAAGTGAAGCAATATCTTCTCATGTGGAGTTCTTAGGTTTGAGTTTCTGTCCTTCAAGGGCCTGTGCTAACCAGATTTTTCACGTCTCGCATTGAGCTAACTTTAAGCATAAGATAGCTCTTGTTAATTTTTCAAATGAGCAGACCATAACCAAAAGCTATGACTTTACTAATCTTTCAATGAGATGACCTTTGAAGAATATTAGTGTTTAAAAGGCATTTGGGTATAATGGGTTATTTTTCCACTAACATCAGATTTCTATTGCATGCACTATTCTGAAATTCAATTCAACTGATTTTGCATGTTTGCATATTATTAAAGTAGGAAAGTACCTCAGCCATTGATAAAGGGTGCATCAAGTTGTTACAGAAATACAACAAGCTTATCTGAGTGTGTCCAAGTGAATGTATATTATTGCTATTCACTTCTACAGATGGAATCAAAGAAGGCATCATCTTTATTGCAACATACAGTAACTGTTTCCACCCGAGATTCAGAATGTAGGCATTCACCTGGACGGTTAATTTTCTACAACAGAATTGTTTCACCATTCATCACTGAATTGAAACAAGTACATCAAGGCTGGATTTGTGGGGAATGTACTGAAAAGGATCAGTGAATTTGGCTTGTTTTTATTAACCTATCTTTCTAATCAACCTGTTCAGAAATGTTATTACACACCTCTGGAGCAGGTGGAACTTGAACCCAAGTCTCTTGGTTCAGGGGTAGGGACACTACCACTGTACCACAAGAGGGCCCAATTTATTCTTTTTTTTTCCCCTATTTTTCTAATCAACCAATTCAGAGGGTACAATTTGACTTTTATTGAACAAACCAATAAGATTAATTGTAATTGAACTTACATAATCCTGTAACCAGTTTTCAATATAAATGTGGATATTTATTTTATGGTAAAAAATAAATACAGTAAAAAAGAGATATTTGAAAATGTGGTACTCTACATTCATGGGATGTTAATTATTTTCATCTAAAGTCAGACAAGTTATAAGTCCATCTAGTCAAAAACTCCTATGAAACAGAGGATACTAGGGGTATCCAGGAATAACAAAAAGACTTTTGATAACAAAAGTTTTGAGTTGCATTTGTTCAACTTGATTATCACTTGAAATGAATAAGCAGATTACTTGAAGCAGCAGCTCAGTTGAAGATATTTAATACGGTTCAAATAAATTAGAAAGCTTTAGGAATTTGGAGAAGGTTGTTTGGGAGTTGTGAAAGATTATTGGATTTTAATTAAAATTCTGAAATCCAGTATGACAATATTCAAACATGCTGTAGTATAAAGAATAGATTGCTATCAAGCCTAGTGGATGTCTTTTGAAGACATGTTAGAGAGAAGAAACAATACACCATTATAATGAAATCATTGCAATATACAATCTATTTCACTCACTAGCAGGTTAGTGTATTAAAATCCAAACTGCAGACTTCACACTTGGGACTCAACAATCCATCAATGAAATGCAATTGCAAGAATATTGCATGAGTCAAGTTGAAAATGTGAGACACTATAAAGCCAATAATGCAAAGGCATTATGTTACCATATAATCTGTTACACCGGCCCCTCGTGCAAACTGTGATGGTAAATTCAATGAGTTGGCCTTCTATTGTAAGACAAGATAACCTCATTTGTGAGATAAACTCACCTGTAGGCAAACATATCATTGTCCTCTGTTTCAGTAATATCAACATTGCATAACTGTGATAATATCATTGGTTCCCTCTGTGAATCAGATTGAAA
Organism: Chiloscyllium plagiosum; assembly: GCF_037043375.1. Classification (NCBI taxonomy): domain Eukaryota; kingdom Metazoa; phylum Chordata; class Chondrichthyes; order Orectolobiformes; family Hemiscylliidae; genus Chiloscyllium; species Chiloscyllium plagiosum. The sequence continues at coordinate 9,261,472 of NW_028270158.1, read as the reverse complement.
CTAACTGAATCCACATGGACTTGATGTCTGATAACACTAACCAAACAATTTGAACAAATATAAACATCTAGTATGTATTATTATATTAAAATTGACAATATTGTTGTATAAGATCCCTTACATAAGTACAACCATATAAAGTAGTCATAAAAAGGAATATTAAATTCAGTTGTCAATTCGAACCAAGCCACAAGCAGAAGTGAGATAGAAACTAAGAAATCTTTGTGGATAAAGTTTATTAATGACTCAGTCTTACAACTCCTTCCACACACCAGTCCTACCTATTCCCACTTCATATCTACCCAGTCAATTACTTAATCAATCAACTCTAATCACCGACTTAACTACTTTCGACATTAATATATAGGTTTTCTATAGGGACACTAAATACAAATGCACAGAACAAGGCATTGGTCAAAGAATCATTGAGATGTACAACATGGAAACAGACCCTTCGGTCCAACCCGTCCATGCTGACCAGATATCCCATTCTAGGCCCACCTGCCAGCACCTGGCCCATATCCCTCCAAACCCTTCCTATTCATATACCGATCCAAATGCCTCTTAAATGTTGCAATTGTACCAGCCTCCACCACTTCCTCTGGCAGCTCATTCCATACACGTATCACTCTCTATGTGAAAAAGTTGCCCTTTAGGTCTCTTTTATATTTTTTTCCCCTCTCACCCTAAAAGACTTTGCCTATTTACCCTATCTATGCCCCTCATAATTTTGTAAACCTCTATAAGGTCACCCCTCAGCCTCCAACGCTCCAAGGAAAGCAGCCCCAGCCTGTTCAGCCTCTCCTCATAGCTCAAATCTTCCAACCCTGGCAACATCCTTGTAAATCTTTTCCGAACCCTTTCAAGTTTCAACCAATGTCCTGTACAGCCGCAACATGACCTCCCAACTCCTGTATTCAGTACTCTGACCAATAAAAGAAAGCATACCAAACGCCTTCTTCACTATCCTATCTACCTGCGACTCCACTTTCAAGGAGCTATGAACCTACACTCCAAGATCTCTTTCTTCAGCAACACTCTCTAGGGCCTTACCATTAAGTGTATAAGTCCCGCTAAGATTTGCTTTCCCAAAATGCAGCACCTCGATTTATCTGAATTAAACTCCATTTGCCGCTTCTCAGCCCATTGGCCCATCTGGTCAAGATCCTGCTGTAACCTGAGGTAACCCTCTTCGCTGTCCACTACACCTCCAATTTTGGTGTCATCTGCAAATTTACTAACTGTACCTCTTATGCTCGCATCCAAATCATTTATGTAAATGACAAAAAGTAGAGGACCCAGCACTGATCCTTGTGACACTCCACTGGTCACAGGCCTCCAGTCTGAAAAACAGCCCTCCACCACCACCCTCTGACTTCTATCTTTGAGCCAGTTCTGTATCCAAATGGCTAGTTCTCCCAGTATTCTGTGAGATCTAACTTAGCTAATCAGTCTCCCATGGGGAATCTTGTCGAATGCCTTACTGAAGTTCATCTACCACTCTGCCCTCATCAATCGTCTTTGTTACTTCTTCAAAAAACTCAATCAAATTTGTGAGACATGGTTTCCCACGCACAAAGCCATGTTGACTATCCCTAATCAGTCCTTCCCTTTCCAAATACACGTACATCCTGTCCCTCAGGATTCCCTCCAACAACTTGCCCACCGCTGACGCCAGGCTCACTGGTCTATAGTTCCCTGGCTTGTCCTTACCACCCTTCTTAAACAGTGGCACCACGTTTGCCAACCTCCAGTCTTCTGGCACCTCACCTGTGACGATCGATGATACAAATATCTCAGCAAGAGGCCCAGTAATCACTTCGCCAGCTTCCCACAGAGTTCTAGGGTCCATCTGATCAGGTCCTGGGGGTTTATCTACCTTTATCCATTTCAAGACATCCAGCACTTCCTTCTCTCTAATATGGACATTTTGCAAGGTGTCACCATCTATTTCCCTACAGTCTGTTTCTTCCATCTCCTTTTCCACAGTAAATACTGATGCAAAATACTCGTTTAGTATCTCCCCCATTTTCTGTGGCTCCACACAAAGGCCACCTTGCTGATCCTTGAGGGACCCTATTCTCTCCCTAGTTACCCTTTTGTCCTTAATGTATTTGTAAAAACCCTTTGGATTCTCCTTAACTCTACTTGCCAAAGCTATCTCATGTTCCCTTTTTGCCCTCCTGATTTCCCTCTTACGTATACTCCTACTGCCTTTATACTCTTCTAAGGATTCACTCGATCTATCCTGTCTATACCTTACATATGCTTCCTTCTTTTTCTTAACCAAAATTGGTGAAGCTACAGTTGTGAGTGGTGCATGCTGTTTTGGATACTCTATCGGAGGATAATATTAAATATATAAAGTCATAGAGATGTACAGCACAGAAACAGGCCTTTTGGTCCAACTCATTCATGCTGACCAGATATCCTAAATTAATCTCGACCCATTTTCCAGTACTTGGCCCATATTCCTATTTACATACCCATCCAGATGACTTTTAAATGCTGTAATTGGACCAGCCTCCACCACTTTCTCTGCTAATTCCTTACACGCACCACCCTTAGTGTGAAAAAGTTGCCCCTTAAGTCCCTTTTAAATCACTCCCCTCTCACCCTAAATCTATGCCCTCTAGTTCTGGACTCCTCCAACCCAGGGAAAAGATCTTGTCTATTCACCCTATCCATGCCCCTCATGATTTTATAAACCTCTATAAGGTCACCCCTCAACCTCTGACACTCCAAGGAAAACAACCCCAGCCTATTCAGCCCTTTCGTATAGCTCAAACCACATACAATGGGACAGTCATAATGGAAAACAGCAAATGTGACTCCACTGTTTAAAAAGGGCAGGAGACAAAAGATGGGGAAATTATAGACCAGTTAGTTTAACTTCTGTAGTGGGAAAAATGCTTGAGTCTATTATCAAGAAGAAATAACAAGGCATCTAGACAGAAATTGTCCCATTGGGCAGACACAGCATGGATACATGAAGGGCAGGTCATGTTTAACTAATCTTTTGGAATTCTATGAAGACATTGCAAACATGGTGGACAATGGGGACTCAGTAGATATGGTATACCTAGATTTCCAAAAGGTCTTCGATAAGGTGCCACACAAAAGGCTGCAGCATAAGACTCCTCTCAGGCCCCTTGCATCATGGTAGCCCACAAATCCACCAACACACTAAAACAGCAGCTAATGAACTTGAAAGACCCTATACAGACAACAAACAAAACTAATGTCATTTACAAAATACCATGCAAGAACTGTAACAAACACTACATTGGATAAACTGGCAGAAAACTAGCCACCAGGATACATGAACACCAACTAGCCACAAAAAGACATGTCCCTCTCTCACTAGTATCCTCAGATATGGATGAGGAAGGACAGCACTTCAACTGGGACAACACATCCATTCTAGGTCAAGCCAAACAAGGACATGCACGAGAATTCCTAGAAGCATGGCATTCCAACCGGAACTCTATCAACAAACACATCGAGTTAGACCCCATCTACCACCCCCTGAAAAAAGGAACAGGAAGTGATTTCACCACAGGAAATTACATCACCAACCCAAAGAAAACCAAACATATAAAAAGAAAGCAGGAATTTTCAGCATTACTTCGCCTGAGGCCCACTGAAGATGTTATCTAGTAGGGTAACGAAACATCTGGAAATGAACCTTCCAGCTCAGCGAGCAAACCTACATCTATGAAGTCATCCATTTTGGTAAGAATAACAATAAAAAGGACTATTATTTGAATGGTAAAAGTTGCAACATGCTGCTATGCAGAGGGACCTGGGTGTCCTTGTGCATGAATCACAGGAGGTTGGTCTGCAGGTACAACAGGTAATTAGGAAGGCAAATGGAATTATGTCCTTCATTGCGAAAGGGACTGAGTTTAAAATCAGGGATATAGAACATAGAACATAGAAAAATACAGCGCAGTACAGGCCCTTTGGCCCTCGATGTAACACTCTCTGATACACCCCACACCCCTCACTGTAACACTCTCTGATACACCCCACACCCCTCACTGTAACACTCTGATACACCCCACACCCCTCACTGTAACACGCTCTGATATACCCCACACCCCTTACTGTAACACTCTCTGACATACCTCACACCCCTCACTGTAACACTCACTGATATACCCCACTACCCTCACTGTAACACTCTCTGAAAAACCCATATTCTTCACTGTAACACTCTCTGAAATACCCCATATCCTTCACTGTAACACTCTCTGAAATACCCCACACCCCTCACTGTAACACTCTCTGATATATCCCACACTGTAACACTCTATGAAATACCCCACACCCCTCACTGTAAAACTCTGGTATACCCCACACCCCTCACTGTAACACTCTCTGATACACCCCGCACCCCTCACTGTAACACTCTGATATAGCCCACACCCCTCACTGTAACACACTCTGATACACCCCACACCCCTCACTGTAACATTCTCTGATATACACCACACCCCTCACTGTAACACTCTCTGATATACCCCACACCCCTCAGAGTAACGCTCTCTGATATACCCCACACCCCTCACTGTAACATCTGATATTCCGCACACCCCTCACTGTAACACATCTCTGAAATAGCCCACACCCTTCACTGTAACACTCTGAAATACCCCACACCTCTCACTGTAACACTCTCTGATATACCTCACACCCCATGTCATGTTGCAGGGTACTGGTGAGGCCACACCTGGAGTACTGTGAGCAATGCTGGTCTTATTACTTGTAAAAGAACATACTGGCTCTACAGAAGGTGCAGAGGAGCTTCACTAGGTTGATTCCAGAGTTGAGGGGGGTTGTCTTATGAGGAGAGACTGAGTAGACTGGGATTATATTCATTGGAATTCAGAAGAATAGAAACATGTAAATTTATGAAGGGAATAGTTAAGATAGATATAGAGAGGACACTTCCGCTGGTGGGTGAAAAGAGGACAAGAGAGCATAGCCTCAAAATTAGGAGGAGTAGATTTAGGACTGAATTGAGAAGGAACTTCACCCCCCAGAGGGTTGTGAATCTATGGAATTCCCTGCCCAGTGAAGTAGTTGTTGCTACTTCAGTAAACGTTTTTAAGGCTAAGATAGATTTTTTTTTGAACACGAAAGGAATTAAGGGTTACGGTGAGAGGGCACGTAAATAGAGCTGAGGCCACAAAAAGATTAGCCATGATCTTATTGAATGGTGGGGCAGGCTTGAGGGGGCAGCTGGTCTACTCCTGCTCCTAGTCCTTAAGTTCTTATATTTAACATCCTCTAGGATAATACAGGCTATCAGAGGTTAGAGTTATTAAGGAGGGTATCGGAAACTGGCATTTTTTTTTCCTGCCAGGACTACTCTGATGTGGAGGAGCCAGTGTTGGACTGGGGTGGACAAAGTTAAAAATTACACAACACCAGATTATAGTCTGACAGGTTTATTTTCAAGTACAAGCTTTCAAAGCACAGCTCCTTCATCAGGTAGCTGGTGGAGCAGACTCATAGGATACAGAATTTATAGCAAAAGATCTTAGTGTCATACAACTGATGCGATATATTGAACAATCTAGATTGCTGTTAAGTCTTTCATCTTTTAGAATGGGTGGCAGATTTTGATTAATTAATATGTAAATCCCAGAACTTCTTTCAAGTTACCTGACAAAGGAGCAGTGCTCTGAAAGCTTGCAGTTCCAAATAAACCTGTTGGACTATAACCTGGAGTTGTGTGATCTTTAACTAGGACTACTCTGGAGAGACCCCAAGAACATTGCTCTGGTCTGCTGCTTATTGCATAAGCTCACAATCATGATAGCATAGCTACCTAACATCTAACAAACTGCTCAGAAGATGGATGAGGAACAGGAAGAAAAGAAGGAACCAAATAATTCAATTTCTGGCTACAAGCCGAGTGACCACCTTTAGTGCATCCCCTTAGTGCATTCCTCCTTGTGTCATTGACTGCTTAAACACTCCTATGTAATTGTACCTTATTGGTTACAGCACGACATATAGAAGACTGCTATTTCTCGTGGGAAAAGATGCAGGCAACCTTGCAGGATAACTCAATGTAGTTCTGGCTAACTGATTGATAGACAGCAGCAATGGTACTTATGAATAGTAATGCATGCTGTCATACTGAGAAAGGAGAGCAGGGACACAAGTGATCCTAGCAATGTATTGAGAATTCATAAATGCTAGATAGCCTGGAGACCCTGCAAGCCCCTTTACACACTTGATTCTACAGCTACACTAGCAGCAGTCTGAGTTTGTATGGTAGAAAGCTAAGATTGCATGACTTCTGTCTGTGCTTCAACTATAACATGCAATTGTTTAATGGCTTCTATGTGTGTTAAAATAGAAGCTGATATATCAACCATGAGACACTACAGCCTGGTTGGCTCAGCAAGTACTTTCATGGAATTAACAACCATATCAAAGCTAATGAGGGTGCATACAAGTTCTGTGCAAAGTCTTCTGTCAGATGAAACCAGTCTCTTCCATGCTGTTTGACAGTGACCACAGACTTTCTGGCAGCCCGAGGACCAATACCATGCTAATAATCTGTCCTGACTGATACTTGTCTAAGTGTCTCACCAATAACAAGTCGTCTCTTGCATATGCTCCCAAATATACAGTGTATTCATATTTAGCCTGGTGTAGGAGTGATGGCATTTCTTCTTCATATAAAAAATTGTCATTTATTTTGTGTGTTTTAACATGCTTTTAAATGAGAAAGAGGTGTTTTAAAATCAGCATTTGAAAGGACAGCTATATTTTGAAAGCGTGTAACCTGACATCCGTGTCAAGCATTGTGTAAACATCTACTTAAACAAACAGCAATTGAAGTTTAATTTAGACCTTAAAGGGTGTAAGGTTCAGCTTTGGTTGGCAACAAGGAATTGATTGGTCCACAGACAAGTGACCAGTTGTTAATGACTGAGACCTTTGCCTGGTTCTCAGGTAACTGAAAAGCTTACAGCTGGGATTAAGATGTGTTCAGTTCTTCCCCAGCTTGAGAGCAGTCTCCCTGTTCTCTGCAGTCAAAATTAAATTTAAAACTGATTAAAAACCAAGTTTATTTTTCCTGCTCTTGGAAACTGTAACAATTAGAAGATAAGTAGACTTCTTATAAGTGATCAGTCACTGATTGCCTCTTATCAATCAGTGGGAACATCCAAAGAAAGACAAATGAACTGAAGTACAGGCCAGCAGAAGAGTCATAAGGAACATTGCAGCAGCAGTATCGTGGAACAAAGACTACTCAACTGTCATTCCAGTTTACTCCCCTCTGCCGAAGAACTTATTTTCCCTGTCTCTGTGTATGTAAGGGGGAGTTCATAAAGGGATTAGAGTTTTAATTAATAGTGTTATTTGTCAATGATTTATAACTATTTATCTGTAGTTAGAGTCTAATTACTTGTAATAAGAAATAATTTTTGTTAATTGCAGAAACCTGGCCTTTACTTTCTATCAACTTGGGTTTGAAAGGTATATAAATTAGAGAGCTTTCTCTTTATTCACTTGTGGGATGTGGGCATTGCTGGCTGGTCCTGAATTTATTGCCCGTCCCTAGGTGCCTCTAGAAGGTGATGGTGAGCTACTTACTTGAACTGCTGCAGTTCACGTGTTATAGGTAGGACCACAATGCTATTAGGGAGGAGATTCCAGGATTTTGACCCAATGATTGTGAGAATAGCAATACTTTGTGTACTTTATATAATCTTTTAACACTTGCGATGACCCCAGGTGTAAGGGAATTTGATTTCCAGAGCACTATCCTAGTGAATCATAACATTCATCATTTTATTTTATTCTTCCATCTCTTGGTTTTTATACATAACAACCAGATGGCAATACCTGCATATCTGAAAGGTGGGTCATGAGGGAGTGGCTAAGCAGAAAGGAAACCGGGAGGCTAACAGGTGATCTTTTGAACATCTGGAGTTTGTAAATCAAGAGACTGTGGTTTGCAGGAGTTGCAGAATTTGAGGAGGGCCATTATGTAAACACATAGGTGTTTTCAGATTCGTCACTAACCATACCTTTAGTCATGGCTGCACTAATGACAGTATGTACATTCAGCCATACCTATCCATTGCCACTTAAAAGTTACTGCCTCCGTTTATGTGCCACTTTGTCTTTGAAATTATGACTGTGAGGTGTGAGTCATGATTGATAGAGATGATTGGTAGATGAGTAAAGACAAACTGATAAATTGAGCTATGCCTGAGAGTGGCAGTTCAATTGGTAGATAGGATATTTCAAGATGAATTCACTGGCCTCGCCCACTTAGAGTCATAGAGATGTGCAATATGGAAACAGATCCTTCAGTCCAACCCGTCCATGCCAACCAGACATCCCTACTCAATCTAGACCCACCTGCCAGCACCCGGCCCATATCCCTCCAAACCCTTCCTATTCATATACCCATCCAAATGCCTCTTAAATGTTGCAATTGTACCAGCCTCCACCACTTCCTCTGGCAGCTCATTCCATACACACACCACCTCTGCGTGAAAAAGTTGCCCCTTAGGTCTCTTTTATATCTTTCCCCTCTCACCCCAAACCTATGCCCTCTGGTTCTGGACTCACCGGCCCCAGGAAAAACACTTTGTCTATTTATCCTATCCATGCCCCTCATAATTTTGTAAACCTCTATAAGGTCACCCCTCAGCCTCCGACGCTCCAGGGAAAACAGCCCCAGCCTGTTCAGCCTCTCCCTGTACCACAGATCTTCCAACCCTGGCAACATCCTTGTAAATCTTTTCTGAATCCTTTCAAGTTTCACAACATCTTTCCGATAGGAAGGAGACCAGAATTGCACGCAATATTCCAACAATGGCCTAACCAATGTCCTGTACAGACGCAACATGACCTCCCAACTCCTGTACTCAATACTCTGACCAATAAAGGAAAGCATACCAAACGCCTTCTTCACTATCCTATCTACCTGTGACTCCACTTTCAAGGAGCTATGAACCTGCACTCCAAGGTCTCTTTGTTCAGCAACACTCCCTAGGACCTTACCATTAAGTGTATAAGTCTGCTAAGATTTGCTTTCCCAAAATGCAGCACCTCATATTTATCTGAATTAAACTCCATCTCCCACTTCTCAGCCCATTGGTCCATCTGGTCCAGATCCTGTTGTAATCTGAGGTAAGCCTCTTCGCCTCTACACCTCCAATTTTGGTGTCATCTGCAAACTTACTAACTGTACCGCTTATGCTCGCATCCAAATCACTTATGTAAATGACAAGATGTAGAGGGCCCAGCACCGATCCTTGTGACACTCCACTGGTCACAGGCCTCCAGTCTGAAAAACAACCCTCCACCACCACCCTCTGTCTTCTACCTTTGAGCCAATTCTGTATCCAAATGGCTAGTTCTCCCTGCATTCTATGAGATCTAACCTTGCTAATCAGTCTCCCATGGGGAACCTTGTCAAACACCTTACTGAAGTCCATATAGATCACATCTATTGCTCTGCCCTCATCAATCGTCTTTGTTACTTCTTCAAAAAACTCAATCAAGTTTGTGAGTCATGATTTCCCACGCACAAAGCCATGCTGCCGAATCAGTCCTTGCCTTTCCAAATACATGTACATCCTGTCCCTCAGGATTCCCTCCAACAACTTGCCCACCACCGAGGTCAGGCTCACCGGTCTATATAGACAATAGACAATAGACAATAGGTGCAGGAGTAGGCGATTCTGCCCTTCGAGCCTGTACCACCATTCATTATGATCATGGCTGATCATCCTCAATCAGTATCCTGTTCCTGCCTTATCTCCATAACCCTTGATTCCACTATCCTTGAGAGCTCTATCCAACTCTTTCTTAAACAAATCCAGAGACTGGGCCTCCACTGCCTTCTGGGGCAGAGCATTCCACACACCCACCACTCTCTGGGTGAAGAAGTTTCTCCTCATTTCTGTCCTAAATGGCCTACCCCTTATTTTTAAGCTGTGTCCTCTGGTTCGGGACTCACCCATCAGCGGAAACATGTTTCCTGCCTCCAGAGTGTCCAATCCTTTAATAATCTTATACGTGTCAATCGGATCCCCTCTCAGTCTTCTAAACTCAAGGGTATACAAGCCAGTTGCTCCAATCTTTCAACATAAGATAGTGCCACCATTCCAGGAATTGACCTTGTGAACCTACGCTGCACTCCCTCAATAGCCAGAATGCCTTTCCTCAAATTTGGAGACCAGAACTGCACACAATATTCCAGGTGCAGTCTCACCAGGGCCCTGTACAGCTGCAGAAGAACCTCTTTGCTTCTATACTCAATCCCTCTTGTTATGAAGGCCAGCATGCTATTAACGTTCTTCACTACCTGCTGTACCTGCATGCTTTGCCTTCATTGACTGGTGTACAAAAACACCCAGATCTCTCTGTACTGCCCCTTTACCTAACTTGACTCCATTTAGGTAGTAATCTGCCTTCCTGTTCTTGCCACTAAAGTGGATAACCATACATTTATCCACATTAAACTATAGTTCCCTGGCTTGTCTTTACCGCCCTTCTTAAACAGTGGCACCACGTTTGCCAACCTCCAGTCTTCTGGCATCTTACCTGTGACTATCGCTTATATGAGGTCATTAAACATTTTACAACACTGTGCACAAACTCTGAAGACTACATTCTTGCATTGACCACGATGGCTGGTCACTCCCATTACCTTATGAGAGTTTGTCTGGATGGTCTCTTGACCCCTTGTGGACATAAGACATCTCTGATCACGTCCACCTCCTGCATTAAGTCTTCCAGTGCAGTGCCTAAAAGCTTTGGAGCACATTCTCTATACTGTTGGTCTATTAATCACTGCTTCTCCTGCTCAGAATGGCTTTCCCTGGTATTTCCAGCATTTGCTAAGCCAGTACACTTTGGATGGTCAAGGCTAGTATTGAGTAGTCAATGCAATTTTAAGGATTGCTGATAAAAGGACATGATCAATCTGAAAAGTGAACTCTGAGCAGAATTTTCTCACACTGGTGGTCGACAGGACTTTAAACTAGAAAGTGGGGGAGGGGAAGAAGGAAGGGTAAAATACTAAGAAGTATAATGGCCAATGGGAAACAAACAGCAGGTTAACATCTGTGGGGGTGAATTCAACTGCTTGGAAAAATATGAAAAGGAAGGAGAACTCAGAAGAAGTTACTAGGCACACAAAATGGGACAGAGTGTTTGGAAAGAGTTAGGAATCAAACTTCAGGCACACTGGATAAACAAATGACAATGAGAAGAGGAACAGTTAGTGTAGGAGTGAAGGTGTTATATCTGAATGCACACAGTATACAAAATAAGGCAAATGAGGTTCTGGCACAAATCAAAATTGGCAGATATGATGTGGTGGGCATAACGAAGGCATGGCTGCAAGGGGATCAGGATTAGGACCCAAATGTCCATGAATATACATCCTATCAAAAAGGAGAAAGTGAGGTCTGCAGATGCTGGAGATCAGAGCTGAAAATGTGTTGCTGGAAAAGCGCAGCAGGTCAGGCAGCATCCAGGCAACAGGAGACTCGACGTTTCGGGCATAAGCCCTTCTTCAGGAAAGGAAGCATAAGCCATTCCTGAAGAAGGGCTTATGCCCGAAACGTCGATTCTCCTGTTCCCTGGATGCTGCCTGACCTGCTGCGCTTTTCCAGCAACACATTTTCAGATCCTATCAAAAAGACAGGCAGGTGGGTAGAGGGGGTGGGTTTGCCTTATGAATAAGAAATGGAATTAAATCAATAGCAAGAAACAAAGTAGGGTCAGATAATGTAGAATCTATGTGAGTAGAGTTGAGGAACTGCAAATATAATAAACCATAATGGGAGTTATGTACAGGTCTCCAAAGAGAAGTCAGGAATTGGGGCACAAGATATATTATGAGATAGATATGTGTGTAAGAAAGGCAAGGTTACAGTGATCATGGGGATTTCTATATGCAGGTTAAATGGGAAAATCAGGTTGGTGGTGGGTCACGAGAAAAGGTTTTTGTGGAATGTCTACGAGATGGCTTTTTGGAACAGCTTTGTGGATTTAGTGTTGTGCAATGAGGCAGACTTGATAAGGGAGCTTAAAGTGAAGAAACCCTTAGGATGCAGTGACCATAATATGATAGAATTTACTCTGAAATTTGAGAGGGGGAAGGTGGAATCAGATGTAATGGTATTCCAGTTGAATAAAGGCAACTACAGAGGCATGAGGGAGGAGCTGACCAGAATTGACTGGGAGAAGAACCCAATAGGAAAGACAGTGGAACAGCAATGGCAGGAGATTCTGGAAATAATTTGAGAGACACAGCAAAAATTCATCCCTTGGAAAAAGGAGCATGGTACAGGGAGAATAAAGCAACCATGGCTGACAAGGGAAGTCAGGGATAGCATAAAAGCAAAAGAGAAAGCATATAATTTGGTGAAGCGAAGTGGGAAGCCTGAGGATTGGGAAGCCTACAAAGACAAGCAGAGGACAACAAAAAAAGAAATAAGGACGGAAAGCATTAAATATGAGGGTAAGCTATCCAGCAATATTAAAAAGATTGCAAGAGTTTCTTTAAATACATAAGGGCAAAAGAGAGGCAAGAGTAGACATTGGCCACTGGAAAATGATGCTGGAGAAGGTGTAATAGGGAACAAAGAAATGGCTAAAGAACTGAATAAGTACTTTACCTCAGTCTTCACGGTGGAAGACACGAGTAATATCCCAAAACTTCAAGAGAGTCGGGGGCACAGACGAGTATGGTGGCCATCACGAAGGAGAAAGTGCTAGAAAAACTGTAAGGTCTAATCATGGATAAATCACCCAAACCTGATGGGCTATACCCCAGAGTTAGAACATAGAACAGTACAGCACAGTACAAGCCCTTCAGCCCACGATATTGTGCCAAGCATTTATCTTAATCTAAGCTCAACCTAACCTTCACACTCCTCAATTTACTGCCATCCGTGTGCTTGTCCACCAGTCGCTTAAGTGTCTCTAATGTCTCTGACTCTACTGCCATTGCTGGCAGTGCATTCCATGCACCCATCACTCTCTTCATAAATAATTTACCTCTGATATCTCCCCTATACCATCCTCCAATCACCTTAAAATTATATCCTCTCATGATAGCCACTTCTGCCCTGGGGAAACGTTTCTGGCAATCTACTCTACCTATGCTTTTCACACCTCTATCAAGTCACCTCTTTTCATTCTTCTCTCCAGGGAAAAAAGCCCTAGGTCACTCAACCTCTCTCCAGAAGACAAGCCTTCTAATCGAGGCAGCATGCTGGTAAATCTCCTCTGCACCCTCTCTAAAGCATCTACATCCTTCCTACAATGAGGTAACCAGAACTGGGCACAGTATTCCAAGTGTGGTCTAACCAGAGTTTTATACAGCTGCAGCAAAACTCACGGCTCTTAAACTCAATCCCCTGTTAATGAAAACCAAAACACCACACACCTTCTTAACAACCCTATCAACTTAGGTGGCAACTTTGAGGGATCTATGCACGTGGACCCCAAGATCCTGCTGTTCCTCCACATTGTCAAGATCCTGTCTTTAACCCTGTATTCAGCATTTAAATTCGACCTTGCAAAATTAAACTCCATCTGCCACTTCTCAACCCAGCTATGCATCCTGTTAATGCCGTGTTGTAGCCTGCAACAGCTCTTGACACTATCTACAACACCACCGACCTTTGTGTCATCGGCACACTTACTAACCCACCCTTCCACTTCTTCATCCAAGTCATTTCTAAAAACTATAAAGAGCAGAGGCCCAAGAACAGATCCCTGCAGGACACCACTGGTCACCGATCTCCAGGCGGAATACATTCCATCCGCTACCAATCGCTGTCCTCTTTCGGCCAGCCAATCTGTACACAGACAGCCAAATTTCCCTGTATCCCATATCTCCTAACTTTCTGAATGAGCCTACCATAGGGAACTTTCTCAAATGCCTTACTGAAATCCATATGCACCACATCCACTGGTTGACCTTTGTTAACCTGTCTTGTCACATCCTCAAAGAACTCAATAAGGCCTCTGAGGCATGACCTGCCCCTCTCAACATCTAAGGAGAAAGCTGAAGAGATAATGGAGGCTCTAGTGGTGATCTTTCAGGAATCACTGGAGTCAGGGAGGGTCCCAGAAGACTGGAAAATCACTAAAGTAACCCCCTTGTTTAAGAAAAGAGGAAGGCAAAAGACAGGAAATTATGGGCTGATTTAGCCTGACCTCGGTCGTTAGCAAGATTTTGGAGTCCATTGTGAGGAATGAGATTTCTGAATATTTGAAATGTGTGATAAAATAGGGCAAAGTCATAATGGTTTCATCAAGGGGAGATCACGCCTGACAAATCTGTTGAGGAAGTAACAAGCAGATTAGACCAAGGAGAGCCAATGGATGTTATCTATCTGGATTTCTAAAAGGCCTTTGATAAGGTGCCACACAGGAGACCACTGAGTAAGATGGTGTTAGAGGCAAGGTAGTAACATGGCTAGAAGATTGACTGTCTGGCAGAAGACAGAGAGTGGGGATAAAAGGGTTTTTCTCAGAATGGAAGTTAGTGACTAGGGATGTTCCACAAGGGTCAGTGTTGGGACCACAACTTTTCACTTTATACATTAATGATCTAAATGAAGGAACTGAGGGCATTCTGGCTAAGTTTGCAGATGATACAAAGATAAGTGGAGGGACAGGTAGTATTGAGGAGGCGGGGAGACTGCAGAAAGATTTAGATACATTAGGAGAGTGGGCAAAGAAGTTGTAGATAGAATGCAACGTGAGAAAGTGTGAGGTCATGCACCTTGATAGGAAGAATAGAAGCATGGACTATTTTCTAAATGGGAAGAAAATTCAGAAATCTGAAGTGCAAAGAGATTCAGGAGTCCTAGACCAGGTTTCTCTTAAGGTAAACTTACAGGGTGAGTTGGTAGTTAGGAAGACAAATACAATGTTGGCATTCAGCTCAAGAGGACTAGAATATAAAAGCAGGAATGTACTTCTGAGGTTTTATAAAGCTCTGGTCAGACTAATCATGTGCCATACCTCAGGAAGGATGTACTGGCCCTGGAGCGGGTCCAGACGAGGCTCGCAAGAATGATCCCAGGAATGAAAGGCTTAACATATGAGGAATGTTTGAGGACTCTGCGTCTATACCCAGTGGAGTTTCGAAGGATGAGGAGTGATCTAAGTGAAACTTACAGAATATTGAATGGCCTGGACAGAGCGGATGTTGGGAAGATGTTTCCATTGGTAGGAGAGACTAGGACCTGAAGGCACAGCCTTGGAATAAAGGGAAGATCCTTTAGAACGGAGAGAGAGAAATTTCTTCAGCCAGAGAGTGGTGAATCTGTGGAATTAATTGCCTCAGGAGGCTGTGGAGGCCAGGTGATTGTGTATATTTATGATAGAGATAGATAACTTCATAATTATCAAGGGGATCAAAGGTTATGGGGAGAAAGCGGAAGAATGGGGTTGAAAAAATCACCAGCCATGATTGAATGGCAGAGCAGACTGGATGGGCCAAATGGCCTAATTTCTGCTCATATGTCTTATGGTTGTGTTGATAGGTGATGAGTAAGGTTGCTAAATGAGGTATAAATGAAAGAAATCAAATTCTTAATGTCAAAAACTTTTATGATTTTCCCCTCAAGTTTTAAATGGTGACTTTGAAATCTCACCCTTGAGTGGTAACAAGCTGATTTCCAAGTATCTGCATACCAATGATACTCTAACTTGGCCTATTCACATCATACCTCCAATACTTCTCTCCTTCAGCGAGAAATAAGACTGCAAAAATTCAAAGGTGAGAAAGGGCTGACAACTGCAAACCAGCAAATATCTGCCCTGGCCATCATGTACTGTTTCTTCCGTACACCATTCTTGCCATGGTCACAATCCTCCTCGATCCTTCAAGCAACCAACACGACAGTGACGAACCATTGGCCTCACCACATCATCGTGCCTGGTCTTGGACCATCTCAGTCACCATTTAGGTCTTCACCATTCTACTCTGAAGCTGAAAGACACCTGCGACTTGCATGGTTCTGACAGGTCACAGGGATGGACACATATCTCATGCAGTTACATAGAACGCTTTTGCATTGAAGTGGGTTCAGGCATCTTTATGGCTTTTAGCTTGGTTTCTTAATGGTCACTGACTTTAGCACTCAGTTATGGACTGTCAGCTCCTGCAGCTTGCATTGCTTTGTTAGTGCACAAGGTCTTAAGCATTCAATTACAGACTGCCAGCCTCAGTGATTTAGTCCATTTTCCTAGCACAGAGGGAGAGACTGGCAACCTGTTACTTAGGAGAGCATTGAACAGTAAATGTATCAGTCAGGTGAAAGGCATGCCGCTGTATGACGTTATGCTGCAGCATTTTGCATGTGCATTGACAGTGCCCTTGACAAATCTGTCTGTGAACAGAACAGGCTTCCCACTCCATTAAAGTTCAAATTATATGTGGCTATCAATGCCAAATACTGGAGGTTTGCATTAGCTATCATGGGAGCGCCATATCTTTTATAAACTGGAGAACTTAGAGGAACTTGGTTCCTTTCAAGATCCTCAGTCCATAAAGAGATGACTGCAAAGAAACCAGGGATATCTTCACTACACATCCTCATGACACCTTTAAGAAACACTCAAACTGAATGTAAATACAACACTGCTCAAACTTCAACCAAGGTGATAGTGGAACAGACCTTAGATTTTCTTAAATGAAATTTGAATATCTAGATTACTCCAGCAATAACTCGCAGTATAATAGAAAGACGAACCTTATCATTGTGGCATGCTATACCACAACTGGAGCTGATAAAGGAAGGCATGTCCTGGATGCAGGTGAAATGAAGGATCAACAGCAATTTTTCTATGAAGAGGCAGGCCACGAGGACAGTAATCAGGAGGGCTATCCAACAGAGCATGACAGATTAATGCATTGTCAAGTCCAAAAGACCAGAGAAAAACATAATTAACCACCCACTTCCAGGATAAATGAGCTGGATTCAGACATTGCTTAATTATTTGTGACTCTGTTGCTAATCTGGCAAGCAGCCCCTGCTTATTAGGAATGACATGCACACCTTGTTATTTTTGCAATAATTGACCTGTTATATTGCTGATAAATGACTTGTTATCCATGTGATTGTAGACATGATATCTTCGGATGATCTCCTTTAACATATTCCAAACTATTCTGCCCTATGGCGCACTTGTGTGCAGTCGTTTTCCTACCTCACAGAGTCATAGAGTCCAACAGCACAGAGACAGGCCCTTTGGCCCAAACAGGTCCATGCTGACCAAAATGTCCATTAATGCTAACTCTACTTTCCTGCACTTGGCCCATGTCCCGCTAAGCCTTTCCATCCACGTATTTGTCCAAATGTCTTTTAAGTATTGTTAATGTACCTGCCTCAACCACTTCCACTGACAGCTCATTCCATATGCGTACCACCCTAAGGTTGCCTTTTATTCTTTCCCCTCTAACCTTAAACTGATGCCCTCTAGTCCTTGATTTCCCTGGGAAAAAGACTGAGTGCATTCATCCTATCCATGCTTCTCATGATCTTTTTTAGATTAGATTCTGTACAGTGTGGAAACAGGCCCTTTGGCCCAACAAGTCCACGCCAATCCTCCAAACAGTAGCCCACCCAGACCCATTCCCCTACATTTATCCCTGATTAATGCACCTAACACTATGGTCAACTTAGTGTGGCCAATTCACCTGACCTGCACATCTTTGGATTGTGGGAAGAAACCCACACAGACAATGTGCAAACTCCACACAGACAGTCACTCAAGATGGGAATTGAACCCAGGTCCTTGGTGCAGTGAGGCAGCAGTGCTAACCACTGAGCCACTGTGCCACCCCATACACCTCATATACAACTCTATAAGATCTCCCCTCAGTCTCCTATGCTCTAAAGAAAAAAGTCCTAGCTTGTCCAAACTCTACTCAGACCCTTGAGTTCTGGCAACATCCTTGTAAATTTCATCTGCACTCTTTCCAGTTGAATAACATCCTTCCTATAGCAAGGGTTCAAGTTCTAGCTGCTCCAGAGCTTTGTGATATGTGATGATAACTGTGGCTTTAAGAGGTGTATATTGTCCAGGTTATTTTTTTGAAGAAAGGTTTAAAGGCAGAGGTGATGAGCTGTCTATTGAAAACTCATAAACTAAACTGCTTGAGAGGCCTTGTTTTTCTAAAAATTGGAACAATAGAAGCAGCCTGAATAGGTGTGATCAAGCTCCCACAGAATCAGGATTTTTAGTTTTCAGTAGCAGTTGTTGCTGGGGTCTCAGCACGGTTTGGAAGCTGCAGTACATCTCTCCCTGCTACACACTCTCAGGGCTTTCTCTTGGTGTTTTCCTGCTGCTGGAGTTGCATGTGACACAATCTGTTTTTCTGAATTTGCCTTTGTCAAGGGTATATTGATGGTATGGAACAGTTAATTAGTAATAGTTACTGTATCTATTATTCTGTTAAGCAGTTGGATAGACTTACAGCTAGGCCGATTCTTTTTTTTCTTTTGTTATATTTTACCTAACGTGTTTGAATAAAGTGTGGTTTGCTTCATGTCAAGTAGTTTGACCAATTGAATTGCATTTGGAATGTAACTCCTTACACCTACCTTTCAAATAAGAAAATGTTAGGGTCTAGGCTAGCTTCTTAATATATTTTGAGGGTATTTGGTCTGGTCCATAACAGATAACATGTTTGAACAGGTTGATTAAAAATACCATAACCTGACCAAAATGCCTATTAGAGAAAAAAGCAGCAGTGATACAGCATGCTAATAGCATATCGCATTAACATGCAGTAATTCTTACGGTATTAGTCAGGATATGACAATTGAGTGATGAGCAGTAAATAGGCACTCGGTTGACCGGAATTATCATTTGACTCTTCTATCATTGGTAATCATTCCATGTATCAGAATACTGTTCTGATCCCAACTGATTTTATTAGTGGATAAGTTAGATCCCCGATTGAAATCGGGCCTGATAGACTTTTTTTCTGTTTTGATTATATGATCTTTCACAGAACACAAGCATGCAATGCTGCAGATCTAATTTTAACTAAAAAAAAGTTTATTATGCAAAAAGAACTTAAGAAAGACAAAATCAAATTGTTTACAAATAACACAAGTTTAAAAGATTTTGAAACACACAATAAATACAATCTCATCAATCCTAAAAGCAGTTCTTCACAGTATTCACACTCAAGAGAAATCCCTCTTCTTTCACATCTGTAAGGGTTATTTACTGCGGCTTCAATTCCCTGTCTTGAGAATTTGATTGTTTATTTCTTGAACCATCATATAAGTGAGTGCAGGTTTTCTCAGCTTCAAATAACCCTATTTTAACCAAACACTTCCTGTCTGGAACATCAAATTAAACTCCTTATACTGAGGTGATCTTTTTATTAACAATTCTAAATGTTCTCCTTTCTTTAAGAGCAACTGTTTTCACATCCAGCTTCAGCCAAGATTTCTGTAAAATTGACAAACTGACAGGCTTTCTCCAAGCCATATGTGTGTTCCCCAAGCCAAAAAATAAATTTGAGAATCTTCTACTTGAAGCCTTATGGATATCATTGTCTATTCTGATCACTCTTAAAACTCCCCAATATAAAAAACATCCATTAGCCTTGGGAACTCTTTCACTTATACTATTTTTGATATAGCTCAACATGGCTACAGAAATGCTTATAAATTAATTATTAAGATATTGCACATACACAGAAAACATCAATGCCACTAGTTGAAAATCCAGCATAAATGACATATATATATATTGCATAGACTGTTAGATTTCCTTGAAATGCTTGAGCATCCTCTATAAAAGCAATGAACCTGCAAGAGAGTGTTTTATGCAACCTTTCTTGGCAGACCAGTGTGTTGTGTGGGACAGTGAGCATGTGAGCTGTTCATTGGACATCTCTTAGCCTTGAATGTCAATGTTCATTAGTAGAATTTAACTTCCTCTACAGATGTGTAGAATCATCACAGATTCCACATGCTCACTCATAAAGTGGGTGTAAATGTGGAATAACGCGTGCACCCAGACTCTAACACATCCCCTTCATACTGCATTTAGCCTCAATGTTGTCCAAATTAAAGTATAACACATTGGGTGCAGTTCTCAATGTTATGATTCAGGGATCTCTGATTGTCTGCAGTTATTTGATATCTGAGTAAATAATTTGAGAAAAATGAGCTATGCTTGGCAATTGCTACTTCTTTCATCTTTGGGATGTCTGCAAAGGCTGTCCATCTCCCACATGAGTGTGACTTAACCAGGTCCAACAATGATAATTACAAAACAGCAGACATTGTAACTGTCCAAGTGAAAATAAATCAAAGCTGACACGTTATTTACAATGATGTAGGCCTGTGCCACAGATGAGTGCTCAGTATGTTTTCTTCTTCCTCACCTTTCCCTGATTTAGACTCAAGCATAACTTCCACAGCAGGGATGAAGGAAGCCAACTGTGAAGTTTGCCCTGCTTAATGTAGAAGACCTCAGCAGTCCTTTTCTGGTTCGTTTGGGCATGGAGAACTTCCTGCCCAGAAGAAGGTTCACACTCTTCAGCTTGTACTGAGTGTGTGTGTGTGTGAGCATGTGCACGAGTGCGCGCATGCGTGTGTGTGTGGAGGGGGGATGCAGGGGAAGAACAGCTGGAGAAGTGAGACACTAGAACACCCTGAGAAGCTTCTGGGGTGCATATATCAGTCATCCACCCTGTGGGTGTCAAATGACATCACCCTGTCCCCAGAGAAAGGGGCAATTGGAGTGAGGTAAGTGCTATCATCCATCTCTCAACTTGCCAATGACATTGAGTACCCTTAGCTAACGCAATGGAGTACAAGTCCATGTACATATCTGCTGACACTGCATTCAGCTGGATGTAGGTCTCCCAGGCAACTGCCAACTTTTCCATGGAGGAAGCCAGGTGGTACACAGGCCAGAGCTAACTCAGTACTGAGGACGTTGGTGGACACCTCCAATCTTCATTCAAACATACCAACAGTCTCTGGAAAACCTGTCTGATGTTCCTGTTCCTGTGCCTGTGTCCATGGAGATTAGTCTTTGTGTTGGTAGAAGGTTTAGATGAACATTTGTCAGTGCACCTCTGACCTTTTAGTGGCTTCCTTTGGAGAGGGTCACTGCTGTTGGCCACTTTGTGGTAGTTGGCTAGGTGCTGCTAGTGCCTGCATGAGAAAAAAGAGATTATTAGTTCAATAAGATGGATAAAAGCTTGTGAGAAGAATGAGTTAGCACTGGGTGTAATGGGAGAGCACAATGGACCTTATTGGGTTGGTTTCCCATTTGTGTAACCCAACTCTGCATTAGCAGTTCTGCTCTTCTCTGGCCAACTCAATTATTTTCTCCTCGTGGGGAATGAGGAACCTATATCCTCCACAACTCTCTTCACATTCATAACCAGTCTTGGACCACTCGGTACCATTTGTGGGTACATTTTCCTGAAATGACATAAAGGGAGGGATTAAGTACAATGGAAATCAATGCAAGGGCTGACAGTGATCATGAACGAATAAGACAGAATATCAGGTGTTCCATGAATGAGTAGAAACTGCCAAGGGCAGTAAGGGTTAGTAGTTGCAGAGGATAAGGTGGGGGTACAAATTTGTTTTATTCATTTGTGGGATGTGAGCACTGCTGGCTGGCCAGCATTTATAGCCGATCCTTTATTGCCCTTGAGAAGGTGGTCATGAGCTGCCTTCTTGAATTGAAGCAGTCCACCTGCTGTGGGTTGACCCACAATGCCTTTGGGACAGGATTCCAGGATTTTGATCCAGTAACATTGAAGGAACAGCAATATATTTCCAAGACATGATGATGAGTGTTTTTGAAGGGAACCTGCAGGTGATGGTATCTGCTGCCCCTGTTCTTCTTAATGAGAATGATCATGCATTTGGAAGGTGCTGCCAGAGAATCTTTGGTAAATTTCTGCAATATAATTTATTGTAGATAGTACACACTGCTGCTCCTGAGTGTCAGTGGTAGAGAGAGTAGACATTTGTGGATGTAGTGCCAATCAAGCAGTCTGCTTTGTCCTTGGTGGTGTCAAGCTTCTTGAATGTTGTTGGAGCTGCACCCATCCAGGCAAGTGGGGAGTATTCCATCACAATCCTGACTTGTGTCTTGTAGATGATGACAGGCTTTGAGGAATCAAAAGCTGAGTTACTCGCCACAGTATTCCTAGGCTCTGACCTGCTCTTTTAGCCACTAAGTTTATGTGGCAAGTCCAGTTGAGTTTCTGGTCAATGGTAACTCCCAGTATGTTGATAGTGGGGGATTCAGTGATGGTAACATCATCGAATATCAAGGATAGTGGTTAGATTGTCTCTTATTGGTGGATCATAGCCTGATATTTGTTACTCGCCACTGGATATTGTCCAGATCCTTATCTGAGGAGTCACGAATGGTGCTGAACATTGTGCAATCATCAGCGAACATCCCCACTTCTGACCTTGTGATGGAGGGAAGGTCATGGATGAAGCAGCTGAAAATGATTGGGCTGAGTGTTGAGTGGACATGATGCAGTGACACTGAGGATGCAGCCTTGGTGTGATTCATATATAGTGGTAATGTTAAAGTGAATGCTGGCCTTTTGAGTGTGAGGTAACAAACAGAAGATAGAGGCATTTGCCTTTGCAAAGCTCAGGAGACACTGACCTTCTCATGGCATTGCTGGGCATCCAGCTTTACATGGGATACTGCACTCATCCAATATGGCTAGGTCTGGGGGCATTGCTGTGGGAAGAGGATTGACCTCCTCTCCACCACCTCCAGACCTCTGGGACTTTGCTTTCCATTGAGACTTCTCCTCTGTGATTAAACTCAAGCAACACAATGTGAGGGGTCATTCCTAGCTTGCAGTGTCTGAAGTGGTGTGCACTTTAAATATGTCTCAGAAGTTTGGAAGCTGGAAAGTTCTGAGCACTTCTGCCTCTCTCAGTATGAGGTTCCCCAAGAAACACATCCAACACTTTGCATGCATAATTCATATGGTAAAAAAACTGAAGATAATGCAAGAAAATGTGTCTTTGGTTCACAGTGGACTGGACACAATGAAACACACTCACCATCACATTTTAACTGCAAATGAGAAAATTCCACTTTGCTTGTCTCCACAAATGCCATCTGCAATGCTGAGTGTTTCCAGTCTTTTCTGTTTTTCTTTTGGTTTTAAGCGGTGCTATGCTCACACAAATTCAGGGCTCCAGCTGAGTGAGACAAGCAGCCATTGAATTGCACATATAGAACTGGGTTGCACAAGACTACCATTTAAATTAACAAGCAGCACAAAGTATTGCAACAATAAATCATATCTTTTTTCAGGAGCTACAAAATTTCACTTCCATGTATTTATACAAAAGATTATTAGAACATGAAAAATCACATGTTCCTGTCTTCTGCTTGGATGTAAATAAATGCCTGTGCAGAGTGAAGAGCACAACCAGCTGGTGTGTGATTTTGCCTGCTTCATTTTCATCCGTGCACTCAACATTATTTGTACTTAGGTGTAAAAGAGGAGAATTTGCCCCTAATTATTGTCCCACTTTGCAAAACAAATCAGAACTTATATCATTAAAGGTGAATTGGATAAATATTTTAAAATATGGGAAAAGGATGTAGAAATGGAATTAGAGTAACTACTTTGTAGAACTGAAAAATAGACAGGTTATGCTAAGCCCATATTGAACTTGTGTAAGACCACACTTACTGTACTGCGTGCAGTTCTAGGTGTCATATCATAGAGACACTGAAGGTGGTGCAAAAAGATTTACAAGGATGAAACCTGAAATAACTCCACAGAGGCCAGTACCTTATTACCAAGTCACCCTTTATTTACTCGAGGTAAGTCCTTGACACTGATCCAGCTTCCTCTGAGCCAGCTCTCAGAGTGAACAGGATGTCTGATACTCCTGTTTTTATCTGTCAGCCAGGGCTCATTGATCGGACCAGATTCACAACCCCAATCAGGGAACTCATATTCTATGAGGTCCATCTGGTTGATCTCGTTACAATCACTATAATACCGAAACACATGAGTATAAAAATCAATTCTCTGGTTGAACTGTCCAACCAGTCTCATTTCCCCAACTCTTTCCCCATTGCCATGCTACCATTATCACTTTGATTTTTATCACCTCTTCCTCAGTGCATTCGAGATCACAATATCTTGCTCTAGAAGAAATTGTTTCCTTATGTCATCACTTTCAATCTATGGCTTCCGGGTATTGATCTGCTGCCACATGGAAACAGCTTCCTCTTATTTTCTCTATCACAATCTTTCATGATTTTGTACACATCCGTCAAATCTCCTCTTAATCTTTTCTGCTCTGGGGGAGAATAAACCAAACTCCACCACACTCTGCGCATGTATAGAGGTCATAGAGCATGGAAACAGACCCTTCAGTCCAACCAGTCTAGGCCAAACGTAACTGAGTTCTTTCAGCCCTGGTTCTAGTCGAGTAAATCTTTTCTGTGCTGTCCATCAGATCTTGATATTTTTCATAAAGTATAATGTCCTAAATTGAAAGTTATGTTCCATCTGAAAACTAAACCAGGATTTCCCAAAGTGGAGGTCACAAGGTTTTGCGGTCACAAGGGTCAAGACAGCTTCCTGCGCTCCTTATAAAAATTGTCACTCCATGTTTTTCCTTTCAAAATACATTACTTCTATCTTGTTAAATTTCTCTACCATGGTCTCCTCCAGAGGTCCCAGCATCACAGATACAGTCTTCAAACAATTCAATTCATTTCACATGATGTCAAAGCTGAAGTCTCTGGATACTGCAAATGCTCTGGATCCTGACGACATTCCAGTAATCGCACTGAAGACTTGTGCTCCAGAGCTAACTGCATGCCTAGACTTGTTGTTCCAGTACAGCTACAACACTGGATCTACCTAACAATGTGGAAAATTGCCCATTAACACCCTGTGTATAAAAAGCAGAACAAATCCAATGCAATCAACTACTGTTCCATCAGTCTACACATGATCATGAGCAGCAGTCTTTAATAAAAACAGAAAATGCTTGAGAAACTCAGCAGGTCTGACAGTATGTATGAAGAGAGAAACAAAGTTAATGTTTCAATTCAAGTTCCAAAGAGGAGTCACACAGGATTCAAAGTATTAATGCTGTTTCCCTCTCCACAGATGTTGAGTTACTCTAGTATTTTGCTTTAATTTTTGTGATGGAAGCAGTCATTAACAGTGCTATCAAGCTGCACTTGAAAAGTAATTAACTGCTCACAGGATGTCAGTTTGGGTTCTGTCAGCGTTACTTGGCTCCTGGCCTCATGATAGTCTTGGTCCAAACATTGACAAAATAACTGAACTCTTGACATGGGTGAGAGCAACTGCGCTTGACATTAAGGAAGCATTTGACTGAATGTGACATTGAGGTGCTCTAGTAAAACTAGAGTCAATGGAATTGGGGAAAAACCCTCCAGTGGTCAGAGTCAGACCAAGCACATAGGAAAATGATCGTTGTTGTAGAACGTCAGTCATCTCAATCACAGGACATCACTGAAAGAGTTTTTCATGATTAGGCTCAATCATCTTCAGCTGCTTCATCACTAACCTTTCCTCCATCATAAGGTCAGAAGTGGGGATGTTCGCTAATCATTGCACAATATTCAGCATCATTCATGACTCCTCAGATACTGAAGCAGTCATTCTTCATATTCAGCAAGACCTAGAGAAAATCCAAGCTTGGGTCTATAAGTGGCTAGTAACATTCACACCATACAAATGCCAGGGAATGACCATCTCCAACATGAGAAAATCTAACCATTGCCTCTTGATGTTCAATGGCTTTATCATTGCTGAAATCTGGACTATCAACACTCTGGGTGTTGTCATTTACCCAACGAACAGAACTGGTCCTGCCATATAAATACTGTGGCTACAAGGGCAGGTCAAAAGATAGGAATTCTGTAGTGAGTAAGTCATGTCATGTCTCCCCAGTACCTGTCCACCATTTACAAGGCACAAGTCTGGTATCTGATGGAATACTCCCCACTTTGCCTGGAGGAATGCAGCTCCAATAACATTCGAGAAGCACAGCATAATCCAAGACAAAGCAGTCACCTGATTGGCAGTACATCCACTGTCTTTAACATCACCAACTCTCAATGGCAGCAGTGTGTACCATTTACAAGGTGCACTCAAGTAAATCACCATGGTCATTTCGATAGCATCTCCCAGACCTAGAAGTCAAGGAAAACAGATGCATAAACAGACCATCTCCTGCAAGCTCTTCTCAAAGTTGCTCACCATCCTGACTTGGAAATGTATAAATGTCCCTTTTGGGTCAAATTCCTAGAACACCCTTCCCAACAGGACTGTGGGTACTCTACACCCCAAGGATTGTAGCAGCTAAAGAAAGTAGTTCACCACCACCTGGATAATTAGGGATGGACAATAAATGGTGGCCTAGTTAGCAATACCCACAGCCCATGAACAAGTAAAAACAATATGTTAGACTATTGCACCAACCAAAGTCCTCCTGAAGCCTATACAATTATCCTTAATATTTACAATATCATTTGTGTCATCTGAAATATGGACGTGATCTTTAAAGTTCAGGTTTTTAATAAATTTCAAAAAAATGTCTTATTAAACAGTGGTTGATAAATGCTTGGGATTCTTTCAAAGTGGATATGAGTGGACATCAACAAAATGTATTAACTATCAGCTTTAATTATTCATTACATCTGGCATTAAAAATAAACCTGATCAAAAACTGAATAAATCTACTTCCATGAACTTTATAAAGATAATCAAGGACGAAATGGGCTTACAATCCTACACTGTCCTCATAAATTTTAATTCACTAAAGATCCAATCATAAGAGCATTTTCATAGTTATTAAATGGCTTCTGCCAACAAATGTAATAAAATGGTACCTGAAGTACTATGAGAAATGAACTCTGACTCCAACAGGCTCTCAAAAATAAAGTTCTAACCACAGTATTCTTACAGTCATTGCCCATACCCTAAAATCACTGTCAGCATTAAAAATTAACAGTATATATTATAAATCAGTAATATCTACTTTCAAAGCAGTAATCTAATGTTACTTTTCAGATAGTGCTTATAAACCACTCATCTACACTCTCATGGCTTGTAATATTAGCTAAAGCCCACAATTAGATAACAACCTAGTAATCATTTTGAAGTATCCTTTCATTATCTTTTGACAATTGTACATGCCCAAGCTCAGCAGATTAGTGTTTAATCAAATATGGTCCACAACACAATTACTATGATTAAATAACATCTGTCGCAAGGGGGGAAAAGCTGTTTGTAGGCTGTTGGTTTATTTTCTTAAAAAACTAAAAGATCTTTTGTAGTTTGTTCACTGATTTATTTTAACCAATTGTTGCTGTTTTAAGTGATTTATAGCTCCAGTTTTATCGCTATTTTTGCTATCACTAGAGCCATTCTCTAACAGCTTAGAATTATCAGGATTATTTTAGGAAAGGCAATACTCTCTCAGTGTTATTATGGGTGCATTGTAATAAGCAGTTTTGTCGTGCACATGTTGATTTTTTGCAACCTGCTGCTTGCCCAATTAACTATTAGTCTCCCAGAGTGTGAGAAATTTGATTCCACTGATTTTAAAACCACTTGATAGACATCCTAGTGCCTAAAGTCCAGGTCCTGCAATCCAGCAGTATAAATTCAGTGATGTTCGAATGCAACTACTCAACCAATCTAATGCTGATTTCATCGGACATCTCGAGACCAGCTAGTTTATCTATTATGAATCAGTAAAGGGCTAAAAATACATGGGTTGAGCAGAGACGAGGACAGAAGCACCACTTATTGGTGCTACATATTGCATTTAAAGTGAAAAAAATGCCCTTAAGACAGAACCAACATGCGATAATTTAAAAATACAGATCAAAGAAATCTAGGAAACAGAAAGCTTCAAATACAAAAGCAGCCGGAACTGAAGATGAATAAGGACAATAGGACTCAACTGAACAAAGTGACGGAGATCTGCCAAGCAGCAGCCCAAACTACATGAAGGAAATTGCGTAGACAGTCAGTGATAATTCTCTAATTCCCACTAACGCAGAAAACATTGATGACCTACTGGTTACAAAATATCTTAATACCGCATGTTTCTGCAAATGTTTATTTAATATATTCGAAACAGGATGTAGATATTTTTAATCAAACTGCACAGATGTGTTATTACACACCTCAGGGGTGTAGGACTCACGAGTTGGACCAAATAGCCTGTTTCCACTCAACTGTCTGTGTGGAATTTGCACTTTCTCCCCATGCTTGTGCAGGTTTGCTCTGGTTTCCTTCTACAGTCCAAAGATGTGCAGGATAGGTGGATTGGCCATGCTAAATTGCCCACAGTGTGCAGGCGAATTGGGTTAGCCACAGGAAGTGAAGGGTTAGAAGGACAGGGTTGAGTCTGGGGGGATGCTGTTCAGAGTGTCAATATAGATTCAATAGGCTGAATTACCTATTTCTACACTGTCGAAATTCTATGATACAATTTATGCTCCTAAGCTGTTGTTCATGCAATTCTTAAAGAAAACTTTTCATATGCCAGTATAGCAAATTTGGAACAGACTCAGTGTTGTAGACAATCTCAAAAGGCATTATCAATGAGCCAGCAACAAAAGCCAGCTCAAGCCCATTTCTGTCATGGCTGCAGTTATTGTGAACTCCAGCAGTAGGAATTGCAAAGAGCATGTGGCATCGTGGAAGTGCCGTGGGTAAATTACCACAAACTAATTTTAATTTGGCTACTTATTAAGAAATCTCACAGACAATCCAATACTGAAACAATTATTTAAACTACATTGTTATGTAGCAACTAAAATAAGATCCCTCCAGTAAGCAAGTTAAGCCTCACAATTCAACATGGCAATTGCCTGATTAATGGTGAAACTATGTATAATTTCAAACAGCATCATCTGTCTCTGGATGTCCAGGATTTGATCCCTATCCAGTGTTGTTCTTTGAAGTTCTGCCACTGAAGAATCCTGGAGTTGAATTCTCATAGTATTTTCTGTCGTTCAAGTTTATGGTGTGGCATTATTGATGATCCTTTAGATTCTTTCATTCACAATATTGCAAGCTGCAGCTTGCCTTATCGTAAGTTCCTTGTCATATTTGGTATTGACTGTCTGTTTGAAGACACAAGTTTCCTACAATTAATTCCTTAAATTCTTCTACAGGATAATCAATTGTCCTTGTGGCATAAAGCATCAAGTTAACAAGTAGTTATTTAAAACAGTTTTGTTTATATAGCTTCAACTCCTTTTACCAGGCATGGCTAACTGCTTTCAATTCCTGTACAACAGTTTGTTCTTGTCCCTCAACAGTTTATTCCAGATACAGTTATTGCTGATTCTTTCAATTCATGAAGTTATTAAAGTTCTCAAGTTTACACTATTAGAGGAGCAACAAAAGGAAATGGTGTTAGACACTGTCGGAAGTTTGAATAATGGGGTTAGGCAGCAGCAACTGCACAGGATAGATGACCTATCACCTCTGCCCCTGCTTTCAGACTCTGAATTACTCCAGCTAGGACCCAAGCTTATGCCTCATTTCCCCAGTCTTATATATGCAGTGACGTCACTAGTGCATGCACTAACGTTTCCTGAGACCAATTCCTGTCAAGATCCAGGTGCCATCACTGGCCACATCTGAGCATAGATATGAACATAGGAAAATCACTAGAAGCAGGGAATTCAGCCCTCAAGGCCGCTCTGCCACTCAATATGATCATGGCTGATCTTATCTCAGTATCAACACTCTTCCTGTCTGCTCTCCATAACCCTTCAATTCACTACTAATTAAAAAGCTATCCAATTCCTCCTTAAATGTATTCATTTGTCCCAGCATCCACCACACTCTGGGATAGTGAATTCTAGATTCACAACCCCATGAAAGAAGTAATTTCTCTTCATCTGTTTTAAATTTGCTTACCCTGAAACAATGACCTCTCGTTTGAGATTGTTCCACATAAGGAAACATCCTAAGTCTACTTTGTCAAATCCCCTTTAGCATCTTAGACACTTCATTTAGATCTTTCTAAACTGCAGACAGAAGAGACCTAAACTGCTGAACCACTCTTCATAAAACAAACCCCTTACCTCTAGAATCAATCCAGTGAACCTCCTCTGAACTGCCTCCAATACAATCCCTCCACAAATAAGTAGGCCAAAATTATACACAGTACTTCAGGTGCGGTCTCACTAATGGCTTGCACAGTTGCAGCAACACTTCCCTACTTTTATACTTTATTCCTTTAGCAATAAATGACAAAGTTCCTTTTGCCTTCTTTATTACCTGCTGTACCTGTGTTCTAGTTTTCTGCAATTCATGCACAAAGACATTTAGATCTCTGCATCAAAGCACTTTGATGTTTCTTTCCATTTAGATAATAAGTTGCCCTTGTATTCCTCCATCTAAAATGGATAACCTCACATTTATCCA
Source organism: Chiloscyllium plagiosum (assembly GCF_037043375.1). Taxonomy (NCBI): domain Eukaryota; kingdom Metazoa; phylum Chordata; class Chondrichthyes; order Orectolobiformes; family Hemiscylliidae; genus Chiloscyllium; species Chiloscyllium plagiosum. The sequence goes on along the minus strand of NW_028270158.1, from coordinate 9,230,961 downwards.
CATTAAACCTCATCTTCCAAATGTTGGCCATTCACCTAACCTATCCACGTCCATCTATAAGGACACAGAGTGGTTATAATGAGTTATGTATAATCACTCCACTTTGTCATACTCAGAGAATCAAAATAAATAGTGTAACAGATATACTACAAAAGATTTTTATACATATATAAACATTCTGGGTCAAATGACAGCAGCTTTTCATAACATTTACATCTGGTAAAAGGTTTTCTATGGGATATTGCATTACAACTTATTCTAAATTATAAAGCTTAAATGGCACTATTAGGGACTTTGTGTGAGTAAAGCAAGAAATTGTGCAGCTCCTTCACCAATCAGATTAAGGAATTAATAACTACCAGAGCAGAGCTTCAATCAGGTATGAATTTGGATATTTATTTCAATGTCAAATCAGATGCGGAAAACAAATGAGAGGGCAAGTTGGTGCAATAAAAAAAAGAGGGGCAAGAGTTACAAAGAGACAAAGTCAAAATGAAAGTTTAAATTTCAAATAACAATTGAAATAATGATTCCACATCCGTAAAATTTAACCTTCAGTTCCGGTGGGTTGTTTGGCAATAATTAAGACAGTGTACTGGAATGGATAAACCATTTTGGGGGGAAATTTAGAGGATGTCTATAATACAAGTATAAAAACTTCATAATGCTTCTCAAGCTTTCATGCCAAGTCTCTTGATGGAACACTGATATAACGCATCTTCTATATAAGCAAAACAGCAACTGGGACAGTAACATAATAATTTCTGTGCCTAACTGCATACATGTGGTTGTCAAAGGTTTCTGTCCGGATTAAATTTTAATAATGTTGAACACCACGCACCTCTGTTATTTCCACAGAAACACCTACAATTTTATTTTGTAAAATTGAATTACAGGTCAGCTATCCTGAAAACCTATAAGACCTAAAAAGCAAGGTCTTTTAGAAAGCGGACCTGAACAGAGCTGTAGACCACTGAATTCAGGCCCCTCGTAAAACAAACCTTAGTTTTTTGGTCCGTTCCGGCCAAGCGAAGTATTTTTTCCCAAAGGGCTGAACAGAGGAAAGCTACTTGTGCATTAATGATTTGACTGACTGAATTATTAAATTCTTACATGAATTCCTGTGGAATACATTTTAAAACCTATTTTTTAATCAACCTGCTCAGAGATATTATTGCACATCCTAGGAGCAGTTGGGATTTGAACCCAGGTCACCTCCGCACAAGAACCCGTTTTCCTACTTCATAGTACACAGTACTGTAATAATAATCACCTGCCTTCAATTATGTCAGTATTAAATGTAGAGTCTGGGTGTTAAGTTCTTTTCCTGAGGTTTCACACACGAGATGCAATTCACGCACACCAACTTCTGTAAACAGTTAAAGTTTACTAGAGTCTGTACAAGCTAGGTAACCCTTTGATCATCTTCGCAGACGTGTGAAGTCGAGTCAAAGAGGCCCTGAACAAAGAAAACACATCCACTTTATACAGGTCAGTTGGTAATGCTCACAGGTACTCTGGCAACCTCCCCCCCTCCCCCGCCCCCACCACTGCATAATCACATGTTACCCCCAGGTACAATAGTAGGAGAGAATGTAAATGTAAATGCCATAATCCTGGGGATTCATTACGCAAATGATTTTCTGACTCAGTGATTCCCCAAGACAATGTAGTGTGATATATTCTATTAAGCTTCATATTCCAAATGTAGGCCCATTCACCTAACCTATCCACATCCATCTATCAGGACACATAGTGGTTATAATGAATTATGTATAAACACTCCATTTTGTCATATTCAGAGAATCAAAATAAATAGTGTTACAGATATTACAAGGATGGGCGGCATGGTGGCTCAGTGGTTAGCATTGCTGCCTCACAGCACCAGGGTCCCAGGTTCGATTCCAGCCTCGGGTGACTGTCCGTGTGGAGTTTGCACATTCTCCCTGTGTCTGCATGGGTTTCCTCTGGGTGCTCCGGTTTCCTCCCACAGTCCAAAGATCTGCAGGTCAGGTGAATTGGCCATGCTAAATTGCCCATAGTGTTAGGTGCATTAGTCAGAGGGAAATGGGTCTGGGTGGGTTACTCTTCGGAGGGTTGGTGTGGACTGGTTGGGCGAAGGGCCTGTTTCCACACTGTAGGAAATCTAATCTAATATACTACGAAAGATTTTTATACATATATAAACATTCTGTGTCAAACCATAGCAGCTTTTCATAATGTTTACACTTAATAAAAGGTTTTCTATGGGATGTTGCATTACAACTTGTTGTAAATTATAAAGCTTAAATGGGGGAATGGCTATGAAAGCATTTCTGAGTGGAAGGGACTGAATGAGAGTTTAATTTGATAATAGCAGGAGAGTAGCAGTAAATGGCTGCCCAAATGAAGTGGGAGTCACCCACATTTCTGCATGAATATCATCCCCACCCACTTCCAGAACGTTCAGCTTCTAGAGAAAGACAGTACAGTTTAACCCTTTAACATTACATTAATGTCCAGAGAGATAGTACAATTTAATCATTTAACATTACAAGGGAATACTTCAGTTTATAAAAGATCGAATTGAAGGAAAAATAGAAAATAGAGACTGAGAAGTTGTTTCTGCCAAGACTAACTAAAATTAAGCAGGTCCACACAAAAGATCCAGATCATCAAATGATTGCTCTCCCATTTTAATCTCCAAAGCATCCTTGTAATTTCAAGTCATTTTCATTTGGATTTCAATCCACAACAGTCTTCAGATTTCCTCAGATCATATTTCTTGTTTCCTACTAGTGGGTTGACTAATCTATTGAACAGAATACGTCTGCTCTCCAAATTAAGACACATTGCCAGAAAGTACAAGTCAATACACGTAGCCTTCACGATCAGGATGATGGAGACCAAGAGATACCAAATTGTCTTAAAGACATTCCAACTATTTCTGATTGTCTAATTCACACAGTTTATCAGTTTTAGTGGATACTACCAATCTTTTCAAAGGTTCACCTCTTTAATGTTTCTAAATCTTTTTATGTACAAAATATTTCTTCTCCATTTTCTATCCCACATTCAGATTAAAGTCTGCACGCTGGCTCTGTGGTTAACACTGCTACCTCACAACGCTATAGACATTGTCTGTGTGGAGTTTGTACATTCTCCGTGTGTCTGCATGGGTTTCCTCCCACAGTCCAAAGATGTGCAGGTTAGCTGGATTGGCCATGCTAAACTTCCCATACTGTCCAGGGATGTGCGGACTTGGTGAAGTAGCCATGGGAAAGGCAGGTGGAGTGGGTCTGGAGAGGTTGGTGTAGACTTGATGGGCTGAATAGCCTGCTTCCACGCTGTAGGGATCCTATCACCCTCTTCCAAGTCTGAATTCTGAATAGCAGATTACAACTAACATGAATTGTTTTCCAAAAGCCTACACTTTCAATGCATTAGAGTGCACTTATTTGAAATTGCAGTATTTAGAAAGATCCTTTTAAGTCCTTTAAGTACAGAAATATGTAAGATTTGAAACAGATGCTGCACAGCCTCAAGTCATTTGCTGTAATCACAACCCTTTACCTACACTCACCATCCTTGAAAAGGAGCTCTTGAAACGTAATTGTAAACATGAGCTGGAATTAACAGAAGTTAATGGGAAAGATTGTTTTTCTTTCTCTTTACAGACAATCTTTTAAAAGTTCTTTCACAGGGCATGGGCATCACTATCTAGGCGAGCATTCATTACCCATCCCTAATATCCCTAATGTCCTTTGAGGAGGTGGTGGTGAGCCATTTCTTGAATTGCTGCAGTCTATATGGGCTAAGTACATTCATATTTTTACCCAGTGACACTATAGTTCCATGTCAAACTAGTGTGTAGCTTGGAGAGGAAATTGCTCTTATGGTTATGGCCGTGTCCTTTTAGTTGGTAAAGGTTACAGGCTGGAAGATGTTGTTGAACGATCTTTGGTGAGTTGCTGCAGAGTATTTAGTACATGGCACACACTGCTGCCACTGTAAGTTGGTGGTAGATGGAATAAATGTTGAAGGTGTTAAATAAGGTGTGAATCTTGGGGGCTGCTTTAACCTGGATGGTGTAGAGCTTTTGGAGTGTTGTTAGAGCTGTACCCATCCAGGCAAGTGAAGAGTACTCCATCACACTCCTGACTCGCGCCTTGTAGATGGGCTTTTAGGAATCAGATTACTCACCACAGAATTCTTAGCCTCTGACCTGCTCTTATAGCTATGGTATTTAAATGGGGTGGTCCACGTCGGTTTCTGGTCAACAGTAACCTGCATAATATTAACTGTGATTGATTCTGTGGTAACACCTTTGGTGATTAGACTCTCTCTATTTGAGCTGGTTATTGATTGGCACTTCTGTGCTGCAAATGTTCCTTGTTACCTATCATCCCAAGCCTGGATATTTTCTACAGTGACAAAAAAAAACTGCAGATGCTGGAATCCAAAATAGACAAACAGGAGGCTGGAAGAACACTGCAAGCCAGGCAGCATCAGGAGGTGGGAGAAGTCAATCTTTCAGGTATTAACCCTTCTTTCAGGAGCCCTTCTTCAGGAAGGGTTAATACCTGAAAATTTGATTTCTCAACCTTCTGATGCTGCCTGGCTTGCTGTGTTCTTCCACCTCCAGTTTATCTACTTTGGATATTGTCCACATCTTGCTGCAGATTCTGGTGCAAGACGATGGTGGAGTAACAGGGCTGCGTGTGGACTCTTCCATCTTTGTTTAACATTTGCTTCTATTCTTTTCTTTTGCTTTATTTTCCTTTCTTTTTGTTTTTTTTTTAACTTTTCTGTGGCAGGTGGGTCGGCAGCACTGGCGCAGCAGCAAGAGTGGGATGCATGCTGAGTGGTGGATGTGGCTTCTCCAAGTGATAGGAGGTGATGGCAGCAAGGAAGTTATTACAGCAATAGCAGGCCAGTCGCAGAGAGTGCCTTCTCCCACCGTTCGGGGTGAGTAGCAGCATCAGTAATGTCGTTCTCCCGCTGTTCGGGGACTGTGGCAGCAGCAGTAAGGTCGTTCTCCTGGTGATAAGGAGAGAGTGCGTTCTCCCAACATTCAAAGCTGACAGCAGCAAAGCTCCTCCAGCAATCAGGGAGAGCGGCGCTGGTGGCAGTGGACTCTTTAAGGTGGTGGTGCCGGCATGGCAACATGTGCAGCCGAAGCAGGACTCATGACCTGGAGGTGGCCTGGCCAGGCAGCAGAACCAGAGACTCTTGGTGTGGGGCAAGTGTGGGTTCAGCAGTGTGAGAGAGATGGACCCAGCGGCAAAGAAGTGTTGCCTAAAGTGAGAGAACTCCTGTGTTGGTGGGTCCAGTGCAGGCAGCAACAAAGCAGTGGAGGTCTCCCTTGAGGCTAGCTGCCAGCATGGACTGGATCGGAAAGACTGATATTCTGAACATTTTACTTCTTTATTTTTCTATTTTGTTTTTGTTTTCTAAGAATTTGATCTTAGGTAGCTGTACCTCCCTGTATCCAGGGAGAAAGTGAGGATAGCGAATGCTGGAGAGTCAGAGTTGAAAAGTGTGGCACTGGAAGAGCACTGCAGGTTAGGCAGCATCTGAGGAGCAGGAGAGATGAGCCCTTATGCCCAAAATGTTGATTCTCCTGCTCCTAGGATGCTGCCTGATCTGCTGTGCTTTTCCAGTGCCACACTTTCAACTCTACCTTTGTACCCAAGATGGGACAGTAAACTTTTCACTGTACTCATTTGAATACATGATAATAAAGCTTATTCTATTCAATTAAAATGGACAATGATTGCTTCAACATCTGTGGAGTTGTGAATAGTGATGAATGTTGTGAAACCATCAGCGAATATCCCACTTCAGACGTTATGACAGAGGCAAGGTTGTTGATGAAGTTGAATATAGCTGGACCAAGGACTCTACCTTGAGGAACTCTTGCAGCAATATAATAGAACATAGAACAAAACAGCACAGAACAGGCCCATCCATGTACCTATCCAATTGCCGCTTAAAGGTCACCAAAGATTCTGACTCTACCACTCCCACAGGCAGCGCATTCCATGCCCCCACCACTCTCTGGGTAAAGAACCCACCCCTGACATCTCCCCTATACCTTCCACCCTTCACCTTAAATTTATGTCCCCTTGTAACACTCTGTTGTACCCGGGGAAAAAGTTTCTGACTGTCTACTCTATCTATTCCTCTGATCATCTTATAAACTTCTATCAAGTCACCCCTCATCCTTCGCCATTCCAACGAGAAAAGGCCTAGCACTGTCAACCTATCCTCGTACGACCTATTCTCCATTCCAGGCAACATCCTGGTAAATCTTCTCTGCACCCTCTCCAAAGCTTCCACATTTTTCCTAAAGTGAAGCGACCAGAACTGCACACAGTACTCCAAATGTGGCCTAACCAAAGTCCTGTACAGTTGCAACATCACTTCACGACTCTTGAATTCAATCCCTCTGCTGATGAACGCTAATACACCATAGGCCTTCTTACAAGCTCTATCCACCTGACTGGCAACTTTTAAAGATCTATGAGCATAGACCCCAAGATCCCTCTGTTCCTCCACCTCACTAAGAACCCTACCATTAACCCTGTATTCCGCATTCTTATTTGTCTTTCCAAAATGGACAACCTCACACTTGGCAGGGTTGAACTCCATCTGCCACTCCTCAGCCCAGCTCTGCATCATATCTAAGTCCCTTTGCAGCCGACAACAGCCCTCCTCACTATCCACAACTCTACCAATCTTCGTATCATCTGCAAATTTACTGACCCACCCTTCGACTCCCTCATCCAAGTCATTAATAAAAATTACAAACAGCAGAGGACCCAGAACTGATCCCTGCGGAACTCCACTTGTAACTGGGCTCCAGGCTGAATATTTACCATCTACCACCACTCTCTGACTTTGACCAGTTAGCCAGTTTTCTATCCAATTGGCCAAATTTCCCTCTATCCCATGCCTCCTGACTTTCCGCATAAGCCTACCATGGGGAACCTTATCAAATGCCTTACTAAAATCCATGTATACTACATCCACTGCTCTACCCTCATCTACATGCTTGGTCACCTCCTCAAAGAATTCAATAAGACTTGTGAGGCAAGACCTACCCTTCACAAATCCATGCTGGCTGTCCCTAATCAAGCAGTGTCTTTCCAGATACTCATAAATCCTATCCCTCAGTACTCTTTCCATTACTTTGCCTACCACCGAAGTAAGACTAACTGGCCTGTAATTCCCGGGGTTATCCCTATTCCGTTTTTTGAACAGGGGCACAACATTCGCCACTCTCCAGTCCCCTGGTACCACCCCCGTTGACAGTGAAGTTGAAAAGATCATTGCCAACGGTACTGCAATTTCCTCTCTTGCTTCCCACATAATCCTAGGATATATCCCGTCAGGCCCGGGGAACTTGTCTATCCTCAAGTTGTTCAAAATGTCCAACACATCTTCCTTCCTAACAAGTATCTCCTCTAGCTTACCAGTCCGTTTCACACTTTCCTTTTCAACAATACGGTCCCTCTCATTCGTAAATACTGAAGAAAATTACTCATTCAAGACCTCTCCTATCTCTTCTGACTCAATACACAGTCTCTCACTACGGTCCTTGATTGGACGTACCCTCGTTCTCGTCATTCTCATGTTTCTCACATACGCATAAAATGCCTTTGGGTTATCCTTGATCCTATCCGCCAAAGATTTTTCATGCCCTCTCTTAGCTCTCCTAATCCCTTTCTTCAGGTCCCTACTGGCAATCCTGTATCCCTCCAATGCTCTGTCTGAATCCTGTTTCCTCAACCTTAAGTAAGCCTCCTTCTTCCTCTTTACAAGACATTCAACCTCCCTCGTCAACCAAGGTTCCCTCACACGACCATTTATTTCCTAATACTGAGATGACTGGCCTCCAAACACCACAGTCATTGTCCTTTATGGTAGGCACCTCTGTTTTAAGATGGTTGCAAATGCTTCAACTTTGTTTTTTACTCTGATGTGCTGGGGTTTCCCAACAGTGAAAAGAGTGATGTGGATATTCGTGTAACCATTTCCTCCATTTGGTTAATTGTTCACTAGCATTTGTGGATATGGCAGAGGTGTAAGGCATAGATCTAATCCATATGCTATTTAGAGTATGAGGTATGCATATCATCGGGTATTGTAGCCACACCCAAGTTGATGCTTATTTTGGTTAAACCTCGTACTGCTTCCGGTATGACCTCCTGAATTCTCTATTGATTAAGAAAAATATTTGGATATTTTGGCATCCTGCAATTATAAACAAGTGCAAACTTGAATCCTTAAATTGGGTTGTTCACACTAATCAGCAGCATGTGAATTGAGGGTAATGCTGCAACAGAGGGATAGATAGCCAATCTAAATCAGCTTTTCTAACTCTGTATTCATTAAAGAAAAATTAAAACCTTCAAAGATCCTCAAAATTGACCCTCAATGGTTCCAACCAGACTTTTAGAAGAACCAATCCCAGACTTTACAAAAAATCAACTCCAGTCATCAGTTTGGAGCTTAAACAAAAGACTTAGCAATTTATTAACAGTACAAAAACTTCAGTCAAGCAATAGTAAACAATAAAGTACAGCCAACTTTGTCTTAACTGGTACCTTATGAACTGGCACTCATGATAAACTGGCAAAAACAATATACGGTAAATATTGGAAATTTACTGTATCATTGCAATCTCCACGAAGTCCGAGTAGTTAGCTGAGAGTGCCAGTGAGAAGACTCTGTGCTGGCTAGTGTTATTTAAGGCAAAGTTGCATTGTTATTTAATTGATTTATGCTGTATATAAAGTATAACAGTGAGATGTATACCCCCTACATTATGTTTCTATTACTTAGTGTGTGTTTTTACATTGATTATGTGGACCTCTTGATCAACTGGAATATTTGATCAACCTTTACACTCCAGATCCCATAGGTAGAATAGAATAGACTAGGCTAGAATAGACGAGACGAGTACGGAATAGAAAATAAATTTATTGTCACGTGTTGTCTTACGTAAAAAATACAGTGAAAAGTTTTGTAAGTCGCCCCACTACAGCACCTACACCAATGACAGAAGTCATACTAAATAAGATAAAAACATAAAATTAAGACAACGTTCATCACAGTTCAGATAATGGCTAAGGGGAAGCCAATTAAGGAACGATGGAATACCTGGAGGACGCAGCCAGGGCGAGACCACCATTCCCATACCATTGGCCGAAGATCACCCACCCTAGGCCGAGACCAGCTCTCTTAGACAAGACCGCCTGCCAAGCATCTGGAACACCTGGAAGCCAAAGATGAGGAAGACCCTCACACGGGGACAAGATCTCCATGCCAGGGCAAGAATGCCACGCCTGCATGAGATCGCCACACTGGGAGACTGTAAAACTGTACCAAGACCACCACCTCTCCTCCATCAGGTGCCTGAGCCCAGTTGCGGACCCAGAACATGGCCCTAGCCTGGGGAGTCAGTCCAGGACCTTCTCCTTGCACACTGGGAGACCCCGGGCTGAGGCGGAACCGCATTCAGCTCGTCCTCATGTTGCCTTCGCCACTGGAGGCCTCCTCCTTCACCTGCCACTCTCCAGACCCAAAAGAAAACAACAAATAAAGAAAAAGAGCCACAGATAAAAAAAGAAAAAAAGACAGCTGTGAACATGCCATGGCTTAGCCCAACTTGCTGCAGGTTAACAGAAGTTTGCTGTGATCTAAATCATCTATGCTATAAACCCAAAAGCATTTGTTTTTAGCCCTAATCACAGAAAGGACATACAAACAGTTAGGAAATAAATAAATAAAAGTAACACGATTGGCCAGATTACTTAAGTGGTTTTCACAATGTATTGTTCCACAGGCATGGGACAATGATTTTTCAGTTCATTTTCCAAAGGTGTCTGTAGTGATTGTATTGATGTCAGCCAGCTGGACCTCAGCGAATAAGAGTTCCCTGATGGGGGTTTTAACGTGGTCCAGTCAGGGAAATCTGGCTGACATAGAAGGATAAATGTCAGGGATACTGGGATTAGAATGGTGTTGGAAAAACACAGCAGGTCAGGCAGCATCCGAGGAGCAGGAAATTCGATGTTTCGGGCAAAAGCATTTCATCAGGTTACTGGGATGCTGAATTTCTGACTCAGTGAAAGGCGGCGCTACTGCCAAAGGGTGCATTGTAAATAAACGGTGATTGGTGATAGGATGCTGGCCTCCGAAGAGCTATTTCATGTTGATCAATCACCTTTACAGCTCACTCAGGTAAAAGCAGTAATACTTATAGCTTAGTTTCCTGTTCTCTGAACTGCCGAGAGCTGATAAGGGACGTCAGGCAGGAAGCTTTCACATCTTCGTACTGAAACATCAACAGGTAGATTCATTCTCACCAAAAGCCACAGTCCAAAACCCAATTCAAACTCTGACAGTCTCCCCCATGAGGTCCCAGTGAACTCTCAACATCTGCCATCCACCTGAGCAGAAGGTCACTTCCAAACTTGCTGGAACCAATTCCCAGGTATGGACCTCATTAGCAGCCAACTTCTCCTCATCTGTTTAAACATGATGCTCTTACCCAGTCACCAAGAATTTAGGGAAACTTCTGATCCGGAACCAAACCCCCAAATAACCAAAGGCCTGGCCTTTCTGAGAGCTGGAGAACCTGGTGTGGAACAGAACGGACCAACTCCTGAGCGCTGAAAATACACTAAAAATCAACAGAAAATACGAATCAAAAGCCATTTCCTTGGGAAAATTGTTCTCTGCATGTGTATATATTTAAAATTCCACTGACATTTTGTAAAGTTCCACTAACTCCAGGCGGTTTGCCGCCACCCTGTGAGGGTCTGTACTATCCCAACATCATTAACCGAAGGAGGTATAAGGGAGACTTGAAGGATAAACCTATAAAGGAATTAAATCAAGTTGTGGTAGTCGCTCGCCGTTCAGTTACTCTCCGGACACACAACCATCGACAGCGAGCGGGAAACCCGCCGAGGGACGGGGGAAAGGTGACCGCACTCCTCCCAGCCACCGGGGGGCGCCCGCTGTGGCGGCATCAGTGCGATCGCACTCCTCCCAGCCACCGGGGGGCGCCCGCTGGGGCGGCATCAGTGTGATCGCACTCCTCCCAGCCACCGGGGGGGGGGCGCCCGCTGTCGCGGCATCAGTGTGACCGCACTCCTCCCAGCCACCGGGGGGCGCCCGCTGTGGCGGCATCAGTGTGACCGCACTCCTCCCAGCCACCGGGGGGCGCCCGCTGTGGCGGCATCAGTGTGATCGCACTCCTCCCAGCCACCGGGGGGCGCCCGCTGTGGCGGCATCAGTGTGATCGCACTCCTCCCAGCCACCGGGGGCGCCCGCTGTGGCGGCATCAGTGTGATCGCACTCCTCCCAGCCACCGGGGGGCGCCCGCAGTGGCGGCATCAATGTGACCGCACTCATTACAGCCACCGGGGGGCGCCCGCTGTGGCGGCATCAGTGTGATCGCACTCCTCCCAGCCACCGGGGGGCGCCCACTGTGGCGGCATCAGTGTGATCGCACTCCTCCCAGCACCCGGGGGGCGCCCGCTGTGATCCTAGCAATGTGATCGCACTCCTCCCAGCCATCGGGGGGCGCCCGCTGTGACCCTCGCAATGTGACCGCACTCCTCGCCGACGGGGGGACGCTCGATGTAGCTGTATCAGTGTGACCGCACACCTCCCAGCCGCTGGAGGGCGCTGGGTGTGCTAGTATCATGAACAGCACTCCCCGCAGCCGTTGGGTGGTGCTCGGTGTGGCTGCATCAGTGTGACCGCACTCCTCCCAGCCGCCAATGTCGCTCGCTGTGGCAGTATCAGTAATACCACCCTCCTCCCAGCCGCCGGGGGCATGAACAGCATTCCATGGGTTGGGCGGGGCGGTTGCTCGATGTAGCGGTATCGGTGTGATCGTCACTTCTCCTAGTCGCCTGGGGGCGCTCGGTGTGGTGGCATCGGTAATCATCACTCCTCCCAACCGCCAGAGGATGCTCGACTTGGAGGCATCGGTGGGATCATCTCTTCCAGCCAATGAGGAGCTCTCTGTGTGGCGGTATCAGTGTGATCATACTCCTCCCATCCGCCCGGGGGCGCTCCCTGTGGCGATATCAGTGTGACCGCATCCCTCCCAACCGCTGGGGGGCGCTCCCTGTGGCGATATCAGTGTGACCGCATCCCTCCCAACCGCCGGGGGGCGCTCCGTGTGGATGTATCATGGAGGGCAGGGCCGCCGTGCGCGCTCCTTGGGGGCGGTGCTATAAGGGTGCGAGGGCGCGCGGCCCTCCTTTTCTCCGGTGGAAGGTGTCGGGACGGCTGAGATGATCTGTGTGGCGCTGACCGCCTTTGCCTACTTGTTCCAGTCGGGTGAGACCGGGGCTGAGGGGCCGAATACTAGGGAGGGGAGGCCGAGGCCCAGCCAACTCAATGAGAGAGCATTGAGGAGCAATCAATCTACACCCAGTGTGTACAGTGCATTTACATTCTGCACTGCTTGAGAATGTAATGAACCATATTAATTCACCTACACTGCAAGCAAGGGCCATTACCTTTGCAGCATCTGCAGTAGTTTGCTCCTGCATAGCCTTCAAGTTACAGGCTATTCAAGGTCGCACAGTAATGGGAGGCATCCCTCCTTTGCACAAAGGCTGGTAAATCTGGAAAATCTTCTGAAGCAAGAATATGATTGCACTCGAGAAGAGCAAGGAGGCTATGATTGAATTGCTGGAAAAGCTCAGCAGTAGACAAGCAGGAGGCTGGAAGAACTCAGGCCAGGCCGCATCAGGAGGTGCAGAAGTTGACATTTCTGGTGTAATCTTTCTTCAGGACGGGTTACATCTTAATTATGTGACTTGTTTACCTCCTGATGCTGTCTGGCTTGCTGTTTTCTTCCAGCCTCCTGCCTGTCTACTTTGGGTTCCAGCATGTACAGGTCGAGCAGCACTTGTGGAGAGTTAACATTTCTGGTCAAGTGACCCTTCCTCAGAACAGAGGTAATAATGGAGCTGTATATGACATTAGTTAGGCCACAGCTGGAGTACTGGGACAGGTCTGGGCACCACACTTTAGGAAGGATGTGACTGAACTATAGAGGCTGCAGAGGGGATTCACCAAGATGTTTCCTAGACTGGAACAATTCAGCTATGAAAAGATATTAGATTGGCTGGGATTGTTTTCCTTTTGAGCAGTGAAGACTAACTTGGGAGTACTGATTGAGGTGTACAAAGTTATGAGGGAGATAGGGAGAAACCTTTCCCCTTACAGCCCTTTAGGGCAGCATGGTGGCTCAGTGATTAACACTGCTGCCTTACAGTACCAGCGACCCAGTTTCGATTCCAACCTCTGACGACTGTGCAAACTCCACACACACATTCTCCCAGTGTCTGTGTGGGTTTCCTCCGGGTGCTTTGGTTTCCTCCCACAGTCCAAAATGTGCAGGTCAGGTGAATTGGCCGTTCTAAATTGCCCATAGTGTTCAGGGATGTGTAGGTTAGGTGCGTTAGTCAGGGCTAAATATAGGATAGGGGAATGGGTCTGGGTGGACTTGGACCGAAGAGCCTGTTTCCACACTGTAGGGATTCTATGATTCATTTAAGGTAATGAGCAGGGGATTCAGAGAAAAAGAAAAGCCACTCAGAAACTGGTGGGTTTCTGGAACCCTCAAAACATTTAAGAATAAAGATGAGCACTTAACAAGTCCTAGCATTAAAGGTCATGAGTGCTGGAAATGGAATTAGAATAGAGGTGTGTTATGACCTTTGTGGACTTGATGGACTGTATAGTCTTTTTCTATGCTGCGAAAACTGTATAACTCACATTGAAATTTTCAAAATTGAACTGTTTAACTTATAAAATGTGTTCATGATCCAGGGCAGGTAAATGGATTTAATTTGTGACCTATTTGAAAAGCTGAGCAAACAGATCTGAGAGGCTGAATGGCCTAATCCCTGCTCATCCAGATCACTACATGTAGAATAGATCAATTTAAAAACGTGATTGTTAGCAACCAAGTATTTCTTAGTGGACAAAGTCTAATAATTATGGCTCATCTTATGCGTTCAAGGCTCCCAACAGTGACTGGAGATCAAAATTAAGGCTAATACTTGAGCAGTACTGAGGGAATGCTTCACTGTTTGAAAGTTAGTACTGTGGGAGTGCAGTACCCTCAGAGGTACCATCTTCCATATGCCCCATTTACCAACTCAGCTAAATGTAGAAGAGTGAACTGTTTGAAGGAGATACAGGGGAGTTCTCTATGATATAAAAACAGACACTCAACAGGTCTAACAGCGTATGTGGTGTGAGATAGACAGTTAATGTTTTGAGTCCAATATGACTCCTTTTAGAAACAGAAAACACTTGATATTGTTATTTCAAATTTCAAGCATCTGTCATATTTTGCTGCCTAATATTTATTCTTGATTAACATCATTAAAACATTAAAATAAAACAAAAGAACTGAGATTGCTGAAGATCTGAAACAGGCCGGAATTGCTGAAGAAACTTAGCAGATCTGGCAGCATCTGTGGAGAGAAAGCAGAGTTAATGTGTCAAGTCCAGTGACCTTTCCTCAGAACTGCTTTAACTAGGGAAAGATGATGTTTATGCAGATGATTGGGTTGAAAAGAGTGAGCAGATAGGTGGAGATGGAGCCCAGCGAGAGAGAGAGAAGGGAAGTTAGGCAGACCATGGGGTTGTTGATAATAAGTCGAGGAAGAAGAAAAGCTGATAACGGGGACAATGAAAACCAAAAGAAATGCAGACGCTGTAAATTAGAAACAAACAGAAGTTGCTAGAAAAGCTCAGCACATCTGGCCGCATCCGTGAAGAGGAAGTGTCACTGGTCCTTAAACATTAACTCTGATTTCTGTTCACAGATTCTGCTGGACCTGCTGAGTTTTTCCAGCAACTTCTATTTTTGGTTCTCATGGGGACAATGATTAGTAGGAAATAGGTTGACTGAGCTGCCAGAGGAAGTGGTGGAGGCTGGTACAGTTGCAACATTTAAGAGGCAGTTGGATGGGTATATGAATAGGAAGGGTTTGGAGGGATATGGGCCGGTTGCTGGCAGGTGGGACAAGATTGGGTTGGGATATCTGGTCGGCATGGACAAGTTGGACCGAAGGGTCTGTTTCCATGCTGTACATCTGACTCTATGCTGAGACCATAGTTGAAAAGTGTAGCGTTGGAAAAGCACAGCAGGTCAGGCAGCAATCAAGAAGCAGGAGAGTCTATGTTTCGGGCATAAGCCCTTCATCAGGAATGCTCAAAACATTGACTCTCCTGCTCCTCGGATGCTGCCTGACCTTCTGTGCTTTTCCAGCGCCACACTTTTCCACTCTGAACTCCAGCATCTGCAGTCCTCACTTTTTCCTGTGCTGAAAAAAGCCCATGTCATGACAGGGCCTGGGGTGTGAGGGTGGGTGAAAGATGTCGGGGATGTTCTGGCTCTAAAATGATTGAACTCTATATTCAGCCCATGTCCCTAAATGGAAAATGAGATGCTGTTCTTCCAGCTTGCACTGAGCCTAGCTGGGGTGTTGCCTCACTAAAACATTATCACGTTAGTCTTTGTGGGACCATACTGTGTACAACTTGTCTGCCATGTTTACCACATTACAACACTGCCAGCATGCTTGATACTGCACTCTGGATGCTCTCGTGGTTTGTGAAAGGTGTGTTACAAATGTGCAACTTCTAAAATTTCTGCATTTTCTGTTCACTTGTCAGTAATTACTGGGATACATGAGCGCACTTTTGTAGCTATCAAACCAGATGGAGTTCAGCGACGGCTGGTCGGAGAAATCATACGGAGGTTTGAGCAGAAGGGATTTAAACTGGTTGGAATGAAAATATTGCAGGTACAGTACTCGTGTTCCTTGACCTGGTGAAATATAGGTGTAATTTAGTACAAGTAGGTACTATTCCTGTATGCATGGAGATCATGAAAAAAAAGCATCTTTTAAAATGGACAGAGTTTCTCGTCAAGACATTGATGTTTTTTGAGCTGAGTGATGGTCAATACCTTTGTTTTCTAAGAAAAGGACCAGCACCAGGCTATTTAATCTGGTAGTCTGCTTCATCATTAAGTTTGTTCTTGTCTGATGTCCAATCCCAACTTGGCTTTCTTCTATCATTCAAGGTTAGTGTGGTGCTGGAAAAGCACAGCAGGTCAGGTAGCATCCGAGGAGCAGGAAAATCAACTTTTCGGGCAAAACCCTTCACCAGGAATGAGGCTCTGACTCTAATCTCCAGCATCTGCAGTACCCACTTCCGCCTTTTTACTTTCATTCTCCATTTCTCTTAATTCACCCAGAACCCAAAATATATTTGGCAGTGAACATCCATACCTATCTGAGAATTTCAAAGATTCAACCATACTTTGAAAGTATTTCTCCTAGTCTCGGTAGCCCCATGTTCTTGATTCTCCAGTCAAGGGAAATATTTTCTTTATACCTACCTTTTCCATTCAGAGGCAGAACAAGTACAACTCCACAACACTAGAGAAACTCAACACAAGGCCACAGCACACTGCATGCCATCTACAGATGCGCTGCAGTAACTGAGTAATGCTCCAAAAGCACCTTCCGACATGCGGCCTCCATCACTTGGGCAGCAGATACATGGGCAAACCATCAGCTGCAAGTTCTCCTCCCAGTCACTCACCATCCTGACTTGGAACTGTATCACTGTTTCTTCAGTGTGTGACAATGCTGCTGCTTCAACAAGGTTATGTTGTCCTTGGTTTTTTTTTCAGGAGGGGTTGTAAAAAGCAGAGGTTCCAGTTTATCTAGGATCAGGCCACTTTGATGATGGCTAACAGATACTGCCTAAGGCAACAAGCGGGAAAAGGGTTTTTAGGGTTTTTTTCAAAACACTTGTACAATGAAAGGGGGGTGGCCAGTTCTCCCAGCTCAGGGATTTTTTTTACTTTGGTTTAGTTGTAGCCGTTAGAAACTGCAGAGGGGCGTGGGAGAGAAAGCTGCTGCAGTGAAGAGGTTCCATGCTTCAGCCAGTGAACCCTGGCTGATTCCCTCTGCCATCTCTCTAACACCTCTCTGTAAAAACCTGTGTTTGAATTTACCTTTTGGTAAGAGGTGTGTTTATGGGATGATACAAGAAATTGGAACAGCTCCTTTGTTAAGTTGTGGGGTTATCATGCTGTTCGGATTTTCAAATACTTGTTCTAAATTCTGTTTTCTTTTGTGTTTCATTCGGTGGTGAGTAAATAAATTTTGTTTCACTTAAAGCCAAGTGGTTTGACCAGCTGCATCACTCCTGGGATATCCACCTTACATTTGCCTAAAACAACAATCTATGGCTCTGGGTTTATCGGCTCAGAGTTTGATCTGGACA
This sequence comes from Chiloscyllium plagiosum, assembly GCF_037043375.1. Lineage (NCBI taxonomy): Eukaryota > Metazoa > Chordata > Chondrichthyes > Orectolobiformes > Hemiscylliidae > Chiloscyllium > Chiloscyllium plagiosum. The sequence goes on along the minus strand of NW_028270158.1, from coordinate 9,213,624 downwards.
CATTGGCTGGGATGTAATTACTGTACACAGACTGAGTGAAAAATGACCCACACCTGCAGGAAAATCCTCTACCAACACATTGTTAATCTGCTCAGCCTGAACAATGCTTAGATTAGCTTGCAGACTAGCACCATCTTGTATGGAAAATGTCTCTCCGAGAGGAAGAGATTACAGCACAGAATGTGCCCATTCACCCCTTCACTCCTTTGGCCCTTTTGAAGGAGTCACCTAGAGCCAATGCTTTCCCCAGAGATGGGCAAATGTTTTCACTCAAGATAATGATTTAATTTCCTGTTAAAAATCTCCTTTGAATCTACACTGACCACACTCCCAAACAGTCCAGATCTGATATTCTCGCTGGGTGAGAATATTTCTATTTGCACACCATTTCCTTTTCTTACTAATTATTTCATGCTTCCCAATCCTTCACCAATGGGAGGTTCTCTCCTAAACACACTGTGCAGAAACCACATATTTGGAAGTTTTGGTGTTTATCCTTATAGCCTCTTGAAACAGGAGCATATTTGCATCTTCCAGTCCCAGGGCACTGCCTTCTCCAGGGACGGCAATAAATGCGGGTCCAGCCAGTGATGTCCACATCCCACAAACAGGCCGAAAGAATGTCGAAGGGAGATTTTGGTCAGGGGGCCAGGTGTCACCTTGGATGCTGCTGTAACATTCAACATGTTCTATGATAACTACTCACACTATGCATGTCACAACACTGAGCTTATCTTTGTAAGTGTTTCCCAGTATTAAATACTTCAGTAAATTCATTCCAATAGACAGTGCTTCAATTTGTGATATGTAGTAATGAGTGACAATTCTTAAACTTGGAGAGAAATCAAGTAGGTTGTACAAAATTGCTTAGGATAAAAAACTGAGTATTTTGATATACGTTTTGCTGCTGTGCTGTTCAAGAATATACTTTATAATGCTCAAAAAGGTTTTATATTTTGCTACAATGCTTAATAGATTGGGACTAATCTGCAACATGAATTTTTTTTAAGGCTTCGGAAAACCTGCTCAGAGATCACTACATTGACCTCAAAGATCGTCCTTTCTATAATGGATTGGTGAAATACATGAGCTCCGGCCCTCTAGTCGCTATGGTATGTTAAAGCATTTAGTATTTTCTAAGCCTTTTACCTGGCACTCATCAGGACAGTTTGCAGGAATACCAAGTTCAGAGGAAATCATCGTTTATACTGTATGAGAAGACAGTGCTGATCATTTTGCCAATGAACTGTCACTGTTAGAGACGTTGGATATTCTCAAACTGGATAACATTTGTTGGATAATCCTGAGTCTGCGAAGAATTGCGCTAACAACCAATTTAGAATGCACTTTAAGATACTACAGTGCAGTGTTAGCTACATGTATTGTTACACATGTATTCCTACTCCTTACAAACAGAAAGAACATGTACCTGCACTACACCCGTTTCACCCCAATATAAAGGCAGTGCCCTGAAGAATTAACCATTCCAAGTCATGGGGAGGCAGGCATATATTGATAATGACACTGGACTAGTAACCCAGAACTCTCTGCAACGAGTTCTGGGGTCATGGGTTAGAATCCTACCATGGCAGATGGTCAAATTTGAATTCAGTAAAATTCTGGAATTTTTTAAAAAAACACTAGCCTATTGCTAGTGCTGATTGTTGTAAAAACTGATCCTGTTTGCAAATTTTCCTTTAGGGAAGAAAAGTCTACATTCTCACCTGGTCTGGCCTATACAGGGGAAGCAGCAGTCTTGTGGCATTATTCCTGAACTGTTAATCCAGAGACCCAAGTAATAATCTGAAAACCTGGGTGCAAATCATGTTATGGCAGATGGTGGAATTTGAATTCAGTAAAATAAAATCTGGAATTAAGAGTCCACCATAGGAATGATGTTACACTTGAAAGATTCGGAAAAGACTTGCAAGGATGTTGCCAGGGTTGGAGCTATAGGCAGAGGCTGGAGAGGCTGAATCGGCTGGGGCTTTTCCCTGGAGCATCAGAGGCCGAGGGGTGACCTTAGAGGTTTATAAAATCATGAGGGGCATGGATAGGGTAAATAGACAAGGTATTTTACCTGGGATGGGGGAGTCCAGAACTAGAGGGGCTTAGGCTGAAGGCGAGAGGGGAAGAGGACCTGAGGGGCAATTTTTTCACACAGACTGTGGTGTGTGTGGGGAACGAGCTGCCAGAGGAAGTGGTGGAGTCTGGTACAAATACAACATTTAAAATGCATCTGGATGGGTATATGAATTGGAACGGTTTAGAGGGATATGGGCCAAGTGCTAGCAAATGGGGACTGGATTAGTTTAGGATGACTGGGTTGGCACAGACGAGTAGGGCTGAAAGAGTCTGTTTCCGTGCTGTGCGTCTCTATGACTGACTATATTGGTGAATGTCAGAAAAACCCATCTGGTTCACTAATGTCTGATAAAGAAGGAAAATGCCTTCCTTGGACTAGCCTACATGTGACTCCAAACCCATAAAAATGTGGTTGACTCTAAACTGCCCTCTGGGCAATTAGGGATGGGCAAGAAGTGCTGGCCTAGCCAGCCATGAATGAATTTTTGAAAATATGTAATTCCAGACCCACAACAATGTGGTTGACTCTTATCTGTTTTCTGGTCTGTTAGGGGTGGGAAATAAATGCTGATCCAGCTCCCAACCCCCAACCTCTTCTCAATGAATGTCAACCTGTCTGTTTTAAAAGTTTAACTCCTGACAGTTAACTGTTAATCATCAGCATTATCCACAGTAACTTCTCTGACCATCAAAGTCCACTTGCCTACTAATCAACATGCTCCTCTTACAAATTATAAAAATTGCTTTTCTCCTGAGGTTATTATTCATGTAAATTGTCCTGATGAGCGCAAGATGAAAAGCTTTGACAAAATGTATTTTTTTCCATTTATACTATACTTTCCTTTTAATTCACTTGTTCTGCTCCTCCTCCTTGTCAAAGCAATCTGCATCTTTTTTGAGGTAAAAGAAGCAGCTGACTGACTCCTTCTCCAGTGACACTTAGATCACTATAAGTTGACCAAAACCCCCCTGAGTTGTCACCATGTTTTTAATATTGAGGTTGGGGAAGAGGGATGTAACAGTTCCTCCCTGCCTCTCATTGATAATGTGATAGGAATTGAGAATAATTAAGTAATAAATTGTAGGATCAAAGTTCTATTGCTTATTGGTGTAGTATCTTTGTGTGTCAGCCTCATGAAAGTTGGAATAAAATAGGACCTAATTTATATTTAATATTTAATAATGTCAAGCATAGAAACACTAATATTGACCATTAAAAATTGATAAAGGATAAAGAGTTGGACTATTCTTGAGCAGCTTTTGTGAACAACATGAACAAATTCATCTAAATAATTAAAAGGCACCTTTTAATAATTATAGCAAGTATCCTTACCCTAACAGCAATCCTCAAAATAATAACCTCACCCAGTGCCTGATTTTAAATGTTTTTGATACAGCTACAGAGCAGAACATTTTGTGCATCTGTTTTAGAAGAAAGTGAGGTCTGCAGATGCTGGAGATCAGAGCTGAAAATGTGTTGCTGGAAAAGCGCAGCAGGTCAGGCAGCATCCAGGGAACAGGAGAATCGACGTTTCGGGCATAAGCCTGAAGAAGGGCTTATGCCCGAAACGTCGATTCTCCTGTTCCCTGGATGCTGCCTGACCTGCTGCGCTTTTCCAGCAACACATTTTGAGTGCGTGCATCTCTTTTAGACAGGCTTTTACAATGAATGATTAAAATTAAATACCTTGCAGGGAATTATTCCAAAGCATTGAAAACAAAATAAAAACAGCAAGGGCTAGGGAAACTCTGCAGGTCTTGCAGTATCTCTGGAGAGAGAAACAGAGTTAACATTGAGTTCAATAAGACCTCTTCGGAACTAAAAGTGAATTTTGTGGTAGAGAGTAGAGTGAAATCCAAATGATAAAGTGCTCACAATTTTTTAAATGACCACTTATTAAAAATGCCATAAAAGTAACTCCTACAATTGGCTGATTTTTATTTTTAAACCATGCCTCTACTAATGTCAACGTGAAAAGTTCCTATCTTCGGATTTCATCACTTGTACAAACTAATTTGAGCAGAATTTCCAGGTTAGCACAGGTCTTTGATATTTACAAGAGTTGAATGGCAATGATTTTGGAATTTATAATTTGCTCAGCATCCTTGACTATAAGTTAAGAGATTTGTTGAGATCCTTGTTCCAGATCGCTATCAAGTGATCCATGTTGGAAAAAGGCTCATTGAACAGTGGATTAGGCCAGAGTGAAGTCTTCCATCGTCCAGGCCAACTGTTGAGAATGAAGCACCTGGCCCAGTATATGGGCATATTGAGAGGAAAGAAACAAAGCGAAAATTATGTCAAGGGGAAGAATTTTAAATTGGATAAATAGTATTACATTAGCCTTGAGTTCTACAACAGTAGTGTAAGATTTTATAGTCCAAGAAATCAGTCATTATTTCATCTGTCTCATTATATATTGATTATTGCACTTAAATAGTTTTCAGAATAGAACGTTTTGTACAAAGTTTGCATGTCAGCACAGAAACGTGAGTTTGAGAAATTGTCTTGTTTATGGATGTAGGTTTGCTCGCTGAGCTGGAAGGTTCACTTTCAGACGTTTCATCACCATACTAGGTAACATCGTCAGTCAGGCTCCAGAGGAAGCCTTCATGTGGAGGCTCACTGAAGATGTTACCTAGTATGGTGATGAAACATCTGAAAATGAATCTTCCAGCTCAGCGAATAAATCTACATCCAAAGCCTCAAAAGGAGCTGCAAATCTTCTCAAAACTTGCTGTCTTGTTTGTTTCGCAAGATAATACTACTGTTACTGACTTCCATTTCCTCATCATTTTCAGGTATGGCAAGGACTGGATGTGGTCAAAATCACTCGGGCCATGATGGGAGAGACAAACCCTGCTGATTCTGCGCCAGGCACAATCAGAGGAGACTTCTGTGTCGAAGTGGGCAGGTGGGCATTTTCTTGATCTCAAACGTTTTAGCAGAAACTGAGACTAATTCTTTGCTGAATGGAATACACTCTTTGGGTCTGATTCAATATCTTCTGAAACAGCCAAACAATTCATTGTTTTTAAGCTGAAATGTGTTTCCTGCATTATTTGAAAAAGGTGAGAGAGACCAGAGAATGATAGACAGGCTGTCTAACACAAGTGTGCAGAAATGTCTACTTCAAGTTAATGATGGTTAGTGTCTCATTACATGGAACATTTTCAGTTGATCACTGGATCCATAAAGGTTGGATCCTGATTGAATGATTTGAAGGAATGAATGAATGTCATATGGACTTCCAGAAGGCAGTTGATAGATACATTCCTTCTTTAGTAATTGAGTGGTAGGAGACAGGTAACCCAAGTGGCAGGACAGGAATAATGGTGTTCTGCAAGGGTATGTTTTAGGGTCTCAACCTTGCACTGTATTCAGTAACGATGGATAATGCTGTTGCATATGTTTTCAAAGTATACACAGCACAGCAACAGATCATATGGCCCACCTTGTCAATGCTGGCATTTTTACTGTATTCAACTTCAACCTTGGTTCATCTATATCTATTACTGTATGTCTCCATTCCAGTCGTCTTCATCTGCTTATCTAGTCTCCCCTTATATGCACTTCAACCTCTAAGTTCCAGACAACTTTACTTTCTCACCACTCTGAGTAAAGGATTTCCTCAACTTCCCATTGGATTCCTTAGTGACTATCTTCTATTGATATATGCTTTTACCCACAACAAGAAATCTCCCTGTATCAGTTCTTTTATAGTAATAAATTTTGAGATCAGTTATGATCATATTACTCAGCAGAGTGGGTTCAGAGGGCTGAATTGTGTACTCCTGCTCCTAGTTCTCCAAATCGTTGATGTTAAACACCTCATAGTTTGCTTCTTGGTCTCTTTCCAGAAGAAAAGTTCCTGTCAGTCCTTTCCCAACATCACCTATATCTTCACCCCCTGGTATTTCAGGCTGGATAGAAAGCCACTTATCCATGTTTTCCACTGACATACAGATAATGGCATTGTAAGTAGAGAAGCTGGAAACTTAATTACAACAATATTAATGGATTCAGGTAAATTGATTTTAATATGGGTAAACATACCATCATCTGTGGTCCAAAATCAGAAGTCACGTGATACCAGGTTAGTCAAAAAAAGTGGTGTTGGAAAAGCACAGCTGGTTAGGCAGCATCCAAGGAGCAGGAGAGTCAACGTTTTGGGCATGAGCCCTTCATCAGGACACCAGGTTATAGTCCAACAGGTTTATTTGGAACATGATTAGTATAAGAGTCACATGCCCAGGGTCCAACCAAATTAACAACTCTTACACCTGTCATGTTATTGCCAGCCATTTGATTTGTCTCCAGAACCATCTTGTTTTTAATTTGTTGTAATTATCCCTGCTGTAATTAATCGGATTCTAGGTCATCCCTTGTATTCAGCTGTTAACACTTTACTCACACCGTCTGACACTCATCCAGGCTAATGATTAATGGAAATCCCAGGATAGTGGAGGATTCAGTGATGATGCCATTGAATGTCAAAAGGTGATAGTTAATCATCTTTTATTGGAAATGGTCACTGCCTGGCATTTTGTGGCAAGAATGTTATATGCCACTGTCAACACCCAAGCTGGGGTATTGTCCAAATAATGTTGTATTTTTGGACATGGACTGCTTTACTATCTGAGGAGTCACAAATGTGTTGAACAATCATTTGGTGACCTCATGATGGTGAGAAGGTAGTTGATGAAGCAGCTGAAGATTGCCTCTATTCAGCTAAGCCTAGGATCAACTATGTGTGAGATTACATGGAAGAATGGCTTTAATTACTAATGCTCACCAGAGAGCTGATACAGGCTTGATGGCCAGAATAACCTCCCTCTATATTGTAACAATTCTGTGATGCAGTTTTAGAGACTCGAGCATTTAACTCTGTGTATTGATTTTGTTGTGTGATGCAGGAATGTAATCCATGGCAGTGATTCTGTGGAGAGTGCTGTACGTGAGATCTCTCTCTGGTTTCAGCCAGAGGAGCTAATCTGCTGGAATGACTGTGCTGCTGACTGGATCTATGAGTAAACCGGTCCCTTGTGACGTCACTCAGGAACAAGCCCATCAACACTGAAGTGCCATCATTGTAATGTCCATACTGTGACTGCAGCAGATCTGTAGACCACTGAACTTTTCTTTCTGCAAGTTCTCTCAAAACTGTGTTACTTCCATGCAGGGACCTGGCTAAATTGAGCACAACCATCTTACTGACATTTACCAAGTGAAGGTGTAGTTTAGGTGATTCTCAATCTGAACCATGAGCTTGTCTGTCTTCAAACATGTGGATCTCCTCTGTATTTACACCATTTTGTTTAATTTGTTTTTTTCAAACTGAATCTTATTTTAACCTGTTACAGGAGTGAAAAGGACACTATAATACTGGAGTGAGAGCACTCCAATGTAACCATGCTCAAATGGAAATCTAAAGGCATTTAAATCCCTAATGCTGAAAAATGAAACTATAATGGCCTGGTGCAGACTAGGGAAATAATCTAACAGTAAAACTCCACCTGACCTATTTGCATTTTTAGTCTGGTTACAAACTTGTTTCAAGACAGAATATTGTAAAGTACTATTCAACTATTTATTAATGTATGGAAATGCTAGATTCCTTCATTCTGGTACATTTATTTTCCTGCACACAGCCTACTTTGTGTCGGACACAAAGTGGCTAGTTTTTCATAAACAAGCTGGTTCGTTTAGAGACAATGAATAAATTGAACAGTAGTCAAATGATTCTTACTATTTAAAATTAGGGGGTCCCCTATGCGGATGACACCTTTGTCAGCATGAAACACAACAGATTAAAACAAGCCCATAAACAACATCCTTATTGGTATAAATTTCACCAAAGAGGAAGAAAACAAGAACAGACACCTTTCCTAGACATCACAGTAGAACGAAAAGCCAAGGGAGAGCTGCAGACCAGTGTTTACAGGAAAGCCACACAATGACCAGATACTCAACTACAGGAGCAATCATCCCAACATCCACAAATGGAGCTGCATCAGGACATTGTTTAAATGAGCCACAATGCACTGCAGCACCCAGGAACTACAAAAAGCCAAGGAAAAACACCTATATGTTGTATCCAGGAACAGTAGGTACCCAATAAGCACAGCCCACCAAATCCTACACAACAGGCTTAAACAAGACTCAAAATGCCCAGAAACTCTAGCCACACTACCGTACATTAAAGATAGCTGAGATGACCAGGCTGTTCCAGCCCCTAGGCATCATGGTAGCCCGCAAACCTACCATTACACTGAAACAGCTCCTGATGAATTTAAAGGACCCCGTACTAACAACCAGAACAAATGTCATATACAAAATACCCTGCAAGGACTGAACAAACACTCCATTGGACAGACAGGCAGCAAACTAGCCAGCAGGATACATGATTACTAACTAGCCACCATTAGACATGACAAACTGTCACTAAAATCCATACACAGACGAAGAGGGACACCAGTTCATCTGAGACAATACATCCATCCTGGGACAAGCTAACAAAGATATACACAGGAATTCCTAGAGGCCTGGCATTCAAACCAGAACTCCAACAAACATGTCGATTTGTACCCCATTTACCAACCTCTAAAACAGAACCGGAAGTGATATCACCCACCACAACAGACCAAGAAACTTAAAAAGAAAGTGGGACAGAACACCAGCGCTTCACCAGAGACTCACTGATGATGTTATCCTGGAATGATGAAACAGAACAAATCTACCAACTCTGCGAGCAACCTTACAACCCGAGCTACAAATCTTCTCCAAAAGCGCAAATAGTGCTTTAGATTTTTTGTTAATGCAATCCATCATTGCTGTTTAAAAATGCTATGTAATGAATGATCAGATTGAGTGGAATGTATTTTTACCTCGATCTAATCATTACTGAAATATCAGTATTTGGTGCTGTAAAGTTGTCTTAAATCCATGAAATAATAAGCAGGACGCTGCCTCTGGTCCAACTGCCTCGAAGTATTACCACGATTGTTAATGCATTTGGCTTTGTGCGTGCACCGGCTCTTCAAATGAGTGCTACAGCTACATGTAAACACTGGGTATTATCTCTATTTAAATAGAAATATCAAAATGCCCCAATTCACACTGCTTTCCACACCCTTCTAGGCAGTGCATTCCAGACCGGAACCACTCCGCGAACAAGATTTTTTGCACTTTGCATTTACTTCTTTTGCAAATCATTTTAAATCAGTGCCCTCTCATTATTCTTATGAGCAGGAAGAGCTTTTTCCCATCTCTAGAGAAAATGATGCAGGCGATTCTCTCCTGCCACTTGGTAACCACATTTTCTATTGTGTAGGTTGTGTTATAGTCTGATAAATGTTAGAGCAGCGAGTACAATGTTAGTGAAATCGGGAATAAGCAATTACAAAGCTGTTCAGCAGATAGGAGGAGAAAAAAATTGTTTCATCTATTCCTAGTGTCTATTTTAATTGATACTTTTGTATTTTTCTGTTCATAATCTGTTGAATTGTCTTGCATCAGTGTGTCCGTGATAAGAACAAAGCAGATTTATTTCCGTCACCTCAAGTTTGCATGAATCACTATTCAATCATGATTTCTGTATCAGGAAAATTCAAAGCAATCTATAATTTGTAGTGTCAGCACAACATACCTGAATTTGTTTTTAAACAAATTAAAGATCCACCAATTCACAAAGACAGTTTGTTTCATTAATCCTGAATGTAATCTATCGAGGTGATATGCTATTAAGCAGCATTTAAAGTACACAGGGGCAACAGGCAAGTTTGCCCCCAAAAGTCCCAAAACACCCACAAAGTGTTTGCAGTGGTAGCAGCAGTGTGTACTATCTACAAGATGCATTGCAGAAATTCACTAAAGATCCTCAGACAGCACCTTCCAAATCCACAATCATTTCCATCTAGAAGGACAAGGGCCGCAGATACATAGGAATACCACCAATTTCCCCTTCAAGCCATTCGCCATCCTGACTTGGAAATATATTGCTGTTTCTTCACTGTTGCTGGTTCAAAAACCTGGAATTCTCACCCTAACAGGACTGCCGTGGTTGAAGAAGGCAATCACCAGCACCTTCTCAAGGGCAATTAGGGAGTGGCAATAAATGCTGGCCCAGCCAGTGATACCCATATCCCACAAATGAATAAAGTATCACTAACAGGGTGGTCAATCGGAAAGATTCTCTGTGCAGGTGACACAGAATCAGTAAGTAGCTGATCTTCCACTGACTTTCCTTCCTGTCTTTGCTGGTGACAGCAAGTACAGAAGAGAGGCTGGAGAGGTGACAGGCTAGTGGTATTAATTGCTGGACTGTTGATCCAGAGACACACGGAATGTTCTAGGGACTCAGGTTCAACATTTGCCACGACGGATGTTGGAATTCAAATTTTAAAAAGTCTGGAATTAAGAGTCAAGTGATGACCATGAAACCAATCTTGATTGTCAGAAAACTCCATCCTCTAGGGAAGGGAACTGCCATCTTTCCCTGGCCAACATGTGACTCCAGACTCTCAGCAACACAGCCGACTCTTTAACTGTGACAATTAAGGATGGGTAATAAATACTAGTCTAACCAGTGACACCCACATACTGTGGATGTATGAAAAAAACATGAAGTGGAGAGCCAGCAAGCAGAACTGAGTATTGCTTCCTTTGTAATGCATTGAAGTGTCAACTTGGATAGTGGTCCCTGGAGTGGCATTTGAAGCTAGGATCTTATGATTCAGATAGGGAGGTAATGGCCTAGATTGTTAATCCAGAGACCGGGGTAATGTTCTGGGGACAGGATTTGAATCCCACCACAGCAGATTGTGTAATTTGAATTCAGTAAAAGTCTAATCATCACAGTGAATCCATTGTTGATTGTTGGAAAAACTAATGCCCGTTAGGGAAGGAATCTGCCGTCCTTACCCAATCTAGCCTACATGTGACTCCAGACCCACAGTGATATGTTGACCCTTAACTGCCCTCTGGGCAATAAACACTGACCTAACCAGCGATGCCCTCATCCTGTGATTGTGTTACTAATCAATCCTTTATCTGTGGGAAAATGCCCAACTCCTGCAGCTATCATCCCATGATGAGTGTCTCTGTTTTGCTCTGTCAGTGACTTCGGAGGCAAACTCTTTCCATCTTATATAACGCAGGACTACTGCTGATCCAGGAAATCCTGATTCAGGTCCCACCTGTCTCAGCATATCCGAACAGCTCGATCAACTATAACTACAACACTGCTTCCACCAAGGGGTCACAACTTCGGAATACCTCAGGGTCTTAACTAGTTTGTAGATCCATGAATGGCCAGCATGCTGGTCCACACTTATGGGCCAAGTATTACAGTGGTTTGACAAAGTCCTCAATTCTACTGCCTGCCATTAGGCATTTTGGGAGAATTTACAGGCTTAATGTTCACCTGTTTGGCCACATTGCAAAAGCATCTTCCAGGGGCAACACATCCTGGAGTGAGACTCAAACCTATAGATTCTGGACCAGAATTAGACCACCCACAGGGGGCATCAAAGCTCCTATTTTAACTCGTGTGTTCATTAAGATCATTTTCAGCTGACTGTTTTTGTATACATTTGGTGATATAATTTAAAGACTTTGTCAAAAGTTTCAAATGCTGCTTTTGAAATGGCATTTGATAATGGTTACTAAAATCAAAGATGCTTTATAAATCCACATCTGCTCTCTGGAGTGAGGTTGGAATGCACCTGTTTATGAAGTGTACAGTTTATATCTATGCTGCTGGTATGCTAACAGGGGAACCAGTGGTACAAATGGACTGGTAATTCAGAGGCCAGGTTAATCCTCTGGGGATTGCCCAAAACATCGATTCTCCTACTCCTCGGATGCTGCCTGACCAGCTGTGCTTCTCCAGTACCACACTCTCGACTCTGACGTCCAGCATCTGCAGTCCTCACTTTCTCCTAATGCTCTGGGGAGACAAGGTCAAATCCCACTGCAGTAGCTGATGGGATACCCTAACAACTATTGTTCACTTATTGAAAAACTAATCTGGTTCACTGATATCCTTTGCTGAAAATGTGTTGCTGGAAAAGCGCAGCAGGTCAGGAAATGAAGAAGGGCTTATGCCCGAAACGTCGATTCTCCTGCTCCTTGGATGCTGCCTGACCTGCTGCGCTTTTCCAGCAACACATTTTCAGCTCTGATCTCCAGCATCTGCAGTCCTCACTTTCACCCCACTGATATCCTTTACCCATTTTTTAAAAAAATCTATAGGAAATACATGAATTGGAAAAATTCTGGCACCATAAGTGTCAGAAAGTAATTTCAATAAACTGGTATTGGCCAAAACATACCACATCCTACATTAGTAACATCCATCACTCCTGATCAGGACTTCACACCAAAGAATCATTCTCTCTCTCACACACACACAGAGAGGTAATATTTCTTCTGTCTAGAGGCAGCTTCAAGCTAAAACAATGAAAATTTCAAATACGACGTGTTCAAATGCGTTGGGTTGATAAATACAATGAGATAATTTTATGATGTGAATAGGTTTATTACATATGGAACAATTACATGTTAATTAAGTTAATTACAATGCACAGGGAAAATAGCTCAGAACATATCCTTACACAAGCCAACCCTCTCTGTACACCCAACCCGACCTTTTCATTATACACCAGGCAGCTTTTTGTACAGTACTCTGCTGTGAAGCAACAGAGTTTACACTGCAGGATCTCTCGCTCCCGAGTCTGTAATACACAAGAGATACTTTACATGACATGAGAAAAACCTCAAATTTCTACTGACAGAGGACATATTCTGGACGCCCAGAAGATTCATAAATCTACTTTGTGGACCCTGAAAAATGATCTTCTACTCAACAGGGGAGCCAAGTATAAATTACAAACATAATGCATTCATGTAGCCAGAGGATAAAAGCAGATCCCTGATGATTTCCAAATCAATGTTGATTATAATGTCTTGCGTTGGACGCAGATTTCCTCTGAAGAACTGCTACCACATTATCTCCAGTCACTACCAGGATTTTGTTTCCCCTCTGAGCTCCATTTCCAAACCTGACAGCCAGCTCCATTCAAATTTACTCACTCTTAATTTACATCTTGGTCAGAATAATGAAACTGACTGAACCTTTCAGCTTTCTTCCTGCCCCTTGGTCAAAATGACCTGCAATACATCAAGGAAGAAAGGTGCAGGCGTGGAATACTTTGAGGGTGGTGTGTTATATGAATGTAGATATCTATACTGAAGAATTACTGACTGTAAAGGTTTTGAATTCACTAACAACATTTATAACATGTATTCCAGGATATGTACATGGTCAAATTAAAAGAGAATCTCTGTAAATCCATGCTCAGTTTTCCTATCTATACCCACTGAAGATGTCTGCTGGTCAGAGAAGTCTCTCAGTTCTTATGCGTATTCTTAGCATATGGCTCAGACAGGAACTGATAGTCCGTTTTGAATAACACAGTTCAATGTTTTGTTTTTCAAACTTGCTCCAAGTCATCTCCTGAACTTTTCCACTGTGCTGTCCTTTGCTCAAGGAAGGAAGAATGTAATCTTCTCCACTGGTACCACCAGCACACCAGCCAACAATCACCTGCTCCAATTCTGTTCCTTTGCTTCCTCCCTCGGTGTCATACCATCTAACTCATCACTTAAGGTTGTGAACAGGGAGAAGAAAATGCCATTTATTTCCTCAAATCCCTTTTCTTCCTCATTAACAAACAGTTCTCAGTTTGCACTTTAATATGGTCTTCAATTTATTTAATTTGAGAAAGATGACAAGACCTATACTAAAGATTTTTTGTATCCAAAACTAGATACTGTATATATTAAAACTACTGGTCCACAAGAGTAGTAGAGACTGCTTGTGGATAACCTAGGAGGTAATACTGAATACTTTAGTATGAGCCACAGTGTGTAATCATTGCCAGTCTGCGCTAACTAGATCCCTTTTAAGATTTGCTCTTCTTTTTCTCAAGACACTTTTACTTTTTTAACGGATAACTGGGAGCAAGTTAAAACAAACTTCAAAGCATATGGTCTCTCACTCAATGATTCAATACTGGAACACCATGAATGTACATCATGAATATTTCTGTGACATGGTGAAAATGTAGCTGATATGGGTTGCTGATGAATACTGAAACATCTTTCTACAGTTTCCACCCAATAGGCCAGGGGCCAAGGTGTCCTTGAGATAACTTGCTACAATCTTGCATACAATCTACAGCTACCTATCCATAGATCTATCCAGCCAAGATACTCTTCCAGAAAATTGTACATCATGTGCCCAAGTCCTTCATCGTATTGCATTGCCACCATAGATCTCCAAGACTAATTCTTTTGTTCCCAAAATATAACCCAAAATATAACTACTTAAAATACAAAGAGATGTATATTCTATGAAAAAACTGATTAAAATGGTTAATTGAAAGTGACTGCCATCTTTAAAACCCTCTCATTTTGCTCCAGAAGTTTTGCAGAACCCAATGACATTCTGAAATGAATACATTCCCATTGATATTCCCTAGTTTCCTATCTCTGGGGTCAGTTACAGTTACAAAACGACACAGATAATAGCAGGTTCCACCAAACCCAGACGAGTGTCAACTAGAACGCTGACAGCTACAATGAACAGTGGTCGACATTCATTTCTCAGAGCGGTGTGTGGAAGCCCATCTTGAAGGAGAAATAACATTCTCAATGGTGCTGCCTTCAAAGTAAACAGGTGGGTAGTTAAAAATGAGGGGGTTCCAATGTGCTGTAATCATTCCAATCTATCATCAAAGTGACTTAAAAACTGACTTGGGGGCATCATGGAACATCATCATCATCCTTGGACATCAATTCTCAGCCTTTGCATCTCTATCGCTCCATATTATGGGACCCATAATGATGTTTCCGAAAACCTATCCATTCCTTCTAGCTCTCTTACATCACCTGTCCTTTGGATTTCATTGCAATGACAGAACCTCGTGAAAAACTCAACTGATGGAGTAACTGCTCCAGGTGATTACTTAATGATGAACATTATTGGGAGTGAACTTTTAATAAAACATTGGTGGGGGGAGGGGATGGTGTAAAGTTTGATAAATTGAAAGAAAGAAATTAAATCCTATTTAGAAACAGAATTAAACTTTTAAAAGATGTGTATTTGAACAGATTGGAAAAGTTGCCTTGTGAAATTACCTCCTCCAGCACCTGGTATGCATTACAGTCACATCTTTCAAGTCAGTTCAAAATTTTAAGAACAGGTTAATTATATAGACATGTGCTTGGAACAGCAACTAACTTGGTTAAATGTAAATAGGGGTTCAGTCTCCAAAACAAATATCCCAGCGTTAGCTATTCCCAAGGATTTTCTCATATCGCTTTGTTTTAAATTGAATTCAAAAGGTGATGGACTTTCAACAAATGACCAATCCAAAGTGGGGACACGATGGAAATGCCACAGGATTTATAGATTTTGAGAGGCTTCCTACACGGACAGGTACAATGCAGGGTATATATGTACATACAGATGAAGTGCAGGCATTTAGTGATAAGTTTTGTGGTAGCAACATCTCATTCAGGAACATAGGACACCTGCCAGACGATAATGTGACTTCGTTCTGCCTTGGAGAGGGCCGGTCTTATTCCATCTGGCAAGCTTTCCTCTGTCTCATCATCCTCACCATCACCTATACAGAAAGAGAGCAACTGAGTGAAACTCTAAAACATAAAGAATAAAGAGGAAACAGAAGGGGATAATCATAGAATCCCTACAGCGTGGAAGCAGGTCATTCAGCCCACTGAGTCCACACCGACCCTCCAAGAACATCCCACCCAGACCCACCCCCTACCCTATCCCTGTAACCCTGCATTTCCCATGGCTAATCCACATAGTCTATACACCTCTGGACATGATGGACAATTTAGCATGTAATTCGCACACCTCTCTGGACTGTGGGAGAAAACTGGAGCACGTAGAGGAAACCCACGCAAATACAGGGAAAATGTGCAAATTCTGTACAGAGTGTCGCCAAGGCTGGAATTGAACCTGGGTCCCTTGTGCTGTGAGGTAGCAGTGCTAACCACTGAGCACTGTGTTGCCATTGGGGAGGCTGTGGGCAACAGCTGGAGCCCACAGGGGACAAAGGTAGATTTGTAAAGCGTTAAACCTCAATGAGAGAGTATTAAGTCTGAACATGATTTGACCAATTCCAAGTCAAATGAAAGCTAGTGTCATTTAAACCAAATTTACTAAATCTCAATGAGAAATAGTAATATGGAGTTTGTAAGACATTGTAGGCGTGAGGTTTAGATATATGTGCTCAACAATAGAAGGGTATTAATGCAACTAACCTGCACTTCTGCTCATTGGAAACTCAGTTCCACAGTACTGTCAATCACACTGTGACAATTGCAAAATGTCTCCAATACATTTCCCTCTACCACACAGTACAAGTGCAAATTGCACATTATTTTAAAGATAACCATAATAAAAGGACTTGCATTATAGACCTGAAGAATATACTTTCTTTCCAGCTTGCAGCTCTATCAACAAGGCGTTCTCATGTTGATATCAAGTCTACAAGATATTCCTGAAGTACAAATTATAATGGTTTGCAAATTTTGAGTTAACCTGTGTTTAAACAGTATGGATAGAAATTTGATACACATATCCCAAGATGACATTATTAATAGCCATTTGTAGCATTTTTTTAAATGCACTCATGGGACAGGTTGCTCCTTAAGAAGGTGGAGGTAAGCGCTGCAGTCAATGTCTTGTGAATTGACCCACAATGCCCTCAGGGAGAGTTTGACCCAGCGACAGTGAAGGAATGGCGATATACTTCCAATTCAGAATGGTGAGTGGCTTGGAAAGGATCTTGGAGACTGTGTTTCTATGTACATGCTGCCCTTCCCCTTCAAGGTAGGGGATTTGAAAAGTGCTGAGGAGCCTTGGTGAGACTGTCTTTTTAACTTTGCTGCTTGTTTTTTCTGACCTATGGTTATATTGTGACAGCTGTAATGTAACTGGTTTTCCTTCATTCCTCTATTCTGTTACTACGGATTGTACCAAGGATGGTGCTCCAAGTGGCAAGCTATAATCTTTTCACTGTACTTATTTGAGTACATGTGACAACAAAGCTAATTCAATTCAATTTCTGCATGCATTTGTAGATAGTACATACTGCTGCTACTGAGTGTTGGCCGTGGAGGGAATGGATGCTTGTGGCTGTGGTGCCAATCAAGTGAGCTGCTTTATCCTGGATGGTGTGGAACTTCTGGGGTTTGTTGATCATCAGGCAAGTGGGGAGTACTCCATCACACTCTCGCTTGTGAGCCCTGTAGATGGTGGACAGGCTTTGGGGAGTCAGGAGGTGAGTTACTCACTGCAGTATTGCTAGCCTCTGACCTGCTCCTGCAGCCATAGCATTTATATCAGAACCAATTAGATCCATGCTTAATAAAAGAGTGAAGTGTTAAAGGTTTCCATCGAATTGAAGTAGGAGAGAAGATGAGGGTTAGCACGGGTTATGTGCACGATGGCATACCAAGGTTAAAAAACTGTGTAGGTTGGCAGGAGAAAGTGAGCAGCTGGTCAGTGTAGGGTGAGTAAGTAAAACCAAATGGACAGAATCATGTGGATGAGAGGAGGAGTTAGCAGGAGGGTTAGAACAAATGGAGAAGTGGAGATTCTCTAAGCAGTCAGGTTTGGCTTACCGATCCTGAAGTCAATGTAGCCCTCTCCTCCGCTGAGCACTAAGACAGGTTGCAGCTTTCTCTCTTCTTGCTCAGGGGCTGTTGGTCCTGGATTCTCTGTGGGACTGTCCAACACACTGCCATTCAATGTTGCCAGAACATTACCTATGAGCAAAGACACAAACAGCACTGAATGTACAACCCTCAAATACATACACAATAACTTGCTTCTTTTAGTATCAGTCACAGGTGGTTCAGAATTTTCCCATATTGGTTTTGCGCCAGAGGAGGAAGTGCGTTAGGTAGCGACCGGCTCTCCCCTCAAGCCCCTCAGCAGCAGGGGGACTGGCTGGATGACCCATCAATCAGCTCATTAAAAGCCAAGGAGGAGGATGAGGAGCAGGAATCCCATCCTCTCCAGTACTTGGATACCACGTCACCGAAGACTGGATCCCAAAATCCACTGGTCAAGGCTGACTCCAAGGGTGATGGAAAGGAAACCGGAGTTCAGAAATTGACCTATCACAGGGTCTGATTCACTGTGGGAGGATAGTCAGGGGCAAGGACAGGGAATTGGCTTCCTGAGCTCACAGCTTTGCACCTCAAATCCAGGCAAATTTGCCATGAATCAGAGAATCCCTACAGTGCAGACAGAGGCCATCTGGCCCAACGAGTCTGCACTGACCCTCCGAGGTGCATCCCACCCTATTCCCGTAAGTCCACTTTACCATAGTCAACCCACCTAGCCTGCACATTGCTGGACACTGAGCAATTTCCCAGGGCCAAACCACGTAAACTGCACAGCCCTAAGACTGTGGGAGGAAACTGGAGCACTTGGAGGAGACCCACACACACAGGGGAAGAATGTGCAAACTCTACATAGACAGTTACCAGAGGCAGGATTTGAACCTGGGTCCCTGACATTGTGAGGCAGTAGGGCTAACCACTGACAAACACTACCATACCACCGACAAGTCTGAAAACTAGTGACCATTCTCGCCTACCGAGGAGTGTTTGAGGAGATGGCAAGTTAAGGTCCTTAAGTGGCCACTAATTAACTAGTTAAAGACCTTCATCACTAGTGAGTCGAAGGTCACCCATGGATCTTCCTGTCCAACAGTCAGCAGTGGAGAAACTGGATCCTTCCCAGAGCAAACTCACCTGCTTATAAACCCTTCACAATAACTCCAGAAAGAGAAAATTACCAACCCAATGTCTGCCAGGTCAGAAATGGTGAAGCTGAATTCCTGGGTTTGCTTTTAATGTTCAGGGAGATGAGAAGCGGGCACATCACCAGCCTCCCGTCTACCCAACTTTGAGGATCTTATTCTAAGTTCACAAGGCAGGATAATTAGCAAAGGGATAGGCCCCTGAGTCACCCATCCGAGACTGGGAGAGCATTTGGCTGGGGGAGTGAGGTGCAAAATTTCAGAACATTATCTGTCACGCAGTGCATTAATGAGCTCAGCTTTCCTGTGGGAACGGAAAACAAAAGGACAGTGTACTTAAAAAAAAAAAAATTTAAATTGTGGATGTTTCAAGCGGTGGCCATCACGATGTAAAGACCATAAAACCATAACATTTAGGAACAGAAACAGGCTATTCAGCCCATCAAGCCTGCTCTGCCATTCATTATGATCATGGCTGTTCTGACAATCTGCTTTCCTGCCTTTCCCTCATATTTCTTCATTCCCTTACTCAAAGAAAACATTTATCTCAGCCTTGACTATATTTAGGTGACCAAGCTTCAACAGTCTTCTGTGATAAAGAATGCCACAGATTTATGATCCTCAGGAGGAGAAATTCCTCCTCATCTCTACCTTAGGGTAACCCCTTACTCGGAGGTTGTACCCTCTGGTTCCAGACTCTCCCACAAAGGGAAACAACCTTTCTGCATCTTCCCTCTCAAATCCCCCAAGAATCTTGAACGTTTCTATAAGGTCATTTCTCATTCTTATTCCAATGGGTACAGGCCCAATATACTAAACCTCATGTTAAGAGACATTCCCTTCATATCTGGTATGTACTGATCGAGCCTTCTCTGGATTGCCTCCAAAGCCAGTAGCTTTAGGGACCCAAAACAGTTCAGTATTCCAGCTCAGGTCTGACTATTGTCTTGTGTCGTTTTAGCAAAACCTCCACACGCCATTCCCTTTGGAATAAAGACCAACCAACATTCCAAACACCTTCCCTATTACCTGCTGAACTCAGATACTGGCTTTTATGCACAAGGACTGTAGAAAAGGAAAGGTCCCTTGGTCAAGGTGCTTTACCTGGCACAGACGCAAAGAATTTGACTGCGTCCCGATGTCCGTGGAAACAGAGCTGAGCTTGAGCCATGGAACAATATGGGATGAAGCTGCCAATGGAGGCTTTGTCACTGCTCTCGTCTGCGTACACACGAATCACTCCGCCAGGACGGTTTCCTTCACTGCCAGTTGGGGAGGTCTTATTGGCTGCAGAAATGACAACAGGAAGACCAAGTCAGGAGCTAGTTTTTGCCAAGTGGAGAACGCAACAGGCCCGCAGTACAATGTAACCTGTCTTTGTACCTCTGCTATTAAAATATAAGCCACTAAACTCACAGCGTGCCCGGTCACCAGTTCACTTGAATGTTGACTATGTGCTCCATTTGAAACTTAGAATTCCAAAAAATCCAGCAACTATTTCACAAACATAAAGGGCATGTCAAAAAAAGACGATCTGCAGCAGTGGTTTTGTTTTAATTCATTCAGATGTGGGAGTCGCTGGCTGTGCCCAGCATTTATTACCCGTCCCTAGTTGCCCCTTGAGAAAGTGGGGGCGAGCTGCCTTCCTGAACCGCTGCAGTCCATGTGCTGTAGGTAGATCCACAATGCCCTTAGGAAGGGAATTCCAGGATTTTGACCCAGCAACAGTGAAGGAATAGTGATACATCTCCAAGTCAAGACGGTGACTGGCCTGGCGGGGAACTTGCATGTGGTTATGTTCCCATATATCTGTTGCCCTTGTCCTTCTAGGCAGTGGGGTCATGAATTGGGAAGGTGCTGCCTAAGGAGTCAATAGAGCTGTAAACAATAATCTGTAATTTTACAATTCTCCTTAAACTGGAGACTGCACTTTAGGGAGCAGCCAATGCGCCATAATTGTTCAAGAATGGACTGTAGGATAAACTGGGTAACTCGTTAGTCTAACGACTTGTATTTTCAGTGGACCATAGGACTACTCTCTCATCACAGGGATGACTGGGGGTTGTATAACCTGGAGGGTCACCATACCTCAGGCGAAGGGAGAGGCTGAGAAAGGAGGGTCCTTCATGGTTACCTCAGCCTGTGCGGGAATCAAACCCACGATGTTGGTGTCACTCTGCATCACAAACCAGCCGTCCAACCAACCAAACTCACCGACCATCCCCTCCACTGGCTGGACAGTTCATTGCAAAAATAGTGGATAGAGTAAGTTTTCAGAAGGAGTTTGATAAGGTGTCTGACAAAATGCTTATTAAAAAAAAATTCAGACATGAGGATAAGAGGAATTGTAGCAATGTGGGTGGAAATTTTGTTAATGGGCAGGGAAGAGTTGGTGCAAATGTTTGCGACTCAGAGTACAGGAAGAGTGGAACTAGGGTAAACTAGGGTAGAATCAGATTTGGTTATAACAGACATGTTTGATGGAAGAAAGTTCATTAATTTAATCCATATCAGTAAAATTATGTTAAATGAAATAAGTAAACAAAGAGATGCATGACCAGGAAAATACCAGATGTAAATTAATGGTAACTATCTTCTATAACTGACTCAATAAATTTTCTCAAGAACATTGCGATATACAGGTTTCACTGTAATGTTAAACACAGTTATCTAAAACAGCACAGCTCACACACTAAACATGCAACATGCAAACAGATGGCAGAAAATCCCCAGAGTACAGCAACTTCAAAACAGCTATCACTCCTTATTCAGCACTGCATGCAGTCAGCTGAGGAAACATCCCCAAACTTTACAAGGACACTGGGTTCTCAAATCTCCTTTACCCTTGGCACTTGTTAAGAGAGTCTGAGAGATACAACTGCCTGAACATTGTTAATTGTTCCTAGGAGGGAGTGGTGGGACATGGAGGCAGTGATGGTATCAGGTAAATATTTCTGCCAACGTCTTTGATCAAAGAAAAGACAAACACTATCCATCCTCAATGCTGTTGTATCTTCGCAGGATCAATGAGGGAGCCTGGATATCTATAGAAAACCTGCACAATCCATCTGCTTCACAAAACTGCACTTCAGCACGTGATAGAAAGCCTTAAACGATCCAATTGCTTCCTGAAGTTTGGAGATGCTCCTTTTTGAAAACACTATCCAATCTTAAAAAGTACATAAAATGCAGTTAACACTAGAACTATGAAGTCCTCCTCAGCCAGCACCAGCAGAGTTTGTGCAGTGTAAAAGGCTAGCAAGTCTGCTTGCTCCCTCAACTCTGGCCTTTACCCCATACCACCCCTCTCTGCCCCTTCTCCCAGTGTTATACAACGTGAGAAACATTGCCCTGAGAGGAGGCAGCGTGCTGGAACTGCTAAATGTAAACCTACGCCCTCCTGCGACATAAAGAACTTTTCCAAGTGTCTGACCAGACTAGAATGTAGGCAGGAGTTCATCCTTTTCACCCAGGAGCCAAACCCAACACCAATATATATGACATCAGCCAGTGTACAGGGAATTGTGGGTTACCCTGGCCACTGCTGAAGACCACACGCATGTCCAAATACAACTTCTGTTGTGGCCTTTCAAATACAGTTTTTTTTTGACAACAGAGTTCCTCAGTTTTCTGCAAATCGGGGTAAGATGGAACCTTGGCCTAATGTCTTAAAAACAAGTACAGCACAAATGACAAAGTAGCTCTCCTCTTTGTTCCACATTAGAGAGCATATCAGTAAGTGACCCCTTCCAAACATTGAGGGGTCAAATACAGATTATGGGCTCAATTAAACCACAACCCTCTAACCCTGGGCTGATTGCACTGCCTCACTGAGAGGATATTCTGTCCATGGAGAAAGATAAAATCAAAAGGCAATAACATAAATCTGTGCAGAGTTAGGAGATATAGCTGCTGGTTAGATAAAGTTACCTCACTGACATTCTGGAGGGGGTGGTATGCAAAAGCAAAACTCTCTGAAAAACTGAGTGATCGAAGGGAAAAGGTCACAGGAAGATCTTGGATTGAAAGTTTTCTCATGCAAAGGAAGCGTTTCCCAGAGATTATAGCGGGAAAAGAATCTCATCACAAAATTCCAAGATTTCCTTCTTAAGCTAAAACCTATTAAATAGTTCCGATATATTCATGAGAAACAGAGGTCTAAAATCAGATTTCACGACTGCTCAATGCTAACACTAATGATAGATTTATTAGTATTGTTAAAGAAAAGGCTGCAAACTGCACCTTTGTGAGTTGTGTTGAAAGATGTGTCAGTACACTGATAAAGGCTAGACAGTCATTAAGCTTCAGGATGAGGAATGCAATATTTCTGCTGTAGGAACTCAATGGCATGGACTAGATTTCTGCTTCAGTGAGTTAATGCCCTAAACCATCCATTCATTAACATTTTACTATCATAATCGTTGCTTCCCAGGTATTCTTCCTGCCAATCTATCTGGACCTTTATCCATCAAGGCAGTGAGGGGAACTGTTTACAAGCCTCTTCCCGTATTGCTGTTGGGCCTACAAACAACACATCATCACGGACTGATGTTCACCCTCAAGAGAAGCTCTCCTCCTCTATTATACTACTTTACCCAGAAACACTTGGTTAAACTCAGGAACTCGGCATAGAGAATGAGACACAGGGAGAAGTTCAAGCCCCACATGGTTTAACAAAACTACCACTCAATGCACTATGTACAACCATGTTAACTGACCTGCAGGTCTCTCTACACAATGGAAACTGTTTTAACCGCAATGAACCAAATCCTACTTCACTCAACAAGAAAGAGGGTGTATATTCCTTGGCTCCTTCCTTTTCTCACATCATATGGTATCAGTCGGCAACACTGTTCAAAACCACACCAGGTTCCACATGCCCGTTAATAATATGTTACTCTCAGCCACCACCACCATTCCTCACAATCCTTCTACTGTCACGCTCCTGCCCAGACCCATTACTATGAGTGGGGGTGGGGGGGTGCAGAGATCCTCTTCAATTGTACATTGGACAGACTGAAACCACAACATTTGGTTCCCGACACAACTGCATTCCATAGCCACCCATACCATCCCTCTTTCCTGGAGGCAGAAGGAGGTAAGCTTCCAACCCCATTTTCACTTCTTACTACGACTGCCTACTTCAACCTCTGTAACATGGGTCCGACTCCAGTCCTGCTTCAGCTTATCAGCTGCTGAAGCCCTCATCCATGCCTTCAGTATCTCTAAAACTATTCCAATGCTCCCTTGGCCAGCCTCTCTCATGACAGGCACATTAACTCAACCAAATCCATAGCAGGTGCGGTTCATCAGTCATTCCCATGCCCGTCCCAGAAATACCTTAACTTTAAAATTCCCATATTTGTTTTTAAAATCACTCCTGGACCTCCCCTGTCTTCTGTTACCTGGAATTCCTTCCCTATGGCATTGTGGGTCTACAGTGCAGCTCACCACCATCTC
The DNA here is from genome assembly GCF_037043375.1 of Chiloscyllium plagiosum. Lineage (NCBI taxonomy): Eukaryota > Metazoa > Chordata > Chondrichthyes > Orectolobiformes > Hemiscylliidae > Chiloscyllium > Chiloscyllium plagiosum. The sequence continues at coordinate 9,189,207 of NW_028270158.1, read as the reverse complement.
AAAGCCAACCAGGTTGGGTAATAAATGCTGGCACAGCCAAGGTCACAAGTGTCCCATCAGTGAATTAAAAACAAACCTTTCTCTAGTCAGATAAGCTCTCTGTTTTCCTCCAATTTTCACCTTGTGTTCTCAACCACTGGCATCTGTTTTGCTATCTGGAATAGACCCAGAATATTGGAATTCCCTTCATAAATCTCTCCAACTCTCTACAGCTTTAAGAGGTACCTACTATATACATCTTTGAGCAAACACTTGGTCACTGTCCCTAATAATTCCTGATGCGGTTTACGCTCACATCTGTTGGACAACCCTCTTTGTCCCGAGAGCATTTCACTATGGCATAGGCAATGTATAAATGCAAAATCATTGTAGCTAGTGCTAGCCTGCAATGACCGGACAGGACAAATATGGAGGCCCTTGCTGTTTTCTTTTAAGAAATAGTAACATAGTAAAAGCATATCCCATAGTTCAGCTCTATTACTCATTCGGTGGGGAAAGGCTGTCCAAATTACTAACAACTTCACCTGGACAGGAAAATGAAAAACAGGACCTGGGCAAAGCGACTGAATTAAAGCGAGAGAGATTCTACAGGATACTCTGGTCTCCTTTCCATCGGAAGGATGTTGTTAAACTTGAAAGGGTTCAGAAAAGATTTACAAGAATGTTGCCAGGGTTGGAGGATGAGCTATAGGGAGAGGCTAAACAGGCTGGGGCTGTTTTCCTTGGAGCGTCGGAGGTTGAGGGGTGACCTTATAGAGGTTTGTAAAATCATGAGGGGCATGGATATAATGAATAGCTAAGGTCTTTTCCCCAGGGTAGGGGAGTCCAAAACCAGACGGCATTGGATTAGGGCGAGAGGGGAAAGATTTAAAAGGGACTTAAGGGGCAACTTTTTCACGCAGAGGGTGGTGCGTCTATGGAATGCGCTTCCAGAGGAAGTGGTGGAAACAAAAAAAACTGGAGATGCTGGAATCCAAAGTGGACAGGCAGAAGGCTGGAAGAACACAACAAGCCAGGCAGCATCAAGAGGTGCAGAAGTTGACATTTTGGGTCTAACCCTTCTTTAAGACGGAGGGTGTGTGGGGGGAGCTGCAGATAAATGGGGTGGCGGGGGCAGAATGGTGAATTGGGGATAGGTGAAGACAAGTAGAGGGTACGTCCTGTTTGGTCAATGAAAGGAATAAATCCAGTTGGTGGCAGGGAGCAGTGGAAGGGAGGGGGACTGGTGGGGAAGGGAGTTGGGGGATGTGGAGGGAGGTTATTTGAAATTGGAGAAATTGGAGAGAGTCCTCCGGGCTGGAGGGTGCCCAGGTGGAAGATAAGATGCTGTTCCTCCAGTAGGAGCTATGGTTTGTTTTGGCAATGGAGGAGGTCAAGGATGGTCATGTCGGAAAAGGAGTGGTTGGTGGAATTGAAATGGGTGGTGATGGGGAGGTCCGGTCGGGTCCCTGTGGACCTGGCTGGGATGCTCAGTGAGCCATACCCTAAGTTTACATTCAGTCTCCCCGATGAAGAGAAGACCACAGTGGGAGCACCTAATGCAGTGAAGTAAGTTGGAAGAGGGGCAGGTGAACCTCTGTCTCACCTGGAAGGACTGTTTGTGGCCCTGAATGGAGGTGAGAAGGGTGGGTGTACCTGCAGGTTTTGCATCTTTTCTAGCTGCAGGGGAATGTACCTGGGGGTTCGGTGGCGGGAGTGGCGTGAACCAGAGACTGCCGGAGGGAACAGTGCTTGTGGAAGGCTGAGAGGGGTGGGGAGGTCAAGATGCTCTTGATGGTGGGGTCTGTTTGGAGTTGGCAGAAGTATATGAGGATGATGCGTTGGATGCAGAGACTGGTGGGGTGGTAGGTGAGGACAATGGGGACTCTGTCTTTATTGCATTGGGGTGGGGGGAGGTTTAAGAGGAAGTAGTGGAGGCTGTTACAATTACAACATTTCAAAGGCATCTGGATGGGTATATGAATAGGAAGGGTTTAGAGGGATATGGGCCAAGTGCAGGTAAGTGGGGCTAGATTAATTTAGGATATCTGGTCTACATGGATGAGTTGGAGCAAAGGGTCTGTTTCCGTGCTGTACATCTCCATGACTCTACTCCTATTCAGTCATGAAGGGGCATCCAGCCAAGTCATGAGGATGAAAAGGGCTTTAGTTATGGCTTCTTCTTGAAACCAGTTGCTCCCTTCAATTCACAGAAACAGCTCAAAGCCAATGACTTTACTTCACGGCTGCTACTGGTGCTACTCTGAACTGGCTACTGGTGGTGCACTGGGGTGTCCAGGTCACATCACCGCTTCCACTCACCTAGACAGAACGTCTGCCTAACCAGGAGCACAGGAGCCTCGAGAAACACAGAAATAAAATGGCAGTGAATTCAAACGTCAGTCATGCCAGAATTCCCATCCACTGGTAGGGAAACAGATGCTCTCCACACCATAACAGACTCGGAGCTATCGTTATCTTTATTATTCAGAGGATGCAGGCATCACTGGCTAGGCCAGCATTCCCTGCCTGTCCTTAATTGCCTGGAGACCAGTTATGGGTCAGTCACATTGCTGCGGGTCTGGAGTCACAGTTTGACCAGACCACATGGTAGCTTCTTTCCTAGCGGACATTCGTGAACACATGGGATTTTCCTGATAATCGGCAACAGTTTCACGTTCATCATAACACCCTTAATTCCAGATTTTTATTAAATTCAAATTCTACCATCTGCTATGGTGGGATTTGAACCCAGGTCCCCAGAACGTAACCTGGATCTCTGGATTAACAGTCAAGTGTGAATACCACTAGGCCATCTCCTCCCCTTTATATTGTATGACTGGGGAAAGTGCACATTACAACATGTTCACTCTTTTCAGAATCCTCTGGCCAAAACTGTAACATTCTACTTGGCTGTCACTGAGAAAAATGGTGTACTGAATCTCTTAGCGATATTAAACAGAGTCTGGTGTTTGGCTAATCTGACTGTCTTCTCTATTTTGCATGATACTCAATGTCATGAGTAACTACAACAGCGTTGTAATTTCCAATGCTAAATAGATCACAATGAACTGAAAGACCACTGACTGATTTCATTTCAATTGAAACCTTTGGAAGTTGGTATTGGGATCAATAATACGACATGAATCAAAACAAGCCTCAGGCTGAGACTGGTTGGATTTGCCGGAAACATTTTCCTAAAAAAGAATTGGTTCACCTTTTCCACGTTAGCCAGAAGACACAACAAAATTCAATTTCACATTTAAATTGTGAGCAAGAAAGGCTACGATTTTCCACCATCCCCTGCCACACGGTTAAAAATAACAACACAAGATGTTTGGTTTTGTATGAAGAACACGTCACAAAAAAATGAGTGCACAATCCACAATTTGACAAATGAAAAGCAAGCAGGATGTGTCAGATGTGATGGAGAAAATGATTTATAGCCAAAACAAAGCAATCAGCTCTTGAATTTTAACTTACCCCTGAACCCCAGCAGTTGACCTCGGTGCAAAACTACAGCTGGAGGAGGGAAGGCAGGAGAGAAAAAAAAAGATTCAGAGAGAGGAAAGGGAGGAGAGGAAGGTTAGGGGGCAGTCAATGCAGGACCATTGATGGCAAAGCCAAAGGAATAAAGGTTGAAACTGAAAAAGACGGGCACACTGATTGCAAACTTTACTCTGCATCACACACATTCCAAATAAATACATGCTCCTTAAATAACCTGTCGCTGAGATGTATTTTTCGGTCACAGCTATCACTTAGATCACTGGACCAGAGACAATGGACGAATGGTCTTAACTGTCACTTTGGTCTCATGGTCTTAACTGTCATATGGCCTCAACTGTAACTTTGGAAGTTTATTAAAAAGATACAAATCTGTCCAACATAACCCAGTGAATTTCAGTTACCTGGTCAGGTACCACACGATACAGAGATCTCTGGGCTATTCTGAACCTTTGGGAGAAAGAAGGGTAAACAGCTGAGGTTTACAGTCCTGATCACCACCCGGAGGCCCCTGCAGGATGTCAGCATATGTTCCTGTTTCTCCAAGTCAGGATCAGACTTGTCTGTGATCTCCCTTCCCACCCTGCAGAACAGTTGCCTACTGGCATGTGCCTTTTAGACCCTCACACATCAACTTGGTCACATGCCAAAGAGTGGCCAGTTCCAAACATGAGGAAAGAGTGAAGACCTTCAGGAGAGGAAGAGGCGAAGAGAAAACAAGGGAGAAACTAGCAAGAGAAAAGGCTTAAACAAAACTTATTACAAAGCATAGTCAAGTCTGTGAACAAAGCAAACTTGGTAAAAGCACACATTTCCATTCCATTCTCTTACATTCCAAATATTAATGCAGACATACAATTCTAGTACACCATCACAAAACTAGATCCCAACACTTCCTGTCTAATTCCAAATGAAGATGCTATTCTTCATGGTTAATATAATGTTATGAGCTTCTAATTTTAAAAGGCTGCTCCTCGTCTGAATTTTAATTTGAACCACCAAGTGAACTCTACAGATCTCCATCCTTACCACCTTCACCTCTGGTTTGTTAAAACCTCATGATACACCTGTGTTTATAGATCCATTCAGGAAAAAAAAATTCCAGGTTCCAATAAAACTGCAGTAATTATGGTCTTTGATGTGCAAATTGTCCATAGAATTCAAAGAGCTATCACAGAATTTAGCGGACTAGTCAGTATTAAGGTTTCATAGGATTGCGCTCATTAGACAGAATAACAGACACCAACAAATACATTGAAGCTCGAGTTAAGATGATTTTCATGAATTGTTCAATCCTCATTAATGGTTTACACGTCAGCTGAACCATTTTGATCAGATTTTGTTCCATTCTGTTTCATCTCTCCAACTGACCTTAAGACTGTGTAATCCCTGTACATTCTGAAAATAACAGCCTTTTAAATCAGAAGGTGAAGATTTATTTGCCTGTTATGTTGTATCTGATATTGGATGCCAGTGATATTACAGGGCTCTGCTCTTTCATTACAGACACCCTCTGCTCCAAAGCACTCATCTTTCCACAGAATATACCACAGAATATTTAACCCTACCCCTCTTGTATTGTCAATTGACATTATAGTTCTCAAGATTTCTGTTAAATGTAATTCTTATACTTTTATTTAAAGAAAGCACTGAATATCTGCACATTTAGCCTGAATATTTAACTATTCATTAATGTTGCCTCACCACCTTTAATTAATATCACTGATCTAAGATGGTTTCACCATTGACCAACTACAACACACTCGACAATCAGCCTTCTGGTGCTGGTAGGGAACAAACAAAAGAATTCTTGACAAATGAATGATACATTCTTCCCATTTTATCCAGACTGAGCCATACTTTGAACAAATCCACTGTCAACCTGTCACTCAGAAATATCCTCTCCATTTCAATAAGATGATGGGATTCGAAGAACCGCCCATCAAACACGCCAGTCACAACCAAAGTGGGTACTGCAAGCTGTTAACGTTTCAGACGTTGTAAGGCTTCATTACAACTGCTGCACATCACATGTGCAAATCACTAAATGTAAAATTCACATATTCACAAAGCCTGCAAATACACACACACACAGACGCATGCATTTGCAAGTTGCATTAACTAATCAACATGGCTCAAACTTCATATTTTTTGCTGAAAAGCTGCTTTAAAATCTCAATTCACCAAAGGGATATTAGTACATGCTAGTTGTTAAAAGATGAACAATGATTCTGAATAGGTATAGCTAAATATGAACTAATATAATTGCTGTAAATAGTATTTTGTTCAAAAAAAGGCTGATTTGAGAGATTAAGGATACCTGACTGAATCAGTTACCCTGGTCTCAGTGTAATGTACAACTGATGGATCCAATATTGATAAGGAAATAATAGCAACTATCTTAGTAGGTGCTGGTGTTGCAATCTATTACAAAACCTAATGGCATATTAGTCTTTAATCAGAAGAGGATTTGAGTGCAGGAGCAGTGAAGACATGCTTCAATTGTATAGGAGCTTGGTTGGACTGCACCTGGAGTGCAGTTTTGGTCTCCTTTACTCAGAAAAGACACCATCATGGAGGGAGTACAATGAAGGTTCACTAGAGTTGTTCCTGCGTTGGCAGGACTGTTCTATGGAGAGAGGTTGGGTAAAACAGGCCTGTATTCTCAAGAGTTTCTAAGCATGAGAGGTGATCTCAAAAACTTAGAAAATAATTGAAGGGATAGACAGGGTAGATGTAGGCGAGATGTTTCCCATGGCTGGGGGAGTCGAGAACTAGAGGCTAAAATAAGCCATTTAGGTATAAGAGAAAAGAATTTTTTTTATTTTTTACTCAGAGGGTTATCAGCCTTTGGAATTTTTCACCACAGAACAGAGTGGAATCCTAATCTTTGAATGTGTTTAAGGACGTGATCGATAGTTTTCAGATTATCGATGGTGTATAGGGTGATTGATGGGACGGGTAGAAGACATTGGAGTGTTCGACCAATGTGATTGTATTAAAAATCAGGGAATACTCGATGGGCTGTAAAGCCTACACCTCTGTTTTTACATGAATTGGCTAAGGAAGAGATACTCCATCAATGACAGATACCAACTGTGGGCTGATTTTGCAGCTAATTTCACAAAAAACATCATTGTTAACTGCCCGGAGAGTCTCATACAGTTTCTGTATGAGAGTTTAATGCAGTACTGTATATGTATGTTAATTATCCATTAAATGTGGCACAGGAGCTGAAACTTGGCAGATAATGAAATGTAACATGAACGTGTCAATAACTGCCTAATTACCCCTCTGGTTCAAAGCATATGGTGTCACATCTTCTTAGGTTGATGTTGGAGATTTTTAATAGAGCAAACTTAAAATGTGTTTTACACTTTTGTGTTGTTTCTTGTTCTCTCTGTCCCAGTGAAGTAGTTGACGCTACTTAAGTAAATGCTTTTAAAGCTAAGATAGACTTTTTTTAAACAATAAAGAAATTAATGGATAAGTGGAGCGGAGGCCACAAAAAGATCAGCCATGATCTTATGGAATGCTGGAGCAGGCTCAAAGGACCCCCCAGTGTCAAGAGTGTGGGGCTGGAAAAGCACAGCAGGTCAGGCAGCATCCGAGGAGCAGGAGAATCGACGTTTCAGGCAAGAGTCCTTCATCAGGAATGAGGCTGGGAGCCTTGGGGATGGAGAGATAAATGGGAAGGGGAGGGTGGGCCTGGGGGAGGAAGGTAGCTGAGAGTGCAATAGGTGGATGGAGGTGGGGGTAAAGGTGATAGGTCAGAGGGGAGGGTGGAGCGGATAGGTGGGAAGATAGATGGACAGGTGGGACAGGTCATGAGGGCGGTGCAGAGTTGGAAGGTTGGAACTGGGATAAGATGGGGGGGGGGAGGGGAAATGAGGAAACTGGTAAAATCCACATCGATGCCCTGAGGTTAGAGGGCCCTGAGGCGAAAGATGAGTTCTTCCTCCAGGCGTCGGGTGGTTAGGGAGCGGCCACGGAGGACCAGCATGTCTTTGGCGGAGTGGGAGGGGGAGTTGATGTGCTTGGCCACCAGGCGGTGGGGTTGATTGTTGCGGGTGTCCCGGAGATGTTCTCTGAATCACTCTGCAACTAAGTGTCCTGTTTCCCCAGTGTAGAGGAAACCACATCAGGAGCAATGACATATGGAAGTGCAGGTGAAGCTTTGATGGATGTGGAAGGCTCCTTTGGGGCCTTGGACAGAGGTGAGGGGGGTGGTGTGGGCACAGGTTTTGCAATTCCTGCAGTGGCAGGGGAAGATGCCAGGACAGGAGGGTGAGTTGGGGGGGGGCATGGACCTGACGAGAGTCGCGGAGGGAATGGACTTTATGGAAAGCGGATGGGGAGGGGAGGGAAATATCTCTCTGGTGGTGGGGTCCGTTTGTAGGTAGCGGAAATGGCGGAGGATGATGCGATGGGTGGGTGGAAGGTAAGGACCAGGGGTGTTCTGTCCTTGCTACGTTTGGTGGGGTGGGGATTGAGGGCAGAGGTGCGCGAAGTGGATGAAATGTGCTGGAGAGCATCATCGACCATGTGGGAGGGGAAATTGCAGTCTTTGAAGGAGGCCATCTGGTGTGTTCTCTGGTGGAACTGGTCCTCCTGGAGGCAGAGTGGGAGGAGGTGTAGTCTAAGTAGCTGTGGGAGTTGGTGGGTTTATAGATGTCCATGTTGAGTCGACCACCGTTGATGGAGATGGAAAGGTCCAGAAAGGGGAGAGGGGTTTTTTAGATTACTTTAGATTAGATTACATTACAGTGTGGAAACAGGCCCTTCGGCCCAACAAGTCCACACCGACCCGCCGAAGCGAACCCACCCATACCCCTACCCCTACATTTACCCCTTACCTAACACTACGGGCAATTTAGCATGGCCAATTCACCTGGCCCTGCACATCTTTGGACTGTGGGAGGAAACCGGAGCACCCGGAGGAAACCCACGCAGACACGGGGAGAACATGCAAACTCCACACAGTCAGTCGCCTGAGGCGGGAATTGAACCCGGGTCTCTGGTGCTGCGAGGCAACAGTGCTAACCACTGTGCCACCGTGCCGCCCACTTTTTTTAAAACTCAATGTCGGTGCCATTGCGTCAGCTTTTACTGCCCAATGATTACACTGAGATGGTCCAAGTGAACGTAAGGTCAAGGTGGAATGTGTTGGTGAAGTTGATGAACTGTTTAACCTCCTCATGGAAGCACGAGGTGGCGCTGATACAGTCAGCAATGTAGCGGAGGAAAAAGGTGGGGGATGGCGCTGGTGTAACTGCAGAAAATGGACTGTTCCACGTAACCGACAAAGAGACAGGCATAGCTGGGGCCCATGTGGGTACCCACAGCTCTACCCCTTTCCTCTGGAGGAAGTGGGAGGATTCAAAGACGAAATTATTGAGGGTGAGGACCAGTCCAGCCAAACAAATGAGTGTGTCAGTGGAAGGGTACTGGTGGGAGTGGCGGGAGAGGAAGAAACAGAAGGCTTGGAGGCCTTGGTCATCGCAGATGGAGGTGTATAGGGACTGGATGTCCATGGTGAAGATGAGGCATTGGGGGCCATTGAAATGAAAGTCTTGGAGGAGGTAGAGGACATGGGTGGTGTCCCCAACATATGTGGGGAGTTCCTGGACAAGGGGGAATAGGACAGTATCAAGGTATGTGGAGATGAGCTCGGTGGGGCAGCAGCAGGCCATGACGACAGGTTAGCCAGGGCAGTCACACTGGTGAATCTGGGCCGGAAGGTAGAACCAGGCGGCATAGGGTTCCTAAACTATGAGGCTGCTCTCTGATGGATGTGGAAGGCTCCTTTGGGGACTTTGATGGAAGTGAGGGGAGAGATGTTTTTAAAGATGGATGTGGAAGGCTTTGTTTCTCTGATGGATTCCTCTGCATCGGGGAGACAGGACACCTAACATTTCCGGGATAGCCGCACCAACCAACATCCCCACCCACCCCCACCCCAGTCCACCCCATCCCCATCCCCATCCCGACAAATTCAACTCCCCTCCTACCTGTCCATCTTCCTTCCCACCTATCTGCTTCACCCTCCTCTCTGACCTATCACCATTACCCCCACCTCCGATTACCTATCACACACTCAGCTACCTTATCCCACGCCCCACCCCTCTCCCATTTATCTCTCCACCCCCTGGCCCACAAGCCTCATTCCTGATGAAGGGCTTATACCCGAAAATGTCGATTCTCCTGCTCCCCGGATGTTGCTTGACCTGCTGTGCTTTTCTAGCTCCCCACTCTCGACTCTGATCTCTACCATCTGCAGTCCTCACTTTCTCCTCAAAGGTCCAGATGGCCTACACTCCTGCTCCTAGTTCTCATACTCTCTCTTCTAATCCAATCTTTTGTCCCCTTTTCTTGCTTTTCCTCCTATATCTGGTTTGATGCTGAAATTAACCCACTTCAATTCATCCTCGTTCTCCAACTGCCCTCCACTTCTCAATCCTTAATTCACATTGTCTTTTATTCATTCACGAAAGGGGTGTGTTGATGTAAGGACAGAGTTGTTCCCCATCCCTAGCTACCCTTGAACTGAGTGGCTTGCTAAGTCACTTCAGAGGGCAATTAACAGTCAGTGACATTATTCTGGGTCTGCAGTCCCATGTCGGAGACAGCAGGTAAGGATGGCAGATTTCACTTGTTAATGGGCATGAATGGGGCATTATTGACAATCGACGACAGTTCTCACAGTCACCATCACTGAGACTAGCTTCATATTCAATATTTTTCTTTTACTGAATCTAAGTTCCTCCCGTTTCTAAAATGGGATTGAACACTTGACCCTGGGGAAACGGTCTAGGCCTCTGAATTATTAGTCCAGCGACACTGTCACTATATCAGCATCTTCACACGAAGGAGAGCGATATAGTCGGTTCCATCATTTTCAAGTTCCAGTTGCATTCCCTGTGCCATTACCAGTTCCCACTTCTGGCTTCTTACAAGAAGAAACAGTTTTGCGCTTACCAACTTGGGGAAGTCCGGCTTCAGAAGATTCCAGCTCAAGAGAACCCTGCATTACTGAACATCATTGAGTGATACAGCACTGAGAAGGTACCTCAGCCCATCAAGTCTGTGCTGATCTATCTACATGAAGCCAACTTTCCAGCACTTGGCCCATTGCCCTGAATATTACATGCACTCATCCATGTCCTTTTTATATGTTTGGGAGGTTTTTTCCCCTGTACCAGCCTCCCAGGCAGTGCATCCCAGATTCCCACCACCCTCTGGGAGCAAAAGGTTTCCTCAAACCCCCTGTGCACACCCTGCCCTCACCTTACAATTACCAATGTGTAAGATGTGCAGGTGACCTAGCCTGCATTTGTATTTGTGAGTTTGTATAACAAGTAAATATTCAGAAGCTGAAATAACTCATCGGGTGAAATTATTCAGTCACATATCACTGGACGAGATTTAATTCCAATGTTAGATTAGCTTCCATTGACCAAACTTGAAGTATGATTTTCTCCACATGCTGCAGCTCTCTGTTAATAGCTAATAGCCATATTCATTCCATTTGGTTTTTGAATTTCATCAGAGAAGCACTAAATGTTATGCAAATTTTACAGTCTATATTTAATTGGTAATTTGTATATGACAACAGCATTACCTTTTCCTCATTAGGTCCCTGCATTTGTTTTTTTTTATCACCTCTGGATATCTAGTTGCTGAATAAGTCAGTAAATGTTGCTGCACTTTTAGACCATCCTCATATAAACACCCATCCCAACAATTATTTGTAAAAACTATATTAACAGTCTCGGGTGTGGCAGAAGATACGTTATGGGCTGTGATTTTGTCACAAAGGGCTCTAATATTTAATAGCAGAATTTAGACTTTCAATTATCAAACCTATTGGAAGCACAATCTCGGGGCTCAGTGTGTGATAATGAGTACAGCACGCAAGTGTAGCATTAAACAATTTCCCATAAATATAAAATTACAAATTCATGCAGTCAAAGGATGTGTTCTCTTGAATATTTAAACTTTTTTTAGACTCATTCGGCAATAGCAAATAAATTAGCTTCTATATATTTCAATCTCTGATCAAAATGTCCACACAACAAAGATCATCACCAAGATTCACTGGTGTCCGTTTTTTTGTGGTAATGGTCTAGTGTACCAAGTTATTTATAGACTGAGTTATTCATGTCAAACAGTAAAGACCCATTATTAACCTGGCCAAACTTTGTTCACTTACTTTCTGTCAATGGGATAGAGATAACCACTCCATTTCCTGTCCCCACCCAAAGGCGGTTTCCACCAATTAGCAAAGCTGTGATTCGCACAAAAGAGAATCCCAATTTGCCGGTACCTGCCAATCAAAGCAAGAGATTCCAGAATTAATCAAAGATATAAAGAGTGGCATGAGATGTACCAGCTCATAAGAGTACACAAGACAGAGGATCATTATAGAGATCTACAGCATAGAAACTGACCATTTGGTCCAACTCAGCCATGCCAATCAGAGATCCTAACCTAATCTAGTCCCATTTGCCAGCACCTGGCCCATATCTCTCTAAACTCTTCCAATTCATACACCTATCCAGATGCCTTTTAAATGTTGTAATTGTACCAGCCTCCACCATTTCCTTTGGCAGCTTATTCCATACATGCATGACCCTCTGCATGGAAAAGTTGCCCCTTAGGTCCCTTTTAAATCTTTACCCTCTCACCTTAAACCTATGCCCTCTAGTTCTGGACTCCTCTACCCTCGGGAAAAGACCTTGTCTATTTACCCTATCTATGCCCCTCATGATTTCATAAACCTCTATAAGGGGTTAAGAATCAACCATGTTGCTGTGGGTCTGGAGTCACACATAGGTCAGACTGGGTAACGGACAGTAAACTTCCTTTCTGAAAATGTGTTGCTGGAAAAGCGCAGGAGGTCAGGCAGCATCCAGGGAACAGGAGAATCGACGTTTCGGGCATAAGCCCTTCTTCAGGAATGAGGAAAGTTTGTCCAGCAGGCTAAGATAAAAGGTAGGGAGGAGGGACTTGGGGAAAGGGTGTCGGAAATGTGATAGGTGGAAAGAGGGCAAGGTGAGGGTGATAGGTCAGACTGGGGTGGGGGCGGAGAGGTCAGGAAGAAGATTGCAGGTTAGGAAGGCGGTGCTGAATTCGATGGATTTGACTGAGACAAGGTGGGGGGAGGGGAAATGAGGAAACTGGTGAAATCCGAGTTCATCCCTTGTGGTTGGATGGTTCCTAGGCGGAAGATGAGGCGCTCTTCCTCCAACCGTCGTGTTGTTGTGGTCTGGCGATGGAGGAGTCCAAAGACCTGCATATCCTTGGTGGAGTAGGAGGGGGAGTTGAAGTGTTGAGCCACAGGGTGGTTGGGTTGGTTGGTCCGGGTGTCCCAGAGGTGTTCTCTGAAACGCTCCGCAAGTAGGCGGCCTGTCTCCCCAATATAGAGGAGGCCACATCGGGTGCAGAGGATGCAATAGATGATGTGTGTGGAGGTGCAGGTGAATCTGTGGCAGATATGGAAGTTTCCTTTGGGGCCTTGGAGGGAGGTGTGGGCGCAAGTCTTGCACCTCCTGCGGTTGCAGGGGAAGGTGCCGGGAGTGGAGGTTGGGTTGGTGGGGGGTGTGGATCTGACGAGGGAGTCATGGAGGGAGTGGTCTTTACGGAATGCTGATAGGGGAGGGGAGGGAAATATATCCTTGGTGGTGGGGTCCATTTGGAGGTGGCTGAAATGACTGCGGATGATGCGCTGTACATGGAGATTGGTGGGGTGGTAAGTGAGGACCAGTGGGGTTCTGTCCTGGTGGTGGTTGAAGGGGCGGGGCTCAAGGGCGGAGGAGTGGGAAGTGGAAGAGATGCGGTGGAGGGCATCGTCGACCACGTCGGGGGGGAAATTGCGGTCCTTGAAGAAGGAGGCCATCTGGGTTGTACGTTTTTGGAACTGGTCCTCCTGGGAGCAGATGCGGCGGAGTCGAAGGAATTGGGAGAATGGGATGGCGTTTTTACAGGGGGCAGGGTGGGAGTAAACTTCCTTTGCCAAACAACATTAATGAACCAGATGGGTTCTCATGACAATTGCCGTAATCCCTCCTCAGCTTTGTTTTAGACGTGCTCAGCCTCCGACCCTCCAGAGCCTATTCAACCTCTCCCTGTAGCTCAAACTCTCCAACCCTGGCAACATCCTTGTTAATCTTTTCTGAACCCTTTCAGGTTTCACCAAACCTTTCCTGAATAACGTGACAATACCATTATAGCTATTGCATAAAATACAGTTCAATGGCTAGGACACTGCATGGATGCAGAATCTTACCTAACATTTTACTGACATAAGGCTCAATGTCTACATCCTGTAGATGCTGATGTGTGTGCGCATGATAAAGGCGCAAGGTGGAATCCAGGCGAATTGAGATCCAAACCCCATCACCAATCCACGCCAACTGGCGCACTTGGCTTTCCCTCCGCGGGTGTGCATCAAAGGATTTCTGTTGTAGAAGTAACAATTAGGGGAATGTAATAAGCATTTGACATTAAAAATGGTTCCACGGGTACATGAGCATAAATGACAAATATCTTGATCACCTTCAACTTCTCTGTCAGGATCTTTATAAAATAGCTCGAGCTTTTGCTAGCACCAATCCTGTTCCCAGTGTTTATTGTCGCACTAATGGTTCACGGAGTCAAGGCCAAATTTATGAATGTTTTCATGGAGGAGTTAAAATTAGTTCTTAGGAGTAAAGGGTATGGGGAGAATAAAGTGACAGGGTGCTGAGTTGGATGATCAGTCAGGATCACATTGAATGGTGGAGTAGGTTCAAAGGGCTGAATGGCCTCCTCCTGCTCCTATTTTCTCTGTTTCTTCCTGCAGTTGTGGCAAAACTACGGGGTTTGTCCTTTACCCTTTCCTGGGCTATGGACCTCACTGGCTGGGTCAGCATTTACTTCCGAACTCTGATTGCCCTCTGGGCAAGAATGAACCGTGTTGCTGTGGGTCTGGAGTCACACATAGGCCAGACTGGGTAACGGACGGTAAAATTAGTGAACCGGATGGGTTTGCATGACAATTGCAGTCATTCCTCTTCATCTTTGTTTTAAACCTGCTACCCCTTATTCTAAAACTATGATCCTCTCATTTAAGATTTCCTGAAGAGGAAATATAGGGTCTTGGGGTTGTACAGCCCCTGAAACTGACCCTTTGGTCCAACTTGTCCATGCCAACCAGATATCCTAACCTAATCTAATCCCATTTGCCAGCACTTGGCCAGATTATCTTTAGCATATTCTATACCTCAATTAGACCATCTCTCAGTCTTCCAAACTCCAGAGTGTATAGGCCTATGGGCCCAAATGGCTCAATCTCTCTTCACAAATTCGAGATAAATAACAGCAGGGTTTAGTAGCTCTACCACACCATTTTATTTTCTGCCCTCTGTCTACCCAACAACCAAAACCCACCTCGATCTGCATTGTTTTAGGCTGGATGACGTGGATTTTGTTCTTGTAGCCACACCAGACCTTGTCGTGCACAACAGCCATGCAGCGGATGGAGTGGTTCGGACGGCGCAGGTCCATGAGGTGGTAATTGCTCAGGTCCCACTGACCATCTACTCAGACAGAAGTGAATCAATTCTATTACTGTTAACGATTCCATTACTTTACAAACGCATCTCAACATTATTCCTGACTATCTAATACATACAATGATGGATCCAATAAACACAATAGGATTTGTAACTTTTTCCATAGAAAAATGCTTTTATTTTCACTGTGTTTCTGCATTAGGACACTTTCACAAACCATTAATGAATCCATTCCCGGTGGCTTAGCCGTGAGCACTACTGCCTCACAGCACCAGGAAGCCGGGTTTGATTCCCATCTCAGTTGACTGTGTGGAGTTTGCACATTCTCCCCGTGTCTGCGTGGGTTTCCTCCGGGTGCTCCCATTTCCTCCCACAGTCCAAAGATGTGCAGGTCAGGTGAATTGACCGTGGTAAATTGTCCATAGTGTTAGGTGCATTAGTCAGAGGGAAATATAGGGTAGGAGAATGGGCCTTGGTGGGTTACTCTTCAGAGGGTCAGTGTGGAACTTGCTGAGCCGAAGGACCTTTTTCCATACTGTAGGGAATCTAATCTAATATAAATAAAATAAGCCTTGATTCATTGACTTTTCTTCACAAACGATCAATAGTTGAAAATTCATGCTCCTTCCAGCATTCCCTTGCTCTAAGCGAGGTGGAAGTGTAGAAGATCCAGCACTAGGCTAGTATCAGATGTACTATATCTCACCTTTCTCTGACAGTTTCTAATAACGCTCATGGAGAGTATACACCCTAGATAAGATCAACCTGAGTTATAGTCAGAAGGTGATTGCTGTCATTCTGTACAAGGTGTTGTCATATTGTATTTTATTTCCATTATTATCCTTCATACATTAATTCATATAAAAAGAGACTGATAATCTAGTAGGTATTGCAGGGATGCCCTAAGAGCAAATGGAACTAGGGAACAGGGGATAATTCAGGGACAATGGACCAACCTAAACACAGATTGCTGGAGAAACTCAGCAGGTCTGACAGCACTGTGGAAAGAGAAACAGGTTCAGCATTTCAAGTCTGATACGACACTGCTGCAGAACTCTGACCTGCCTCTCAAGTTCTGAAGTGTTATGAGATTAAAATGTTAACTGTTTCTCTCTCCACAGATGCTGCCAGACCTGCTGAGTTTCTGTAGCGACCTCTGCATTTGTGTCAGATTTCCAGCATCCACAGTATTTTGCCTTTATATAATTGGGTGAGTACCGGATTGGGTGTGTATGTACAGGGAATGATTATTCAGTGGGGTTGGAGTTTAATTTGAAATAAGGCTCTGACTAGGAAAGAAAGTCCCTGATCTCTGTCCAATAAGCATTTGATCTCTGGTATTTGACAGAGACTCACAGGCATTTTATCCCTAACCTAATAATCACAGAGGCTGAAATACACTGGCAGGAGGCAGGAACATGTGGAAATCATCTCCTCCATTCACAGTTTATGGGAAGCCTCTTTGTGGTCTCACCTAATCAGCTATAAAAATGGAGGTGAAGGAGAGTAATCCTCCCCAATTATGGAAACAAAGGAACCATCGTTTAGTCTTAGAGACACCAGAGCAGGAAAAGGTCAATCCAATATTGGAGGAGGAATGGGTTACTCACTCTCCAACTGACAATATTCTCAAATATTTCAGTACCAATTGTCTTCTCTCAATACTGGCAATAAAGTCAGTTGCACATCTTGCTGAACAACATTCTCTGGTTACATTTTCGGAACCAGATTTGCTTAAAGTTCTGAGGAAGGGTCACTCGACCCAAAACGTTACCTTGTCGTGGAGAAAATGTAGAGAATCTCCTGGAGACGCAGGGAGTTCTTCAAGGAGCAGGTCTTTTATTTGAAAACAAAAAACTGTGACACTGAGAAAACAGATTCTCTAATGCCCCTGAACCTCAGGGTCCATGGATTTTTATATCTTTTTTATCATGTTTCTGTGAGCTTATCAGCATGTCCAACTATATTAATCAAAGTCCCTCACTCTAGCTACACAATAAACCAGTGATGTTAGTTCCCATTATCCCTTTAGTTATACATTCTACTTAATGTTATTCTAATGTCACTGTTAGATATTTATTATCACCTCTGCTACAGTGATCTTCCATTCCAGACTAACCTGTCATGATAGATATTCAGCTATTCCATCTATTACAATAGTCTCCTGTCTCAAGCTGACTCTACTAACAATTAATTAGATATTTTAATGTCATGTCCCAAATATTTATGGTCATAATGACACTTAACAGGGAAACTAGCTCTACTAACTGTTATCTCATGTCACCATAGTGACCTTTCAGCCTTAACCTTACTCTGCTAAATGGTGTAAGAGCATTCCACTATGGTTATCCCATCTTGCCTTCCACAGATCACAGATTGCCAGTGGTCTTCATGCTTTAACTTTTCCCATGCTTTCATGCTCTTTATTTTTCCATAACCTGCTGAATTTTTCCAGCAACTTCTGTTTTTGCTTGAAGTTTTCCTATTTTATACAACATCATTGTGTGCCTACAACCCAACAAAACACCCAAGACACTTCACTGAAGCATCAGAAAATAAACTAAGATTGTACGGCACATCAAGAGGGGTTTGGTCAAATGACCAGAAGTTTAATCAAAGGTGTGGGTTTTAAGATGCGTCATAAAGAAAGAAAGAGAGAGAAGTGCAGGGAGGAAATTCAGGGCTGGGGCCTGGGCAACTGAAGGCACAGCTACCAACAGTGCTGCAATTATTTGGGACGTACACGATGGCACAATGTCTCCTCATGGATACAGGCACCTTGATCTGGAAAATGTAAGTGAGATGCAATTGAGACTGAACAGTAATCAAAAGTTCATAAAAATAATTTAACATATACAGCCTACCAAATACTCTTGGAAAAGTGACTGGGACCAAATGACTTTAAAAGTTTATAATGTTAAGAGTTTTTTTTAAAATGCCAATCGCAATTTTGAACATGGCATGAGAAATTCACTTCCCTCAGGGGGTAGGTTCAGTCATGTTAACTCATTGTTGCACAAGTGAAGCTGGTACGATTCATTTTTAGTCCTTTATCCACAATAACAGGATTAAAGAATCAAATATCATATTCAGTCAGGAGACTCTAGAGCCACTACTTTGTCCTCAACCACTCTGAAAGGTGGCACAACTAAACTCTTACCAGCTGAACTTTGATAGATAAGGTCAACATGTCATCTCTGTATGTTGTTACTTCTGGGACACCAAAGATGGAGATTTACTCCTTACAGAGGAGAGATTATACTGTACATTTAAAACATTGTTAGGTGTAATTCCTGCATTGACTGTTCATGTAACTTGAGACAAATAGCAAATATCAAGTACAGGAATTTCATCAAATGTACCTTCTAAATGAAACACAAAGAACTTGCATTCCAAGCAATTAGATGCAGAACAGGATGAAGAATTTTACAACTACCTGTCTAGCAACAATTTTTAAAAATTAAAACGTACTCACCTTCAGCTCGGTGGAAGATAGCCAATGTTCCATCATTCAGTGCCACCAAAACACGTCCCTTCACATGCCTGAAAATACAAATAGAAGGATCATTAATTTTAATCAATTGAGAATCTGCAGAATAATAATCCAAGAATAATTACATTAGTAATCAACTCATCTCCACTCCCAGGGATCGGCTACAACAGCCTGGTTAAAGTTCACGAGTAGCTTCATGCTCTGGTGAGAGGATGGTGGCCTGAGGCTAGCAGCCAAGGCTCTTAGCTTAAAATAACTGGTCATTTAAAAAAGAAATTCCACCTATTTTCACATCTGGGAACAAATCCTGAAGGAATGCCACTGGATTCTAGAACAGGAAGGTTTTTATTGCTCCCTGATTGGTTTTGATTTAATTCAGGCAATGCAGTATATTCTGTGATTAGGGAGAGGTGGAGGTTAGTAAAGCGATGGGACATGCTCTGTGAAATGTTGGAGATTCTGAAATATACAGTACAGTACAAGAACATCTGGATCCTTTCCAGAATTTGGTGGGATTAGTTTAACCTCTACTGGTAACACTGAAAGAACTACACACCTATAGTCAGCGCATCACTGCAACACAAAAGCATCTCAACTCAGTGACATATTTAAATAAAGTCTTTCCCTTTAGTGAAGGCAATGCAATTGGTGGAGGGAGACAAGTCAAAGGTCTACCTGTACCCCTTGAACCAGCTCTCTTCCTTAGGCCCGGATGGGTATTTCACAACCTAAAGATGAACGAAAGGTATTACCACCCATGGTCATTTCCAAGAGTTGGCGTATGGGCTTCCACTGAGAACAATGCATGCAATGGTTTGCCATTACCTCGTGTGGCACGGCTGACCAGGAAATTTTCCTTCTGCCACCACAAGCATTGAAAACAGAAACACAGAAGAAACAAGAACAGGCCATTTGGCCCTTTAAAGCCACTCCGCCATTCAATATGATCATGGCTGATACTCCAACTCAGTCCCCTTGTTCCACTTTCACCCCTTACATCTCTTTAACCCCAAGATGCAACTCTTTTTTGAAAATATTCATTGTTTTGGTTCAACCACTCCCTGTGCCAGAGAATTCCATTGGGTCATCATTCTCTGAACGAAGAAATCTCTCCTGCTGTTAAGTCCTACACAGCCTACCCCGTATCATTGGATTGGAAGTCTTTACAGACAGAAATCAACCTCCCTAGCTGTGTTACAAATATATCAAGTGTGGCCTGGACTCAAGCCAACGGTCTCTAGCCCAGAGATAGGGACACTACCCACTAATTCACCTCAAAGGTCTTCCTACCCAGCTAAACGTAACTCTCCAGGCATGGCACAACCTGGCAATCCTGTTCCCTGGGACAAAGGAGGGGAAATGAATCACTACCGATTATATGACATGACCAAACAGCTCGCTACAAAACTTACACAATACTGAGGACGGCATCTTTCAGTTTGATGGTGTGCAGGCACTTCTTCCAGTTGGACACAGCAGAGTGAACATAAAGGCTGGGGAGATAGATAATGTGCATGGATTAGATCTCATGGATGAACACTCACCAAAACAATCCAACTAGAAACACCGCAACCAATCAGGCTAGTCACAGTCAGATAAAAGCTTGGACGTGTGTTCTATGATTTAGCATCAACTTAAGTTTATGCCAAACAGGTCTTGTTCATTTTATCTGGGAGTCAAGTTAAAACGAGATTAATTAAAGGCCAGACTGAGCAGGGTACGATGTAGATTTGAAAATTAACGCGACGGCCAAGTGTGGGAATCTTACCCCCTCTGGGATCTCGGCTCAGTTTGAATCAGGAAGTAACAATTAACTCTCTCCCAAAAAGGAACAGATGGTGCAAAACCTGAGAGAACTGGTGAGAGTGATGGATTACAATTTAATCCTAAAAACAATAAAGATAATGGTTGGGTACTCCTGAGTCAAAAGTTGTGGGCTCAAAAACAATTTTCTGATTCAGTTTGTGAATGTACCTACTAGAGAAGGTGCAAAACTTGACCTACTCTTGGGAAATAAGGCAGGGCAGGTGACTGAGGTGTCAGTGGCGGAGCACTTTGGGGCCAGCGACCATAATTCTATTAGTTTTAAAATAGTGATGGAAAAGGATAGACCAGATCTAACAGTTGAAGTTCTAAATTGGAGGTAGGCTAACTTTGACGGTATTAGGCAAGAGCTTTCAAAAGCTGAATGTGGGCAGATGTTTGCAGGTAAAGGGACAGCTGGAAAATGGGAAGTCTTCAAAAATGAGATAA
Organism: Chiloscyllium plagiosum; assembly: GCF_037043375.1. Lineage (NCBI taxonomy): Eukaryota > Metazoa > Chordata > Chondrichthyes > Orectolobiformes > Hemiscylliidae > Chiloscyllium > Chiloscyllium plagiosum. The sequence goes on along the minus strand of NW_028270158.1, from coordinate 9,168,420 downwards.
CAAGAGTTCAGAGATAGTTTATTTCTGTTAGGGTAAAAGACAAGGCTGGTAGGTATACAGAATGCTGGATGACAAGAGAAATTGAGGTTTTGGTTAAGAAAAAGAAGGAAGCGTATGTCAGGTATAGACAGGAGAAATCGAATGAATCCTTAGAAGAGTATAAAGGCAGTGGGAGTATACTTAAGAGGGAAATCAGGAGGGCAAAAAGGGGACAAGAGATGGCTTTGGCAAATAGGGTTAAGGAGAATCTGAAAGGATTTTATAAATATATTAAGGACAAAATTATGGAGAGAATAGGGTCCCTCAAAGATCAGCAAGGCAGCCTGCGTGTGGAGCCGCAGGAGATGGGGGGAGATACTAAACGAGTATTTTGCATCAGTGTTTACTGTGGAGAAGGACGTGGAATTTAAGAAATGTAAGGAAATAGATGGTGACATCTTGAAAAATGTCCATATTACAGAGGAGTAGGTTCTGGATGTCTGAAATTGTATAAAAGTGGATAAATCCCCAGGACCTGATCAGGTGTAACCTAGAACTCTGTGGGAAGCTAGGGAAGTGATTGCTGGACCTCTTGCATATTTGTATCATCGATAGTCACAGGTGAGGTGCCGGAAGAACTGGAGGTTGGCTAACGTGGTGCCAGTGTTTAAGAAAGGTGATAAGGACAAGCCAGAGAACTATAGACCAGTGAGCCTGATGTCGGTGGTGAGCAAGTAGTTAGAGAGAATCCTCAGGGACAGGATTTACATGTATTTGGAAAGGCAAGTACTGATTAGAGACAGTCAACATGGCTTTGTGCGTGGGAAATCATGTCTCACAAACTTGACTGAGTTTTTTGAAGAAGTATCAAAGAGGATTGATGAGGGCAGAGCAGTGGACTGATCTATATGGACTTCAGTGAGGCGTTCGACAAGATTCCTCAGAGGAGACTGGTTAGCAATGTTAGATCTCTTGGAATATAGGAAGAGCTAGCCAGTTGGATACAGAACTGGCTCGAAGGTAGAATGCAGAGGGTGGTGGTGGAGGAGGGTTTTTTGACCAGTGAAGTGCCACAAGAATCGGTGCTGGGTCCACTGCTTTTTGTCATTTATACAAACAATTTGGATGTGAGGTACAGTTGGTAAGCTTGCAGGTGACACCAAAATTGGAGGTGTAGTGGACAGCGAAGGAGGTTATTTCAGAGTCCAATGGGATCTTGATCAGATGGGCCAATGGGCTGACGAGTGACAGATGGAGTTTAATTTAGATAAATAGGAGGTGCTGTCTTTTGAAAAGGCAAACAGGGCAGGACTGAAACAATTAATGGTAAGGTCCTGGGGAGTGTTGCTGAACAAAGAGACCTTGGAGTGCAAGTTCATAGTTCCTTGAAAGTAGAGTCGTAGGTAGATAGGATAGTGAAGGTGGTGTTTGGTATGATTTCCTTTATTGGTCAGAACATTAAGTATAGGAGTTGGGAGGTCATGTTGCTGCTGTACAGGACGTTGGTTAGGCCACTTTTGGAATATTGCATGCAATTCTGGTCTTCTTCCAATCGGAAGGATGATGTGAAACTTGAAAGGATTCAGAAAAGATTTACAAGGATGTGGCCAGGGCTGGAGGATTTGAGCTATAGGTCCCTAAACAGCAGGGGCTGTTTTCCCTGGAGCATCGGAGGCTGAGGGGTGACCTTATAGAGGTTTATAAAATCATGAGGGGCATGGATAGGGTAAATAGGCAAAGTCTTTTCCCTGGGGTGGGGGAATTCAGAAATTGAAGGCATAGGTTTAGGGTGAGAGGGAAAATATATAAAAGGGACCTAAGGGGCAACTATTTCACGCAGAGGGTGGTGCGTGTGTGGAATGGGCTGCCAGAGGAAGTGGTGGAGGCTGGTACAATTACAGCATTTAAAAGGCATCTGAATGGGTATACAAATAGAAAGGGTTCAGAGGGATGTGGGCCAAGTGCTGGCAAATGGATTAGGTTAGGATCTCTGGTTAGCATGAACAAGTTGGACCGAACGGTCTGTTTCCGTGCTGTACACTCTGTGACTCAAAGTTAATTCCACACACGAACCACTCTGTAAAATAAAATAAATTGCCCATCATGTCTTTTTTAAACCTTTCTCCTCTCAACTTAAAATGTGCCTCATAGTCTTGAAATCCCCTGTCCTAGGGATTCCTTCACACTCAGTTGACCATCTGCAAAGTGTGATCACCCATGCGCTTGAAGTCTTTCTTTAACTCAATGGGACAATGAGTCAGAGCTCTAACTGAGATGTCTACACGGCCCTAACTTACCAGCCATTTTGTGCCCCTAACCACATGGTCGGGGCAGCGCTCGTAATTGATCCGTTGGGGCTGCGATTATTTATTTCCTGTACCGACTGGCCAGCATTCGGTTCCTCCTTGGGTTGACCATTTTCCCTAAAAGGAAAAGGCAGCAGTTCTCACTTTATGTGTTGAGGTTGTATATAAACAGAGATACAAAAAATACAGGAGCTGTTTCAAAAAGGAACAGGTGCAGTGTACAGAACCCCATTCCAAGCAAAGCGTTTGCCTTATTCCCGTCTTCCACAAATCATTTAATGTCAAAAAATGTCTGCCTTTTGGGGAAAAACAAACTCTCTGGTTTAGACATGCTCAAGTGAAATGAAACAGGGTCGTAAATGGTTCAGAAATCTGCACTGACACAACAAGATATGTATCCCATTCCTAGTTGCTCAGACTGAAGCTGCTGCGGGTCTCCGTGACAGAGGAGCTCTCTTAGCGTGTCTCGTCAGACTCCTACCTCGTAAACAATATTTCACAATGAATCTGAAGTGATACACAGTGGAATATTACACAGCTACTTCTGAATAAGCTCGTTGTAGCTGCTAACCTCTGTAAACACAATGTTTTAGGTGGTGAATGAGGTTTATAGAATTCCTAGTGTGTGCAAAGAGGCCATTCAGCCCAACGATTATTACTGACCTTCAAACAGTATCCCATGCAGACCCAGCTCCCCTTTCCCTATCCCTGTAACCTCTCACTTCCCATGGCTAATCCACATAACTTGTACATCCCTGGACACTACAGGGCAATTTCCCATGGCCAATCCAGCTAACCTGCATGTTTGGACTGTGGGAGGAAACCAGAGCACTGGGAGGAAACCCACACCGACACAGGGAGAATGTCTGTGTGAGTTTGCACAGTCACCTGAGGATGGAATGGAACCTAGGTTCCTGGAACTGAGAGGGTCCTGTGGCACTGCTAACCACGGAGTCACAGTACCACCTTCAAAGCTCAACTGGTGAAGATAGATGATTGATTTTCTAATTGTGACTTTTATCTGGTTCTAAGAGGTGTCTATTTGACTTGTGGTAGCCTTCAGAAGGGAACAGTGAAGCAGCAACGGGTAAAGAGAAAAACAAGTGTAGAAATGTCAAGTTTCCATCTGTATTTTCCGATAAGGTGATCGGACTGGGAATTCGCGCAAAGGGAAAATAGGTCAAGCTTTCTCTAAATGGAAGAGTTTTCTGTCTGACAGACATTGCACAGTTCCTGGTGTTGAAGCAGATCTCTGAGAATACAGCAGAGACTGTGTTACAGTTTGTAGTATACAGTTGGTAAGAGAATTCTAAAGGGGATGAAGAGTGAGGAACTGGAATTTTTTTTTTTTAAATTTCTTCACAGGTTGTGGGCAGTGCTGGCTGGGCCAGCATTTATTGTCCATCCTTAACTACCCAGAGGACTATTAAGAGTCAACCACATTACTGTGTATTTGGAGTCCCACATAAGTCAGACCAGGTAAGGAGGGCAGATTCCCTTCTCTAAAAGAATATTAGTGAACTTGATGGGTTTTTATGACAATTAACAGTAGCTACATGGTTGTTATTTGCTAGCTTTTTATTCCATATTTTGATTGAATTCAAATGCCATAGCGGGATTCAAACTCATATGCCCTGAGCATGGGCCCCAGCTTCTGGATACTAGCCCAGAGACATCACCACAACGCCACCGTCTCCTAGAACTAGGGGACACAGTTTAACAATGAGGGGTTTCCCATTTAAACCAGGGATTAGGAGGAATGTTCTCTCTCCCTGAGAGTCATGAGTCTTTGGAACTCTCTTCCCAGAGAGGAAGATGGGTCACTGAATATTTTTAAGAAGAGGGAATCAAGGGTTATCAGGGATAAACAGAAATATGGGCGTGAAACCACAGTAAGGTCAGCCATAATCTTACCGAAGCATGAAGCAGGCTTGAGGGGCCCAACAGCCTGTACCTGCTCCTAATTTGATTCTTTATGCTCTTAAACCTGTGCTTGAGCATATCCTAATGGAGGCTACTACTATTCATTCCATGGATGGCTATTACCATGCTCATTTCCTGCAGCAGAGGAGGGCTACTGTATTCCTGGATTACAGGAGCTCTTTCGCAGATTTGGAACATTCCCTCCGACTCAGCCGTAGAAACTTAGCCGAAGCATCAAACTGCTTGAGTAGATGACATTTTCAGGTTAGGCCTTGAACCTGAAGTGTCTGATGATTTAACTTGAATAATCATGATATAATGCCCCGAATCAATACTGAAATTCAATAAGTTCAAGCTGATTGGTCAAATTGAAACACAGAAAATAGGAACAAAAGTAGACCATGTTCATCCATGATTCTATTGAATGGCCGATCATCCAACTCAGTCCCTGTTCCCATTTTCTCCCCATACCCTTTGATCCCTTTAGCTCTATGAACCATATCTAACTCCTTTTTGAAAACAATGTTTGGGCCTCAACCACTTTCAGTGAATTGCACTGCCAGCAGTGCTGTAGAGTTAGATACATTAGGGACATTTAAGCGACCCATGGATAGACACATGGTAGTTAAAACAATGAAGGGCATGCAGGTTAGTCTGGTCTTAGAGTAAGATAAAAGGCCAGCACAACATTGAGGGCCAAAGGGCCTGTACTGTACTATTCTATGCTCAGGCCCTGGGTGAAGACATTCCTCCTCATCTCAACCCTAAAGGGCCTACCCTGTGAGACTGAGATCCCTCCGTGTCACATGACAGGCTCTGTCATCTAGCTCAGAGGACTGTCATGAACTCACATCTCGTTAAAGTCCCATCTGTTGAAAACTCCTTTGTGGTAACATTGCACTTCATAATCAAGAAACAATAAACCCATGGAAACCTTTACACACAAAATGGGGTAACTGCGACACTAGATGGCTGACTTAAATGACCGATATAAAATGGAGAGAGTCATATAACAGACAGCTTAATCGAGATCAGACATTGTAGAGGCTAAAGCAGGGAGCCACAATATTACTTACTACAGCACAATACATTAGGGTTAGTTACTGATAACCTTTACATAGTGTGAACATCACAATCTCACAACATTTCTCCCCTGAATGAATGTCTATTTTCATACCTTGTCGAGGTGGCCCATTTATCACCTATTCACTTTACAGTATGGTATGTTACCAGTATTACTGTCCACTTCCTTTACCTGAGCTGAGTTTTATCTTCTGTCTGTGCTGGGTCTGTAAACACATGCTCTGTGTAGGCACTAGGCCGGGCCAATGTTGGCTCCGCATCACCCGCACTGTTTTCTGTTGCTTCTGTGGCTTCAGTTGCTTCTTCAGCAGATTGTGGTTGGTTAACCTTGCCGCCTTTAACAGTAGCCATATCACCTACAACGGATAGCATAGAGACTGGCTAGAAATTCATCGTTAGGACTTGAAGCCCTCAGAAATGACATTGTATTGATTAATACAGAAAATATTCCTTCAATCTGTTTCCAGTAATGCAGTCATTCAATGACGTTGCTAAGCTATCTCAACAATCTGAGGTTATTGCGAAAACAATGGTAACATTGTTTTAGTTATAGTGAATAATGAAGAGTAAAGTCAGCACAGTCACAGCAAACTGCTCGCCCATTAAAGAGAGAGGTGACCAGTAGAGGGTTTACCTGAGGGGCTCCATGCCTCAGGCAAGGGGAGAGCTCAAGAAGGACAGTCCTTTATAGTAACGTCAGCAAGTGCGGGAGTTGAACCCACGCTGTTAGCGACACACTATCACAAACCAGCCATCCAGCTGCCTAACCCCTGATTGGCTAATCTACTTGACGTTTACCTGCAATTATTCAATAGGATGTGATTTGCTACTTAACTCATTTCGGGATATCTCACTAGTCCAGGCCAATGAAAGTTTCAAACGTTACCGATCACTAGTTATCAGAGAATTATTATGTAGTCCTACCCTTCCTGGATCGAGGGGGAGGAGGAGAGGGTGATGTGGGGGGCATGGGCAAGAGCATTTGGTAGGGGTGGGGAGATGGTGGGGGGAGATAATATGGTTGCAAATAAAATGATCATTCATCAACTAAATCATGTGAAAACAATTCAGTTCCATTTTTGCCAGTCTCAGTACATGCACTGCATCTCTAGTTTTTAATTCATGGTCTCCTAATTGCACATGTGTACATAGTCGTTGACTACTCATCTGATATCAGCTCAATCCAAGGCGGGTCCTTCGCCAGCAGCTGTTGCTCCCATTGTAAATGCTGTTGATGTGGTAACTGTTGTTGCTGATTCATTTCCATCGCTGTGGAATGGTGGAGCTTTGGGATGGATAGTCACTCTGTGCGAGGGATGATATCATATCTTCATGACTTGCTGCACACCGTGATGGATCAGCATCTCTAGTTGCATACAGACGTCTGTGGTTGCGACATTTATCTGGTCACTCACATTCACCACATATTCCGGAGGTGACAACTGTCCAATCCAGGTCCCAAGTTGCCACATGGGCTGACTTTTGTTGAGAGCGTTAAACATTTGCACACTGACTGCTTTTCCATTGCTGAGCTCTACAATGTCTTGGCAGCTTTATCGAAGCAAAATTTTGTTTTCTTTAATTTTACCATAATTTTGTCACTCAGGCCTGTTATCAGTAGGAATTCTGTCACTACTGGAAGAATAGTTTGGGTGTGATCTTTGGAGAGGACTACATTCCATGCCTACAGTAAATATATTTCTCTATTAAGCCGTTGCCTTGTACAAGTCAGTGCTAAATTTACTCAACTTCTTTGTGATCTCTTTGGCGATTTTTACTGACACCTCAGCCTTTCCATTCTGCTATGGGCAGATGATATATGATTGTTGAATCAATTCTTGATTAAGCAGCCGATTTTTCTTCCCCCTTGTGAATTGAGAACCATTGTCACTGATCACTCTAGCCTGTTCTGCCATTCAATGAGATTATGGCCAATCTGATTATTCCACATTCCTGTCTACATCCACCTTTCAACCCTTTGCTCAACGAAAATCCTAACCCTATTTTGAACTTCAAAATATTCATGGAACCTGCTTCCTCTGCATTTTGAGGAAGGGTTCCAAAGACTCATAACCCCCTTATAAAACAATATTCTCCTTATCCCTGTCTTAAATGGGTGATCCCTTATTTTGATACAGCCCCCCCCCCCCCAGTTTAGATTTTCCCACAAAAGGCAACATCTCTTCCTTATTCACCTTGTCACGACCCCTCATGGTTGTTATATACTTCAATTCAGTCACCTTTTACTCGAATGACTGATAGGGCAGAACTCCAACATTGGTTTTGTTGTCACTGATTGTTAGATCTTTTTCCTTTCTTTATTCATTTGGTGGGATGTGAGTTTTGTTGGCAGGGCCCAGCATTTATTGCCCTGTCCCTAGTTGCCCTTGAGAAGGTGGGGGTGAGCTGCCTTCTTGAACCGCTGCATTGCACCTGCTGTGGGTTGACCCACAATGCCCTTACGGAGGAAATTCCAGGATTTTGACCCAGCGACAATGAAGGAATGCCGATATATTTCCAAGTCAGGGTAATGAGTGGCTTGGAGGGGAACTTGCAGGGGGTGGTGTTCCCATATATCTGCTGCGCTTGTCCTTCTAGATGGAAGTGGTCATGGGTTTGGAAGGTGCTGTCTGAGGATCTTTGGTGAATTTCTGCACTACATCTTGTAGACAGTGCACATTGCGACTACTGAGTGCCGGTGGTGAAGGGTGCCAAGCAAGTAGGCCGGTTTGTCCTGGATGGTGTTGTTGGGACTGCACTCATCCAGGCAAGTGGGGAGTACTCCATCACACTCCTGCCTCGTGCCTTGTAGATGGTGGACAGGCTTTGGGGAGTCAGGAGGTGAGTTAGTTGCTGCAATATTCCTAGCCTCTGACCTGCTCCTGTAGCCACTGTGTTTATGTGACAAGTCCAGTTGAATTTCTGGTCAATGGTGATGACAGTGAGGGATTCAGTGATGGTAACACTGTTGAATGTCAAAAGGGCAGTGATTCTTGAGAAAGCAGCTTTGTGTTTTGTCCCCCTCGTCAGTGAGCTTGCATAAAAGGTTCACAAACGGTGGGTAAATTAGGAAGTTCACAATTTGTTATACTGTCTTCAATATGGTGGCTCGCTGCTTCTCTCATCTTGTCAGGATCCGGGTGAAGCCTTTTACCCGTCATTAAATGACCATATACACATTACCTCAGGCACCCTGAATTGTACCTTTGCCCTGTTCAGCTTCATCTGGTGAGCTCGCTCTCTCGCAGTCATACTAGATGCTGATTGTGGTCTCCATTGGTTTCTTCCACCATGTCTCCATATTCACAGATTAGCAGATCATCCCCAATAGCTTTCACTGTGAAAATCATTGGCTATCGTGTGCTGTCTGCAGCAATACTCATCTGGAGTTCTGGCAAGGCCAAGCAGCATGCCCCATGATTTGCATTTCCCAAATAACATCCGGAACGTTGTTGGAAAACTGACACTTTCATCCAGCTCCAGTAGCCATCCTCTGCATTGAGGGTAACAAAGACCTTTGCAAGTTGTGGAAAGAATTCTTCAATGGTTAGTGTGAGACAGTGAGACCTCTTCAAGGTTTTATTGAGATCCTTTTAGTCTGTGCACACTCTCAGTTTTATGGGTAAGTTCAGTGCTCCCATTCTGCTACTGGAGGAGTCACCATTTCCTTGACTTTTCCCAGCTCCTCAATTTTATCTTTCAAGTTAGACCCGAGGGCAGATGGAATCCTCCTGGACAGATTCATTCTCTTCAAGGGGGTATTCACCAGAAAGACCTACAAAAAATATCGTCATATTCTTTGCGGATTCGTCCAGCAGTCAATAGCTTATGGGGCCTGAGAAACATATTCTGGCACATTTGAAGCTATCAGTTCTAGTTTGACTTGCTTCAGCTAAGAGATTGGACTTTTGCTTTTAATGTCCATCCACAACTCCAGACCTTCACTTGTCCCATTAAACTGGGTTCTTAGCTGAACATTTTCTCTTGGTCCGGGTACTGCTGCATAACCTGAATTTATCTTGGGGCAGTGACTTGAAAGAAATTTTGGGATTTACATATTAATCAATCGAAACCTGCATCCCTATTCTAACGGATTAAAGACATAATAGCCACCTAGGTTTGTTCAATATATTTACATAAGTTGTATGACCCTTTGATCTTTTACTTATAAATTCTGAGTCCGATGTACTCTAGCTGCCTGGGGAAGGAATGGGGGCTCCAAAAGCTTGGGGTTTCATAGACACCTGTTGGACTATAACCCAGTGTCGCGTGAATTTAGATTTTGTCCACCCCAGTCCAACAGTTCCACATCACGTCCATCATATGGTCTGTCTCTTCTGCTGGCTTCAGTTTCTGGAGAAAGTGAGGACTGCAGTTGCTGGAGATCAGAGTCAAAAAGTGTGGCGGGCTTATGCCTGAAACATCAACTCTCCTGCTCCTCGGATGCTGCCTCTCCTGCTATGCTTTTCCAGCGCCACACTTTTTGACTCTAGCTTCAGTTTCCATTCGCTGTCTTCAGCCAATTGGCACAGGCCAAGGAAGCCCCATGATGTCAAGCAAAGCACTTGGCCCCCTCCTTCCAAAATCATTATCCCACCATCACAAACCAGTCATCACTTTTCAACCTGAAAACACCAACCTGTTTTAGGATTAGAATTTATTATTGGTTAGAAGCACCAGCTAATATCTCTGGAGCAGCCACCTGCCTTGCTTTTTATGGGAGCTAAACATTTCCACACAAATGGATGTGATCGCTCACCATTTGGGCCCTGCTTTCCCCACGCTGGATACACTTCCTTTTCTTGTGTGACGTCCTTCACAACATTTACATGCTACCCCCACACTGATCTTACTGCTGGCCTTTCTTCAAGTATTATCGTCCATTTTGCCTAATCTGTTGTTTTTCTTCAGCAGCTCAACACGACACAAAACCTTGTCTGCTCTCCAATCAACACACACTTGCCAATGATTGCCAATCTCAGAGCTCCTGTACATGCTGACAGCTTTCCTGACAGTAAGCTCTCTCTTCTCTCAGCAGACACTCTTTCACAGCAGGATTTCTTAAGTCCAAGAGAATCCTGTCTCTAATGAGACAAAAAAAAAACTACAGATGCTGGAATCCAAAGTTGACAAACAGGAGGGTGGAAGAAGACAGCAAGCCAGGCAACATCAGAAGGTGGAGAAATCAACGTTTCGGGTCGAGACCTTCATCAGGACTGGGCTGAGGAGGATGCATCCTGGCTTGCTGTGCTCTGTTTGTCTAGCTCTGATGAGATTATCTTTGACTTGTCCCGATTGTCAGGATTAAACTAGATGCATCAGTACAGTCATATGCTGATCAATATCCTCTCATGCTTTCTTTCTCTTCCCATGGACTCTGATGTTAAGCAAATAATGTCCATATGTCACATTAAAATTGAGTTCAAAGTGTGCCTTCAACATTTTTAAAACCTGGGCAGCCTGACATTTCTGCTCCTCTGTGAGATCCAGGCCATAATACAGCTTGAGAAACTCTTTTCGCCGACACTGACAATAGCAAGATCCCTCTTCTAATTTGCTCAGTCTTTTTATTTGATTCTGTAGCTTACTCGGATTTGCAACAGTGTGGAATAAAATTACAATCAGTCTCATATATTCCTTTTATTTCCACAGCAGCAGGGATTGGGAAATGAACAGCCATTTTGACTCTCCAAGTAATTGAAACTGCAGAGCGCTTTCCTAAAAAAATTTTTTTGCTATTTCTTTCAGTACCACTTAGATATATGCTGTGAAACCGACATTTTCAGTTACACCATTCCTGACACTAAGTAACACTGGTTTAACGATTTCAACAAAGGCATACAGCTGTGGTGGGGAAGCCACACAGCTATGAGTAGCCAGCCTGTGTACAAAGTACCAATGCATTTCTCCAAACAGCTTGCCAGTATCCCATCCCATTATATGGCTTTGCTAATGGATGTGCTAATGGGTACCCTGATGCTCATTTGCCAGCAGCCAGCTGGTTAAAGAAGACTGGCCCTGAAACTCAGCCTGCTTGAGATAAAAAAAAGTATCATACACAGCCTACAGTGCTTTTATATTTTCACATTATAGAATCCCGACAGTGCCATCCGGCCCATCAAATCTGCAGCAAAGAAAGGACAGCATGGCCGTGCACACACTAACTGATCGAAACACTTCTGCATCTTTTGCACACTGCTAAAATATGATCTCGATCTGATGTTGGGGGAGTGCAATAGGCTGTTTATACCTTTGACATTCTGGCACAGAGCATTGGGAGACTGAGCAACAGATTGATACCTTGATGATAAAGGTCAATTTGTAGCATAACTAATGTTTCTGCCAGTTCATTTTGCATTTTGCACTATGCCAGTTCATAGTGCATTGTTAATTTTGATTTGCTCAAAGTGCTTAATTTGGCTGGACGCAAGCAACACCAACTGCACTTTTTCTTCTGCATTCGGTTTCTCAAACATTGAGAATATAAAAAAAACACAATGTCAACTTCCTTCACTAATGATGGAAAAATAACTTCTGGAAACTGTTTATGTAATTTAGGAACATTTTGACAGGCAAGTGGAAGGAAGCTATTGCCACTTTCTGATTAACTGACAATCTAACTGGTATGGGAACAGGAACCCTCTTAATCTCCTTCCTGGATCTCCTCCTCAGTGTGCGCACTCTTCCCAGCTTTGATAATAATGTTCAGTCTCTTGGTCCACATCCCAGAACTTGTAATCAGTGTGAGGAGTCTCCCTAGTCACTTTCAGCATCCATTTGGGAAAATCTTTGCTCTGCTGGACACTTTGAGATGAATATGGGTAGTCTGTGAGTCTGCTTTCCTGGGGACATGGTAAGTACATTCCAGAGACTGTCAGTGTTCTGAGCAAATGTCCTATTTGGCTGGTCAGTCTGTTGTGAATACACCAAAGCTCATGACCTTTCCAATGTCTCAGAACCAGATGAGGAGACTCGGCAACTCAGTGTTCGAAACAAATATGGGAAAACATTTAGCAAGTGCCAGAGTTGGAGAGAAGTAAAAACGGTAGCAAGTTTCTCAGAATCAGTTCCAAGAGGTTCCCCGCTCACCTGATATTCCAAAAACGTATTGAGTAAGAGCAGGAGTAGGAAACAAAAAGGACATAATTGGGGTTCACCAGGATGTTGCCTGGTATGGAGGGTGCTAGCTATGAGGAGAGGTTAAATAGATTAGGATTAGTTTCATTAGAAAGATGAAGGTTAAGGGGGGGGACCTGATTGAGGTCTACAAAATCATAAAGGTATAGACAGGGTGGATAGCAAGAAGCTTTTTCCCTCAGAGTGGGGGGACTCAATTACTAGGGGGCATGAGTTCAAAGTGAGAGGGGGAAAGTTTAAGGGAGATATGCGTGGAAAGTTCTTTACACAGGGTGGTGGGTGCCTGGGACGCGTTGCCAGTGGAGGTGGGAGAGGCTGGCATGATAGTGTCATTTAAAATGTACCTAGACATACATGAATGGACAGAGAGCAGAGGGATTCAGAACCTTTGGAAAAAGGTGACAGGTTTAGACAGAGGATCTGGATGAGCACAGGCTTGGAGGGACGAAGGGCCTGTTCCTGTGCTGTAATTTTCTTTGTTCTAATGTTCTATTTGCTAAATCTCAGATAGGGGTGGGAGCTCTGTTCTCATAATTCACTACATGCAGTTGGAAAAGCCACTGAACATGAAACAGAGAATAGCTGAAGGGAATTCAATCCTCAGATTATCCCCTCGATAACAGCTTCACTGCGTCAATGGCATAGGATACCAACTGGGCATTACTGGCAAACGTGACATTTACTGCCTCTTACAGTGATCAGAGGCATTTTTGTTAAACTGCCAAAGGGATGCGGGGATGCAACATAGTGGTTTGATATAATAGACTGACCTGCTAGCTCAGTTCAAAGGGCAGATAAGGGTCATCCACACTGGGCCTGAACAAGAGGCTGGGCCAGATATGGACAACTTCCCCTCCCTGAAAGGCACTAGTGAACCAGTCTGGTTTATATTTGGACCAGCTTTTAAATGGTCTCTTTTTTTTGATATCAATGACTCGTTTCCAGGCATTTCTTGAAAAAAAAACTGACTTCAAATTGCTTTGTGAAGCAACATTGAACCTAAAAAATCACGAACAGGAGAATAAAAAAAGTAAAAAGAAAAATATTTTAATGATGTTGTTACCCACTTTGTCCTTTGTCAGATGTTGGGGTGTCACTTCTGGATGTGCTGTTGCTCCGGGGGACATTGCATCGTGTTGCACATCCTACCAGGGTGATTCCTGCTAATACCCCTTCAGCTCCACTGGAATCATCCGGATTCAAGTCTCCCTCTAAAAATATTTCTCCGGCCGGATAGTCGCTCTCGCTCGCAGCTGATACAGAAAGAAAATGAAGAGTCTCACCGTGTTGTATCGATGACAATGTTTCAAAGAACCTATCAGACAGCATCTAATAATCAGGAGACGCTCAACTGACGGACCACTCCATTCCTAGTTAAAACTTTCAACTTGAACAATTTCAAAAGTTAGGCAACACCATGGCTAAGCATTTAGAATGTGTGGAATTTCAAAATAAAAGTGATACCCAGTGGGCATGTCCAGAATGGGACCTTTTGCCCTGTTTATAACTGGCCTGTATCTCTTTCTAATTCAACCATATTTGGGGATGTGGGGCAGAACATGCTTTAGACCCACATTAATGGTCCCCTCATGTTAGACTAACAATCCAGAAGGTGCTGCACTGAATACCAGCCACAGGAGGATGCTCTGAGTTTCATCTCTAAAATAAACTAACGACAGGCTGTGGCATCCTGATAGAAACTTCCTTCCCAGGAACATTCAACCTGGATGTTGAGCCAGCCCGTGCTTTTTTTTCCCTCACTGGGGGCGGTCGGTGGAGGTTTGAGAAGGACGTGAGGGGAAGCTGAGCAGAGGGAGTCAAGTCAATAGCTTGTAATACTGAAGCAGAACTAAAAAGGTTGAGATTCCATGGTCAAACATGAATTAGTTCTCAATGGCTTCCCCCAGTCCCTTTAAGGACCACTGTTTACATGCCTCACCTTTCTTTGTTCTTTGGTATCAGCATCTCGAAACAGGGACCCCATGGCCAACGACCATAATCCAATAGCCCAGAATCCTGGTCAAACGCTCGGAACTCTCTGTGCCTTTCCGGGAAGGATTGGGCACCAAAGGTCATGCCCAAAAAAATCACATCTCAATCTCTCTAATCTCACATAGAAGTTGGGTGAAGCAGACAAGATTACCACCCCACCCCCATCCCTACCCACCCCTATTGTGTGCATTCCTTGCTTAAAGATAGCATTCGTACAATGTCAGCAAGACCTTTCAGATTCTACCATGTACCATTCAAACTGACAGCATTGAGCTTTCAGACTGCGTTGAGTGCGGTCTGAGCCGGGGATGACAGTGACCAGCGGCCGGAGCAGAGGACAGAGAACAGGGCCTAGAGCTGAGGAAGGGGAGAGAGCGGAGCCCAAGGCCGAGGGGAGGGGAGAGCGTGAAGCCCACAGGCAAGGGGAGGGGAGAGACAGAACGGCCTGGAGCAGCAGCCAGCTGGGTCAGACCACGTGGAGACCCCCTGTGCTGGTCTGCTGCAGACAGCCCTTGGAGAGACACCGTGATGGTTGTATTTTTAACTTTTGTTTTTTCTGATCTGTGGTCATACAGTGTATCACTGTAATGTAACTGTGGTCATACAATGTAACTATGGTCATACAGTGTATCGCTGTAATGTAACTATGGTCATACAGTGTATCACTGTAATGTAACTATGGTCATACAGTGTATCACTGTAATGTAACTGTGGTCATACAATGTAACTATGGTCATACAGTGTATCGCTATAATGTAACTATGGTCATACAGTGTATCGCTATAATGTAACTATGGTCATACAGTGTATCACTGTAATGTAACTATGGTCATACAGTGTATCACTGTAATGTAACTATGGTCATACAGTGTATCACTGTAATGTAACTATGGTTATACAGTGTATCACTGTAATGTAACTATGGTCATACAGTGTATCACTGTAATGTAACTTGTTCATTTCTCTAGTCTGTAACTAAGGTGCCTAAGTACTCTGTACCGACAATGACGCTGTAAGTGGTACATCATAGAACTCATTTGAGTGTGTGACAATAAAGCTAATTCAATTCAAATGATAAATTCTTCTTTGAGCTGATTCTCTCAATCCACTGCCATTGTGAATGTCCAAATTTATCCAATTAGCTCTCCTAGCAACCATCACAGAGACAAGTTTGTCATTCCTTCCTATGAGTGTAGGACAGCAAGAACAGGCGGTAGGCTAATCCTGTAGTAGCCAGCAAGACACCTCACCATAAAGGGAGTGCAGAGGAGGTTCACCTGACCAATACCACGGCTCAGTGACAACTGGCCCAGTATAACCAGTGTCTCGGAGGAGGAGGAGGAATCTGATTGAAACACATCACATTCTAACCCACGGCTGGATGGACTAGGTACAAGGATTATGTTTCCTCAGGTTGGAGAGTCTAGAACTGGAGGTCACAGTCTCAAAAATATGGGGCAGACCATTTAGGCCTCAAAAGGTAATGAACCTGTGGAATTCACTACCACAGAAGGCCACATCACTGAATATATTCGAGAGAGAGATTCATATATTTTCAGACTTTAAAGGCTGCCAGGGATATGGGGAGAAAGCATTTAGACAGAGGATCAGACATGATTGTATTGCATAGCAGGGTAGGCTCGAAGAGCTGAATGGCCTACTCCTGGTTTCTATGTCTACATCTAACACATTGTGGGTGCCAAGCCACATCACAGTTTGCCCAGATTTTAACAAGAGGCAGGAAATTCTAATTCATGCTATCCTATAACCCATCCCTGACAGAGAGAAGAGATCCCTAATCCATCAGCATGGGCGGAATTTACCCAAAGTCAACCTCATAATCCACCTTGCTATCCAACCCTATTCCATGTACATGCATCTCGTTTAAAAGGACCACTGCCTGTATTCGGAGCATTGGAAATGTAACAGCTGTTCTATCTCATCCCTAAAGGCATCTCAGCAACATCCAATACATAGTTGCCACCTTCAGAAAAGGCAATTTCTCAAATTAGCATTCACAATGTCTACAATCAGTGCCAGAAAAGACTGAGCTGGCAAGGGGGACTGTGTAATGCCTATAGCCCAGATACAAAGGCCACACAAAAAAAAGAGGGCAGATATTATAATTGAATCTCAATCCAGATAGCAAAGTACTTAACTAGACATTGTAATTAAAAAAGACAAATTTTGTTGAAGCTTTTCACCATGTACTCATCAGGATAATTTTCAATACCAACTCACATTAAGAACCAACATTTGTGCTGCATAAATGCAGAGTGCTGATTGGTTGTCAATTGGATTCTAATTGGGAAGTAGAGTCTGCAGGGTCTGCTTGCACTCTCCTCTCATGTTGAAAAAATATTAGCTTGCATCTTGAATTGGCATTCTTGCAAAAGGCCCTGATGAGTGCAAGATGAAAAGTTTTGACAAAATTCACCTTTTCTTCAGCAGTACTCAAGCACTGTCCTATCAAACAAATCCTTTGCTTGATAATAGGTTTAATCACAAAATGCAGTATGCCATATCTTTACTTCTTGTCTACAATTCTCACTTCAAAGCATTTTAGAAAACCAACAAAGTGGAGCTAAAGTAAATAAAATTAAACCAAGTAGCCCTTAGAAGAATCAATGTGACGAGATAAACCTCCAAATGAACTTACTAAATCAAATTAATACTTAATTTCCTGGAGTGATCATATCCCTTTATAAAGGCTTGACATATTTAACTGAACAATGCCCTCTACCTGTCTCTTAGCAATGCAATTAACGTTCCATTAACCAAGGAGAACACCCGTTCTACTGACCCAAGATTTCACAGAATTGCTTTTCGCAACTCCTAACATACAGATGCGAGAGAGGTGAGAGGGCATTCCCAGGAATACTGCCTCTATTTTGTAACAGTGTAGACATGGGGGAGCTGCATATTGTGGTTTCCTACAGAATGAGCAACGATCTAGCACCCGTTGGAGGGATGGAGTGGCTCAGTGGCAAGTCAGACAGGACTCCGAAGGTGACGGTTAATCTGCAACATCTTGAGGCATTGCAACAACAGCTGGGAAGCCCAGAGGTCAGCAGCTACACTCCACCTTTCTCCTTTCTTCACCAATATGTGGTTTTAGCAAGGGGATCAGGATTATCCTGACAGTGCAACCAAGTGCCATTAATGCAGCAACAGCCAGGCATAGGCAGGGATGTTATACTCTCAACACACTGCAGCTCTCCATTAACTTGACACACGTATCCCAGGTTAATTTGTTACACCGTCAGCAAGGATGGTCCTTTTATTTTGTAGAAACTGTTCACAATCTGATCACTTTTCTTATTCACTCAAGGGATGTGGGCATCGCTGGCTGGTCAGCATTTATTGCCCATTTCTAGTTGCCCTCAAGAAGGTGGGAGTGAGCAGCCTTCTTGAACCACCGCAGTCTATGTGCTGTAGGTAGGCCCACAATGCTGTTGGGGAGCAAGTTCCAAGACTTTGATCCAGCGACAGTGAAGGAACAGCAGTATATTTCCAAGTCAGGATGGTGAGTGGCTTGGAGGGGATAGTCATTGCCACGTATCTGCTGCCCTGGTCCTTCTAGACAGAAGTGGTCTCGAAGTGCAGTCTGAAGATCTTTGGTGAATTTCTTCAGTGCATCTTGTAGGTAGCACACACTGCTGCTACTGAGTGTCGGTTGTGGAGGGAGGGGGATTTTGAGGAAGTGGTGCCAGTTAAGAACCTGAGAACAATGTCACTCAATCCAGGGCGAAGACAAGTGGTGTGTGTGGGCTTCTCAGAGATATTATTACCCAGGAATCAAACTGCCCATGACATGGCTATGCAGCCCCTGTATCCACCAGCAATACAGCAAATTCCCAACATAGTTAATATCTTGCAACACAATGGAACACATTCCTAATACAAAGCCACCCAGATAGCCACATACACATTGGGAAATCGCAAACATGATTCTCTCAATGATTTGGCCATTCCAGATCACAAATTATAAAACAAAACCTTCCGAGGACTGCTGGAGATATGCCTGTGATCATGTCTTCACTGATAGGTACTATTTCTAAAACCAGAGCATGTAACTGGAATACAGGGTATCAAACTGACACTAGGTATATTTCAGCCTTATTTATGTAACCAGCATCACAAACATAGAAGCGCAGAAAATAGGAATAGGAGTAGACCATTCTGCCCTTTGAGCCCCCTCTGCCAGTCAGTATGATCATGGCTGATTATCCAACTCAGTACCCAGGCCCTATGCGCTATATCTAACTCCTTCTCGATGACATTCAATGTTTTGGCCTCGACCGTTTTCTGTGGCAGAGAATTCCACAGACTCCCTACTCTTTGGGTGAAGAAATTTCCCCTCATCTCAGTTCTAAATGGCCAATCCCGTATCCCTAGACTGTGACCCCTTGGTTCTGGGGTAAAGGCATGCAGTCCAAAATTTGTGCTTCAGTGTGTCCTCTAGCCAAAGAATTGAGCTAGGCAAACAGTATTCCCAATCCTTGTTCATGATAAATCTTGATACAGAGGTGGAAAATTAAGATATCATGCTAAATTTCTTGGAATCCAATCTTTTAAGGCAATCAGTCTCAAAACCAACCTGAGTGGTCAGATCCGTCCAATTGCAGTGGTGATCAGGAGACAACAGCTTACACTCCAATTATTCTGCCAACAGTGTAACTCCAAAATTTCTCTTTATTTTCTATTGCTCTTTCGGTTGACATCATCCTTTTTTAATTCTCTCTGGCTTCCCTTGAATGAATTAGCTTGCTAGACCATTTCAGAGGGCAGTTGAGAGTCAACTACATGGCTTTGGAGAGTCACGTGTAGGCTAGAAACGAGGTGAGGACAGCAGTTTGCCTTTAGGGAGCCAGATGGGCTCGTCCAACAATTGACAACCGTTTCTTAATTCCAGGTATTGAATTCAAATTCCACCATCTGCTGTGAAGGGACTTGAAGTGGAAACTCCAGTTGTGTTTCTGGATTAATACTCTCGCGATAATACCACTAGGCTAGCACCTCCCTTCAATCCATCCACAACTGTCTGGCTAACAGAGCAAACAGATGTCTGAGTAACACACTGCTGCTCTAAACCAAGAAAACACTTGTATTTACGTACTGTTTTACTGACCACTGGATGACTACAAAGTTTTACAGCCAATGGAGTTCTATTTGAAGGTGCAGTCATTGCTATAATATAGAGTACGCAGCAAGGGAACTACAAACAGCGACACAATAACTATGGGCTAAGTTTTTTTTTGGATGCAACTTTGGTTGAAGGATCAACACTTGGGATAATCCCTGGCTTTTTAATGTTGTGGGAACTGTTATGGCCATCAGATTGGACAGATGAGGCCTTGCTGCTCAATTATTAACCCAAAGATCCAGGTAATGTTCTGGGGCTGCAGTTCAAATCCCCGCTTAGCAGTAGATGGTGGAAATTGAAGTCAATTAAAAAAAAAAAGAAATCTGAAATTAAAAGTCTATTGACTACCATGAGTCTGTTGTTGATGGTCAGGAAAAAAACCTAACTGGTTTGCCAAGGTCCTTGAGGGAAGGAATCTATCACAGAGTCACAGACCACAGAGACAGACCCTTTGGCCCAGCTCATCGACACTGACCAGGTTTTCCAAGCTAGACCCATTTGCCTGCATTTGGCCCATATCCCTCCAAGCTTTATAAAAACCAGAAGAACTACGGGTGCTATAAATCAGAAATGAAAACAGGAGCTGCTAGAAAAGCTCAGCGGGTCTAGTAGCATCTGAGAAGAGAAATCAGATTTTGGGTCCGCTTCCAAGGAAGGGTCACCTTCCTGCAGAGCAGGCTCAAAGAACCAAATAACCTACTCCTGCTCCTATTTTCTCTGCTCTTGTGAAACAGATAGGCCCAAACATTTGGCTTGATGTATGATAATCTATAAATTCTTTAATTATAAACGTAATTTCTAAAACCAGCTATAAAGTATTTTGCTTGTACACATTCCGCAACAAATCAGTCTTACTGCAGTTATCCTGAACGGACAGGCCCAATATTCCAGAATATCTGTTCAGTACAGCACTCACCTGGAACACTGGTGATACACAGCACATGGGCATTACACACTATAAACTGATCCATAATGGTGCCAGGTTGGTTGGCATCAATGATGACAATTTTACTGGTGGAGTGTGTGCTAGTGCAGATCCACACACGGCTCGAGACGTCCTCAGCACTGGAAGTCTGGAGGAAGAAATCACAGAGAAACTCAAAGAACGGACCAAGCATTCACCCCACAGCACAAACTTGGTGAACACTGTACTCATGTAGAGATTGTGTGTGCGCGAGACCAAGAGTACGCACGCGAGAGTGGGGGGGGGGGGGGGGGGGGGGAGGAAAAGAGACCAAGAGCACGCATGAGGCGGGGAAAGAGACCAAGAGTGCATGCGGGGGGGAAGAAACCAAGAGCATGTGCAAGGTGGGGGGGGGGGGGGGAAAGAGAATGAGAACACGCGCAACTGTGGAGAGACCAAGAGCGTGCGCGAAGAGAAAACAGAGAGTGAGGGGATTTGCAAACATTCCTTTTTCCATTCATAATTGCTTCATTTGCAAAATGATTGGCATTTATATAGCACTTTTCACTAAGTCAGAATTTTCTTTATAACCAGAGGTACTTTTGAAATACAGTCCTGCTGTAATGTCGGAAACACAGCATGGTCCCACAAACAACCATGAGGTAATGAGCAGGTAAGCTACTGCAGTTTCCAATGAGAGTCCATCAGGCTGAAACATGAACTCAGCTTTGTGCTTACACACATGCAGCATGACCTGCCCAGTACTCATTTCAGATTTCCTGAATCTGCAGGATTTTATTTTTATATTTTGATCTGTTTTACAGCACGGCTTTAGGATAAATATTAGTCAGAACAAGAGAACTTTGTTCCGATTTCAACAACGCCACAGGCACTTTTACACGCAGCCACACGGAATGCAGGCCAGATCTCCGGCTAATGCACTGTCTGAAACGGCAGCAACTTATACAGCACATCCTCGGTATAAGGTGGGACCTGGGCTTAAGGCTATCAAATGGAAGCTGGGAGCAGCGGATGCGGAGGTGGGGGTTGCCACTGAGACATGTCTGTGAACCTCTGCAGCTCCCAAGACCAACATATTTGCTAAAGACAGAACATAGATTCCCAACGCAAACCTCGGAGAAACCGAGGACTAGGGTGGCACGGAGTTAGGGTCGAATGCAGAGGCTTTGAAAATGGCGTGTGGGCTGACAGGGAGAAAGTGAGCACTGCAGATGCTGGAGATCAGAGTCGAAGAGTGTGTTGCTGGAAAAGCACAGCAAGTCAGGTAGCATCTGAGAAGCAGGAGAATCGACGTTTCGGGCATAAGCCCAAAGCCTGATGAAGGGTTTATTCCTCAAACATCAATTCCCCTGCTCCTCGGATGCTGCCTGATCTGCTGTGCTTTTCCAGCACCACACTCAACTCTGGGACTGACAGCCCCATTTCCTGGCACCAGAAATATCACCGGAGCAGGTTAAGGGTTTGGATAGTGAGCCCTCAGACTGCACACACAACCTGGATCCATCATGGAGTCGGCATCTCACACCAACATCTCCTCCTTCCTCAGCCCACATGGAGGCAGAGCAACCTCTCGAGGACACCTTGGTTATGGCCCCTGAGAGGGAGTTGTGACCCAAGGTCAGGAACCAGTCAAGAGGCTCTTTAACAAAGGGACCATGGATGTTGCTCCATGGGCACCATGCCATCTCTATGCCCCCTTGCTATTTACAAGGTAGTCTACAGAAACTGTCATCAGGCCCACTTTCTGCTCCTGCATTTGTACAGCGCCTTCCATGGTCAGATTTGAACCCACGTGCCCAGAATATTATTTGGAGGTTCTGTATTCCTAGTCCAGCAACATTGTGACCAGCTCCCCTGATTTCAGCCATGTAGATAGTGGATGGAAATTAGGGTAAGACAGGAGGAGAGTTACTCGCTATAGAATTCCTCTGACCCACACCTACACCCCAAGTATTTTCATACAGTTGAGTAGATAGTGTGTGCCAAGTGAGTGGCATTGAGGCGGCGGCGGTGCATGAGGAGTGATTCTGAGGTTAGAGGTTCTAACAGTCGCTCATACGATTGGAAGTTCCCAGACGGCAGAGGTGACCAGTCTGTCTTCCGGGAACCAAGCAGTTCCGTGGCCCAAATCCATTTGGTCCTGATACCACCCACCATCCCTGAATGTGAAAGTGTCACAGAGTGGGGAAGGGGGCATTTGTGCAGAAATGGCTCTGCTCAGTTGAGAAGGGTCTGCAAAAATCTGGACTGAATTATTTTTCTAAAAAAAAAAGAACAAACACCACCAAAATTGGAGGTGTAGTGGACAGCAAAGAAGGTTACCTCAGGGCACAATTGGATCTTGATCAGATGGGCCAATGGGGTGAGAAGTGGAGATTAATTTAGATAAACATGAGGTGCTGCAATTAGGAAAAGCAAATCAGAGCAGGACTTATACAATGAATGGTAAAGTCCTATGGAATGTTGCTGAACAAAGATACCTTGGAGTGCAGGTTCATAGTTCCTTGAAAGTGGACCACAGGTAGATAGGATAGTGAAGGAGGCATTTGGTATGCTTTCCTTTATTGGTCAGAGTATTGAGTACAGGAGTTGGGAGGTCATGTTGCAGCTGTACAGGACATTGGTTAAGCCACTTTTGGAATACTGTGTGCAATTCTACTCTCCTTCCTATCGGAAGGATGTTGTGAAACTTGAAAGGGTTCAAAAAAGATTTACAAAGATATTGCCAGGGTTGGAGGATTTGAGCTATAGGGAGAGGCTGAATAGGCTGGGGCTGTTTTCCCTGGAGTGTTAGAGTCTGAGGGCTGACCTTACAATCATAAGGGGCATGGATAGGGTAAATAGACAAGGTTTTTTCCCTGGGGTGGGTTGTCCAGATCTAGAGGGCATAGGTTTAGGGTGAAAGGGGAAAGATTAAAAGGGACCGAAGGGGCAACTTTTTGACACAGAGGGTGGTGCTTGTATGGAATGAGCTGCCAGAGGAAGTGGTGGAGGCTGGTACAATCACAGCATTTAAAAGGCATTTCGATGGGTACATGAATAGGAAGGGTTTAGTGGGATATGGGCCAAGTGCTGACAAATGAGACTAGATTGGGTTGGGATATCTGGTTGGCATAGACAAGTTGGACGGGACTGTCTGTTCCTGTGCTGTACATGTCTATGATTCTATCCCTCTTTTTATTTCAAGCTGCTGCTTTGTCTTGGGTACAATACAGAAAGTGATGAAAATCAGAACCATGCTCTCTTACCCAACACTAGAGCCAAAGGCAGAGATTACTGGAGAACCTAAGCAGGCTGAGCAGCATTCGTGGGGAGAAAGCAGAGTCAACAGAGTCATCGGAGTCGAAACGTTCACACTGATATCTACCCACAGATGGTGCCAGACCTGCTAAGTTTCTCCAGCAATTTCTCTGTGTTTCTCCAGCATCGTCACTTCTTCATTTATATTTACATAGCTAAAGGACCGGGGTCAGATCGTAAATGCAGCGGTATCGTCACATACTAAGGCGCTGGTGTGGTCTGCCACCCTTTGATTGTTAACTGTGCACCAATTTTCACTTACCTTCTTGTTTTTATCGGGCGAGCTATGGCTGCTGCTATTCTTCCCATCCTTCTCGGTGTCGGAGGTGAGGGGGTCACAGCTACGCGAGCGGCCTAGCTCATTCCCGTTGTCCACACGCTGGGGCTTCCAGCCGGTCAGATCCACACCGGCTGCACACCAAAGCTGGGAGCAAAACCAACACAACACTAGTGACGGAAAACATCACAGCAACGGTCTCCAAACTTACACAGAGTACAGAATGGCTGAAAACACCGACACCTACGAATGCTCCTCAATGAGCATTTCCATAGAATCCCTACAGTATGGAAGCAGGCCATTCGGCCCATCAAGTCTACATCGACCCTCCGAAGAGCAGCCCACCCAGACCAATCCCACTATTCCTACAGCCTCACATTTCCCATGGTTAACCAACCTAACCCCACACATCCCTGGACACTGGGAAACTGGGCATGTTCAATCCACCTGACCTGCACATCTTTGGACGGTGGGCGGAAACCGGAGCACCCGGAAGAAACCCACGCAGACACAGGGAGGATGTGCAAATTCCATACAGACAGTCACCCGAGGCTGGAATCGAACCTGGGTCCCTGGCGCTGAGAGGCAGCAATGCTAACCACTGAGCCACCATGCCACCCCTTGGTCTTGTCTTCACACGAAGAGTTCAGGCGAATACAGTAGTGGACTTCAGCTTAGGATATCAAGAAAGGGAGAGGATTGACATTATCCTTCCTTTTCCAATCCTAACCACTTGCTCACAAAGGCCGGATATTGACTTTATTTTGAAGATGGTCAGTTGGTAGACAGGGGAATGTTTGGTAAATTAGGTGGAATTTAAATTCCACCTAAATTCCCAGGTCTAATGCGATGTCATCCACAGTTATTTTTCCCTAGAGTGTCATCGAAATTATCAAGTGAAAGGAGTGAAAGGGTGAAAGTAGACGCTCTCAAATTCTTGCTTTCTGTGCAGAATTCTGTATTACTCTGCTGTACAAATAAAATTACAGGTCCTCGTGTCTCACTGTGGGTCTCGGAGTTCATAAAAGTATAGCTTTTGGCTGTTCATAATGACAACGGTACATGACCATTGGCATCATAAGGTTACACCAATAAAATGTTCAAGGTAGGACAGGGTAAATGCAGGAAGGAAGGATGTTCCTGATGATCAGGCAGTCCAGAACTTGGGGTGACAGTGTTAGGATACAGGATAGGCCAGTTAGGATCGAGATCAGGAGAAATTTCTTCACTCAGAAAGAGTAGGGAGTGTGTGGAATTTTCTGCCACAGGAAATTGTTGAGGCCAAAACACTGGAGGCTTTTAAGAAAGAATTAGATATAGTTTTTAGGACTAAAGGGATCAAAGGAAGTGGGGTCTGAGTTGGATGATCAGCTAGGATCATGTCAAATTAGGGCCAGACCATTCAGACATTGGGAAGCACTTCCACACAAAAAGGATGGGACATATTTGATACTCTCTTCCACAAATGGCAATTGATGCTGTATCAGTAGTTAATTTTAAAGTGGAGATAGATATGCACAGGTATTAAAGGATATGGGCCAAAGGCAGGTAATATGAAGTTAATTCACACATCAGCCATGATCTCTCTGAATGGTGGAACAGGCCCGAGGGGCTGAATGGCCTACTTCAGTTCCGAAGAATATCCAAGCAGACTTGAAAGGGCCAAGTTGCCTATTCCTTCTCCCATTTTCAATGTTCCTAAAGTCTAGTTCTTTCAGACTCGTGGGGCCAGCGCAGGAGCTGGGGTAAAGAGATATTATTTGTGTTGTTCTCATTGCTACCTCAAGTTAGGTGTCTATAGGCCTTACAGGATTGGTCCGGAAACAGGAGGGCAAATCTAAAAAGGGAAGCTTGCCCTGTGGCTTCAGAACTTAAAATGACAAGGATGTGATTCTGTGGGCTCGTCTGGGAAGTGAGAGCAACCTCTTGCTGACCCGGAGTTGGCAGGAACCGGTCAGACATAAACAGCTCTTCGGGAGCTTCCCAGGTACCAGGTTACACCAACCCTCACCTAACTTGGTTTGGTGTCTGTCGCTGGTGGCGGCGGCGTTGGGAAGGGTTGGGGTTCCCACATCCAGGGAAACATTTCTGAACAGCACTGGCCCCCTCCTCCGCCAAACTGATCAGAATGGCCTTTATTTGGAACTTCGCTGGAACATCCAGAGAATGTCCTGAGAGTTGGGGGCAGTGGAGATTGTGTTTGTGGTATATTCAGTGTGGCCATTCCTTTAGATCTGAGGGATGATACAAACCAAAACAAAAAAAAAAATCACTCAGTGAACTCAAAAAAGAGAGGGTAGAGCTCCCTCATTTGGATCCAAAGGAAGCAAGGACAGGTCAGCAATATATAGCATCTGTAACAAGACTGTTAAACTTTCAACTTTATTCCTTTTTTAATCTAATTTACGTTAAGGAGGACTTTAACATTATTTCCTTGTTTTTTTATTTTTCTACTTATTCTATGAAGATAACACTTAACCTTTCTAACGTTATTTCTTATACCTAAGTACCTTGGTGTCTAAGGTGACACAGTGTGTGGTGACATTAGACCCTTCTCACTGTACTCGATACTCGAATGCACATGACAATAACATCTAGATCTAAATAAGCAGGAATCATACTGAAACGTCAAACATCTCTGGTCTCACAGAATTTCTAATAGATGTTAACAGGTTAGCACTGAAGTAGGTTCCACTACATTCCAATCAGCAGAGACTTTGGTCTTGGCTCTCGGATACCTTCATGGTGGGATCCTTTGCGACCAATGGACGGCAATAGACCGGGATCGGGACGTTCTTCATACGATTGTCTTCCTGGCTGCCATTTGGACTCAACTAGACAAAGAGCAAGACACCAATTATCGTTCAATAAAATTCAAGTGTCGCATTGCCACAAAATTATAAACAGACAAACCTAACGTGTGCCATCCTTTATGGAGAAGATGCACTGAACCAGATATAACCAAAATAAATTTGACCTCTTGGAGGTTCTTTACTTTAGTCTTGGAGAAATCGGAGGCTTGTCACTCTTCCAACTGAACTTATTTGAAGAGAAGATTTTAGAGGTGGTGGGAGTAGAGGGTGGTGGAGAGGCTCTGAGGTAAGTAAATGTATTCATTTTTAATTAATTAATTAATCTCTTGTTTGTGGGTCTTTGATTTCTCCTGCCTACTCTATTGTCATTCCCTTTTTGCTGGCACAACCGTACAGCACACGACCAACCATATTCTAAAACAGCTAACAGAAATCCACCTGCTCATTTCTCCAGGAAACTCCCTGACTGGAGTCAATCTACTTGGTTCAAAAGCAGAACCAAGCCCAGCAGTTAACTGTCAATCATCAGTAACTGCTTCATTCTTCATGGTAACACACCCACCAGAGTTCCCACTTGCCAAACAATCAGCGCTGTCCTCACAGACAGGAATAAAAGTTGGCATTCCTCTTCAAAGGCATTCTTGTGAATGGTCCTGATGTTTGCAAGGTGGAAAGCTTCAATAACATGGGCCTGTTTTCAACACTACTCATATTCTGTTCTACCAAACAACTACTCGTCATATTCTAGACTGCACTGAGTTGGCGATATTGTGTTCTAAAGTGTCCGAGCAACAAAACCTCAGAACATGTGTTCCATTATATGGCTGGTGGATGTATGGGACATAATATAGTACAAATGGGTTAACGCAATGGGAGTCCCATAACAGCCTTTCTTGATTGAATAAAGGCATCACCACAAGCTGCCTCAGGCGGAGGTAAGCACCCAGAGAAACAAACAGCATGATCATATTCTGCTCCTACAGTCACTGACTATTGGGTACTCACAGAGCGACAGTCCTTTCAGTTCAAGGTTAGAGTTATAATGGAGATAGAGGCGCCAAGGGTTATACAAGTACAAGCATTCATAGCCAAATGATATGAGGAGAGGCTGAGTAGGTTGGGCATGCACTCACATAGAGGAGTGTGGTGTGACCTTGGTGAAACATACAAGATTCTTAGGGGTGAAAATGCGTTGCTGGAGAAGCGCAGCAGGTCAGGCAGCATCCAGGGAACAGGAGAATCGACGTTTCGGGCATAAGCCCTTCTTCAGGAATCTTAGGGGATTTGGCAGGATAAACATGGAGAGGCTTTTTCCCCTTAGAGAGAATTCAGAACCAGATGGTATAATCCCAGAGAAAAGAGTCACCCATTTAAGACAAAGACGAGGAGGAATTACTTCTCTCAGAGGATAGTAGATTTTTCTTTAAACTGCAGAGGGCAGTTGAGGCTGGGTCATTAAGTATATTCGAGGCAGAAACAGACAGATCTTTAATCAGTGAGGGTTATGGGGAAAAGGCAGGAAAGAGGAGTGGACGATATCAGGTCGACTATGATTGTGTTCCATTGCAGAGCAGACTCAATGGGCTGAATGGTCTACTTCTGCTCCTATGTCTTATGGTTTAGAAGCAGTCATGACCTCACTGCATGAGAACTGAGGAGATGAATAGCCTACTCCCGTTCCTAATACCCTTACATTGTAATACCAGATACTGCACACTCATAGGACATTCCCCAGCGCACTATTTTAAGAGATTTTAATCCTCTTAAAGTAGCTGATAAATGAAAATGAGAAAAGATAAAGTGCCATAGTCTTCCCATACCATAGGGCTGTTCTCTCTCATTAGAGAGAAATGACTGGTGGGGGGGGGGGGGGGGGGGGGGGTTTAAACCAAAGGGCCCCCCACACCTCAGGCGAGGGGAGAGGTTGAGAAGGAGAGTCCTTCGTGGTAACGTCAGCCGGTGTGGGATCCGAACCTACGCTGTCGCCGTTACTCTGCATTGCAAACCAGCCATCCACCCAACTAAGCTAACTGACCCCTAAGTGAACTGGAGTATTGCTAAAGATAAGGAGACATCCTAACTAAAACTTTTTACCAGTCATCAGGATAGATGCAAGAGTGCCAACTTTCCCCAAGGCAAATCAATTGAGGGAAAAAAAAGGTACTTCAGGATGAATACAAATTGAAAAGCTTAAACCATGTTTTTTTAAAGCGATGTATGGACAAATTAAATATTTGCATAATCTAATATTAAATACCTTTGTGACTAAGGTGACACAGTGTGTGATGACATTAGATCCTTCTCACTGTACTCTATACTTGAGTGCACAGGACAATAAAATCTAAATTTAAACAAGCCGGAATCATACTGCAATGTCAAACATCTCTGGCATTATTGAATTTCTAATAGCATGTGTTAGCATGTGCACTTGAATAGGTTCCACTACATTCCAATCAGTAACTGTGTCTAGCTGAAAACATTTCAATCTCAGGCACTGCATGGTGGATAAGGACAGAATGTGGAGATATGCGCTAACGAAAACAGAATACTGAAGACAGTAAAGACTGCAGATGCTGGGAAGTTAGAGTCAGTAAGATGTGAAGCTGGGAAAGCACACAGGTCAGACAACATCTGAGGAGCAGGAAAATCAACATTTTGGGTGAAGACCCTTTGTCAGGACTGGGGAGGGGGAGGGGAGTCCTCCCCTCTATTTACTTCTGGGCTCCACTCCCCCTCGGGGAGAAAATGAGGACTCCAGATGCTGGAGATCAGAGTCGAAAAGTGTGGTGCTGGAAAAGCACAGCCGGTCAGGCAGCATCCGAGGAGCAGGAGAATCAACATTTCAAGCATCAGCTTCTCATCAGGAATGATGACGAGCAGCAATGTATTACATTCCAGATGAACAGCTTAAACGTCGACTCTCCTGCTCCTCGGACGCTGCCTGACTGGCTGTGCTTTTCCAGCGCCACACTTTTTGACCTTCCCCTCCCCCATCCTGACGAAGGGTTTCAGTCTGAAACGATGCTGTCCGACCCGATTGTGCTTCTCCAGCCTCTCATCTTACTGACCCAGAACACTGGAGATAACCAACAGGTCCAGTATCAGCTGCAAAGAGGGAGACTGACGTCTCAAATCCAGCGACCCTTCGTCAGAACTCTCTGGACCTGAACCATGGACTCTGATTTCTCACCCTGCAGATGCTGCCTAGTTTCTTCGGCACTTTCTGGTTTCACTCCTGACCCCCAGCAGTGGTGTATCTTGGGTTTTTTTTTTATCCCTCTGCGGGAGAGGCTGTCCTGTCTCCAGGCCGTACCTGTTTGTATTTGGCCGGGAGGCTCCAGCCACAGGCCTGCAGTCGGCCATCATCATTCCTGACGTGGTCCCTGACCTGGCGGTACTGCTCGCGTTTCAGCTCCCGCCGAGCACTCGAGGTGCAGTCGCTACGGAGAAAACCAAACACAAAGTCAGCAGATAAAACTCCAAGGGAATGTGAGAGAGAGAGGGGAAACGGCAATCCAAGGGGCTGTGTATTTAAACCTACCCCGAGCTACATTTTGTGCTTCAGCATCGCAAACACTCCACATCTTTTCAAAAGATGCACCTTCAACCTCATTACACCCACAAAAAATTTCCACAGCGTCTGTGACAAAATGATCTTCGACCCGAAACTTCCACTGTTTGTCTCTGTTGATACTACCGGACCTGCCAAATATTTTCCTGCACTTCCTGCTTTTTTTTTTAAATACAGGCTTTGCAGCTTTTTGCTTTGACATTTTATCTTAAATCGCACCTGACCTGAAGTGGCTGGAAAGGCAACATTTTAGCAGCAAGAACTGAACGGACCGGGATTTGCTCTATAGGATGCCAGCCATTCATCAGACTTGCATGCTCCAGTTTTCTTTGGGTCTTTCCATCAGCCAACTAACCTAACATGCAATCGGCTCACTGGGGCAGCCGTAACCAGTTGTTAAACAGGGAAAGTAACTCTGCCCCCCTCTAAACAATTTCTCGATCCAGTTAAGCACGAGCAGCTCAGATTCTGACCCGGGGAGGTGCCCGTTAGTACTGGGAATTTCATCGCAATAGAAAGAATGGTTATCGAACGAATAGCCTCTTTCCACACTATGCTAGGAGTTGCTTTGTACTCAGCAGTCATTGAGCACAAAGCAAATCATAGCATAGTGTGGAAAGATACTATTCGGCACCAACCCTCAGGACAGCATCCCTCTCAGACCCGAACCCTTGTAACCCAATACTTCACATGCCTAACCAACACGGTCTGTATATCCCTTGACACTGTGGGCAATTTAGTATGGCCAATCCACCCTAACCTACACATAGAATCATAGAGATGTGCAGCATGAAAACAGACCCTTCGGTCTAATTCATCCATGTCAACCAGATATCCTAAATTAATCTAGTTCCATTTGCCAGCACTTGGCCCATGTGGCTTCCTATTCATATACCCATCCAGATGCCTTTTAAATGATTTAAATTATCAGTTGGTTCCCTGTTATCAGTTCGCTAGGTGTACCAGCCTCCACTTCCTCTGGCAGTTCATTCCATACATGCATCACCCTCTGTGTAAATAAGTTGACCCTCAGGTCTCTTTTTAAATCATTCCCCTCTCACCTTAAACCTATGCCCTCTAGTTCTGGACTCTCCCACCCCAGGGAAAGACCTTGTCTATTCATCCTGTCCATGCCCCTCATGATTTTATAGACCTCGATAAGGTCATCCCTTAACCTCCGACGCTCCAGGGAAAACATCCCCAGCCTATTCAGCCTCTTCCTATAGCTCAAACCTTCCAGCCCTTTAGACTGTGGGAGGAAACCAGACCAACCAGAGGAAGGCCATGCAGACATGGGGAGAATGTGCAAAACGCACAGACACCTGTGGCTGGTTAGGCCACTTTTGGAATATTGCATGCAAATCTGTCTCCTTCCTATCAGAAGGATGTTGTGAAACTTGAAAGGCCTCAGAAAAGATTTACAAGGATGTTGCCAGGGTTGGAGAGTTTGAGCTATAGGAAGGGGCTGAATAGGCTGGGGCTGTTTTCCCTGTAGCGTCGCAAGCTGAGGGGGTGACCGTATAGAGGCTTATAAAATCATGAGGGGCATGGATATGGTATGTAGACAAGATCTTTTCCCTGGGGTGGGGATGTCCAGAACTAGAGGGCATAGGTTTAAGGTGAGAGGGGAAAGAAATAAAAGAGACCTAAGGGGCAACGTTTTCACACAGAGGGTGGTGCATGTATGGAATGAGCTTCCATAGGAAGTGGTGGAGGCTGGTACAATTACAACATTTAAAAGGTATCTGGATGGGTATATGAATAGGAAGGGTTTGGAGGGATATGGGTTGGGTGCTGGCAGGTGGGACTAGATTGGGTTGGGATACCTGGTCGCCATGGATGGGTTGGACCGAAGGGTGTGTTTCCATGCTATACATCTCTATGACTGTATGTAATCGACCCCGGGTCCCTGGTGCTGTAAAGCAGCAGTGCTAACCAATAAGCCACCGTGCCACCCCATCAGGCTGTAATAGGAAGACAGAAATAAACAGTGCAGTGAGAGATATAATGAAAGGGTCAGAACTAGTTTTTTAAAAAAATCTCTACCAGTAATTAAAATCAGAACGAATTTTCTTAATCTGCATCTTAACCAGACAAATCAGATGTGCAAGGGTTAACGTGAATTTGTAGAATGCATCAGGTACTGCTTCTTAGAGCATTACATTGTAGAACCTATCTAGGAACACGTTGTTCTAGACCTAGTAATGTGTAATGAGAAAGGATTAAACAGTGATTCTGTAGTTAAGGACCCACTAGATAATAGTGATCACAACACAGTAGAATTTCAATTTCAGTTTTAACAAGAACAACTCTGGTCTCAAACCAGTTTCTTGAACTCAACCAAGAACAATTAGGCAGTAAAAGTTGTGTAACAAGGGATTGGAAAACAGACCAAGGGCAAGGTTAGTCATTGAGCAGTGGCAGACATTTAATAATGAGGCACAGCAAAACCATCTTCTGGTCAAAAATAAACTTGATAAGGATGATGAACCGTTCACAAAAGCTGTCAAGGAGAAAATACAATCAAAATGTAAAGCAAGGAAGTGTCAGTGGTAGGCCAGAGGATTGAGAAGTTTATTTAGGAACCATCTATGGATAACTAAAAAGTTAATGGAAAGAGAGAAGATTGATTACAAAAAGAACTAGCAACAAATATTTAAACAAAGGGTTTTTACAGAAATTTTAAAAAGTAGCTGAAGGAGGTGTGGGACCCTTGAAGGATACACCTAGCGAACTGATAACAGGGAACCAACTGATAATTTAAATCAATATTTTGCAATGACTTTCATGGTGGGAAGGATGCTAAAAATATCCCAAAGATAACAGACCAGCAAAGTGACAGAGGAAAGATCTTGTAACAGTAACAGAAATTGCTGGAGAAACTCAGCAGGTCTGGCAGCATCGGTAGAGAGTAAGCAGAGTTGATGTTTTGGCACTAGTGACCCTTCTTCACTTTTCTTGCTTTCTCTCCATAGATGCTACCAGACCTGCTGAGTTTTGCTAGCAATTTGTTTTTTGTTCAAATTTCCAGCATCCGGAGTTCTTTGGGTTTTGTTTGAACACGTTACAGTCTCTATCATGTGGGGCAAAGTATTTGGCAAACTGTGGATCTAAAGGCAGACAATTTTCTGGAATGTGATGGCCTGCAACTCAGGGTTTCAAAGAGAGAGGTTGGAGAGATAGTGGATTCCACAGCTCACTGGTTTTCAGCGGATTTGAAAACTGGCAATGTGATGCCTCTATCAAGTTATGCTGACACTGAAGGCAGTTCAAAGGAGATTCATGAGGGCAACTGCTGGAGTGAAAGACTGACTTATCAAGAACGGCTATACCGTTCAGACCTTTTTACTCATCAGGAGTTAGAACAACGCAGGCTGATCTTATTGAAACATACAAGATTCTGAGGGCTGAAAATGTGTTGCTGGAAAAGCGCAGCAGGTCAGGCAGCATCCAAGGAACAGGAGAATCGATGTTTCGGGCATAAGCCCTTCTTCAGGAATGAGGAAAGTGTGTCCAGCAGGCTAAGATAAAAGGTAGGGAGGAAGGACTTGGGGGAGGGGCTTTGAAAATGCGATAGGTGGAGGGAGGTCAAGTGAGGGTGATAGGCAGGAGTGGGGTAGGGGCAGAGAGGTCAGGAAGATGATTGCAGGTTAGGAAGGCGGTGCTGAGTTCGAGGGATTTGACTGAGACAAGATGGGGGGAGGGGAAATGAGGAAACTGGAGAAATCCGAGTTCATCCCTTGTGGTTGGAGGAGTTCCCAGGCAGAAGATGAGGCGCTCTTCCTCCAACCGTCGTGTTGCCATGGTCTGGCGATGGAGAAGTCCATGGACTTGCATGTCCTTGGTGGAGTGGGAGGGGGGATTCTGAGGGGGCTGGACCTGGTACAGATTGAGCTCATGGCAGCAGAGTCATGGTGAGCCGAAGGGCCTGTTCCTGTGCTGTACTGTTCGGTGTTCTGAAAGGTTTCCACTAGCAAGGAAATCTCCAATTTCGCTACAGAATAAGGTGATGAGCATTTAGGAGGAATTTCTTCTCTTGAATGTCTGGAATTCTCTACCCCACAGAGATGTGGGAGCGAAACCACTGGAAATATTTAAGAAGGAGGGAGATAGACTTTTAAAATATCAAGGAGCTGTGTGTTGTGAGGTACTGAGGGAGATCAGCCCCTATCTTATTGAATGGTGGAGCTGGTGTAAGGGACTATATGGGCCTCTTCCTCCTATTTGTGATGTTCTGGGATCCAAGGAAAGGAAACATTCTGGTGCCTGGCCTTTCCTCAGCAGCTCCTGACTGGACATAAGAGCTTCCCCATTTAAGTCTTAATTATAATTGCAGTGAGGTATTCAGAGCAAAAGAACTTTGTTGAAATTTAACTAAAACTCTAAGAGCCTCAGTCAAACTGCAGCAAAATCAACAGAGGCAGAAAGCTAAAGTGGAAAAAAAATCCATCAAACCTGGCAGATACCTGCAGCACCTCCTTCATGCTAAATGAAACCAAAGTGCAATAGAGAAAACCTCAGCACCAGCAACATTCAATGTGTTCCTTTCTTTACAATAATGCCCCACACTTTAAACAATGATTCCATTCAATACCCATTTTTAATGATTCCCCCCAAATTATCCTGTAGGAATACAGAACACAGAGGCACATCTTGAAATAATGACCTTAATGACGCCTTTGCATCATGCTCAATGTGGACATGACCGTGTTTAATAATCCCAATTTATCTCCTAAAGATTTACTTTAATTCACAGACCATAGAACTCCTACAGTGTGTAAACAGGCCATTCAGCCCAACAAGTGCACATCAACTCTCCTCAAAGCATCGCACCCAGACTCACCTGCCTGCCCTATTGTTGTAACTACATTTTCCCATGACTAATCCACCTAACTTGTAAATCCCTCGACACTATTGGCAATTTAGCACGGCCAATTCACCTAATCTGCACATTCCTAGACACTGGATAATTTGCCATGGCCAATCCACCTAACCGTCCCATCTTTGGACTGTGGGAGTAAACCAGAGCACCTGGAGGAAACGTACACAGGCACGGAGAAAATGTGCAAACTCCACACATACAGTTGCCCGAGGGTGGAATCAAACCCGGGTCCCTGACACCGTGAGGCAGCAGTGCTAACCACTGAGCCACCATGCCACACTTACAGCACAGAAAGAGGCCCTTTGGCCCATCATGTATATGCTGGACATCCAACATCGATTGGTTCTAATCTCATTTTCCAGCATTTGGCCCATAGCCTTGTATGTTATGGCTGTGCAAGTGTTCATCTAAATAGTCTTTCAATGTCCTGAGAGTCTCTGCCTCAAATCACTGTTCCGGACAGTGAGTTCCATCACCTTCTGGGGGAAAATAAACTCCTCAAACTTCCTGCTCCTTGCCTTAAAACTGTGTCGCTTAAATCTCCCTAATGTTTCTGACTCTACTACTACCCCTGGCAGTGCATTCCACACACCCACCACTCTCTTGAGTAAAGAACCTATCTCTGACATCTCCCCTAAACCTTCCTCCAATCACCTTCAAATTATGACCCCTCATGACAGCCATTTCTGCCCTGGGGAAAAGTCTCTGGCTATCACCTCTATCTGTGCCTTCACAGATAACATATCAACATTTGTGAGTCAAGGTATTGTCCTGTACATAAATGTTACAATGAGGAAATGAATTTTCCTTTCTGTGCTATTATGTGTTTTGATGTACAATATACACCAGTTTGGTGCCAAAGTTTAAAATACCAGAGTCAGGTGAGAACCTCCCTCTGTGTGCAGCTCAGCTGAGCTCAGTTCCCCTGTAGCTCTTGTGGAATACAGTCACATACCTCGTTGAGGTTTTGAAATTCCTTCATCATTTTGTGTAAAAATGAAGTAGAATAACTCGACGCACGATGGAGAGAAAACATACACAAAGGAGGCAGCGTGCAGGCTCCATCTGTGAATGGATTGTTGGTTCATGGAAGGAAATCAATCAACGAAGGACACTATTTTCAAATCATTCAAGGAATGTGGAATTTTGAATGCATTGGACAGTGCAGAGGACGATTATCATTGAACCTCTCACTAAGGACAGCAAAGATGAAGAGGATCTACATGATAATATCATTCATCCTGATGGTTAGGAAGCTTTATTTGGTACTGAACATGTTGAACAGGGTGATTTTGCAGGATTTTAATGAACTTTTATATCTGACATGTTTAATTTAAGATTCACATGAAACTGAATCAAAGCCGTATTATATTTCTACTTCACATTTTCTACGTACAAATAAAAGCTTGTTAATTTTTTTTGTTTTGACTGTCTTTATCCAGTAATTACTGTAATTCATTGTGTTTCTTTTTCTTTATTCATTTAGAGATCAACTGGGCGTCTGCTAATGATATGGTATTTTGGATGGTAGCATCAATTTCAGCTCCTGAAAAGTAGTATCCATGTAATAGTCGACCCCATAAATTTAACCTTAAAAAAAGACTAAAAAATGCAAATTTTACACAAGTATATACAGTATTTTAAGGAAGCCTGCAGTCTGAACAAGTTGAATAAGATTTAACTAGTTTTACAGATTTTAATGTGGGTTTCTCAGGTGCTGGGAGATAAGAAGTAGGTGTGTGAGGTTAGTTCAATTTATAAAAACCATTAACATCTGACCCAAACTCTCACCACCTGTTAGTGTGAGAAATACCCTCTATTGTCCTGAATATGTTGCTGAATATCTATCTGATCACAACTTTGCATACAAAGGGCAGCTACTCCCCTGACCCAGAAAGACAGCAGTAGTTGCTGTCCAGAAGCTGATGTGGAATATTTAGGCTCAATAAACACCGACAGCTATACTGGTAAAAACAAAGTGTGCACAGCCTCAGAGTAGCGGTGACCTTGTTTGATTTTTCCATGGATTTTGAGTCATAATGTTCTGTACAAACCTAGAACAGCCCTTACAATCACATCTTGCCTTTAATAATAAACATGCACTTCCACACACTTTGCTAAAACCTGAACTTCCAAACCGAGACAAGTCAAAGTGAAGATCAGCCACTCTCAAAAACTTATGTAGCCCCAGAGCTCAAATCCAAGCAGCCTATTGTCAGAATCGACTTCACATGAAAGTCACTCCACAATGCCTTTTAAAGATCAGTAATATCATCCTGAACAACACCATCTGTAAAGGTACCCTCAAGGGACGAGTGCTCAATAGCTGCCTGCCTGGCTGGACCCCGAGCATCCTCAATTCAAGTCCCCCAGCTGCGACCCCTAACCCTGGTAAAACCCCAAGCAGCTGACATGCCGTACACTTGTTCATTATCTGGGTCTGGTTTCTTCTCCTCCTTAGGAACTTTCTGTCTACAAAAAGAAAACATAAATTTCAAATTAACAAAACATATATAATGGAAAATAAAAATACACACTTCTCTGAAAGAAAGATTGTCTGCAATAGGGCATGCTTCAAGAGATGGAAAGGAGTTGTTCAAAATAAAACTGTGTCTGTTATACAGTTGCTGATCATGAACTGAAGGTCTGAATGCTGCACATCCTCTGCTTCTGCCATATTTTCAGCATTTTTTAAAAAATTCTCTCTGAACTTATATCTGCTGCTTTGTTCTGTGACATTCTTTCAATGTTTTACATTTTGCTGAACTTCCCAACTTCACTATCCTGCCCCTGAAATATTCATACTTCTTTCAAATTATAATTCCAAAGTCTCCTCACCAGCTCATCCTCATAACATTGGCTCTCCTGAAACATGTAGCCAATATCTGCATTACAAGTAAGTGAGTGAAATGTTCCAGCATGCTTCGAGTGGGCTTTGCGTTACTTCACTCGTCTTTTCGCTGATGTGACCACAGAATTACTGAACTGTTACAGTGCAGGTGGTGGTCATTCGGCCCATCATTTACCTGGTACCAAATCTCCTGCTGTTTTCCTCTGTAACCCTGCAAGTTATTTAACTGCAAAACAATCATCGAGCACTGCCTTGAACACCTCAACTTGATCCTGCATCCACCAGATGTCCAGGCAGCACATTCCAGACCGAAGCTGCATGCCATGTGAAAAAAAAGTTTGTACTTCATCCTTCTTTCATTTGCCTTTTAAATGCTGCAATTGTACCAGCCTCCACCACTTCCTCTGGCAGCTCATTCTATACACGCAGCAGCTTCTACGTGAAAAAGTTGACTCTCAGCTCCCTTTTAAACCTTTCCCCTCTCACCTTAAACCTATGCCCTCTAGTTCTGGACTCCCCCCACCTCAGGGAAAAGACCTTGTCTATTTATCCTATCCATGCCCCTTAAAATGTTATAAACCTCTATAAGGTCACCCCTCAGTCTCTGACGATCCAGGGAAAAACAGCCCAGCCTTTTCAGCCTCTTCCTATAGCTCAAAACCTCCAACCCTGGCAACATCCTTGTAAATCTTGTCTGAATATTACTTTTAGTCAAAGTTTTCCACTGGTCACTCCGCTGTGCACCCTAATGTTTGTAAGTTCCCTGAAAAGTACACACAATGCATGCGTAAATAAATACATAACTGTTTTAAGTGTATACTAAGAAGAATTTTAGTCTTGAGGAGTCTTATTTAGATGCCCCATTTAAAATATGTATTTTAATTGAAAGAGTGGCTAGTTGGAACAAAAACAGATGGGAATTCTTATCCCGTTCACACATTTATCAAAATCAAACTTGTTTTTTTTCAGTGAAAGCCAAATCAAGGCTTAACAAAGTATTCATTCCTTGGATTTACAATTTTTTTTTAATTATAGAAAGGGGTGGGAGATCTAGTTTTTTTTAAACGCTCAGAGTGACACTTTAATACACGACTGAGGGAGTACTAGACAAACAGAGCTACCTTCTTATGATTCAAATGTTAAACCAAGGTTCAGCCTGCCCTCTCAGGTTGGCATGTAATAATATTATCCAAAGAATAGCATGGGCATGCTGACCAACACTCCTGATTATCTGATCATTGTCACACTGCCATCTGTGGGAGCTTGCTGCTGTGTCTCCAACATCACAACAATCCAACTTTGAAAGCCATTTCATTGGCTGTAAATCACTTTACCCCTTAAGATTGTGGAATTAAGCACTTTGTAAATGCAAGTTTTAGACAAATGCATTTTAAACTCTCCAGAGTTTGGTTAACAGAACAAAGCGTCATCTATACAGATGAGGAAGCCACGATCACTCTATTCCTGTTGTTCTGAAAATAAAAGTAATTTCTAATGTAAATATCAGGGTATCACAGCTTGGTTATCTCCAATATCAGCAGTAAATTACCCTACAGTCTGCTCCAAGTCCCAGGTATTTACAAGATGGTGAGGAAGGTGTGGATGACCCTCGGGATTTCAGGGAAGCGGCTGCTCAGGATGGAGGTCAGCCACTGTGACAGGGGATAGAGGGGTCACAATAGACAAAAAGGAGGAGAAAGGATTTCTTGAGAGGCTGAGGGAAGGATCCATAAAGTCCAGTGGTTAAGAAGTTTTCTGGAGCCAGTGTGTCCCACTTCCTTTTGGTTCCCAGATTTCCCAAGCCTCGAAAAACACCTGGCATCAAAATTTAAATTTCAGCGTCTACTTGCCAACCAATCCGCAGCCCCCCTCTCATTATTGGGCATTCTTGTAAATTATCCAGATGAGTGCAAGTCAACTATCTTTGACAAGGCATGCCTTTTTTCCAGCAATACTCAAGATCTGAGCTAACCTGTCCACTCTAATTTAAATATTTTAACAAAGTGTCCTCACCTCTCCAAGTCAGGACACACATACAGCTTGAAACATCCATCATGGGTGTCCCCCAACTTTTGGATTTAACTAAAATTGTACCAGGAATGAGGGATTTTAGTTCTGTAGAGGGATTAGGGAAAATGGGATTGCTCATCTTAGAGCAGCGGAAATTAACAGGGGATTGATAAAGATGTTCCAAATGATGATGGTCTTTTGATGAACCAAAGAGGGAGAAATTATTTCCTGTCACATGGGGATAGTCATCCAGAAGTCTCAAAATAATTGGAAAGAAAACCAAATGTGAAGTAAGGAAACATTTCTCTCACTATGGGCATAATTTTCTGAGGCTTTGTTTTCTAAACGTGGGTCTGATTGCATTAGGGGGAAGGTAACATGCTACTCCCACTGACAAGATAACTCAGAAATAAAACAAAGACTTGCAGGTGCTGATAATCTGGAGCAAAATACAAAACTGCTGGAGAAATTCAGCAGGTTCAGCATGCATCTGCGGAGAGAAAACTCGAGTTAACGTCTCAGGTCTGGCCACTTTTCTTCAGGACCTACCTAAGGAATCACTGGAGCCGAAACGTTAACTCTGTTTTCATTCTGGAGATGCTGTCAGAGCTGCTGAGTTTCTCCAGCAATTTCTGTTGAAGTTGGCAGGATAATGAACTAATTGATGGGCACCCAGTTGAATTAAGAACTGACAGATGACCTTGAGTGGGTTTCTCAGACTATCTCAGACTTGTCATTGGCATCCTGGGTTGCCAGAAGATACCGGCCATTGGTTTTGGGATCCTAATACCCTTCAGTCAAGATCTAATCCTCAGGACAAGGTGGCAAGCCATTTTTAATCTGATTTCATTGCGTAAAGAGGGGTTGGAGGCAAGGGACAGGGATGTTTGGTTTTTAGAGAGGGAACGTCAATGGTGCCCCTATCCATGCCTCTGACTGTGTCTAAATTGGGGCAATCAGAGGCTGTCCCAAACCTGCCAGGAAGGACGCCACAGTTGGGCACCTTTCCCAACCCCCACCGTGTCCCTTTCGCTTTTGATCTTTTTAAAATTCTGAATTGTAATGAAAAAGCACAGTTTTGAAACCCAGAGGTTTACAAGGATGGATGAAAGAAAGGAATCTGATGCCTTTTGTGAACCCTGTTTGTGAAGGTGTGGGTGCCTGCAGAATGCAGACAAACTGGAACTGAAGGGTTGCATACAAGTGGAGCTGGTTTGTGGACTAGGGACTAATTACCAACAGTCTTTGCCTGCCAATAACACGAATGGCTGTCAGTTAACTGAACAGTGAGAGCTGTGAGCAAAACAGAAAGCAAGACAGACTCGCTGTGGGGGCACATGACTGGGGAGGGCCTGAAGCAGCCATTAAGGGCCTTAGTTAGTGGCGAGTCAAAAAAATTCACCAATGGACCTCTTACCCACACTCAATTACAGAGGTGGTCAGAAGGGAGAGTGAGTTTCTCTCCGTGACTACCACACCCAGTTATTTTCCCCTTTCTGGACACTTCAAGGGCAGGGAAAATTGTGCCCAGAGTGGGAAGATTTGGAAAGTTCTATCTTAAGGGATGGTGTAACCAAATACAAAGGGAATTTCTATAAGCCAATTCAACGTTTACTTCAAGAACACTAATTTGCAGAGTCATGGGAAATTAGGCGGTGTTGCACGACTGTTTTGGACAAAGGGCAGCACAGGGACAATGGGCAAAAGGCCTCTTTAGATGTCACAGCATTCTAATGACTCCACCTGCTGTAAACCAATCCAAGCCCAGAGCTCTGGATGACACCATCCTGTAAAAGTGCACATTGCCATAGCGACCAAGTGAACTGTAACCCAGGACCACAGGAGGATGGGAAACTTCCACACAGCCTGCTTCCTCATTAAATTGAAGCATTCCTCCAAACCCTCATCAAAATTATTCACTGTATAATATTTATATCCTAGACTTATTCCATATCCCTCTATGGCTTTGGCTCTCCACATATCTGTAACTCACCACCAGTCCCACAATCCCCTGAAATGTCTGTGTTCCTCTAGCTCTCAGATGCTGAGCATCCCAACTGTACCACCACTTGAGACCATACTTTCAGATGCTTCAGCCTTAAGCTCTGGGAACAGAGTCCTAAACCTCTCCTTCTCTATCCCCTCCTTTAAGAGGGTCTTTGAGAACATAAGAAACAAGAGCGGAAGTAAGCCGTTCAGTCCTTCGAGCCTGCTATCCCATCCAATGAGATACTCAACAACCTTTGTCTGGGCTATTCCTACATCCCCGATCATATAAACAACTCATTAACCAAGCGTTTGATTATCCACTCCTTAGCTCAGTGCCACATTTTATTCAATGATAGTTCCATGGAATGCTTTGGGACCTTCTATTATGTCCAATGCATTTCATAAATACAGTCTTTTGGAGGTGGATGAACTGTGTACCCAACCCCACCCTCAACACCATAAGCAACTTACTCATAACCATGTTAATCTCCAGGTTAACTTCCTTTTCTTTGCCCCAGTTGTATCATGTTTTAGAATGGCGACTTGGGTGTCCTGTAAAGATCCATTTTCAAGTCCATGCGTGCTCTGTCTGAAGGCTCATTGTCTGCTGGTGCTTCATTCTGAACTGTTTTCATCAGCAGTGGTTAGCCAGTGCGTTTGACTCTCATGGGCAGGACACAGAGCCAGATCCAAGATGACCTCGACCTGCACTGTTGGCATTGAGAACCCTGTCCAGCCAACTGAGCTATCTAGCCCCATCTCACTATGAGGTTACAGGCACCCAACCGGATTCAGTTGAATGTCAATCACTTGTTAATGTCTACCCATAAAAAGTACATTTAACAAAAAGATTGACTAGGATTAAAAAGTAGAAATTTAAACATACCACCACACTCTCTCATATTAGTAATCAGAGGAAAATCAACACAAATACAAGTCCACTTCACTGTCACCATAGACCTCACAGTTGTCATACATCTCAATGTATAACTTTGGAGGATTCACACTTTTGGAGATTAGATCTTTAAAGCAATTTGTGAAACGGTAATCTCTTGAGCTACTTAGTTCCTGAATCTCAAGCCATGTTCCTGTGCTTTGTTTAAAGGAAGAAATTTCCCAATAAGAGTTCTCTTTCAGACGGATCCAAATAAACAAATTTTGATTTTTTTTTTATTTTGAAAACGCTCCTCTTTCTCCAGTTTCGTTTCTTCATTCCTCTTTAACTGGGAAGCGTGGGAGGAGTGTGGTGATTCTAATGTCTGGCAAACTGCCTGGTTAGCTTTTCTGAAGCTGATAGCATGAGGAGAGGTCAGACATGCTCATGCTCTGACTGCATCTGAGATGGATATTAATGCAGCCGCAACATCACTGTCTGGCTCCGTGAACACCAACAATCAAAATCTCAACAAAACGTACATTTCATGCCATTTTAGTTGAAAACAATGGATCAGTATCAAAA
The DNA here is from genome assembly GCF_037043375.1 of Chiloscyllium plagiosum. Taxonomy (NCBI): domain Eukaryota; kingdom Metazoa; phylum Chordata; class Chondrichthyes; order Orectolobiformes; family Hemiscylliidae; genus Chiloscyllium; species Chiloscyllium plagiosum. The sequence goes on along the minus strand of NW_028270158.1, from coordinate 9,124,777 downwards.
TATGTTCTGTTGGCTCGAACCCTCTTTCAAAGGAAAGTGTGCTGAAGGTGAGATTCCTTCAAAAACACAAGTCCTGATGCTAAGCTCCTTCTGCATGAAAATCAAAATAGATAGCAGCATGACCTTTGCAAACAACCTTTCTTTGACAGTAACCAATCATCACAAATGGAGGAGCAGCAAAATCAAGAACCAAGCAAAGCAAATGAAACATGGAAATGAAACAGCGGAGGTTATGGAAAATCAGCCTAAATATATGCAAATTGAAAAACTTTATAATCAACCCTGAGCCATGGGAGCAGGCTGCATGTTGGAGCTGTACAGGTGGGGCAAGGCCACACCATTTAAGCTGTCACTTACTCCTCGGGCAGGAAGTCTATGGCACGTGTTCTGTCTGCGGTAGATAACTGCGACATGGTGTGGCTCCGCCGCTTGGTGAAGCCAGAAGAGCCGTAGGTGTTGGGAGCAGCGTAATGAAGAACCGGTGGCCTCTTGGTGGGCTGGGCTGTAGAAGAGGAGCTGAAGAGGCGGCTGAAACTGGAGGAAAGGAGAATAGATAGAGTAACAGGAAAAGAGAACCAGCCTAATAATCGCGCAAAAGACATCGCTACTTTTAATGTATTACAATATCTTTTTTATAATGTATATAACCCAAGTACGTCCTGCCTTTTCAACCTAACCAGACATGCAGTAAAACTCAACACCAATCCTCACTCTCAAATGAGGGCACAGCACAGTGCTCCTCTGGGACGATGGCAACTTTACACAAGTACCTAAACCACTCTGTTCCTCCACATGAGGGCACGGGCTCAGGGTGAGGGGGGAAAGATATAGAAGGGACCTGAGGGGCAACTTTTTCACACAGAGGGTGCTGCATGTATGGAATGAGCTGCCAGAGGAAGTGGTGGAGGCTGTTACAATTACAGCATTTAAAAGATATCTGGATGGGTATATGAACATGAAGGGTTTAGAGGGATATGGGCCAAGCACTGGCAAATGGGATTAGATTAGGTTGGGATATCTGGTCGGCATGGACCAATTGGACCGAAGGGTCTGTTTCCACGCTGTACATCTCGATGACTCTACTGATCTCTCACTTTAAAGAAATATTCCAGCATTGGTTCTCCAATTCCAAGTGGGTGAAGTGATACTATGACAAGCTCCTCCGACCTCTCCCCTCGCCTGCTGGACTAAACCTTCTCTCACATTCTCCCAGGTGCTAACCAAAGGAAGGTCATAAAACCTCCAAACAGTGGGAGAGAAGGTCACACAGGAATAGTCCAGCTCACTCCTTCCAGATGTCACCAGGAATGGACAGTTTGTGCAAGAGAGAGAGAGAGAGAGAGGCTAGATAGGCTGGGGCTTTTTTTTCACTGGAGCGTCAGAGGTGGAGGGGTGACCTGAGAAGTTTATAAAATCATGAGGGGTATAGATAAGGTGAATGGTAGATGTCTTTTCCCTAGCATGGGGGATTTCAAGGCTAAGGGACATATTTATAGGGTGAGAGGACAAAGATTTAAAAAGGACATGAGGGGCAACTTTTGATTTTAAAGCACACAGTGTGTGGAACGAATTTCCAGAATAAGTGGTGGATTTGGGTACAGGTACAATCTTTAAAAGACATTTAGCTAAATACATAAATAAGATAGGTTTGGAGGGATATGGGCCAAGCGCAGATAGGTGGGACTAGTTTATTTTTGGGATTATGGTCATCATGGGCTGGTTGGACCAAAGGGTCTGTTTCTGTATTATATGACTCTGAGTAACAAGGACAGAGTTCTGGGAGCACAGCTGCCAATCCAAAAGTGTGATAGACTGATCACTGTCTGTTAACACTGATCAGAATTACCGATATATTACTACCCTTGGACAATACCACACACGATTATAAATTGTAATCAAACATGCATTTCAAATTATGGATGTAGGTTTGCTCACTGAGCTGGAAGGTTCATTTCCAGACGTTTCGTCACCCTACTAGGTAACATCTTCAGTGGGCCTCCGGGCGAAGCACTGTTTGTGCTTTCTATTGATATGTTTGGGTTTCTTTGGGTTGGTGGCGTCATTTCCTGTGGTGATGTCATTTCCTGTTCTTTTTCTCAAGGGGTGGTAGATGGGGTCTAACTCGATGAGTTTGTTGATAGAGTTCCGTTTGGAATGGCATGCTTCTAGGAATTCTCGTGCGAGTCTCTGTTTGGCTTGTCTGAGGATGGATGTGTTGTCCCAGTCAAAGTGGTGTCCTTCCTTATCTGTATGTGAGGATACTACTGAGAATGGGTCATGTCGTTTTGTGGCTAGTTGATGTTCATGTATCCTGGTGGCTAGTTTTCTGCCTGTTTGTCCAATGTATGGTTTGGTTCTTGCATGGTATTTCGTAAATGACATCAATTTTGCTTGTTGTCTGTATAGGGCCTTCCAAGTTCATTAGCTGCTGTTTTAGTGTGTTGGTGGGTTTGTGGGCTACCATGATGCCAAGGGGTCTGAGTAGTCTGGCAGTCATTTCCAAGATGTCTTTGATGTAGGGGAGAGTGGCTAGGGTTTCTGGACGCATTTTGTCTGCTTGTTTGGGCTTGTTGCTGACAAGTCGGCGGACTGTGCTCATTGGGTACCCATTCTATTTGAATACATTGTATAGCGATTTTCCTCTACTGTGTTGCAGTGTGTGTTAGCTCATGGAAATAATGTTCTGATGCAGCTTTGTTTGTGGATGTTGGGATGATTACTTCTGTCGTTCAATATTTGGTCTCTATGTATTGTTTTTCCTGTAGATGCTGGTTTGAAGTTCCCCATTGGCTGTTCGCTCTACTGTGACATCTAGGAATGGCAGTTTGTTGTTGTTTTCCTCCTCTTTAGTGAATTTTATGCCAGTAAGGGTATTATTGATAGTCTTGAAGGTTTCCTCTAATTTGTTTTGTTTAGTGATGACAAAGGTCATCAGTGGGACAACACATCCATCCTCAGACAAGCCAAACAGAGACATGCACAAGAATTCCTGGAAGCATGGTTCCAACTGGAACTCTATCAACAAACACATCGAGTTAGACCCCATCCATCTCCCCCTGAGAAAAAGAACAGGAAATGACGTCACCAACACAGAAGCCCAAACATGTCAATAGAAAGCAGGAATCATGAACAGTTCTTCGCCCGGAGGCCCACTGAAGATGTTACCTAGTAGAGTGACCAAACGTCTGGAAATGAACCTTCCAGCTCAGCGAGCAAACCTACATCCAGAACCTCAACCTGAGCTACAAATCTTCTCAAAACTCGTTATTTCAAATTATTTTTAAACCCATTCGAACCAGTATTCTACAATTAAAATACTTACAACTGCCAAATGCCTGACTTTTTCTTCTCCTGGATTGATGGGTATTCTCGAGAAGCTCTAATAAATATTAAAAATAAAACAGTAAATGACACATCGAGCACATATTATCCCAAATGGTCAACTTGCTTAAAACCACAATTACTGTCAATTCAGTGAAACTCAGTCCGGCAGAAAATTCCTGGGAAACACTTTCAATCATTGCATCCAGCAAAAACATTCCAGGGGTCAGGTTTCCTTCCTCTCGTTTGTGCTTTGCCTTTGTAATAGTATTACATTGTAACCCCTGATTCTTGCCATTTCTTCTGTGTCGACCTCTCTCCCGACTTTGATGGTCTCTGGGGTGTTCATTTATCTGGCAAGGTTCAACGCTGCGCTTGTAAAATGTTCAATTTCTTCCTAGTTGAGATAGCCTTTCCTAGTTAATTTGCACTTTGCAAATTTCCTTTTTAAAATGGATGCTACTCTATGCTGGTCAATAAGCTATTTGTTTATATATATATAATCCCTAAAGTGAGGAAACAGGCCATTTGGCCAAACAAGTCCACACTGACCCTCTAAAGAGCATCTGACCCAGACCCATTCCCCTACCCTATTGCCTACACATCCCTGGATACAATGGATAATTTAGCATGGTCAATCCACCTAAGTTGCACATCTTTGGACTGTGGGAAGAAATCAGAACACCTGGAGGAAACCCACACAGACACGGGGAGAATGTCTGTGTGGAATTTGCACAGTCCCCAGAGGCTAGAATCGATTCCTGGTGCTGAGAGACAGCAGTGCTAACCACTGAGCCACCGTGCTGCCCCTTCTAATACCAAGGCTCCATTGTTTTCAAATTCTGTGTTTTAACCAACTCTACATCTTGATGTAAATTAAACCAAGTACAATTACATATTGGGCCAAATAGAAGAACACTTGATAAGAGGGGTAGCACGGTGGCTCAGCGGTTAGCACAGCTGCCTCACAGCTCCAGGGTCCCAGGTTTGATCCCAGCGTTGGGTGACTGTGTGTGGAGTTTGCGCATTCTCCCCATGTCTGCGTGGGTTTCCTCCGGGTGCTCCAGTTTCCTCCCATAATTTAAAGATGTGCAAGTCAGGTGAATTGGCCACATTAAATTGCCCACAGTGTGAGGCACATTACTTCGGTGTAATTATAGGGTAGGGGAATGGGTCTGGGTGGGTTACTCTTCAGAGGGTCAGTATGGACTTGTTGGGCCAAAGGGCCTGTTTCCATACCATAGGAAATGTAATCTAATCTCCAATTAATCTGCACTTTTTTTTTGTTTTAAGAATGCCTGAGGAAAAAGGGAAGCCATTTGGGGATGAAGCTGGTTTCGGTCAGTAACCCAGGATGGGCTTTGGCAAATCCACAACTCATTCCACATCTCAATGGTCTCGCTCATGCTGATGTGGTGGTGGCTGTCAGTACCAGCACTTCACACATCCGCAAAGGCCACCCGCACCCCCAATTCGTCTATCAATGTCACTGCATTCACTTTACAATACTGGGAATCCATCAGCACTGAAAGATAACAAGGAAATGCCAAAATGTCGAGATTATCAACACAGCACGTGCATGAGGGATTAGCATTCAGCAAGATCAGGTCATGTGCCAGTTATATTCGGGCATGCATCACACCATTGTACCCATTGCTGTTCAAAGAAAAAGAAACAGCGATAAAGCCACCACAGAGACGCTGCACAACACCCACTTTGCCCATCGATGAGATAGGATCCGCCTTCCCACCTGATCATCTCAGTCCACCTGACAGCCTCCTGCAGCTCCATTAACCTCTCCTTGTACTGATTGCGCTCCATCAGCACCCTCGCCATCTCCACCCGGGTGAAACGCCGCCTCTGGGCCACCTGCACATCATCCTGTAGGTTATGGAAGCATTGCTTCATCAGAACAGGTAAAAACCAGCACCTCCTACACACTTTATTAGAGCAGTGAAGTGAATTGAACACATTCAACAGAACCCTGCTCCGGACTGGAAACCACTGCATAAACGTGAAACATGAAAAACAAATGGGAGCAGTGCAGGTGCAGTATCTTCTTGGTTTAGTTAGCCTCGTTACCTTGCCCTGGTGTTTTCTCTCTCCTTGTGCAACTGAAAAGAAATGACAGGCAACATCTCCAAACCACACCCCTCTAACCAAATACTGAAAACTACATTGAAATAGCCTCAAACGTGTGTTAGTTGCTGTGGTCGACTCATTTTCTGCTGTTTCCCTCATCCCCATGGGCATTCATTTAGGCAGCAGCACCCCACTCCCCCAGGAGCAGAGTTGTTTTGCTCTCCTTTCAGCATTTACATTGTCGCTCTCGCCGAAAGGTGGCCTGCTATCTGACTCGACAGCAGTCTGCCAGTGACTCACACAGACAATACAGCAGGGAGAACAGCTGAGCCAGCAACTGCTTGGGCCCCAGCCGACATTTATTCAATTTTACTGTTATTTATCTAACTTATTCAGGAAGTGATTGAGTTCTCGCACACAAGAGGGTGGGGAGAAGGATAGCAGAACACAGTCAGAAGCCACACGACACCAGGTTACAGTCCAACGGGTTTATTTAAAACACAAACTTTAGCAGCATCAAAGAAGAAGGAGCAGCGCTCTGAAAACTTGCGATTTCAAATAAACCTGTTGGACTGTAACTTGGTGTCGTGTGACTTCTGACCTTGTCCACACGAGTCCAACATCACAGCAGAATATAGAACACAGCCAGAACTGAAAGAAAACTATAACGTGGGCAGGATACATCAGCCATTATAATTCAACACTATCTGCCCCTGTTTGAAAACGGGCTGTTTTATTCAGTATTAAACTGTTAACACTTCAGTGCACTCTCAGCCTTCAGTGTGGTGAAACACGGCCACAAAATATATTTGCTTGCAATTGTATCGCAAAAGGTTCTTCAGTTTCTGATCCACGGTTTCGCAATTCATGATGCTTACTAGGAACAGGAGGAGGCCAGTCAGCCCCTCAAGCCTGTTTCACCATAGTTCATCTCTTAGCTCAACTTCATATATCTTAGTAGCTTTACTTTGCATAATTTAATCTATCTCAGATTTAAAATTAACAACTGATCCAGCATTTGCTACCATTTGTGGAAGTGTTCTCAAAACCTCTACCACCCTTTGTGTTGAAGTGCTTCCTAACATCCCTCCTGAGCGGTCTGACCCCTTTTTCACAGGTTATGTCCCCTAGTTCTAGAATCCCCAACCAATGGAAATATTTTATCTTCCTCTATCCAGTCTTTCCCTGTTAATATTTTGAAGACTTCGATCAAATTACCCTTAACTTTCTAAATTCTACAGAAAACAGGCCTCATTTGTACCATCCCTGTGCTCCATACAATGTCTCAACCCACTGTCTGTGGCTGCAGCCAGCAATGGTTTCATTTCATCAAACAGGGAGGCAATGGCCTGGTGGTATTATTGCTGGACTGTTAGTCCACAGAGCCAGATAACGTTCTGGGGAGCTAGGTTCGAATCCTGCCACAGCAGATGGTGGAATTAGAATTCCATAAACATCTGGAATTAAGAATCTAATGATGACTATGAATCAATTGTCGGAAAAAACAATCTGGTTCAATAACGTCCTTTAGGGAAGGAAACTGCCATCCTCTCTCGGTCTGACTCACAGCAATGTGGTTGACTCCACCCCACTAATCTCAATGCATTGTCCTCCGCCATTTCTGCCATCTACAATCAGACGCCACCACCAGAGATACGCGTTCCGCAGAAACCAATCCCTCCATGACTCCCGCATTAGGCCCCCACCCTCCACCTTCCCTTGCCATCGCAAGCAGTGTAAAATCTGCGCCCTCACCTCTGTCCAAGGCTCCAAAGGATCCTTCCACATCTGACGGAGATTTTCCTGCACAACCAAACACCTCATCTACTGTGTCTGTTGCTCTTAACGTGGTCTCCTCTACATTGGGGAAACAGGACGCCAACTCACAATGTTTCAGGGCACATCTCTGGGACACATGCACCAAACAACCCCACTGCCATGTAGCTGGCCATTTTAACCTCCCCTCCCATTCTATCAAGGACATGCAAGCCCTGGACCTCCTTCACTGCCACTCCCTAACCACCCGACACCTGGAGGAAGAACGCCTCACCTTCCACCTTGGGACCCTCCAAACACACGGCATCAGCGCTGATTTCACCAGTTTCCTCATCTCCCCTCTCCCCGCCTTATCCCAGTTCCAACCTTCCAACTCGGCATCGCCCTACCTGTCCATCTACCTTCCCACCTATCCACTCCGACCTATCATCATCACCCCTCCACCTGCAGATATCTACCCGTCACCTTCCCAGCTATGTTCCCGCAGGCCCACCACCATCCTATTTATCTCTCAATCCCCTTCCTCACCCCCTCCCTCAACATTCCTGATGAAGAGCTTATGCCTGAAATGTCGATTCCTCTGCCCCTCAGATGCTAACTGACCTGCTGTGCTTTTCCAGCACCACTCTTTAACTCTTAACTGTTCTCTGGGTAATTAGGGATGGGCAACAAATGCTGGTTTGGCCAGTGACGCCCTCATCCTGTGAATGAATAAAGGGGGAACAAAAATCAGACTTGTCTTCAGTTAGGATTAGTGACGACATCTGACTAATCTTGTCTTTCTTGTGGCACTGAAAAGATAGGCATATACTCCCACAGCCCTAAATGCCCTGAGGGGGTAATGGAGTTCCTCTTCCTTCATCACTGCCATCAATCTGGTGACAACACTCTGCAATGCTGTAAGGTTTGTTTGATAAAGTAGACTGACTAGCATAAACATACCATGGAATGCGCTGGCAAGAACTCCCCTCCTGACTCCCCAGAGCTATCTACAAGCACGAGTCAAGAGTAGGATTGAATACTCCCCACTTGCCTGCAGCTCTAATTCTCAAGAAAGTTCAAGTATTCAGGACATAATAGACCCCATCCACCGCTCTCACCATTCACTTTCTCCGCCACTAACACACACAGTCGGCAGAATGCACCACCTACAAGATGCACCGCAGCAAGGCTCCTTCACCAGCACCTTCTAAATCTCTGCCATCGAGAAGGATAAGAGCAACAGATACATGGGAACACCACCACCACCTCCAAGCTCCTCCCCATCCTGACTTGGAAACACATCACCATTCCTTCAGGTTCACTGGGCCAAAATCTTGGAACCCACCCCCATCCCCCCACAGAGCTGTGGGTGTCTCTGCACCACACACACTGCAGCAGCTTAAGTTGGTAACTCACCACCACTTCCTCAAGACAGCAAACACAACAGTGCAGTAATGAAGGGGCTAAACAAAGAACTGCTCAAGGGAACAATTACAAACGTAGTTCGCTGGTGAGTTACAGTCCAGATTCTGGAATCTAATTGCCATTAATCCTCCAGTGGCTGGAAGATGACTTAAGGAAAAAAAAAATCGATGGACTATCCAATCACAGCACGACTACTTTTCTCTAACATCGGTCATGTCTGTTGCTGAGGTGAAATGTTTCGTGACTTTTCCCTTTCTGACACCCACCAGAGGCTATTCTTTGGGAAGTTACCCTGCTGTTGTGACTGGGAGTAGCAAACAAATCTGAGTTGCAGCCAGAGATCTGGGAGGTGGATAATTCTTGTACATCCGGACAGATTGTAAGGTATCCAAACTGGATGGAGTCTAACAAAAGGCAATCTGAACAGCGATCATTACAGAACCACTCCAGGGAAAAACAGGAGGACTGCAAGTGTTACATCACAGGTATTGCTGCACCAGAGAGTTGCTACTTTAGGGACATACAACCTGTAGTCACTGTTAACTTTGTGCACATAAAGACTGGATTAAAAACGCACTTGCGTGGCTCACTCATCTGTAGCTGCCATTCGGACATTCCACTGGAACCAAATGGACGACATCCATCACTCTGCAGCTGAACAGCCATTGACAATCTAGCACACAGCATCGAGAACTTACGCTTACATCCTCCAGTTCCTCTCTGCCTTCCTTGTTATTCAGGGCCACAATAGCTTCGGACTTAACCCTAAAAGACATAAAAGTTAATTGGAGATGGAGAGAGTCCCATCTGATGATAGCAGAAGAATATCAGAGATCAAAGCTCACTGGGAAAAACACCTCTCCCTCATTCATTTTAATCCACTCAATAAAAGCTAGCGAGTTTTGAGAAGATTTGTAGTGCACGTTTAGATTCTGGTTGTAAGTTTGCGCACTGAGCTGGAAGGTTTGTTTTCAGATGTTTTGTCACCATACTGGGTAACATCATCAATGAGCCTCTGCTGAAGCGCTAGTCTTATGTCCCACTTTCTGTTTACGTATCTTGGTTTCTTAGGGTGGGTGATATCATTTCCTGTTCTTTTTCTCAGAGGTTGGTAAACAGGGTCCAAATCGATGTGTTTATTGGTGGAGTTCTGGTTAGAATTTGGATTAGTGGTGCTGGAAGAGCACAGTAGTTCAGGCAGCATCCGAGGAGCAGCAAAATCGACGTTTCGGGCAAAAGCCCTTCATCAGGAATAAAATTGAAGGGCTTTTGCCCGAAACGTCGATTTTGCTGCTCCTCGGATGCTGCCTGAACAGCTGTGCTCTTCCAGCAGCACTAATCCAAAGTCTGGTTTCCAGCATCTGCAGTCATTGTTTTTACCTTCCGGTTAGAATGCCAGGCCTCTAGGAGTTTTGCGTGTGTCTTTGTTTAGCCTGTCCCAGGATGAATGTGTTGTCCCAAAGTGGTGTCCTTCTTTGTCTGTGTGTAAGGATACTAGTGATAGAGGGTCATGTCTTTTTGAGGCCGGTTGGTGTTAGTGTATCATGGTGGCCAGTTTTCTGCCTGCCTGTCCAATGTAGTGTTTGTTACAGTCCTTGCATGGTATTTTGTAAATGACATTTGTTTTGCTGGCTGTTGGTATCGGGTTCTTTAGGTTCATCAGTAACTGTTTTGGTGTATTGGTAGGTTTGTGGGCTACCATGATGCCAAGTGGTCTGAGTAGTCTGGGAGTCAGCTGAGGTCTGGTGAGCTCTCTCTCTGTGCTGGGAGTATCTTGCTCCACGTTTTGTGTTTACTGAGCAGCAAGGACAGTTTTTTTTTTACTAGACAGCAGCAAGTTGTGTATTGAAAGGGATTACTGTTTATTAAGTGCTTTATTAAATCCACAAAATTCATCTCATGAAGATTCGGCTTCCCATCTTATCGAATACACCAAACAAGGTCGATCTCGAGACCGAAGCAACTCACTGCTGACTGTGACCTGTCTTCACAGTGGAAGCTGGGTGCCAACATTTCAAAGACACACACACTCCACAGTCACAAATATTACCATCTGACATGTACCAGCCTCATAGAACCCTCATGGTTCCCATCCCCAAATCACATACAGGAAGTTTTTGCCCCAGAGGGTGCCCCCAGTAACCCTCACTGTAACTCAGTGGCAAGGACACACTGTGCTCAGGAGCACACTCCCAGCTCAGGGACTGCACCAGGCTGCATCTCCACCTTCACACTGTCAGCGCTCTCACTCACTCTGAGCGGACGTGGATGTTCAAAGCATCCCTGTCTTGTTTTGCTGTATTTTTTGCCCCTTCAGCCAGAGATATCAGGCAAACAGTAAGGCTGGATGGCTATTTACTGCTTAACACAGACAGGGCCAGGAAGCTGGTCAGAGTTGGCAGCAGCTCTCCATCAAAGGCCTTTGTTCAAGGCAACCTGGCACAGGAAGTGGAGGACAGTCTTGGACAGGGTGCCAGGGAGGGTAAGGATCAAGACGTTCACCACGTAAGAGGCGAGGAGCCAGATATCAGGCATCCCATGACCTGTCCTGACCATAGCTGCCCCCTTATGGGCTATTTCCCTTTTGAGAATGGAAGAGACAGCTGGTAAGGGATACAGAAGTGGGTGACACAGCTGTAACAGGTTTTTGTGCAGAGTCCTGATTGAGGTACTAGGCAGTGCAAAGGGCATGCGGGGGTTAGTGGTCTCAGGGTTGGGAGAGGGTGAGGGACGAATAGAGAGGATGAGCCTTGGGAGCTGAGTTCATTAGCAGAGATGGACCGAGTGTGAGGCATGGGAGAAAGAATAGCAACATTTACAGTGCTGGAGTGGAGAAGGATATTGACCTTCTTCCTAGAGCACTGGGTATTCCTCCAACCTTGGAGAAAGTGAGGACTGCTGATGAAGGGCTTATGCCAGAAACATCAACTCTCCTGCTCCTCGGATGCTGCCTCACCTGCTGTGCTTTTCCAGCAATGCACTCTCAACCCATTTCTCCAACCTTGGACCAGGCTGGCAGCTTTTGGCATCATTGCACCTACTCTTGGTCCCAGGTAACAGGAAGTCCCATGGGCAGGCGCAATGGATGCTGGTCTTGCGGCAGAGATCCGCCAAATGGCGAGATGCCTCTGAAATGGGTAGAGTGGGAAATCCACTAGATCTTGGTGAAAATCCCTCCAAAAACCTTGCATAACTCATGCTTGGCCAAAGCAAGTGTCTTCATAAGAGGGAAGGTGTAACACCAGGAAATTACATCATAGCTCCACCCACTGGTAACTCTAGACAAATCTGCACATTTTTAGATGGAGATTTCCTCGTTCTAGTAAGAGCTTTCGATGGACAGCATGTCCCATGCCCCAAGCAGAGCTGTCTACGATAAGGAAAAGGTCCAATAACAGATGATGACACACTATCTCACCTCTTCAGTTCTTCCTCCAGTTCCTTCATTCGGTTCTCAACCTTGGCTTTGGCTTGTTTGACAGTCTCCAGCTCACCTTTCAGCACCTCTTGCTCACTCGACAGCTCATCCACCTTGGCAATCAGGTCATTCTTCACTATGTTCAGGGCATTCCTACAAATGGAATGAAGATCACCAAGTTAAGTCACGTTCAAGTATAAAAAATGAACCCCAAACACCAACAATTCTCATTTAAATGCCGATCAAAGACTAGCCAGAAAATCTCTCTTTGGGTGAAAGAAATGACATTGATTACTCTCTTTGTTCAGTTATAATTGTGTTTCAGAAAAGCTTAGCTGACAGATCAAAACAATAAAATTAAGACGTGTGCAGAAACACTAATGATGGGGCTGCTGTAAAACTGGCCATGACTTAGGACTCAGAAGGATAGAAAACAAACCCCTCTTTGCTCAAGTCTTACACAGCTCATTCTAACATCACTCTCAGGGGAGAGATCAGGTACATTCCTGCATTCAGTCTTGTGCCTGAATAGAGGTGACCCATTCGCTCTACCTAGACCTGAAACGTTTAAATCACTAGCCTCAGCAAATGTGTTAAATGGAGCAAGGCTGCCTTTTAGTGTTTCCAGTTTCTGAATTTTCAGCTGAAGAAACTGCAGATGCTGGAAATGAGAAACTGCTGGAAAACCTCTGCAGGTCTGGCAGCTGAGTTTTTCCAGCAATTTCAGTTTTTGCTTCTGAATTTTCAGCTCCTCCTCTGTCACACTGTCCGTTAACTCCATCCCTTTAAGAGACTGACAACGATACTCTCCTACTCAGTCTCTCCCCATCTGGGTCTCAACTGGATTTATTAATAGCTAAGTAACGCAAAAGGCTGAGGGCATTTGTGGCACATTGGCAGTGTCCCTACCTCTGAACCTGGAAACCTGGGTTCAAGTCCCAACTGCTTCAGAGGGGTATCTTAATATGCCTGAACAGAGTGATTAGAAAATATCTGAGCCTCAAAGTTTGAGTGCTAATTTCACCAAGTATTCACTTGCTCTTAAAGCAAACAATTTAGAATGGATTTACACCTCCCATAACAGCCAGCCCAAACAGTCTGAGTTTTTTTTAAAGCCTTACTGCAAAGAATAGCTTGGAGAAAAAATATCAATGGGTGAAAATTTACATGAGCTCCAATAGGAGCAAACAATCTCCACCAACTAACGATTAGCACTCGGGGGCTCCTAAGCGCGTGCCAACTGTTAAAAGTAAAATCTGCCCTAGGTTCTATCAATACAAGGAAAACTAGCCATTTGGATACAGAACTGGCTCGAAGGTAGAAGACAGAGGGTGGTGGTGGAGGGATTCTTTTCAGACTGGAGGCCTGTGAACAGCGGTGTGCCACAAGAATTGGTGCTGGGTCTACTGCTTTTCGCCATTTATATAAATGATTTAGATGTGAACATAGGAGATGTAGTTAGTAAGTTTGCAGATGATACTAAAATTGGAGGTGTAGTATACAGCGAAGAAGGTTACCTCAGATTACAACAGGATCTTAATCAGATGGGCCAATGGACTGAGGAATGGCAGATGGAGTTTAATTTAGATAAATGTGAGGTGCTGCATTTGGGAAAGGCAAATCAGGGCAGGATTTATACACTTAGTGGGAAGGTCCTGGGGAGTGTTGCTGAACAAAGAAACTTTGGAGCGTGGGTTCATAGTTCCTTGAAAGTGGAATCGCAGGTAGATTGGAAAGTGAAGCAGTAGTGTTTGGTATGCTTTCCTTTATCGGTCAGAGTATTGAGTACAGGAGTTGGGAGGTCATGTTGTGGCTGTACAGGACATTGGTTAGGCCACTCTTGGAATACTGCGTGCAATTCTGGTCTCCTTCCTATCGGAAAGATGTTGTGAAACTTGAAAGGGTTCAGAAAAGATTTACAAGGATGTTGCCAGGGTTGGAGGATGTGAGCTATAGGGGGAGGCTGAATAGGATGGGGCTGTTTTCCCTGGAGCATTGGGTACTGAGGGGTGAACTTAGAGGTTTATAAATTCATGAGGGGCATGGCTAGAGTATGTAGACTACGTCTTTTCCCTGGGTTGGGAGTGTCCAGAACTAGAGGGTATAGGTTTAGGGTGAGGGAGGAATGATTTAAAAGGGACCTAAGGGGCAACTTTTTCACACAGAGCATGGTGCATGTATGGAATGAGCTGCCAGAGGAAGTGGTGGAGATGGTACAATTACATCATTTAAAAGGCATCTGGATGGGTATATGAATAGGAAGGGTTGAGAGGGAAATGGGCCAAATGCTGGAAAATGGGACTAGATTAGGTTATAATATCTGGTCAGCATGGACAAGTTGGACCAAAGGGTCTGTTTCTGTGCTGAACATCGCTATGACTCTAATGTGTTCCAGCAAAATTATCCAGTTATTTGTAACAACTGGAAGAATGTAAATCTGTTACATTCAGAGAATGTTCACTGGACTAATAGCTAGAATGAGCAGGTTGCCTTCTGAGGAAGGGTCAGACGAGGCTTGCATCTGCTGGAGTTTAGAACAGTGAGAGGCAACTTGATTAAAATATACAAGGTGCTGAACAGTAAGTAGCGTGACAACGCTGTGTCTTTAATAGGTGACTTTGTTCTTTGTTTTTGATGAGATGTTGTAAGGCAGAGGCACCAAACTGTCTACCAAGCCCACAAGGAGTAAGCAGCTTGGGAGGCCTTGGGCTTTTTGTAAAAAATTACTCCAGTCTGAATGGGTGTGGTAAGCTCGCTTAGATCAGGATTTCTGCATATGTGTTTTTTTGTCAGTAGCATCAGAAGCTATTGGGGTCTCAACAGAGTTGGAAGCTTCAGTGAATGTCTCTTGGCTGATATTCTCTCCGAATCTGGATGTACGTTTGCTCGCTGAGCTGTAAGGTTCGTTTTCAGATGTTTCATCACCACACTAGGCAACTCTCTTGGAATCTTCTGTTGATATTTTATTTCCCCCTGGATTGGAGAACTATATGTGAGAATCTGTGTCTGAATTCGCCTTTTTGGCAAGGGGTGTGTTTATGGGATGTTCATATATTGGAAAAGTTAATTTAGCAGTAGTTATTGTATCTATTATTTTGTTAAGTTTTCCAATAAAATTATTCGAGATCCCTCTTTCTTTGGTAGCATTTTTAACTACAGTGTTTAAATAAATTGTGTTTTTGCTTAATGGCGAGTAGTTTGACCAGAGAC
Source organism: Chiloscyllium plagiosum (assembly GCF_037043375.1). Classification (NCBI taxonomy): domain Eukaryota; kingdom Metazoa; phylum Chordata; class Chondrichthyes; order Orectolobiformes; family Hemiscylliidae; genus Chiloscyllium; species Chiloscyllium plagiosum. The sequence continues at coordinate 9,109,563 of NW_028270158.1, read as the reverse complement.
ATTGCATCTGGGACAGGCTCTTCACATTTGCCTTTAAAATAAGGAAAAGTTAGGGTCTAGGCTACCTTCGCACAATATTTTGACAGGGGTCTAGTCTGGCCCATAACAGCAGGGATGGAGTGGATCTTACGAGTCAATGCAGAACTAGGTATCACTGTTTAAATATCAGAGGTCACCCAATTTGAATAGAAATGAGTCGTCAACCTTTTTCACATTGGTGCAAATGAAATATGTATGCTTTAAATTAATGAAGCTATCGAGTGTTCAGAAATGTTCCCTTACTCTCTCAACTTCCTTTCACAGTCATTGGATGATATGGATATTCCTGGAAGCTGGATGTAGCAACGTACCCCGATATATAACACAGGTTACTAAGGGAAACACAACAATTTCTTCTTTCTACATCGAAGGGAGGGTTGGTAACATTTGCAGATATTGATCGTCTACACTGTGATTGTACTTACAGCTCAACATATTTATTTGGCTGTTTAGCTTGTCTAATGAAGGGCCCATTCTACTATATTTAAAAATTCAATTCAGAACAATTTAGGTTAGGTGATATAGCCAAGCAGTCAAAATGTCATAATTACGATTCTCCACGGCATCCTTGGGCTCTTGCAATACTAGACAGGCAAACACACATTCCAGACCACAGGGAGAAGGGAGACCGTGATTGGGAGATGCCGGTGTTGGACTGGAATGTACAAAGTTAAAAATCACACAACACCAGATTATAGTCCTACAGGTTTAATTGGAAGCACTAGCTTTCGGAGTGACGCTCCTTCATCGGGTGACAACCATCTGATGAAGGAGCGGTGCTCCGAAAGCTAGTGCTTCCAATTAAACCTGTTGGACTATAACCTGTTGTGAGATTTTTTAAATTATTAACGGCAGCTTAGTAGGTGAATGTCAGAAAATTACTCAGAATGCAAACTGAAAAACCTGAGGTAGACCATCACAAGGATATATTAAACAAACACTTTGGTAGCATCCCTGCCTCTGAGCCAGGGGGCCTGGTTCAAGTCCAATCCGCTCCAGAAGTGTGTAATAACATCAGTGAACAAGCTGACTGTAAAATACCTAAGACTGTACATCGGTTGCATAGCATGAGGATATGTATTGATATCATTGACCACATCACCAGAATGATGCTCCAACAAATCAGTGCTCAGTGAGAATATAACAAGGATGTACACAGGCATCCGTAGTTACACTACACAAAGGAGTGTGACAGCACTTGGCACTTTATGAGAATCTGTCTAGGTTTTGGTGAGTTCATATTGTAAACGTAAAATGTGTTCCTTACTTCGTTTCCAGAAGGTGAGTGTTCTCCATAATAAGATTCTCAACTTCCTTTCCCATTCCTGGAAGAGGCATAAATGGTTTTCGTTCAGTACCTGTATTAAGGTTCTTAATATTAAAGCACACAACGTACACATACAGACACTGATACCTACACGCACACACACACAAATAAGTAAAAATAGAAATGGATATTCCATTCAACACCTTCTCTAGCTAGTCACTGTTGACTCAAACTTTGCAGCTGGAAGTTATGATATTGTGAAATGCCTCATCATATTCATATTCATTCACACTTGAGAGCTGTGGTATAAAAGCATGACTGGAACATACAGACCTCCAACCACAGGTGAATTGTAGAAAGCACATGCAAGCCAGTGATTCCAGCAGCTTCTTTGTAATATATTATTTCATGGGATTCTGTCAGTCATTTAATAGCTGCTCAATTGTGACATTTCACAGATAATTCAACTGGGTTTAGATTTTGCCGTATAAAGAACAGTGAGGAAATAAAATGCCTCCATTTTCATTTTTCAAAAGGCAACTCTCCCTCCACCTGCAGTGTTTAAAGATTCAAGCAGCCAATCTCAGACCCACGAAATACTGGCTCAGAGCTGACCCCCTAGTCAGCATTTTCATTTTTTCTTTTGTTGCCTTTCCTTCCCCAGTAATGACAGGAGGCTCACAGTGCAATGTGACTCCAAGGATAGTAGAGGTCTTCCAGGATACAGCCAAGTGGTGGCTCCTCATACTATAGAGAAGGTGAGGACTGCAGATGCTGGAGATTAGAGTCGAGAGTATGATTCTGGAAAAGCACAGCAGGCAGCATCAGAGGAGCAGGAGAATCGACATTTCGGGCATAAGCCCTGCTGTGCTTTTCCAGCACTACACTCTCGACGCTCCTCATACCTTCCCTCATACACGAAGGGACAAAGGCTTAACTCAGCAACAGTGAGGACCCCCATCTTTACACTGCCTTTGATACAAAAATGCTACAAATCAAGGCACAGAAGGTGGATCAGAAATGGGCAGGGCAAACTTGGAAATCAGAAACAGAACAGAAGCCTGCTTGGGAAAATAGGGTATGAGGTTTCTGGGACAGGAGGCAGAGAAATGTGATAACGAAACTTCAGGATAGGATCCTGGTTGCTGAAAGCTTTGGGGAAAAGTCAGAGGACAATGTATAAAAGACCAGAGGCAGATGGGTTCCTGAGGTTCTGTGATGCTTGACTTTGGTTTCTCCCCCCCCCCCACCACCCTTTTTTATTGCCCAAAGCGAGGTGCTATAGCATTAGAAAATCAAAGGGAAATCAGATAAGGAGATCTCTGATTCGATTCACACCTCGATAGAACCACCCTCAAATTTTACTGCTGTTAGTGAGAGCTGTTCACCACTCCAATGTAAGGGGACACAGTGGAAACTGGTACAGCTGAAGTCGACTGAACTGTGCAGAGGGCCCTTCATAACCCATCATGTGAAGATGCTGGTGTTGGGCTGCGGTGGAGGAAGTCCGAAGAGACACGATACCAGGTGATTTCAAATAAATCTTTTGAACTACAACCTGTGGCCATGTGACCTCTGACTTTATAACCCAAACATAGCCCTCAACCCCAACAAAAACCAATTCAGAAACTACATTTCTGACGTTCAGAATCAGAGACAAACACCAGCATTCTGCCAACATTGCCTTTTCATCAAGAATAGGGGTAAGAGTTTGATTCTAACTAGATCCTTTTATAGTGTTTGAGGGATAGATACTGGCCAGGATACTCCCTTACCCTTTTTCAGACTGTGTCAGGGATGTTTCACACCCCACCTGAACAAGTAGCTAGGGACTTGGTTTAACATCTCATCGTAAGGATGACACTTTCAACATGTAGGGAACTTGAACCTCGTGGCTCAGAAATGAGAGTGCTACCCACTGAACTACAGCTGACGTTATGGGAGCAACCTCACACTGATTAACATTTACTGAATAAAACAACTAAAGCAGTTACTTGGAGACTAAAAACATTCAAGTAGGTGGCTTTGTTACACAAAACTTTCATTTTCAACAGAGACATGTGCTTGAACCAAAAGAAAATCAATTTTCCAGAAAGGTGAGAACTGTTGTGGTTTATCAACAAAATGTGCAACAAGTTGCACCAAAAAGTCAGGAAACGTAATGTTCATGTGATTTGGATACCTCAGAATCATCAATAACTGTAATTCTTAGACATTTTGCAAGTCTCCAGCACTTCTGCATGATGTTAATTTGTTTATTAAAGTTACATTTCCATCCAATCCACCGTAAATCTCTAGCTTGTACAAGCATCATTCTAACCAACTGTTACTGAGCTACAGTATTAGTTTATACAGCTTCTATACCCTACTTCAGGTCCATATCATCTCATATCAGCAACTATAGATATTTCTAATCAATCTGTTCAAATATGTTAAGATACATCTCTGACACACATGGAACTTGAACCATGACTCTGACAGCAACTTGATGACTAAGCTACAACAGCTCCCTCAATAACTGTATTCACTCCTTTGATCATTCTTTGACTCCCCACTCTTCAAATCATTGCGCTGTGCAAGGGCTCAATTCATACTTTTTGATCTCATGTATTCGGAAGGACAAGGATTGATTAGGGACAGTCAACATAGCTTTGTGCATGGGAAATCATGTCTCACTGACTTGATTGAGTTTTTTTGAGGTAGTAACGAAGACGATTGAAGAGGACAGAGTGATGGGCATGATCTATATGGACTTCAGTAAGGCGTTCAGCAAGGTTCCTCATGGTAGACTGCTAGCAAGGTTAGACCTTATGGAATACAGGGAGAACTAGCCATTTCGATACAAAACTGGCTTGAAGGTAGAGGATAGAGGGTGGTGCTAGAAAAGCACAAGTCAGGCGGCATCGGAGGAGCAGGAGAATCAACATTTTGGGCATAAGCCCTTCATCAGAAAGTGGAGGGTTGCCTTTCAGACTGGAGGCCTGTGACAAGTGGTGTGCCACAAGGATCAGTGCTGGCTCCACTACTTTTCATCATTTATATAAATTATTTAGATGGGAACACAGGAGGGATAGTTAGTAAGTTTGCAGCTAACACCAAATTGGTGGCGCAGTGGACAGCGAAGAAGGCTACCTCAGAGTACAACAGGACCTTGATCAGATGGGGCAAGAAGTGGGTAGGAGTTTAATTTAGATAAATGTGAGATGCTGCATTTTGGAAAGTCAGGACAGGATTTATACACTTAATGCTAAAGGTCCTGGGTAGTGTTGCTGAACAAAGAGACCTTGGAGTATATGTTCATAGTTTCTTGAAAGTGGAGTCGCAGGTAGACAGGATAGTGAAGGCGGTGTTTGGTATGCTTTCCATTATTGGTCAGAGTATTGAGTACAGGAGTTGGGAGGTCATGTTGCGGCTGTACAGGATATTGGTTAGGCCACTTTTGGAATACTGCATTCAATTCTGGTTTCTCTGCTATTGGATGATGTGAAATTTGAATGGGCTCAGAAAAGATTTACAAGGATGTTGCCAGGGTTGGAGGGTTTGAGCTGTAGGGAGAGACTGAATAGGCTGGGACTGTTTTCCCTGGAACATCGGAGGCTGAGGGGTGACCTTATAGAGGTTTACAGAATGATGGTGAGCATGGATAGGATAAATTGACATGGTATTTCCTCTGGGGTAGGAGAGTCCAAACTAGAGTGCATAGATTTAAGGCGAGAGGGGAATGATTTAAAAGGGACCTGAGGGGCAACATTTTCACTTAGAGGGTGGTACATGTATGGAATGAGTTGCCAGAGGAAATGGTGGAGGCTGGTACAATTACGACATTTAAAAGGCATCTGGATGGGTATCTGAATAGGAAGGGTGTAGAGGGATATGGTCCAAATAATGGCAAATGGGATTAGATTAATTTAGGATATTTGATCTGCCCCAAATGGTCTATCTCTGTGCTGTACAGCTCTGTGACTCAGAGTCTAAGTGAAGCTGAGGCACTGAAACAGACTATTATTCTAAAATCAGTCCATGCTTTTATTTGCTCTCCCCATGGGCAAAAAATTTCCTTTAGTGAGAACCATGAAAATCTGGTTTGTTTCAATTCTTAATAGTAGCAGTTTCAACCTGTTCGTCTAATGAAAACCATGAATATTCCTGATGTAGCCTCAGGAATTCCTTCACTGCTAAAGTTGCCTCAAAGTTTACTTTCTTCTTTTGCCTCCAAAAAAACACTTATTTTGAGCTCAAGAATTAATTCTCCAAAAAGCTCAAACCTCAAACCTCCAACTTCATATACCTCCTGGTTCTTTTGTTTCTGTCCTTCTTCAGTTTAGAACAATTACTATGGTCAACGTTTCTACAGACTTTGCTTAGTCTTTCTGAATGCAAAATTTTCCATCCTACACTCTTCACATCCTCCTGCTCCACTGTGATTGAATCAAAATGATAATTTTCTGAGCTAGTACAGCTGATACAAAGACAGAGTGCTGGGGAGATTCGGCAGATCTGGCAGCATCCCTGGAGAGGGAGAAGCAGAATTAACGTTTCGAGTCCAAAATGGTTCTTTTGCAGAACCGATAAAGTTGAGTGTGTGTGGGCTTTGGTGGATTTGAACCCTGATTTAGCCAATTCTGTCCTACTCATTCCCTCACCAACGCCCCGCCCCCCCCCCCAATCCCTTGTCACCAGCATATAAATCATTTTCCAGTCTCTTTCAGTTCTTAAGACTCATACCAGACTCAAAAATGTTAACTCTCATTTCTTTCTCCACAGATGTGGAGTTTGTTTCTGCTTTTCTTGCAGATTTCCTGCATCCGCAGAATGTTATTTTTATTGCAGTATTATAGCATATTGTTGCAGCGATTACATAGTTATTATAACACTGCTGATAGCAACTCTCAGGACAAACAAAAGCTCGACAAGATTCTGCCCAGTTTCTCCACATCCCACTTAACATTGCCATGCCAACGGTTTTGGAGGGAGAGCAGCACATAAGACCCAGCAGATGGGTGGCCTTTCTGTTGCCGGTTTGTCTACCCCCAAGCTGTCTGACATTTCTTGGGTGATGTCCGGCTGCCAGCTCATTCTTGGAGCTTTTAAATAACCAACTAACGGTCACACCAGGTGTCATACCACCCCTGCTGGCAGTTTACCTTTTTCTTGAGGGGGGAGCACCCACGTCCATGCGAGAAGCTCAACGACTAGATCAGCGTGAGCTGGCATCTGGCAAGACGATTGGCAACTGGACCTCTTTCTGAGAGTGCCCTCTGTCTAGAGATTACACCCACCTACCCATTCTACCAGCCACACATCCTCTTGAACTCAGCATACCTCTCCCCCCATCCTAACCTAAAATGTTTTTTAATTCCTGAAGCATAATTCAAATTAACAGATCATTTAAAATTTTTAACACAATCATGACTTCATGTAGGCAACACTAGTAATTCTCTGGCACTGCCATTGATCAAGCTGAGGAATTTCCCTGCATATGAAGCATTAGGCAGTGGCAATGGAACAACAGGTGGCAGCAGCTGGGTGTTGAAGGGAGTCCACAACTGTACTATCTACATTTACTTCAAGCTCAAAGACGTGCCACAGCAACTCTAAACTGGAACACTCTTTAGCACAGAGACTGTGCATTAGGCTGCTTTACCAGGGACTCAGATTATTGCTTGTTCAAGAGTAGCCCACAAAACTTGCACCTGTCTGACCACCCTTTCTTTAAAAGCCTCTGCCTTTCTGTCTTCGACACCTCTTCAACAAACTTTGGATGACCTTTCCAAATAACTCCTCAGCTCTGGGAAGGAGCTTGCCAATGTTTTAGCCATGAGAAAGAAGAGACACAAAGACAAAGACAAAGCTTCATCAGGATTGGGAAGCAAGAACCAAACTTAGAAAGGGAACAACAATTTACACAGTCTTTCCTTTCCAAGTTTGGTTTTCTCTGTCCCTGTCCTCATGAAAGCAAGACAACAAAAACTTTGACGTCTACTATCTTTTAAAGTAATATTTATATTCTGTACTGCAAAGCTTTATTCCTGTGAAGTGTACATGAAAGTTGCTGCTTACAGTTCTGAGGAATCATCACTGGACCTGAAACATGAACTGATTTCTCTCCACAGATGCTGTCAGACCTGCTGAGCTTTTCCAGCAACTTCTGTTTTTGTTTCTGCTTACAAAGGCCTGTCTTAAAGGTTAAATTTCACGCACATGAATCAAGAGTTAAACCAGAGGTATATCCATACACACTGGGAATGAGCTAACAGTCGCAACAGTTGTGCACTGTAGTCGTCCCCTGAATACGAACAGAGTGTAGCTGCTGGGGATATCAGATGGCACCAGCATAGTTCTGTCTAAACCTTGGAAATCTTACAGACCATTTCCACCATTGCGTTGAGGTTTCTGACAGAAATCCCACCCAAATACCAACGATGCTCCTGCACCAGTGCAACGAGAAACAACAGCATTCATACCAGACAGAACGCAGTTCTCAAATGCATAGTTCTCTTAGCGAACTCCTCCACCAGAGAGTGGTGCACAGAACTTCATGCATCTCTGGCCTCTGTGCACCCATCTGTACTAGGCTGCCACATTATCCCACCTAAATGCCAAGGGTCTGTAATTGAATCACTCCTGCCTGTTGTTTCAGTAACTTTCGGGCCTGCTGGAGTGGGCTTCTGTTCTGAAGAGCACGCTGCATCTGTGCTGAGTGCAGCAATGCCCCTGTTTCCGGGCCACCCCTCACTGATGAAGGATGATTGTACAGGGAGCAGGTCACGCTAGCAGCAGTGGGGTCATGTGCACCTGTGACTGTTCTCTCAGTCCCATCATCTTGCAAAGTGAAACGTATCACAGCAGTCTGACCTTTCAGAAGAGGTACTCCTTCAAGGCAGGGGTGCCAAGCTTTAACAGGCTACAAGTTCACAAAGTAAATAAAGGTAAGACTTTATTATAGGCTTCTCACTCTTTTCTGTATTGAATGCTGGGGAGTGCCAACATCATAGTCCGTCAAAGAGGTCAAATCCCCTTGGGCTGTCCTTGGATACAATGACACTTCCTGCAGCATTCTTTTTAACAAAAGCATCGGTGCATTTAACATGAATAGATTAACACCTTCCTGGGAGGCTAAGCCGACATTTATTGCCCAAAGGACTGTTAGGAGTCATTCACATTGCTGTAGGTCTGGAGACCCCAGTCCAGGTAAGGTCAGATTTCCTTCTCTCAAGGACATTCGTGAACCAGATGGGTCTTTATGACAACTGAAGGCGGTCACCAATAGACCAGCTCTTTGTTCCAGAATTTACGGATTTCAAATTTCACCATGTCCCCAGAATAGAGGGCTGGGATTCTGGATCACTAAGCCATTGTCACTACCACTAGCCACCACAAAAATACATTTGCTGCAAATTTATTCATCATTCATGTACCGTCAATGCAAAGGATAATTTCAAACCCCTTTTACATTAACGTATTTGTAAGAACTCGAGACATCCTCTCCCTCATTTGAATGAGGTGTTTAACAGCGATGATAAACTCAGAATAATTTTTACTCCACATCCAGGCTTTGAACTGTGTTGTAGTTCAAATATGAACTGAAAGAAACCGGAACAGGAGGAGAGTAGATGGTCTGCTCTGCCATCCAACGGTATCACAGCTGATTTTAGACTATAACTCCATTTTCTCCCAGCCAATACCCACATCTCTTCAATCCCTGACAGGCCAGAGAACAGATTTGCAAGATGCAACGCCAACTCAGATTTTGGATTGATACTGAAATAAAAGTCTTCTCTCTTTCCCAGGGATTATAAAATAAAAGCCCACTCCCTTCGTACATTCCCTTAAAATGACTTTGAACTGTCATGACCAACAAATGAATAATCTCATTCAAAGGTATAGCCACAATAACAAGTGTTGGAAAATCGGAATGTTGTTAAAAGACAGTGTGGAGATTGGATTAGATCAGAGAGTCATAGAGATGTACAGTATGGAAACAGACCCTTCGGTCCAACCTGTCCACACCAACCAGATATCCCAACCCAGACCTACCTGCCAGCACTTGGCCCATATCCCTCCAAACTCTTCCGATTCATATACCCATCCAGATTCCTTTGAAATGTTGCAATTGTACCAGCCTCCACCACATCCTCTGGCAGCTCATTCCATACACATACCACCCTCTGTGTGAAAAAGTTGCCACTTAGGTCTCTTTTATCTCTTTCCCCTTTCATCCTAAGCCTATGCCCTCTAGTTCTGGACTCCCCGATCCCAGGGAAAAAGACTTTGTCTATTTATCCTATCCATGCCCCTCATGATTTTGTAAACCTCTATAAGGTCACCCCTCAGCCTCCGCGCTCCAGGAAAAACAGCCCGAGTCTATGCAACCTCTCCCTACAGCTCAGATCCTCCAACCCTGCCAACATCCTTATAAATCTTTTCTGAATCCTTTCAAGTTTCACAACATGCTTCTGATAGGAAGGAGACCGGGATTGCATGCAATATTCCAACAGTGGCCTAACCAATGTCCTGTACAGCCACAACATGACCTCCCAACTCCTGTACTCAATACTCTGACCAATAAAGGAAAGCATACCAAATGCCTTCTTCATTATCCTATCTACCTGCGACTCCACTTTCAAAGAGCTATGAACCTGCACTCCAAGGTCTCTTTGTTCAGCAACTCTCCCCAGGATCTTACCATTAAGTGTACAAGTCCTGCTAAGATTTACTTTCCCTAAATGCAGCACCTCACATTTATCTAAATTAAACTCCATCTGCCACTTCTCAGCCCATTGGCCCATATGGTCCAGATCCTGTTGTAATCTGAGGTAACCCTCTTCGCTGTCCACTACACCTCCAATTTTGGTGCCATCTGTAAACTTACTAACCATACCTCTTGTGCTCACATCCAAGTCATTTATATAAATGATGAAAAGTAGTGGACCCAGCACTGATCCTTGTGGCACTCCACTGGTCACAGGCCTCCAATCTGAAAATCAACTCTCCACCACCACCCTCTGTCTTCTACCTTTGAACCAGTTCTGTATCCAAATGGTTAGTTCTCCCTGTATTCCATGACATCTAACCTTGCTCACCAGTCTCCCATGGGGAACCTTGTCAAATGCCTTACTGAAATCCACATAGATCACATCCACCACTCTGCCCTCATCAATCCTCTTTGTTACTTCTTCAAAAAACTCAATCAAGTTTATGAGACATGATTTCCCAAGCTCAAAGCCATGTTGACTATCCTAATCAGTCCTTGCCTTTCCAAATACATGTACATCCTGTCCCTCAGGATTCCCTCCAACAACTTGCCCACCACCGACGTCAGGTTCACTGGTCTATAGTTCCCTGGCTTGTCCTTACCACCCTTCTTAAACAGTGGCACCACGTTAGCCAACCTCCAGTCTTCCGGCACCTCACCTGTGAATATCGATGATACAAATATGTCAGTGACAGGCTCAGCAATCACTTCCCTAGCTTCCCACAGAGTTATAGGGTACACCGGATTAGGTCCTGGGGATTTATCCACTTTTTTGCATTTCAAGACATCCAGCATTTCGTCCTGTGTAACATGGACATTTTTCTAGTTGTCAAATCTATTTCCCTACATTTTTTATCTTCCATGCCCTTTTCCATAGTAAATACTGATGCAAAATACTTGTTTAGTACCTGTACCATCTCCTGCAACTCCACACAAAGGCCACCTTGCTGATCTTTGAGGGGCCCTATTCTCTCCCGAGTTACCCTTTTGTCTTTCATGTATTTGTAAAAACTCTTTGGATTCTCCTTAACTCTACTTGCCAAAGCTATCTCATGTCCCCTTTTTGCCCTCCTGATTTCCCTCTTAAGTATACTCCTACTTCCTTTATACTCTTCTAAGGATTCACTCGATCTATCCTGTCTATACCTGACATATGCTTCTTTCTTTTTCCTAACAAACCCTCAATTTCTTTAGTCATCCAGCATTCCCTATACCTACCAGCTTTTCCTTTCATCCTAACAGGAATTTATTTTCTCTGGACTCTCATCTCATTTCTGAAGGCTTCCCATTTTCCAGCTGTCCCTTTACTTGCAAACATCTGCCCCCAATCAGCTTTTGAAAGTTCTTGCCTAATACCATCAAAATTGGCCATTCTCCAATTTAAAACTTCAACTTTTTGATCTGATCTATCCTTTTCCATCACTATTTTCAAACTAATAGAATTATGGTTGCTGGCCCCAAAGTGCTCCCCCACTGACACAGTGGTCCAAATATGAATGGAAGTGATGAGAGTGCTCATATCGACTTTGGCACATCAGGGCCAGCTAGCTCTGCCGGATGTGATCCGGCAATTGTGCCGACAGTCTTGCCTTATTTCCCAAGAGTAGGTCAAGTCTTGCACCTCCTCTAGTAGGTACATCCACATACTGAATCAGAAAACTTTCTTGTACACACTTAACAAAATCCTCTTCATCTATACCCTTAACACTTTGTCAGTCCTAGTCTACATTTGGAAAGTTGAAATCCCCTACATAACTGACATCTCCTTACAAGTTTGTTTCTAAATTTCTCGCTGACTATTAGGGAGTCTATAATACAATCCAATAAGGTTATCATCCCTTTCTTATTTCTCAGTTCCAACCAAATAACTTCCCTGGATGTATTTCCGGGCATATCCTCCCTCAGCACAGTTGTAATGCTATCCCTTATCAAAAATGCTACTCCCCCTCCTCTCTTGCCTCCCTTTCTATCCTGGAACATTAAGCTGCCAGTCCTGCCCATCCCTCAGCCATGTTTCTGTAATTGCTATGATAGCCCAGTCCCATATTCTTAACCATGACCTGAGTTCATCTGTCTCTTGCATTGAAATAAATGCAGTTTAATTTATTAGTCCTACCTTATCCCTGCCTGCCCTGTTTGACTCACTTCTATTCTCAACTGTACCAGTCTCAGATTGATGTCTTTCCTCACTATCTCCCTGGGTCCTACATACCCCCACTTTACTGGTTTAAATCCTCCCAAGCAGCTTTAGCCAATTTCCCTGCCAGTATATTAGTCCCCGTCCAATTTAGGTGCAATCCGTCCTTCTTGTACAGGTCACTGCTACCCCAATACAGCTTCCAATGATCCAAAAATGTGAATCCTTCTCCCATACACCAGCTCCTCAGCCATGCATTCATCTGCTCTGTCCTTCTATTCCTGCCCTCACTAGCTCGTAGCACTGGGAGTAATCCAGATATTACTACCCTTGAGGACCTCCTTTTTAAATTGCTGCCTAACTCTCTCTGATCTCCCTTCAAAGTCTCAACCTTTTCCCTTCCTATGTCGTTGGTTCCAATGTGGACAATGACCTCTTGCTGGTCCCTCTCCCCCCTGAGAACATTCTGCACCCTCTCTGAGACATCCTCGATCCTGGCACCAGGTAAGCAAGACACCATTCTGATTTTTCACTGCTGACCACAGACATGTCTGTCTGTACCTCGGACTAGAGAGTCCCCTAAGACAATCAATCGTTTGGAACCAGACGTACCTCTCATTACATCAGAGCCAGTCTCAATACCAGAAACTTGGCTGTTCGTGCTACATTCCCCTGAGAATCCATCGCCCCCTACATTTTCCAAAACAGCATACCTGTTTGAAATGGGGATCGCCACAGAAAACTCCTATGCTACCTGCCTACCTCTCTTACCTTTCTTGGAGTTAACCCATCTGTGTGACTGTAACGGAGAATTTACCCCCTTCCTATAACTGCCATCCATCACATCCCCTTGCTCTTGTAAATCCCTCATTGCTTCTCCAACCAATCCATTCAATCTGATAGGATTCGCAACCAACAGCATTTATTGCAGATAAAACCTTAGTAACCTGTAAACTCTCCCTAAACTCGCACAATCGACAAGAGCAGCATATCACTCTACTAAGGGCCATTTTTGTTTCGTTCAATCTACACACCCAGAAAATAGCACTGTCTTATTCCTCTACAGAACACTGCTCCAGGTTAAATTAATACTTATGGCTTATATTTTAAGTTTAATCAAGAGACATAGTTCTATAAAACATACAATCAAGAAAGAACCCACTCTACTCACTACTGCAGACTTATTTTAAGGCCATTCTTAAAACATCCACTTATCTGTCTCTGTGCTATGACTTCCCCCAACAGGTGCGTCTAAGGTCAGTTGTGAATTTCACTGTTTTTTAATTTTCCCAGATGCACTCCGATGTCCAGCAATACATGAATTCAACGAAAAAGGCAGTTACAGATAACTCTGTCAGTTAGCAGTGTGGGCTTCTTTCTCTGTCTCTCCTGTACTGACCTCACCATATGCTTCCTTCGTCTGTTCTTCTCCCTTTTAAAAGTGCTGTTGTTTTGACTTTTTTTTCTCCAAAGTTCCAAAACAATGCAACAGCATATAAAATACTAATTGCTACTCCTGGAATTCGAGGAAATCACCTGAAAAAAGGAGCAGCTGTAACAGCCAGCAATTCTTCCTGTCTTCCATCTTGGATTTGTTGAGAGGATTACTTGGTGGAAAATGGTGACACTGTAATCATTGCTTCAGAATCAAGATGGCAATGTTAATATACAGGGGGGTGTGTTCCAAGCCCATCATGGTAGCTGGTGGAATTTAAATTCAATTAAAACCTGGAATTGAAGGCTAGTCTCAAAAATGTTGAGAATGACATTACCATTGATTGTTATAAAAGCCCAACTGTTTCAACAGAATTTTTCAGGGAAGTAAACCTGCAATCATTAACCTGATCTGACCAACAAGTAAATCCAGAAGAATGTGATTAAGACATGATTTCGTTCAAACATATGGGATTGTTGACAGGGTAAATGCTGAGAGGATGTTTCCCCTCATGGGAAAGACTAGGACCAGAGGGCACAGTCTCAGAATAAAGGGGCACCAATTTAAGACTGAAATGTGGAGGAATTTCTTCTCTCAGAAGATTGTCTGTCTTTGGAACTCCTTTCCATGGACAGCTGTGGGTGCACAGTCTTTGGGTATATTCAAGGCTGAGATAGATAAATTCTTGGTCAGGAGGGAATCGTGTGTATGAGGAAAGGACAGGAAAGTGAATGTGAGGAATGTCAGATCAGCCATGGTTCTATTGAATGGTGGAGCGGGCTCAAGGGGCCGAATGGTCTGTTCCTACTTATTATGCTCTTACGGGATCTGGCAATTGTGTCCAAGTGAGAACGTAAATGCTTTCATCAGATATACTGCGGGAAATGTTCTTATAACTAACAACATAACTTATCAGCATTATTTGTGCTGAGAAAGGGTCACCAGACCTGAACCATTAACTCTGACTTCTCTTCACAGATGCTGCCAGACCTGCTGAGTTTTTCCAGCAACCTCTGCTTTTGTTTCTGATTTACAGTGTTCGCAGTTCTTTCGGTTTTTAACTTATCAATTTGATGAGTAAAGCTGAAGTCGACTGAAACTGTAAATTATAAGTGTCGTTGTCATAACATTTCCTCTGTCGGTCAAAAAAATTACATCAATCCTTAAAATATAATGTTTACAACATACATGAGCATGAGTGTAAAACAGAAATTGTTGAAAAATCTCAGCAGGTCTGGCACCATCTATGGAGAGAAGTCAGGGTTAACATTTTTGGTTGAGTGACCCTTCTTCAGAGTTGCTGATAGCTATGAAAAAGTTGTTTTTTATGAAGAGGGTATGGGAGTGGGAGGGGGTAAGGAATAAACAATAAGTGGGAATGGAGCCCAAAGAGAGAGAGAAGAGCAGTTGGACAGACGAAAGACAATGATCAGTCTAAGAGATTAAGTAGCCATACTTTGTGTGTAATAGCTGACCGCATGATAAGGTCATGTGTGTGCGTGTGTATGTATGTATGCTGGGGTTGGGGGGGGATTTATACATGGGAGAAGGTGTCCCAGGTATGAGAATTAACAGCTAACTGCAGTCCAAAATACTGAAAGCTCTCATTCAAAAGCATACCACAAGATTTTTAATATCAGTGCCCCGGTTTTACTTTCCCTTGCTGTGTTTTAGAATATAGAACAGTACAGCACAGTCGAGGTCCTTCGACCCTCAATGTCATGCCAGCCTTTTATCCTATTCTAAGATCAGACTAAACTACATAGCCTTAATTGAACTATCCACCATGTGCTTATCCAAGAGTCGCTTAAATGTCCCTAAAAATGATAATTATCTCCTAATCAAACTGTTCAGGCAAGTTATTACCTGTCTCTGGAGCAGGTGGGATTTGAACTCAGATCTCCTAACTCAGGAGGTACATACACTACCACTGCATCATCTTTCTTGCAGGTTTATACTTCTAAGTTAAATTCAATGCATGCGTCATTTCCACGTTGAAACCCAATCAGGGTCCGCCTCACCTTCTTTGTAATAAAAATCAACGAACTCAGAACCAGGACCTAAGTCAGAACCTTTCAGTTGTGTAAGGCCACTTTGTGACCTTGGACGGGAGCTCAATATCTTTTGTAAATCCGATTCTGAACATACAAAATTAATTGCTGGTTCTCAACTCCACAGAAAGTGCAACCCACCCCAGAATAATCTCTTCCAACCACTTCTGTTGGGCAGAGGGTACAAAAGCTTAAACACACGCACCAGATTGGAGAGCAGCTTCTTCCCCGCTGTTGTTAGAGTGCTGAATAGATCTCTCGAATTTCAAATTTACAGTTGATCTCACTCTCCGTGCACCTTTTCTGCAGCCGTATCTTGGTGTTCGAGGTGAGCTACTGGCATGGATTGAGGATTGGCTGTCTGACAGGAGGCAGAGAGCTGGGATAAAAGGTTCTTTTTCAGAATGGCAGCCGGTGACAAGCGGTGTCCCACAGGGTTCAGTGTTGGGGCCCCAGCTGTTCACGTTATATATTAATGATCTGGATGAAGGGACTGGGGGCATTCTAGCAAAGTTTGCCGATGATACAAAGTTAGGTGGACAGGCAGGTGGTACTGAGGAAGTGGGGAGGCTGCAGAAGGATCTAGACAGTTTGGGAGAGTGGTCCAGGAAATGGCTGATGGAATTCAATGTGAGCAAATGTGAAGTCTTGCACTTTGGAAAAAAGAATACAAGCATGGACTACTTTCTAAACGGTGAGAAAATTCATAAAGCCAAAGTACAAAGGGATCTGAGAGTGCTAATCGAGGATTCTCTAAAGGTAAACATGCAGGTTGACTCCGTGATTCAGAAAGCAAATGCAATGTTGTCATTTATCTCAAGAGGGTTGGAATATAAAAGCAGTAATGTGCTACTGAGCCTTTATAAAGCTCTGGTTAGGCCCCATTTGGAGTACTGTGTCCAGTTTTGGGCCCCACACCTCAGGAGGGACATACTGGCACTGGAGCGTGTCCAGCAGAGATTCACACAGATGATCCCTGGAATGGCAGGTCTAACATACGAGGAACGGCTGAGGATCCTAGAATTGTATTCATTGGAGTTTAGAAGGTTAAGGGGAGATCTAATAGAAACTTACAAGATAATACATGGCTTGGAAAGGGTGGACGCTAGGAAATTGTTTCCGTTAGACGAGGAGACTAGGACCCGTGGGCACAGCCTTAGAATTAGAGGGGGTAAATTCAGAACAGAAATGCGGAGACATTTCTTCAGCCAGAGGGTGGTGGGCCTGTGGAATTCATTGCCGCGGAGTGCAGTGGAGGCCGGGACGCTAAATGGCTTCAAGGCAGAGATTGATAAATTCTTGATGTCACAAGGAATTAAGGGCTACGGGGAGAATGCAGGTAAGTGGAGTTGAAATGCCCATCAGCCATGATTGAATGGCGGAGTGGACTTGATGGGCCGAATGGCCTTACTTCCACTGCTATGTCTTATGGTCTTATCTTTGTATTCCTTGCTCTGTTCTATTACCTGAATGCACTTTGAATGGTATGACCTGCCTGCAGTGCACGCAAAACAAAACTTTTCACTGTACTTAAGTACATGTGACAATAATTAATCAAATAAAAATGCTTCTTGCTTACATAGGGGGAAACAATCACCTAGTGGTATTATCACTGAACTTTTAATCTAGAGACCCAGACAATGTTCCGAGGACCCAAGTTCGAATCCAGTCATGGAATTCCAGAAAATGGAATTAAGAGTCTAATGCTCAATTGTTGGAAAAACCTATCTGGCTCACTAATGTCCATTAGGGAATGAAACTGCCACCATGTGATACTAGACCCTTGATTCTTAACTGCCCTCTGGGCAATTAGGGATGGGTAATAAATGCTGGCCTAGTCAGCAACAGCCTCATCCCATGAGTGAATAAAGAAAAAATAAATTATTTCCAAACCCAACTTCTTGAAGAGTCAAATGTCTTTTGCTCAGGTAAAGCAAAGACTGCTCTCATTGCGCCACAAAACAGCATCACAGTTGTTACTGTTCGGAAGAAGAGTTACTGAACCCAAAACATTAACTCTGACTTTTCTTCACAGACCTGCTGAGCTTTCCCAGCCATTTCTGTTTTTGCTTCTGATTTCCAGCATCCACAGTTCTTTCGGTTTTTTTATTTAGCAATACTGCTGAGTTTCACACTCGGCCATAGCAGTTCTACCACAGAGTCGTAGTGCTCCCTGCACATACACAATCATATGCTGGTCTGCACGTTATACGGGCTGGTGTTGAAGGGTCAATTCATGCCAAAAAGTTAAATACTTGTTCAAGATAATTAGTTCATGAGTAATCCTTACGACAACTGCATTTTTCACTCAATGTTCGTGGTGTCACACTGAGATCAGAGGCACAGCACACTTCATTGTGGATGACCTGAAAAAGTCTCACATTCAAATATCAAAACTTATCAACAACCTTTAACTGTCTCCAATTCAGAAAAATCCTCTTAAGCCACATCGCCACTCTTTTTTTTAAAATCAATGTGCGTATCCAACGTAACTTTCAACATCAAGCCACCTGAAGAATTAATTCCATCATTTGCTACAACCTAAGCCAGACAGTTTCATTAAAGAAGTGTTTCCCAGCTTTAATCTCATTCATTAACATTTGATATATGCAGGCAAAGTGAGCACTAGTTGTTGGCAAGGCGACAGGTTAAGTATTAGATTCTATACAATACTTGATTTAGAAACTGAAAATGCACTAGGTATAGCATTCAGGTGCATGCGCGAAAATGAGAAAATCTTTCCTAATTCTTTTTAAAAAAATTAAATCTCTCAGCTTGAAATGAAAGTTATTCTTAGGAGAACTGACTGAGCAGTCAGAGGCAGTGTTACAGATCGTTAAACCAGTGATTTACTGGATTCAGAGCATTTACAATCAGAACAAATTTAAGTATAATTTCAATTCAATTTAACAATAACCAGCGTAACTTCTTTCAATGATCACTCTTCGTCAAAAACCGATTCAAACTAACTGCTCTGTAGTAACACACATTAGATTTCAATCAAATTAAAGCACATATTGTCAATTCAACGACCTCCTTTAAAGACACCCATTTTTGAAACATTCAGGGAAAGAACACTCTGTGGTGGATGGTTCTTAGTCTGCCTGAAAATTAAGTGAAAATTTGGGGAATCAAAGTAGCACGTGAACAGGAATGTCAGCCAACAGCAGTGATACATCACAAACTAGGAACGCAAAGACACAACCAAACTGGAAAGATCAAAATGCAAGCAGCCACCATTTCCCAGCCTTTCACTACACTACAAAAGCAAAAAGGGAAAAAAAACTCCAAAAAAGTGTATGAAGATGTATGAAGGAAGAAGGAGAAATGGTGGCAGGAACCTTACCGAAGAAATCATCACGAACTAAGAGGGCAGTCCGATATGGGCGGGAGTAAGCGAGCAGAAAAGAGAGAGAAAAGCCATTATATGCACTGGTTCACAGTTTGTCAGCCTTCACATTGATCTGACTGCTGATAAACTTTCCACTGCTCCTCTGCACTGTGATACATCTCGTGAGGTGAATGCACCACTACCCTTCCAGGATTACTGACTGCCCCATGCACAGAGGGTCACAAGGGCCTGGAGGGGGTGGGGCGGGGGGGGGCTGGGCCAGATTGTTCTTGGGTGAAGCAGACACACATGTTTCTGGCAGGCCAACTCTGCACCCAACTGTCACAGGGGGAAAGGAAGCTGAGCGCTGCGGAAGACGTGCCAGGGAGTCTGCTCTTTGCCCACAGTGCAGACTCATTTCACACTCGGGACATAATCTGAGGTGCACGACTGAGAGGGAGTGCCAGAGACAGACAGTCCCAGGAATGTTCAGCGTGTGTAACTTGGATTTACTCCAAGGTGTTCCCCCCACTGTAACTTTGCCAAGGTTTGGCAGCAGGAAGATGGTTACATCGCCCGCTCAGTGAAGTCAGGGGCAGCTCCAGCCAATGGTGGTAGGTGACAATCTCAGAGACAAAGGCTCTTAAATTCAAGGGAACATCAGCTTGACGTTGTTTTCTCGGATCAGAAATGCACAAAGGCCCATCTGGATTGCTAAAAGCATCAGGACTCTGAAAGATGAAAGCCTTCTGGTTTTCCAGCACCCTCTGGAGTCATTACAGAATGACTGCGCCGGTATAGTCCCCAAGTCCCAAGGATGTGTATTCTCTCTTTTCAAGATTAAGTCAAAAATGAGAAATCATTTTTTTTCCCTGAATATTGAGGGTGAGGATTAGGGGTGGGACAGTTCTGCAAGACCAAGTATCTCAAGCAAGGACACCAACCCAAGTTCAGCACTCACTCACCATCCCTCCTCCATTTCAATAAGTGTATGCGTAATTGCATCCCACTCAAAATGAGGAAAACTTAAAACACAAGCAAAAAACACTGGAGGTGCTGGGCAGTTAACTGTGGAGACAGAAACAAGTTAATGTCTCAGGATAATGATTCTTCATTAGCTGAGAGGCCTGAAACATGAACCATTTCTCTCTCCACAGATGCTGCCAGGGAAGCTGGGAATTTATAGAAGTCCCCAGTTTTTATTTCAAGGTCCAGCATCTGTAGTATTTTGTTTTTCAGAGACTCGAGCTGTTTTTGTTTGAAGCATTCAGAGCAAGGCACAGCACGTATATCAAAAGGTAATGTCGGGGGTGGGGGGAGTTGGGGGGGAGTTGGGGGGGGGGGGGGGAGCGGAATCATCAACATGAAGGATGACATGGAGGGAGGTATCGACCGCTGCCTCAGTTAGAATCAAAAGGGAACTCCTTGCAATAAGAACTTTCAAATGTTGCCTTTTGTCTTTATAGTAGACAGGCATTGAGATCTCCAATATTTTATAGCCCTCTGCCCCTTCATCTAAACTACCAGATGTTTATTTTTAAACACATTCAGCAGATCTGATTGAACTCTATGCAATGGCCAACATCAATGCTGCACTATGAATGGCCCAGAGAATGGAGTGGTGCAGTTTTCTGGGCTTCCTCCCTTTGAGCCTTAGATTGACGCTAGGTGCTACTCAGTACAAGAGTTGAGTAGCCACGGTAGAGTGGTGATTCAGTGGGTGGGGAGTGTAACTTGGAGCCTGTAGCATTGGAGTCCAACGCCCCTGACGACTAGGACATAAGGAGGTGAGAGACTGCAACCGCTTTCGTACCCCCACCCAACAAATCTAACTGCGGATTTAAATCAGAAAACAGCTGTTTGATGGAGGAGAGCCCTGGAGACGTCGTGCACGAGTGAGCAACTTTAGCTGAGCAAGTTTCATCGCTGCAGGATGCAGAGGTGGGGTGGAATGGAGGTGTTCCACTCTGTAGTGCAACTAAGGGGCAGGCTCAGTGAACCAGATGGGAAGCACTGGTCAAAAGGTGGAAGTGAGGGGACACAGCAGTCGTGGGAGGGGGGTAAGAGAGGGGTAGCAATGACAATGTGTACAGCACCAACACAAACACACCAATCAGAGGAGAGATACACACCTGAAAACTCTCCTATGGAGATGTCCAGCGCCAAGCAGACACAGACCGGGAGGATAAAAAGGAAGCAAAAAACAAATAAAAAGTCAATCAATAATTTAAGTTCCAAAAATAAAGTCCCAACATAAAAGAAAATCCCATCAGTGATCCTGGCAGGCATTTCAAGTGACTGCGGAAATGGAATAATAGAGGCCAGACCCAGTGATGAGTGTGTAAGACATGAGCAGATCAAAAACTCAAGTACATTTCTAGCAACACGCTAGCTTAGAGTCTCTACAGCACAAATTCAACACCAAAACTGCCAATGGCGTTAACTGGTCACTTATTTGCAAATCTTATAATGGTGATGGGACAACCACTGGTGGACTCAGGATTTATAAAACGGCTCCGAAATTGGTAGATTTTCACTTTGGTCAGAATGTGTACGGTTAAAGAGAATTTTGTTTTGCTACCATTTCCAAGCCATTGTCCAGCCTCATACTCTAGAGAAAGTAATTTTGTTTGTTTCTTTTTAAAATTGTCTCCAGCCCTGGTAGCAAGAATGATGGAGCAGACGGATTCAGCTCTACAGCACCGCAGCAGGACAGGGGAAATTCTGCCTTGGAGTAGAAATGGGCCACTACACAGCATCACTGTGCTGAGCTGAGCTGAGCCAGCAGTTCCTTATTCCATGTTCTTTGCAGCCATTTGTCTCCGTTCTGAAAGGACAGCTCACCACACAAATCAGAGTTCCGACTGGATTGTTACTTTGACCAGTTGTTTAAGATAATTGAGCCATTCTAACCTCACCGCATTAAACCCAAAAGGGGCAGCATCGTGGGAATGAGTTGAATACTGCAGTAGTGTTAGTGTCTTACTGCAATACTTTCACCGGTGAGACAGATTATTAATTTGGCAGAGTTTGCTAAATTTAATCAATCTTTTCTGTGAAGGAAATGCAGTGTCAGCTTTTCAGCACAATATCCTGCATGCAGCAAGACAAATTATATCTGTCTTGCAGTCTGGCATTACAGAACTTCACTGGCAAAGGCACACTCCGTTGTCTGTATTGTGTAGGACAGAGAGAGAGTACAAATACATGGCTGTGTAAGTGTCACTGGTCAAACTGCACTGAGTAAGCTATACTAGTGTTATTGTACAAGTGCATTACTGTATGAAAACATTATCATGGCAGAGTGTTGCTCTGAGGCTGAGATTAAGAATGAGCACTATATAATGGTATTAATGTAGGACTTCACTGTATATTATTCAGTTTCCTTAAATGTAAATATAACAGCTTATCCATACATAGTGATACATTGTGTAACTATTACTTGTGTGAAAACATCATTGTATAACATTGTACATTGAGGTGGGGTGTGATCGGCTGTAAGGAGTGTCCTTCATCTTTTCTCTTCTCACTGGCAAAGCCTTGCCCAATTATCAGGATTCTTCCCAGAGTGAGAAAAGCCCAAGGATGTTCCTGAAATTCTCTTTTGAGGCAGTAATCCTACCGAGTGGATAACCCACCCATTACTGAATGCACCTACTAGCAGATGGCAAATGTTGGCATTAACACCACTGGCTGAGAGAGAGGGAGGGTGTTAATGCATGTGAGTAGCTTTGTACAGGGGCATGATGTTTGCTGTAAATAGTATCCAGGTCCCTGCAGACTAACTGGAAATGCAACAAACTGCATTTCCTAAGCACTGGTGTTTAGCAGACTGATATCCAAATGTTGAACCAGGCAAAAAAGTCAAAATAAACTTGCAAAATTTAACAAAGATTTTATTGTAAATTTACACTTTAGCATCAACCCCAGTTTCCACCTTTCCCTCTTGGAATCGGTTCCCAGTCCGCCCCTCCTAAAAAGGGAAGACCCTAATTCTTTAAAAATAGAAGTCTAGTGAGTGTAACCTGGTCTCAATCAAACTCTGGGACTGTTCCATTTCACCCTTAAAGGGACCCACATTTCTGACAATAACAATTGATCTATCCCTTTAACAGAGAATGAGACAAATCATTAAGTCAATCTGGACGCTCAGTTTTGGGGCTAAGTTCTCTTTGGTAGTTTCACCCTATTATTAGACCCATTCGTGATCAGAAATATTTTTTCCCTACCACATTGTGCAGGCACGGTGGCACAGTGGTTAGCACTGCTGCCTCACAGCGCCGGAGACCCGGGTTCAATTCCCGACTCAGGCGACTGACTGTTTGGAGTTTGCACGTTCTCCCCGTGTCTGCGTGGGTTTCCTCCGGGTGCTCCGGTTTCCTCCCACAGTCCAAAGATGTGCAGGTTAGGTGAATTGGCCATGCTAAATTGCCCGTAGTGTTAGGTAAGGGGTAAATGTAGGGGTATGGGTATTACTGTAATGTAATCTAATTTAGCAAGGCATTCACTCAATTTTGCCTCAGGTCAGAGAACAAAGCAAGGTGAACGAGTGCAGAGTTTGGGCAGAAAAACAGGAGACATTGTTGGACAATGTGGTCTGATTTTCAGGAGAATTCTATTGTAAAGGGTGTGGTGGAGTTGAGAGGACCCTTCCCGAGAACTGGAATTACATTTTGACAGTCATTTACTGCACAGAAACCCATTAATTGTTACTTAGCAGAGCAGCAAGTTCACATGACCAGTGCCCCTTTGATGTTCATATCCATGGGATATCACATGCTATTGGATGAGCTGAAAGGTAGCGACAACATGCAATCTGGGAGCTAGCCAATGTCAATGCTTCTATTTGGCGAGCAATGTAGCTTTTAGTTTTGGGGTAAGGAGAATGAGCTCGAAGCCGAAAGCAAGTTTCTGGGTGCACCTTAAAATATTTCTTCTGAGAATCCAAATTGCACATTTTGGACAACTCCAACCGCAAATGCAGACTCTAGTCCGGTAAAAGATTTCTGCCTCCAAACCTACACCAGTGATACAGACATTCCTTCCCCCCACAAACAGACAGAAACCCTTTGTGGCAAGGTGGAAGCGATTTACAGGAACTGTGTGTTAAGCTGCCGAGATTTTGGTATCAGAGCACAGTGAGCATTGTAATGACACATCTGGGGAGGAGCAGTCTTAGGTCATTTGTACTTGCTGGTCGCCAATTAAGAAAGGATTTTAACTTTACATTTCTGATGAAACATGCTCGAATTACTAGAGGTCAACAGGGGCTGAAATCTTCATTCACATGTTACTGACAAAAGAGCAGTTTTCCTGAGCACAACCTTGATGGAGGGGGTCTGACTGCACGGCGACGGTTACTAATCTATTGTCAACACACGAGTCAAAGATGTCAGTCAAAGGAGGCAGGTTGCTCACTTGTACAACTGACTTGGTCTGACTGCCCTTAACTCCAGTTCGGTAATTAGCTGTGAATCTGAGGCAGAGAACACATGCCCAGGCCACTGCCAAGTGGGCTTATTCTAAATCATGAAAAATAGGTAGAGGAAGCACTGCAGACACTGGAAAAATGAACTTAAAGCATAATGTGTGATGGGGGGGGTGGAATTAATGGTTGAAACAAGCAGTCAGTCTTCTCCAAACTGTTTTTGTCCAATCATGACATGTCAGTCACTATTTTTGTTGGACTTCCATCTAATTCCATGTTAACTGGATGGAAGAATTTTGAAAGGAAGTGCACAGCTTCCTGTATCAAGATCAAAATGCTCCCCACACTGCAGCTCCATGTTGATCCTTTATCAAATACAGAACCTCCAAATCAAAAGTGTGACTCTTAAGAGTAAGTTACTTGCATTGTTCAAATAGATACATAATGAAGATTATCTGAGTAAGCACCCAAAGCACTTATAAAGGTGAGACTGCTGGGACTCTGGGTTGTTAGGCAGGAAGCAGACATATGTAATACTGCATTTTGTGCGTAAACCTATTATCAGGAAAAAGAATAATGGATCAAATGTCTTACTTAATTTAGTTTGGTATTTATTTATCAATGAGGTTCTTAACTTTTAATAAAACAAAGGAGTTGATGGGTAACTGATTTAAGGACCAAAATGTTGTTCTATGAAATGCTGGAATGCAGTTCATAGTTTCCCACATCGTGAATTATTCATTGTGGATGTGCCATTAGAATGTAAATCAATGGACGAGACATGCGTTTTTTTTTAGTTTTCTGCTGGTCGGTTGCTACATAGCATCAGCAAAGATATGAGTAAATGTCACATGCTCCATCCTTATTGCAATTAGTGAGTGCAATGGGAACAGCCACTGAATGAATAGGCAAAAAAAACCTTTAAAAATATTTAGCTACACACATTGACATTTTACATTTAGGCAGAACTCATATCATTTGCTGGATATTATACGTAGATTTTTTTAAAGTCATTACTTAGGGGTTTAATATTGAAAGATAGTAAAAGGCCCCTAAAAATAAAAGGTTAAATGTGAAACTCAGCAATATCAAACTTGACCACTTCTTTTCGCAATCTCCAAATAGATGTTTTTAAAAACAACGCTTAAAATTATAAAGCAAACATGTGCTCAACACAGGTCGCAGAACTTTTAAAATATGCTCAATCTATTAAATTCTGACCGCTCAACAATACTGACTCAGTGACTGCAAATGAGGATTCAGCAACTAGGCAAAACTCACTGAAGCAGGGTAATGACACTTATTACTGCATTGTAGAATGGGTCAATGTCTACGATCAACTCCCATGTGGGGAGTGCCCTAAACTCGACCGTATCAAAATTTGAGACAGAGAGCAAAGGCAAAGTAATTCCTGAGAACGAGAAAGAAAATTTGGAAGAGATCAGACCATCCTAATGAACTTGGGGAAATGGGCAAACATTTCTCTTGCTCTCTTGAACATGGCATGAAAAATGCCAAGTACCACAAACACAAATAATTTGTTCTTTTTGCAGAAATTTGAAAGAACTTAATTTGTTTTAAATTCTACCAATTAATGACGAAGCGCCTTCACATTTAGTAAGGAAAGAAAATATTTTGTTGCGCTGACAAAGAATTCAGCATTTTCTAAATTGAACTTTTACACCTTCACCGTGGCTTCAAGACAAACAAACACATTGAAAATCATTTGGGAATTCTAATGGAATCGGTTTTTCTTTTGCATCTGCCCCTGTTTACAAATTCAAGCTGAACAGATTTGCACATGCTTGACTTACCGAGAAGATCCGCCCCTTCATCCACATCGCCAATGACTTCTGACCCAGCAGTGGAAAGCTCATGGTACAGTGATTCCGTGTTTATCCCAAACGCTTTATTTACGATTCCTTGTGTGGGGCTGAATGACCCAATTTACAACAGTCAGATTAGTGCATAAATTACACAGCAGACTTACACACCCGATACAGAGTCTTGTGAGCCAAGCATCACCAGGGTAACCCATCTTATTGTGTTACAGCCGCCATTACCAAAGTAAACATTACTTTTCTGGGCAAGATTCAAAAGCCCAGTCTTACAGTGCAAATGGGAGAAAGTGTCATCTAAATTATAAATTACTTGTTTATATTCAATTCTTTTTTTGCTTAATTTTTATTGATTTTTCTCCAAAAAAAAAAGACAGCAGAACAAGGTGCAATCACAAGCAACAAACAACTGTAAACAAAACCCTGACTGACCACCCTCCCCACAGCACATACCTCCCCCAAAATACAGAGCAGAAAGAAAAGACAAACAAATCTAATAAATATAAAGAAGATACCTCAGTCTGGAACAATTAAAAAGACAATACCCTTAACATATAAAAGAAAAGGGGTCCAGATTTTTGTAAATCTGTTACAGGAGCCAGATAAGGATAATCTAATCTTTTCTAATTTAAGTACAGCATATATCTAACCCAGTGTGTATGAATTTGGGATTTCCATTTTAACAATATCAATCTTCTGGCCAACAGGGTAGTGAATGCTATATTTACAATTCTGTGCAAAAGAAAAATGCCAACACTACAGCAAAAATTGTCAAGGCCACCCAATATGGCTGAAATAATAACCAAAATCAGAAACGTTCATGATCTGGACCATTACAGTGAGACAGAGAGAGGACAGATGGCAGGTTCATAGCTGCAAAACTCTGGAAGCTGGATTTTGTTGGTTTCCTGTCTAATTTAGTCACATGGTATCTTTAAATGCTTTGAATGTGCCCCAACTGGGAATAGGATATTGTACGATTGCAGGGATGGAGGCAGGTATGCTTAGTGGGCCCAAACAAGGAAATTCCTCTTGGTCCACAAAGCTGTGCTGAAAAAAACTAGTCTGATTCCTGGAACGACAGAAGGTATGAAACAAGTCTGGACCAATTATGGCTATTAGCTGATAGAAATATGACAGGCATGGATATACTGGATAATCTGAGTCTTTCTTCCTGGTTGGGAATGTCAAAAACTAGGGAAGGCAGGCTAAGGGGAGAGAGGGGGCAAGTTTAAAGGAGATGTGCAAGGTAAGTGCTTTTTTTTATATAAAACACACAGTGGTGAGTGCCTGAAATGTGCTGTCAGGAGAGGTGGTTTGAAGTAGATACAACAGCAACATTTAAGAGGCATTTAAACAGGAACTATACAGGCAGGGAAGAAAGGAACACAGATTGCATGCAGGTAGATGGGATTAAGTTAGATGGCATCATGGTCAAAACAGACATGGAGGGCCGAAGGGCCTGCTCCTGTGCTGTACTGTTCCATATTTTCACTCCAAATTTCCCCAGAAAAATAAACAACGATAAGGGCATACACATAGAAGCCCTCTCCTCCCAACAAAGGGGCAACATAGTAGCTCAGTAGTTAGCACTGCTGTCTCACAGCACCAGGGATCCGTGTCCTATTCCTGCCTCAGGTGACTGTCCGTCTCCCCATGTCTGCGTGGGTTTCCTCCGGGTGCTCCGGTTTCCTTCCACAATCCAAAGATGTGCAGGTCAGGTAAATTGGCCATACGAAATTGCCCATAGTGTGAGATGCATTAGTCAATAGATAAATATAGGGTAGGGGAATGAGTCTGGGTGGGTTGCTCTTCGGAGGGTCGGTGTGGACTTGTTGGGCCAAATGACCTGCTTCCATACTGTAGGGAATCTAATCTAAAAATCTAAACTCTGCTATTTCACTTCTGAAGAACTGTTTCTCTCTCCACAGATGCTGTCAGACCAGAGTTCCTCCAACATTCTTGTTTCTGTAGTAATGGGAATGAAGGTGGATCTCATTAAATACAAATCTCCTGATGGGGGAGGCTAACCTGGTACAATCAGGGAGTCCTGGCTGACAGATATAAACAGGAGCCTGGGGGCCCTTGTGTGATGCAGTGGTAATGTCCCTATCCCTGGACTGGGGACCTGGGTTCAAGTCTCACCTGCTCCAGAGGTGTGTAATAACATCTCCAAACAGGAGACAGGAAGGACTGCAGATGCTGGAAGTCAGAGTCAATAGGTGTGAGGCTAGAAAAGCATAGCAGGTCAGACAGCATCCGAGGAGCAGGAAAGTCAACGTTTCAGGCCATAACCCTTCGTCAATAAAAGGCTGTCTGAGCTGCTGTGCTTTTCCAGCCTCACACCAATTGACCACAACATCTCTGAACGGGTTGAGAAAATAGGTTAATTTGTATTTTTAAAAAGCCTAGAGGAGAAATAGATTGAGTGTTCAATAAAATATTAAAGATATATATAAACAGGAGTCATGGGTATTCTCCTCTCTCTAGGGACTGGCTCTGAGCTGGGTTGTCAGAGCCCATGCACGAGTAAATAAAAAGAGGTAAGTATCCCGTCACCATATTACCCTGTGCAGTTATTTCAGTTTTGTATCGCCAGCATCCACAGTATTTTGCTTTTAGGTAATTCCCTTATCTGGGTTGGAGTGACATACCGTGCCAGCTGTAACACAGCAATATCTGTGGCTAAGATCCCCGACAATCCTTAGCTCTTTTATCTACTCGGATTGGACTATGGTCACTCGCTACCCTCAACTTGGAGGAGGATAACATCAGACAAAACAAGTAGGTACAGTAGGCATGGTTACATCCCTAGTGTGGGCCCAGAGTCAAATTCTATCGAACGAGAGAGAAATGCAGCATTTCAGCCCAAGAGGACAGATAGCAGCCACATTCCAATTACCAGCTTCAGGATCACTCAGCTGCTGTTGGACAGCAGTACGACAAACCCAACACCTGGAGATCTGGAGATACCAGAATGTTAACGAGCACTCCACCGTTACCTCAGCTACCAGGCCTCTGCAAACCCTCTGGGAATGCCAACGCAAGGCCCAGTGTCAGCTTCTCTGGGTGCCTTGCACAGTGCCCCAGATGTCTACGCCAGGAATTTCATTGGCAGAATGGAACATAGGAGGTCTGAACAAATTACTGCAGATGCTGGAATCGGTACTGAAAACAAGAAATGCTGGAGATCACAGCGGGTCAGGCAGCATCCATGGAGAGAGAGCGAGCTAATGTTTTCAGTCTAGATGACCCTTCTTCAGAGCTGAAGTGAAGTGTGAACAGACAGCATTTATGCTACAGTTTGGGGTGGTGGTGGGGGTAGTGGGTGTAGGGTGCTGCATCCCACTTACTGTCCTTTTGTGTCTGGCAGGAGACACACCATAGTTCTGCCATTCGCGTTTTCCAATCACTTAATGTAAACTACTAAAGCCTTTTCTTCGCCAACACCCTACACCCATCCCCTCCTAACCCCGAACTAAAGCATACATGCTGTCCCTCTGCACTTCACTTCAGGTCTGAAGAAGAGTCATCTAGACTCAAAACGTTAGCCTAGAACATAGGAGGAGTAGGCCATTCAGCCCATGATACTTGTTCTGTTATTCAAAATGATCATGGCTGATTATCCAATTCTCTACATTTCTCTCCTTCATTGATATCTAGAAATCTATCAAACTCTACCTTAACCATACTCAAAGTCTGAGTTTGCACATCCCTTTGGGATAGATAATTCCTAAGATTTCCTCTGATTGAAAGAGAAATCCACCCCAACTCATTAGAGTGGCTTTCTCTTCATTTCTAAACCATGCCCCCGGTTCCAGACTACCCAGCCGGGGGAAATTCCTGCATCTAACCTCTCGATCCCTTTAGGTATTTTGTAGGTTTCAATGAGGTCACCTCCCATTCTTCAAAATTCTAGAGAATACAGGCCCAGTTTGCTCAAAGTCTGGTGAACCTTCACTGCACCCCCCCTCTCTGGTAATAATCTCTGTCCTGAGAGGAGACGACCAGAACTGCATGCAGTACTCCAGTACAGTCTAATCAAGCTCCTGTACAGCTGAAGCATATCTTCACTACTCCTGTACTCAATTCCAATTGCGATAAAGACTAACATCCCATTAGCCCACCCTATAGTTTGCTGAACCTACACGTTAACCTTCAGCGAATTGGCCACAAAGACATCCAAGTCCCTTTGTAAACCTCCACTTTCCAACCTCTGACCATTTAAGAAACACTCCGCACACCTGGAGGATGGAAACATGCTAGGCTTCCTTGTTACCATAGCAACAAGGATGGGCTCTATAACACTTCCCAGAGAAAATCCCAGAAACCCTGGAGGACAATCACTGTCAAGGCCAAATATAATCGCTTTCGCACATGGTGAGGGACAGGAAACCTGACCCCATTATCAGAATACGCTCCTCACTCAAATCACACTGCCCTTGACTGAACGTGTTCAGCCGCAAATCTACCTGTTGCCTCCACGTCCTTCAAAGCGAGAATCGTGACACATATCAAGTTCCGGTGTTGAATCAATAATCTCCTGGAGATCCGACAACTCGTCACTACTCCCCATTCCTGCAAATGATTTCAAGGGTACAATTAATTTCATGGTCAGATACATCGTGAAACTACTGAATCTCAATGTTCTGTGCAAGTAAACCTGAACTAAGCCGGCCTTGGGAGATCAGAGAGTGGTGGATTGAAGGGTTACTTACTGATAATGGTGCTTCTGGGTAGTATATTGAAAGAAGTGGTATATCACACAGTGAGTAATATAGCAGAGTGTTACAGTATTCAAGATAATTAGTAAGTGGCAGTGAATACATTTATTTCACATTCTAGTACCTGGAATCCATTTATTTTAACCAGGGTTAATTGCTCTGTCGCCCATAGTATCACGGAAACACTTTGGGACATTGGTTTCAATGAAAAGCAAAAATCAGGTGAGGTGCATAATGCATGGACAATCTGCAATCAGAAATATTGCACTCCTAACAAATTTGAATCCCATTCCAATGAATGTTCACCCACTAATAAAATCAATTTTTACACCACAAAATTTCTAATTTATCAGATTGCAATATAATTAAGAGTTTAAGCTCAGAGGTGATATGAAGCTCAGCTCCATCAATTTTTAAGAATGTCAGAATTATAGCAAGGAGTGTCACAATGTAAAAAAACAACATCCTGGAGTATAACTACAAACTGCAAGGTGATCATCCAAGTGACAGAAAAGTATTCTGTATTGAGAGTTATCACAAACGTTCAAGAGTAAAAACCAAGTAGCAATCTAATTTAACTAGTGGATTTAAATAGATGGTGTATGCATTCGAATACCAAGATCTGTGAATGCAAACTTAGAAGTAGGTTTGCAATGGGTGTCAGGGAGCAATTATCAGATGCTGGTCTAACAAAGCAGAAGAAGATGGCTGAAGCTATAACCAACATCAGCCCACTCTGAACTTGCAGTTCTGGGCACGACAACTGGGTTTCACACTGGAAAATGTTCCTGTGCTCAATACTGGCAATCCTCAACTCAGTGAGCACAGATAAAGGAGGGAGCAGGAGTATTCTCTCACCTATGCTGACGTTCCTCATCTCCTGGTTGACCTGGACTTCCATGTTTCTGCTATTACCTTTCGCCCGCTTTCGCTGGTTCTTGACTTTTCCGTCCCCGTTGTAGATTGGATTAATTACTTCGTTTAGCGGAGTGACAGCTGCAGAAGGGACGGATGACGTTGGTGTGTTGGAGTTGGTCCCTGTAGTACTTGGGGTGGCAGCAGCAGACGACTGGCCAGACTCCAAGGTATCATCCTGTTGCAAGACAAAGTTACAAACACAGATCAAATGCAGATCCATCTTCAGTGTGACGAGTGCGAGAGAGTGCGCGAGAGAGTGAGTGAGAGGAGCGCGAGAGAGTGAGAGGTGTGCGAGAGAGTGAGTGAGAGGTGTGCGAGAGAGTGAGTGAGAGGTGTGCGAGAGAGTGAGTGAGAGGTGTGCGAGAGAGAGAGCGAGAGGTGTGCGAGAGAGAGAGCGAGAGGTGTGCGAGAGAGAGAGCGAGAGGTGTGCGAGAGAGAGAGCGAGAGCGCGCGCGAGTGAGAGAGAGAGAGAGAGAGAGAGAAAGCGCGCGCGAGAGAGAGAGCACGCGAGAGAGAGAGAGAGCACGCGAGAGAGAGAGAGAGAGAGAGCATGCGAGAGAGAGAGAGAGAGAGAGCACGCGAGAGAGAGAGAGAGCGAGAGCACGCGAGAGAGAGAGAGAGAGCACGCGAGAGAGAGAGAGAGCGAGAGAGAGCACGCGAGAGAGAGAGAGAGAGCACTCGAGAGAGAGAGAGAGCGAGAGAGAGCACGCGAGAGAGAGAGAGAGAGCACGCGAGAGAGAGAGAGAGAGCACGCGAGAGAGAGAGAGAGAGAGCACGCGAGAGAGAGAGAGAGAGCACGCGAGAGAGAGAGAGAGCACGCGAGAGAGTGAGAGAGCACGCGAGAGAGTGAGAGAGCACGCGAGAGAGTGAGAGAGCACGCGAGAGAGTGAGAGAGCACGCGAGAGAGTGAGAGAGCACGCGAGAGAGTGAGAGAGCACGCGAGAGAGTGAGAGAGCACGCGAGAGAGTGAGAGAGCACGCGAGAGAGTGAGAGAGCACGCGAGAGAGTGAGAGAGCACGCGAGAGAGTGAGAGAGCACGCGAGAGAGTGAGAGAGCACGCGAGAGAGTGAGAGAGCACGCGAGAGAGTGAGAGAGCACGCGAGAGAGTGAGAGAGCACGCGAGAGAGTGAGAGCACGCGAGAGAGTGAGAGCACGCGAGAGAGAGAGAGAGCACGCGAGAGAGTGAGAGAGCACGCGAGAGAGTGAGAGAGCACGCGAGAGAGTGAGAGAGCACGCGAGAGTGAGAGAGCACGCGAGAGAGTGAGAGAGCACGCGAGAGAGTGAGAGAGCACGCGAGAGAGTGAGAGAGCACGCGAGAGAGTGAGAGAGCACGCGAGAGAGTGAGAGCACGCGAGAGAGTGAGAGCACGCGAGAGAGTGAGAGCACGCGAGAGAGTGAGAGCACGCGAGAGAGAGAGAGCACACGAGAGAGAGAGAGCACACGAGAGAGAGAGAGCACACGAGAGAGAGAGCACGCGAGAGAGAGAGAGCACACGAGAGAGAGAGAGAGCACGCGAGAGAGAGAGAGCACGCGAGAGAGAGAGAGCACGCGAGAGAGAGAGAGCACGCGAGAG
The DNA here is from genome assembly GCF_037043375.1 of Chiloscyllium plagiosum. Classification (NCBI taxonomy): domain Eukaryota; kingdom Metazoa; phylum Chordata; class Chondrichthyes; order Orectolobiformes; family Hemiscylliidae; genus Chiloscyllium; species Chiloscyllium plagiosum. The sequence continues at coordinate 9,076,067 of NW_028270158.1, read as the reverse complement.
AGAGAGAGCACGCGAGAGAGAGAGAGCACGCGAGAGAGAGAGAGCACGCGAGAGAGAGAGCACGCGAGAGAGAGAGCACGCGAGAGAGAGAGCACGCGAGAGAGAGAGCACGCGAGAGAGAGAGCACGCGAGAGAGAGAGCACGCGAGAGAGAGAGCACGCGAGAGAGAGAGCACGCGAGAGAGAGAGCACGCGAGAGAGAGAGCACGCGAGAGAGAGAGCACGCGAGAGAGAGAGCACGCGAGAGAGAGAGCACGCGAGAGAGAGAGCACGCGAGAGAGAGAGCACGCGAGAGAGCGCGAGCGAGCGAGAGTGAGTTGTGACCAGCAGGTGAATTGAGAGCCTCAATCTATTTCAAACTATCTAAAATAAACAAAAAGGTGCCATGCCTATTGTTAGAACACAGCATGGGAATCAGCCAGAAACTGTAACCAGTCAAAGTAACTGGACAACTGGGGTGGGAGGTTAGAATATCAATGTGATACACAATTAGCAGCAATAGAAAGTTCCATTCACTAATATCCATGTTGTATAAGAGTCAATTCCAAAATGCATAAACTTACCAGGTTTATCATTGGCGAACGGGAGGACTGCAGATGCTGGAGATTGGAGTCAAGATTAGAGTGGTGCTGGAAAAGCACATTGACTGGGTTCTTCCCAGAAACAGCATCAATGTAACACCAGGAACAACAGTTTTATTAAGTCCACATTACATTCCAGGTCTGAGCTCCAGCTGCAGCACAGCCTGAACTCTGTCTACTCCCCTGATTTTTTCCCAAAGTAGAGGAAATGGGACACACCATTGCCAACAGGAATCTCAGGGTGCCCAGTCGAAGTATGGGATTTCAGATAAGCAGAGAGAGAGAAGACCACGGAGAGGTGGGGAGCTCAGCCGATTGAGGGTGAACACGTGAACATATAAAGAAATACACAGCCCTCTGTTTCTGTCAGGAAGCAGCTTCAAATTTAAAAAGAGATGTCCCCAAGACATGAATAGATGCCAGTGTCGAGAGTGCGGTGCTGGAAAAGCACAGGTCAGGCAGCATCCGAGGAGCAGGAGAATCGACATTTAGGGCATAAGCCCTTCATCAGGAATGAGGCTTGTGGGTCAGGGCTGAGAGATAAATGGAAGAGGGATGGGGTAGGGGAGAGGTAGCTGGGAAAGCGATAGGTGGACAAAGGTGAGGGAGAAGGTGATAGGTCAGAGGGGACGGTGATGGACAAGTTTGAGGCTTGGGATAATGTGGGGGGGAGAGAGAGAAATGAGGAAGCTGTTGAAATCCACATTTATCTCCGGGTGGTTGCAAGGTCCCAGGCAGAATATGAGGCGCTCCTCCTCCAGGCATTGGGTGGTAACGGTTTAGTAGTGGAGAAGGCCCAAGACCTGCATGTCCATGACGGAGTGGGAGGGGGAGTTGAAGTGTTCAGTCACGGGGCGGTGGGGTTGGTGGGTACAGGTGTCCCAGAGATGTTTTCTAAAACGATCTGCAAGAAGGCGTCCTGTCTCCCTGATGTAGAGGAGACCACACCGGGTGCAATGGATGCAGTAGATGACATTGGGAGAGGTATAGGTGAATTTCTGATGGATGTAGAAGGATCCCTTGGGGCCTTGGACGGAGGTGAGGGGGAGTGGTGTGGGCGCAGGTTTTGCCCTTCCCGCAGTGGCAAGGAAACGTGCTGGGAGTGGGGTATGGGTGGGTGGGGGTTGTGGACGTGACGAGGGAGTCGCAGAGGGAATGCTGATGGGGTGGGGAGGGAGATATATCTCTGGTGGTGGGGTCTGTTTGGAGGTGGCGGAGGTGGAAGAGGATAATGCGCTGTTTGCAGAGGTTGGTGGGGTGAAAAGTGAGGATCAGGGGGTTTCTGTCCTTGTTGGGAGGGTGGGGTTCAAGGGCAGTAGTGTGTGAAGTAGAGAGGATGCGCTGATGGGCATCGTCAACCACATGAAATAGATGTCAGACTGATCCACAGAGCAGACAGTGATACAAAGAGGCTTCTGTGGAGTCTGTTTTACGTTTTCTGGAGTTTACCAAAGTATTCTGCTAGTCCCAGAATATTCCTTTTTCTAAAAAGGACATATTTTGTTGAAACATTCCTTCATATAATCACAGGATCCCTACAGTGTGGAAGCAGACATTCCACCCATCAAGTCCATACTGACCCTCTGAAGAGCATCCCAGCCAGAGCCGCACTATCCCTGTCACCCTGCATATCCCTGGACACTATGGGCAATTTAGCATGGCCAATCCACCTAACCTTCACATCTTTGGACTGCATGAGGAAACTGGAGCACCCAGAGGAAACCCACACAGACACAGGGATAATGTGCAAACTCCACACAGACAGTTGCCTGAGGGTGGAATCGAACACAGGTCCCTCGCGCTGTGGGGCAGCAGTGCTAACCACTGAGCCACCATACTATCCTCTTCTTGCACTGAATAGAACATTTTGCAAGAAGTACAAATACAAGAGAAAAATAACATTTAGTCTGCGTGACAGGAGACTGCTCATTTCTTCTCAACCAATCTCCAACTGGTGGAGGTGTTGCCATGGATAACAAACCTCTTCATGCTGATTGATGTTAACTGCCAGGCTTTGTTTAAATTTAATTAAATTCAGTTTAATTGCTTTAAACCAGGCAGGTAAACACTGATTGGTCAGGGCATATCGCCAAAAATGTGAAATACCACAGAACTTGCTTTTCCTCTCAGAGTTGCATTCCTGTGAATATCCAGATGCATCAAGATGAAATGTTTTGATGAAATGTATCTCATTTCAGAAAGTCTTAAATTCCATACCCAAGAACAACTCTTTCCAGAACAGCAAATTGTGGAATTCCTGGTAAAACTCATCCAGATCATTAACCAAAGCATAAATAACTTGCAATAATAAGTTACTTTTGTTTAAGCTCAGAGTTGACAGTTATTCATTCATACACGGGTTTATTGGAACAGTTTGCGATGGGTTATTATCTGGAACAGTGTGTGATTAAGAAACATTCCAATTTGGTTAATAGGGGAAATAAAACTGTCATTGGGGAGAAATTGTTCCACATCGATGCTAGGTTTTGGGAGCATTTAAAAAAAAAAGAGACGAGACACACCAATTTTTGAGCATGGAATTCCGGGCTTTTGTCATGGCTGCAACATTATAGGAAAGACACACATTGTAGGAGATGGAGAAGATTTATGACAGTATTGTCTAACTTTAGTTACAAGGAAAGATTAGACAGAATGGGGCCAAATGCTGCAAAGTGGGTTTAGGTTGGTTGACTACTTGTCAGACAGTAAAGACACTGTGGGCTGAATGGTCTCCCTAACTGCTGTAAATTTCTGTAATTCTATAAACCTGGAATTGGAGTACAGAGTAAAATTGGAAAATTGTCAATGATGCTATTGGTAGAAGCAACTTACAAGAATGGTTTCAGGAATGAGAGACCTCAAATAGGAGGACTGACTCTGTTCTCCTTGGAGAGACAAAGACAGAGAAGATTTGATGAAAGTTTTTCAAAATCATGAGCGAGATGGATAGCATAGCTAGGAAGAAATTGTTCCTGATCATAAAAGAAAGGGAGAACGAGAGGGCATAGGTTTAAAGTGACGTGCAAACAAAACAAGGTTGATGTGAGAAAAAGCAGTTTCACACTGGGAGTAGTTAGGGTGGGGAATGCACTGCCTGGTAACGTGGAGGAGGCAGGTTTAAATGGAGGCATTCAAGAGGAACACTGGATAATTATTTAGAGAGAAATGGTGGCAGGGAAATGGGGGGGAAAGCAGTAAATTGGCACTAGGAAATAGAACTAGTGTGGGCATGATGGGCTGAATGGCCTCCTTCTGCATCATACATATTTGGTATCACAGAGATGTTAAGAGCAAAAACAGTAAAAGTGACACCAACTGACTGCAACAGGGCAATTATAGACTAGCAGAGGGCGCAGACAAATGGCAGATGGAATTTAATACAGAGACATGTGAGATAATGTACTTCGGCAGAGGGTATCGGAAAAGACAATTATAAACCCAATGGCACAGTTTTAGATAGCATGCAGCTCCTCACAGGGGACTTAATTTGCTCAGAAATTGGGGTGGGGTGGGGGGGGGGGGGGGGGGGGTGATGGAGAGAGACAAGAAAGTCAGTAACACTTTATGCGTTTATCAGCACTGGCCCATTTCTAGCCCGTTGTTCCTTTCTTTATGCCTGGACCATTCTTCCTGATGATTTTGAGCTTTGTAAATAAAGGTATCGAGTTCAACAGCAAGAAAGTTAGGCTGAACCTTTATAGCCCACAGGTAGTGTGTCTCCAGGTCAGGTCCTTTTGTGAGGACGTGAAAGTCCGAGAGAGGGTTTAGAAGGGATTATCAGGATGATTCCTGGGACAAGGAGGTGCCAGCGATGAGAAGCTGATACTGCTCACCTCGGAGCAAAGGAGTTTGATCAAAACATATAAGATGATGGCAAGCTTAGATGAGTTAGACAAAGAAACGTTGCTCCTACTTGCCAATGGAACGAGAGTTTGAGGACAAAGGACTAAGAGCTATCCGGCAAGTTTGGGGGGGGGTGGAGGGTTTGGGAGGCAGTGAGCAGGAAATACCAGAGTTGTTCCATCAAGAACCAGCATGCATTCCGATGGGCCAAACAGCCCCCGTTAGGCTCTATCATTCTTGCTGCTTTAATTGGCCATGGGGATTATCTGTAATGATTATCGTTGTTCCCCAGTTAGGTAGCACAGAGTCCGATGTCTTTGTGCAAGTTACAACAGCCGCTGAGTTGGAGGGCCTACGCCACCATGTCATACTAAAAAAAGGATCTTGCGTATATTTTTTGTGGAGCCAAGGACGTGAGCATCTCTCTTCGATCTGGAGCACTACAGCAGGCTGCAGCCACCAGTCTGTTTCGAAATCCCGCCAGTCCCCTCGAGCACAACACTTTGCCCAAATCAGTCACCTGAGCAGTGTTAGCTCCCTCTAGAAGCACCACAGGCAGGGCACAGCTCGCTGGGAGTAGGCATTATCAGGCTTGTTGCTGCAGTAACATCAACCTCTTCATGCCTTTATCAGCACTGGCCAATTTCTAGCCCATTGTTCCTTCCTTTATGCCTGGATCATTCTTCCTGTGATCACTGACCAGCACGGACAGAAACGCACCATTTGGTAACTCCAATTAACAAGAACGGCAGCGTCAAATGGTCTGGAGATAAATGTGCATGTGAAGTGATAAATGTCAGGTCTCAATGCTGAGCCATTGAGGAAATTGAAATTAGAAGGCTACAATTGGATTGGAGAGTCAGAGATGGCAAATAAAATGAATAGGAGCCTGCCGGACGAAACCAAACAGGCAGGAGGAGATCAGAAAGCATCAAGATACAAGGAGCAACAAGAGTCAAAAACACCAACATCGAGTCGGTTTCTTCTTGGGCTGATTTCCAGAATGGGGTAAAGTAAAATGATCCTAATTAAAGCTTTACAGCACAGTAACAACCTGTACCTGCTCCCATTCAAGGTCCATATTATAGAAAAAAAATGTCTATTGACACATTTAAAATGCTCTTGGCAAGTAAGTAGAAAATACACACAGTACCCCCTGCCAGCACTACTGGTGCCAACCTGTTTATGGGCATAACCTTTTATAAAGTGTGCTCATGCCCTCTGATCCTATCGAGGGGTTGACAGGAGACACAGCCCTGGGGAATACCAGTCGCAGGACTGGGGGAGGTCCCTTCACTGGCTCAGAGTTGCCAGTATAGGGCCTCAGCTAGCCCCTGGCAGAAGGCTGCCCACCGACCTACCCTCCCGTGACAGAATCACTATAAATCAGGCAGGCAATGGCCACCTCACCATCCAACTTCCCTCTTCATACTACAACAACCATCCCTTGCCTCCCAGTCGCCATGTGTGTGTACCTTGTAGTTAGAGAAATGCATACAGGAGACATACATACAACTGTTATCAGAATGCAATATGCAGCTCCAGAGTCAACAGATCAAGCAGAGGTGGAAATTGCACTTAGTATGGCTTTAGTCACTTGTTAAGACTGTTCAATGGATATAGATCAGAGGAGAACTTAGAATGGAAATAAGAAAATATATCACAGCCACACAGCTTAATCTCATTTCTGCTAAAAACAGAAACATGACCCATAACCTGGAAAATCTCATTCTTCTGCAGGATACTGTAGTTCACTACAGGAAAGGAGCTTAAAAGGGGAAATATTAAACACTAAAACCATGACAATTTCCTGTTCAAAGTCTACAATGTTTTCCATTAGGAATTAAAGCCCAGGTGGTTCATTGTCTGTGTGCCCAAGATTCACTCACCTTCCCGCTACCATTAGATGGGGGCTGACTTAGATCACTCAAATGCCAATTGTCAGAACCAGGAGTGATACGACCAACTTGCTGTCCACGGAGATTCCCGTCCAGCACAGGGAAGAGGGGGCCCAGAGTATTCGGCCGTTCCTTCCTACTAGGAAAGAGCAACAATGTGCAATTGAAGTTTCATGTTTACCAGCAACTCACACATTCTTCAAAGACATTGAGACTGTTGTTTAGCCATTATGACTGTATAGACTTTGCTATTGCAAGGCTCAGTATATGCACAGGTTGCGTCATTGCTTTCTAAGCTTTATCACAGCTACTGATAATAGAGAGATACTGAAGAAATAATGGTTGCGAAAGCTTTCCATTTTTCACACATTGAGACAAATGCAAGAATTTCCAATTTCAAATAATCACAACAATAAATACTGTAGGCAAATCATTCAATAATGATCACATCAAAACATTGTAGTGTCCCAAAATATCAAAAAATACAGTCATCAAGAACACTCTGGATAACCACATCACATCATTTCTCCACTAAATGTAGCAGTGAAAAGTGGAGGATGATGTCTTTCCACCTCATGGTGAAAGAGAATCTCCTCTTTCCAGTTTTAGTCTCCTTACTTGAGAAAGGATGTACTGGTACTGGAGGGGGTGCAGAGGAGGGTCACTAGGTTGATTCTGGAGTTGAAGGGGGTTGACTTATGAGGAGAGACTGAGTAGACTGGGATTATATTCTTTGGAATTTAGACAAAATGAAGGGGGAATTCTTATAGAAACAAAATTATGAAGGGAATTCATAAGATAGAAGCAGGAACGTTGTTTCCACTGGCGGGTGAAACAAGAACTAGGGGACGTGAGGGGGAGCAGATTTAGGTCCGAGTTGGGGAGGGACTTCTTAATCCAAAGGTTGTGAATCCGTGGAATTCCCTGCCCACTGAAGCAGTTGAGGCTACCTCGTTGAATTTCTTTAAGGCAAAGATAGGTTTTTGAACAGTAAAAGAATTCAGGGTTATCGTGAGTGGGCAGGTAAGTGGATTGAGTCCACAAAAAGAATCAGCCATGATCTTATTGAATGGCAGAGCAGGCCCAACGGGCCAGATGGCCTATTCCTGTTTGTCTTTTCATGTTCTTATTCTACGTCTGGACTCAGATCTTTGGTTAATTATGTGAAGAGTAAATGCACTCTGGTACCATTCTATTGTTCCATGCAAACAATTTTGGGCATCAGATTGCATTGAATTAGAGAGCAGAATGTCACACACAATGTCTTCATAGGCATGCAACTCAACGCTGCAAACACAAGAATATCAGAACTGAACTTTATAGCTGTTAGTCTCATTGTTCTGTCCACCCATTGAAGGTGTGGTCTAGTAGGTATAATTTTTGCTTAGTGAGGCAGGGATGGGTGTGAAGGTCCAAAAATCTTGTGAGACGAGGAATCGTGTGCATATTACCAAACAAAATGACAAAGTCACTGAAGTTTGAGGAGCCAATAAATTATGGCACTTTTTATGATCCTTAGTAAAATTCAAATGCTCCTAGGCAATTTCAAATGGAACTTTGACAAGAAACATTATTTTTCTCCTTGTTTACATTAGCAGGAGGTCCAATGTATTTCCACCAAACCACCAAAGTGACCTCAGTATTTGAACTCCTTACCAACAGAACATGACCTTGTTGGATTATGTACATGCAAAGGAAAGCAAAGGGCCATGGAGGGTGAGGCGGAGATCAGGAAGAGACCCGGGTTCAATTCCCGACTCAGGCGACTGACTGTGTGGAGTTTGCACATTCTCCCAGTGTCTGCGTGGGTTTCCTCCGGGTGCTCCGGTTTCCTCCCACAGTCCAAAGATGTGCAGGTCAGGTGAATTGGCCATGCTAAATTGCCCGTAGTGTTAGGTAAAGGGGTAAATGTAGGGATATGGGTGGGTTGCGCTTCGGCGGGTCGGTGTGGACTTGTTGGGCCGAAGGGCCTGTTTCCTCACTGTAAGTAATCTAATTACAAAGTGTGGGATTCCCAATGAAATGTCAGAACTCCAGTAAAACAGGAAAATTCCTTCATCCTGGTGAGCACATTTTTTCCCAACTGCCAGTGCTTCCATGGTTTTAGCTTCAGATCAGAAAACACTCTTTTTGAAAGTTTAGACACTTTTACATTAGGAGTGAGGTAATGGTCCTTTAAATCTTTCATAATCATTAAGAGAAATAGGTGCAAGATCTACTCCTTTTAAAATACTCTCTCTTTCCTATATTGGTCTCCCATTGTAAGTATGTTTGCACCCAGGTGATAGCTGATCTTGAATGAGGTATCTGATCCCCAATCCCCTCAACCATTGCCCCAAAACTACTTCAAGTTTTTCATGTGCCTTATTCTAGTTCTGGGAGCAGAGTTAGTGGAACAGACTAATGAATGCTTTTTGCAACTACTCTTTTCTGATTTCCACATCAGAAATACCGGTGGACATTTGCTCACTGTCACATTCAGCACCATGGACAGCATCCAATACCAGGTCCATGACCTGCAGTTCACTGGCTCCAATGACTCAGTATGAATTTCAACCCTCTTGAAAGTACCATTCACATCACAAAGTCAACCCCTATCTTCTGTCTAAAGAGCTGTTCTCAAACAATGACTGTTGCAGGAGTACACAAAACTGTACAGTACAGGAACAGGCCTTTCAGGCCATGGTGCTGTACCAAACATGATGCCAGGTTAAACTAATCCCTTCAGCCTGTCTATGGTTCATATCCCTCTGTTCCTTGCTTATTCATGTGCTTATTTATAAGCCCCTTAAATGCCCCTATCATCTCTGCCTCCATCACCACCACTGGCTGTGCATTCCAGGCGCACTCCATGTAAATGACATGCCCCTCACATCTCCTTTGAACTAGTGAGTTTTGAGAAGATTGGCAGCTCAGGTTGAGGTTTTGGATGTAAGTTTGCTTGCTGAGCTGGAAGATTTATTTTCAGACATTTCGTCATCATACTAGAGAACATCAGTGAGCCTCCGGAGAAGCACTGGCATTACTGACCCACTTTCTATTTATATGTTTAGGTTTCCTTGGGTTGGTGAGGTCATTTGCTGTGATGTCATTTCCTGTTCTTTTTCTCAGAGGGTGGTAAATGGGTGCAAGTCGATGTGTTTATTGATAGAGTTCCAGTTGGAATGCCATGTTTCAAGGAGTTCGCATGCGTGTCTCTGTTCGGCTTGTCCTAGGGTGGATGTGTTGTCCCAGTTGAAGTGATGTCCTTCCTCAACTGTATGTAAGAATACTAATGATAGTGGGCCATGTCTTTTTGTGGCCAGAGTCTTTAGTATTCAAAAGGAACAGGTACCCAATGAACACAGTTTGCTGATCTCAGCAACAAACCCAAACAAGCAGACAAAACCTGTCCAGAAACCCTAACCACTCTCCCCTACATCAAAGGCATCTCAGTAATGACTGCCAGATTACTCAGACCACTTGACATCATGGTAGCCCACAAACCCACCAAAACACTAAAACAGCAGCTAATGAACTTGAAAGACCCTATAAAGACAACAAGCAAAACTGACATCATTTACAAAATACCTTGCAAGAACTGTAACAAACACTACATTGGACAAACAGGCAGAAAACTAGCCACCAGGATACATGAACATCAACTAGCCACAAAACAACATGACCCTCTCTCACTAGTATCCTTACATATAGATAAGGAAGGGCCTGTGACCAGTGGAGTGTCAGAAGGATCGATACTGGCCCACCACTTTTCATCATTTATATAAATGGTTTGGATGTGAGCATGAGATATAATTAGTAAGTTTGCTGATTTCACCAAAATTGGAGGTGTAGTGGACAGCGAAGAAGGTTTCCTCTGATTACAACAGGATCTTGATCAGATGGGCCAATGGGCTGAGAAATGGCAGATAGAGGCAAATTTAAATAAATGCAAGGTGCTACATTTTGGGAAAGCAAATCTTAGCAGGACTTAGACATTTAATGGTAAGGTCCTAGGGAGTGTTGCTGAACAAAGAGACCTTGGAATGCAGGTTCATAGCTCCTTGAAAGTGGAGGCGGCGTTTGGTATGCTTTCCTTTATTAGTCAGAGTATTGAGTGAAGGGGTTGTGAGGTCATGTTGCAGCTGTACAGGACATTGGTTAGGCCACTGTTGGAATATTGCGTGCAATTCTGGTCTCCTATCGGAAAGATGTTGTGAAACTTGAAAGGGTTCAGAAAGGATCTGAGCTACAGGGAGAGGTTGAATAGGCTAGGGCTGTTTCCCCTGGAAGGTTGGAGGCTGAGGGGTGACCTTGTAGAGGTTTATAAAAACATGAGGGGCATGGATAGGATAAATAGACAAAGTATTTTCACTGGTGTGGGGGAGTCCAGAACTAGAGGGCATAGGTTTAGGGTGAGAGGGGAAAGATATAACAGAGACCTAAGGGGCACTCAGAAGGTGGTATTTGAATGGAATGAGCTGCCAGAGGAAGTGATGGAGGATAGTACAATTGCAACATTTAAGAGGCATCTGGATGGGTATATGAATAGGAAGGGTTTGGAGGGCCAGGTATTGGCAGGTGGGACTGGATTGGGTTGGGATATCTGGTCAGCATGGACAATTCGTACCGAAGGGTCTGTTCCCGTGCTGTACACCTCTATGACTGGGACAACACATCCATCCTAGGACAAGCCAAACAGAGGTACGCACAAGAATTCCTAGAAGCATGGCATTCCGATCAGAACTCTTATCTACAATACACAGGACAGAAACAAGAAAGGGGTTCATCTTCCCCTTTACAAGGAAATTACAGATGGACAATAAATGCTGGCCCTGCCTCTGAGGTTCACATCATGTGAATCTGCTGCGTTTTTCAAGACTTGGAGACTTAAACACATATCTTCATCTCTGTCCAATCATAAAGCAGAAAATGCCGTCAAGCCAGTCAAACAACTCTTCACAAAGTGCAAGCAGTCCAGCCAATCAACCATTTTATTTCATATTCTGTTAGCCATGCAAAGGTGAAAGTACAAACTCTGTACAGCAAAGTGAGAGTCAAGGATACAAGGTGCTGCTTTCTGATTGCAATCAGGAGATACTTTCTCGCCAGAATGAAGCATAGAATCCCTACACAATGTGAAAAAAGGCCATTCTGCCCAATGCGTCCACAGCAATCCCAACCAGAACCCCCCCCCCCCCCCCCCATAACCCTGCATTGTCCATGGCTAACCCACCTAGCCTGTACATCCCTCAACACTATGGGCAATTTAGCAATGGCCATCCCACAACACTATGGCCAAACCACCTAACCTGCATATCTTCGAACTGTGGGAGGAAACCGGAGCACCCAGGTGAAACTCAAGTGGACACAGGGAGAATGCGCAAACTGCACACAGTCACCCGAGGGTGGAATAAAACCCGGGTCCCTGACACTGACAGGCAGCAGTGCTAACCACTGAGCTGCTGTGCTGCCCATTTGAAGGAAACATGTTCAAGTGTTCCATTTCCCTGAAACAATAATGTGCTGAAATGACAGTGTGGAGAACATTGTCAGCTTCCTGTGACTGATAACATCCCCAAACTGTAGGGCACCAGTTGTGCTTTCAATTCCCACAATCACCAAAGTGAGTAGCAATTTCAAGACCCAAATTCCTGGCAGTCGGTCACCAGTCACTGACCAGAGCTCTGAAAGTTAACACCAGCCTCTATCTCAACGTCTGCAATAGCACATCCTTCGGATTCTTTATTTCTCTTTGGAATTTCAGAATTCCACGTGATATCTTTCCAAAACTCTGAAAGAATTCAACAATATAACCGCATCTTTGTTCTTTGAAGGGAAATGCTTGTACTGGGGCATACATTTGCTTTACAGGTTTGATATGCTCACCAGCTTCATTAGTTTATTCTCTCTCTCATTCTTTGATGTCTCAGAAGAACATAAGAACTAGGAGCAGGCATAGGCAACTCAGCGCCTCCAGTCTGCCCCGCTAGGTGTGCAGACCAATGGAGCTCCCGAATCTTATACCTTTGAGATAAACAAGAAATAAAACTTTCCTAATCCTCCTTACTGCACACAGTTGCAGCTGCTATTTAAAAATGCATTTGGGATGTGAATGGAATTGCAAGAGGATACAAGGGCATGCAAAGTAAGTGATGCAACTATGTGGTCAGAGTTGCTGATACTGGTGACTGACATGAATGGAGATGGGAGCTGAAATATGTGTTGCTGGAAAAGCGCAGCAGGTCAGGCAACATCCAAGGAGCAGAGGAATCGACGTTTCAGGCATAAGCCCTTCTTCAGGGATGGAGATGGCAAGGTTGAGGGAGTGTGAAAATGGTAATGGCCGAAGAGCTTATACATTTCCTATGCAGAGAATGCTGGAGAAACTCAACAGGTCTGCTAGCATCTGGGAGGAAGAAACAGAGTTCATGTTTCGAGCCTGCCATGTCTCTCTGTCAAAGTTTACATCACAGAAGGCATGGAAGGCGGCCATTCAGCCCATCGAGTCTGCACCAACCCTCTGAAGTGTATCCCATCCAGACACGCCCTATTCTTGAAGCCATGCATTTGCCATGGCTAATCCACCTAGCCTACACATTCCTGGGCACTACAGGGAAATTTCCCATGGGCCAATTCACTTAACCTGCATTGGACTGTGGGGGGAAACCCACGCAGACATGGGGAGAATGTGCAGATTCCACACAAGCAGACGCCAGAGGCTGGAATCGTACCCGGGTCCCTAGCATTGAGAGGCAACAGAGCTAACCACTGAGCCACTGTGCCAGATGGAGAAGTCGAGGCAAGGAAGTAAAGTTAGTCAGAGGGAACAATGAATAGAGATGGATACTGAAATCACCAAAAGATGTGAAACATCAGGTGCAGGGAATCTGTACCAGGTTTGGTGCAGTAGTTGCAAGGATGAATGTACTTACCCTTGTTTTCACATTGACCAAGGATTCCTTAAGCTTTCTAAAACTCATTTCTGGTTCCATTATTAATCAGCAAATGCATATTATCCACTTTACTCACCTCCCATCAAAAATACTTGCCAGCAATTCCTTCTGGAATGCTCCAGATTAATGTATAATTATCCATGAACACACACTCATAATACCTGTCAGTAATGCCCCACATTTAACCTTCTGTCTCTGGATAGAGGGCAAATGAGTCTTTGGCAGAATTTTATAATTCAGAAACCACATTAGTCCATTACCGTTTTCGTTTTCTCTTAACCGAGCCAGCTGTTTGTACAAACCAGGAGCGTAAGCCACTCCACCCTTCAAGCTTGCGACGAAGTCACATCTGATCTGATTTTAACCTCAAATCCTCATCCACTTGGTTATCAAGAATCTATTGACCTCTGCTTTTAAACATCTAAAGTTTGTGCATCCAAAAGGAATTCCAAAGATTCTCAACAGTGCCACAAGGATCGGTGCTGGGTCGCCTACTTTTTGTCATTTACATAAATGATTTGGATGTGAGCATAAGAGGTACAATTAGTAAGTTTGCAGATGACACCAAAATTGGGAGGTGTTGTGGACAGCGAAGAGGGTTACCTCAGATTACAACAGGATCTGGACCAGATGGGCCAATGGGCTGAGAAGTGGCAGATGGAGTTTAATTCAGATAAATGTGAGGTGCTGCATTTTGGGAAAGCAAATCTTAGCAGGACTTATACACTTAATGGTAAGTTCCTAGGGAGTGTTGCTGAACAAAGAGACCTTGGAGAGCAGGTTCATAGCTCCTTGAAAGTGGAGTCGCAGGTAGATAGGGTAGTGAAGGCGGCGTTTGGTAGGCTTTCCTTTATTGGTACAGGAGTTGGGAGGTCATGTTGCAGCTGTACAGGACATTGATTAGGCCACTGTTGGAATATTGCATGCAATTCTGGTCTCCTTCCTATCAGAAAGATGTTGTGAAACTTGAAAGGGTTCAGAAAAGATTTACAAGGATGTTGCCAGGGTTGGAGGATTTGAGCTATAGGGAGAGGCTGAACAGGCTGGGGCTGTTTTCCTTGGAGCGACGGAGGCTAAGGGGTGACCTTATAGAGGTTTACAAAATTATGAGGGGCATGGATAGGGCAAATAGGCAAAGTCTTTTCCCTGCGGTCGTGGAGTCCAGAACTAGAGGGCATAGGTTTAGGGTGAGAGGGGAAAGATATAACAGAGATCCAAGGGGCAACATTTCACACAGAGGGTGGCACGTGTATGGAATTAGTTGCCAGAGGAAATGGTGGAGGCTGGTACAATTGCAACATTTAAGAGGCATTTGGATGGGTATATGAATAGGAAGGGTTTGGAGGGATATGGGCCGGGTGCTGGCAGGTGGGATTGGATTGGGTTGGGATATCTGGTCGGCATCGACGGGTTGGACTGAAGGGTCTGTTTCCATGCTGTACATCTCTATGATTTTATCTCAGTTTTAAATGGGTGACCCCCTTATTATTAAACAGTGTCCCCTAGCTGTAGATTCTCCCACAAGAGGAAACATCCTTTCCACCCCCCCATTATCCCACCCCTGTCAAGTCTCCTCAGGATCTAATAATGTTTCAATTATGTTAGAGGATTTAGGCCCAGCCTGTCCTTCGAGGACCACCCACTCATTTGAGGTATAGTCTGGTAAAGCTTCCCTGAACTGTTTCCAACACACTTACATTGCTCCTCAAATATTCTGACCAATACTGTACACAGTACTCCAGATGCAGTCTTACCAGGATCCTGTATAACTGAGGCATAATCTCCCTCCTCTCATATCCAACTATCCTTGCAACACATGATAAATATTCTATTAGCTCTCCTAATTATTTGCTGTACCTACACCCTAACCTTGTGTAATTCATGCACCAGGACACCCAAATCCCTCTGTATCTCATGTGTCTCTATATATCTCTGTCTTAAAGACGCTCAATGACTTTGCCACAGAAGACTGCGGGGTCTGAGTTCCACAGATTCCACCCCTGAAGGGTTGTCCCTTCTCTCTGAGGCTGTGCCAGAGTCCTAGTCTCTCCTACCAGTGGAAATACCATTTCCAAGTCCAATCTACCCAGGTCCTTCAGATATCTGTAAGTTTCAATCAGAGTTCCCATATCCTTCTAAACTCCATTGAATACAGACCCAGAGTTCTCAACTGCTCCTCATATGAGAAACCTTTCATCCCTAGGATCGTTCTTATAAACCTCCTCCGGACTCCCTCCAACTCCGACATGTCCTTCCTTAGATATGGGGCCCAAACCCACTCAGTGTTCCAAATGCAGACCAGATACTTTGATAGTCTCAGTAGGACACCTCTGCTCTTGTATTCCCTAAACTAATGCTGACATTGCATTTGCTTTCCTAGCTTCCAGCTGAACCTGCATATTAACCTCAAGAGAATCCTGAACTAGGCCTAAGTCCCTTTGTGCATAAGATTTCCAAAGTTGTGCTCCATATAGAAAATAGTCTATGCCTCTATTCTTCCTATCAAAGGGAATAATTTCACACTTTCCCCACACTGTACTCCATCGGTCACTTCTTTGCCCATTCTCCTAGTCTGTCCAAGTCCTTCTGCAGCCTCCCCGCACTTTTTCAACACTACCTGCTCCTCCATCTTTATGTCATCTGCAAACTTAGCAAAAATGCCCTCACAGTTCCTTCATCAAGATGGTTAATGTCTAACATGACTTGTTGTGGTCCAAACACTGAACCCTGTAGGACTTCTGAAAAAGATCCCTTTATCCCTACTCTCTGCCTTCTGCCAGTCAGCCAGTACCTTGCCCCAAATGCCATGGCCTCTTATCTTACTTTACAGCCTCCTGCGCAGTACTGTGTCAAAGGCCTTCTGAAACTCCACATTGATCACATCCACTGGCTAGCATTTGTTTAACTTGCTCATCTCCACCTCAAAGAATTTTAACTGATTTGTCGGGCATGACCCCCCCCCCCCCAAGAAAGTGAGGACTGCAAATGCTGGAGATCAGAGTCGAGTGTGCTGGAAAAGCACAGCAGGTCAGGCAGCATTCGAGGAGCAGGACAGCATCAGGTTGAAGAGCTTATGTCCAAAACATTGACTCTCCTGCTCAAACGCTGCCTGACCGGCTGTGTTTTTACAGCACCACACTCTTCGACTATGACCTCCCCATGACAAAGCCATGCTGACTCAGCCCTGTGTTACCATACATTTCTGCAATCTCATCCTTAAAAATGGACTCTTAAAAAAAATCTTAGCAATGACTGAGATCAGGCTAACCAATGTATAGTTTCCAGTATTCTGCCTTCCTCCCTTTGTAAACAGCAATGCAAAATTAGCCATTTCCCATTGCTCTGGGACCCTCCCTGGCTCCAGTGATTCCTGAAAGATCGCTGCCAGTGCCTCTATAATCCCCTTCCGAACCCCAGAGTGTAGTCCATCTACTCAGGGTGATGTATCCACCTTCACATTTTTCAGCTTTCCCAACACCTTCCCTTTAGTCATGACCACTACACTCGCCTCTGCCCCAGCTCTTGAAGTTCTGGTACCTTACTGGTGTGTCCCACTGTGAATACTGATGCAAAGTACCCATTCAGTTCCCCCACCATTTCTTTGGTCTTTATTACTAGCTCTTCTGCCTTGGTTTCAAGCATTCAATGTCTTCTCTCTCACCTTTTAACACATCTGAAAAGACTCCTGCAATCTTTTTTAATATTACCAGCAGGCGCACCCTCATATTTCATCTTTTCCTCCCTTGTTGCTTTACAGTTGTCCTCTGCTATTTTTTAAAGGCTTTCCAATCCTCTAGCGTCCCACTAACCTTCACCACATTGCACCTTTTCCCTTTTGCTGCTTTGCTGTCTCTGACCTCCCTTGTTAGCCCTGGTTGCCTCATCCTCCCCTTAGTATATTATGTTCTAAGGAACAGTCCCCAAACTATAAACTTTTTACCTCAGCTAACTTTACTGACTTTTCCCAATCAGTGTATAGATTAAAATCTCCCAGGATTAGCGCCCTGCCTTTCTGACAAGCTCTCATTATTTCCTCCTTTGTGCTTCACCTTACTATGTGTTTACTGTCAGGACCAGTACATTCCTTCCACAAGTGACTTCCTGCCTTTACAATTTTTCATCTGTACTCAAACTGCTTCCACATCAGGGTTTCCTGAACTTATGTCATCCTATAGAATCAGAGAATCCCTACAGCATGGAAGCAGGCCATTCCGCCCATCCAGTCCAGTCCAAAGAGTAACCCCCCCCCCCCCCCTCACCATCCCCCCAGCACCGCCCTATGCCGGCTTACCCAAGCTTGCAAAATCCCTGGACACTATGGCGCAGTTTGTATGGCTGATCCACACAACCCGCACATCTTTAGACTGTGGGAGGAAACTGGAGCACGCGGAAGAAACCCACACAAGGGGAGAGAGTGTGCAAACTTCATACAGACAGTCGCCTGAGGCTGGAATCAAACCCAGGTCCCTGCCGTTGGGAGGCAGCAGTGCTAACCACTGAGCCACCATACCACTAAATCCTTGCCTATTGTGCTAATATTGTCGTTCACAAACAGCCCATCACTCCCTGTCCTTCCAAAACATCTTGAAAATTCAGGTCCCAAAGTCATCCTGCAGCCACGTATCAATAATGACTTCTAGAGCATACTACTTGGCTCATCTGTTTATATTTGAATGCACACACTGTACAGTGTCCTCTGGAATTTATTCGGTTCTGATTCTGCTGCTTCCAGTTGCCAGTTCCAGTTGTTCGTTGTAGTGGCTGGTGCATTGGATCCAGGTCAATGTGTTTGCCGATGGAGTCCATGGTTAAGTGCCATGCTTCTCGAAATTCTCTGGCTGTCCTCTGCTTGGCTTGTCCTATGATCGCTGCATTGTCCCAGTCGAATTTATGGTCCCTGTCATTTGTGTGTGGGGCTACTAGAGACAGCTGGTCATGGTGTTAGTGACTCATTGGTGTTCATAGATGCACAGTTAGTCGTCTACCTGTTTGCCCCATATAATGTTTTGTGTAGTCCTTACGTGGAATCTTGTAAATTACGTTAGTCTAGCACATGATGGGTATGAGGTCTTTTGTCCTGGTGTTAGTGTTAGCAATTGGTTTCATCTTAGATTCATTCTGTCTATCCCATCCTGCTACATGCTATCATTTCCCTTATTAATAACTTTGACTCTGCTCTTTGACCTTACCACATCTTCCCAAATTTGATGCCTTGCCCCCATTATTTGGTTTAAATCCTCTTTACTTCCTCAGTTCTTGCAGATGTCACCCCCAGTATGGTTCAGGTGCAAACTGTCCCACATCCCACCTTCCCCAGTGCTGGTGCCAGCGTCTCACCAATCAAAACCAATTTAACCCATGCCAGCCTTTAAGCCATCTCTCTAATCGGATTTGCTCTGTGCCAACTTGCACATGGCTCAGGCAATAACACAGGGTATCACCTTTGAGGTTCTGCTTCTTATTTCTTAGTTCCTGATATAGAAACTGCCTTCATTGTTGTCAAAGAGCATGCTGCTGGAAAAGCACAACCAGTCAGGGCAGCATCCAAGGAGCACAAGTGTCAACATTTCAGGCATAGGCCCTTCATCAGGAATCAAAACATCGACTCGCCTGTTCCTCGATGTTGCCTGACCAGCTGTGCTTTTCCAGCAGCACATTCTTTGACTCTGATCTCTAGCATCTGCAGTCCTCACTTTCTCCAGCCTTCCCTGTTGTGCCAATGTCATTAGTACCTACAAGGACCCCAACGACTGGTTCTACTCACTCCCACTGCAGGCTCCAGTCCAGGCCTGAGCAGATATCCTGAACCATGGCACCAGCAGGCAATATAGCTCTCTGGTTTTGTGCTCTTTTCTGCAGAAAACAGATCACACCTCCTTACTATACTGTCCCCTGCTACCACTGCATTCCTTCATAATGTCCCACTCTTGAATGATCTCCTGTATCACAGTGCCACAGTCAGTTAATTCATAACCCTTCAAACCTTGCCCTTATCCAGTTCTTTCTGTCCCTAGCACCTGACAAAAGACACTATCCTAAAGGGTTTGGCTACCTCCTGCTACAAAGGGTGCAGACACCCTCCCCTTTCCTGATGTACCAAACCCGGAGTCAAAGCTGCTTGAACTTCAAACATTTGCTGCAGACATATTTATTCTGGACCAAACTGGCATCCAGGAACTCCCACATGCTGCAGCTGTGACGCATCACCTGTCCCACCATCTTTTCTATGTCCTAATTTCAGATCAAAGAACGGGCCTGACCATTCTTCTTTTTGTACACAGATGTTGCCTTAAACACTGAATGTTTACACCAACCCCGCCCCCCAAACAAATTTTCATAAGTTTGGATATACAGCTTGCCAGGGATACAGAAGCTGCGCAAATTCAGGAAGTTCGTCCACGGACATAGAAGGATTTATTTTTATACCAAAGGTGAATACTGAGTAAAGCTGAGAAAGGACAGATTCTGCCAAAGCTTTTGTTGTCTCACACTCATGAGGACAACCCACATGAAATACCAAAGTAAAGAGAAAATAACATTTCTACTCCATGAGATGACACGAGTAATCTGTTGGAAAGCGGATTCTGTCTGGATAGTGATCTACAAAAGGGGATTATTAAAAGATGATCAAGTAGTGGGGTTGCAATTTTTAAAAAGCACAACTGTACAAATTACACTTATTGTGGCAAAATACGTATGAGCTCTGAAATTGAATCAGTAATTGCCCCATCTCCCACAGTAACTCCAGTGGAACATTAATGGACATCTGTTTCTTCAGGATTTCCTCCATGCTCCTACTAAATGCACAACGCAAGCATCAGTAAATTTCCCATTGAGTTCCAGGAATAATGTCTTGCAAGACGACGTTTCCAGAGGGCAAGACAACATGTCGTATTCCCTAGGGTTCTTACGTTTCAGTGCAGAGTTGGCACATCATCAGAAGGGCATGGGACTCTGGATCATTATGCAGAAACACTTGAATACCAATGTTAATGCATGTGGAACAAAAAAATCTGAAAGGCAGTGGGAATGTAGACGCTGGGGCAAACTATATTTATTACAGCCTATTGTTTGTGCAATATGTGCATCAATGCCTGTAAGCCTGTCAGTGCGAAGTACTGCACAGTGTTGCTTAGAGGAACAATACAGACTAAACGAGTTTGTTCCTTTACTCATGAGATTACATCAGTTCCCTTCAAAGAGCAACCACCCCCACAAAGTAACAACAGGTAGAAGATCATACCCATACTGCACTACTGACCCATGTCCTTAAGCACTGGACATCAACAATAGAGTCTGAATCAGAGAGATCCACAATACAGAACAAAGGACCTTCATCCCATCCAGTCAAAAACACCCTAACTATTCTAATCCTATTTTCCAGTACTTGGCCATAGCCTTTTAGGCCTTCACATTGCAAGGGCACATCTGAGAAGTTCTAAAATGTTTTGAAGGTTTCTAACTCTACCACCCCATAGGCAGGGAGTTCCACATTCCCACCATCCTCCACGTGAAAACGTTTTTCCTCACATCCCCTCTAAAGCTATTGCCCCCTCCATCAAAGGAAAAGCTGCTTCCTGACCATGCCTTTCATAATTTTATAATTCTCAATCATTTCCCTTTTCAACCTCCTCTGCTCTAAGGAAACCAACCTCAATCTGACCAGTCTTTTTTCATTGCTGAAACTCTCCAGCCCAGACCTGGTAAATCTCCTCTGCACTCTTGCCAGTGCTGTCCTATCCCTGGGTTCCATAGTGTACATCATCCTCTAGCTACGGCCTAACCAACATTATATACAGTTCCAGAATAACCTGACTGCTCTTAAACTCTCTGAATAGGCTAAGAAAGGCAAGTATACTATATACCTTCTTAACCAATTTATCCACTTGCCCTGATACTTTAAGGGAGTGGTATACAGTGGACAGTGTTTCCCAGGGACCTACTATTCATCATGTATTCCCCTCATCTTGTCAGCCCAAGTGCATCACCTCACGTTGATCTGGTTCGAATTCCATTTGCCAATGATTAGCCTGCCCTAACTTTCCTGTGTACATCCTCCTAAGGGGAGAAAGTGAGGTCTGCAGATGCTGGAGATCAGAGCTGAAAATGTGTTGCTGGAAAAGCGCAGCACGTCAGGCAGCATCCAGGGAACAGGAGAATCGATGTTTCGGGAATAAGCCCTTCTTCAGGAATGAGGAAAGTGTGTCCAGCAGGCTAAGATAAAAGGTAGGGAGGAGGGACTTGGGGGAGGGGCATCGGAAATGTGATAGGTGGAAAGAGGTCAAGGTGAGGGTGATAGGTCAGACTGGGTTGAGGGCAGAGAGGTCAGGAAGAAGATTGCAGGTTAGGAAGGCGGTGCTGAATTCGATGGATTTGACTGAGTCAAGGTGGGGGGAGGGGAAATGAGGAAACTGGTGAAATCCGAGTTCATCCCTTGTGATTGGAGGGTTCCGAGGCGGAAGATGAGGCGCTCTTCCTCCAACCGTCGTGTTGTTGTGGTCTGGCGATGGAGGAGTCCCCGGTCCCCAATGCCTTATTTTCACCATGGACATCCAGTCCCTGTACACCTCCATCCCCCATCACGAAGGACTCAAAGCCCTCCGCTTCTTCCTTTCCCGCCGTACCGACCAGTACCCTTCCACCAACACCCTCCTTCGACTGACTGAACTGGTCCTCACCCTGAACAACTTCTCTTTCCAATCCTCCCACTTCCTCCAAACAAAAGGAGTAGCCATGGGCACCCGCATGGGCCCCAGCTATGCCTGCCTCTTCGTAGGATATGTGGAACAGTCCATCTTCCGCAACGACACTGGCCACACCCCCCACCTTTTCCTCCACTACATCGATGACTGTATCGGCGCCGCCTGGTGCTCCCACGAGGAGGTTGAACAGTTCATCCACTTCACCAACACCTTCCACCCCAACCTCAAATTCACCTGGACAGTCTCAGATTCCTCTCTCCCCTTCCTCGACCTTTCTATTTCTATCTCAGGCAACCGAATCAACATCTACTACAAACCGGCCGACTCCCACAGCTACCTGGACTACACCTCCTCCCACCCTGCCCCCTGTAAAAACGCCATCCCATTCTCCCAATTCCTTCAACTCCGCTGCATCTGCTCCCAGGAGGACCAGTTCCAAAAACGTACAACCCAGATGGCCTCCTTCTTCAAGGACCACAATTTCCCCCCCCCCCCCCGACGTGGTCGACGATGCCCTCCACTGCATCTCTTCCACTTCCCGCTCCTCCGCCTTTGAGCCCTGCCCCTCCAACCGCCACCAGGACAGAACCCCACTGGTCCTCACCTACCACCCCACCAATCTCCATGTACAGCGCATCATCCGCCGTCATTTCCGCCACCTCCAAACAGACCCCACCACCAAGGATATATTTCCCTCCCCTCCCCTATCAGCATTCCGTAAAGACCACTCCCTCCGTGACTCCCTCGTCAGATCCACACCCCCCACCAACCCAACCTCCACTCCCAGCACCTTCCCCTGCAACCGCAAGAGGTGCAAGACATGCGCCCACACCTCCCCCCTCACCTCCCTCCAAGGCCCCAAAGGAAACTTCCATATCCGCCACAGATTCACCTGCACCTCCACACACATCATCTATTACATCCTCTGCACCCGATGTGGCCTCCTCTATATTGGGGAGACAGGTCGGCTACTTGCGGAGCGTTTCAGAGAACACCTCTGGGACACCCGGACCAACCAACCCAACCACCCTGTGGCTCAACACTTCAACTCCCCCTCCCACTCCACCAAGGATATGCAGGTCTTTGGACTCCTCCATCACCAGACCACAACAACACGACGGTTGGAGGAAGAGCGCCTCATCTTCCACCTAGGAACCCTCCAACCCACAAAGGATGAACTCTGATTTCACCAGTTTCCTCATTTCCCCTCCCCCCACCTTGTCTCAGTCAAATCCATCGAACTCAGCACCGCCTTCCTAACCTGCAATCTTCTTCCTGACCTCTCCGCCCCCAACCCAGTCTGACCTATCACCCTCACCTTGACCTCTTTCCACCTATCACATTTCCGACGCCCCTCCCCCAAGTCCCTCCTCCTTACCTTTTATCTTAGCCTGCTGGACAAACTTTCCTCATTCCTGAAGAAGGACTTATGCCCGAAACGTCGATTCTCCTGTTCCCTGGATGCTGCCTGACCTGCTGCGCTTTTCCAGCAACACATTTTCAGCTCTACATCCTCCTAAGGCCAGCCTCATCACTATTAACCACCCCAACAATTTTTCTGTCATCTGCGAGCTTACTGATTAACTCGCCAACATTCAAGCGTAAGTCATTTATATAAACAGTTTATAAAAATGGTTATACAAACATTTGTATAAACCATTTACATAAAATTTATATATCTATAATTGATCATTTATATTAATCAGCAGCTAGAGCCACTAATACCCAAATGATTTATATAAAATAAGGGACTATTCAATGCACATTCCCAATGAAGGCTGTGGAAACATGGGAACAAACCCAAGGTATAGTCAAGACTAACTATAATTTGCTTTGAGAACAGTCACATGTAGTAAAGCAGCATAGTTCCAGACCACACAAATAACCTTTGCGATGTCACTAAGAATTTTGAGAATCTGCCTTCCAAAAATCTAACTTGTAAGGTAGTATATGAGGAGTCCCATTAGCTTTTTGGCACCACCTGCCAAAGCAATGGTCCAATGGTGACCCCAACAAAGACAGCCACTGGCACTTGGACCTTCTGTGTGCCCCTGCTGCACTCTAGTTATTGATACAGTCACTCACTAATAGAGCTGCTTCATCTAGGGATGCACAGAACATGAATAAACAATGTTAAGGGATATAGGACACACATGGTAGCAAGTTTTTAAAAACATATGTCATAAGCACTTAAAAATATTAACAGTGTGATGTTTCTAAGAAGTCTATCAATCTTTTATTGTGCAGAGAAAAAGCATCTGGTTGCTGCTTAGAGTTTTATTGTGATACAGACCCTGGGTCAATGCTGGCCTTCACTACTGACACTGAAGGCCAAACAGTAACAATCCCAGCAGATCAGTATGAACCAGTCACTTCAGTCACAGTATACCCAGCCTAATAGCTCAAGTGGAGCATCACTGCACCACTGCCGAGGCAAGGAATTCAAAGCCAACCCTCAATCAATCAATACTATCAAAACTATATTTACTGCTGCCTCACCTCATTAGATGTTTGCTCCAGCTATTTTTGTGTTAGTTGCTGTGACAGGTTGCACGCCAATCGTTTCACAATTCCATCAGTAATTCATCTGAAGCAAACTCTTGTTTCTGGATGACACTATAAAAATGCAAATCTTCCCATTGTTTTTGTACTAAACCTTGGCAGCTCACTCTGTTTGCAGTATAACTGAGGTCTGGAGTGGCTTTTTTGACATTATTCATTTTGCCTTCTGCTGCCCTGTGTATTTCTGGAACAGCACAGTCTAATGCTCCTGCCTAACTGTGATACTTCCATCAATTAACCTGGAAAACTTCCCCGCATTAAACTCTTTCAACAGCTTGGTGATAAATCAAAATCCTTCTTTTTAATAAACTGATTTATTCCAAAACAGGAATAAAATAACTTTCAACGGCTGCAGAATGCTTTGCGGTTTCACCCTATTAGACTTTTAACAGGTTCAAAATAAAATCAGACTTTTCACTTACTTTAGGCTCATTTATACTCACATCTGGAGTGCCACAATAAAAAACAAAGACAGGAAATATGTCCCATTATATTTTTATCTGCGTGCTAGGGCCCTCATCAGAAAGCCTGGACAAAGACTTATATGTACATTCATTAAACAAACTTTAATGACTACTCAATAAGTGCAATGATTAATCACAATACTTCAGAATTAAATGCAGAGACAGAAGGGACCTCAAATGTTCCCAGCTGGGTTAGAGTAAGGGATGGGGCAAGGAGTTTGCGTTGGGAATACAAGGATTGAAATGACTGAGCAACATTTACCTTTTTCTCCATGGTTGGCGATGACTGTGGTAACACAGAAAACAGCAGCAACAGCACAGCACAGAGAGCAGGACAAGAAGAACACAATTAATCAACACAATTCAAAGGTCACAAACTAGCACAACATATTGGCCATCATTGAGAGCAGTCCCAATAAATGCAGACAAAGAAAAAGCAAGCAATGCATAAACAATATTCTGTGGCACAATGAGGGCATTGGAGGAGCATGCCAGATCACAGACAGTTGGTTTATTTTACCAGCACTGATGTTCAAATTCAACACTCACACTTTATAGGCTTAAATAAAATTAAACAAAATACGCATTTACAAGTGAAATTAATTAATTCAGAAAAGTTTCAGCTTTCTTTCAATGAGAAAAAAAAATTGCTAAGGTTACATATCACAGAAAAGTTCACCAATGTAGACTCTACACAGATACGATTTGGTTTCAGTTTGTGGAATTGAGCAACCCTTTGATTGAGACAGAAGCTCCAGGGAATTATAGATCTGTTAGCCATCTGTTGTCAGAAAAGTTTGAACATCTACAAGGATAGAGTGATTTAACACCTTGAAAGATTTCAGCTAAATTGAGAGAAAGAGCATGGGTTTGCAATAAGGTCAAACTTGACCAAACACTTTTTTTGAAAAGGTGATTAAAGCAAAACAGTGAAGTCACCAGAGTCTTACCAGACCATAGGGCTTTTGTCTCTCAGAGAGACAGCTGGTGCTGGTTTAACCTGAGAATCACCACACCTCAGGCAAGGGGACAGGTTGACAAGGAGAGCTTTTCACCGTAATGTCAGCCAGTCCAGTGGCCAGGGGAAGATCTACAGACACTGTTTGAATGGAATTCAAAAGGCACCAATAAAGTCCTTCATGGGAAATTATTTGCCAAGGTTGAAGTTGATGGAACGCAAGACAAGTTATTGACCTATTACAAAACTGGGGAGCGACAGAAGACAGAGTAGAAATAATGACAAATACTCAGATTGGCAGGAAGTGCCTAATGATGTGCCACTAGGATCTGTGTTGAGCCTTAAATATTACCATATTTATGAACAACCTGGACAATGGGATAGAAAGCCAAGTATCCCAGTTCACTGATGACACTTATATTGGTGAGACAACAAGCAGTGTAGATGTGGTACACAATTACAAAGTGATACTGATGGTTAAAGTGAATGGGGAAAACGGCAGCAAATGGATTTCCATATAGGTACATGTAAGGCATCTACTTTGGACCTGAAAAGATGGAAGGCGGCACATTTTAAGAAGGTGCAAAACTGTAAAGGTAAATAGAAATGTGGGTGTCCAGATGCACAGATCATCAAAACATTGTAATGAGGTAGTCAGCATAAAAGCTGATGAATTGAACACTGACTTCAAAAATGTAAAAGGAAAGAACACAAGGAGGTGGATGTCATGCTTCAACTACACAACAGGAGAGCGTGAGAGAGAGAGAGAGAGAGAGAGAGAGAGTGCGAGAGCACGAGAGTGCCAGAGACCGCGAGAGAAGTGACAGAGAGTGCGAGAGCGCCAGAGACAGCGAGCGCGCTGTGGCACTATAAATTTAGGAAACTTATCATAACCTTGCTTTTGGGGCGGGGGGGGGGGGGGTGTCAGGGGCAGGGGCAGGGGGAGGGGTGTACAAAGTAGATTTATGAGATTAACACTTGGACTTCAAATGGGGTGGCACAATGGCTCAGTGGCTAGCACTGCTGCCTCACAGTGCCACAGTCCCAGATTCAATTCCAGTTTCGGGTGACTACCTGTGTGGAGTCCGCACATTCTCCCTGTACCTGTGTGGGTTTCCTCCAGGTGCTCCGGTTTCCTCTCAGTCCAAAGATGTGCAGGTTAGGGTAGTTTGGCAAGGCTAAAGTGCCCGTCGTGTCCAGGAATGTGTAGACTAGGTGCATTAGCCATGGGAAATGTGGGTTATCGGTTTCGGGGTGTGGTTCTGAATGGGATGCTCTTTGAAGGGTTAGTATGGACTCAATGGGGCCTAATGGCCTGCTCCACTGTAGGGATTCTGATTCAAACATTAAATTACAAGGAGAGATTACCAGAGGTGCATTTGCTGGAATTAGAAGGTTCAGGGGTGATTTTATTCAATTTTCTTTTCCAAGATAGGCGAACAAGAAGAGTAGATAAATGGGAATTTAATTCCACAGGTTGGAGTGTGCAGCCAGATTGAAAAATTAGAGCCAGACCTTTGGGGAGTGAAAGTAGGAAATATTTCCAGAGAGAGAGGATTATCTTCATCTAACATTGGTTGCTGTTAGATCTGTTGTCAACTTGATGCCCGAGACAGACAAAGTTTTGTTGAACACACTTATTCAAATGTACAGCAGTTATATATTAGTTCATGAATCAGCCAAGGTCCCAAATCTATAAAAAAAGTTTCACAATCAAAGGATAATGACCAGATCTTGGGACAAATTAAATCAGAGAACTGCCGATGCTGGAAACAAAAGCAGAAGTTGCTGGAGAAACTCAGCAGGTCTGGCAGCATCAGTGAAGTGAAAACTAGAGTTAACATTACAATTTCAGGGACCCTTCGTCAGAACAGACATCATATTCTGTCAAAGGGTGAGTGGACTCAAAACATTAGCCCTGTCTTTCTCTCCACAGCTGCCAGAGCTGAATTTCTCCAGCATTTTCAGATCTTGGGCACACTTAGTGCCATGTGAGAGTTCAGAAGCCTTCACTACAGTATTAAACAGCAAATAATGACAATAACCCTCAGCATGAAGTATCAAATTAGCTACTAAAACACAGCACACACAAGCAGATGATATATGCAGATAATATCATGTTTATGGATGGAGTAACCAGATATCTTCTTGCGATGTTATTGCGAGTTGGAATCATTTGCAAATACCAAACATAATCTCCAATAACCTGAGGCTAATCCAGGCAAACTACATTTGATATCGGTCTTCACAGTTAGGCCGTTAGATATAACTAGAGGAGGTGGTGCCATAGTGGTGATGTCAGAGTGACCCAGAGCCCCATGCTAATTGTCCAGGGTCACAGGTTCAAGTCCCACCCTGACAGAAGGTGAAGTTTGAATTCAAAATGAGTCTGAAGTTAAATGCTATCTTAATGTCCATTGTCGTAAAAGCCCATCTGGTTCATTCATGTCATTTAGGGAAGGAAATCTGCCATTCTTACCTGGTCTGACCTACAAGGTAACTCAAGACCCACAACAAATGATTGACTCTTACATGCCCGAATAAATAAACTCTGGCCTAGCCAGTGACACCCACATCAAGTTTTTAAAATAGCGTATTCCTGAAGACAGAGTTGTGTGTCAAGTATGATTGTTCATGTTGGAGGTCTCACGCTAATCATGTGATGTTGAGGTAAGGCTCCAAGTATTAGTAGATTCTACCTTTATTATTCTAACATTTATTCTCAGTTTAAAGTTGGGGAATGTATAACTTTTATTGCAGTGCCTCTTTAAGGGCTGGGCCCTTTATGTTTATTGGTTCTTTGATTATTCAAAGAAGTATAAAGAGGGACTGCAGGAACATTGCTTAAAAATGTGTTGATGGAAAAGCGCATCAGGTCAGGCAGTATCAAAGGAGAAGGAGAATGGACGTTTCGGGCATAAGCCCTTCTTCTTATGCCCGAAACTTTGATTCTCCTTCTCTTTTTTGATGCTGCCTGACCTGCTGCGCTTTTCCAGCAACACATTTTTAAGCTCTGATCCCCAGCATTTGCAGTCCTCACTTTCTCCTCATTGCAGGAACATTGCCCAGTTAGTTGGAGGTATCATTGCATTCTGTAAATAAAGGAAAGGATTTGTGCCTAACTTCATGCTTAACCAGCTGTCTTATTATCTAATTATGTGCGTCTTTCTTTAATAGGGGTGCTGATAGTGGCATTTACTCTTGAAGACAGATTATGATAGTTATATTCCCGCTGTGTGACTGCATAAGCCTCCTTTCATCGCTCCAATAAGAGGGTAGTAGTAATTTCCACTCTCTTCCAATCCGCAGTCAAAAAAAAAAGCAGAAACCCAGTATAACACAATCATAGAGATGTACAGCACGGAAATTGACGCTTCAGTCCAACCCATCCATGCCAACCAGATATCCTAACCTAATCTAGTCCCATTTGCCAGCAGTTGGCCCATATCCCTCTCAATCCTTCCTATTCATATACCCAACCTGATGCCTTTTATTTTCAGGTCTGCCCTAGTTCTATGGGGATAGTTCACTGGAGTCATCAGTTATAATTGGAGATTGGACTCATGCAATATCAAGTGTCCTCTTTTTACCAGGGCTCACCATGGCCAAATTATTTGCCTACATACTCACTCCATTTCACAACATAACATCACCACCACACCATCCCAGGGCACTCAATCAAAAAGAAAGTGGATTTGTACCAGGAGGGCTGTAAGCTGCAAGGCTACAGACCAGGTACAGGTAAATGAGCTTAGAACGGACAGCAGATTTAGAAACTGTGTACATTCGGCCCATCGAGATCACAACAACCCTCCAAACAGCATCCCACCCAGTCCCATCCCGCCCTACCCTATCCGTGTAACCCTGCATTTCCCACGGCCATTACACCTAACCTGCATATCTTTGGACTGTGGGAGGAAACAGGAACACCCAGAGGAAACCCACGCAGACACAGGGAGAATGCGCAAACTCCACACAGACTGACAGTTGCCAGAGGGTGGAATTGAACCCGGGTCCCTGGCTGTGTGAGGCAGCAGTGCTAACCACTGAGCCACTCAGGATGGGCCAAATGTCCTCTTTTTATGTTGTAACTTTGATTGTTCCAACCCACTCCCAACTCCAATTTGGAGAGTTTTCTGATGAAAGTTAAAATCTGCAAATTTTAGATTTTGTTTTGACTGCCTGGTAAAGCCTTGGTAGTATCCAGTCCATGGGGATAGGCATATTTGCTGGTGTAACCAATGTCATAGTCTCAGATGTTACATTCAGCCCAACACATCAGAAAACGATTCATCACATATCAGCCAGGTAGACCGTCTGGGTGAAATAACGTTTGTTTCAAACGACATTAATCCTGCACCAGAGTCACGATGGAAGATTTTATTTATGCTTTGGGCTAAGACAGTCATCTGTTGTAAAGTCGCATGACAAGAATTCGAATGAGATTGCTCACAGGGACAGCAGCACATTCTGTGAATTAAATTACATTAGTACTTGGCACATGTGCTATGCAAATACTGGAGCCAATCAGTGCTGGAGGCAGTGTCTGACAACAGGCATCAGCTACAAGCATGCCTTCCAGGACTGTCCTAACAACCTTGCCACATCGCGTGACCTTACAGAAATACTGAGACATACAATCGGCACCTAACCTTAAACAATAAAAGTTTTCTCTCGCTGTGGAAAATGCACAATACCAATTCTATCAGTGTCCTCTGGGAGTATTTACTTAATTGCTCAAAACCTGAACATAATCTAATCTGACTGAAGATGACAGAAGCACATTAGCCAAGGCGCCCCTGGTTAATTTGTGATGAAAAGTGGAATTTAGACAGGGCAATTTAATTGGATGCTACTGCCAAGTTGTGCGGAAAACAGTAAATTAAATTGCTTCCCCACTAAATATTTATTACATTGGCAAATGAGATTGAAATCACCAATCCTATTTTTTATTCTTCTTAAACACAATAAACAATGCTGTCAATCATTCTACACCAATTTTGTTAATTAGACAAAAGCAAAATGCCGCAGATGCTGAAAATCTGAAATAAGGCCGAAGAAAGCTGGAAAAACCCAGCCTGGACTGGGTGGATAGGAACAACTGCTTTCCCCATAATCAATGAGGAATAACTTTGAGGTGAAAGGCAGGACTAAAGAGCACACTTGACAAAAACCTCTTTCTAGAATGCACTGTCTGGGAGGGTAGTTTAGGCAGGAAACACCACAAACTTTAAAAAGTAGTTGGGTGACCCTCAAAATGTCATAACATTCAATTCCAGGGGCCAAGTGCTGGAAAGTGGAGCAACCCTTGATTAAGCGGGCGAAAGGGAGGACTGCAGATGCTGGAGATTAGAGTTGAGAGTGTGGTGCTGGAAAAGCGCAGCAGGTCAGGCAGCATCCAAGGAGCAGGAGAATCGATGTTTCGGTTTCATCACCATTCCTGATGAAGAGCTTTTGCCCGAAATGTCAATTCTCCTGCTCCTCGGATGCTGCCTGACCTGCTGTACTTTTCCAGCACTACACTCACGACTCAAGTCTAGATGAAGAATAGTATTTTTTTAATCATTGTAGATTCAATGGACCAAAGGGCCTCTTCTGGACTGTATAATTTAGATGATTCTAAGTCAGGCAGTGTCTGATTCAAGATCATCAACCTGAAGCGGAGAAAGTGAGGTCTGCAGATGCTGGAGATCAGAGCTGGAAATGTGTTGCTGGAAAAGCGCAGCAGGTCAGGCAGCATCTAGGGAACAGGAGAATCGACGTTTCGGGCATTAGCCCTTCTTCAGGAATGAGGAAAGTTGGTCCAGCAGGCTAAGATAAAAGATAGGGAGGAGGGACTTGGGGGAGGGGCGTCAGAAATGTGATAGGTCCAGCAGGCTAAGATAAAAGATAAAAGGGTCCGACGCCCCTCCCCCAAGTCCCTCCTCCCTATCTTTTATCTTAGCCTGCTGGACCAACTTTCCTCATTCCTGAAGAAGGGCTAATGCCCGAAACGTCGATTCTCCTGTTCCCTGGATGCTGCCTGACCTGCTGCGCTTTTCCAGCAACACATTTCCATCATCCATCATCAACCTGAAGCCTTAACTCTCCATCCCGTCACTGATGCTGTCTGAGCTGCTTGTGTTCTTACTGCAGTTTGATTCCAAACTTAGTGGAGAATTACCAATACTTTTGTCAAATGTTGGTTGATGTACAGAATGCAGCATTCCAGATGTCTGTCCCCTACCTGCTAACACCCAGTGTGCCATGTCTTTACTTTATAAGTTACCCAAAGCACTTGGCTCACGTTGCCAAGATTGGAGGGTCTGAGTTATGGAGAGAGGCTGAACAGGCTGGGGCTGCTTTCCCTGGAGCGTCAGAAGCTGAAGGGTGACCTCACAGAGGTTTACAACATCATGAGGGGCATGGATAGGATAAATAGACAAGGTCTTTTCCCTGGGCAGGGGAGTCCAGAACTAGAGGGCATAGATTGAGGGTGAGAGGGGAAAGATTTACAAAGAGACCTAAGGGGCAACATTTTCACAGAGGGTGGTGCGTGTATGGAATGAGCTGCCAGCAGAAGTGATGGCGACTGGAACAATTACAACATTTAAAAGGCATCTGGATGGATATAAGAATAGGAAGGGTTTAGCGGGATATGGGCCAAGTGTTGGCAAATGGGACTGGACTAATTTAGGATATCTGGTCGGCATGACGGGTTAGACAGAATGATGTATTTCCGTGCCATACATCTCTATGTTCTTCAACCAGATAACCTTAACCTTGAGGAAACCATTACCACATGTTGTCTGCTACTCAGACATGCACATATTCACACGACACTGCCTAAATATTGTGTTGCTTGTGGAGCATGCAACATCTCGACCAAAGACTTGTGTCCTTCTCATTCAATGGCTTGAGAAGCCATTGAAGGGGACTTGAATCTAGGGCTTGGTCAGTAAATGCAGTAAGTTACAGGAGCCGAAGAGCGATGAAACAGAAGTAGAAGCAGTGACATTAATGGACCAAATGATGGGCTGAGGTATTTTGAGTTAGATGTCGGAGTCAGAGTTGGGAAAAACTACATAAGAAAGAGGATAAGATCACCATTGTGTAGGGATCTGGTAGCACAACGGTAAAGTCCCTAGCTCTGGAGCAGGTGTTCAAGGCTCAAGTCCCACCTGACCTGGGGTTCATAGAGTCATAGAAATGTACAGCATGTAAACAGACCCTTCGGTCCAACTTGTCCATGCCGACTAGATATCCCAACCCAATCTAGTCCCACCTGCCAGCACCCGGCCCATATCCCTCCAAACCCTTCCTATTCATATACCCATCCAAATGCCTTTTAAATGTTGCAATTGTACCAGCCTCCACCACTTCCTCTGGCAGCTCATTTCATACACGTACCACCCTCTGCGTGGTAAAGTTGCCCAGAAGGTCTCTTTTATATCTTTCCCCTCTCACCCTAAACCTATGCTCTCTAGCTCTGGACTCTCCCACCCCAGGGAAAAGACTTTGCCTATTTACCCTATCCATGCCCCTCATGATTTTATAAACCTCTATCAGGTCACCCCTCAGCCTCCGACGCTCCAGGGAAAACAGCCCCAGCCTGTTCAGCCTCTCCCTATAGCTCAAATCCTCCAACCCTGGCAACATTCTTGTAAATCTTTTCTGAACCCTTTCAAGTTTCACTACATCTTTCTGATAGGAAGGAGACCAGAATTGCATGCAATATTCCAACAGTGGCCTAACCAATGTCCTATACAGCCGCAACATGACCTCCCAACTCCTGTACTCAATACTCTGACCAATAAAGGAAAGCATACCAAACGCCACCTTCACGATCCTATCTACCTGCGACTCCACTTTCAAGGAGCTATGAATCTGCACACCAAGGTCTCTTGGTTCAGCAACATTCCTGAGGACCTTACCATTAAGTGTATAAGTCCTGGTAAGATTTGCTTTCCCAAAATGCAGCATCGTGCATTCATCTGAATTAAACTGAACTGCCACAAATATTACGTAGGACAAACAGGAAGAAAGTTAGCCACCAGGATACACGAACACCATCTAGCCACAAAAAGACACGACCCTCTCTCCCTTGTAGCCCTACACAAGGATGAAAAAAGCCACCATTTCGACTGGGACAACACATCTATCCTGGGACAGGCTAAGCAAAGACATGCCAGAAAATTCCGAGAGGCCTGGCACTCCAACCACAATGCCATAAACAAGCACATAGATCTAGATACCATCTATCAACCCCTCAGAAAATGAACAGGAAATGACATCACCACAAACCCCAGGAATCCCATCCAGGAGAAAGATATAAATAGAAAGCAGGAGACAACAGCTTCGCTTCACTTAGAGGACGCCACTGATGATGTTATCTAGCCAGGTAATGAAACGTCTGGATATCAATCCTACAGCTCAGCGAGCAAACCTACACCCAAAACCTCAACCGGAGCTACAAACCTTCACAAACCTTGCAAAAACCTCCAATTTTGGTGTAATTTGCAAACTTACTAACTGTACCTCTTATGCTCGCATCCAAATCATTTATGTAAATGACAGCAAGTAGAGGACCCAGCACCGATCCTTGTGGCACTACACTGGTCATAGGCCTCCAGTCTGAAAAACAAACTCTCCACCACCACCCACTTTTCTATCTTTGAGCCACTTGCGTCTCCAAATGGCTAGTTCTCCCTGTATTCCATGAGATCTAACCTTGCTAATCAGTTTCCCATGGGGAACCTTGTCGAACGCCTTACTGAAGTCCATATAGATCACATCTACCACTCTGCCCTCATCAATCCTCTTTGTCTCACTGGTCTATAGTTGCCTGGCTTGTCCCTACCACCCTTCTTAAACAGTGGCACCACGTTAGCCAACCTCCAGTCTTCCGGCACCTCACCTGTGACTATCGATGATACAAATATCTCAGCAAGTGGCCCAGTAATCACTTCTCTAGCTTCCCACAGACTTCTAGGGTACACCTGATCAGGTCCTGGGGATTCATCCACCTTTAGCCGTTTCAAGACATCCAGCACTTCCTTCTCTGTAATCTGGACATTTTGCAAGATGTCACCATCTTTTTCCCTACAGTCTATATCTTCCATATCCTTTTCCACAGTAAATACTGATGCAAAATACTCACTTAGTATCTCCCCATTTTCTACAGCTCCACACAAACGCCGCCTTGATGATCTTTGAGGCGTCCTATTCTCTCCCTAGCTATCCTTTTATCTTTAATGTATTTGTAAAACTCTTTGGATTCTCCTTAATTCTATTTGCCAAAGCTATCTCATGTCCCCTTTTTGCCCTCCTGATTTCCCTCCTACTTCCTTTATACTCTTCTAAGGAATCACTCGATCTATCCTGTCTATACCTGATATATGCTTCCTCCTTTTTCTTAACCAAACCCTCAATTTCTTTAGTCATCCACCATTTCCTTTACCTACCAGCCTTCCCTTTCATCCTGACAGGAATATACTTTCTCTGGATTCTTGTTATCTCATTTCTGAAAGCTTCCCATTTTCCAGCTGTCCCATTATCTGCGAACATCTGCCTCCAATCAGCTTTCGAAAGTTCTTGCCTAATACCATCAAAATTGGCCATTCTCCAATTTAGAACTTCAACTTTTAGATCTGGTCTATCCTTTTCCATCACTATTTTAAATCTAATAGAATTATGGTCGCTGGCCCCAAAGTGCCCCCACTGACACCTCAGTCACCTGCCCTGCCTTATTTCCCAAGAGTAGGTCAAGTTTTGCACCTTCTCTAGTAGGTACATCCACATACTGAATCAGAAAATTGTCTTGTACACACTTAAGAAATTCCTCTCTATATAAAAATTTAACACTATGGCAGTCCCAGTCTACGTCTGGAAAGTTAAAATCCCCTACCATAACCACCCTATTATTCTTACAGATAGCTGAGATCTCCTTACAAATTTGTTTCTCAATTTCCCTCTGACTATTGGGGGGTCTATAATACAATCCCAATAAGGTGATCATCCCTTTCTTATTTCTCAGTTCTACCCAAATAACTTCCCTGGATGTATTTCCGGGAATATCCTCCCTCAGCACAGCTGTAATGCTATCCCTTATCAAAAATGCCACTCCCCCTCCTCTCTTACCTCCCTTTCTATCCTTCCTGTAGCATTTGTATCTTGGAACATTAAGCTGCCAGTCCTGCCCATCCCTCAGCCATGTTTCTGTAATTGCTATGATATCCCAGTCCCTGTTCCTAA
The DNA here is from genome assembly GCF_037043375.1 of Chiloscyllium plagiosum. Taxonomy (NCBI): domain Eukaryota; kingdom Metazoa; phylum Chordata; class Chondrichthyes; order Orectolobiformes; family Hemiscylliidae; genus Chiloscyllium; species Chiloscyllium plagiosum. Next base: position 9,039,892 of record NW_028270158.1, on the reverse strand, counting down.
CCATGCCCTGAGTTCATCTGCCTTCCCTGTTAGGCCCCTTGCATTGAAATAAATGCAGTTTAATTTATTAGTCCTACTTTGTCCCTGCCTGCCCTGACTGTTTGACTCTCTTCTGTTCTCAGCTGTACCAGTCTAAGATTGACCTCTTTCCTCACTATCTCCCTGGGTACCACCCCCCCCCCCCCCCCCCCCACCTTACTGGTTTAAATCCTCCCGAGCAGTTCTGGCAAATTTCCCTGCCAGTATATTAGTCCCCTTCCAATTTAGGTGCAATCCGTCCTTCTTGTAAGGTCACTTCAATCCCAAAAGATATTCCAATGATCCAAAAATGTGAATCCTTCTCCCATACACCAGCTCCTCAGCCATGCATTCATCTGCTCTATCCTCCTATTCCTGCCCTCACTAGCTCATAGCACCGGGAGTAATCCAGATATGACTACTCTTAAGGACCTCCTTTTTAAATTTCTGCCTAACTCTCTATAATCTCCCTTCAGAATCGCAACCTTTTCCCTTCCAATGTCGTTCGTTCCCCAATGTGGACAATGACCTCTTGCTGGCCCCTCTCCCCTGTGAGAACATTCTGTACCCTCTGAGACATCCCTGATCCTGGCACCAGGGAAACAACACACCATTCTGCTTTTTCGCTGCTGGCCACAGAAACATCTGCCTACACCTCGGACTAGAGAATCCCCTAACACAATTGGTCTCTTGGAACCTGACATACCCCACGTTGCATTAGAACCAGTCTCAATACCTGAAACTTGGCTGTTCGTGCTACATTCCCCTCAGAATTCATCACCCCCTATGTTTTCCAAAACAGCATACCTGTTTGAAATGGGTATATCCACAAAAGACTCCTGCACTAGCTGCCTACCTCTCTTAATTTGCTGGAGTTAACCCATCTATGTGACTGTATCTGAGGCTGTTCCCCCTTCCTATAACTGCCATCCATCACATACCGTTGCTGTTGCAAATTCCTCATTGCTTCTAACTGTCTCTCCAACCGATCCATTCGATCTGCTAAGATCCACAGCCAACAGTATTTATGGCAGATATAATCCGCAGTAACCCTTAAACTCTCTTTAAACTCCCACATCTGACAAGTAGTACATATCACTCTACTAAAGGCCATTTTTGCTCCTTCACAATCTACAGACCCAGAAATTAACACCGTTTTATTCCTCTACAAACACTGCCCCAGGTTAAATTAATAGTTATGGCTTATATTTTAAGTTTAATCAAGAGACATATCTCCAAAAACATATAATCAAGAAAGAACCCACTCTACTCACTACTGCAGATTCTCTGTATGCCACATTTAAAACAACGATTAACTTATCTGATTCTGTGCTGTGAACTTCACCCAACAGTTTCTCAGAGATCAGTTGTGAATTTCACTGTTTGTTAAATTTTCCCAGATGCACTCCGACGTCCAACGATACGTGAATTCAAACAGCAAAGGCAGTAACTGTGCAGGTTCTCTCTGTCCCTCGCTCCTGCAATGACCTCACCATGTGCTTCCTTTGTCTGTTCTTCTCCCTTTTAAAATTGCTGTTGTTTTGACTTTTTTTTTCCCAAAGTTCCAAAACAATGCAACAGTATATGAAACAGTACTTGCTGCTCCTGGAGTTCGAGGAAGTCACCTCCAGCACCTAAAATACCTCAAACAAGGAGCAGCTGTTGCAGCCGGAAATTGTTCTTGTCCTCTATCTTGGATTACCCAGAATCCAACTCCTAACAAAACCTGTCAAAATGGGTGAATTATAAATAACCCCCATCGCTGTGAGGTTAATCTCAGCCAGCTGTGGGGTCCACGTTGCACAGGAATGGACAGATGAGTTCATGCTAACCATGCAGACTAATGGAGTTGCTCAACTGTATAGCAATGGCACTGAGTCACAAAGAGCAGCAAGCTCCTGGGTCCTTCTCCTTATGGAGGGCACCTGGCAACTTACATGTCAAAGTCCAGGTTGAACAGCTCAGTCACTACACTGCGTGTCTACTTTTTAGTTCATTCATGGGACATGGACACTGCTGGCTGGGCCATTTATTGCCCGTCCCTAGTTGCCTCTTGAGAAAACAATGGAGAGTTGTCTCCATGAACCATTGGGAGGGAATTCCAGGATTTTGTCCCAGCAACACTGAAGGAATAGGATCTATTTCCACATCGGGAGGCTGAATGACTTGGAGGAGATCCTCCAAGTAGTGGTGTTACCACTTCTATTTCTGCCATTTTCATTTCCGGTGCGTTCATCAGTTTGCATTCTTACTTTCCTTTCTCGTCTAAAGGGCAGTCAGTGAACCAGCTGGGCTTTGCCAATCATCGACAATGGTTTCACAGTCATCCAGATTTTATTTTTCATTGAATCCAAATTTTACCATCTGCCAAGGCGGGATGTGAACCCAGGACCCCAGAGCATTACCTGGATTAATGGTTTAGCAATTGTAGCACAAGGCCAACACCTCCCTGTATTTAGGTGGATTGCCTTGAATCCTGTAGCACATAGTCCTGGATTGCATTCTTTCACAACATGGTATACATTGTGGTCTGGGTGACCACAAACACGGGGCTGGGCTGGCCCTTAACTTCCACTTGAGCTCCAATGTCCTTGCACAGAGAGTGCAGCTCCTATTGGGCACACATTATGATTTGAATTCTGGAAGTTCCACTGTCCAATCACTTATCAGATCTTTGTTATTACTTGGAGGTGCCAGTGTTGGACTGGAGTGGACAAAGTTAAAAATCACACCACACCAGGTTATAGTCCAACAGATTTATCTGGAAGCATTAGCTTTCGGGGCGCCGCTCCTTCATCAGGTGGTCGTGGACCATCCGATCTTTGTTGACCTAGTCACAAAGAGCAACAAGCTCCTGGGTCCTCCTCCTTATGGAGGGCACCTGGCAACTTTACAAGTCAAAGTCCAGTTTGGACAGCTCAGTCACTACACTGCGTGTCTACTTTTTAATTCATTCATGGGACATGGACACTGCTGGCTGGGCCATTTATTGCCCATCCCTAGTTGCCCCTCCAACCCCAATCCTTAATCCATGCTGGGTTTCGAGTTTTCAACCAAGTGAAGGATCAGAGGGATGACAACTGGGACTGCCCTCGCTCGGAAATGGCACTGTCACCCCTCAGCGAGAAGGATGAGGGTTCAATCCTCACGCCCGAAGCAAACTTTGGATTTAAAAGTCAGTGCATTACTGAAAAAATGCATTAGAACCAGAGGCGCCAAGTTTCAGACTAAGGTTCTCTCTGCATTTTTTGGTGGAGAAGGAAGAGGTGAGCTTCTCCAGTGTCCTGGCAAATATCTATCCCTGAGCTCTGCAATTCCCTCCCCAAATCTCTGTCATTTCCCCTTTAAGATAAATCTTAAAATATAACTTCAAGTCTTTGACCATCCCAGCTAATATCACCTTCGGTAGTCTAGTGTTAATTTCTGTTTGGCAGCACTCAAAGCATTTTGGAGGTATTTCGCTATGTCAAAGATGATCTATAAATGCAAGCTGTATTGTTGGTCAAATACTCCAGATACTTGGTCATGCACCTCACTCCAGTCTCTGGGATTTTGCTGCATGACAATTGGTTTCCACATTTCCTACATTCCAACAGTAGCTACACTTCACTGAGGATATCCATCACAGTCCTGACCTGTGCCTTGTAGATGGGGAGTCGGGGAGGGGAGTTACTACCTATGAGATTCCCAGCCTCTGACTAGTTCTTGTTACTGCTAATAGTGTATTTTAAGCGCTTACCTATTTATATGGATCTAAGAACATCCCAACGTATTAGCCAATGTAACAAACAGCAATATTTCTGTTAACACCATGTAAAAATTCTTCACCCTTGCATCCATAATTGCTCAAAACCACTCTGACCATCCAGAGATAAGCCTCATCCAATTACCTTTTACTTCTGTCAAAATGAACCCATCCTCTGTCCATTACCTCCCTACAACAGGACTAAAGGCCATGAACAAAACTAGATGCCATTCCTTATTTTTGATGGAAGCCAGCTCCCCACACACTATTTTCCCTCCAACTTGACAATTTTGGACTGTCATTCTCTACCAGCAGATTATTGAGAAATGGAGATCGTGCCAACATCTACATCTTCCAGCATCTCAAAAGCACTGATCACTCCTGCCTCAGTTCTTTGCTCATACAAACCTGTCATTCTGGAGACCATTTTCCACCTGTTACCCAGGAATGACCACCCAGGGTAAGATTCCAACATAGAAATGATAATCGGGCTGTTTCTACAATCAGTAACCAAACCCAAACTTTATTTTTACATCCAAGTGAAAGTCAACTCCTCTGTCATATTTAATTTGAAATAGCATCAGTCATAATTCCACTCGGGTCCTGTTATCTGCTCCTAACAAAACTCTCCCGAACACAATCCTGACACAGTGAAGACACTGAGGTGATATCATTGCATGACTCATTATTGATGCAGTTGTGACAAGAAAATGACCCAATACTGCCACTAAACTCTGCTGGGAAATGCTGAGAATACAGGATCCCTTGCTGTCCGAAGTAATCAGAGTCTGCAAAGGTAATCTTTAACAATATGTGAGAAAGCAGCTACTTAGAGTTTGATTCTGCAACCTAAAAGTTTGAAAGCAAACTCTACAATCAGCTAGTCAGATGTTATTCTTATCGAGTCTCAAATCAGGTGAGCCACAGGGTTCTTCACCATGTAACAACATTGTTAACGTAAAGTATATGCTCCACTATTATAACGAAAGGCACCCCTCTGGACACCATCAAGCAACCCAGCAGCTGCAATCTACTCCAGCACATACACTTGACTGAACACATTCCTTACTTATTCCTCCCGGTCATCGTTCCATCAGATTGTGCATTTCCCCCAACTTGATGCATCTTGGATCGTTCGATGTGTTCCACGTAAGTTTGTATCATCTGCAAGATACAGCAACAATTCAGACACAGTCAACGAAGAAAGGATGAGTGAAATATACCCAGACAAAACTGATAGTACATCACACCGCTCCAACCAGATTAACTAGTCTGTGCTGCAATGCTGACCCCATGAATGGCCTCAGGGAGAAGGGTGGTCATGAGGTGGGTCCAGGTTAATGCGGCTAATCACACATTCCATCTGTACGGTGTAGGCTGGAGCTATGGAGACACTCCAAAAGGTCTTTACTCACCTTGCTGACCAGGAATCACTGACTAACCTGCCACTGACTAATGGGTTGGAACGATGTACAGGCTGTTAACCTAAAATAAAAGCAAGTTACTGTGAATCTGAAACAAGGAGAAAGTGCTGGAGAGACCCAGCAGGTCTGGCAGCATCTGTGCAGAAAGGAACAGAGTTAACGTTTCCTGCCTAAAATGACCTTTTGTCAGTATCAGACTCTAAATATGAATTCTGCTTGATTATTGACCAGGAGGGTGTAGATTTAAGGGTAAGGGGCAGAAGGTTTTGAGGAGATACGAAGGAAAGGTTTTCAACCAGAGGGTGGTGGGAATCTGGAACTTGGTGCAAGATGAGGAGAGGCAGAAACCTCTATCACGTTGTACTGGTGTTTGGACGTGCACTTGCAATATCAAGGCATACACAGCAATGGCCCAAGTGCTGGAAAATTGGATTAGAACTGAGATGATAGTGTCCTTGCCAGTCATAAAACAAAGGGCCAAAGGGCTATTATGATTCTATGTTTCACTCTCGACAGATGCTGGCATACCTGCCGAGTTTCACCAGTCCTTTGTTTTTATTATTATTAATGGGCACACCTTCCCCGGCTATCCTGTAATGAGATTCAAACTTGGAGCCTCTGACTCAGAGGGAGGGATGCTACCAACTAAGTCATAAACTCTCACAAACATCAAACCTCAAGTATCTTGGGATAAATATCAATTTGACCTGGGTGTATATGCAATCCCCTGCAATGACATTTCACCTCTAACCTGGTCTTTTATCCCCGAATGATCCTCCATCAAAACTCAGCTCATTGTATAAGGATCAGTTTATTTATGAGCATACCAATTATCTCAGCTCTTTACCTCAGTGTGCCGCAGGTGTAATGCATTGTATTCCTTCTTCATGTCCGCTTCCCGCTCCTCCAGTCTGGTAACTGAAATCAAGGACAGAATCAGCTGCAAGACTAAATGGAGACTCACATCAACCTGAACATATCAAAACAATCCAGTTTAATAAAAATCAGACAAAACCAGCAACGTAGAAATGAAGACATAATGCTTAGGGCAGAAAGTTCAGGATGAGTTTTAAAAATAAACAGTACTGCTCCTTTCTTGTAACAAAACAGAGAAGCGATGTGTCAGGTCTGCAAGAAAGAGAACAATTTATGCTAGTAAAATGAAGGGTATGTTGGTTAGTCTGATCTTAGAATAGGATTAAAAAGTCAGCACAACATCGAGGGCCGAAGGGCCTGTACTGTTATATTCTATGTTCTAATTCAGATGTTTTGCTCAGTTTTGATTATTTGGGATGCTTTCAAATGACATTCAAAATGTCAGGGACACGGAGGGGATTCACTGAAGGATCCCCACCTCCAGGAACATTAAATGTAGAATTCGGGACTTAATTAAGGGTAAGGTCTTGGGGAGTGTTTGGGAGTGCAGATTCACAGTTTCTTGAAAGTGCAGTCTCAGGTAGATAGGATAGTGAAGAAGGTGTTTAGTATGCTTTCCTTTATTGGTCAAAACATTGAGTATAAGAGTTGGGAAGTCATGTTGCAACCATACAGGACATTGGTTAGCCCACTGTTGGAATATTGTGTGCAATTCTGGTGTCCCTGCTATAGGAAGGATGTGGTGAAACTTGAAAGGGTTCTGAAAAATTTGCAAGGGTGTTGCCAGGGTTGGAGGGTTTGAGCTCGAGGGAGACGCTGAATAGGCTGGGGCTGTTTTCCCTGGAGCGTCAGGGGCTGAGGGCTAACGTTATTGAGGTTTATAAAATCATGAGGGGCATAGATAGGGTAAATAGTCTTTTCCTTGGGTTGGTGGGAGTCCAGAGCTAGAAGGCATAGGTTTAGGGTGAGAGGGGAAAGATACAAAAAGGATCTAAGGGGCAACGTTTTCACACAGAGGGTGGTGAGTGTATGGAATGGGCTTATAGGGTGTGGTACAATTACAGCATTCAGAAGGCATCTGAATGGGTATATGAATAGAAAGGGTTTAGAGGGATCTGGGCCAAATGCTGGCAAACGGGACTAAATTAAGTTAGGATATCTGGTCAGCATGGACGAGTTGGACCGAAGGATCTGTCTCTGTGCTGTACATCTCAATGACTCTGATTGCAGGTGCAATGCATTTTGTGAAGTTTATGGCGTTTTCTCAGATGACTACTTCTGGCACCTTGTGTTATGTGCCACCTTTACCAGAATGTGGTATGGGCAATGGCTGTTTGCGAAATTTCACTGCTCCTTGACCCTTGCTTTGGCTTCAGCATATCTAATGGTCAGTGGTAGAAGATATACCACTGTCCAGGAGAGATACTGGCCTTCGATAAGAAAGTTTTACACTGATAGCAATAGGTACAACTATGGCCAAGTATAATCGCCAGGACCTTAAGGAGCTAATATAAATATACCTGGTCCCTCCAAAAGCTAGAGTAGAACCTCTGGTCTCCACCCACAGATGGTGTGTGATATCAGATTGCAACATAGTAAATGACCCTATGAAATGTAGACACTCGCCACTTTTGTGCAGTGATTTTTCTCACAGACCTGAATTCTTCTGAGGACGAGTCATAATCATACTGTTTTCAAAAAAAAAAAAAAAATTCACAGGAAGTGGGCATCACTAGCTGGACCTTTGTTTATTGCCAATCCTGATGTGACCGTCAGGTGGTGGCAGTGAGTTGCCACCTTGAACCACTGCAGTCCTTTGTATTTGTGGACCCACAATGTTGTAAGGGAGTTATACCTAAGATGGGCCATGTGGCGAGACACTGTACACTTTTCACTGTACTCTTGTACCCCGTACTTGAGTACACATGACAATAAAACCCAAATCTAAATCTAAAAAGCTCACAAGCAGGGACTTTTTCTGGATGCTCAGTGGTTAGCACTGCTGCCTCACAATACCAGATTATTAGAATTATATTCAAACCCATTCATACATTGTCCAATGGTATGGAAATCTCAACGTAGGTGATCTGCACTTGCTTCAAATTCACATGGCGATATACAATGCATTTTGAATTTATAGAAGCTAATATCTTGGCTTATGAAGCAACAATATGCATCAGTGACCCTTTCATAAGTTTATTAGCCACACTTCAAGGACTGCAGCAGATTAAGAGTTAATGTTCTAACTCCAGTGACATTGATAGCAAAAGGTGGTATCTGTGCTGATGATGGGGTAGAAGGGGGAGTAAACAGTGAGCAGGAAGGGGCAGAGGGAGCCCAGAGAGAGAGAGAGAGAGAGAGAGAGAGAGAGAGAGAGAGTGATAGAGAAAAAAGGATGGAGTGATAAAAGGGATTGGTGATAGTAAGCCAGGGAAGAAGAGAAGCTCAGACAGGTGATCATGGGGAGTAGTTGAAAATGGGTTAGCTAGAGTGTGGCGTGGGTAATAAACCTGGGAGGGAGGTGATCATGGTCCTAGTATCAAAATTAGTGACAAAACTAACAGGAATGTGCAGTATAAGGGACAAAGTCTGACTACGTCATGCTGATGCAAAGCAGTAATCACCGCCTCAGGAAGTGATGTAATGCCACAGGGTCCTGCTGTCTCATTGCAAGATAAAGTCACGGTAATGTAAAAGCAAAATACTGTAGACCCAGGAATCTGAAATACAGTAGAAACAGGAAATGCTAGAAGATTAATGGCTCAAAGAGGAAGATTAATTAAAAAGGATTAAGCTCCTTGAGTTTGTTAATAGGGGGAGAGAGGCTGGAGAGAGGGCAGCACGCAATGCAGAATTCAATGAGTATTTATCTTGGAGGCAAGTTACCAAGTAATTAGGAGGAGAAATGGAATGTTGGCTTTTAATGCAAGGGATGTAAAAATAAGGACTACACATTGTTGATAGGCCATCTGCAGTACTTAAGGAGGGATATGCCAACATTGGAAGCTGTTCAGAGAAGGTTAACAAAGCCAATTCCTGGGTTGAAGGAGCCACGTTCTGAGGAAAAGCTGGTAAGCATTGGTCTGCACTTACTGGCGTTTAGAAGAATGAGAGATAATTTTATTAGAACATGTAAGACTCTGAGGGGGACTTAACAGGGTAGATGCTCAGAGGATGTTTCCCCTCCTGGGAGATCTAGAACAAAGGGATAGAATTTAGAGGGCATAGGTTTATGGTGAGAGAGGAAAGATTTAAAAGGGATCTGAGAGGCAACCTTTCCACACAGAAGGTAGTGCGTGTATGGAATGAGCTGCCAGAGGAAGTGGTGGAGGCTGGTACAATTACAGCATTTAAAAGGCATCTGGACGGGTATGTGAATAGGAAGGTTTTAGCAAGGTATGGCCAAGTGTTGGCCAACGGGACTAGGCTAATTTAGGATATCTGGTTGACATGGACCGAAGGGTCTGTTTCCATACTGTACATCTCTAAGACTGTATCAGGAGAGCTGTTTCCTTCCCCAAGTGGGATGTTGGTCATTGAAAAAAACATTCAAGGCTGAGTTTGACTCCTGATCGACAGGTAGCATAGTGGAGCTGAGGCCACAATCTGTTCAGCCATAAAGGTATTGAGTGGTGCAGCAGGACAGAGAGAGCCAAATGGCCCACTCACGATCCTAATTCTTATCATCCTATAAACTTGAACTGTCGGGTCCATACTTACTGGGTTCAAGGTGAGCAGAACTGAACGTTTGTTTCTTGGCAGTGAAAAATCCCAGGGCACCTTTTGCCTGGGCGGTGTGGTCTCCACTTGGCAAGGCAGCAGTCGGCCCCATCATGGCTGCCGTCTCCCTTTGCTGCTGACCCTCTGCAGGCAGCTCCCACCTCCTGGAGGCGCTTAGCGTCACGATTTGGGCATGAAGCCAGTCTCCTACCCAGTCAGGGCATCAATATCTCAAAACAGCATAGGATGAAGAGCTGGAGATTGTCGGAGCTTCAGATTATCGGCACTGCTTGGAAGACCCAGCCTACCATATCCAACCCAGCCCACTGTCTCCAACTCAGCTACCCCCCCATCTCCAACCCAGCCTGGCAGCCCTGTTTTACTTAAACCAAGAAATAGGCTTGCAATGCTGCTACCTCTCAGGTGAGCACAGTTGAGAATGAACTAGTAGCTTTGACAAAGGGTCAGTTAGGCTCGAAACATCAGCTCTTTTCTCTCCTTACAGATGCTGCCAGACCTGCTGAGATTTTCCAGCATTTTCTCTCTTTGGGTTGAGAATGAACTAATTGGTTTGTGAGGCTCTGCACCATAACAGTAGTCTGAAGTTTAACTCCCAAAAGGGTGTGCTCAAGTTGCACCAAAGGCTTAAATACAAAACATCAAACATAAACCTGATGCATCTGGTTTTAATGGAGGTACAATGACAAATCCTTGAGTGAGAATATTGTGTACAGTTCCAGTCACCGCGCTACCAGAAGGATGTTGATGCTTTGGAGAGGGTACAGAAAAGACTTACCAGCTTGCTGCCTGGTATGGGGGATTTTAGCTACGAAGAAAGGTTGGATAGATTGGGCTTGTTTTCACTGTAATGCAGAAGGTTGAGGGGTGACCTAACAGAAGTTTGTGAATGGCATGGATCGAGTGGAGAGTATGAGGTTTTCCCCCAGGGTGGAGATGTCAGTTACTCAGGGACACAGGAGGTTAAAGGAGATGTTCAAGGCATGTTTTTCACACAAAGGGTGGTGACTACCTGGAACATGCTGCCAGAGGTGGTGGCAGAAGCAGACACAATAGACCCAAGAAACACCTGGACGAATACATGAATATGAAGGAAATAGAGGAATATGGATCATGTAAGTGAAGACAGTTTTAGTATGGAATTGGCAGCACAGGCTTGGAGGGACCGAAGGCCCTGTTCCTGTGCTATATTGTTTGAGGGGCAGACTGGTGATTTTAGTATTATAATGAGACCTCAGCATTCAGTTTGGCAGTCACTGTATTAGCTACATACAGCTAGATTTATTAAGTCTTGGGAAATATCCCGACTTTAAAGGTGCTGTAAAGGGCTATAAATGTTTGTACAGCACAGTTTGTGGGGAATGGGATGTTTCCTCCAAATCCAACACGCCACGCATTAATCAGACCACCGAAGCCCCACACCCATTGGGATACTCTCACCAGTCCCCATTCTGAGCTCCTACAATCCAGCCTCTATCAGCACAACTGGGAGATCCTCAGATATTCTCTCACACACATACACAGAGCTGTTGTCACAGACTTCCTTCCCAACAAGCCCATTAAATCAGAGGACCGGAAACCAAGAGGAAACATTACAAGGAGCCCTGCAGTTGAGAAACTGTGGGATGTTCAGGAAATACACTCTTCCAGATTTTCCTGATCTCACCACAGACCAACTGCATGGAACTCAGCTCCAGGCCAATGTTCCCACCACAGTGTGACGAATGTTTGCAGTGTGGTCAACAATTTGCAAATCTGTAGATATCATTTGCTATTTTATTTGAAAGCTTTCCTGAGCAATTCTTGGACTGGGGGGGGCGGGGGGAAAGAAGGGGGTTCGTCTTAGAGCACTTTAGCCCTATTTTCTTTAAACTCATCTACGGGACATGGCTAAGCCAGAAGTTAATTGGCCAGAAGCCAGTTAACAATCAAACACGTTGCTGAGAGTTTTGTCTGCAGTTAGGTGTAGGCCAGACTAGGTAAGGATGGCAGATTTGCTCCCCTAAAGGAAATGAGTGAACTAAATGGGTTTTATGACAATGAACAGTGATCACATCATCACTATCAGGTTAGTTTTTTTAATCCAGATTTTTAGTGAATTCAAATTTCACCATCTTCCACAGTGGAATTCAAACCCATGTCGTTGGAACATTAATCTGACGTTCTGGATTATTAGTGTTGAGAGTGTGGTGCTGGAAAAGCACAGCAGATCAGGCAGCATCCGAGGAGCAGGGAAATCGACATTTCGGGCCAGAGTCCTTCATCAGGAATCATTGCTCCAGCCTGAAACATCGATTCTCCTGCTCTTCGGATGCTGCCTGACCTGCTGTGCTTTTCCAGCGCCACACTCTCGACTCTGACTCTCCAGCATCTGCAGACCTCACTGTCTCCTTCTGGATTATTCATCTAGTGACATCACCACTACCACATCGATATCAATGCTGAAGCAGGCTGCCCCCTTATGGTTCACCATTGAGTGGAAGCATTCTAAACTTACGTTGGTCTGCGTAGTTCTTAGATTTGAGTTCCAGCTGCCTGGTCTGTAACTCCAAAGACTCCACATGTGTCTGAAGTTCCTTCTTCTCTTGTTCCAGTGCATCCTCAAACTCGATGAATTTCTACACACGAGGAAAAAAAGCAGTGAGAGTGAGGGCAGTGGCAAAATTCTCATTAAAAGCCATTCAAATGGTGAAAACAACCTTATTTAGCAAATGTGAATTGTTGGTTCCCTTTTAGCATACTGTAATACGGTTTGGCAAGTGCATTGTAACTTATCGTGAGACTGCATTCTTTCATCTAGAAATAAAGTCTATTAATTAGATTTGTCAATGAAATACCAAATATTCAAACTCCAAAACTCGCCAGAAAGAGAATATCTACTGAATAAAACACACAATCCCCTAGCAACCACATTGCTACCTCCAACAGGAGACCTGAATCAAACAACCAAAGCAATTCACACTTTTACAGTCATGACAACAGTGGCAAACCCAACTTTACATATTTACATTTATATATAGATGCTCTGAAAGGGCTTCACACATTTTCCAGATAACACCGGTTTCTCCTTTATGCCTGTCTAATGATCCACCATTAAGTTTAAACAATGTGGCACTTAATATTCTCTAATTCGTGCTTAAATTCCAAATCAATAACAACAAATTGGAGATGCAGTGTATACAATGTGCCCCAAAAGTTGGGCTTCTTGTTATGTAGACAATGATAATTAGACCATTGTGCCTGCAGGATAAATACAATCAGTGCATATTTCAGATAGCAATAGTTTCACAGAACATATCATGAATATGCAACAGCAATTAAAATAAAATCATATACAATTGGGAATATAACTCAAAACATATACCATACAATCTTTATTCTGAAGAAATAAAATGATCATCTCTGAAGTCCATGATTTAGCTTCAGCTTCCAATAGTATGACATTTTTTTGTATTTATTCTTTCCTGGGATCTCACTGACAAGTTAGAAATCACCCAACACCAAGTTATAGACCAACAGGTTTATTTGAAAGTTCAAGCTTTCAGAGTACTGCTCTTTTGTCAGCTAGTGGGGCAGGATCATAGGAGACAGAATTTATAGTAAAAGGTCAAAGTGTCATACTGTGAGAGGGGTGGGTGGGGGAGGTTTTTTGTGGATTCATTCATGGGATGTGACTGGGTCAGCATTTATTGCCTATCCCTAATTGCCCAGAGGGCAGTTAATAATCAACCACATTGCTGTGGGTCTGGAGTCACATTGAGGACTGACCAGGTAAGGATGGCAGATTCCTTTCCAATGATTACAAGTAAACCAGATGGAATTTTTCCAACAATGGTTTCATGGTCAATGTTAGAATCTTAATTCCAGATTTTTATTGAATTCAAATTCCACCATCTGCCGCGGTGGGTTTTGAACCCAGGTTCCCAGAACGTGACTTGGCCAACACCACCTCTATGCTGCAAAAAGCCTGTGACTCTACCACCACCACTTAGCCAGTGATGCCAAAGTCTCACGAGTGAATTAAAACAAATGGCATTTCAGCGAGGGCCATCGTGGGGTTCAATAATGATGTTTCATGGAGCATCACCATGGAAACAGACCATCAGGAAATTAGTAAAAAAAAAATGCAATTAATGTGTACCCGACATCTATCAAGTTAACACAATTTTGTATCTGGTATCATGATTCATTAATGCTCAGACGTAATTTAACAATACTCCCACCACATTGCTGATGCTTCTGTATTTGTGACACGACATATGAGCTTTTAAAATCTGATGAGTAGAGTATGGGCATTGCTGTCAAGGTAAGCACATATTTATCCTTTTGTATCTGGCCTGCATGGTGGTGAGCTGCCTTCTTAGAGTCATAGAGATGTACAGCATGGAAACAGACCCTTTGGTCCAACCCGTCCATGCCGACCAGATATCCCCAACCCAATCTAGCCCCACCCGCCAGCACCCGGCCTATATCCCTCCAAACCCTTCCTATTCATATACCCATCCAAATGCCTTTTAAATGTTGCAATTGTACCAGCCTCCACCACATCCTCTGGCAGCTCATTCCATACACACACCACCCTGTGTGTGAAAAGGTTGCCCTGTAAGTCTCTTTTATATCTTTCCCCTCTCACCCTAAACCTATGCCCTCTACTTCTGGACTCTCCCACCCCAGGGAAAAAGACTCTGTCTATTTATCCTATCCATGCCCCTCAATTTTGTAAACTTCTATAAGGTCACCCCTCAGCCTCCAATGCTCCAGGGGAAAACAGCCCCAGCCTGTTCAGCCTCTCCCTGTAGCTCAAATCCTCCAACCCTGGCAACATCCTTGTAAGTCTTTTCTGAACACTTTCAAGTTTCACTACATCTTTCTGATAGGAAGGAGACCAGAATTGCATGCAATATTCCAACAGTGGCCTAACCCAATGTCCTGTACAGCCGCAACATGACCTCCCAACTCCTGTACTCAATACTCTGACCAATAAAAGAAAGCATACCAAAGGCCTTCTTTACTATCCTATCTACCTGCGACTCCACTTTCAAGGAGCTATGAACCTGCACTCCAAGGTCTCTTTGTTCAGCAACACTCCCTAGGACCTTACCATTCAGTGTATAAGTCCTGTTAAGATTTGCTTTCCCAAAATGCAGCACCTCGCATTTAACTGAATTAAACTCCACCTGCCACTTCTCAGCCCATTGGCCCATCTGGTCCAGATCCTGTTGTAATCTGAGGTAACCCTCTTCGCTGTCCACTGCACCTCCAATTTTGGTGTCATCTGCAAACTTACTAACTGCACCTCTTATGCTCACATCCAAATCACCATCTATTTCCCTACAGTCTATATCTTCCATATCCTTTTCCACAGTAAATACTGATACTAAATATTCATTTAATATCTCCCCCATTTTCTGTGGCTCCACACAAAGACCGCCTTGCTAATCTTTGAGGGGCCTTATTCTCTCCCCAGTTACCCTTTTGTCCTTAATATATTTGTAAAAACCCTTTGGATTTTCTCCTTAACCCTATTTGCCAACGCTATCTCATGTCGCCTTTTTGCCCTCCTGATTTCCCTCTTAAGTATACTCCTACTTCCTTTATACTCTTCGAAGGAATCACTCAATCCATCCTGTCTATACCTGACATATGCTTCCTCCTTTTTCTTAACCAAACCCTCAATTTCTTTAGTCATCCAGCATTCCCTATACCTACCAGCCTTCCCTTTCATCCTGACAGGAATATACTTTCTCTGGATTCTTGTTATCTCATTTCTGAAGGCTTCCCATTTTCTAGGCGTCCCTTTACCTGCAAACATCTGCCTCTAATCAGCTTTCGAAAGTTCTTGCCTAATACCATCAAAATTGGCCATTCTCCAATTTAGAACTTCAACTTTTAGATCTGGTCCATCCTTTTCCATCACTATTTTAAATCTAATAGAATTGTGGTTGCTGGCCCCAAAGTGCTCCCCCACTGACACCTCAGTCACCTGCCCTGCCTTATTTCCCAAGAGTAGGTCAAGTTTTGCACCTTCTCTAGTAGGTATATCCACATACTGAATCAGAAAATTGTCTTGTACACACTTAGGAAATTCCTCTCTATCTAAACCTTTAACACTATGGCAGTCCCAGTCTACATCTGGAAAGTTAAAATCCCCTACCATAACCACCCTATTCTTACAGATAGCTGAGATCTCCTTACAAGTTTGTTTCTCAATTTCCCTCTGACTATTGGGAGGGTCTATAGTACAATCCCAAAAAGGTGATCATCCCTTTCTTATTTCTCAGTTCCACCCAAATAACTTCCCTGGATGTATTTCCGGGAATATCCTCCCTCAGCACAGCTGTAATGCTATCCCTTATCAAAAATGCCACTCCCCCTCCTCTCTTGCCTCCCTTTCTATCCTTCCTGTAGCATTTGTATCTTGGAACATTAAGCTGCCAGTCCTGCCCATCCCTCAGCCATGTTTCTGTAATTGCTATGATATCCCAGTCCAATTTTCCTAACCATGCCCTGAGTTCATCTGCCTTCCCTGTTAGGCCCCTTGCATTGAAATAAATGCAGTTTAATTTATTAGTCCTACTTTGTCCCTGCCTGCCCTGACTGTTTGACTCACTTCTATTCTCAATTGTACCCATCTCAGATCGATCTCTTTCCTCACCATCTCCCTGGGTCCCACCCCCCCACCTTACTAGTTTAAATCCTCCCGAGCAGCTCTAGCAAATTTCCCTGCCAGTATATCAGCCCCCTTCCAATTTAGGTGCAATCCGTCCTTCTTGTACAGGTCACTTCTACCCCAAAAGAGATTCCAATGATCCAAAAATGTGAATCCTTCTCCCATACACCAGCTCCTCAGCCATGCATTCATCTGCTCTATCCTCCTATTCCTGCCCTCACTAGCTCATAGCACCGGGAGTAATCCAGATATTACTACCCTTGAGGACCTCCTTTTTAAATTTCTGCCTAACTCTCTGTAATGTCCCTTCAGAATCGCAACCTTTTCCCTTCCAATGTCGTTGGTTCCAATGTGGACAATGACCTCCTGCTGGCTCCTCTCCCCCGTGAGAACATTCTGCACCCTCTCCGAGACATCCCTGATCCTGGCACCAGGGAAACAACACACCATTCTGCTTTTTCTCTGTTGGCCACAGAAACATCTGTCTGTACCTCTGACTACAGAATCCCCGAACACAATTGATCTCTTGGAAGCCGACATACCCCTCGTTGCATTAGAGCCAGTCTCAATACCTGAAACTTGGCTGTTCGTGCTACGTTCCCCTGAGAATCCATCACCCCCTACATTTTCCAAAACAGCATACCTGTTTGAAATGGGTATATCCACAAAAGACTCCTTCTCTAGCTGCCTACCTCTCTTCTCTTACCCTTCCTGGAGTTAACCCATCTATTTGACTGTATCTGAAACTTTCCCCCCTTCCTATAGCTGCCATCCATCATATACTGTTGCTGTTGCAAATTCCTCATTGCTTCTATCTGTCTCTCCAACCGATCCACTCGATCTGATAAGATTCGCATCCAACAGCATTTATGGCAGATATAATCCGCAGTAACCCTTAAACTCTCTTTAAACTCCCACATCTGACAAGAAGTACATATCACTGCAAAGGCCATTTTTGCACCTTCACAATCTACAGACCCAGAAAATAACACCGTCTTATTCCTCTACAAACACTGCCCCAGGTTAAATTAATAGCTATGGTTTATATTTTAAGTTTAATCAAGAGACTTCTCTCAAAAAACATATAATCAAGAAAGAATCCACTATCCTCACTACTGCAGCCTTTCTCTTGGACAGACTTAAAACAACAATTAACTTATCTGATTCTGTGCTGTGAACTTCACCCAACAGTTCCTCCAAGATTAGTTGTGAATTTCCCTGTTTGTGAACTTTCCCAGATGCACTCCAATGTCCAGCAATACACGAATTCAAACAGCAAAGGCGGTAACTGTGCAGGTTCTCTCTCTCTCTCTCTCTCGCACTGTCCTCACCATGTGCTTCCTTTGTCTGCTCTTCTCCCTTTTAAACTGCTGTTGATTTGATTTTTTTTTCCAAAGATCCAAAACAATGCAACAGCATATAAAACAGTATTTCTTCTAAAAGTGCAGTCCACCTGGTGAAGGGACAGCCACGCCCGGTACAGTTAGCTACAGAACCACGAATGTCTGTCCACATCAGGATGGGGAGGACTATGGAAGAGCAAGTGACAGTGGGGGACGTTGTTTCTGTATCGTGCAGGCAGTACACACTTCTGCCACAGTACATCAACAGTGGACTGCTGAATATTTAAGGTTGTGGATTTAATGCTGAGATGAACTGTTTCATCCTGGACAATCTCAAGTGGACCGAATCCATCAAACTCCTGACTTGTGCTCTGTAGATAGTGGAAAGGATTTGGGCAGACAGGAGGTGAGTTATCTACCATAGAACTCCCAGCCTCTGACCTGCTCATGTAGTCACAGTATTTATGTGACTGGTCTCGTTATGTTTCTGGTCAATGGTGACCCCCAAGAATGTTGGTAACGGGGGATTCAGCAAGGGTAATGGCATTGAGTGTTGAAGGACAACAGTTAGATTTTTCTCCTTGTTGGAGTTTTATTTCCTGGCACATGTTGGCATGCCAGCAGCCCACTTATCAGAAGACCAAACTTTATGTTATAAAATGAGATATCCAACCAGACGCCCCATTAACACTATAGCTTATAAAAAATACAAATGCTAAAGCTCTGTTCTACTTCTTATTCCATCCCCTCACCCCAGAGTTCCCTTATTTTACAGCATCTTGAAAGTTCATTCATTTTTCATATGAATGATCCAAAAGGAATGCCACAGCTCTCCTGAAATCACTATTGTTCTCCTCAGGCTTCCAGTTATATTCACAAATAAGATTCAATGAAGATTCCTTTTATTATTTCACAACCCTCAATAACAGTGAAGGCCTCAGCTCCTAGTTTGGGCTGTTGATAGGTCCAACTGCCTCCTCACAGCTTTGTGTGTTAACTCTGCTGACTGACTTTTTTATCACAAACCTCCATGAGGAACACTGGGATTCCAACAAACTCCACTAGCAATAAGCAAGCCTTCCAGCTGGTTTTCTCTCAGGAATATATTAATAAGAGCAAGAATAGACTATTCAATCCCTTGAGCCTCATCTGCCATTCAATAAGATCACGACATCACATACCTCCCCATTCCTGCCATTCCCTGATAACCTTTCACCCACTTGCTTATCCAAAGCTTATCTACCTCGGGATTTTAAAAAATAGTCAAAGACTCTGCTTCCACTGCCTTGTGAGGAAGGGAGTTCCAAAGACTTTCAACTCTTTTAAAAAAAAAGTTCTCTTGTGGTAAATGGGTGACCTCATTTATAAACAGTGACCTCCAGTTCTGGATTCTCTCACAAAGCAGAATGTCCTTTCCATATCGACCCCGTTAAACACCAGATGTTTCAGTTTAGCCCAGTAAACATTTGCTGAACGTCTGCCTACATCCAAATTTACATCCTTCCTTTAATAAGGAGGCTAATCGTGAATAAAAGTACCCCAGATATGGCTCCATAGCCTCACTGCTTTTGTGTTCTATTCCCCTCGTGGTAAAACATAACATTCCATGAGCTTTCCCAATTACTTATTGTACCTGCATACTCATCTTCTGCAACTCATTCGCAGTGCCAATCTCTAAAACTCTCACTATTAATAAAACATGTTTTTATTCTTCCTGCCAAAATAAACAATATACTTTTCCTAGATTAACCTCCATCTGCCACATTTTTGCACACTCACAACCTATCGATATCTTTCTGTAACCGCCATGAGTCCTTTATACTGTCTTTGTGCTGTCAGCAAATTTGACAACATTCCCTTCCAACCCTTCAGCTACATCATGTAAACAAACAATAAACTGGTGAAGTGCCAGCACCAATCTATGAGGCACAATACTCATGGTAGTCAAAAAGGGTGGCGCTGGAAAAGCACAGTAGGTCAGGCAGCATCCGAGCTGCAGGAGAGTCGACGTTTCGGGTATAAGCCCTTAATCAGGAATGTTGCAGATAATGCCACAAAAGGGCTGAGAGATAAGGATGATGAGCTCCCCCCACATTCCAGATGACCCCCCTATTTGTCGCTCAACCTCCTTGGGCGCCTTTGCACACATTCCTGATGATCCAGCATCTGCAGTCCTCACTTTCTCAGAGTCGTTATAACCTTGCAGCAAAGCCTCTTCTAAGGATGCCCACCTTGAAGAAGTTCTCCTCCTCCCTCTACAAGGATCTCAGTGAGTCTCTCTCTCTCTCTCTGCACCCCTCTAGGTCATCTCCTCCACCCTGAAGCTCTTCAGACCTATCGCCATCACCCCCCATCTACATCCACCTACTGCCTTCTGAGCTACCTTGCCCCCCAGCCCCACCCCTTCCTATTTACTTCTCAGCCCCCTTGGGTAACCCCTAACATTCCTGATGAAGGGCTTATGCCCGAAACGTCAACCCTCCTGCTCCTCTGATGCTGCCTGTCCTGTTCTGCGTTTCCAGCACCACACTTTGACTCTGATCTCCAGCATCTGCAGTCTTCACTTTCTCACAATACTCATGGTATAATGGCAAACTTTTTAAAAAAAATTACACCTACTCTCTGCTTCCTGTTAGCCTATCCAATAGCAATATACTATCCCCTCCACTGTGAGCTTGTACTTTCTATAAAAACCTTTGATATGGCACTTTAATCCTGGAAGCTGAAGTACAGTACATTCACCAGTTTCCTTTAATCTACAACATGCGCTACCTCTTCAAAGAACTGCAATCAATCGGTCAAATGTATTTTCCCTTTCACAAAACCATGTTGACTCTGCCCAATTATATTGAAGGTACCCAACTGCCCTGTTCGAACTTCTTTAATAATAGCTTCTAAAGGTTTCCCGGTGACTAAGTAGCTTGTAGTTTCTTTGTCTCCCTCCCTTTTTGAATAAAGTAGTTACATTTGCTAACTTCTGATGAATTAAACCATCCCCAAATCAAGGGAAGTTTTGAAAATTATTTTTTAATGTATCAACAATCTCACCCTTTTAGGACTCCAAGATAAAGTACATCAGAGCCTGGCACTCATCAGCCCATAGCTCCAACAATTTACTCAGTGTCAATTCTCTGGAGGCTGCAATTTTCTTCAGCTCCTCTCTCCCTTCCCTTTCCTGATGTATTTAAAACAGAAACAATGTGCAGGGCTGCACAGAAAAGGTGGAGAGGTTTGTAATAAATGCTCAGAGGGCCGGTGCAGACACAATGACCTCCTCCTGCAACATAAGAGCTCTGTGATTCTGTGAGAAAATGCACTTTCCTTCAATCGAAGTTGGATCAGCATCACAATCCCAAGAGAGAGGTGTCATACCATACGGATCATCTTGCTCTCCATAGCAACAGGCCTCTAAGGTTATCAATATAGTCATGCCTTGAATTAAAATTCTTCCAAAACATTCATTTTACAAATAAAATAAAATGTCTACTTTATTAAAATGTATATGCTCCGTACATTGATAGCAATGAAAATCTACACTATCCTGTAGGTTCACTGTGAGCAAATGACTTTCATTTCTCTTTTTGAAGGGTAACTACGGCATTTTGGCTTTGTAATAGAACAGGCTGGTGACTTTTCAGCTGAATTTACAAAGGTTGAGTGTGGACCCTGTCACTATTAAATATTCAGAGTGGCACAAACTTTATACCAAGCGAGTATCATCTCTGCTGTCAAGCCAGATTGGACTTTAGAATCTATCATCATGGACGCTGAACAATTTAAAGATAGGAACAAACCCATTCCCAACATCTTTAACATCTGGGCTCAACTTTGCTCTATTAATAAAAAGGGATCTGAATGACATACAATAATATCAATGTCCAAATCAGCCAAAACCAGTCAGAAGATTAGATAATGTCCTAACAATTGCAAAACTCCAGAACACACCCTGGTTGAATCAATATGCTCTACCTTTTATATCATACAAGCAGCCAGTCTCCCTTAGCCATATCTTTATGTATTTTGAAGCAAACAGTTCAAACATATCATTACAAATGTCTGAGGCAGGTTGGATTTGAACATAGACCTTCTAGCCCAAAAGGTACAGACACTATGACTCTTGACTACCACTGCACCATAAGAAATCACATCCCCATTGTTTAAAAAGCTCTCTAAAATTTGTACATGAATTACCTATTAAGCTTGCTAATGATTTCTACTCAAACTCTCTAAGCCAGACAGACAAGAATGTAAATTTGGCCCTTCTGCACGCCAGAGGTAGTGTCCCTACCCTTACAGCAGGAGGCCTGGGGTTCAAGTCCCACCTGCTCCAAAGGTGTTTTTTTTTCCCTCCGTGTGGTAGGGCTATAAGGGAGAGAGGGTCATGTCTTTTTGCAGCTAGCTGGTGTTCGTGTATCCTGGTGGCTAACTTTCTTCCTGTTTATCCTATGTCGTGTTTGTGGCAGTCCTTGCATGGAATTTTGTAGACGACGTTGGTTTTGTCCATGGGTTGTACTAGGTCTAAGTTTGTTAGTTTTTGTTTGAGAGTGTTGGTGGGTTTGTGTGCTACTAGGATTCCGAGGGGTCTTAGTAGTCTGGCTGTCATTTCTGAAACTTCTTTGATGTATGATAAGGTGGTTAGGGTTTCTGGCTGTGTTTGGTCTGCTTAACAAACACTACGTAGGACAAACAGTAAGAAAGTTAGCTACCAGGATACACGAACACCAGCTCCCTCGTAGCCCTACACACAATAAAAAAAAACCACTATTTCGACTGGGACAACACATCTATCCTGGGACAGGCTAAGCAAAGACATGCCAGAGAATTCCTAGAGGCCTGGCACTCCAACTACAACGCCATAAACAAACACATAAATCTAGATACCATCCATCAACCCCTCAGAAAATGAACAGGAAATGACATCACCACAAACCCCAGGAACCCCATCCAGGAAAAAGATATAAATAGAAAGCAGGAGACAACAGCTTCACTTCACTTGGAGGTCGCCGCTGATGATGTTACCTAGCCAGGTAATGAAACGTCTGGATATCAAACCTACAGCTCAGTGAGCAAACCTATACCTTAAACCTCAACCTGAGCTACAAACCTTCACAAACCTTGCAAAAAGAAAAGGCTACTTCACCCTTCCAGCCCGCTCGGCCATTCAATAAAATCGTGGCTGCTCGGATTACTCCATGTTACATGCCTATCCCAAATGACCTTTCATTCCGCCCCCTTGTTTTATCTACCTCTGCCTTAATAACATGCAAAGATTATCCTTCCACTAGCTATCAAGGAAGAGGTTTCAAAGACTCATTAACTTCTGTGACAACAAAATAAATTCTCCTCATCCATGTCTTAAATAGGGAATATTTCTTATGTACTTCCTTTCCACAGAATCCCTTCAGTGTGAAAGTAGGCCATTCAGCCCATCAAGACTACACTGATCCTCCAAAGAGCATTCCAGCCAGAACCAGACCCATATTCTATAACCCTGTATTTCCCATGGCTAATCCACCCAGCCTGCACATCCCTGGACACTATGGATAATTGAGCAGACCAATCCATCTAACCTGCACATCTTTGGACTGTGGGAGGAAACCAGAGCACCCAGAGGAAACACACACAGACACAGGGAGAATGTGCAAACTCCACACAGTCACCCGAGGGTGGAATCGAACTCAGGTCCTTGGCACTGTGAGGCAGCAGTGTTAACCACTGAGCCATCACTATTTCTTATTTGGAAGTTTTCAAACCAGAAACCTGGCCAGAATTGTAATATAACTACTGACTTCAATTCGGAGGAGAGATTGGAGATGTTGGACTGTTCTCCTTGGGTTGAAGGCTAAAAAAAAAAAAATCCTGATAGTGGCTTTCAAAATAATAGGGGGAGCTGGATATAGTAAATAGGGAGAAATTGTTCCCATTGATAAAAGCTTCAAGAACGAGCCCTGGAGGCAGCCCTGAGAAGATTCACTTGACTGATATCCAGGGTATGGAGAAGCAATCGCATGAGGATAGATTAAGTAAATTGGGCCTCTACTCACTGGAAAATAGAAAAATGAAAGATGATCTTATTAAAACATGCAGGATTCTTAGGGGACTCCATTGGCTGCATGCACAAAGATGATTTTCCCTTGTGGGAGAGTCTAGAATCTGAAAATATAATCCCAGAATAAGGAGTCATACATTTAAGACAAAGACAAGGAGAAATTCCTTCTCTCAGACGGTGGTGAGTTTGTGCGATTCTTTACCATGGAGGGTTGTTGAGGCTGGGTCATTAAGAATATACATGGCTGAGAAAGACATTTTTTTTTAAAATCAGCAAGGGAATCAACAGTTATGGGGAAAAGACAGGAAGGTGGAGTTGAAGGTCATCAGATCAGCCATTGAATGACTGGACGGGATCAACAGTCTATTTCCGTTCCTACATCTCATGGTCCAATTCAGAGGGAATTTAAAAGGCAGCAGCAGTCAAGGATTAGACTGCATTTTTCCCCATCCTCCCCTGCCCACTGCCCCCACTCTCCAGACCAGCTCAAGACCAATCGTGGGGGGGAAGAGAGGAGGAAAAGGGCATGTATTTATGTTACTGCCACAAAAATTAAATCCTATTTACAACCAAGAGTGAAATGAGCACATTCAAACAGTGTTTTCTGTTACATCAAGAGACTTCTGTTTCAGAACCTGGCAGAGGAAAAACTAATTGAGGCTCATTAGTGTTAAAGAAACCACTCTCTCCAGGAAGACATTAATATTTCATGTCCTATTATGCCACACGCCAGCGGTGAAACCAACCCCTCCTCCTCCAAATGTAATATCAAACCCTTCGAATCTCAGAAGGCCATGACATCATGAGGACAAGGCACAGAAGAGCAGCTTTGAAAATCAGCCAAGGCACAGAGTAGGAGGGAGGTGGATACTGCCAACAGCTTATTCAAGCAACCAGGCAAAGACTGGGATTTGGGGTGCGGGGTCAACAGCACTGTCCACTCTCAGACTCGATCCATCACTGCTGAAACTGTCCCAGGACCCCTGCAGTTGGGAATGCTGATGATGTGGAGGTGCCAGTGTTGGACTGGGGTGGACCAAGTCAGAAGTCACACAACATCAGGTTATAGCCCAACAGGTTTATTTAAAATCACAAGCTTTCAGAGTGCTGCTCCTTCGTCAGGTATAGCGGGAGGGAAGAGCACACAGACGTAAAGTTTATACAGAGATCAAGGGCAGAGAGAGCAAAATGTCATACAAATGGTGAGTGGAGGGTCGAATATTAAGTCACTGCAGGTGATCGTAAGTGTTAGACGGTGACAGTAATGTGTCAACAGCTGAATAACCAGCGAAACGATGACCTAGAATCTGATTAAATGAGGTAGAGAGATAATTACAAAAAATTTTTAAAAATAAAGGTGATGCTGGAGACAAACCAAAATCACTGGAATAACACAGAACACAAACAGAAGCTGCTGGAAAATCCCAGCAGGTCCAGCAGCATCTGTGGAGAAAAACTGGAGGAAAGGGTCACCGGGCCCGAAACTTTAACTTGGCTCCCACCCCCACAGATGCCAGCAGTCCCAATGAGCCCTCCCCCTCTACCCAGCAACCCTTGCCCCAATTTACAGCACCCACAGTTCTTTCGGTTTTTATTTGACTGGAATATCGTGAGATATATTTGACTGACTAACTGTAATCTGGAAAAGTCAAGCAACGCAAGATGAAACAGCTTGAAACACAGGCCTGGAGGCTCTTTCGGTCTGGGAATACATTAGCACGTTGCTTCCCAGTCAGGGAAGGAAAATTATTAGGATATTTTTCACTGTCTGTAGAAGTTTGCATTGTTAAAGAAAAATGGCAGAAGCACCTCCTACACAAAAAGGAAAAAAACACTCAGATGTTTCCACTTTCTTTTAAATGTTTTCTAATCGACCCTGTTCAGGGATGTTATTACACACCTCTGGAGCAGGTGAGTCTTGAAGCCAGGCCTCCTGGCTCAGAGGTAGGAACTCTACCACTGTGCCATAAGAGACCTTCCAGTTTATTTTATGTAAAATGTGGGACTATCAGCCTCCCGATTCCCACAATTAGCATCAAATGGGATCTGGAGGCCTTGTGCCAGGGCAGTTTCCTCAGAGACTAGAACAGAGGCTCCAAGCAATATATTCTCTCTGGTATTCAAGACACCCAAAGCATTCGGTGCAGCAAGGGTCCAGGTGGCTGGTGTAGAATGCCTTTCAGAAGGAAAAGGACAATTGTAGACAGAAAGGGAAGGTGTTGCTGGACAAATCTCCCAGCAAATGCTTCAACATCCCTTCGGGATTCAGAATACGCTTCAAATTCATTCGATTACGGAGATAGAGTGGTGAAGCTGAAACCATCCTCCTTGGAGAGAAGGCCGCAAAGCAGAGATCTGACAGAAGCTTCCAAAGTCACGAGCGGGCTGGACAGAGGGAGGCTGTTCTACTTGTACAGGAAGGTGAACCAGAGGACGGGGATTTAAAAAGCGCTTGCAAAATGAGCAAGGGTGAAGTGGGAGAATCTTTTTGACACCTCAAGTAGTTAGGGTCTAGAATACACTGTGACAGAGACAGGTTTAATCAAGGGAATTGGATAATTATTCAAATAGAAGCAAGGACTTGGAGGGAAAGGCAACAGAATGACACTAAGTCACAATGCTCATCTAGATGGGCCAAATTACATCGTTCAGTGCTATAGCAATTTGAATGATCCTGTGACTCTGCTTCTTCAGTTGGTCACTCTACAAAGAGAAAGCTCCCCACACAGCAAATATCACCCACACCCCCGCTTCAGGGAGGGGCTGGGGGTGGGTGCTGGTGATGACAGTTTTGCCTGGTAATTCCCCTTAGAAGCAGAGCGAGCAGGAATGTGATTTTATCAACATTCAGAACATTAAATCGTTCATAACATCAGGGTGGCACGGTGGCTCAGAGCTTAGCACTGCTGCCTCACAGTGCCAGGAATCCGGGTTGAATTCCAGCCTCGGACAACTGTCTGTGCGGAGTTTGCACATTCTCCCGGTGTCTGAGTGGGTTTCCTCCAGGTGCTCCAGTTTCCTCCCACAATCCAAAGAGGGAACAAAAAAAAAAGAGGGGTACAGCACAGGAACAGGCCCTTCAGCCCTCCAAGCCTGTGCCAACCATCATACCCTAACTAAACTAAACAACAAATCTTCTGCCTTTATTCGGGAGATCAGGAGAATTCTTTTTGTGCAGAGGTTTATTGGAACATGGTGGTGGAAACATCTTTTCTCCAAAGTGGATCAACATTTAAAAACGCAGAGGAAGGTAAAAGTCTACAGGGAGAGTTTAAACTGGAACTAGAACTGGACACAGCACAACAGACAGGTTTGTTCTGGGATTCGCCAAGTAATCGAAATAAACCTGGCAACGCTAAAGGCACAGAAACCTTCTGGAATTTTTCCATTATACCTTCAAAATGCTCTTCCTCTGCTGTAAGAGTACTTAGGGAAGTGGCAATATCAAAATGCAACAGTTTTCCATTTTTGTCAGTCCTTACCCTCCCAACCACGTAACCTAGAAATCCTGAAAATTGGCCAATCGGGGGAAGACTATGCTGCAGCACCTTCTAATGCCAGTAAACTATACCCTAGAATGGTTAGACAGAGTCTTGTTGTGCAGTGGTAGTATGCTCATATCTGGGCCAGGAGGCCCATGTAGACATCTCACCCATTCCAGAGGTATGTAATAACATCTCTGAACACAAATCCGGAGCAGGCCACTCAGTGTCCTGAACCTACCCCGCTATGCAATAAGATGACGGCTGACCTGATCACTCCACATTTCAGCCTCCCCTGATCATCAAAGAATCTACCTCTGCCTTAGAAGTATTTAGCAGGGGCTCTTGTGGCACAGTGGTAATGAACCTGCCTCAGACCCAGAATGCTTGGGTTTGTCCCACCTGCTGCAGAAGTGTGCAATAACATCAATGTCCAGGCCAATATCTTTAAAGATACTGTTACCACCGCCTCTCAGGGAAAGGGTTCCAAGGGGTCAGGTCACTCCCAAAGAAAGAAATTGCCCTCGTGTGTCTTTTAATGAGCAGCCCCTTATTGGAGACAATCTTTGATTTCAGTTTACAGTTTTAAACTTTCATATGTTTGCAAACAATAAGATGAAACTTTGAGGTTGTGTGACTCCCAACCTCCCAGCCCATTAAAAGGTTTGGAATTGGGTTTGGGTTCTCAGAGTTTCCTGAAACACATGAGGGCTCATCCAAGCTTTGAGGTCACACAAATCTCTTGACTCCTTTATTTTGGGAATGTGTATCCGTTTGCAGTTGGACAGCTCTCTCTAACAGCGTAGCAAATTGAATGGTATGCTGCAGAGATTTGCCACGTTATGTTTTCCACATCCTCTTGAGTCCAGTTCAACGGGTACAGCTGTTTCTCATATAACTGCAGGCTGCCCTTCGACTGTTTATCATTAAAGTTTGATGTCACTAGCCTTCCCTCCAAAACATCATCACTGTCATTCTTTACACCGACATTTTATCAGCAGTTTTTCAGATAGCCTAGTGTGTTTTCTTGCCAGAATAGGTGGTGATTAATTGACTAGGGATCTTCATAAAGGACACTGCAAACCTCTTTCCATTAGCGATTTTCCATTACAGTCTGTCAAGTTATCAGAATGCAGTGAGGCCTCTGCATATCCACACTGCTGCCAATTTCAGTGCATTCTCTCCAGCAGATCATGTTTCTTGACCATGAACAAAGCTTCATATGCATGAAGCTTCAAAGTCCTGTTGAATGTGGGAAAAAAACACAATCTGGGACATGCCAATAGTCTCATTATTTGGAAACCTGTCTCTTGCACATGACCTGAAAATCAAATTCAGCCAGTATTTGGCAATAGCAGCAATTCCAAAGGCACATCCTGACAGTGCATGTTATCAGCTGTTCAGGGTAGCAGATATCCTCACCCGGACATTATATTCATTCATTCCACGTACATTTCCAACAGGTATCACAAAATAACGAGTAGGAGCACCTCCCCATGTGTGTACACTTCAGCAGAAATGTACTAAAGTAAATGGAAAGTTGCCACTGTCCCAGAGGACGATAGAGCTGCTCTCATTAACTTTTTGACTCCGGTACGATTTTCCTGCAGAACTCCTGAAGAGAGTCATTCGGACTCAAAACGTTTGCTGTTTCTCTCTCAACAGATGCTGCCAGATTTGCTGAGTTTTTCCAGCACTGTGTTTCTTTTCAGTTAAGCATTTGGTGCCAACAGTCCCCAAACTGTGGGTCCTGACCCCAATGGAAGTCACAGAAATAGCAAATGGGATGGCAAGAGGAAAAGAAACTCTCGTTAACCTCTTGTCATGTACCACTCTATTCTCTTACCCTGGAAATGAGAAGCTACCAAGCACTGGGTGGTATTGTAGAAGAGACACCAAGGGGTTCAGGTACATAATTCTTTGAAAGTCACATCACAGATAGACAGGGTGGTGAAGAAGGCGTTTAGCGTGCTTGCTTTCATTGCTCAGACCATTAAATATAGGAGTTGGGACATTATGTTCAGGTCGTACAGGATTTTGGAGAAACCTCTTCTAGAATTGTGTGTCCAGTTCTGGTTTCCCTGTTTTGGAAGGATACGATTAAACTAGAGTGGGTTCAGAAAGGATTTACCAGAGTGTTGCTGGGACTACAGGGCTTGAATTATAAGGAGAGGCTGGAACATAGGAGGTTGAGAGGTGACTTTACAGAGATTTAGAAAATCATGACTGGCATAGATAAAGTGAAGAGCAAAGGTCTTTTTCCTAAGATTGGGGGAGTTCAAAACTAGAAGGTATAGGTTTATAATGAGAGGAGAAAGTTTCAAGAAGGATAAGAGGGGCAACTTTGTTCTGTGTTCGTGTGTGGAATGAACTGCCAGAGAAAGTGGTAGATGCAGGTACAGTTACAATGTTTAAAAGGTATTTGGATAAGTTTATGAATAGGAAATGTTTGGAGGGATATGGGCCAAATGCAGGCAGGTGGGACCAGTTTAGTTTGGGATTATGGTCGGCACAGACTGGTTGGACGAAGGATCTGTTTCCACGCAATATGACTCTAGGACAAGACAACCCTCCAGCATTGAACATTCTGATTGGATGCACCTTACTGTATATTTTTTAAATTCTTTCATGGGATGTGGGTGTTCTGGCGCCATCCCTCGAGTCAGAGATGTACAACACGTAAACAGGTATTTTGGTCCAACTCGTCCATGCCGATCAGATATCCTAAAATAATCTAGCCCCATTTGCCAGCACTTGGCCCATGTCCCTCTAACTCCTTCCCATTCAAATACCCATCCAGACGCCTTTTAAAATGTTGTAATTGTATCAGCCTCCAACACTTCCTATGGCAGCTCATTCCACACACATACTACCCTGGGCATAAGTACGTTGTCCCTCAGGTCCCTTTTAAACTTTTCCCTGCTCACCTTAAACCGATGCCCTCTACTTTTGGATTCCCCCCACCCCAGGGAAAATATCTTGTCTATTTACTGTATCCGTGCCCTCCAATCCTAATTGCCCTTAAACAGAGACACGTTAAGTATCAATTGCACTGCTATGGGGCATGGAGTCCTAGGGAGACCTGACCAGCTAGGAAAGGCAGATTTCCTAGACGATTTCCCTCCCTAGAGTATCAGCGAACCACATGCATTTTTACCACAACAGTTACCTGGTCATGGATTCCAAAACTGGCTCTGATTTCCTTTGCTCACGGAATTTAAATTCCACCAGCGACTGCTATGGGATTTAAACCCATGTCTCTATTCAGGGCCGACTGCGTTATTTAATCTTTTTGGCCCCTCTAGGGAGGGGAAAGCCCCCCGCCTGGTGGAGTCAGGTTTGATCATGGATCTGAAGGGAGAATCAGTTATCTAAAGGTGAAGTATCTACATGGCATCAGGGAAAAGACAATGAAGTGGTGCTAGGTAAACAGACCTTGTAGAGGAACAGCAGGGACATGGCAGGCCAAATGGTCTCCTTTTGTTGTAACTATGTTATGTTTCGCTATTTCAGTCTTTCATTTGAAAGGTTCTGATTCTAAAATAGGCCCAGTACTCCAGGCACCTTAAACGTCCATGCGACCAATGCTTTATTTTTTAAAGCTAATGTTACTCAGGGGACTAGTCTTTAATTTTTGTTCTTGCCACTGATGTAGAAATAGATAAACCATAGAGTCATAGAGATGTACAGCATGGAAACAGACCCTTTGGTCCAACTTGTCCACGCTGACCAGATATCCCAACCCAATCTAGTCCCACCTGTCAGCACCAAGCCCATATCCCTCCAAACCCTTCCTATTCATACACTCATGCAGATGCCTCTTAAATGTTGCAATTGTACCAGCCTCCACCACTTCCTTTGGCAGCTCATCAATGTTTTGAGCATAAGCTCTTCATCAGGGATTAGAGGGAATGTGGGGGGGAAGAGGGCAGGTGGCTGAGAAATAAATGGGAATGAGGTGGGACGGGGTGGGTGAAGGTAGCTAGGAATGCAATAGGTGGTTGAAGGTGGGGATGATGGTGATAGGTCAGAGTGGAGGGTGAAGCAGATAGGCAGAAGGAAGATGGACAGGTAGTTGGGTCTTTTCCCCAGCAGCAACACAAGGGTAGCATTAGCAGGGTGGCCAAACCCGGGGAGGGCTACCAGGTGGAACGATTGAAGAAGGTGGTGAGAAGGCTCATGGGCAACCATCTTGTCCCGCCACCAATTTCAAGACCATAGTTTGTCAATTACTGACGTGTTTGCCACAATCTGGGGGCCATCAGGGGTAGACATGTATTCTCCTTCCATACCACCCTTCCCTCCAATTTTCCCTGTGGCCCCTCCCCCCATAATAATAAAAAAAACTTCACTTCTTGCCAATGCACCCCTTACTAAAGGAGTGTAGCCTGTGGTCTTTAGGACCCAGGAGCTGTTAGTTTCTGATTGGCCAGCAGGTCCAGATGCCAGTGTCAAGGCCTGTGATTGGCTGCTCACATTCACCTGCCAGTTATTAACGTGTTGGGATGGTGGGTGATAGGCGCTTTGAGCAAAAGGGGTTACATATTAGTCACTAACTGACATGACACAGCCCCGAAAAAGGGGAAATTTCTACCTTCAGGCAGTTCCTAATCACTTGCTATGTACACAAAAAATTCTTCCTAACATTATTCCTTTGCCAATTACCCCAAAGCTGTGAACTCTTCCTACCACACCCCATCTGATCTCTCTAGACTGCTCGGTATTTTGTGCATTTCCAGCAAATCTCCCACCTGAGAAAGCAGACAATTCTAATCAGTAGGATGAGCAGCAGAATTTTATTTCTGTAAAGGGTTCAGTATTGCATCACACATTCACACATTGGGATGCAGGGTGGTAGTTTGAATGGTAAGGTTTAATTTTTTCCCACAATCACCTACAGCTATTTAATCAGTTTATACTTCTGAAGCAAGTGCTTCATCAGCGCTAATATGACGACTGATTGTGGTTACATCAACTACTGTCTCTTACACAGTCAATCAATCTGGGTACCAACGGTTATAGGGACAAGGCAGGAACATGGAGTTGAGGATTACCAGATCAGAATCTCATGGAGTGGCTGAGCAAACTGAACGGCCCAATTCCAATCCTACATCTTATGCACTGCAGATAGAATTCCCGGCTCTCTCAATGTTGGGTTCAGCTTCTCTACGGATCAAGTCATTGTTTATTATATTTTAATAAATAATTTAACACTTTATCCACTGACTGGCACTTTAAAAGATGAAACTAAATCAGAGCAAATCAGTAGAAAAGTGGAGGGTACATTCAGGATGGAATGTTTTCCTCGTTGGACAGAAGTTTCTATTAGAGAGCCAATTAAGCAGCAGATTTTGCCAGCAGCAAGTACTGCCAGAGAGATAATTGGCAAAACACAGAGCAGAGTTGAAAATCAGTCTAGATTGCCATTTTCAGGAATGACAACGCAAGTCTGCACAATCTGCAAAAAAGAAACCCCACTGAGTGCCCAATTGTTCTTCAACTTAAAGAGCTGCTCACCCCAACCCACATACTACTACAGTGTCTGTAACGTCACTCTCAACCAATGTCCCAGACACCTGCCTGCATCAAAGATGGCGGAGTCCAAACTCACTCTGAAAAGGCTCCCACGAGAATTCCTAGAAGCATGGCATTCCAACCGGAACTCCAACAACAAACACATTGACTTGGATCCTATTTACCACCCCCTGAGAAAAAGAACAGGAAATGACACCACCAACCCAAGGAAACCCAAACATATAAACAGAAAGTGGGCTACACCACTAGTGCTTCATCGGGAGGCTTACTGAAAATGTTACCTTGTATGGTGACGAAACATCTGAAAATGAACCTTCCAGCTCAATGAGCAAACCTACATCTAGGCTCCCTCTGCAACTTCTGAAGCCAAACTGAAAGCAGACAGAACGTTCACTTGGCTCGGACTCTGTCCACTGGCACAAACACGATTTCACCTACAACTTACAATATTGTTGTGTACCTGTTGTCCAACACTGGCTCACGGTGCCCAGATTAACAAGAATGCTCACAGATATCATTATGCTGGAGCCTGTTTTAAAATGGTCCTGATTTAAGACATTCTGTTTTTACGGTGTGTACTCAGTGTCAGCAGTTTCTATTTGAACTTTGGTTCACATCAGGAGTGACATGGGGCCTCGTGTCTCTATCATCAATGTTGTGGACTGCCCTCTCCCACTTCCAACACTCAGATACCCCTTGTGCTCATGGTTCCTGGTGACCTTCCTGCTCAACACCTCCCCAGCATGCTGCTGGTATTCTCAACCCTCCACCTCAAACCTCCTCTACCTGCCTCCTGGTGCTGAACTCCTGAGCCCTGGCCTTCTGTGAGGGAGGGGCAAGTGGGAGAGCTGGGAGGGGGTGTTTGATATGACGGTCGGCAGCAACAGGGAATGTCAAAGGGTAGGTGGAGACTGAGTCTGACTGCATCTGTACACATCTGGCTTCATGAAGATAGAGTTATGTGACAGGACTGCATGGGGGTTTTTGGGTGGGGGGGGTGGATGTTGAAGCTGTAAACCATTTCAGTTACCAATAGTGGCAGTGATGACTGGTATGTTTGTGGACCTCAAGTTTCAAATCAATATTTTTCAATTATGTTAATTTTGGAGAATTTGAAGGGACTGAGAATGGCTTTACATGTAGGAATTGATCTGTAGATTTTACACTTTTTTCCTCCCAGCCCACAAAGACACAGGCAAGATCCCCCAAAACTCAAGATGAAAAGGTTTTTTTATTCCAAATTTTACTTGCCTATCTACAATATATTAAAACATTAGATAAAGATTCATTTCCAGAAACCATTATAAAAACAAATGACTTATTTAATCAGCAAATTACTTAAAACCTAATTCCGTTCAATCTCTTTCAGCAATGTAATCTCAGTTTCATCTGGTACACCATCGCAGTGAATCTGACACTAAGTAGCTTAGAACCTACTGAAAAAAAATTTCAAAAGACTCAAACTTAGGATGACGAACACACTGCTTCAGTTGCATTTATAAAATCAGCATTTGGTCCACACAGATTCGACCAGTGTACCACAGACCACCAGCTTCTTAACTGGCCTGTAAGTAAACAGACCCTATGTTCACGAAACAATTAGATTGCAACATCTTAGATACTCCAGCAAACAAGTTGCTGTATTTACTTGAACAACAACATTGCCTATATATAACAATGCAGCTTCTCTCTTCCCGAAAGCTTCACTCCAAGGGGCATTTTCTACTAACGTGCGTTTGTGAAATTCTTGAATTTTAAACACCCATTATACTGCTCATGTGACACACTGCTGAATAAAAATGCCAAATTCAAAAGCTGAATTCACACCAACAAGGGTCTCCTTCAGAGAAGGCCTGTAATCCTGCCTTGGACAGCAGACTCTTATACAGTTACCCATAGCAACAGCGCTGACCGCTATGTTTTTTTAAATTCAAATCTATAATTTTTCAATGATGCTACTTTTGCAGTGTTCAAAGGGGCAGGGAATGGTTCACAAATAGACATTGTAACAATAAATTATTCGCAGATCAATCTTTAAACATACAGTAGATCCTCCAACACTAAAGATGACAAAGCAATTTTTCAGCAATAGGAAACAGCAGCTCCCTCTGCACTATCCACTTCCATGTGCGACAGCCACACAGAATCCAGGCATCAAGAGATGAGCCCAGAACACAGCACATAAAACCTTCAACTTTACAATTGAGATTTATGATAAATGGAGAGCTCTTCGAACAAGCGCAGAATATCAAAAACAGGGCCAGGAACTGGTCATACTCTCTTTTCAAACCTATTCCAGCTGCCAATACGATCATTGCTAATCTTCTGGGTCAGCATTTACTGTGGAGAGGGTCATAAAAGGTAGGGGATTTGGGGAAGTGGAGAGTGATATCTTGTAATTTGTCCATATCACAGAGGAGGAGATGCTGGACATCTTAAAACGCATAAAGGTAAATAAATCCCCAGGACCTGATCAGGTATATCCCAGAACTTTGTAGGAAGCTAGGGATGAGATTGCTGGGCCCCTTGCTGAGATATTTATCAACAGCAGGGGCGAGGTGCCAGAAGACCGGAGGATGGCTAATGTGGCGCCATTATTTAAGGAAGGTGGTAAGGAAAAGTCAGGGAACTATAGACGGGTGAGTCTGAAGTCAATCGTGGGTAAATTATTGCAGGGAATTCTGAGGGATAGGATTTACTTGCATTTGGAAAGTCAAGGACTGATTAGGGAAAATCAACATGGTTTTCTGTGTGGGAAATTGTGTGTCACTAACTTGATTGAGTTTTCTGAGGTGACAAAGAAGATTGTTGAAGGCAGAGCAGTGGACATGATCTTCTGGACTTCAGCAAGGTGTTCAACAAGGTTCCAGACAGTAGACTGGTTAGCAAGGTTAGATCACATGGAATACAGGGAGAACTAGCCATTTGGATACAGAACTGGCTCAAAGGTAGAAGACAGTGGGTGGTGGTGGAGGGTTGCTTTTCAGACTGGAGGCCTGTGACCAGTGGTGTGCCACAAGGATCGGTGCTGGGTCCACTGCTTTTCATCATTTATATAAATGATTTGGATGCAAACATTGGAGGTATAGTTAGCACGTTTGTAGGTGACACCAAAATTAGTGGGGTAGTGGACAGTGGAGAAGATTATCTCAGATCACAAGGAGACCTTGATCAGATGGGCTATATGGGCTGAGGAGTGGCAGATGAAGTTTAATTTAAATAAATGTGAGGTGCTATATTTTGCTAAGGCAAATCAGAGCAGGACTTATACACTTAATCCTAAGGGCATAGAAAATGTCACTGATCAAAGAGACCTTGGAGTGCAAGTTCATAGTTCCTTGAAAGTGGAGTCGCAAGTAGATAGGATAGTGAAGAAGGCATTTGCTATGCTTTCCTTTATTGGTCAGAGTATTGAGTACAGGAGTTGGGAGGTCATGTTGTGGTCTCCCTGCTATAGGAAGGATGCAGTGAAACTTGAAAGGGTTCAGAAAAGATTTACAAGCATGTTGCCAGAGTTGGAGGGTTTGAGCTATAGGGAGAGACTGAATAGACTGGGGCTATTTTCCTTGGAACATTGGAGGCTGAGTGATCTTCTAGAGGTTTATAAAATCATTAGGGTATTGGATAGGGTAAATAGACAAGGTCTTTTCCCTGGGGTGGGGGAGCCCACAACTAGAGGGCATACGTTTATGGTGAGAGGGGAAAGATTTAAAAGGGACTTAAGGAGTAATTTTTTCAGGCAGAGGGTAGTGCCTGTATGGAATGAGGTGCCCAGAGGTAGAGCAGGAGGCTGGTACAATTACAACATTTAAAAGGCATCTGGATGGGTATATGAATAGGGAGGGATATGGGCCAAGTGCTGGCAAATGGGACTAGATTAGTTTAGAATATCTGGGCGGCACAGATGAGTTGGACCAATTGAAAATTTCCATTCCGTAGAACTCCAAATGTCTTCATTAACAACTTGGACTATGACTTTCTATGCCAAAGTAGCTGATTGACAGTGTTAGATGACATTGTAGACAGTGTACATGATAGTACAAAATTACAAAGAGATATTGATAGATTAAGTGAATGGACAAAACTTTGACAGATGGAGTTTAAAGAAAGCATGTTTGAGGTTATCCATTTTGAGCTGGTAAAGGGTAGGTCAGGGTACCTTCTCAATAACATAAAGTTACATAGTGGTTTTCCAGACAGATTTCGATTTCAGGTGCATAGGTCTTTAAAAACAGCAGCAGAAAATAATTGAGAAAGCTAATGGAATGCTGACATTTATATCTAGAAGACTGCAGTGCAAGGATGCAGAAGCTAGCTTGTAGTTATACAAAATCCTGATTACAGCCCACTTGGAGTACAAACAGCAGATCTGGGCACCACTCCTTAGAAAGGATTGGAAGGAGTACAGCATAAATTTACAAGAATGATACCTGGAGTTCAGAAATTACATTGTCAGGACAGATCACACAAACTGGGCCTGCTTTCTGTAGAATCTAGTAGGTTGAAGGTTGAATGGATTGAAATCTTGAAGATATTAACAGGCAAAGACAGGACAGATAAACAAAACTGGAATTTTTTTGAACAAATTAGAATCCCTAGTTGGGCCGAACGGCCTATTTCCACACAAGTCCACACCGACACTCCGAGGAGCAACTCACCAAAATCTATTCCCCTACCCTATTATCCCAATTTTACCCCTGACTAATGCACCTAATCTACAAATTCCTGAACACTATGGGCAATTTAGCATGGCCAATTCACCTAACCTGCACATCTTTGGAATATCGGAGGAAATTGGAGCACCCAGAGGAAACCCACACAGGCATGAAGAGAATGTGCAAACTCCATATAGACAGTTGCCTGAGGCTGGAATTGAACCTGGGACCATGACGCTGTGAGACAGCAGTGCTAACCACTGAGCCACCATGCTGCTCCTGGTTTTCCACTAGTTGAGGATTCCAGAGCTGGGCACATAGTCCGAGAATTAGAGCTTGACAACTCAAGACAGCACTTCTACACACAAGAGTGGTAGATGTTTGGAACTCTCTTCCATAATTGGCAGTGGATATAGGATCAGGTGTTAATTTTAAGTCTGAAATAGGTAAGTTTTTTGCTAAGCAAAACTATGAAGTATAAGCCAAAGGCAGTATATGGAGTTAGGGCACAGATTAGCTCTGATCTCACTGAATGTTGGAACAGGTTCGAGGGGCTGAATACCCTATTCCTGTTCCATTGGTCCTAAATCTAATTTTCCCACCAATTCCCCTCATTTCAATTCCCAAAAGATGCAAAAACCTCTCCCAGTCTTAAATACATTCAATGATAAATTCCACAACTATCTGGGGGAGTAAATTCCAAAGAGTCTCAACCATCATTAGAGAGAGTTTTTAAATATCTAGGTTGTAAATAATTGGCTCCTTATCCTGAGACTCTGTCTCCATGTTCTAGGTTCTCCAGTCAGAGGGAAACAACCTCTCAGTTTCTACCCTGTCCGATCCTTTCATAATCTTGCAGTGAGGTCACCTTTCAGTCTTCTACATTCCAGAGATACAGACTCCACTCTGCCTCTCATCATTGAGCAACCATCTCATCCCAAGAACAAAACTTGTGAATCTTTGCCACACTGTCCCTCTTGACGTCCCTAACCAGCTTGGTGTCATTGGAAATTTAGCCATAAGACTATTCCTCCACACCCTGGGTCAGCCTGGCGAACCTTTTCAAGACTGTTTCAAATGCACGTTTAATTAAACACCATGCTGGTGGGTTAGAGGTGGAGCCCTGTGCTTCAGGAATTACTTTCTTGATAGCTACTTAAGTGGAAGTCTAGCTGCCATGCAGGATATTAAAGAAGCATTCAGTCTATAACATGCTATCTGAGAGGGAGCGAGCAGAGCACGTTACCTAGCAGGGACTCGTCATCTTGAATGCATGGCATATGTGTAAATATAAAGATGCATGCTCTGGTACAGAATTGAGGGAGACCTGTGATGTTGATAAAGCAGTAAACCATAGATACTGCCTGCTCAGGCCAGTGCAAAAGATCCGATGATGGAAGAGCAAGGGAATTTTCCAAGGGGTGCCAACCAATATTTGTCCCGCGAACAATATCTCAGGAAAATAAAATCTGATCATGTCCACACTGCTGTTAGTGGGAGCTTGCTACATGCATATTGGTTGCCATGTTTCCTACATTACAACAGCATCTACACATCAAAACCTCTTTCATTGGCTGGTCACTGTGAAAAGGATTATATACATGCACAGCCTTGCCTATCACAGCATCCACACAGACATTAACATTCCATGGAACATTAGCCAACAAGAGTCAGGACTCCCCTCACCCTACGGCGCAAGCCCCAGACCAGAGAGAGCTGCCAGACGATCAGATTATCTAGCTCTGTGGACCCAACAGCGCCACCAGAAGTGGTGGGCATTGCTGGAATTGCACATGGTCACCAAAACCCATAGGTACAAACCTCATGGGAAGGTGAGGGGAGTGGGGGAAACCGCCACAGGAGAGGCCGTCGGGTGTGCTGGTCTTGACGGCAAGGCCAGGGCAGGGAAGCAGCACCAGGCAGGTGGTCGGGGTTGGTGGATCCTCGAGTATTGTGCCTGGTGTGGAGAAGGGTCCAGTGTTGGAGTAGCCCACCCTAGGCATGAGCAAGGTAATCTGCTGAGATTGACATAGTGAACTATTCCTGCCACTCACAGGCAGATGGGAGGTGAGTAGAGTCTCAAAGGGGGACACAGCAGGCAGGCTGTTCCTGTAAAACAGTGGGAGGTTTGGGAGTGAGCAGCAAATCTATCCCTAAGAGGGGGGGAACAATCTTAAAGGTCTAAATCCCATCTCTAAACACACCAGCTGGGTCCTACAGTCTGCATGAATATTTAATGCATGATGTGGCTTGTAATGCAGATTGAATGAAGCAATACGCAGCAATGACATACATCTCCTCTTTGTAGGCTAGCACTGGAATGGAATGTATATGATTTCAACATTGCACACCTTGGAGTATGACCTTGCTAAAGAAGCCTATAACAAATTTTATGTTATTTTCCTCTTTCAAGACCAATACAATCCATGGACTCATCAGCAGATCATCTACAAAATGAGCACATGATCTATTTAGACAAAGCTTATAAAATACTCAAAGATATTGACAGGGTAGATGCAGTTCAGATGTTTCACTTGATTATTGCAGTCTCGAACAAGGCACACCATTTCAATACAGGATGAATTAAGGCTGAGATAATTTTTTTCCACTCAGAGGATCTTCGGAATTTTCTATCCCAAGGGAGTTGTGGAAGCTGTCAGTAAGGTCGAGATTGAAATATTTCTAAATAACAATGACAAAGGGATATGGAGTCAGTGTGAGGAAAAAGGCAGTGAAGCAAATGTTCAGCAATGATTGTACTGAATTGTAGGGCAGGATTGATGGTCAGAATGGCCTATTCCTGCTCTGATGCTTGCTAAGATTGTTGTTTATAGCAGGGAGGCTGACTAGCATCCCAAAGGGTACGATCAGGGATGCAGAAAAAGTCTCTCGTGGTACTCACTATGCAATATCAGAGTCTGACTGTCTGGCATCATCATAGCTCACTGATTTTAAAAAATTATCTTTATTTTGCTGAACAGAACAATTCATGACCCTCAAAAGGTGCCAGAGGGTTTACTCTTTTGTGGAGATTGTCTTTGTTCAACATGAAAGACTACAAAATGTTCTGGTACGTGACATTAAAGCCAGATCACAGGAGGTAAAAGGAGAACGTGCAGAGCACAGAAACAGGAGCAAAACACTGTGGATAGTGAAAATCTGAAAAAAAAACAGAAGGTGCTGGAAGTACTGAGGTGAGGCAGAATCTGTGGAGGGAGGAACTCAGCTTTCCGTTTACTCTGCTCCTACAACACATCACCATCCAAACCTCGGAAGACCATTTTCTCACTACACCTTTGTAAATATTACCAAGAGTAACACCGATTAACTTTAACCCTCAATAAGCAAGTGAAATCATGTCTTTCACCTTGATGAGCAGAGACAACCTCAAAAAAATATAAACGCTTTGGCACCTTTAAGGGACACAAATTGTTCTGTTCAACAGAATAAAGATAAATTTTCAGAACAGTAGGTGAGCTATGGTGATGCCAGACAGTCAGACTCTGATATTGTGTAGTGAACACCACCAGAGACTTTTTCTGCATCCCTGAGATTGAGCAGGGGTTGGGGATTGATGCTGAAGGTTTCAACAAAATAAAACCTGGCCCCAAGCTCCTCCAACAGCTGGCTTTATCAGAGAAGGATTGGCAGGTGAACCCATTCCACAGAAACAGGCCAGGCCTGAAAATGTGTTAATATGGCTGCATGTTGAAGGTCACTTTCTCAGAGTTCCAGATTTAACACTGGAGGATTTCTTGATCCTCACAGGCAATGACTGGACAGCAGTGGTTTTGGAAACATAGAAAGTAGTAGCAGGAGTAGGCCATTCAGCCTGTCAAACCGAATCCCTATTCAATAGGATCATGGCTGATCATCCAACACAATACCTTATTCCTGCTTTCTCCCC
Source organism: Chiloscyllium plagiosum (assembly GCF_037043375.1). NCBI lineage: Eukaryota > Metazoa > Chordata > Chondrichthyes > Orectolobiformes > Hemiscylliidae > Chiloscyllium > Chiloscyllium plagiosum. Next base: position 8,998,450 of record NW_028270158.1, on the reverse strand, counting down.
AAACCCTTTAATCCATTCAACCCTAAAAGTTGTATCTATCTCCTTTTTGAAAACATTCAATGATCTGGCCTCAATCACTTTCTGTGGCAGAGAATTTCAAAGGTTCACCACTCTCTGGGTGAAGACATTTCTCTTCATCTCAATCAGAAATAGAGTCAGAGTCAGTTGTATAGCACAGAAACAAAACCTTTGGACCAACTTGTCCATGCTGACCGAATCTAGTCCCATTTGCTAGCACTTGGCCTATATCCCTTTAAACCATTCCTATTCATAAACCCATCCAGATGCCTTTTAAAATGTTGTAAAGTGTACTAGTCTCCACTACTTCATCTGGCAGCTCATTCTACATAACACACACCACCCTCTGCATGGAAAAGTTGTCCCTTAGGTCCCTTTTATATTTTTCCCTTCCCACCTTAAACCTATGCCCTCTAGTTCTGGACTCCCCCACTCTGGGGAAAAGACCTTGTCTATTTATCCTATCCATGCCTCCCATGATTTTATAAATCTCTATAAGGTCACCCCTCAGCCTCTGACACTCCAGGGAAAATAGTCCCAACCTATTCAGCCTCTCCCTGTAGCTCAAACCCTCCAGCCCTGGCAATATCCTTGTAAATCTTTTCTGAACTCTTTCAAGTTTCACAACATCCTTCCGATATGGGGCTTTGCCATATCCTTAGACTGTGACCCCCAGTTCTGGACTCCCTGATCATTAGGAATGTCCTTCCTGCATTCACCCTGCCTAGCCCTGCTTGATTTTTATAAGTTTCTATGAGGTCTCTCTCATTGTTCCAAACACCAATAAATATAGTTGTAACCAATCCAATTTCGCTTCATACATCAGCCCTGCCATCCCAAGAATCAGAATGGTATTTTTCTGCACAGCTTTTGGGCCAAGAAGAGTTCCCTTGTCTGGTCCACTAAGCTTTCCTGCTCCATCCCTGCAATCACACAATGTCCGATTCCCAATTGGGACGCATTCAAAGAGGCCTTGCAACTAAGTTCAACAGGAAACCCACAAAATCCAACTTCCAAGATTTTGCAGCTACCAACCTCCCCTCCATTCTTTCTGTGTCTCACCATAATAATAAGACTAGGAAAATTTCTGAAATTACCATTTCCGCTATCCTAGCAACCTTGGGAACTTTTGTAGTAATATTATGTTTTTTGCAGGTAATTGACTATAAACAAATAATTTATGAGGATTGTAAATGCTAAAAAGATTTTCATCTAAGCCATACTGGAGTAAACCCAGTTTAGAGATGAAAATGTTCAGATCATAAAGCAATTACCAAGAAAGGTCAATCAGCCTTACCTTAGTTTATTGATCCAGTTTGATGCTACAACCTACAATTCTAGTATCAAACTGATTTTTTCTTTCCCCCCCCAAGGGATTCTGAGATTCATTCCTACTAATTTACCCAGAAACCTATTACCAGTGCTAGTTGCTTTGTGGATGTCATCACATCAATGTCAAATTTACCTTTTACAAGTGTGAACCTATGACCCTTCTTTCACTCGTCAATCGATGTAGACGACTCAGGATTTGCTTTTCCCATTGCTTTAACAATTTTGTTTATTTCCAGAAGTTCACTCTCACATTTCCTTTCTAAATGGAAAAGCCCAGGTTTGGTTAGTCTTTATTTATGAAACAGCCTCCAATACCAAAGAATAGCATTCGATTCTCCTCCTTATTTCCTCCAATACCTCCCTTGTTTTCTAGCAACCAAAGGTCTACTTAATGTGGAGTGACAACATCTGTGATGTAAGATGTATGACTGATAGAATTTGGATTTTAAACTAGTGGCATATTAATTGTGGACCGAGTGAATGAAGGGAGTTTAATGAGTAACTTGTTAGCATTTCTGGAGACATCAGTTTTTAAAAACCCACGTGACAGAGATAATTCCTGGAATGCTAATGGGAAATTTATTTATTATTGGGAGAGGTTTACGAACAGAGTAAGCATGGAACACGATTAGCCTGTTTTGAGTTAAAGGATTAAATTAGGTCTTCATTCTGCACAAAATGTGCAGGTTAGGTGAATTGGCCATGCTAAATTGCCCATAGTGTTAGGTGAAGGGGTAAACGTAGGGGAATGGGTCTGGGCGGGTTGTGCTTCGACGGGTCCATGTGGACTTGTTGGGCCGAAGGGCCTGTTTCCACACTAAGTAATCTAATCTAATTCCTTCACACATATTAGGTGATAAACTTCTTCTGCAGCTATTTCAACATCATTTTGAAGTGCATGTTATCCATTAATCCTACCTATGTACCATTCTTTAAAGCGTTAAATTCTGTTATTCTGCTCTCAAAACACAGTTTGCCCAACATATTTTGTAATTCCAAAACTGCCTCCTTCAAATCCACTTCCTCTCAGAATGCAGTGTACTAACCTACTGCATCCCTCCATTCACGATTTACAAATTCCAAAAAATAAACATAAACATTAGAAGTGAACTTGAAACTTATTTTTCAAATGAACCAGCCCTTTGAAATCCATTACAAGTCAACATAGCTACACTTCCAACTGACTGTACATCTAAACCAGGCTGAATTGAACCCCATTTAAGAGATGAATAATTTAAGACGTGATAATACAAATTAGGAACAAAGTATGCCAAGTGGCCTCTTGAAGCTGGTCTACTGCCATTTAAGGAGAAAGTGAGGGCTGCAGATGCTGGAGATCAGAGCTGAAAATGTGTTGCTGGAAAAGCGCAGCAGGTCAGGCAGCATCCAAGGAGCAGGAGAACCGACATTTCGGGCATGAGCCCTTCTTCCTGCGCTTTTCCAGCAACACATTTTCAGCTACTGCCATTAAATAAGATTATGGCTGCTTTGTTTGTATTGCCAAAAAAATCTTTGATTCTCCTGCCTAACAAGAATTTATCTCCTTCCTAAAAAATATTTAATGTCACTTCTCTTCCAATTCCTTCTGAGGCAGAGAGTTCCTAAGTCACACAACCCTCAGAGAAAGTCTCTCTCTTCTCAGAGCAAACATCATGAAGGCAAAGGCCAATGAGTTCATTGAGGAGAAAGTGAGGTCTGCAGATGCTGGAGATCAGAGCTGAAAATGTGTTGCTGGATTCCTGAAGAAGGGCTTATGCCCAAAACGTCGATTCTCCTGTTCCCTGGATGCTGCCTGACCTGATGCGCTTTTCCAGCAACACATTTTCAGCCAATGAGTTCAGCCAATCATTGTTTATCCTTTAAGAAAATGCCACATTCTCCATTCGAGAGAACTGTGGAGGCCATTCAGCCTCCAGAACTGCAGGACACAATGCTAACCACTGAGTTACCATGTCATCTTTCGTTATCCTAAAGACCCAAAGTCCCTTCCCCTTTCTTCCAAGAAGACTATAAATAACAATGAAAAGTCATTTCCTTCAATAATTTTTGATCCTTTACTTATCTTCAGTTGAAGCTTCTAGACTAAATGTTTTCAGCATGTTGGCCTGGCTAATAAAAGCTGGTCCTAATATTGGACTCAACGACGGAATGGATTTAGCAGGACAATAGCCAATATGGTAAATCATAATGAGGAGTAGATATTTGTGGAGAATGCTGGGTTGGGGAAGTAGTAAGCGGCTTGAAGTGGTCCCCATGAGTGTTCTCGAGCCAGGAAGTGGTAAACTATTTAAAGTTAAGAAACACCTATTGTTGGAAGCCATTGGTTAGACCAGGGAAAAGGCTTTTGTATGCAGTGGTGCCCAAATCATGACATTATGTCGATCATTAAAATATTATGAGTCTTAATGCCTCTTTCAGTCACATTTTATGTACAAATGAACATTGTCTGAAGATAATATGTCAAACAAAGTTCAGATGTCCTTTGAGCACAGATATGCCCTTGCAAAATTCATCAATTTTTACATTATGTTTGAAAAGTGGGTGAAACTGGGTAGAATTTCAAAATAAAATGATGCTTATGAATTATAATCCTGTCCCTTGATAATAACTGTAGCCACCATTTGCACTGATACATTTGATAACATTATTTTACAACAATTTAGAAACAAATCTTGTATGCATCAAGTATTTTTGATCTATATGGACTTCAATAAGTAAGACGTTCGACAAAGTTCGCCATGGGAGACTGGTGAGCAAGGTTAGATCTCATGGAATACAGGGAAAACTAGCCACTTGGATACAGAACTGGCTCAAAGGTAGAAGACAGAGGGTGGTGGTGGAGGGTTGTTTTTCAGATTGGAGGCCTGTGACCAGTAGAGTGCCAGAAGGATCGGCGCTGGGTCCACTACATTTCATCATTTAAATAAATGATTTGGATGTGAGCATGAGGTTTAGTTATAAGTTTGCTGATGACACCAAAATTGAAGGTGTAGTGGACAGTGAAGGAGGTTACCTCAGATTACAACAGGATCTTGAACAGCTGGCCAATGGGCTGAGAAGTGGGAGATGGAGTTTAATTCAGATAAATGAGAGATGCTGCATTTTGGGAAAGCAAATCTTAGCAGGACTTATACACTGAATGGTAAGGTCCTAGGGAGTGTTGCTGAACAAAGAGACCTTGGAGTACAGGTTCATAGCTCCTTGAAAGTGGAGTCACAGGTAGATAGGATAGTGAAGAAGGCGCTTGATATGCTTTCCTTTATTGGTCAGAGTATTGAGTACAGGAGTTGGGAGGTCATGTTGCGGCTGTACAGGACATTGGTTAGGCCACTGTTGGAATATTACGTGCAATCCCGGTCTCCTTGCTATCGGGACGATGTTGTGAAACTTGAAAGGGTTCAGAAAAGATTTACAAGGATGTTGCCAGGGTTGGAGGATTTGAGCTATAGGGAGAGGCTGAACAGGCTGGGGCTGTTTTCCCTGGAGCGTCGGAGGCTGAGGGGTGAGCTTATGGAGGTTTATAAAATCATGAGGGGCATGGATAGAGTAAAGTCTTTTCCCTGGGGTGGGGGAGTCCAGAACTAGAGGGCATAGGTTTAGGGTGAGAATGGCAAGGTATAAGAGAGACCTAAGGGGCAACTTTTTCACGCAGAGGGTGGTACGTGTATGGAATGAGCTGCCAGAGGAAGTGGTGGAGACTGGTACAATTGCAACATTTAAAAGGCATCTGGATGGGCATATGAATAGGAAGGATTTGGAGGGATATGGGCCAGCTACTGGCAGGTGGGACGAGATTGGGTTGGGATATCTGGTCGGCATGGACGGGTTGGATCAAAGGGTCTACTTCCATGATGTACAGCTCTATGACTCTATGACACAGAACAGGCATGATCTCTCAGCCAATTGATCACAAATACACAATTGTATCTCCCATTCCAAATAACTACAAAAACAACACATATTTCAAAGTGAAATTAGTCACATATTATCTCACTATTATTAAATATTAAATTATTAAATATTTAGCAGACTGAATGCACAGCACTGTTGCATAGATACAACGATGAAGGTTATGATTCCCTCCACATCTTGTTCAGCTGTCTCCAAATACAGAGCAGCACAAGCACCGTTACCTTCCCTGGGTCCAAGGTCCTAATTTACATGGGGGATCCCAGTAAAACTTGGACAAATAACCAAGAGCTGTCAGTGGAAATTCAGCCTATGTACTCTGCCCAATCCAAAAAAGGGAAAGAACACATAATCCATGTTAAATTTAACTGGACAAAATTGAGGACTGCAGATGCTGGAGATCAAAGTCTAGATCAGAATAGTGCTAGAAAATCGACGTTTGAGGCAAAATATCCTTCATCAGGAATGAGCAAGGGCTTTTGCCTGAAACGTCGATTGTCCTGCTCCTCGTATGCTGCCTGACCTGCTGTGCTTTTCCAGCAGCACTGTGATCTAGGCCCATGTTAAATTTACCCGATGACTACATCAAAGGATAATGAGCAGGTCAGACAAGTGTAATATAACATTGGTAACACAAATTTGCTCATTTAAAAATACCTTTTAGATAACTGTATTGTCACTTAGACTTCTTCTCATTTTAAATACGCTCTTAAGCACATTTATCAAATTTTGTGACCATATTTTCCCTATGGTAGGAAGTAAACAAACTACTGCTATAATAATGGAAATAACATTAAAATAAAACAATATACTATAAAGTGAAAAAATGATTGCCATTATGATGACACATTTCCTGTAATGTATTAAGAACAATAATCTTGATTAAAATGTCAGATAAAATCAAGTCCTATTGATTTTCTATTTCAAATAACAACAATTTCCCTTCATCTCGTGACTTCAACATAATAAAACGGCCCAAAGTGCTGACAGGAGGGTTATCAAATCAAGTTTGACACATGGGAGATATAACAACAGATGATGAGAAGTTTGATCAAAGGTGTAGCATTTAAGAAGCATTTGAGAAAGAGGTGTGGGAGAAAAGGACAGTTTAGGGAGGGAACTTCCAGAGATTGAAAGCCCATTTATTAACGGTGGCGCAATTAAATTAGGGAATATGAGAGGAACTGAAATTGGAGAAATTCGGAGATTGTGGACAGAGTGAAGAATGGGAGGTTAGGGAGGACCAAGGCCTGGCTAAAAACACTTGTGCAGCCCCACCAGGGCTTGAACATTCTGAATTTTGCCAGAATTCACAGACTCAGCGTGTGGCAATACGGTCTCCACCACTCCCTGCCAGCGTAGCCCACATTTGTAAAAAGTTCATTGGACTGGCATACAGGGGGTAATTATCTCGAGGCACTGGCAGTGTCGCCTTCTACACTCTCAGCAGTCCTGTTCACTACTTCCAGTCAATTGAAACTACAGGATGATAATCTCTGGAAGGTCGCCCACAGTATTTCCAATATCCACTGACCACATTTAGAAGATTACCTACAGTCATTATTTTTCTCTATGGTAATGGTTAATTTTCTTAAGGTCCAAATGTTTCCAGCTTTAGGTTAGTTTGCTACAATGCTTCATATTAAAACATGTTTCCTTGGATTTCATATTCAAGTGGCTATCTTTTTTGCATGATCCAAGACACGGATTTTAGGCAACTAGTTTATCCATCAGTGCTACAACCCTTGCCTCTGGTTGTGTTTTTCTATCCCAGTCTAGAGAACTGAGCACAAAATCCAGGCTGATGTTCCTGCACCAGGGTTGTGACACCATCAGAAATCCTGTCTCTCAGATCAGCCATTAAATCAAGGAACATCAACCCTCCTCTGAAGTGGATTTATAAGATCCCATAGTGCTGTTTCAAATGGAACTTCCTCCAGTGCCCTTGCAAATATTAAACTCTCAACCATCATCACTAAAGCAATTACCTGGTTATGATGTCAGATTTTTCTGTGAAAAAAAAAGACCCTCATGTTTCTTTCTTGATAGTAATGACTACACTTCAAAAGGGGCTAGACCAAGTGAAGTGGAAAGGATATTTCCTCTTTGTGGGAATTGAGAACTAGGGATCACTGATTAATGTTAAAAATCACAACACCAGGTTAGAATTCCGGAGCACTGCTCCGAAACCATCACCTGATGAAGGAGCAGCACTCCAAAAGCTAGTGCTTCCAATTAAACCTGTTGGACTATAACCTGATGTTGTGTGATTTGTACACCCCAGTCCAACACCGGCATCTCCAAATCATAAAAATAAGATGGTTGTCGATTTAAGAATGAAACATTGTGCATTTTTTCTCCGAGGGTTTTTGGAACCTCCTTTTTTCCTGGAAAGGCGATGGAAGCAAGGATTTTGACTGTTTTTTTTAAGGGAGACCTAGACATTTTCTTGGTAAATAAGGGGGTGAAAGGTTATCATCAGTGGACAGGAACATGAAGTTGTGGTTATAATCAGATCTTGTTGAATGGGGGAGCAGACTCAAAGAGACAAATAGAATCATAGAGAAGCATAGCATGGAAACAGACCCTTCAGTCCAACTCATACTGACCAAATATCCCACAATTTATCTAGCCCCATTTGCCAGTATTTGGCCCGTGTCCCTCGAAACCCTTCCTATTCATGTGCTCATCCAGACAATTTTTATAAGTTGCAACTGTACTAGCCTCCACTACTTCTTCTGGCAGCTCATTCTATACATGCATCACCCTCTGCATGAAAAAGTTGCCCCTCAAGTCCCTTTTAAATCTTTCCACTCTCAGTTTAAACTTATGCCCTCTAGTTTAGAGCACCCCTACTCTGGGGAAAATTACCTTGGCTATTCACCCTATACAAGCCCCTCATGATTTTATAAACCTCTGTAAGGTCACCCTTCAGCCTCCAATGTTCCACAGAAAATAGCCCCAGCCCTTCAGCATCTCCCCATAGTTCAAACCCTGGCAATATCCTTGTAAATCTTTTCTGCACCCTTTCAAGTTATTAACATCTTTTCTATAGTAGGGAGACCAGAATTGAATGCAGGATTCTAAAAGGGGCCTAACCAATGGTCTGTATGAGCACAACATGACCTCTCAACTCCTACTCCACTCCCTGACTAATAAAGGCAAGCAGGTCAAACACCTTCTTCGCTGCCTTGAATTATTTGTTCATTTAAAAAACCATTGTCTGTAAAGCACTTTGAGACATCTTGAGGTTGTGAAAGCTGCTAAGAAATTGCAATCTTTTCCCCCCCCCCAATCGATCAGGAGGTGGTGGGGAAAATGGATGGCACCTCAGCCAAGTCTGCCCTCCAGGTCAGTCATTGGTGGAGGTTGCTGGTTGGTTCACAAGAATGGAAATTGACTGACATTCCCTGTCCCTTACTCCGCAAATTTTTGATGCCCCTCCATACCAAGGATGCAATTGTTAGCTCACTCCCTTCCCCAGGGCAGTACAGGTCAGTGATGCCCATAATCCCATGAAGAAATTAACCAAAACACCGAAGCCTCAGACGAAGGAAGAGGGAATATTACCATTACCTCAGTCAAAAATAGCTAACTCAGCACGTGTCTGGGAATAAAGTCGAGAATCTTTCTTTATAACTCGATATCAAACCATTAGCCACCCACTAGGGAGTCATAAGTTATTTTCTTGTGTGCTTTTGATTATTTGTCCTACTCATGAATATAACATCAACCCTCCACCTTCAGTTTTGAACTCAACACACTGTCCAGACTCAATATATCTATTCCAGGCTCTCTACAGTTCCTTCTACATTATAGAAATTTCTAGATTCTGCAGACTGCAAGAATATTCATTTCTGTGTTACTAACAGCATTAGAATCTGCACTATTACAGACTCAACTAGGTTAAATATACATATTCCTTGAGGTTTCTCATCTTCTCTACTGAGGGCCTACATGGTTATTTTAACGGGGTAAACCGACTGAATATGGACCCCAAGTGAAGACCCACACCCCTTCCAGTCTCTCTCAATCTGGAATCTATCCAACATGGCTCCCTATGTTTTAGACTTCCCCTGATTGAAACCACCCTCGTTTGTCCTAACTACCTCATGAAGAAGCACTGAAAAGGTGCCAAGATCATTGCAGAAATCTGCAGAGAGAGAAAAAAATAAAATGACTCTTGTTCCCACTGCAGCTTGGTCCATACATTTACAACACAGAGCTCAAATCACACAGAGCAGGGGCCCCCAATCAAACAAACACATTTAAGTCGCTATGTAAACATTAAATCAAACACACGTAGACGCTGCAAAGTCTATAGATGGATGGGAACCAACTGACAACACAAGAATCGTTCGCATCAAATTTACAAGGGAATCTAAAATGGCAACATTTATTCTGAGCTAGTCTCTGCAAAACAAGCGTGTTTCATCTCAGCGTTACTTTATTCAGCTGAACTTTGGCGGTTACGTTTTCCATTTGGTTAAATCAGGGCCGACGAGTGAAAAAGAAACCCTTTTATTAAATTAATCAACGTGATTACTGATTGCAACACTCCAGAACACGGGCTGTTGAAGGCAGCTCAGAAATGCGGTAACTAAGAAACATGTGGGGTGGGGGGATGTGGGTGTGGGTGGGGTAGGGGGGATCTGGGGTGTGGGTGGGGTGGGGGGGATGTGTGGGTGGGGGGGTGGAATGTGGGGTGGGGGGGGGGATGTGGGGTGAGGGGGGGATGTGGGGTGGGGGGGGGAATGTGGGGTGGGGGGGGGATGTGGGGTGGGGGGGGGATGTGGGGTGGGGGGGGGATGTGGGGTGGGGGGGGGATGTGGGGTGGGGGGGGGATGTGGGGTGGGGGGGGGATGTGGGGTGGGGGGGGGATGTGGGGTGGGGGGGGGATGTGGGGTGGGGGGGGATGTGGGGTGGGGGGGGGATGTGGGGTGGGGGGGGGATGTGGGGTGGGGGGGGATGTGGGGTGGGGGGGGGATGTGGGGTGGGGGGGGGATGTGGGGTGGGGGGGGGATGTGGGGTGGGGGGGGGATGTGGGGTGGGGGGGGATGTGGGGTGGGGGGGGATGTGGGGTGGGGGGGGATGTGGGGTGGGGGGGGATGTGGGGTGGGGGGGGGATGTGGGGTGGGGGGGGGATGTGGGGTGGGGGGGATGTGGGGTGGGGGGGGGGGGGATGTGGGGTGGGGGGGGGGGGATGTGGGGTGGGGGGGGGGATGTGGGGTGGGGGGGGGGATGTGGGGTGGGGGGGGGGGGATGTGGGGTGGGGGGGGGGATGTGGGGTGGGGGGGGGATGTGGGGTGGGGTGTGGGGGGGATGTGGGGTGGGGGGGGGGATGTGGGGTGGGGGGGGGGATGTGGGGTGGGGGGGGGATGTGGGGTGGGGGGGGGATGTGGGGGGGGGGATGTGGGGTGGGGGGGGATGTGGGGTGGGGGGGGATGGGGGGGAAGTTGATGAGGGGTTGAGCGTGGGGAAGTTGACAGGGGGTGGGGAGGGGGAAGTTGACAGGGGGGTGGGGAGGGAGGGAGGGAGAGAGGGAGTGAGGCAGAGGGAGAGAGGGAGGTGACGGGGGAGGTGACTGCGGGGGGGGGTAGTGACTGCAGGGGGTGGGGGGGGGTGAAGTGTCGGGGGGGGAGGAGTGATGGGGGAGCGACTGGGGAGGAGAGTGACGGGGGAGGAGTTGACTGGGGGGATGGGTGATAGTTGACAGGGGTGGGGGGGGGAGGAGTTGACAGGGGGGTGGGGGGGAGGAGTTGACAGGGGGTGGGGGGGAGGAGTTGACAGGGGGGTGGGAGTGGTAGTTGACTGGGGGGGGTGGGGGGGGGGGGGGGGGGGAGTAGTTGACTGGGGGGTGGGAGTGGTAGTTGACTGGGGGGGGTGGGGGGGGGGGGGGGGGAGTAGTTGACTGGGGGGTGGGGGGAGTAGTTGACTGGGGGGTGGGGGGAGTAGTTGACGGGGGGAAAGTTGACGTGGGGGGGGGGGTGGGGGGAAGTTGATGGGGGGGTGGGGGGGGGAAGTTGATGGGGGGGGGGGACGTTGACGGGGGTGGGGGGGGTGGGGGGGAGTTGACGGGGGTGGGGGGGGGGGGAAGTCGACGGGGGGGGTGGGGTGGGGGAAGTCGACGGGGGGGGTGGTGGGGGAAGTCGACGGGGGGGGTGGTGGGGGAAGTCGACGGGGGGGGTGGTGGGGGAAGTCGACGGGGGGGGTGGTGGGGGGGAAAGTCGACGGGGGGGTGGTGGGGGGGAAAGTCGACGGGGGGGTGGGGGGGAAAGTCGACGGGGGGGTCGGGGGGAAAGTCGACGGGGGGGGTCGGGGGGAAAGTCGACGGGGGGGGTCGGGGGGAAAGTCGACGGGGGGGGGGTCGGGGGAAAGTCGACGGGGGGGGGTCGGGGGGAAAGTCGACGGGGGGGGGGTCGGGGGGAAAGTCGACGGGGGGGGTCGGGGGGAAAGTCGACGGGGGGGGTCGGGGGGAAAGTCGACGGGGGGGGTCGGGGGGAAAGTCGACGGGGGGGGTCGGGGGGAAAGTCGACGGGGGGGGTCGGGGGGAAAGTCGACGGGGGGGGTCGGGGGGAAAGTCGACGGGGGGGGTCGGGGGGAAAGTCGACGGGGGGGGTCGGGGGGAAAGTCGACGGGGGGGGTCGGGGGGAAAGTCGACGGGGGGGGTCGGGGGGAAAGTCGACGGGGGGGTCGGGGGGAAAGTCGACGGGGGGGGTCGGGGGGAAAGTCGACGGGGGGGGTCGGGGGGAAAGTCGACGGGGGGGGTCGGGGGGAAAGTCGACGGGGGGGGTCGGGGGGAAAGTCGACGGGGGGGGTCGGGGGGAAAGTCGACGGGGGGGGTCGGGGGGAAAGTCGACGGGGGGGGTCGGGGGGAAAGTCGACGGGGGGGGTCGGGGGGAAAGTCGACGGGGGGGGTCGGGGGGAAAGTCGACGGGGGGGGTCGGGGGGAAAGTCGACGGGGGGGGTCGGGGGGAAAGTCGACGGGGGGGGTCGGGGGGAAAGTCGACAAGTCGACGGGGGGGGTCGGGGGGAAAGTCGACGGGGGGGGTCGGGGGGAAAGTCGACGGGGGGGGTCGGGGGGAAAGTCGACGGGGGGGGTCGGGGGGAAAGTCGACGGGGGGGGTCGGGGGGAAAGTCGACGGGGGGGGTCGGGGGGAAAGTCGACGGGGGGGGTCGGGGGGAAAGTCGACGGGGGGGGTCGGGGGGAAAGTCGACGGGGGGGGTCGGGGGGAAAGTCGACGGGGGGGGTCGGGGGGAAAGTCGACGGGGGGGGTCGGGGGGAAAGTCGACGGGGGGGGTCGGGGGGAAAGTCGACGGGGGGGGTCGGGGGGAAAGTCGACGGGGGGGGTCGGGGGGAAAGTCGACGGGGGGGGTCGGGGGGAAAGTCGACGGGGGGGGTCGGGGGGAAAGTCGACGGGGGGGGTCGGGGGGAAAGTCGACGGGGGGGGTCGGGGGGAAAGTCGACGGGGGGGGTCGGGGGGGAAAGTCGACGGGGGGGGTCGGGGGGAAAGTCGACGGTGGGGATCGGGGGGGGATGTGGGGTGGGGGGGGGATGTGGGGTGGGGGGGGGATGTGGGGTGGGGGGGGGATGTGGGGTGGGGGGGGGGATGTGGGGTGGGGGGGGGATGTGGGGTGGGGGGGGGATGTGGGGGGGGGGATGTGGGGGGGGCGGGTGTGGGGGGGGATGTTGGGGGAGGGGGGAGGATGTGGGGGGGGGGATGTGGGGTGGGGGGGGGATGTGGGGTGGGGGGGGGATGTGGGGTGGGGGGGGGATGTGGGGTGGGGGGGGGATGTGGGGTGGGGGGGGGATGTGGGGTGGGGGGGGGATGTGGGGTGGGGGGGGGATGTGGGGTGGGGGGGGGATGTGGGGTGGGGGGGGGATGTGGGGTGGGGGGGGGATGTGGGGTGGGGGGGGATGTGGGGTGGGGGGGGATGTGGGGTGGGGGGGGGATGTGGGGTGGGGGGGGGATGTGGGGTGGGGGGGGGATGTGGGGTGGGGGGGGGGATGTGGGGTGGGGGGGGGGATGTGGGGTGGGGGGGGGATGTGGGGTGGGGGGGGGATGTGGGGTGGGGGGGGGATGTGGGGTGGGGGGGGGATGTGGGGTGGGGGGGGATGTGGGGTGGGGGGGGATGTGGGGTGGGGGGGGATGTGGGGTGGGGGGGGATGTGGGGTGGGGGGGGATGTGGGGTGGGGGGGGATGTGGGGTGGGGGGGGATGTGGGGTGGGGGGGGATGTGGGGTGGGGGGGGATGTGGGGTGGGGGGGGGATGTGGGGTGGGGGGGGGATGTGGGGTGGGGGGGGGATGTGGGGTGGGGGGGGGATGTGGGGTGGGGGGGGGGATGTGGGGTGGGGGGGGGGATGTGGGGTGGGGGGGGGATGTGGGGTGGGGGGGGGATGTGGGGTGGGGGGGGGATGTGGGGTGGGGGGGGGATGTGGGGTGGGGGGGGGATGTGGGGTGGGGGGGGATGGGGGGGAAGTTGATGAGGGGTTGAGCGTGGGGAAGTTGACAGGGGGTGGGGAGGGGGAAGTTGACAGGGGGGTGGGGGGGGGAGGGAGGGAGAGAGGGAGTGAGGCAGAGGGAGAGAGGGAGGTGACGGGGGAGGTGACTGCGGGGGGGGGGTAGTGACTGCAGGGGGTGGGGGGGGGGAGAAGTGTCGGGGGGGGAGGAGTGATGGGGGAGCGACTGGGGAGGAGAGTGACGGGGGAGGAGTTGACTGGGGGGATGGGTGATAGTTGACAGGGGTGGGGGGGAGGAGTTGACAGGGGGTGGGGGGGAGGAGTTGACAGGGGGTGGGAGTGGTAGTTGACTGGGGGGGGGGGGGGGGGGTGGGGAAAAGTTGACGGGGGTGGTGGGGAGGGGGGGAGGGAGTTGGTGGGGGGAGGGGAGGGAGTTGGTGGGGGGGGAGGGGAGGGAGTTGGTGGGGGGGGAGGGGAGGGAGATGGTGGGGGGGGAGGGGAGGGAGATGGTGGGGGGGGAGGGGAGGGAAATGGTGGGGGGGGAGGGGAGGGAGATGGTGGGGGGGGAGGGGAGGGAGATGGTGGGGGGGGAGGGGAGGGAGATGGTGGGGGGGGAGGGGAGGGAGATGGTGGGGGGGAGGGGAGGGAGATGGTGGGGGGGGGAGGGGAGGGAGATGGTGGGGGGGGGAGGGGAGGGAGATGGTGGGGGGGGAGGGGAGGGAGATGGTGGGGGGGGAGGGGAGGGAGATGGTGGGGGGGGAGGGGAGGGAGATGGTGGGGGGGGAGTTGGTGGGGGGGAGGGGAGGTTGGTGGGGGGGGGGGGGGGAGTGGAGGGAGTTGGTGGGGGGGGGAGTGGAGGGAGTTGGTGGGGGTGGGGAGTGGAGGGAGTTGGTGGGGGGGAGTGGAGGGAGTTGGTGGGGGGGGAGTGGAGGGAGTTGGTGGTGGGGGGGGGGGGGAGTGGAGGGAGTTGGTGGTGGGGGGGGGGGGAGTGGAGGGAGTTGGTGGGGGGGGGGGAGTGGAGGGAGTTGGTGGGGGGGGGAGTGGAGGGAGTTGGTGGGGGGGAGTGGAGGGGGGGGGAGTGGAGGGAGTTGGTGGGGGGGTGGAGTGGGGGGAGTTGACGGGGGAGTGGGGGGTAGGGGGGAGTGGGGGGGGCGGAGTTGACGGGGGAGTGGGGGGGGCGGAGTTGACGGGGGAGTGGGGGGGGCGGAGTTGACGGGGGAGTGGGGGGGGCGGAGTTGACGGGGGAGTGGGGGGGGCGGAGTTGACGGGGGAGTGGGGGGGGCGGAGTTGACGGGGGAGTGGGGGGGCGGAGTTGACGGGGGAGTGGGGGGGGCGGAGTTGACGGGGGAGTGGGGGGGGCGGAGTTGACGGGGGAGTGGGGGGGGCGGAGTTGACGGGGGAGTGGGGGGGGCGGAGTTGACGGGGGAGTGGGGGGGGCGGAGTTGACGGGGGAGTGGGGGGGGCGGAGTTGACGGGGGAGTGGGGGGGGCGGAGTTGACGGGGGAGTGGGGGGGGCGGAGTTGACGGGGGAGTGGGGGGGGCGGAGTTGACGGGGGAGTGGGGGGGGCGGAGTTGACGGGGGAGTGGGGGGGGGCGGAGTTGACGGGGGAGTGGGGGGGGCGGAGTTGACGGGGGAGTGGGGGGGGCGGAGTTGACGGGGGAGTGGGGGGGGCGGAGTTGACGGGGGAGTGGGGGGGGCGGAGTTGACGGGGGAGTGGGGGGGCGGAGTTGACGGGGGAGTGGGGGGGCGGAGTTGACGGGGGAGTGGGGGGGCGGAGTTGACGGGGGAGTGGGGGGGCGGAGTTGACGGGGGAGTGGGGGGGCGGAGTTGACGGGGGAGTGGGGGGGCGGAGTTGACGGGGGAGTGGGGGGTGGGGGAGTGACGGGGGAGTGACGGGGGAGTGACGGGGGAGTGACGGGGGGGGGGGAAGAGTTGACGGGGGAGTGGGGGGGCGGAGTTGACGGGGGAGTGGGGGGAGCGGAGTTGACGGGGGAGTGGGGGGGGCGGAGTTGACGGGGGAGTGGGGGGGGCGGAGTTGACGGGGGAGTGGGGGGGGCGGAGTTGACGGGGGAGTGGGGGGGCGGAGTTGACGGGGGAGTGGGGGGGGCGGAGTTGACGGGGGAGTGGGGGGGCGGAGTTGACGGGGGAGTGGGGGGGGCGGAGTTGACGGGGGAGTGGGGGGGGCGGAGTTGACGGGGGAGTGGGGGGGGCGGAGTTGACGGGGGAGTGGGGGGGCGGAGTTGACGGGGGAGTGGGGGGGCGGAGTTGACGGGGGAGTGGGGGGGCGGAGTTGACGGGGGAGTGGGGGGGCGGAGTTGACGGGGGAGTGGGGGGGGCGGAGTTGACGGGGGAGTGGGGGGGCGGAGTTGACGGGGGAGTGGGGGGGGCGGAGTTGACGGGGGAGTGGGGGGGGCGGAGTTGACGGGGGAGTGGGGGGGGCGGAGTTGACGGGGGAGTGGGGGGGGCGGAGTTGACGGGGGAGTGGGGGGGGCGGAGTTGACGGGGGGGTGGGGGGGGCGGAGTTGACGGGGGAGTGGGGGGGGCGGAGTTGACGGGGGGAGTGGGGGGGGTTGACGGGGGGAGTGGGGGGGGTTGACGGGGGGAGTGGGGGGGGTTGACGGGGGGAGTGGGGGGGGGTTGACGGGGGGAGTGGGGGGGGGGTTGACGGGGGGAGTGGGGGGGGGGTTGACGGGGGGAGTGGGGGGGGGTTGACGGGGGGAGTGGGGGGGGGTTGACGGGGGGAGTGGGGGGGGGTTGACGGGGGGAGTGGGGGGGGGTTGACGGGGGGAGTGGGGGGGGGTTGACGGGGGGAGTGGGGGGGGGTTGACGGGGGGAGTGGGGGGGGTTGACGGGGGGAGTGGGGGGGGTTGACGGGGGGAGTGGAGGGGGGTTGACGGGGGGAGTGGGGGGGGGGTTGACGGGGGGAGTGGGGGGGGGGTTGACGGGGGGAGTGGGGGGGGGGTTGACGGGGGAGTGGGGGGGGGGTTGACGGGGGGAGTGGGGGGAGTTGACGGGGGGAGTGGGGGGAGTTGACGGGGGGAGTGGGGGGAGTTGACGGGGGGAGTGGGGGGAGTTGACGGGGGGAGTGGGGGGAGTTGACAGGGGGAGTGGGGGGAGTTGACGGGGGGAGTGGGGGGAGTTGACGGGGGGAGTGGGGGGAGTTGACGGGGGGAGTGGGGGGAGTTGACGGGGGGAGTGGGGGGAGTTGACGGGGGGAGTGGGGGGAGTTGACGGGGGGAGTGGGGGGAGTTGACGGGGGGAGTGGGGGGAGTTGACGGGGGGAGTGGGGGGAGTTGACGGGGGGAGTGGGGGGAGTTGACGGGGGGAGTGGGGGGAGTTGACGGGGGGAGTGGGGGGAGTTGACGGGGGAAGTGGGGGGAGTTGACGGGGGAGTGGGGGGAGTTGACGGGGGAGTGGGGGGAGTTGGGAGTCTGGGGGTGGGGGGGGAGTTGAGAGTCTGGGGGTGGGGGGGGGGAGTTGAGAGTCTGGGGGGGGGGGGGAGTTGAGAGTCTGGGGGTGGGGGGGGGGAGTTGAGAGTCTGGGGGTGGGGGGGGGAGTTGAGAGTCTGGGGGTGGGGGGGGAGTTGAGAGTCTGGGGGTGGGGGGGGAGTTGAGAGTCTGGGGGGGGGGGGAGTTGAGAGTCTGGGGGGGGGGGGGGAGTTGAGAGTCTGGGGGGGGGGGGGGGAGTTGAGAGTCTGGGGGGGGGGGGAGTTCAGAGTCTGGGGGGGGGGGGGGAGTTGAGAGTCTGGGGGGGGGGGGAGTTGAGAGTCTGGGGGGGGGGGGAGGAGTTGAGAGTCTGGGGGTGGGGGGGGGAGAGTTGAGAGTCTGGGGGTGGGAGGGGGGGGGGGGGGGGAGAGTTGAGAGTCTGGGGTTGGGGTGGGAGTGGAGAGTCTGGGAGTTGAGAGTCTGGGGTTGGGGTGGGAGTGGAGAGTCTGGGGGTGGGGTGGGAGTTGACAGGGTCGGGGGAGTTGACTGGGTCTGGGGGGTTCAGGCACTGATACATTTTGAGGGATTGAAGACAATAATCATTCCGAGGCAGTGGAAAATGTGGGGTGGAGGGGATTGGGGGGGGTTGTAGGGGATTGGGGGGAGTTGTAGGGGACTGGGGGGAGTTGTAGGGGACTGGGGGGGGGGGTTGTAGGTTGGGGGGCGGTTGTTGGTTGGGGATTGGGGGGGTTGTGGGTTGGGGGGTTGTGGGTTGGGGGTTGGGGAGTTGGGAGGGGTTGTAGGTTGGGGGTTGGAGGGGTTGTAGGTTGGGGGGGTTGTAGGGGATGGGGGGGTTGTAGGGGATGGAGGGGTTGTAGGGGATGGAGGGGTTGTAGGGGATGGAGGGGTTGTAGGGGATGGAGGGGTTGTAGGGGGTTTGGTGGGGGTTGTAGGTTGGGGGGGTTGTAGGTTGTGGGTTGGGGGGGGGTTGTAGGTTGGGGGTGGGTTTGTGGGGGGTTGTAGGTTGGGGGTGGGTTTGTGGGGGGTTGTAGGTTGGGGGGTGGGTGGGTTGGAGGCTGTCGTGTGTCCTCACTCACCTCCTCTGCCTGCTTTCGGAGGGATTTCTCCCTCTCGTACTGAGTGAGCAGCTGCTCGTTGTCCTCCCGGAGCAGCTCCAGCTCCACTTCATGTTCCTGGTTCTCGGTGAACACCGAGTCCAGGTTCTCCAGCACATTCACCACCAGCGGCATCAGCTCCTTCACCACCTCCTCGTCGTATTTGTGGATGAGCCTCTCGAATTCCCGGTAGATGCTGTTGGCGAGGCCGGAGACCCGCTCGGACATGACGGACACCGAGCAGTCATCCTGGTAAACCACGCCATCGTCCAGCTCCATCATCGTGGCCGGAGGCTGCCCGGGGACTGAGCGCACTGACTGGGGAGAGGAGCAGCGGGCTCAGCCGCTCTTAGTGCATCCTCGCTCCGCACACACACACACACACCCCGCTGCTGCTGCTCCCTCTTCACACAGTCCACACCCCCCACCCCCAACTCTCACTCTCAGCGCCTCTGTCCCTGGGCTGGGCTGGGCTGGGCTGCTGCTGCCTCTCCCTCTCCGCAGACAATAGCGAGAGCGGACAGTCCGGTCCCTCCCTCCCCCTCGATCTTCAAAAACACCCCCCTCCCGGCAGCTCCGACTGCTGTCATCTGACGTCAGGGCAGGCTGTCTGCATTCTGGGAGATTGCAACCTCCACTGCAGCCTCCAGTGCAGCTGACACACTACAAACAGACAACCTCCAGTGCAGCTAACACATTGTAATCAGACAGCCTCCAGTGCAGCTAACACACTGCAATCAGATAACCTCCACTGCAGCCTCCAATGCAGCTAACACACTGCAATCAGACAACCTCCAGTGCAGCTAACACATTGTAATCAGACAGCCTCCAGTGCAGCTAACACACTGCAATCAGACAACCTCCCCTGCAGCATCCAGTGCAGCTAACACACTGCAATTAGACAGCTTCCAGTGCAGCTAACACACTGCAATCAGACAGCCTCCAGTGCAGCCAGCGAAATCCACTTTATTCGTACGAGATGTGGGCATCTCTGGCAAGGCTGGCATTGTTTGTCCTAATTGGCTTGAACAGATTGGCTCTCCAGATCACTTCACAGGGCAGCTATGATTTGATCACGTTGCTGTGGTTTGAAGTCATGTGTAAGCTAGGCCAGGTAAGGACAGCAGCCTTCCTTCCTAAGAAACACGAGTGAACCAGATTGGGATTTTGACACCAATCAGTAGTGATTATCATTAGACCATCTTTTAATTCCGGATCCCACTACCTTCCAGAGAAATCAAATGGAGCCCTTTGCTGAGTATCAGTGAACAGGTCAGGATGGATAGTCAATATATAAGAAAGGTGAGCTTAAAGGAAGGAAAGATCCAGAGGGATAACCAGGTTCCTGTAAGACTAACCAACCTTCATTTCAATCTCATTCCCTTTCTCTTTCTCCAATGTATCCAGTCAACTTGCCCCACCCCCACTCAATCCCTAAAGAAAACCTACCAGTTTACCTCCATTCACTGGAATTTATTGGGAGGACACTCATCTGCAATATTTAACGTTGAGCTCATTGAGATTATAGAGTCGTTCAGCATGGAAACAGACCCTTCAACCCAACAAGTATTGTGTTCAGAACTGGGCATCTTTATTTAAAGAAGGACGTTAAAGCCCCAGAGAGATTGCAAAGGAGATTTATCAGAATGATAGCCTAGGAGAGTGGTGGAGCCAGATTCCATAGGAGGTTTCAAGAGAACTGGATATATGTTTGAGAGTGATTAATTTAGAGGGCTAAAGAGAGAGGACTGGAGAATGGGACTAGCTGGGGAGCTCTTTCAGGAGCTGTTACAGACGCAATGGGCTGAATGGCCTCCTCCTATACTGTAAAATTCTATGGTTAGATTGTACTGATACCAAGATGTGCAAAAAAAAGAAGAGAACTCATTGAACTTGTTGCCACACTGGTTAGCAACCCCAAGGATGCCATCCATTGTGGCATGTTAATGTGGGCAGCCAGTAGTCAGTACATTCCTGACTCAATTTTCTCATTGAAGGATTGGCAATCCCTCGAATTGTAGAATCATGGAGTTTTTACTGCATGGAAAAAGGCCTGTTGTGTCTCTGCTGGGCCATCAAGCATCTATCTATTTATCTATACATCTAAGCTTGACACTATCCAGGACAAAGCAGCCCACTAGATCAACGTCACATTTGCAATCATTTATTCCCCCCAGCAGTAGCAGCGGTATATGCCAGCTAAAAGAGGCACTGTAGATATTTACCAAGGCTTCATTGACAGCATTTTCCAAACTCACAACCACTAACCTCCCAGGAAGGGCAACAGACACATGGGAACACCACCAACTGCAAGCTGCCCAGCATTTATTGCCCATCCCTAATTGCCCTGAGGGTAGTTATGAGTCAATCACAATATCTAGTCTGGCCTACATGTGATTCAAGACCAGGTAAGTTTCCTTCCCTCAAGACCATTAGTGAACCAGATGTGTTTTCTCCTGACAGCAACAGTTTTATGGTCATCATGACATTCTTAATTCCAGATTTTTATTGAATTCAAATTTCATTTACTGCCGTGGTGGGATTCAAACCCAGGTTCTCAGAACATTAGAACCTCTGTCAACAAGGCTGGTACTCGTGTTGCCTGGCACTCTGACTTCTACATTGCAGAGGCTGAATGGTCATCACAGAGATGTACAGTGAGGAAACAGACCTTTCAGTCCAACTCAACCAAGCAGACTTTCCCTTCAACCTTGACCCCACCATTGAGCATCAGGCCATTGTGTCCACGATGGTCAGTGTTATCATCTCATGCTGGGGATCTCCCTCAACACAGCTGCCCAGGTCATGTTCCCCCAATCCCACACAGCCCACTTCTACCTTCTTCCCAAAATCCACAAGCAGCACTGCCTGGGCAGACCCATTGTTTCTGCCTGCTCCTGCCCCACAGAACACATCTCTTTGTACCTCCACTCAATTGTCTCTCCTGTTGGCCAGTACTTTCCCACTTACATTCATGATTCCTCTGATGCTTTATATTAATTACAGAATTTCCAATTTGTGGTGTCCAGCCACTTCCTGTTCACCATGGATGTACAATCCCTTTACATGTCCATCCCCCATCAGGATGGTCTCAGATCTCTCTGCTTCTTCCTGGAAAATAGGCCTGAACTGTTGCTATTCACTGTCCCCATCCACCACCAGCCCCCCCCCCCCCCCCCGTCTGGCTGAGCTTGTCCTCTCTTTAAACAATGACTCCTCTCACTGTCTTCAGATTAAAGCTGTGGCCACGGATACCCAGACGGGCTCCAATTATTTCTGTCTCTTTGTGGGGTACATGGAACATTCCTCGGTCCCCAGTTCTACTCGGTTCCTTCCTCTCATTTTCCCAATCTATCGATGACATCATCAGGGCTGCTTTCTTCTCTCCTCTGGATTGGCAAAATTAATCATATTCGTTTCCAATTTCCATCCCACCCTCACCTTCACGTGGTCCATCTCTGACTCCTCCCTTCCTTTTCTTGACATCTCTGTTTCCATTTCTGGGGGTAGACTGGCCACCAATATCCACTACAAACCCACCAACTCCCACAGCTACCTGGACTATACATCCTCGCAGTCCATTCTCCCAGTTTCTCCACCTCTATCACATCGGTACATGGCTCAGTGGTTAGCACTGCTGCCTCACAGCGCCAGTGGGTTCAATACCACCCTTGGGTAACTATCTGTGTGGAGTTTGCATGTTCTCCCATATCTGGGTTTCCTCCCACAGTCTAACATATGCAGGTTAAATTGCTCATAGTGTCCCGGGATGTATGGGTTGGCCATTGAGTGAGTGGGTCTGGGTGAGATGCTGTTTGGGGGGTCAGTTGCAAACTTGATGGGCTGAATGGCCAATTTCTGCCCTATAGGAATTCAATGGTCTGTTCTACTGCATGTGGGCCTCAGAAATATCCACCTTTTCCCTCAACCGAGATTTCCCCAGCACTGAGAGTGACAGTGCCCAAAGCCATGTTCAAGCTTTTTCTCACAGTCTGCCCTTACCCCTTCTCTTCCCTCTCACAACAGTGTTAGCTATAAGTTCTGATGAAGGGTCACTGGACCCAAAATGTTGACTCTGCTTTCTCTGCACAGATGCTGAGTTTCTCCAGCAATTTCTACTTTTGTTGCCAGAACATTACCTGGGTTTCTGGATTAATAGTCTAGCTATAATGCCATTAGACCATTGCCTCCCCACTATTTCTTTATGGGCGGCACGGTGGCACAGTGGTTAGCACTGCTGCCTCACAGCGCTAGAGACCCGGGTTCAATTCCTGCCTCAGGCGACTGACTGTGTGGAGTTTGCACGTTCTCCCCGTGTCTGCGTGGGTTTCCTCCGGGTGCTCCGGTTTCCTCCCACAGTCACAAAGATGTGCAGGTTAGGTGAATTGGCCATGCTGAATTGCCCGTGGTGTTAGGTGAAGGGGTAAATGTAGGGGTATGGGTGGATTGCGCTTCGGCGGGGCAGTGTGGACTTGTTGGGCTGAAAGGCCTGTTTCCACACTGTAATGTAATCTAATCTAATCTAATGTTGAATATTTGAACATCATTTTCTTTGAGCTTTTACTTCTCTCAATGGTGTTTGGCCCATTTCCTGCTCTTCTGCCATTTCCTCCGTCCCTCCCAGAACTGCGATAGTGTTCCCCTTGCCCACACTTTCTATTCCACCAGCTTCCGGATTCAAAGGAACACCCTTCACCACTTTTGGTACGATGCCGTAACCAAACAGTATTTTCTCTCTTCCCCTGTCAGCATTCCAGAGAAATGGTTCCCTCAGCAACATCCCGGTCCACATTTCATTCTGAAATACTTCATCCCACCCGACACCCCTATGGCAATCATAGGAAGTGCAACACTTACATTTTACCCCCTCTCACCACATTGCCCAATGTCAAAACACTCCTAACAGATGAAGTCGCAATTTACTTATGGAATCATAAAATCCCAATAGTGTGGAATTAGGCTGATTGGAATTCGGCCCATTGAGTCAATACCGTCCTTCAAAGAGCATTCCATCCAGACTCACCTCTCTACCCTATCCCCATAACTCTGCATTTCATAGAATCCCCACAAGTCCACACCAACCCTCCAAAGAATAACCCACCCAGACCCATTCCCCTCCCCTATTATCCCTGATTTTTCATTTACCCCTGATGAATGCACCTAACCTACACATCTCTGAACACTATGGACAATTTAGCATGGCCAATTCACCTAACCTGCACATCTTTGGACTGTGGGAGGAAACCAGAGCACCCAGAGGAAACCCACGCAGACACAGGGAGAAGGTGTGAACTCCACACAGACAGTTGCCTGAGGCTGGAATTGAACATGGGTCCCTGGCTCTGTGAGGCGGTAGTGCTAACCACTGAGCCACTGTGCCGCCCATGTATTTCTTTTAATCTCATCTACTCTGTCAACTGCTCACAACACACTCTCTTCTACCTTGGGAGACTAAACAAAGACTGAGTAACCGCTTTGCAGAACACCTCCGCTCAATCCATAACCTTCTGTCACTTTCCATTTTCACACATGACCTTGCTCTGATACTCACCTTTCTGTTCCTGGCACTGCTACAGTGTTCCAGCAAAGCCCAACACAATCTGGAGGAACAGCCTTCATTTTCCTTTCAGGCACTTTCAGGCTTTCTAGTCACAGTATTGAGTTAATCAACTTGAAACCATGAACTCTCTCCTCCATCACAAGTTTCTTGGCCCCAGTGTTTGTAACTGATTTTAATGTTTTTGCTTTCAGTCAGAGCTGACCTTCATTCCATTAACACTATTTACAGTGCTATTGGTGTTCACTCTAAATCTATAGTTTGTCTCTTCTCTACAATCAGTAATACTGCCTTTGCTTTTTGATCCATGACACCTTTTGACTGTAATCTCCCTCTTGTCAGACCCCAGAAGGAAACCTGACCTGATAGAATGTTTTAAACAAAATTGTTAATACGGTGGTCATTCACTGAAACATATTCACAGAATGCGACAGAGTTTCTTTCAAAACAGGTTTATGACACAGCAAAAAATGAACAAGCTATCTGGATGTTGAACAATGTTAGAAAAAAACATTATTAAATCATCATAACATGTTTCCTGATACTATCCATCACAGAAACTCAAATCTGAACAAATTATCCCTTTATGTCAAATCTTTAGTTTGACTTAACTGCTTCTCCCTTGTTCCATTCCATACACTGTGAAGTATTTTTACATGAATACTCACAACACTGAAAGCTTAGACTTTCTTAGCTTTTAATGGCTGGCAGATTTCTGATCAAATCTTCCTGGTTTGGAAGTTTCACGATTAAACCTTTAACTGTAATGACTGTGCTTTCCCTGAATTGTCTTACACTCATTACTGGAGAGAAACTACATTTGCTTCTGACCCTAATCACATTCTCCAAACCACCTAAAATTTACATCCTCTGGGTTTTCTAACCTAACGTCAACCTTTAATAAAAAAACAAAAGAACTGCGGATGCTGTAAATCAGAATAAAAACAGAAGTTGCTGGAAAAGCTCAGCAGGTCTGGCAGCAATTGTGAAGAGATATCAAAATTAACATTTTTTAACTGGAGACCCTTCCTCAGAACCCATCCTCTGAGGAAGGGTCAGCGGACACAAAATGGTAACTTTGATTTCTCTTCCGTTGCGATGTTGGGTAGAACATTTGTGGATTAGAAGTCAGGATGTTAGAATTTGATTTAGATATTTTTATATTTAGATTCCCTACAGTACGGAAACAGGCCCTTCGGGTCCACCTTCGAAGAGTAACCCACCCAGACCCATTTCCCGCTGACTAATGCACCTAACCAATGGGCAATGTAGCAGGGCCAATTCACCTGACCTGCGCATCTTTGGATTGTGGGAGGAAACCAGAGCACCTGGAGGAAACCCACGCAGACACGGGGAAAATGTGCAAACTTCACACAGACAGTTGCCCAAGGCTGGTATCAAACCTAGGACCCTGGTGCTGAGAGGCAGCAGTGCTAACCACTAAGCCACCGTGCCACCCCTTTTGATGTTTATAAAATGATGGGGGTGGAAGGAGGTAAGAGTGGGTGGTCCCTTTAAACAATGATTTTTTTTCCTATACTTAGCGGTTTGAAAGTGAGTGTCTGTGGGCAGCAGCTTGCCAGTTACAGGTGCTCAAATTGAAATATTTGTACCAAAAGGCTATACTGTTAGCAAGCAAAGCAATATTTTTACCAAGACAACAGATTTTGTTTTAATTTAGTCAATTAATTTAAAGCAGGCACTTGGAGACCAAGGACCAATTAAATTTAAATCTGATGGTTTTGACAACCAAGAGCCAACCCAATATTAAAGAAATTAATAGGTTATCAAGGGTATTAAAAAAGTGGGCATTTGAAAATTGGTGGAGAGCAAATTGCCATCTGAAGAGAGTAGCTCTCTCAACTCTCAGAGTAACCATCAGAGTGACTAAAACACAGCCGCACTCTTAGCCAATATTCCTAACATCAGAATTCAGTGGAGAGAAGTGTTCCTGATGCAAGAATTCGAAGGAGGAGATGTTTCTGAAAGAAGATCAATGGAAAAGACACAGACAGGTCCAGAAGAAATAACCTGGCTGTAATTTTGAGTTTTAAAATAATGATGAGAAAGGATAGACCAGATCTAAAAGTTGAAGTTCTAAATTGGAAAAAGGCCAATTTTGACGGTATTAGGCAAGAACTTTCAAAAGCTGATTGAAGGCAGATGTTCGCAGGTAAAGGGCGGCTGGAAAATGGGAAGCCTTCAGAAATGAGATAACGAGAATCCAGAGAAAGTATATTCCTGTCAGGGTGAAAGGAAGGGAATAGGTATAGGGAATGCTGGATGACTAAAGAAATTGAGGGTTTGGTTAAGAAAAAAAAGGAAGCATATGTCATGTATAGACAGGTTAGTTTGAAGAGTATAAAAACAGTAGGAGTATACTTAAGAGAGAAATCAGGAGGGAAAAACTGGGACATGAGGTGGCTGTGGCAAATAGAATTAAGAGAATCCCCTAAAGGGTTTTTACAAATATATTAAGGACAAAAGGGTAACTAGGGAGAGAATAGGACCCCTCAAAGATCAGCAAGATGGCCTTTGTGTGGAGCCGCAGAAAATGGGAGAGATACTAAATGAGTACTTTGCATCAGTAGTTACTATGGAGAAGGATATGGAAGATATAGACTATAGGGAAATACATGGTGACACCTTGAAAAATGTCCATATTACAGAGGGGGAAGTGCTGGATGTCTTGAAATGCATAAAGGTAGATAAATCCCTACGACCTGATCAGGTGTACCCTAGAACTCTGTGGGAAGCTAGAGAAGTGATTGCTGGGCCTCTTGCTGAGATATTTGTATCATCGATAGTCACAGGTGAGGTGCCGGAAGACTGGAGGTTGGCTAACGTGGCGCCACTGTTTAAGAAGGGAGGTAAGGATAAGCCAGGGAATTATAGACCAGTGAGCCTGACGTTGGTGGTGGGCAAGTTGTTGGAGGGAATCCTGAGGGACAGGATTTATATGTATTTGGAAAGGCAAGCACTGATTAGGGATAGTCAACATGGCTTTGTGTGTGGGAAATCATGAATCACAAACTTGATTGAGTTTTTTGAAGAAGTAACAAAGAGGATTGATGAGGGCAGAGCAGTAGATGTGATCTATATGGACTTCAGTAAGGCATTCGACAAGGTTCCCCATGGGAGACTGGTTAGCAAGGTTAGATCTCACGGGATACAGAGAGAACTAGCCATTTGGATACAGAACTGGCTCAAACATAGAAAACAGAGGGTGGTGGTGGAGGGTTGTTTTTCAGACTGGAGGCCTGTGACCAGTGGAGTGCCACAAAGATCAGTGCTGGGTCCTCTACTTTACGACTTTTAGATAAATGATTTGGATGCAAGCATAAGAGGTACAGTTAGTAAGTTTGCAGATGACACCAAAATTGGAGGTGTAGTGGACAGCGAAGAGGGTTACCTCAGATTACAACACGATCTGGACCAGATGGGCCAATGGGCTGAGAAGTGGCAGGTGGAGTTTAATTCAGATAAATGCGAGGTGCTGCATTTAGGGAAAGCAAATCTTAGCAGGACTTATACACTTAATGGTAAGGTCCTAGGGAGTGTTGCTGAACAAAGAGACCTTGGAGTGCAGGTTCACAGCTCCTTGAAAGTGGAGTCGCAGGTAGATAGGATAGTGAAGAAGGCCTTTGGTATGCTTTCCTTTATTGATCAGAGTATTGAGTACTGGAGTTGGGAGGTCATATTGTGGCTGTACAGGACATTGGTTAGGTCACTGTTGGAATATTGCATGCAATTCTGGTCTACTTCCTATCGAAAAGATGTTGTGAAACTTGTAAGGGTTCAGAAAAGATTTACAAGGATGTTGCCAGGGTTGGAGGATTTGAGCTACAGGGAGAGGCTGAACAGGCTGGGGCTGTTTTCCCTGAAGTGTCGGAGGCTGAGGGGTGACCTTATAGAGGTTTACAAAATTATGAAGGGCATGGATAGGATAAATAGACAAAATGTCTTTTCCCTGGGGTCGGGTAGTCCAGAACTAGAGGGCATAGGTTTAGGGTGAGAGGGGAAAGATATGAAAGAGACCTAAGGGGCAACTTTTTCACGCAGAGCATGCTGCATGTATGGAATGAGCTGCCAGAGGAAGTGGTGGAGGCTTGTACAATTGCAACATTTAAAAGGCATTTGGATGGGTATATGAATAGGAAGGGTTTGGAGGGATATGGGCCAGGTGCTGGCAGGTGGGACTAGTTTGGGTTGGGATATCTGGTTGGCATGGACGGGTTGGACCGAAGGGTCTGTTTCCATGCTGTACATCTCTATGAGTCAATGACTCTATATAAACGGGATTTGTATTTATTGAAATAGCATATTATTAGAATCTTCTTTTATTCAGGAAGTTAGTAGTTAGCGGGAAATTGTTCGGTGTGGTAGTGGTTCTGTTAATTTGTTCACTGTTGGAGTTAGAAAAATAAATTGTTACTTGTTGATTGTAGAGTGAGTGTCAGGGGTTTATTTCATTTAACCACTCCTTTATAACAGATTGGGGGATGAGAGGTTGGTTATATTCCTTGTCACACTTCTTTTAACAGATTATGAGGTGAGGCAAGACAAGCCTTTCTGGGTGTTTCAGTTTTATTTATTAGGGGGGGGGTCAACCTCCACTTTATAACACTTCACAGATGCTGCCAGACTTGCTGAGCTTTTCCAGCAACTTCTGTTTTTGTATCAATCTTTAATTATCTTGAACAAAATGCAAGTTAATGGGGTTCAATGATTACATCTCTGTCATAAACCAGCACAATAAAAAACAATTTTCCATTAACACTCTAGGGGTTTCCAAAGTGTGGCGCTGGAAAAGCACAGCAGGTCAGGCAGTATCCAAGGAGCAGGAGAATCAATAGTTCGGGCATAAGCCCTTCATCACGAATGAAGCTGCTGCCCACATACTCATTTTCAAATCGCTAGGTACCAGAAAAAAAACATCATCTTTTAAAGGGATCACACACTCTTCCCCATGCCGCCTCCCCCACCCCATCATTTTATAAACATCAAATTCTTACATCCTGCCTTCTAATCCACAAATACTCTTCCCAACTTCATAATTCCAGGGACTTCATACTTTCCAACACAGACTGCATTAGGTCACCTGTTTTGGAAGAACTGTCTGACCTAGCTTTATTTTTAATGCTTCAGAGAAATAAACCAGCAATATTCAAATTTCACAGTCTTAAAAAAATTATATATAATAATAATCACATACCTCTCATCACGTTGGATTAGAAGGGTGTAAATCACACTGGATTGAGGCACTGTCAATTTATTTCTGAAACCTGTGTCTAATTCAAAGATTAAACTGCTCAAAGTCAATTCTCTCGGCAAAAATGAGGACTGCAGATGCTGGAAATCAGAGTCTAGATTAGAGTGGTGCTCGAAAAGCACAGCAGGACAGGCAGCATCCGAGGAGCAGGAGAATTGACGTTTCGGGCAAAAGCCCTTCATCATGAATGAAGCCTTGAATGATCCAGAGTGAGAAGTAAGGAAAATTGATCTCCTCCTTCAATTATAACTTCCTGATGAAGGGCTTTTGCCCGAAACGTCAATTTTTCTGCTCCTCGGATGCTGCCTGACCTGCTGTGCTTTCCGCACCACTCTAATCTAGAGTCAGTTCTCTAACAGTTACCAATTTATTCATGATAATTCACCTTGGAAAAGGGAGTATTAGAAAAATTATAGATTATCTTTCAGAAAAGATCAAATTTCTTGAAGTTGACTTTTTCTTCTAATGAAGAATATATCTGTGGATTGATCAAAGCCAAATGGTAACATATAACTAAACTCTGAAAATGTCTTTTGATTAAATGCCAAACATAAATCTGCTAAGAACAGGATTATGGAATTAAGGAATAATCTTATAGGATTGGCAGATCTGTATTGGGTTCGGCATGAAATGGTTTACATTTCCATCACTGTAGGTAACTATTCATAGTTATAGCTCCTTTATTGCTGTGTGAAATGAATAAAGGACTGGCAACCATCCCCAATCACTGCGCTATGTCTTGCAACAAAACAAGCAGAACATTGAGCAAAATTACTATATTATTAAAATCTGAAGCTGTACAGAGCTCTGGGTAGGCCACACTTTAGTAGAATCATACAGTACAGAAGAGGCCCTATTTGTACTGCCAAAAATAAGCTACTACCTACACTAGTCCTGTAGCCTTGAATATTATGACAAATTTAAGCACTGTGCTCAATCCAGGCCACTGACCACAAGATGCAAGCCCCAGGAAGTATAAGAGGAATGGACCATGAGGATGGTCCTGAGTGCTAGGAGGAACATAATCTTGGCTCTAAAAAGGATACAAATGAAAAGCAACTTTAAGATACCAAGTAAAATGGAGAAAATTCATCTGCAGCTTTATTTCAAATTAAGTGAAGAATGTGAAGGTGAAGGGCCCTAGATGTAAACTAATTCAGACCTGAACTAATTCGGACCTGAACTAATTCGGACCTGAACTAATTCAGACCTGACGTTAGGCCTCACTGTCTTTTTCATGATCTTTTAGCTGAGTAATGAGCACAAAAACTATAAAAACCATTTAGGAGATGGTAGAATTATAGATTTTCAAGAAAGAATAAGCAAACGAGCCCTCTTCTGCAATTACATATGTAATCATAATCCTCTTTAATTGCTTCGTATTTCAACAGCACCAACATTGCTCCTCGTCTGTGGTTTCAGAGAGATACAAGCTACGTTTCTCAAACTGCTGTGTTAGGTTTTAAAAGCAGAAGCTATAATTGAAGTATTAGATCAATTTTCCTTAATTCTCACTCTGATCATTCAAGGCAAATGTAATTGAAGGATAGAATGTTAACTAGAGTACATCCTTTAAAATCTATATTCTAATCTTGATGGTATTACCAGACGTATAACTTTAATGTTCATTATAATAGAATTATATTTAGTTTCTCATTTGCATAGTTATCATACTGTTCATTTGTTGCTTTCTGTCATGTTAGTAATTAGAAAGTGCATTATTTGGCATAATTGTCACTTAAAGTATCTACAGTTAATTAATACTAAGTAATGTTCTCTGGTTTTAGGTTTTCCTGTCAGTACTTATTGTACATATTAACAATGTTTGGAACAACCAAGAATGCTTACAATGTCACTGATACTATTTACATTATGTACTCTGCAATATTAATGCAGAAGTTAATGTTATGAGATTGATGTCAACAGGAGTGGTTGTGAACACTGGGCTTTGTCCTACCTCTGCCGTTGGGCTGTGTATGCTGCATATTTTCCATGCTGCAGCCAGCTGGCTCCAATTCTGATGACGGGCTTTTGCCCGAAGCGTCAATTTTCCTGCTGCTCAGATGCTACCTGACCTGCTGTGCTTTTCCAGCACCACTCTAATCTCCAGCTTCTGCAGTACCCACTTTTGCCTGGCTCCAAAAATGGGCAGTACAGAAGTTGACATGAGCAGTCGAAAGGTTGGTCCATAGTAAGTGCAGGAACCCATATCCTCCTAACCCCACAGAAAGCATCTTAAAAACCAACCACATTGGCGGGGGGGGGGGGGGGGGGGGGGGAGTTATCTTCCCAAATCACAATTGTATGTTATCTTTTAATTCATTTATGGGATATGATCATCACAGGCCAGACCAGCATTTATTGCCTATCCCTAGTCGTTGCTGAAATGCTGCAATGTGGTGCATATACTCTTTTTGTACTGTTAGGTAGGGAGTTCCAGAATTTTAACCCAATGACAGTAAAGAAACAGCAATACATTTCTAATTTATGATGGACTGTGACTTAGAGAGGAAATTGCTGATGGTTGGATATTGCCACATATCTACTGCACTAGATCATGGTGTGGAAAAATTGCTTGCAGATTTCAGTCTTAAATGGCGTATGTCTCATTTTAAGGTAATGGCATCTTTTTGGAATCTTCATTTAAAGGAAATGCACTTCAGACCCTTGACCATTTTAATCTGTAAAATGCAAGCCAAGTTTTATCAACTTGTTTTCAGAATTGAACACTCTTTACCAGGTTATTGTCCTGGTGAACCAGCCCTCTACCCGTTCCAAGGCCAATAACCTTTTCCTGGGGTTTGTGTCTATAACTGAATGCAGTGTTCCCCAGAGGAGGGCCTTTCCAAATCTGGGTATAATTGAATCATCACTCACTGCTGAATTTGAATTCCAATCCATTTAAGTTGGAATTATATTAGTTATTACATTTTGTACAAGTGCACAAGCTGTCAGTGGTCTTTGTACGTGTACATTTAATTCCCTTTGCTCTCATCATTAAAAATGTCCTTCTAGCTGTTGGATCATAGGTTAATGGTCTTACACTGCCCCACACTGATAGTTTATCCTTCCATTTTTATGTCCATTTGTAATTTCCTGTTTTCGTCCATATAGACTGTTGTACCCTGATTTAGTGTCATCCTAAAATCGGGTAATACAACTAAATATACCTTCATCGGAGTAACTAAATACCTGTACATGGTGAAAATTTGGAACCCTCAGCATAAAACCATCAGATATAGGAGTAGAACTAAGCAATTGGGGTCATATAGCTGATGTGTTACTCAACCCCATTCTCCTGTGTTCTACTCATAATCCTTGATCCCTTTACTGATCAAGAACCTATCTATCTCTGTCTTAAGTACACTTGGTGACTAGGCATCCACAGCTTTCTGTGGCAATGAGTTCCACAGACTCACCACCCTCTGAAGAAATTCTTCATCTCGGTTCAAAAGGGTCATCCCTTCACTGAGGCGTGTCTCCTCTTAGAAACATCTTCTCCATGTGGACTTGATTCAGGCCTCTTAGTAATCTATAAGTTCTCAATCAGATCCCCCCACTCCACCCCACCATATTCTTCTTAACTTGATCAAGTAGAGACCAGAATCCTCAACTGCTCCTTAGATAACAAGTCCTACATTCCTGGAATCAATCTTGTAAACTACCTCTGAACCATTCCAATGCCTGCACATCTTTCCGGAGATACAGGGCCTAAAACTGCCATTTATTCCAAATGTAATCTGACCAGAGACTCTTTACACCCTCAGCAGGACATCTCTGCTCCTGTACTCTAGCTCTCATGAAATTAATGATAACATTGTATTTGGCTTCCTAACTGCCAACCAAACTTGCACATTAACCTTAAGAAAATCCTGAATTAGAACTCCCAAGTCCCTTGTGCTTCAGATTTCAGACACCTTGCCCCAATTTTTAAGTCGACACTTCTAGTCTTTTTACCAAAGTGCATAACTTCACACTTTCCCACGTTGTATTCCATCTGCCACTTCCTTTATTCACAGTCCTAGCCTCCCCAAGTCCTGAAGCCTCCCCACTTCCTCAACACTACCTGCCCTTCCATACTGACTTGCTGTGGGTCTAGTAACATAGGCAAGATCAGGTAAAGACGGCAAATTTCCTTTCCTGAAGGACATTAGTGAGTCAAATAGGTTTTTTTCAACCATGTTTTTATGGTCATCGGTAGACTCTGAATTCTTATTTTTATTGAATTACAAATTCCACATCATTCAATGGCAGGGGTAGAACCATAGTCCCCAGAACATGAGCTGATTTTCTGGATTAAGAGTGTAGCGATAATAGCACTAGGCCATCACCTCCCCTCACAATCATTGCTTTTCACATTCAGCCAAATATGAGTACATTCCTGTTATCTCTTGGTTTATAGCTTCAAACCAGTCACCAACTCATGTCAGTCATACAGCATGGAAACAGACCCTTCAGTCCAACTCGTTTGTGCAAATCAGAATTCCCAATCTGACCTAGTCCCATTTGTCAGCATTCGGCCCATATCCCCCTCAACCTTTCTATTCATACAGCCGTCCAGATGTCTTTTAAATGTTGTAATTGTATCCACCTCTTTCAGCAGTTTGTTCCATACATGCACCACCCACTGCGTGAAAAAGTTAGCCCACAGGCACTTTTAAAATCTTTCCCCCTCACCTTAAACCTATGACCCCTAATTTTGGACACTCATACCCTGGGAAAAAGACCCTGGCTATTCACCCTATCCATGTCCCCCATGACTTTATGAACCTGTAAGGTCACCCCTCAGCCTCCAATGCTCCAGGGGAAAAATACCCCCAGCCTATTCCTATTAACTCAAACCCTCCTGTCCAGGTAACATCCTTTTCTGCACCCTTTCAAGTTTAACATCATCATTCCTATAGCAGGATGACCAAAATTGCACACAGTATTCTATAAGTGGCCTCACCAATATCTTGTACAGCCGCAACATGATGTCCCAACTCCTATACTCAGTGCATTTACTAATGAAGGCAAGAGTGCCAATCACTTTCACCATCTTAACTACCTGTGAATCCACTCAAGATTATCAAAAAATAAAATGTGCAGAATGAGTTAATAATCTCATACTTAGCTCATCAAATATCTTCTGGATGCTCTGACAGACAACATCCATTTACAATTCCCTATTTATCATACATAGGATAGCTTAACTTCTGTCAGGCAGTGAAGTCAGACATGGCCAATCCTTCATAAATTCTTGCTAACTCATTTTGATCAATTCTCACATGTTCAAGTGCTCAGTCGGTAGTTTTTTTTTTAAAAATACAAGTTTACAATTACAACTTTTCAATCCAAATGCACACCAGCCAAATTAGGGAAATTTGGAGAATAATTAATACATTTGCAATTTCATCTATTTCCAACACTCTGGGCTGGAAAACATCAGGTCCTGTAGAGTTCTCTAATTATTTTATCCATTAATGCATTTTTACTTAAATTTAATCCACTGGATTCCTCCCTTAGATTTTCTTTAATATTCCTTCTATCCCTAGTACTTTCTCCACTTCCTCTGCAGCAAAAACATATGCAAAGTATTAATTTAACAATTCTGCCATTTTCTTAGTGTTTTAATGGACCTAAATTCCCCTTACCACCCTCTCAACATATTAACAAAAAATGCTTGCTGCAAACCAACATTCCCTGCAAGGCATTTTCATATCCCCTTTTGCAACTCCTAATAAAATCATAGTCCATGTTGCTCTTTGGAATCCCCTTTCTTTTTGTGTTTGCAGTTACAGCAATTTAACTATACAAGTAAAGTCTTTGGTTTTATCGCAACATTACCAGCTCTGCATCACCCCAAATAATACCCTGAAACCTATTACTGAAATTCAGTCACACATTTCAGACATGACATCCAAGTTCAAAATAGTCAACCAACATATTGTTTTGGAAGTTCAGTCCCTTACACAGCAAACCTAACAACAAAGGTGCACATGGAATGGATTGGATTATTCCGTATTTTAGGATTGTTTAAAATCAGTTAATCTTTTCCTCCCAGAGGATTGGCTGTGGGAGTGAGTTGTGTGTCATATTTTGAAACAAAGTAAATTTGCATACATTAAGAAAAATGGTCACAGGCTAAGCAATTGAAAATGAATTAAATACAGATGAATTGATTTATTTCAAACCTGATACAAATATCGGATCCCATCATTATTAGTTAGGATCACCAGGAAATGTAAAGCAATTTTTTACGTTCATGTCAAAACTTCAAAAACTCACAACCTACAGTCAGCATATCCCAAGTTTCTTTGGGTATGCAACAAGTCTACTTTGTAAATGTCAGACCATTAGACTGAGCTGTGCTCTCGTTTATATCTCTAACCTGGACTCAGACTGCTTATGGAGGTGAGTAGCAGGACAATACTCAAGAGATATCCAAGGGAGACTTGAAACATTTAATGTTAGGTTTCCCACATTTGAAGTTTTATTACATTCAGACATGGTTATAGACATTAACAATTACACATTGCTTAAAAAGCAAAAGCTTCTACTACAGACTTCCTTATTTTATTGCACAACTTTAACAAAGTTACAAACTATCCCTACCTATATTAGAAGGTTCCCGAAATAGATAGCAATTATTAGTCGACAATGTAGCAGTTGAAATCAAGGCCCATTTTAACACTTAAAATTTGAAGTATCTAGATATTTTTCTGTTGAGTGTTTTGTACTTAGATATAAGCCTGCATAAGACTCACCGCAGATCCCATTTACAACATGGAAGCTACAAGTTTGATTCACAATTTGTACTGTTTTAGTTCAGGATTGTCCAAAGTACAAACCAAGAATCACATGCAATTGCTCAAAGTTGGTAAATCATTCCTCAAAAGCCAAGAGACAACATTTTTTCATGACTTATTTGTTGACTTCTTCTAGTGAACTTTGAGTGTGGTAGTGATGTTGGAAAAAGTCATTATTAGCAATGTTGCCTTTTGAGTAGGCAACTTTCAAACCTCAAAATCAGCTAATCTCAATACAATTGACAGATACATAATAGGAGCACAGATTTAAATTCTGCTCCTAAGCTGCCATAGCCTTTATTTAGGAATACAGAAAGCTCAGTAGGGACACTACATCTAGTTTCAGTACCATCTGATCCTTCTTAAAAATCCCAGACACAAATATGCGCAGCAAGGACTGGATTAAAAAGATTATTGTTGCCCTTCACAAAACTGGCCAATAATGTATCATTTAGAGTATGGTACTAGAGACTGAAATTACCTATTGCAAAAGCAAAATCAGTAGCTATTTCACTCAGTTACATAATCCATAAGACATGTAAAGGAAACACTGTACATACAAGATCAACTTTATTGGGATTAATCCAAAATACAAAGAAAATTCCCTGTATCCAGAAAGTAAAACAATGCAAAAAAAAAAGCAATTTATTGTAAAGGTGTCTCACAGCTCTTTACCCCTCCCTCTAACATTTTTATAACAGCGATTGCCCCAAATGTTGCAAATTGTTCAAAATAGAGTAAAATACAGCGTGTTGCATGAACATGTACATTTTGTGGAACATTATTTACATTAAATTACTGTCACGAGGTTAGCAGGTTCCTCCCGTCTGCTGCTGGAATACATCAATGGTGTCTTCATCTTCCATTTCCAACTGCAAAAGGAAGGACAGAAAATAAAAGATGAATTTCTTACCCAAGGATCTCAAAAATACCATACATCAACATCCAAGTGGCTCAGGATATTGTAGGTGCTAGCAATAAAATTCCCAAAATGCTGGAAATAACACAAGTAGGGATCAAATTAAGCAATCAGTAGACCCTGGTTAGAAAGAGAAAAATTGAAAACACAAAATGGAGTTCAACAGGAAAAATGATACACAATTCAGGAACCTGAGCAAAACAAACAGGTGAACATCAAGAGCACAGACCAAATTAGTGAGGGTTCCCATGCCAGCTGGGGGTAGGAATCAATGCCACTTAATAAAGACAGAACAAATTCAGATTAGGTGATCACTTAGATCTGTCTGAGTTCCCTATTTCTCATCACTTCAATTCCCTACCTTACGGAGCTGCCTACTTTGAATTTCTACAGAAATGTTTCACACCAGGGCACTGCACACGTCTTCCTGGCATGCATCATATACAATGGCCTCATTAATGACTTGGCAAGCCTCTCACTTTGGCGGAACGTGCTGGAAATCTGGGTGGTTGTGCCATTTTTTCCAGAAAGTTATTCAAAAGCTGAGAAAGGCTGGATTAAAAAAAAATCCATTCATGGGACTAACTGGCATTCATTGCTCAATCCTAGGTGTCCTTAAGGTGAGCTGCTTTCTTGAATCAATGCAAATTAATTGTAGATACACCCACAATGCTGTTAATGAGGGAGTCTTTGGATTTTCAACCAACCACATTGAAGGAACAACAATATACTTCCAAGATACGATGAGGAACTTGTAGGCAGTAGTGTTCCCATGTATATACTGTAATTGTCATTCTAGATGGAAGTCATGAGCATGGACGGTAGTGAATTGCTGTACTGTATCGGAGAGATGTCAAATAATGTTACTACTGAGCAGTGATGGAAGGAGTGAATGTTTGTAGATGTGGTGCCAATCAATTTCCATGTTCCTGAAGGTGTCAAGCTTTTGCTTTTAGTTGGAGTTGCACTCACTACACTTCTGACTTATATCCTGTAGGTACGAGTCCAGAAGTTTGTTACTCACTGCAGGACTCCCAGCCTCTGACCTACTCTTCAAGGAGAGGATTTATATGACTAGCACAGTTCAGTTTCAGGTCAATAGCAACCCCCAGGATGTTGATAGTGATGACAATACTATTGATGGTTCGATCCTCTTTCGTTGGCAATGGCCATTGCCTGGTACTTGTGTGGCACAAATGTTATTTGTCACTTATCAACGCAGGCATTAATACTGTCCAGATCTTGCTGCAATTTAACATGGACTGCTTCAGCGTCGTAGTTGGGAAAGGTGTTGAACATTTCGCAATCAGCAAACAGCCCCCCACTTCTGACCTTATGATGGAGGAAGAATCATTGAAGATGCAGCTAAAGGTGGCTGGACGTAAGACACACCAAGAACTCCTGTAGAGTTGTCTTTTAACTGAG
Source organism: Chiloscyllium plagiosum (assembly GCF_037043375.1). NCBI lineage: Eukaryota > Metazoa > Chordata > Chondrichthyes > Orectolobiformes > Hemiscylliidae > Chiloscyllium > Chiloscyllium plagiosum. The sequence continues at coordinate 8,960,228 of NW_028270158.1, read as the reverse complement.
ATGACTCAACTCCAAGCAGCATAACCAGCTTCCTTTGTGGTAGATATAACTCCAACAAACAGAGGACTTTCCTCTTCTCTCTCTCTCTCTCCACTTGCATCATGAATATCACCCACTATTCCAAATGAATAATATGGCCAGGGCTCCCTGATGGACAAATGCAACCTTGGTGTAAATGGCAGTTACTCGCACCCACCTCTGGAATACAGCTCTTTTATTTATGTACGAACCAAGGCTGTACTTATGTCAGGTGTTGCGTGGCCCTAGTGAAATGCAAACAGTGTCAATGAGCACTTTATTAATAATCAAAAGAGTAGATTGATAGTGCAGTAATTAACCAGGTTGGATTTGTCCTGCTGTGTACACAGGACATATGTGGGCTATTGTCCACATTATAGACTAGAAATCAGTGTTGCAGCTTTACTAAAATAGCTTGGCTAGGGGCACAAGTTCTGGAGCACACACCTTAATTACAATTGCTGGAATGGTGTCAGGGCCCATTGCATTTGCAGTATTCAGTGCCCTCAGCCATTTCTTGACATGCGAAATGAACCAAATTGACTGAAGATTGGCACCGGTGATGCTGGAGTCCTCCGGAAGCAGCCAGGGTGGATCATCACTCAGCGACTTCCAGCTGAATAGTATTACGAGTATTCCAGCCTTCTCTTTTGCACTGATTCACTTCTGGACTTCATTGTCATTGAGGATGGAAATATTTGTGGAGCCACCTCCTTCAATGAATTGCTCAATGGTCTACTGCTATTCATGAGTCGATATGGCAGGTATGCAGAGTTAAGATTTGATCTGTTATTGTGGAATCACTCAGCTGTCTATCACATGGCATTTAAACTGCTTGGCATGAAATTACACCATAGGACTATTTGCATCAGATGACACCTCAGTTTTACATACATCTAGCACTCCATCCAGCATGTCTCCTGAACACTTCACTGAATCAGGGTTAATCTGTTGGCTTTATGGTAATGGTAGAATGAGCAATGTCAGGCCATAAGGCTGCAAATTGTCTTCGAGTACATTTCTGCTGATGGTTCACACTGCTGGATAGATCATCCATCTTGAGTTGCTAGATCTGTTGAAAATCTACCCTATTAGCACAATGATAATGCCACAGAGTGTATTGAAAATGGGATCTCCATAAGTACTGTGCCGCTGTCACTCTTACTGATACTGCCTTGGAGAGATGAATCTGCAGCAGGTAGATTGGTGAGGATGAGATGAAGCATGTTTAACCGTTGTCAGTTCCTTCACCTGCCACACTGTCCTTTAGAACTTAAAAAGGCTCAGTCTGTAGTGGTGCACCCAAGACACTCCTGGTGGTGATGGACATCTTGCACCCTTGCCACCCTCAGTGCTTCCTCCAAACATGAGTAGGCCTAGAAAGTGAGAGATTAATGAGTAGGTTTCCTTGCCAATGCTTGACTCGATGCCATGACATTTCATGGGATCTGGAGTCAATGTTGGAGGACACTCAGGGCAACTCCATCCTGTCTGTCTAGCACAGTGCTGTCACTGCTGCTGGAATAGCAATGCTGCTATCTAGGACATTTGCAAAGTATAATTCCATTAGTATGGCTACACCAGACTGCTCTCCCAGATGTTAATGAGGACTTTGCAAGATTGACATGTCTTCATTTGCTGTTGTAGATCCCAATGACTAGGTCAAAGTCAGGTGGTACATCTGGTTTCATCCCCATTTGAAATATTTGATACAACTAAGCATCTTGCCCAGATCTTTCAGAGGCCATCTTATACTGATAAGACTTTGGGTCTAGAGTCACTTGCAGTCCACACAAAGTAAGGACAGCACTTCTCTTTCCTTAAAGGCATACAAAACATCTGGTTCACTGACAATAATCAGTAAGTTTCATGGCTATCATTATATTTTTCATTCCAGATCTTTCTGATTTACAATTCCACAAAGTGACATGGTCCCCAGAGCATTACCTGGATCTCTGGATTACTACTCCAGCAACAATACCATTACATCATCAACGCCTCTAACAACAGAAGTAGAGTTATGGGGAATAGGCAAGATCATTATCAGCCATGATCTTGCAGAATGGTGAAACAGGCTTAAGGGGCCATATTTCCTACTCTTGCTCTTATGAATAGTTAGATGGGCAAGAATCAAGCAGGGGATCAGAGAAACTTTTGGTGTTTCACAAAAGACTAGAATTTAACATTTATCATTGAACATACGTAAACAATTGCTCAACTGATCCTTTAATAGCCTAGTGCACTACAGCCATTCCGCTATGTGTGTGGATTCGCTGCCCATTGATCCGCACACTCTCAAAAGGTCAGTCCAGACCTGATTTTCTTGCTCCACTGACAGTTCCTGAAGGATTGTGCAGTCCTTTACAGTAGACAGGGGATTTACATTGAGGTAAAAACAATGACTGCAGATGCTGGAAACCAGATTCCGGATTAGTGGTGCTGGAAGAGCACTGCAGTTCAGGCAGCATCCAAGGAGTGTCGAAATCGACGTTTCGGGGAAAAGCCCTTCATCAGGAATAAAGGCAGTGAGCCTGAAGCGTGGAGAGATAAGCTAGAGGAGGGTGGGGGTGGGGGTGGGGAGAGAGTAGCATAGAGCAAAATGGTTGAGTGGGGGAGGGAATGAAGGTGATAGGTCAGGGAGGAGAGGGTGGAGTGGATAGGTGGAAAAGGAGATAGACAGGTAGGACAAGTCCGGACAAGTCATGGGGACAGTGCTGAGCTGGAAGTTTAGAACTAGGGTGAGGTGGGGGAAGGGGAAATGAGGAAACTGTTGAAGTCCACATTGATACCCTGGCGTTGAAGTGTTCCGAGGCGGAAGATGAGGCGTTCTTCCTCCAGGCGTCTGGTGGTGAGGGAGCGGCGGTGAAGGAGGCCCAGGACCTCCATGTCCTCGGCAGAGTGGGAGGGGGAGTTGAAATGATGGGCCACGGGGCGGTGTGGTTGATTGGTGCGGGTGTCTCGGAGGTTCCTTAAAGCGCTCTGCTAGGAGGCACCCAGTCTCCCCAATGTAGAGGAGACCGCATCGGGAGCAACGGATACAATAAATGATATCAGTGGATGTGCAAGTAAAACTTTGATGGATGTGGAAGGCTCCTTTAGGGCTTTGGATAGAGGTGAGGGAGGAGGTGTGCGCAGGTTTTACAGTTCCTGCGGTGGCAGGGGCAAGTGCCAGAATGGGAGGGTGGGTTGTAGGGAGGCGTGGACCTGACCAGGTAGTCACGGAGGGAACGGTCTTTGCGGAAGGCAGAAAGGGGTGGGGAGGGAAATATATCCCTGGTGGTGGGGTCTGTTTGGAGGTGGCGGAAATGTCGGGGGATGATTTGGTTTATGCGAAGGTTGGTCGGGTGGAAGGTGAGCACCAGGGGCGTTCTGTCCGCCACTCCCACAACCACTTCCACCCCTCACAATTCCTCATGCATCACACGTGACATCAATTCCGCCCCTCACATCATCGCTGATGCCACATGCTCAGTGACTTCCGCCACCCCTACTGCCGTGGTCACCACCACTTCCGCCCCCACCAGTGGCACTCACCTGCATTCTGTTGACATGCCCCCCACAGACCCCACTGTCACTATCCCCACCCCCGAGAACCCCGAGGGGAACACTATCCCTGCTCATGACTCCACCCCCATTTCTCCCACCATCACACCCACTCCAGTTACAGGTTCCGCCCCCACTCCCAGCTCTACACCCACACCAGATCCCAGCCCTGCCAAGTTTTCACCATCCCTCCACATCTTCCCCTCACTGAGGACGAACGATCAGTCCTCAGCAAAGGACTCACCTTCATTCCCCTCCGTCCACGCATCAATGACGTCGAACAATTCTTCCATCGCCTCCGCCTCGGAGCTTACTTTCACAATCAGGACTCCCGCCCACCTTCAGAGGACCCTTTTGCCCACCTCCAACACACTGCATCCACCTGGACACCCCGCGCTAGCCTATTACCTGCCCTCGACCTCTTCATTTCCAACTGCCGCCGGGACATTAACCGCCACAACCTGTTACCTCCCTCCCCCACTCCAACCTCTCACCCTCACAACGCGCAGCCCTCCAATCCCTCTGCTCCAATCCCAACCTCACCATCAAGCCAGCGGATAAAGGGGGCGCAGTGGTAGTCTGGCGCACTGACCTCTACACCGCTGAAGCCAAACGTCAACTCCAGGACACCTCTTCCTACTGCCCCCTCGACCATGACCCCACCCCCATCACCAAACCATCATCTCCCAGACCATACAGAACCTCATCACCTCAGGAGATTTCCCATCCACCGCTTCCAACCTCATAGTCCGGGAATCCCGCACTGCCCGGTTCTATCTCCTTCCCAAGATCCACAAGCCTGACCACCCTGGCCGACCCATTGTCTCAGCAGGCTCCTGCCCCACTGAACTCATCTCTACCTACCTCGACACTGTCCTATCCCCCCAGTCCAGGAAATCCCCACATACGTTCGAGACACCACCCACGCCCTCCACCTCCTCCAAGTCTTCCCTTTCCCCGGCCCCCAACGCCTCATCTTCACCATGGATATCCAATCCCTCTACACCTCCATCCGCCATGACCAGGGCCGCCAAGCCCTCCGTTTTTTCCTCTCCAGACATCCCCAACAGTACCCTTCCACCAACACACTCATTCGTTTGGCCGAACTGGTCCTCACCCTTAACAATTTCTCCTTTGAATCCTCCCACTTCCTCCAGACCAAAGGGATAGCCATGGGCACACGTATGGGTCCCAGCTATGCCTGCCTCTTTGTTGGCTACGTAGAGCAGTTGATCTTCCGTAATTACACCGGCACCACTCCCCACCTCTTCCTCCGCTACATTGATGACTGCATTGGCGCCACCTCGTGCTCCCAGGAGGAGGTTGAGCAATTCATCAACTTCACCAACACATTCCACCCTGACCTTAAATTTACCTGGACCATCTCTGACACCTCCCTGCCCTTCCTGGACCTCTCTATCTCCATTAATGACGACCGACTTGACACTGACATTTTTTACAAACCCACCGACTCCCACAGCGACCTGGATTACACCTCTTCCCACCCTAACTCTTGCAAAAATGCCATCCCGTATTCCCAATTCCTCCGCCTTCGCCGGATCTGCTCCCAGGAGGACCAGTTCCACCACAGAACACACCAGATGGCCTCTTGTTTTAGAGACCGCAATTTCTCTTCCCACGTGGTTAAAGATGCCCTCCAACGCATCTCGACTACATCCCGCACCTCCGCCCTCAGACCCCACCCCTCTAACCATAACAAGGACAGAACGCCCCTGGTGCTCACCTTCCACCCTACCAACCTTCGCATAAACCAAATCATCCCCCGACATTTCCGCCACCTCCAAACAGACCCCACCACCAGGGATATATTTCCCTTCCCACCCCTTTCCTCCTTCCGCAAAGACCGTTCCCTCCGTGACTACCTGGTCAGGTCCACGCCCCCCCTACAACCCACCCTCCCTCCCTGGCACTTTCCCCTGCCACCGCAGGAACTGTAAAACCTGCGCCCACACCTCCTCCCTCACCTCTATCCAAAGCCCTAAAGGAGCCTTCCACATCCAAAGTTTTACTTGCACATCCACTAATATCATTTATTGTATCCGTTGTTCCCGATGCGGTCTCCTCTACATTGGGAAGACTGGGCGCCTCCTAGCAGAGCGCTTTAGGGAACATCTCCGAGATACTTGCACCAATCAACCACACCGCCCCGTGGCCCAACATTTCAACTCCCCCTCCCACTCTGCCGAGGACATGGAGGTCCTGGGCCTCCTTCACCGCTGCTCCCTCACCACCAGACGCCTGGAGGAAGAACGCCTCATCTTCCGCCTCGGAACACTTCAACGCCAGGGTATCAATGTGAACTTTAACAGTTTCCTCATTTCCCCTTCCCCCACCTCACCCTAGGTCCAAACTTCCAGCTCAGCACTGTTCCCATGACTTGTCCGGACTTGTCCTACCTGCCTATCTCCTTTTCCACCTATCCACTCCACCCTCTCCTCCCTGACCTATCACCTTCATTCCCTCCCCCACTCTCCCATTGTACTCTATGCTACTTTCTCCCTACCCCCACCCTCCTCTAGCTTATCTCTCCACGCTCCAGGCTCACTGCCTTTATTGCCCGAAACGTCGATTTCGAAGCTCCTCGGATGCTGCCTGAACTGCAGTGCTCTTCCAGCACCACTAATCCAGAAGGGGATTTACATTGCAGCAGCAAACATGTTTTTGTGCTTTCGTAGGAGATCCATGCTCCTAACCACTGCAGGTAATGAGAATTTAGTGTATTGCCAAACCGTGAAAAGGGTACTCACCATAGCTGGTGTATCAGTTTCATTTATTGGCTGCCCATCGAAACGAAACCTGATCTGTCTGATCTGCAAGCCCTGCCAGTGAAAAATAAAATCAGAGTGATAAATTACTGTAGCCTGGCCCTTGCTATTAGCTGTGGTTAAAAATGATGTAACAAGTTATCACCTCTTCATTTCCGTGACCTGGGTCTGAGTTAGCTTTGAGAGGTGATACAAATCTTTTTAGCCCTGGCTACAAAAGTCTCTTGATTAGAACTTCTCAAAGTGACAGTCACAGACTTTGAAGCAGTAATGACAACCTGGAGCTCTGAATAAGCTAAACCAGCTTGGCTTCCTCTCCAAAGAAGTACCTGTTCTCTCAGCTTATTTGAGAAATTACAACTTGCAAGCTTTAAAAAGGGGTCTCAGTGGGAAGTACTATCCCAGATGATGAGGAAGAATATCTTACAAACTGTACTTTTCCTATTCTACCTTACAGTAAAGGTATATTAAAAACTTACTCATCTAAAAGTATGGAAATTAAAAATCCTAAATTAAGACCTCACCTTAATGGTCTTTGCTACATTTCAGAGATTTTAACTTTAACAGCAAAATGGATTTTCCCAGATACTGTCTTGGGCTCAATACAAAGCCCATGCTTCCTATGAACTGAGGCCACAACCACCTGATGAAGGAGCAGTGCTCCGAAAGCTAGTGCTTCCAATTAAACCTGTTGAACTATAACCTGGTGTTGTGTGATTTTTAACTTTGTACACCCCAGCCCAACACCGGCATCTCCAAATCATGAGGCCAGACGGTGTATGTAAAGCAACTCAATAGCATGGCAGGGAACAAACCCATTTGTACAATCTGCAAGGGACACTAGATGATTAATAGCTTGTGTCAGAATCTTTTCTATTGTACTAGATTAAAACAATCCCTAACTTGGACATCACATGTTAAACTCTTGCATTCATACCCCTGTATCTAAGGACGGTTGGAAGATTATGGTCAGCACAACTGCAATTTTCACCCTTAACTCTTCCAGTATGTTCTGTGTCCAACCTGTTCCTGGTGTGTTATTGACTTATAACTAGTGTCTTTCTGAAGACACCCCTTATATCAATTTGCAAGCACTGAATTGTTCACTACTACTTTGGCAGCTCTTTCTTCCTTGATTAAAACCCGATGTATGATAACAATTTGCTGAAGATCACCCTAATACAGAAATGAAGAATCAAAACGTCAGACAGTAAGATTGTAGGTCCAGTGTATATAATGAAGTGTAATATCTGTTCAATGAACTGTTTGTCTCACTCTTGCCTTTGAAATGTCATTCTCTGGTTAAGATTGCAGTTGATATGAAATACAGTATAAAAGCATTCATAGAATATGGAGCTACTGTGACCCATTTAGGGCACCACACTTTGGGAAAAATGTGAACACTTTGGAGAATATACGAAAAAGATCTACGAGAATGGTTCCATGAATGAGACACTTCACTTACACAGACAGATTGGCAAAGCTGGAATTGTTCTTACTGAAGGTTCAGAGGAGATTTGAGGCATGCTTAAAATTGAGAAATCTACACAGGGTAGGTAGAAACTGGCCAAGAACCAAAGGACATCAATTTAAGATGATTGGCAAAAGAAAGTGACAAAGAAAAACATCCAAATTAGGAGTAGGAGTTCACTCTGCTCCTTTGGCCCACTCCACCAGTGAATAAGATTGCAGCTGATCTGACTATTCCACATTCCTGCCTACCCCCGTTAAACTTTAATTCCCTTGTTTATCTTGAGTCACTCCCCACTGCCTTCAAATATTCAAACGCTCTGCACACCGCTGTTTGAGGAAGAAACTTCCAAAGAATCATGATCCTCTCGACAATAAAAATTATATCTCGGTCCTAATCTCTTCCCTTTTTTAAAAAGCAGTTTATCTCCCACAAATGGAAAAATCCTTCCCACACTCATGTTACAATCCCTCCAGAACTTGTGTTTCAACCGAATTGCCTCTCACTCTTCTAAACTCCAGCAGATACAAGCTTAGTCTGACCAACTCTCTTCATAAGACAATCCACCCATTCTAGACATTAGGTTAATAAACGTTTTCTGACCTGTTTCAAATGAATTTACACTGGTCCTTCAATAAAAGGACTAAATAAAGGGGCGGCATGGTGGCTCAGTGGTTAGCACTGCTGCCTCTGAGCACCAGGGACCCGGGTTTGATTCCTATCTCGGCAACTGTGTGGAGTTTGCACATTCTCGCAGTGTCTATGTGGGTTTCCTCTGGGTGCTCTGGTTTCCTCCCGCAGTCCAAAGATGTGCAGGTTAGGTGAACTGGCCATGCTAAATTGCCTGTAGTGTTAGGTGCATTAGTCAGGGGTAAATGTAGGGGAATGGGTCTGGGCGTGTTGCTGTTCAGAGGGTCGGTGTGGACTTGTTGGGCCGAAGGGCCTGTTTCCACACTGTTGGATAGGTTTTTGCATGGTAGGGGAATTAAGGGTTAGGGGAATAATGCAGGTAGGAGGAGCCGAGACGATGGATAGATCAGTCACGATCTTAATGAATGGCCGAGCAGACTCGACAGGACAAATGGCCTACTTCTGCATCTCATGCTATGAAACTACGAAATGTTAAGTGAAGAGTACAGGCCAGTGAAGAAAATGTTTTACAGATCAGGTTGAGATATTAGTCTGTCTGAAACCAGACAATGACCCAAGCAAAATTGTCCACCACTAGCTCATCTCTGTCCATTGCTGAGTGCACATGACAAAGTATTCTTCTGAGAATCTTGGTGGTTTCCTCTAACAGTGGCTTTACCATATTGTGTCTGGCACTTTTTTTCAATTAAAGCTGATTATTCTTGAAGTAAATGAGTTATAAAAATGCTCTTTATTTTTGCTCTGACAATGCTAACTTTAGGTGTGCACTGTATTAATTTACAGTGCTCCTGCACTCAAGAGAAACAAAATTAAGCCACTACAAAAATTTTACAATTGTGTTTCTGTAGGAATTTTTTTTACACCAAGCAGAAATACCCCTAAGTGATTCACATAATTCACATCAAGTTCAGCAAACACGATGCCACAAAGAGGGGAACACCAGGAAAAGCTTCCTCTTAATGTGATGGAATTTTTTTACAATGTGCTTGTCCAAGAGGAATGGTTGCTATCATATCTTTTGAAAAGGAGAACCTCTGAGGCCCATGCAGAAACTGTGCTACAAAAATTACATGCTCAAGTCCTGGAACAGGTCTGAATCAGAACCTATCAACTAAAGGTGAAAGTTACCTGTTGGACCAAACCAACATGCTTTAAATGTTCAGATGCATCAAAATGGGTGCTCAAGTTGGAATGTTGCAAATATTAATTAAAGCTTAATTGACCATGAAGGTTCAGAGATGTGCAATTAACTAACAGTGGTATTACTGACAGTGGGGAGAATCCCACGTAGCTTCAATCCACTTGACAAACTCTGATGCTCAAAATAGCTAGGTTTTTCCTTTCAGATCATAAACTGAGTCTAAACTTGATCTGAGTTCGTGACGGTGATTTATTTTGAGATTATTGAGAAATTATTAATGTCAAATAGACAAAATTATGACTTCAAATTATGCCTTAAAATAACTTAATCCGAAGAGAAATTTAACGTTTTGAAGGTAATACTGAACATACCGTATGAATACATGTCTAAGACATTAGTGAACTCTGTATCCATGCATTGGAGAGAAAGATTAAACTTGGATGAATCGAAATGGAAAAAAATTGATTAAGAAATGTAATGTTACACAATACATACCTTGAGATGCTAAATCACTTGCAAGAGGAGCACAATTGTAGAAGCCAAGCAATATTCTTCCAGTACAACATCTCATGTGCTTCGGGCGAGACTGTGGCTAGCACTGCTGATGCTCAGTGCCAGGGACATGGATTTGATTCCAACCTTATGTGACTGACTGCGGAGCTTTCCTGTTCTCCCCTTGTCTGTGCGGATTTCTATCAGGTGCTCCGGTTTCCTCCCACTGCCTGAAGACGTGCAGGCAAGCACGTCAGCCATGCTAAATTGCCCTGTCGTCTCCAAGGGATGTTTAGACTAAGTGGATTAGCTATTCTAAATTTGAGATTACAACAATGGGATGGGATGCTCTTCAGAGGTTTGGTGCAGATTTGATAGATCAAATGGCTTCCACCTGCCCTGTAAGGGTTCTAAGATTCTATTTGGAACAGAATCTCAAGAGCGAAAGATATAAATTAGTGACCATAAATTATTTCAAGATGATGAAGAAATTATTAATGACAGGTAGACAAAATTATGACTTCAAAAAGCACAAATTACAAAGGAATGGATGGCATTAACTGGAATTGCGCCTGAAGATGTCAGCTCAAACAAAAGTTTGAAGTTTTGAAGGTAATATTGAACATCCTGCATGAATTCATGTTTAAGACACGAGTGAACTAAGCATCCATGCATTTGATGAAAGCTGAAACATTCATTGGAAGGACCAACAGGCTAAAAAGAAAACACCAAGATAAAATCTTTTGCTCATACCAGAGGTGATGGAACAGCACTTTTCTGGACCTATTTATGCTGCATTTAGATGGATCAGAATGGAACCACAGGAACACAGCCAAAGAGAACAAGGTGGTTTTGGAACAGGAAAATGGAAATCAAGCGTTGCAGAAGAAATAAATGGGTAAACACACTGATCATGGGATATGTCATGTTTTGACAGTTTGGAGAGAATTGAATAAGAAAATACTGAAGTTGGAAGATGACTATGATCAATTGGTAAAGGTCATTATGCAATGCTTGCATCACAAAGACCACTTAGCCTGTTATATTCATATCATTTACGGGGGAAACTCAGCTACTTCTACACAAATTTTAAATTATCCAATTTCCTCGAGAGCTACAACTGAATCTGTACCACCAACTTTTCAGGACGTCCACTGCAACTTGCATAAAACAGTTTTACAGAAATATTCATTAAATACATCTTATATTGTGCGACAATTTAGGGTTCATCAATAACCTCAGCAAAGACACCCCTAGTTGGCAGTGATCAAAATATGATTATTATCCAAACTGAATGTAAAATTCAGAGAGCGAGTATTTTAAAGTAATCTGAATGCATAACAATGTTTTGAACGTTAAAGGTTATGGTGAGAGGGCATGTAAGTGGAGCTCAAGCCACAAAAGTTCAGCCATGATCTTATTGAACAGCAGAACGCGCTCAAAGGGCCTGATGGCCTACTCCTGATCTTATTTCTTACATTTGTTCTTATAAAACAGGCAAGGGGACCTATTTCTAACTGATATTTTTGTAATTATGCATGCATTTCAGCTACAAGATGATGCGTTTTCAATTCACCATAATGGCTACACTTTAACAACTTGAGAAGCCAGGTAAGCAAGCAACCACTAAATATTTTGTTACAGCAATATATTTACTGTAATGTCATTTAAGCTTATCTGGCAGTTAAAACCCATGTTGAAGTGCTATTCCGACACCATAAAATTGTCTTGGACATTCATGTATTCTGAAATATAGGAGGTTAGAGGCACACTTACATACTTAGTCTGTAAGAGAGGAACCTTGATTATCCAAACACCACGGGTGGGGAATATTTTGTTCGGATAGTCAAATGCCAGATAACACAGTTTAGCCAAGCATCGGGACCTTGCGATCTTGTTCAGATAATCCAAAATTCAGATAATCGAGTTCCTTTGTATTAGGAATGTTTTAAAGTTACCCATTACTAATTTTAACAGAAAATTGTTTGAGTTCCCTGGAGCATCCGAGGCTGAGGGGTGACCTTATAGAGGTTTACAAAATTATGAGGAACATGGTCAGGATAAATAGACAAAGTCTTTTCCCTGGGGTCGGGGAGTCCAGAACTAGAGGGCAACTAGAGGTTTAGGGTGAGAGGGAAAAGATATAAAAGAGACCTAAGGGGCAAATTTTTTCCACAGAAGGTGGTATGTGCATGGAATGTGCTGCCAGAGGAAGTGGTGGCAGCTGGTAGAACTGCAACATTTATAAAAGGCATTTGGATGGGTATTTGAATAGGAAGGGTTTGGAGGGATATGGGTCGGGTGCTGGCAGGTGGGACTAGATTGGGTTGGGATATCTGGTCGGCATGGACGGGTTGAGCCGAAGGGTCTGTTTCCATGCTATACATCTCTATGACTCTAAATTGTCCTCTCCCATTTACATTTATACTGCTAACTTCTTGCAGGACACTAGCAACCTCAATGAAGAGGCACCGTTTCAAATCACTATTTTAAACAATATGGTTCATACAAATGCATGTCTTGAACTGCCTTGCTGCAATTCTGAAAATAAATGTGCAGAGCAGTGATAAGCACCCAGTCCTAGGGGAGTCAGGAAGAAACAGGAAAAATCGCTTTGACTTAAAATAAGAGCAGAATGCTGGAAAATATACAGCATCCAAATGGAGAGAGAAATTAACTGCTCATGGCGATAATTTTATTATATCTGAAATGTTCAATCCACAGGAAAAGGTTTTGATGTGTGACATCAACTTTCTAACATGTAAGATGCTACATGACTTGCAAAGTATTTGTAGATTTCCAGCAACCTCAGTATATTTGTTACTTTGGTCTGTTTGAATTTTGTAAGAGCAATTGTGAAGCAAAGAGTAGCTTGACAAGTGACCAAAGAACCAATGTAACAACGTAAGAAGCCTGAACATAATTTCTGTACAATAGTCCCAAGTTATTGGGTCTAGCTGGGCTTTTGGAATAACCAAATATTTACTGACTATGTTTACTCATTTCAAATATCACTAACCTGTCTCTCACAATACGCTTTCATCAGTTTGCTCAGTGGTGTTTGCTTCTTTATCTTAAACTGTACGACTGAACCATCTTGTCCAGCCACTTTCAGGTTAATATGGTCATTCCTGTGGTCATTCCCTTCACTTTTCACATTTTCCTAAAGTTAAGAGAAAGAAAACACATTCAAAATCCAGAATTACAAAACAGAAGTCACACAAACTGCTCAAATACTATCAGTGCGTCAATGTGTGAGCAAAGCCAACTTTTCAGAAGAATCTCAAAATCTTAAGTTGGTTTTGGGACAAGTTCTTTCCCAAACACAAGATATTCATATTGCTTTGAATATCTTATTCTACTTGCCAGATAATTATTATTCAACTCCAGCAAATCACAAACCAAAATACAACTGATCTTGCATTCTATATTGATTTGCTCCTCACAACTCAAAGGATTGGTTTTAATTTAATCCAAGTCCAGGATGGAACTCAACCATGGTTTGTTAATTCCAGTGTATTTTTTCTAATGCAAGCTTCTACATTATAGAAATAGATTCTCATGAAATGGTTATTAAGCAGGCATGGTGGCTCAGTGGTTAGCACTGCCACCTCACAGCACCAAGTGACCCGGGTTTGGATGACTGTCTGTGTGGAGTTTGCATATTCTCCCAGTGTCTGCTTGGGTTTCCTCTGGTGCTCTGGTGAAATGGCCCATAGCGTTAGATGCATTAGTCAGAGGTAAACGTGGGGAGATATGTCTGAGTGGGTTACTCTTCAGAGGGTCAGTGTGGACTTGTTGAGCTGAAGGGGCCTGTTTCCACACTGGAGGGAATTGAAATAGGCAATGGATCAATTTTCATATGTAATTATTCCTGATTATTACAAAAAAACATACATTTCTCACTGCATCCCACGTCAACTTCCCTACCACTAATATAGATTTAATGCCCCAGCTGCTTTTACTTACACAGAACATTTGTATTTATGTAACACCTTTATTGCAGTTAAGAATATGATCAAACAAAATTTGACACAGAGCCACATAACAGAATATTGGGGTAGAAGACCAAAAGCATGATCAATGAATTGAGCATCTTAAAGAGGGAAGGAAAGCAATACAGAAAAGGTTGAGGGGGGAAATTACAGATTAAGACATTAAACGCTGAAGTTAAAAATCACACAACACCAGGTTATGGTACAACAGGTTTATTTGGAAGCACTAGCTAAACTTTTGGTATAAATGGTGTCTTACGATCTTATACTCCACAACTACCTGATAAAGGAGCAGTGTTCCGAAAGCTAGTGCTTCCAAATAAACCTGTTGGATCACAATTTGACGTTGCCTGACTTTTAACTTTGTACACCCCAGTCCAACACCGGCACCTCCAAATCTTAAAAGCTGAAGGCATGCTCACAAGTGATGGAATCATTAAAGTCGGGATGAGCACGAGACAAACTCAAAGTGCAGTTATATCAGAAAGGTTGTAAGGCATCAGAAAGATAGGAAGGAACAAAGCCACTAAAGTACTTAAACCATGGTTTTTCTTTAAAACATCCAGGAATTGCTTAAATCAGGTGCTAATGTATGCCAGCAAGAACAGACATGGATCAGTGAATAAGAGTTAGCAGAGTTTTGGATGAGTTTATGTTTATAGATAGTGAAGATGAGAGGTTGGGCTGGACTGTGATAAAAGTCACAGCTAGAACTAATACAGATGAGGGTATCAGAAGAGCTGAGACAGGCATGGTGCTGGACAATAGAGAAGAAAATAATGGCACTACTTGGTTGAAAGTTCAAATGAGGTCGAACAGTTGTCTGATTTAGTTTCAGACAGCTATCAGGAAGAGGAATGGCATGTCAGGAAATCATTCTGACAATTAGAGACAGTAGACAGAATAGAAAGGTATTGATAAGGTAGAGCTGGGTATCAGTGATATCAGGGCAATTAACGTTATTTGATGTTGTTGACTGGCAGCACACAATTCAAAGATAAGGGAGTGAGGCTTTGGGAAGTGATCAAGAGACAAGAAATTATTGTCAAGGATATGATGCAGGCCTACTATGAAAGATATTAAATGACAAAGTTCACAAAGTTAAGGGGTCTTGGCGACCTGCATTTGTGTGTCATCATGCAAAGACATTAATCTGGTAAAATTATTACTTCCCCCTGAAGATCCATTCCTTACATACTGAGCTGTAGAATATCAGTGAAATACGTAGTTCCTTTTCTCATTCTAAAGCGAACTATGGATGCTGTCTTTTCGATTTTGGTTTCATTTTTCATTACTATTCTTCTGCTGCTTTGCATAGTTCATTTCACCTTTACACTGTACATCACCAAGTCCGCTCCCTTTCAGAAAAAATAAGTCCCTGTCCCATTTCCTATTGTGGCCCTCCTATCCCCAATCATATTTCCATAATATTCAAGGTGAAGTTCTCCAATGCCATCCACTTTCAAAACACCACTAACTACTTCTGATCCCACCACAAAACTTAATTTAACCATTTTCTGTTTGTGGTTTGGTTGTGTCAGCTCCATTAACATCTGTATTGTTATGAATGAAACAGCAAAGTGATAATAACTTGATGACATTAATGATGTTTGAGGGATAGATATTGTCCAGGATATCTAAATAAATCAAAAACAAGGTCATGGACCTTTGACATTCAAAGCTGAAGATAGGACTAAAGTGTCACCCAAAAGACATCACCTCACCCCACTGCTGATTGAATTGACATGGGCCCCAGGTAGTACCAAAGTGTTTTACGTCATATTCAAAACTACAAACTACCATGCTACCTCAACAACTTATTCAGGGCTCATGCCTTCAAACTAAATTTTTTCGTATAGTTCTCACCTACATTCAGTTCACAACTGGGATGACAGATCCTTCAGATGCACATTTTGGTAAACCTCATTAAACCTCATCCTTCAAAGCTATCCTGTCCCTGACTGAATTCCCAGTTATCTCTCCACCTTTCCTCAGTTTTGGACATTTTTCTGCACTGAAGGCACTATATAAATGCAAGTTCAGTTTTAGACAGGGCTTGGAGTGTTACTCAAATCCTCTTTTGGCAAGTTCTGTCAAGTATGAAAGGTAATCCTAACTGTTCTTGCTGCCAGGCAGCTTTAATTTGGAATCCCAACAGACTTCAGTGCTTGTCCCTCCACTTGCCTGTATTCAGGAACAGAACCTGACACCATTATTCACTCAAGTGAAAACATTTTGTCTTCCCAATGGAAACAAATCTTACTTAACTTTGGAAAAAATGGCAGTGTCTATTTTGAGTAAACCTATCAGGACAACACTAAGGTTTAGTGTTATAGAACATAAAAGATAAAAGGAAACAAGAGTTCACCAGCTAAATGGCAATAGGGAACATCTCCGGGACACCCACACCAATCAACCACACCGCCCCGTGGCCCAACATTTCAACTCTCCCTCCCACTTTGCCGACGACATGGAGGTCCTGGGCCTCCTTCACCGCCGCTCCCTCACCACCAGACGCCTGGAGGAAGAACGCCTCATCTTCCGCCTCGGAACGCTTCAACCCCAGGGCATCAATGTGGACTTCAACAGTTTCCTCATTTCCCCTTCCCCCACCTCACCCTAGTTCCAAACTTCCAGCTCAGCACTGTTCCCATGACTTGTCCGGACTTGTCCTACCTGCCTATCTTCTTTTCCACCTATCCACTCCACCCTCCTCCCTGACAAATCACCTTCATCCCATCCCCCACTCACTTACTGTACTCTATGCTATTTTCTCCCCACCCCCTCTAGCTTATCTCTCCACCTTTCAGGCTCTCTGCCTTTATTCCTGATGAAGGGCTTTTGCCCGAAACGTCAATTTTACTGCTCCTCGGATGCTGCCTGAACTGCTGTGCTCTTCCAGCACCACTAATCCAGAATCTGGTTTCCAGCATCTGCAGTCATTGTTTTTATCTTAGTGCTTCAAAGACAATATTCTGCAGAAGAAAACGTTAGGAGCTCAAGTTATTTTACATAACAAGGTTCTAAATCTAGCTCACATAACAAAACAGCATTATAATAACCAAACATCCCATTAATCACAAAAAAGGAGAAATCACCAAGACTAAAAGAGTATTGAGATAAACTGAAAATTCACTTTTGGAGTACATAGCTTTCAAGACGGTTTATGCTCCAACAATCAACTTAAAGATTAAAAAAGACAGCTCTGCCTGGAAGTCTGCTGAGCTCCAATACAGTGGGCTAGATCAGCACCAAAAGTACACCACTAGTACCTGTCAT
Organism: Chiloscyllium plagiosum; assembly: GCF_037043375.1. Taxonomy (NCBI): domain Eukaryota; kingdom Metazoa; phylum Chordata; class Chondrichthyes; order Orectolobiformes; family Hemiscylliidae; genus Chiloscyllium; species Chiloscyllium plagiosum. The sequence goes on along the minus strand of NW_028270158.1, from coordinate 8,942,852 downwards.
AAATTAAGCCAAAGTCTTGTGTTTTGAAACAAAAAAATTTAGATTATTGCACTTGCACAGTACCCCACCTTCCCTCTCCTGAAATTACATTACCTAGTGATGGTTTGCATAACCAACCAGCAAGACTTGAGTTAGGACCCCTGTTATAAAGCAGAGGTTGACTCCCCTCTGAGAACTAAAACCGAAACATGAGGAGCATCTGCCCCATAATCTGTAAAAGGAGTGTGAAAAGTTTTATAACCTGCTTGTCAGCAACTTCTAGTGGTTAATTAAAATAAATCTGATACTCACTTTAAAATCAACAAGTAACAATTTCTCTAACTCTAACAGTAAACAAATTAATTAAATTATTAACAAACAGAATAAATCCCTTCTAGCTACTAACTATTCCTGAATAAAGCAAAATTCCACTAGACTGTCGTTCGAGTAAATACAATCCCACTCAAACTAGAATTTAATCTCTCAAAATTACAGCCATACTAAGTGTCTTCCGGAATGTTTGGTGCCGTCTCCACCTGTTCTTCTGTCAGGAATATTAACTAGTTGTACCGTTGTTACTTAGATGGTGCTTTCTCTAAGACAGAGGAGGCTGAGAGAACCAGTGATTCTCTCAAGAGCTGAGGCCATTAGCTCTGGTAGATGGCAGTTAGCTCTGAGTTCTTTAGCCAAACTGTTTCCTTCTTTTATATCCATTATGACATATCAATATTTCTTACAATAGGATTGGCCCTATGTTGTCAAAACCAGACTTTAAATTTAAAAGGCTTTTGGTATCTAAGTACCTGGTTCAAATTGATTGGCTAAAATCAAAAACCTATTGACATGGTAAAAACTGCTGCTTGGCCTAATAACTGTATGACCGTTCCATACTAATGTTTCAATTCAGGTGCTGTGTACTCGCAAACTTTCAAGCTGCTGCTCACAGACATCCATTTTAAATTTCTAAACACAAAATAAGCACACAATCTTTTAAAGGGACCACACAACACTCCCCCACAAGCATTTTACAAACGAAATTCTAACTTCCTGCCTCCCAACCCATAAGTACTCTACCCAACTTCTCAACACCTCTCGCTATAGGTCACACAAACTCTGAGCTCGAACTGAATGGCATCTTTTTTTTAAAAAAGATACTGGATCTGGCCTGACAGATCATTGAGCCCTGATTCTTGTTCACTAAAAAAGCCAAGAAAAGGTAGATTCTTAAAAATCCCTGAATGTTAAACATTTTGCACCCCTCCCCACCACCCATTCCAACCAAACCACAAAGCTCTGCCCCAGCCTTCTTCATTCTCAGAGTCTTGGTGATTTTCAAGCCTCAAAGCAAGATCACAGTGGGAAAGGATTCAGAAGCACTGACTACACAGTTGGAACATGCAGCAAAGATTTGGAAATGAAAGAAATCAAGCCTAGAATCAATATGAAAGCAGCGTAGAGGCACACTGTGGAAACAACAGATTTTGTAAAGGTTTATACTTGGGATGGAACAATTGTGTGAACAGCAATTATTTTAGAGCAAACAATAATCACTGGAAAAGCTTAAATCCTAGATGCTTTGTGCAGGGAGAAACCAAATTAATATTTCAATTGCAGGGCCAGCATTTATTGCCCATCTTAGCTGCCCGAGAAAGTAGTGAGCTTCCTTCTTGAAATGCTGCAATCCATTTGGTATAGGTGGACCCACAATACTGTTAGGAAGGACACTTGAGGACTGATTCAGTGAGACTAAACGAATGGCAACAGAGTTGCAAGATGGGAGAGAGTGTGGCTTGATGGGGAACTCGCAGGTGATGGCATCCAACATATCGGCTGCCCTTGCAGATGACTGCAGTTGAGGATTTGAAAGGTGAAAAGGTAGAGTGCATCTTGTACATGGTACATACTGCTGAGTGAAGTAGGAATTGAATGGCACTATATCCACAAACAAAGCAAATTGCTTTGTCCAGAACGGTGTCAAACTTCTTGAGTGCTGTTGGAGCTGCAGTCATCCTTGTAAGTGGGGAGTATTCCGTCACACTCCTGACTTGTGCCTCAAAACTGGATATGCTTTGTGGAGTTCAGAAGTGAATTACTCTCTGCAACATTCTTTGACCTCCTCTTGTAGCTACAGTACTTGAGACTAGGCTAGTTCATAGTCTGGTCAATACTAACCTCAATATTGAATATGCAAGAGTCAGTGATGATTATGTCATTGATTGTCAAAGAGTGATGGCTAGATTCGCTTTCAGATTAGGTAAAAACAATGACTGCAGATGCTGGAAACCAGATTCTGGATTAGTGGTGCTGGAAGAGCACAGCAATTCAGGCAGCATCCGAGGACAGGCCTATCGCTTTCAGATTAGATTACTTAGTGTGGAAACAGGCCCTTCAGCCCAACAAGCCCACACCAACCCACCTAGACCCATTCGCCTACATTTACCCCTTCACCTAACACTACAGGCAATTTACCATGGCCAATTCACCTAACCTGCACATTTTTGGACTATGGGAGGAAAGTGGAGCAAACCTGCACAGACACAGGGAGAATGTGCAAACTCCACACAGACAGTTGCCTGAGGTGGGAATTAAACCCAGGTCTCTGGCGCTGTGAGGCAGCAGTGCTAACCACTGTGCCACCGGAGACAGATATTACCTGACACTTGCAATGCAAATTTGTAACACTATATGCTCATGGATAATTGCTTGAGATGCATAAAAAAGTATCCAGGTGAATAGATTCCCACTCAAAATCCTTCACACGGCCTTGTACATGAAAACAAAAGTGCTTTGCCAAAAAATGTCCCATGCATGCACACAGACTAAGAGGTTGTGTTTTAAATATTTATACATGTTGACATAATCTAAGAAATCAGTTTATTCATCCAGGTCTGGAGTCTAGCTCCATGCAAAGTCTGACATATCCTGAACATGGGAAAAGCTACAAAACTAAAGTCTTGGGCAGTAAATTGTTAGGCAACCCCCACGCCTATCACCGAGAACCGTAAATTATATTAAAAACTGCGTCAGTTATGCTGAGGGGACTGAGGCTGAGAGTGAAATGTTATTGTAGGCACCGACAGCTAGATGTTGGAAGGAAGGCCGAGAGATAAATTCCGCCGAAGCCGGAGAGTCCGGACGGTATCCGCCTTTAAACCTCAGTGAGGCCAATCCCGCTTCAGGACAGGCTCTCCCCTCCCGCCCCCACCCCCATGTACACACACACACTCCGCACCGCTGACCCAGGCAGAGGCCGGGAACGGCGACAAACCCGAGTCCGGGGATTCAGCCGCGCGACCAGCCCCCGGTCAGGCCGAGAGCGGCTTCTCTCCCTCGCACTGCCCCCATCCCGGGTAACCCATACATCACCCCCCCCCCCACACACACCCACACCCGGGGGGAGGGTAAGGCCCGTCTCACCCAGCACACCCCTCCCCTATAGGCGAGGGCGAGGGCGAGGGCGAGGGCGAGGGCGGGGGGGGGGGAAGAGTGAGAGAATAGCCGGGGCCTGGAGCGGGGTCCGTCCGCGGCCTAGCGCCCACCCCCTCCTACCCTGGGCCGCAGGCTCAGCTCGGACCTTACCCCGGAGCGACCCCCTCAGGCCGGGATCTCCGCTTCCCCCACACTCACTCACTCCACGCCCTCCCCTAGGCTGTCTCTCTGTCTGTCTCCCCCTCACTCACTCACCCCCTTAGCTTTGTCCTCCGCCATCTCTCTCTCTCTCTCTCCCTCTCACTCTGGCAATGGCGGCCTCGTTTCCGCTCCTTGTCTCCCCCGCGCGCGCTCCGCGGGCCCGCGCTCAACCATTGGCCCGCGCCGCCACCACGTGATCCTCCCCGCCCCCACACCAACAATGGATCACGTGACCCCGGTCCTGACCCGCCCCTCCGCACATCGGTCACGTGCTCCTCGCTGCAGTGGTTTGGCTCTACCGGCGGGGGGCGATACTGAGCTTCCCTCTCTTTACCCCATGGACGTCTTAAGGCAACGTCTCTGGATCTCTGAATGATTTGGAGATGCTGGTGTTGGACTGGGTTGTACAAAGTTAAAAATCACACAGCACCAGGTTATAGTCCAACAAGTTTAATTGGAAGCATGAGCTTTCACAGCGCTGCTCCTTCATCAGGTGGTTCTGGAGGACACCATTGTAAGACACAGAATTTATAGCAAAAGTTTACAGTGTGATGTAACTGAAATTATACATTGAAAAATACCTTGATTGTTTGTTGAGTCTCTCATCTGTTGGAATGACCATGATAGTTTCACTTCTTTCATATGTAAATCACAAAACTTTTTTAAAAGTTACATTCTCAGATTAACTGTAACAATTGGTGTCAGCCAGATAAGATGTTAAGATGTTGAAGGTGTTCGCCCCCTCTGTTCCCTGTCTGCGCCATAATGTTTTAGACTGATTCTAATCTAAAAAGTGAGTTAACAGAGTCTGACATGGATTCATGCAGTTTTTGAACAATGTAACTCTGCAAGTACAAATTCACCCCACAAACATATATGTGTATGTGTGCACGTGGGTTTTTGTGTGTCTGTCTGTCTCGGGTAGGGGTTGTGAGTGTGAGAGAGAGTGTATATGTGTTCCCAGGAGCCGAAAAACTACGCCATGTCCTTCACAGCCTGCAACACATTATCGATGAGGATGAGCACCTCGCCAAGACCTTCCCCACACCTCCATTGCTCGCCTTTAAACAACCGCCAAACCTTAGACAGATCATTGTTCGTAACAAGCTGCCCGGCTTTCAGGATAACTCCATACAACCCTGTCACAGTAGGCGCTGCAAGAGGTGTCAGAGTATGGACATGGATACCACCATTACACACGGGGACATCTCCCACCATGTACACGGCAGGTACTCATGCAACACAGCCAACATTGTCTGTCTCATACGCTGCAGGATGCCCCAAGGCATGGTACATTGGCAAAACTTAGCAAAGGCTACGGCAACAGATGAATAGGCACCGCACAACAATCAACAGACAGGAGGGTTCCCTCCCAGTTGGGGAACGCATTCGACCTCGGACCTTCGGGTGACCATCCTTTAATGCAGACTTTGGGACAAGCAGCAGCGAAAAGTGGCTGAGTAGAGGCTGATAGCTAAGTTCCGTACCCATAGGGAGGGCCTCAACCGGGACCTTGGGTTCATGTCACACCACAGGTGACCACCATTGCACTATACACACACAGACACACTCCTATACAACACATACACACAGATACACATATACACAGACACACACACACAGACACTCACACACATTCCTACAGACACACACACTCCCACACTCACACATGCATCCTCTCACAGATTTAAACCACTTTACACTCACACACACACACACACATATATATACACTCTCTCACACAGATACTCACAACCGCCCCACCCCAGACACACACACTCACACATGCATCCTCTCACAGACTTAGTCTCTCTTTCTAATGTACAGCGCTTGCTAACATTTACCTGCACAATAATTATTTCATCCTTAAGTATTGTAAAAAATGTGGAATGTTGCCAAAGCTTCTCCTCTTGCACTCATCAGGACAAAATACAAAGTTAAAAATCACACAACACCATGTTATAGTCCAACAGGTTTATTTGGAAGCACTAGCTTTCAGAGCGCTGCTCCTTCATCAGGTGGTTATGGTGTATAAGATTGTAAGACACAGAATTTATAGCAAAAGTTTACAGTGTGGTGCAACTGAAATGATGGATTGAAAAAGACCTGGCTTGTTTGTCTCTCATCTTTTAGATTGACTATATAGGTTTCAGTTCTCGGGAACTGAAACCTACCCGAGATATGTAAATCCCAGAACTTTTTTTTAAAAAGGTTACATTCTCAAGTGAACTTTAACATTAGATGCCATGTCAGCTCAGATAATGCACTGAAGGTGTAAGGTTAAAGTCTGTCTGTCTGTGTCCCAATGTTCAGACTGATTCTATTTCTAAAAGAGGGATTTACAGAATCTTACATGGATTCATGCAGTTTTTGAGCAAAATAAAGTACAAATTCACCCCACAAACTTATATGTATGTGGATGCATATATGATTTCCACTACACCATCGGCTTACAGTAGTGAGAAACAAAGTTTGTGCGAAGATTTGTAGCTCGGGTGCTCGTTGTTGTGGTTCTGTTCGCCGAGCTGGAAGTTTTTGTTGCAAACGTTTCGTCCCCTGGCTAGGCGACATCATCAGTGCTTGGGAGCCTCCTGCGAAGCGCTTCTTTGATGTTTCCTCCGGTGTTTATAGTGGTCTGTCCCTGCCGCTTCCGGTTGTCAGTTTCAGCTGTCCGCTGTAGTGGTTGGTATATTGGGTCCAGGTCGATGTGTTTGTTGATGGAGTTTGTGGATGAATGCCATGCCTCTAGGAATTCCCTGGCTGTTCTCTGTCTGGCTTGCCCTATGATAGTAGTGTTGTCCCAGTCGAATTCATGTTGCTTGTTGTCTGCGTGTGTGACTACTAAGGACAGCTGGTCGTGTCGTTTCGTGGCTAGTTGATGTTCATGTATGTGGATTGTTAGCTGTCTTCCTGTTTGTCCTATATAGTGTTTTGTGCAGTCCTTGCATGGTATTTTGTACACTCCATTCGTTTTGCTCATGTTGGGTATCGGGTCCTTCGTTCTGGTGAGTTGTTGTCTGAGCGTGGCTGTTGGTTTGTGTGCCGTTATGAGTCCTAGGGGTCGCAGTAGTCTGGCTGTCAGTTCCGAGATGCTCCTGATGTATGGTAGTGTGGCTAGTCCTTTTGGTTGTGGTATGTCCTCGTTCTGTGGTCTTTCTCTTAGGCATCTGTTGATGAAGTTGCGCGGTATCCGTTTTTGGCGAATACCTTGTATAGGTGTTCCTCTTCTTCTTTTTGCAGTTCTGGTGTGCTGCAGTGTGTTGTGGCCCTTCTGAATAGTGTCCTGATGCAGCTTCTTTTGTGTGTGTTGGGGTGGTTACTTTCATAGTTTAGGACTTGGTCTGTGTGTGTGGCTTTCCTGTATACCCTTGTAGTGCATTCTCTGTTTGGTGTTCTCTGTACCATCACGTCTAGGAATGGGAGTTGGCTATCCTTTTCTTCTTCTCTCGTGAATCGGATTCCTGTGAGTGTGATCCGGTGTGTTTTTTCTATTTCCGTGTTTTTAATGATTACAAACGTGTCATCGACATATCTGACCCAGAGTTTGGGTTGAATTTGTGGTAGGACTGTTTGTTCTAACGGAGAATGCACGACAAGGGTATACAGGAAAGCCACACACACAGACCAAGTCCTAAACTATGAAAGTAACCACCCCAACACACACAAACGAAGCTGCATCAGGACACTATTCAAAAGGGCCACAACACACTGCAGCACACCAGAACTGCAAAAAGAAGAAGAGGAACACCTATACAAGGTATTCGCCAAAAAAGGATACCCGCGCAACTTCATCAACAGATGCCTAAGAGAAAGACCACAGAACGAGGACATACCACAACCAAAAGGACTAGCCACACTACCATACATCAGGAGCATCTCGGAACTGACAGCCAGACTACTGCGACCCCTAGGACTCATAACGGCACACAAACCAACAGCCACGCTCAGACAATAACTCACCAGAACGAAGGACCCGATACCCAACATGAGCAAAACGAATGGAGTGTACAAAATACCATGCAAGGACTGCACAAAACACTATATAGGACAAACAGGAAGACAGCTAACAATCCGCATACATGAACATCAACTAGCCACGAAACGACACGACCAGCTATCCTTAGTAGCCACACACGCAGACAACAAGCAACATGAATTCAACTGGGACAACACTACTATCATAGGGCAAGCCAGACAGAGAACAGCCAAGGAATTCCTAGAGGCATGGCATTCATCCACAAACTCCATCAACAAACACATCGACCTGAACCCAATATACCGGCCACTACAGCGGACAGCTGAAACTGACAACCGGAAGCGGCAGGGACAGACCACTATAAACATCGGAGGAAACATCAGAGGAAACATCAAAGAAGCGCTTCGCAGGAGGCTCCCAAGCACTGATGATGTCGCCTAGCCAGGGGACGAAACATTTGCAACAAAAACTTCCAGCTCGGCGAACAGAACCACAACAGTGAGAAACAGTTCCTTTTGGCAAAAGGATTAGGAACCAGAGGACATCAATTTAATGTGACTGGCAAAAAAATCAAAAGTAAGTTTCTTTAAAGCAGCAAGTTGTCAGGATTCGTAGTGCACTGTCTAAGAGGGGCGAAGGCATAATCCATTAAAGCATTCAAAAAGAGAATTGGATAATTATCTGAGGAGTAAAACAAATGGAGGATTACGGGAAAAAAGTTGGGTTGAGTTGCTTTTACAAAGGCCCAGCATTGATGTCAGCCCAATCAATGCAATCGAAATTTCTTCTCTGTGGGTTGTGCCTTTCTGTATATTTGAATGCTTCCACATACTTTCCAAACATAAATGGTTCAGGCTAAGCTTATTTTTGTGTTGACACAAGTACATACAACTGATTCTTGCTTGCACCCTGCCGTGCTGTTCCTGTGTCCAGTATCTAATATCCTGGACATGACCTATACCTCAGGAGAAAGTGAGAACTGCAGATGCTGGAGATCAGAGTTGAGAGTGTAGTGCTCAGAGGCCAGGAGCAGCAGAATCCTTGTAGAGAGAGGAGGAGAACTTCTTCAAGGTATTTGTAGAGAACTCTACATTGGACTATCACTCCTGAAACATGACCACAAATGTACCAGCATTACAGGAGAAATAATGGGAGGGAGCGTGAAGGAGATACATCAGCATGAATTCTTAGGTGTGGTTGGACGGAATGGGGAGTGGGGGAGGTGAGGTGCATTACTAGAACTTCATTTTCAATTAGGGAAATCGAAGATATTACCAGTCTAACCAAGAGGAATGGTACTTTATTCATAACATTTGTGAAGTCCATTACCAGACATTTCAAGTTGAAAATTACAGAAAATGGCATAAAATTCAACGTGTCTCCTTACAATGTTTTCCATTCTTAGGTGGCTCAGTATAATTGTAATAGTCCTAATACTGACAAGGTGCATTCCATTTCAGCATTCAATCCCAAGGGGCAAAATATTTCAAATTGAAAATTAGAAAGCAGTAGTAATAAACATTTCTCCGTGCACTATGCCCACTCTGAGCTGGTTCAGTACCATTTCATTACTCTTAATGTTTATGTCAAGTGTACAGGTCTACAGTTTCTAACCCCTTGGGTATACTATGATAGGGTCCATTCCCTATTGTGCCTCTGTGGCTGCCCTAAGCTTTAAAGCATCCACCAACATGTAATCCTGTATGTTGAAATGTGCCAGGAAGAAGGATGTCTGTCTTAACAGGGAGGTTTGAAGAGGGTGGGGGGGGAGAGGGGGGGGGGGAGAGGGGGGGGGGGGGGTGAGGGGGGGTGAGGGGGGGGGGGTGGGGGGGGGTCTGAAACAGCAGGTAGTTGGGTAGGTCAGAGTCTCTGCAGACTGTATTCCAGTGTGAACTAGGAAGGAGAGGTAGAATTTTAGGGACAATTATTCTATTGAATATTTAAATATGTTTTTGCCATCTTAATTTAAAACAAAACATTTAATTGTGCAAATTAAGTGCTTAAAATTAACCAAAGGCTGTATCATGGAGAGTGATACAGAGTTAATGTTTTGAGTCCACTGATAATTCTTCATAACTCTTTTAAGTAAAGCTGTAATGTGTTTAACTTGGTCTCGTGATTTAATGTAAAGTCAATCTTTACACACTCTATCCTGAAAACCAGAATACTGGCTCAATCCTTTACCTTTGTTTCTCTCTCCAGAAAACTTTAATGACAACATTTGTAAAAGCACATTGAACAACAATACAAGTTTGACTTCACTTAATATTTATGCAGTTTAATTACTTCCAGTTCAGCACATGGCACTTTGAAACGTAAATATTGCAATATACCAATTGAATGCTGAATATTCTCTAATGCAAGCAGGCTTAGGGGTTTTGTCTGAGTTCCAGTCCTTAGTTTATTTCCGCAGGAGAGTCTTGGAATGTGGCCCCGGACTTTACAGCATAGAGTCACAGAGCTATACAGCACGGAAACAGACCCTTCTGTCCAACATGTCCATGCCAACCAGATACTCTAAACTGATCTAGTCCCATTTGGCCCAGATCCCTCTACACCCTTCCTATTCATATACCCATCCAGATGCCTTTTAAATGTTGTAATTGTACCAGCCTCCACCACTTCCTCTGGCAGCTCATTCCATATACACACCACCCTCTGCGTGAAAACGTTGCCCTGCAGGTCCCTTTTAAATCTTTCCCCTCTCACCTTAAGCATAGTTTTGGACTCCCCTATCCAGGGTAAAAGACCTTGGCTATTCACCCTATTCAGCCTCTCCTTATAGCTCAAACCCTTCAACCCTGGCAAAATCCTTGTAAATCTTTACTGGACCCTTTCAAGTTTCACAACACCCTTCCTATAGGAGGGAGACAAGAATTGAATGCAATATTCTAAAAGTGACTTCAATTTGTCTCTGTGATAGAAAGAGATAGGCTATCTTCCGATCACTGTGTGTTCACAAAAATAAGTCTTGTTAACAGCAAATGCCGGAAATCATAGCAGGTCAGACAGCATCCATGGCGAGACTCTGATGGAGAGTCATCTAGATTGGAAATATTAGCTTGCTGTCTCTCCATGGGTACTGTCTGACCTGCTGTAAACTCCAGCATTTGTTGTTTTCAGTACAGATTCCAGTATATGTAGTGCTTTGCTCCTACAACAATTCTTGTTACTTTGCTTATCCTGTCTCTTTCATGAATTCTTATGGTTCAGACAGTCCTCCTGTCCAGCTTTTGTCATTGATATGTGGTTACTCTCCAAGGTCCCTCAAAGCCCCTCACCTTCCTGTGTATAGTGTTTTAAAACTAATTTCTTGGTACCTATTCAAATGGTGACTATAGTGCATTTTATTTCCAATAACTTCTATAAACGTAATTCACACCAGATTTTATTTTTTTGTCCATTCGGTCAATTCCTTTACAGCTCAGTTTCAGATTTAGTTTTATAATAACTCTGTCAAGTGTATCTCTCAGAAATTAGTTCAGGCTTCAAATTATACAAGTCTGCATTACTCAGTGGTGGACAGCTTCACAGAGTTACTGTTCAACACCCAGTTGATGACTGTTAAGATTGTTACATCATCTGTAAAGATCTAGGATCTATTTGTTATGTGCAAGTATCCTGTTGAGGGAATTATATTTCACTGTAGTCAGGTAGCAAGTAACAATGTATTAGTCACCAGCACGTGGAGAGCTGGAAGGAAATGCATTTGGTAAAATGCCAACATTTTGAGTTTTAAAATATGAGTATTTTGAACTGATGGGAACATTAGTGACTAGATTGGAAGTTTTAAAAGCTTAATCACCGAAGAGATCCAGAAAGGCTTGCAGATCAAGGCGTCCCACTATATGATCAGACTTGGCTAACAAATTATTGTTTGTTTCACTCGCTTAATAAATTCCTACCTTCCAATGTAAACACAGTTCATCTCCACTCAGTACTGGACTGTCTTGGAGGAGAAAGTGAGGTCTGCAGATGCTGGAGATCAGAGATGGAAATGTGTTGCTGGAAAAGCGCAGCAGCCCTGAAGAAGGGCTAATGCCCGAAACGTCGATTCTCCTGTTCCCTAGATGCTGCCTGACCTGCTGCGCTTTTCCAGCAACACATTTCCATCACTGGACTGTCTTGAGGGACTTAGGAAAAAAATGCAATTTGACATTTTTTTTCTCTCAGCGGGTCATACATTCCAGCTCAGCGAACAAACCTACATCCAGGGTCGTACCTCCGAGGAATTCTCCTCCCCAGAAAGCAGTGGAGCTGGCTCGTTGAATATTTTGTTAAGGCGTGACTTAGATTCTTGGCTGACAATATAGAGTGGAGGCAAGTGAGGAAATTGGAAACCAAAAGCAGATCAGTTCATGATCTTATCGAAAGGCAGAGTGGGTTTGAGGGACTGAATTGTCTACTTCTGTTCCTAAATGTATGTTTGTATTTTTACGATCATTAATTCTCTAAACCACTATGTCTCATATGACTACTATTGGGAAATTTGACTGCTCCTCACTTAAATTACATTATTGTCAATGTAGGAATTATCTACTAACAACAAAGTTTAAATACTAAATCAACATCCCCTAATCCAGTGGGGTTAGTTCCTCCTTCCTAAAAATAATGCAGTTGTATTAGTTGTCAGATTATCGCTGGTAACTTTGCTGCAGGTTTTGCAGAGCAAACATTCAGGTCAGAAATAAAGAATAATGCCATATTATTCAGTGTTCACAAGGGAAGTACAGTTCTAATTTGTTTCAGTAACAGATTGAGGGAGCTCAGGCTCAGTTAAATGCATTGTTTTCAATAAAGTTGTACCAGCAGCTTTATTTTGTCAGTGCCTGCAGGGATACCTAAGCAACCAAGAGAACCAACCTGAACAGGGCTCCTGAAGAAGGGCTTATGCCTGAAACGTCGATTCTCCTGCTCCTTGGATGCTGCTTGACCTGCTGCGCTTTTCCAGCAACACATTTTTCAGCTCTGATCTCCAGCATCTGCAGTCCTCACTTTCTCCTCCCTGAACAGGGTGAGATCCAGGAATAGGCTGAAGGTGCAGACAGAGGGTTCAGAATTTGACAACTGATGTTTGGTCAAGCAATCACACTGGAATCTCATTTATGTTAATCAAATACCAATTAACTTACAAGCAATCGTCCCTATATAAGCAAACAGGTCACTACATGATAATGCCGTAGAAACTGAAATGTTCATAGGATTCCCAGTAAAAAACTTAACTCATGAAATGGATCATTCTCATTAAGGTACTGTAAAACAGACAGCAAACAGGTACATACAGCTTTGTTCCACTGGCTTGCTCAGGGCACTCTGTTACATTAGCTCCCTTGTTTTCATTTGATTAAACGCAGTTAAAGTCACACCTTGTAACAATGCATTAAGAGTAATGGATTGCTAGCACATTTGCCTCCCTTAGGACATAATGTGCTATGTGAATGAAAGCTCCTTCATCACTGACAGAGTTCCAGAAAGTTAAAGTATTACCTTTTGCAATAGATATTCCCAGTATTGATACCCTGCTCACATGCAGCAAGCTGTGATGGGCAGCCACATTGTCCCCATGCCCCACACAAGACTCACTAACCAAGTGAAAGTGAGGACTGCAGATGCTGGAGATCAGACTTGAAAAGTGTGGCGCTGGAAAAGTACAGCAGGTCAGAGCAGCATCCAAGGACTAGGACAAAGGGCTTATGCCCAAAACATCGATTCTCCTGCTCCTTGGGTGCTGCCTGACCTGCTGTGCTTTTCCAATACCCCACACTTTTCGTCTCTAATCGAATGCTCTATCTCCAAGCTCCACACTGGTAAATGATCACGAGGAGAGCAGAGGAAATGCTACAGGGAAACATTGAAAGACTCCCCAAACAAATGCAATATTCCTACAATGAGCTGGAAGGTTAGTTTTCAGATATTTCATCACTGTACTAAGTAACATCAACAGTGAACCTCCAGATGAACTTTTCGTCATTCATATAAAATTATTTGGATGTGAACATAGCAGATATATAGTTAGTAAGGTTGCTGATAACACCAAAATTGGAGGTGTAGTGGACAGCAAAGAAGGTTACCTCAAATTACTACGGATCTTGATCAGATGGGCCAATGGGCTGATAAGTGGCAGATGGAGTTTAATTTAGATAAATGTGAGGTGCCGCATTTTGGGAAAGCAAATCTTAGCAGGACCTATACACTTAGTAGTAAGGTCCTAGGGAGTGTTGCTGAACAAAGAAACCTTGGAGTGCAGGTTCATAGCTCCTTGAAAGTGGAGTTGCAGGTAGATAGGATAGTGAAGAAGGTGTTTGGTATGCTTTCCTTGATTGGTCAGAGTATTGAGTACAGGATTTGGGAGGTCATGTTGCGGCTGTACAGGACATTGGTTAGGCCACTGTTGGAATATTGCGTGCAATTCTGTTCAGAAAAGATTTACAAGGATGTTGTCAGGGTTGGAGGATTTGAGCTATAAGGAGAGATTGAATAGGCTAAGGATGTTTTCCCTGGAGCATCGGAAGCTGAGGGGTGACCTTTTAGAGGTTTACAAAATTATGAGGGGCATGGATAGGATAAATAGACAAAGTCATATCACTGGGGTGGGGGAGTCCAGAACTAGAGGGCATAAGTTTAGGGTGAGAGGGGAAAGATATAAAATAGACCTAAGGGGCATCTTTTTCACTCAGAGGGTGGTACGTGTATGGAATGAGCTGCCAGAGGAAGTGGTGGAAGCTGGTACAATTGCAACATTTAAGAGGCATTTGGATGGGTATATGAATAGGAAGGGTTTGGAGGGATATGGGCTGGGTGCTGGCAGGTGGGTCTAGATTGGGTTGGGATGTCTGGTTGCATGGACGGGTTGGACCGAAGGATCTGTTTCCATGCTGTACATCTCTATGACTCTATGAAGTGCAGGTGGTATGGCCCACTTTCTATTTATGTGTTTAGGTTTCCTTGGGCTGATGACGTCATTTGCTGAGGTGATGTCATTTCTTCACATTTTTCTCAGGGGTGGTAAATGGGATCCAAGTCACCGTTGAGAGAGTTCCGGTTGGAATGCCATGTTTCTATGAATTCTTGTGCATGTCTCTGTTTGGCTTGTCACAAAACGGAATGACCCACTCTCTCTCGTATCCTTATATACGGATGAGGAAGGACACCACTTCAACTGGGACAACACATCCATCATAGGACAAACCAAACTGAGACACGCAAGAGAATTCCTAAAAGCATGGCATTCCAAACGGAACTCTATCAACAAACACATTGACTTGGACCCCATTTACCACCCCCTGAGAAAAAGACCTGGAAGTGACATCAGCACAGAAAATGACATCACCAGCCAAGGAAATCTAAACACACAAGTAGAAACTGGGCCACACCACCAGTGCTTCATCCGAAGGCTCACTGAAGATGTTACCTAGTATGGTGATGAAATGTCTGAAGACAAACACTCCAGCTCAGCGATCAAACCTACATCCAGAACCTCAATCTGAGCTACAAATCTTCTCAAAACTCGCTAATCCCTAACAGTGCATGGGAATTACTTGTCCCAGAATGGACAAACTGGAGAAGCATCTGCGATAATGCTTTGAGTGTCACCGAGTGGAGCATGTGGAGGCCAAGAACAAGCAAGGGAAAGAGCTGGCAGAATCCAGAGTATCCTACCTTCCCCCTCAAATCCCACCTGCCCCACCCCTGCCAGAGTTTGCTGCTCCAGAATTGAACTATCCAGCCACAGAAGAACACACTCTAGGAGGGGAAGGAAGCTACCCACAACACTGCAGGACTGTCAAAGAAGAAGCACCCAGACCAGGAGCACCTGAAAACCAGGCTTATCCCACAGACTAACCTCCAACTCCCTCATCTCCCAGAACCGGACTTTCAATTGTCTGTGGAAGGTACATATTGTAATCACTGTAAAGACTGGAGAAAGTGAGAGCACACAACCAAAAATATAAAAGTATTTCCTTTCAAGTCTTGTACCAGACATTAATAGATTTAATATATTCTCGAGTACAACTACAAAATTGGATTTAACGTTATTGTAACGAAGGTGACATTTTTCCCAGAGGACCGTGAGTCCTTGGAACTCTTTGGAAAGTCGGTGGAGGCGGAGACTTTGAATACTCTTGGTCAATGTTGGATAGATTCTTGGTAAATGAAGGGAGTGAAAGAATATCGGGATGTAGAAGGGAATGTGGAGTAATCAGAACATCTTTATAATGGTGGAGCAGGCTTAGTGATAGACTTGTTTCCATGTGCTCCTAATTAGTGTGTTTGTCTGTGTCACACAGAATGGAAACAGATCCTTCCGTCCAAACAGTCCATGTGACCACAATCCCAAACTAAACTAGTCCCACCTGCCTGCGTTTGGCCCATATACCTCCAAACCTTTCCTATTCAAAATGTTGCCCATTGTGTCGTTTTTAAATCTTGTCCCTCTCATCTTAAAAACACATTGTCTTATTTTGAACTGCCTTACTGTAGAGAAATGACTGTTGTCATTCACCTTATCATGTTGTCATGTCCCTCATGATTTTATAAACTTCTATAAGGTCACCCCTCAACCTCCTATGCTGCCAATGCTTATAACTCAAACGCTCCATACCAAGTAACAATGATGCTTTTGACTAAGTTTGGTGAATTTCCACTTAAAATTAAAAATAAGCCACAGGCTGTTCTGGAGGATCATTCATTTTCTATTTTTAATCAAGGCGTAAATTACTGTTCTTGTGATCTCAATTAATTCTACTCTCATATAGTCATAGAGTCATAGAGTCATAGAGATGTACAGCATGGAAACAGACCCTTCGGTCCAACCCGTCCATGCCGACCAGACATCCCAACCCAATCTAGTCCCACCTGCCAGCACCCGGCCCATATCCCTCCAAACCCTTCCTATTCATATACCCATCCAAATGCCTCTTTAATGTTGCAATTGTACCAGCTTCCACCACTTCCTCTGGCAGCTCATTCCATACACGTACCACCCTCTATGTGAAAACATTGCCCCTTAGGTCTCTTTTATATCTTTCCCCTCTCACCCTAAACCTATGCCCTCTAGTTCTGGACTCCCCGACCCCAGGGAAAAGATATTTTGTCTATTTATCCTATCCATGCCCCTCATAATTTTGTAAACCTCTATAAGGTCACCTCTCAGCCTCCAACACTCCAGGGAAAACAGCCCCAGTCTGTTCAGCCTCTCTCTGTAGCTCAGATCCTCCAACCCTGGCAATATCCTTGTAAATCTTCTCTGAATCCTTTCAAGTTTCACTACATCTTTTTGATAGGAAGGAGACCACAATTGCACGCAATATTCCAACAGTGGCCTAACCAATGTCCTGTACAGCCGCAACATGACCTCCCAACTCCTGTACTCAATATTCTGAACAATAAAGGAAAGCATACCAAACGTCTTCTTCACTATCCTATCTACCTGCGATTCCACTTTCAAGGAGCTATGAACCTGCACTCCAAGGTCTCTTTGTTCAGCAACACTCCCTAGGAACTTACCATTCAGTGTATAAGTCCTGCTAAGATTTGCTTTCCCAAAATGCAGCACCTCGCATTTATCTGAATTAAACTCCATCTGCCACTTCTCAACCCATTGGCCCATCTGGTCCAGATCCTGTTGTAATCTGAGGTAACCCTCTTCGCTGTCCACTACACCTCCAATTTTGGTGTCATCTGCAAACTTAATAACTGTACCTCTTATGCTCGCATCCAAATCATTTATGTAAATCATTTATGAGGGCCCAGCACCGATCCTTGTGGCACTCCACTGGTCACAGGCCTCCAGTTTGAAAAACAACTCTCCACCACCACTCTCTGTCTTCTACCTTTGAGCCAGTTCTGTATCCCAATGGCTAGTTCTCCCTGTATTCCATGAGATCTAACCTTGCTAATCAGTTATAGAAATGTACAGCACGGAAACAGACCCTTTAGTCCAACTCATCCGTGCCAATCAGACATACTAAATTAAACTAGTCCCGTTTGCCAGCACTTGGCCCAGATCCCTCTAAGCCCTTCTTATTCATACACATCCAGCTACCTTTTAAATGTTGTAATTGACCAGCCTCCACCACTTCCTCTGGCAGCTCATTCTATACACGCACTCTCTCCTCGCAAAGGAAACGTTTCTTATGGTTCTTGAGTTTCTCTTGTGATGCTTCTGAATGCATCACCCTGAGAACAGAAATAATGATGTCGACATGAAGCAAAGGCAATGGTTGCTGTTCAACCAGCCAATTCATCATTCTTTTAGAGAACACAGGTAATGTAGAGGCTTGAGAAGAGACAAGGCAACTTTTAAAAACAAATGCAGCTAAATGTTTAATCACTTTATTGTGTAACAGAATGGCTAGATCCTTTATAGGAAACCTGGAAAGAGCTGAGTCCTGGGAAAATGGAATTGTGGCATGTTCCATTAATGTGCGAACTTAGAGAACATAGGTGTCCAAGAGGATAAAAGCAAAATACCGCGGCTGCTGGAGATCTGCAGCACAGAAAATCCTGGAGAAACACAACAGGTACTCCATGCAGTAAGTGTGGAATATGACTCTTCTTCAGAACTAAGGGTATTAGGCTTGCAGAATTAACATTATAATATTGTACAGATTTTGACTGTTACACATTCAATATGCATCGCTGTTTATTGTAGTAATTGGAACGATATCAGCCAGCTGGACCTCATAGAATATGAGTTCGCTGATTGGGGCTGTTAATGTGGTCTAATCAGAGATCCCTGGCTGACAGTAATAAACAGGAATGTCAAGGGTTCTGCTCACCCTAGGAGCTGGCTCTGTGCTAGCTGGGTCAGTGTCAAGTACTAAATAAAGTGTTGAAAATCAAACAACATCAGGTTATAGTCCAATAAGTTTATTTGAAATTGCAAGTTCTTGGAGCTCTGCTCCTTCCTCAAGTGTGGTATAAGCCCTTCATCAGGAATGATTCTACTGCTCCTTGCATGCTGCCTGACATGCTGTGCTTTCCCAGCACCACACTCTTGACGAAAATAAAATGAGTGTCAAGGGAGTTGGGAAATGTGACTAAAAAGCTTGATTGCAGAAACGGTGCAATTGGTGTGAGATGAGAGAATTAAAATTGTTGAGGATTGGAATAACGTTAGTACATACATTTAGTACCAGTGTTGAGGCCAAGAACAGAACAGATGAATGCTAACTTTTACACTAACTTCAAAAGCAACAACAGGGTTACTGCAGGGTGGCATAATGATAGTGCCCTACCTCTGGACCAGGAAGCCCTGGGTTTAATTAAAACCTTCTCACCTGGACTGGTTTCCAAGGATTTGCCCAACTATAGAATCACCAGCAGAAAAAATTGCTGGTCCCAAAGCTGTTCTGACATTTTCCTGAGGAACTGCTAGAAAGATTGATGACCATAAACCTACCTGCAAAAGTAACAACATATCTTTACTAGTTTGATGTGAACATTCAAAGCACTTTTTGGAAGTATTATCACTGTGACTGAGATGAGCTTTATAATTCCAGATTTATTTAATTGAATTTCAATTCCACCAGCTGTTATAATTGGATTTGAACACATGCCCCTGTACATTCACCCTGATCTCAGTTTTACACCATATGGTATGTTTCTAAAATTCATGAAAAGTAATTAAATTGAACCATAAACATTTGCATCCAACAATTAAGGAGAGTCAAGGGGCAGAGTTGAGTATGGTAGCCATTATAAAAGAGAAAGTATTGAAAAGCTAAAATGTCTAAAAATGGATAAATCTTCTGGCCCCGATGGGCTACATCCTAGAGTTCTGAGGGAGGTGGCTGAAGAAATAGCAGAGGCATTGGTTGTAATCCTTCAAAAGTCACTGGAGTCAGGGAACGTCCCAGATGATTGGAAAATCGCTGTTGTAACCCTCTTGTTCAAGAAAGGATCAAGACAAAAGATGGAAAATTATAGGCTGATTAGCCTAACCTCGGTTGTAGGTAAAATTCTAGAATCCATCATTAAGGATGAGATTTCTAATTCCTAAATTCTTGGAAGTGCAGGGTCAGATTAGAACAAGTCAGCGTGGATTTAGTAAGGGGAGATCGTGCCTGACAAACCTGTTGGAATTCTTTGAAGAGGTAACAAGTAGGTTAGACCAGGGAAAGCCAGCGGATGTTATCTATCTAGACTTCCAAAAGGCCATGGGAGGCTGCTAGGTAAGGTGAGGGGGCATGGTGTTCGAGGTGAGCTACTGGCATGGATTGAGGATTGGCTGTCTGACAGGAGGCAGAGAGTTGGGATAAAAGATTCTTTTTCAGAATGGCAGCCGGTGACAAGTGGTGTCCCACAGGGTTCAGTGTTGGGGCCCCAGCTGTTCACTTTATATATTAATGATCTGGATGAAGGGACTGGGGGCATTCTGGCGAAGTTCGCCAATGATACGAAGTTAGGTTGACAGGCAGGTAGTACTGAGGAGGTGGGAAAGCTGCAGAAAGATTTAGAAAGTTTAGGAGAGTGGTCCAAGAAATGGCTGATGAAATTCAATGTGAGCAAATGTGAGGTCTTGCACTTTGGAAAAAAGAATACAGACATGGACTACTTTCTAAACGGTGAGAAAATTCCTAAAGCCAAAGTACAAAGGGATCTGGGAGTGCTAGTCCAGGATTCTGTAAAGGTTAAAGTGTAGGTTGAGTCCGTGGTTAAGAAAGCAAATGTAATGTTGTCATTTATCTCAGTAGGGTTGGAATGTAAAAGCAGTGATGTGCTACTGAGACTTTATAATGCTCTGGTTAGCTCACATTTAGAATACTGTGTTCAGTTTTGGGCCCCACACCTCTGGAAGGACATAGTGGCACTGGAGCGTGTCCAGCCAAGATTCACAAGGATGATCCCTGGATTGGTAGGCCTAACATACGATGAAAGGCTGAGGATCCTGGGATTGTATTCATTCGAGTTTAGAAGGTTGAGGGGAGATCTAATAGAAACTTACAAGATAATGGATGGCTAAGAAAGGGTGGACACTGGGAAATTGTTTCCATCAGGCGGGGAGACTAGGACCCGTGGGCACAGCCTTAGAGTTAGAGGGGGTCAATTTAGAACGGAAATGTGGAGACATTTCTTCAATCAGAGAGTGGTGGGCCTGTGGAATTCATTGCCACGGAATGCAGTGAAGGCTGGGATGTTAAATGCCTTCAAGGCAGAAATTGATAAATTCTTAATCTCACAAGGAAATAAGGGCTATGGGGAGAGTGCGGGTAAGTGGCATTGAAATGCCCATCAGCTACGATTGAATTGCGGAGTGGACTTCATGGGCTGAATGGTCTTAGTTCCACTCCTATTTCTTATGGTCTTATGGTAGCATGGGGTAGGGGTGGGGGTGGGGTGGTGGGAGGAGTAAAGATCCAAATGTAATCACTTTTCAAAACACCACAAGCTCTCAAAGAAACTTCTGCACATTAACATTTTACCCTTTAAAATTATAACTGGATATTGAAGGGATCTATGGCTCATAGAATCATTTTCCCTGGGGTGGGGGAGTCCAGAACTAGATGGCATATGTTTAGGGTGACAGGGGAAAGATATAAAAGGGACCTAAGGAGCAACTTTTTCATGCAGAGGGTGGCACATGTATGGAACGAGCTGCCAGAGGAAATGGTGGAGGCTGGTCCAATTATAGTATTTAAAAGGCATCTGGATGAGTATATAAATAGGAAGGGTTTAGAGAGATATGGGCAAGTATGACAGTCTATTTATCCCATCCATGCCCCTCATGATTTTATGAACCTCTATAAGATCACACTTTAGCCCCAGCCTGTTCAGCCTCTCCCTATAGTTCAAATCCTCCGACCCTGGCAACATTCTTGTAAATCTTTTTTGAACCCTTTCAAGTTTCACAACATCCTTCCAATAGGAAGGAGACCAGAATTGCACACAATATTCCAAAAGTGGCCTAACCAACGTCCTGTACAGCCGCAACATGATCTCCCAACTGCTATACTCAGTACACTGACCAATAAAGGAAAGCATACCAAATGCCTTCTTCAGTATCCTATAACCTGTGACTCTACTTTCAAGGAACTATGAACCTGTACTCAAAGGTCTTTTTGTTCAGCAGCACAGGCCAGGACCTTACCATTAAGTGTATAAGTCTGGCTAAGATTTGCTTTCCCAAAGTGCAGCACCTCACATGTATCTAAATTAAATTCCATCTGCCATTCCTCAACCCATTGGCCCACCTGATCAAGATCCTGTTGTAATCTGAGGTAACCTTCTTTGCTTTCCACTACACTTCCAATTTTGGTGTCATCTGCAAACTTACTAACTATGTTCATATCCTTCCTATAGGATCCAAATAATTTATATAAATGACAAAAAACAGTGGACCCAACACTGATCCTTGTGGCACTCCACTGCTCACAGGCCTCCAGTATGAAAAAGAACCCTCCACCACCACCCTCTGTCTTCTACCTTCGAGCCAGTTCTGTATCCAAATGGCTAGTTCTCCCTGTGTTCCATGAGATTTAATCTCGCTAACCAGTTTCCCATGGGGAACCTTGTTGAACGCCTTACTTAAGTCCATATAGATCACATTCACCGCTCTACCTTATAGAATTCTCTTTGTTACTTCTTCAAAAACTCAAGTTTGTGAGACATGATTTCCCACGCACAAAGCCATGTTGATTATCCCTTCCTGAAGAAGGGCCTGTGCCCGAAACGTCGAATCTCCTGTTCCCTGGATGCTGCCTGACCTGCTGTGCTGTTCCAGCAATAAAGTTTCAACTTTGATCTCCAGCATCTGCAGACCTCACTTTCTCCCCTAATCAGTCCTTGCCTTTCTAAATATGTGTAATTCCTATCCTTCAGGATTTCCTCCAACAACTTGCCCACCAGTGACATCAGGCTCACCAGTTTGCAGTTCCCTGGCTTGTCCTTACCATCTTTAGTGGTACCACATTAGCTAATTCCAGTCTTCTGGCACCTTACCTGTGACTATTGATGTTACAAATATCTCAGCAAGGGGCCCAGCAATCACTTCCCTCACTTCCCACAGAGTTCTAGGGTACGCCTGATCAGGTCCTGGGGATTTATTGACTTTTATGTGTTTCAAGACATCCAGCACTTCCTCCTCTGTAATATGGACATTTTTTAAAGATGTCACTATCTATTTCCCTACATTCTATATCTTCTATGTCCTTTTCCACAGTAAATGCTGATGCAAAATACTCATTTAGTATCTCCCCCATTTCCTGCGGCTCCACACAAAGGCCACCCTGCTGATCTTTGAGGGGCCCTATTCGCTCCCTTGTTACCCTTTTGTCCTTCATGTATTTGTAAAAATCCTTTTGATTCTCCTGAACCCTATTTGCCAAAGCTATCATCTTTAATTAACAGAGCAACACCACACAATTTTCTGGTAGCTTTCCAATTTTTAAAAATGTCAATATTCAGGTCCCAGCCTTGGTCACTTTGTAACTGTGTCTCCATCTGTGCTAACAATTTCTCCACATTGACACAAATGTGTGCATTCAGATATAGAGCCTTTAACTCCGTTCTCTTACCACTGTTGAAATCTCTAATCTTGCCTACCAGTTTTAAACAGATCTACATCTCTCTCTGCACTATTTTAACTTGTGATCCCTAGTTCTCGTATTGTTTTGAAAGCAGCTGAAAATGAATGCCTAACTTAGAAATTGGTGTTTCAGATAATAGGTAGGGGAGTTAGCCATTTTCTGTTTCTTGGAGATAGTGAGAACTATAGAGACTGGAGAAGTCAGAGTCGATCATGTGTGTGGCGCTGGAAAAGGCACAGCAGGTCAGGCAGCATCTGAAGAGTGAGAGAGTCGACGTTTCGGGCTAAACCTTGTTTCCAGCAAGGCAGTAATTTTATCCCCAGCAAAGATGGGGGAGGAGAGGATTATCAAAACTGCTTCAACAAACAAATGAAATACTTGCTTAGAAAATGGGTTAACATCCCACAAGGCTTTTCTACAGCAATATTAAGTGAACGAATAAACTTGTTGAACTATAGCCTGCTGTCGTGTGATTTGTAACTGAGTTTTACGAGGTCACATGATCACGCCTGGGATTGTCACAAATTGCTGACTGCAGTATGTGTTTACCAGTTGGAAACAGCTACTTATGTTCGCAACATGGTTCGGGCAGCAGCAAAAGGTGAGGATTAAAGGGCATTTTTTTTGTCTGTCGGTGCATTCATGACAGATGCGGGATTTTACACATTGGTCTATGGACAAACCCCTGTGTTGTTCAGTCGAGGTGAATGGAAACAGTGTGAACCCAGGTGTGGTCTGTGCCTTACCTGCAAATACTCCTTCAGTCTGTCTGAGGATGGTCTGTGAGGTATCAAGTTCCATTGGGTTTGTAAACGATTGGTGTAATCGCAGCGGAGTTAATGAGTTTGACGCTGTTGCTCCAACGCACTTACAATATGGCCGGACTCGATTAACAAACAATTTCTGAATACTCTGCTGTGAGACGTGGAGCACTGGTTCGATACCTGAACAGACCTTTCCAGTTTTTTTTCAAAAAGTAAAGTTTAATAACGTGTAATAACACATTGCATAACAATGCAGGTGTGATACGGTATAATACCGTTCAATTTCTTTCAGTAGTTTTATTTAAACTATTTTTCTCATCAACCTATTCAGCAAAGTTATGACACACCTCTGGAGTAGTTGAGATTTGGACCTGAGTTTCTGTTCAATCGTAGGGTCACTACCACTGTGCCACAAGACCTCATTCGGTCGTACTCTGAAGTGTCTTTCTAAACTGGTGCATTTCTTATTCTCGAACATACTCCTGAGCAAACAGGCTCTGTCTGTTTTTTTTTTATGGCTGGAGGGTCTCAGACTGTGGTTCCGGGTTTTACTACATCCCTCAGCACATAGTCCTAGTCCTCAAAGTGTCTGCAACTCTCTGTAGTTGACACCTCCTTGTCGATGGCTGAACTATTATTCAATATATGACTATCAGCTCTTAGCTATTTTAATCAGCCTGTTCAGATGTGTTGTATTACACCTCTGGGACAGATGGGACTTGAACTTGGACGTCTAGACTCAAAGGTAGGGACACTGCCCTGGGGCTCTTAAATCCAGCATTGAATTTTACATCTTCAATCTAATACTCTTCCCAACTGAGCTTTTTTTTTGTGTCCATTCTTTTTCAGCCAGAGCTCCAGTAGACCACAGACATCTCACTCCATTAGAGAGATACAACTTGGCTTAGATAAGATTGCTACATTGTCTGTAAGGAGCTAATTGTGTCGAAGCTTGGTTAGATTCCCCTGGAGTGCTGTGTGCAGTTCTGCTCTCAGTATCTCAAGATTATTATGATTGCCAGAAAGCGAGTGCAACAAAGGTTCAGCAGCACTGTCTACAAAGAGAAATTGGGCAAACTTTCATTTTTTGAAACTCTCAAGAATAAAGATGATTTCATTGGAACCTACAAAATACATCAACAGTAGGTGTGGGTGTGGGGAAATGTAGAACCAGGAGGCACAACTTATTTTTTAAAAAAACCTCCCTTTTTACTGGGAGGGAGTGAACCTTTGGAATCCTCTACCACATAGGCCTTGGAATTTCAGTCTTTGAGTATATTTCAGGTACGAATTGATAGATTCCTGATTACCAGTGACGTATAGGCTTATGAGGATAGAGTGGGTAAAAGGCATTGGAAGTGTTCAATTAGCTCAATGATTGTATTCAGTGCAGGGCAAGGAAAATGGGCTGAATGGCCTCCTCCTGTTCCAAGTAGCTATTTATGTAGATGTTCCCCTTAGAGGAGACCACATTTTACTTGTTGTAGTCAGGTGGTGAGTTACGATGCATCAGTCACCAGCCAAAGGTGGCTCTGTGGTTAGCACTGCTGCCTCACAGCACCAGGGACCCGGGTTCGATTCCACCCTCGGGTGACTGTCTGTGTGGAGTTTGCACATTCTCCAAGTGTCTACGTGGGTTTCCTCCGGGTGTTCCACTTTCCTCCCATAGTCCAAAGATGTGCAGGTTAGGTGGATTGGCCATGCTAAATTGCCCATAAGGTCAAGGGATGTGTAGGCTAGGTGGATTAGGGAAATAAGGTAGGGAAGGGTAGGTGTGGGTGGAATAATCTTTGGAAAAGCGGTGTGAACTTGATGTGCCAAATGGCCAATTTCCACTCTGTAGGGATTCTATGATTCTTCGATGTGGAGATCTAAAAGATAATGCAATCTAAAGTTGCCAGTATTTTTTGTTGCAGGATTGGTGGGGGGTTTAAATGATCCAAAACTGACAGTAACCCACTACTAATCAGCAAAAATACTGCCTTTTTAATGTAATAAATCTATCAAGCAGCTTCCCTCTCGGATAGGGCAAACCTGAGTACAAATAGGGTGGAGGAAGTTTTGTGGAAAGCAGTTCTGAAGGAGATGGGAGATATCTAAAGGCAGAGAGTTTTGGGTAAATGAGGAAGTATCTCTGGAGAAGACTGTAGGAGTAAGAAGAGGTGAGGATCTGGAGGAAATTAAGTTTTTTAAATTGATTTTACTGGATGTGGGCTTTGCTGGAAATGCCAGCATTTATTGCCAACACCCAATTGCCATCAACTTGCTCAGATCACTTCAAAAGGTAGCTGAGAGTTGACCTTACTGAATTGTCCAGGAGAAGGCTGTAATGAGTTGCTATCTTGAACCACTGCAGCCCATTTCTAACTCCATTTCGATTCATCAAGTCTGCCTGTGTCCCCTGAGCTCACGGTCCTGCCTCAATCTCTCTCATCCCTCCCCAGACCATCAAATCCTGCTGTCATCTGCTAAAGCTACGCATTATTCCAGGATCAACCAGAAAGCTAATGCCTGGCTTCTTTATTACAATCTGACTTTGTAATTCCCTCCTCTCACTTATCACTCGCGTGCCTAAGGAGTTGGTTCTCGCTTGCAGCTTCTTCGTCACAAAGATTGGAACATTTTGACCAGCCTCCTCTGTCAGCCCTTCACCAACGCATGCGCGCACACACATTATTGCCCAATAGGATCTCAATGCTGACCGAATTTATATTGATGAGGTTGTAGAGTCATGCAGCATAGAAGAGGAATCCTGCTTTCCAGCACTTGGCCTGTGGCCTCGAATGTTATGATATTTCAAGCGTTCTTTTTAAAGGTTATCAGGTTTATTACGAGGGTGGAATCGAACCCGAGTCCCTGGTGCTGTGAGGGAGCAGTGCTAGCCACAGAGCCACCCTTGGCTGGTGACTGATGCATTGTAACTCACCACCTGACTACAACAAGTAAAATATGGTGTGTCAACTTTGACTCAACTGGGAAAACCCATCTGAGTTTGAAGGTTCTGGGTTCAAATCTCACTCCTCGGTTTGAGTATGAAAATCCGATGAGACCATTATATCGTGACTCCCTTTTCCTACTCGGCTTTTGTTGATGCTTGCCAGCCATTGTTTACTGAACATGCATGTTTTATTGTTTCTCCCTCAGTTTATTTCAGATTATTGTTCCCTCTATCTAGCCTATTACAGGTTTATCTTGCTAATTTTCAACTGCCTGCTGACATTTGGCTCCTACTTCTGCTTTGACATGCCCAGTGTGCTTCAGCAGCAGTTCCAGGGGGTAAGTAACACTTGTGCTAGCGAACAAACAAAACGAAAATGGACTGTGAGAGCTTCTTTGGGTATGTGAAAAATAAGGATGAGCAATGACAAGTTGGGAGACCGGAGAACTGTTGATGGAGAATGAGGAAATGGCAGAGAAACTAAACAATTATTTTCTGTCTGTCTTCACAGAAGAACATACCTAGAAATACTGAGTAACCGAGTTTTGGAAAAATTTGTAGCTCAGGTTGAGCTTCTGGATATAAGTTTGCTCGCTCAGCTGGATGGTTTGTTTTCAGCTGTTTCTTCACCGTACTAGTTAACATCATCAGTGAGACACTGGTGAGGGACTGGTGTTATGACCCGCTTTCTATTTATGTGTTTAGGTTTCTTTGGGTTGGTGGTGTCATTTCCTGTTCTTTTTCTCAGGGGGTGGTAAATAGGATCCAAGTCAATTTATTTGTTGATAGAATTGTGGTTGGAATGCCATGCTTCTAGAAATTCTTATACGTATCTCTGCTTGCCTTGTCCTAGGATGGATATGTTGTCCCAGTCGAAGTGGTGTCCTTCCTCATCTCCATATAAGAATACTAGTGAGAGTGGGTCATGTCTTTTTGTGGCTAGTTGATGTTCATATATCCTGGTAGCTAGCTTTCTGTCTGTTTGTTCAATGTAGTGTTTGTTACAGTTCTTGCAAGGTATTTTATAAATGATATTAGTTTTGTTTGTTGTCTGTATAGGATCTTTTTGAACTTAACTCATAAAACTCAACACCAGAACTAGAGGACATAGGTTTAGAGTGAGAGGGGAAAGATATAAAAGAGACCTAAGGGGCAACCTTTTCATGCAGAGGGTGGTACGTGTATGGAATGAGCTGCCAGAGGATGTGGTGGAGGCTGGTACAATTGCAACATGTAAGAGGCATTTGGATGGGTATATGAATGGGAAGGGTTTGGAGGGATAAGGGCCGGGTGCTGGCAGGTGGGAATAGATTGGGTTGGGATATCTGGTCGGCATTGACGGGTTGGACCGAAGGATCTGTTTCCATGCTGTACATCTCTGACTCTATGACTCTATGACCAGTGCTTCACCAAGGCTCACTGATGATGTTACCCGATATGATGATGAAACATCTCAAAATGAACCTTCCAGCTCAGCGAGCAAGCTTATATCCATACTGGGTAACCCTAAGAGATTTGTGGAAACAAGGAACTAAAAGGAATGGGAATGAATCAAAAGTTATACTCGCAAAATTAGAGTGAAACATTGTAAATCCTCTGGCCCAGAATGAGCCCCACCCTGTTATTATTGATAGGGATGGTTATAGAGAGGTTTTTCAAAATGTTATAGAACATGTTTGCTCCTGGAAAATAGCAAAGAAACCTAATATTTGAGAAGTAAGTTTGAGAGAAAGTGGAAAACTATTGACCTTAAGGAAAATGTTAGAATTTATTATAAAGGAGGTGATAACCGGGCACTTAATAAATTAAATCAAATCATTATTTTCTATTGTCACATATATCTAGGTGCAGTTAAAGGTTTTTGTGAAGATCTGTGGCTCGAGTTGTGGATGAGGTAGATGGCTCGTTTGCCAAGCTGCTGGGTTATTGAGCAGACATTTCGTTGACCTGCTGGGTAGCATCGACAGTGCAAATTCAATGAGATGCTGTTGTTCTGTCCCGCTTGGTTTTTACATGGGTCTGGTCCATTGGCATGTGTGTCACTCCTGGGTATTCTCTGCTATGGTTTGTACACCGGGTCAATCTCTGTGTCTGATGTTTTTGGTTGAAAACCAGGCTTCCGAGAACTCTCCGGTGTGTCAGGGCGTTATTCAAAAGAGCCATGACACTGCAAAACATCAGAACTGCACAAGGAAGAGGAAGAACACTTACACAAAGCCTTTTATTAACAACAGATACCCCATCAGCTTCATCTGCCGATGCCTGTCCAGCAGACAACGCCAAGAAGACACTGTACCTACCCAACCCTCTTATCATCTTTCCTTATGTGAAGAATATATCAGAATTCACTACCAGGCTGTTATGACCACTAGGTATTATGGTAGCACACCAACCAACAGCCACACTATGCCAACTACTTACCAGGATAAAGAACCCCATACCCACAACGTGTAGGACCAATGTGGTGTACAAAATCCTTTGTAACAACTGTAACAAGCACGACATCGGAAATACAGGAAGAAAACTAGCCATCCGACTTCATGAACACCAACTGGCAACTAAACGACATGGTCCACTCTCCCTCATCTCTGTACACGCAGACCCCCAAGAGGGCCATCAATTTGACTATGACAACATAACCATTCTAGGACGAGCCAACCAGAGACAAGTCAGACTTCTTGGAAACCTGGTTTTCATTCTGAAGAGGGTTCAGAAGAGACTGGATGTTGCTAGCTATGGAAGGTTTGAGTTATAAAGAAAGGCTGAAACTTTTTTTTCACTGCAGCATAGGAAGTTGAGATGACCTTCTAGAAGTTTATAAAATCTGAGAGGTACAGATAAGGTTAAGGTAGGTGTCTTTTTCCGAGGATGGAGGATTTCAAGACTAGGGGGCCACAAATTTAAGGTGAAAGGAGAGAGAGGTGACAGGCAAAAGTTTTATACTGAGGGTGGTTTATGTGTGGAATGTACTTCCTGAGGAGGAAGTGGTGGATGTGGGCACAGTAACTATGTTTAAAATACATTTGGTTAAGTGCATGGATAGGAAAGATTTGGAGGGATATGGGCAGGAGCTGGCAGGTTGGACTTAGTTTAGTTTAGTTTGAGATTATACAGAGGAACCTCAATTTTATCCAAGAAAGATGGGCAGGCACTATTTCGAACGGACAATTGATTATTCGGTTAATCGATTCAATGCCTTTCCTCTGGGACTTGGAGTTTTCTGTGAAGTCTGCTCCCTGTTCAGGAGACGAGGCAGCAGTGCACTGTGCGTGAGACCCAATCCGCCCCATGCCCACCCCAATCCTTCCAACATCTCCCTCTGCCCATCCCAACACTAACCCCCCAATACCACCATCTGCCCGGCACCAACACCTCCCTCCACCCGCCCCCTCCCCAAACCATTCAGCACTGCCCCCTTTCTTCCTCCCCCACAGGGCAGCTGGACTGGACACCAACAGTAAGACTGCTGCTACCTTTCTGGGGTAAGTCTCCAAGACACAGACAGACATGCACACATACACCTTTTTAACTGCAACCTTTTGACAAGTTCCACCTCTACCCTGTACAGGGCAATGTTAGAGAGACTATCGGGGGAAGGGCATTTAGGGATCCCCCCCTGTGTAGAACTCCAGGGAAAGTGTGCGGAGAGGGAGAGAGGGCAGGAGGTCAGTCATTTAGAGACTGTGCCTGGGCTCTCATCTATGTCTAGGACTGTTCTCAGCAGAGATCGTTTTTAATTAGTGTAAACAAAAGATGAGATCAGTGTTGAAACAGCTCTTTCATGTCATGTTCCTATCTGGACCTTGAGATCTCCTTCAGATAATCCGATATTCAGATAATCGAGGTTCCTCTGTATTTGGCATGGACGTGTTGGACCGAAGGGTCTGTTTCTGTGTTGTGTGATTCTATGATGAAATTGTAGAGCTGACTGAAAGGACCATTTGGTCCTATCTTCTTTTATTCCACTGCAGAGGATGGATATGATTTATTCCAAGGGTATGAGTGTGACTTGATGCTGCCAGATTCTGTTGTGCTCTGCCTGCAATATCCTGGATGTGTACAGTATTCTTCGTCAACATTTCACTGAATTCTGTCTACCTGCTGAATGTGTTCGGTGTGCAGCTATGGATTCCAATCTTGTCCTTTCCCTGAATCAGATGTCATTGTGAGCTGAGAACTGCTTTTAAGACATCTGAGAGTCACAACAACTTCCTCCTTGTATTTCTGTCCACACAGCCAATGGATTGAACCTGATGCTGTATTGACCTGAAGCTTTTAAACCTATTGACGTGAAGGTTTATTACATTATTATTAATATTGAATTAAATATTTTTAATTAATTGTCCACCCAAAGCTTCATGTCAGCAAAATATTAAGTTCAATTCATTGGTTGTTAAAAGTATTTAACTATGATTGTATTTAAATTTAATTAATTACAAAGTTACCAAGAATCAGCATGTAAATAGTTAACAGAAAATGTACATTAAACCATTTTAAGGAAGAATCTCTTTATTCCGATTGTTAAACGACTGGGATGAGCTCCCATGTGGGATAGTGGGTACTGAAACATTAGAACTATACACAGTGTAATTTTTAGAAATGATCTGTTACCATGGTGATTATTTTGCTGTTTTGAGCCTTATTTGAAATAGCAGTGGCTTGAGTTATAGAAACACTATCTCGTGGACTGGTCCAGTAGCCTCTTGCAAAGATAGATTTCTGCAGTAATGTTACTGATTTTCATTGTAATTTAAACTGTATTAAATCAAAACAGTTCTTGCAATACAATGGGTGCATTCTGCAATAACGTTCTCCTCTTGCTAACTATAAAAATTAATGTGAATTAACTTTTGGACATGTAATAGATTTCTGGTTCTTCCTGCACTGGGTGCAGGGTATTCCCTGTTTGAGAGAGTGAGGACTGCAGATGCTGGAGATCAGAGTTGAGAACGTGGTGCTGGAAAAGCACAGCAGGTCAGGTTGCATCCAAGGAGCAGGAGAATTGACGTTTCGGGCCTAAACCCCTTCATCAGATGATGCCTGGCCCATTCACTATTTGAGTCCCATAAACTAGATCTGTACAGATGGGGATTAAATAATTTATAAAATGTGTGTTTGGGGATTCTGACTGGTCACAAGCTCAATGGCTAAACAAATTAGATGTGTAATGATTCGGGATGATAGAGGTGGGTATTTGCCCTAGTTTGATGTTTTCTGTTGTCCCTGCATAACCATTTAGTGGTGTCTGTCTTTCCAGAATCTCACTTGTCTCAATTCCACTGAGACCAATAGGACAACAGATTGTGTTGAGGGCCTGGGGATGACACCGCAGCAGTACAATCTTCTCTACGCTATCTATGCATGGACGTGAGTAACCTCTGCACCCGACAATAAATACACATGGAAAAGAAAACAAAGATTGGATTGGTGGGTGGGGGGCGCTGAAAGATACACATGGATCAGCAGGTCATGATCTTGTTGAGTGATGGAGCAGGTTCAAGAGGATGAATTGCCTCCTGCTCCTAATTTGTATATTCATAAAACTGTCATCATCATCTTGTACTTGTAAGGTTGAAGCTGACTGTATGCAGTGAGTGCAATAGTCAGAGTTAGTGTAGTAGAGTCTTATAGCATGGACTGAGGCTTTTCGGCCCATAGTGTCTATACCAGTCATCTCTTCGAATGCCATTTTCCAGCAATTGCTCAGTCAATCAAATTAGAATTGA
Organism: Chiloscyllium plagiosum; assembly: GCF_037043375.1. Classification (NCBI taxonomy): domain Eukaryota; kingdom Metazoa; phylum Chordata; class Chondrichthyes; order Orectolobiformes; family Hemiscylliidae; genus Chiloscyllium; species Chiloscyllium plagiosum. Next base: position 8,910,309 of record NW_028270158.1, on the reverse strand, counting down.
TGCTTTGAACATAAGCTCCTCATCATGAAGAGCTGATGTTCAAAACAAAGGGTTTGTGCTCAAAACAGTGACTCTCCTGCTCCTCGGATGCTGCCTGACCTGCTGTGCTTTACCAGCACCACACTCTCAAATCTGATGTCCAGCATGTGATGTCCTCTCAGCTTCTAGTTTGGTTGGGAGAAAGAAAGAATGAATAGGACAGTCCGTATCCAATTGGATAAGAAGTTTCTTCAGGATACAAAATAGAGAATTGTGGTAATGATTGATTTTTTTTGGACTGGAGACTGGTTGATCCTGAGGTTTTCCAAGAGTAAGTGCTGGGGGTATTCTTGATATCGATCAGAAAGCATTATTAATAAATTGGAGAGGGTTCAGAAGAGATCTGCAAGGATGTTGCTGGGAATGGAGAGTTTGAGTTGTGAGGAGAGGCTGGGACGTTTCTTCACTGGAGCACGGGAGGTTGACAGGTGACCTTCTGGAGATCTATAAAATCATGAGGAGCATAGAAGAGGTGAATAGCAAAGGTCTTCTCCCTAGGGTAGGTGGGCATATTTTTAAGGGGAGAGGGGGAAGATTTAAAAGGGAGTGAGGGGCAATTTTTCCATACACAGATGTGCCAGAGGAAATGGTAGATGCAGGTACAGTTAGAGTGTTTAAAAGTCATCAGGATGGCTAAGTGAATCAGAAAGGTTTAGAGTATATGGGCCAGATGCAGGCAATTAGTTTAGTTTGGGAAACTTATTCTGCAAGAATGAGTTGTACTGAAGGGCTCGTTTCAGTGCTCAGTGACTCTGTGCCCATAGCCCTGTATGCCACGGCATTTCCAATATTCATCTAAATACTCCTTTTTAATATCTTGAGGGTTCTCACCTCTACCACCTTTTTAGCTGATTCCTGACTCTCTTGTGCTTAAACATTTATTAATGTGACCTACAATCATTGCCTTGTCAGCCTCTAAAAGGTTGAGAAGATTTTCCATCACTAATCTGGTGTGCTCTGTCCAGCCTGACTCTTGTGACCATAACTTCCTTGGCTCCATTCTTGTCCCATGCCTCTTCCTTGAAGCATCCATCTGTAGTCAGTTACTGAAACGCTTTGGGGCATTAACTCTGATATCCAATGTTTTGACATTCTTTTCTGACCTTTTTATTAAACGTGTGTTCTCCCATGGTCCTTTTTAACAAGGGACTGCATTCATTCAACAGTTGTTACCCTGTGATATCTGTTTTTTTTTAAAACAGTAATGGACAGTATCTGAAGTCAGTTCAAACACGTGGACGTCATCATCGGCTTCAAAAATGCAAAGTTGTTCATTTTGGAAGGGAGAAGGAAAGGACAGAGTATTAGTTAAATGGAGAAAAACTGCAGAAAGCTGAAACACAAAGGGACTTCTGCATGAAATTCAGAAAGCCAGCACAAAGGTGTAGCAGGTAATCCAGAAGGCTGATGGAATATTGGTTTTTACTTCAAGAGGATTGGAATTTAAGAGTAGGGAAGTCTTACTGTAACTGTACAAAGTGCTGGTGAAACCACATCTGGAATGCTGTGAACTGTTTTGGTCCTCTTATTTAAGGAAGGATGTCATTTCAGTTCAGGGATGGCTCACTAGAATGATCCCTGGTATGGAGGGATTGTCTTATGAGCAAAGGCTAAACAGGTTGGGAGTCCACTCCCTGGAGTTGAGAAGAATGAGGTGATCTTATTGAAAGGGGCTTGACTGGGTAAATGCTGAGAGGATATTTTCCCTCATGGGAATATTCAAGGCTAAGGTAGATTCTTGATCTGTAGGGGAATCAAAGATTGCCCCTCGAATGTGGACATGATGGGTGTCTGACCAACTATGATCCTACTGAATGGTGGAGCAGGCTCGAGGGGCTGAATGGTCTCCACTTCCTATTCCTTATGGTCTCATGGACTCCAGCTTAACAAATATCCAACCTGTATGTTTTCTCTGTGCACTCACAACTTCCAGCCACAATCACTGGTCTATATTGAGAAATGGGAGTACCTGGCAAATTTTCTTCCTTTTTTATCGGAGAAAGGACCGCAGATTCTGTCGATCTGAAACCAAATCAGGAATTGCTGGCAAACCTCAGCAGGTCTGGCAGCATCTGTGATGAAGAGTCACCAGATTTGACTCACAGATGCTGCCAGACCTGCTGAGTTCCACCAGCAATTTCAGATTTCTTCTTTCCTTTTGTAAAACCTGTCCCCTTTGTGTCTAAAGATTTTGCCCCAGATATCAATAGCACCTAGCAGCTTTAATACCATTCCATTTAATATGTTGCACCTTTATTTCATTCAGCAATGCGACATGCTCCCAATGACCCTGGTTGCCTTGAAGTCCAATGAGCCAAGATTTATCTCAGGTGGTCAATTCACACTCAAATCTCCTGGCATGTTTTTAGATCAAACTGTGGTTCCCCCAACTGTTGTGGTGAGCTGTTTACAAAGATTCTTCTTTATATCTGTGGCTGTTTTACCTGGAGCATCAGAGGCTGAGGGGTTACCTTTATAGAGGTTTATAAAATCGTGAGGGGCATGGTTGGGTAAATAGACAAGGTCTTTTCCCTGTGGTGGGGGAGTCCAGATCTAGAAGGCATAGGTTTAGGGTGAGAGGGGTCCTAAGGGGCAAGGTTTTTACGCAGAGGGTGGTGTGTGTATGGAATGAGCTGCCAGAGGAAGTGGCGGAGGCTGGTACAATGACAGCATTTAAAAACCATCTGGTTGGGTATATGAATAGGAAGGGTTTAGAGGGATATGGGCCAGATGCTGGTAAACGGGACTAGATTAAGTTTGGATATCTGGTCGGCATGGACCAAATGGTCTGTTTCCGTGCAGTACATCTGATGCTATGTTTCCTTGCTGTAATTGAAACATATAATGTGGTGCTTGGTTTTCGCCATTTTAACCATATTTTGATTGTGCTGCTGCACTATTTGAAGCCCTCACCCAATGTATCTTGTTTCCAGCCCCCTGGATAAATGCAAGCCATTGTGAGGGGCATTAGCTGCCACTCCATTACCACCTCCAGTGCTACAGTGAAGAAGGCTTATATGTAATGACAGGAACAATGAGCGACTGTAACCTCACGTCCAACATCGTTTAATTTAAAAATGCATTGCAGATTTTGGCAAAAATCTGCACCTTTGACCATTATTTTCCCATTTTGTTTTCCGATAATGTAATCCTTCACTCGGGATACCAATTTCTACTTCAAAGCCCATTCCAGTAGCATGGTACAAATCCAGCTCCTATGTTCACTACAACCAGCGTACGTTCACTAGGCAACGAATCAAAATAATTATTATAAAATAATGTCAGCAACACATTGTGGGACTCATTGTGTTTGTGTTTGTGTGTTGTGCTGATCATGCTTGTGAACTTTGTTGCCTTTTCCCCAATAACCTGCCTCTTTGCAGTTAGCAGAACTGGGGATTGCTGTAAAGAGTTATGGACCAGACCAAATCCCCTCAAAATATATTAAGTCGATAACCTAGACCCTGACTTTTTCTTATTTTAAGTCCGGTGTTGTGTTCCAGATGGGCAAACTTCATTTGGACAAACTGCCAGAATTGAAGCAAAATGCACTTTATTCATGCACTACAGTGAAAATACAACAAAAGAAAGAATAAATTGGAACAACTTAACTCTATTGAATAATAGCTTATTTAACTACTAAACAATAACTGTTCCAATATGGTAACATCCCATAAACACACCCTTGGCAAAGGCAAATTCAGTAAAATAGATTGTGTCTCCTGTGATTCTAGCAGCAGGAAGAGAATGCCAGCTTTTAGCTGTAACTGAGAGAGGAATAACAACTTTCATATCCAGCTTCTAGCGCCTCCATATCGAGCAGCGACTGAAAGCTAAAATTAAAAACCAAACAAAACAGAAATTGCTGTAAAATCTCAAAGGGTCTGGCAGCATCTGTGGAGAGAAATCAGAGTTAATATTTCAGGTCCAGTGACCTTTCCTCAGAACTAAAACTAAAAATCCTGGTTCTGTGGGAGCTTGACCCCACCCATTCAGGCTGCTTCTATTGTTCCAACTTTTTAAAAAGTAAAACCAAAGCCTTGCAAGCTGTTTGTTGGCTTTGGAGCTGGTTTTTTTTAGATTAGATTAGATTAGATTACAGTGTGGAAACAGGCCCTTCGGCCCAACAAGTCCACACCGACCCGCCGAAGCGAAACCCACCCATACCCCTACATTTACCCCTTACCTAACACTACAGGCAATTTAGTATGGCCAATTCACCTGACCCTGCACATCTTTGGATGGTACCTCTGTCTCAACCTTTCTTCATTTTCTAAAAAAAGGACAAAATACATCTCTTAAAACACAGTATCGTCACAAAAGCTTGTTCATACCTTTTCCAACTCCCTCCCTGCATTTCAGATTTTGTAACATCAATTCTTTGTGTATTTTGAGTTAAAGGTTCATTTTTCATTATCACGAGCAGTTCTCCTGCTGGTTTTCAGTGATTTCTGATCATATACAAGAGGTTTATCAGGTTACTCAATGTCCTGCTGGCAGAGACATTAAACCATGAAATGCCATTTGCTTTGGCCTGTTGGATAGGCGACAGGAATGAAGACTAAGTTCAACAGAAGTTTGCCATTGTCCCTTCATACCCCAATTAATGTATACTGTCTTTGCCAGGGACTATAATTGGCTTCTTTCCACAGAAGCTTAGAAATTTGATGGAGATGGGGAGGGTGGAAACTGGGCTCAGACCATGCAGTAGTCAACTGGATGCTAAGAAAGAAAGGGAGGGGTGAGGATGGCTCCAATTCAGTATTAGTTCTTTTGAAAAGCACAACATTCCTCAGCAGTTTTTGCATTTTGTTTCATAATTGTATTTTCTGTCTTGCAGCAATGCTGTGGTGGTGACACTGTCTGGTTTCTTCATTGACAAGCTGGGAAGTGGTGGTGAGTCTGAAGGGAGGGTATAACCTGGAGCACTCCTACCCAGTAGAAGAGCTGATTTCAGATCAAAATAAACGCTCCTCCTGATTTGGAGGTGCCGGTGTAGGACTGGGGTGTACAAGCTTAAAACTCACACAACACCAGGTTATTAGTCCAACAGGTTTAATTGGAAGCACGAGCTTTCTGAGCGCTGCTCCTTCATCAGGTGGTTGTGCTGATGAAGGAGCAGCGGTGCGAAAGCTCGTGCTTCCAATTAAACCTGTTGGACTATAACCTGGGGGTTGTCTGATTTTTAAATTTGCTCCTCATGCTAAGGTTAATAGGCTGAATCCTGTTATAGCACCTAGAAATCAAAAGCTTTATCAGACTTTTCAAAATCAGGTTATCTATCAATGATGGGTAAAGTAGTGGTGAATAAGAGAAACCTGGCACAGATGTTTTCCTAACCAGTTCAGGATCAGGGGCCTGGAGAGGATTTGTCCCTCCAGCCTATAAACTTCAACAGTAACTCCAACTATTAATTTGTAGCTTTTAAATCTTGTATATCCAACATTCTCCCATTGGTTCAATACTGTTGCTAATATCTTGCACAAAACATTGCCAGTTATCTATCTGGCTAACTTGAATTGTCCCACTTTTCTGGATTTCCTCATTTGGCCAATTTTAGATTTCTGACACTGGATTCCTCCTGTCACATACATAGCTGATCTTGCATGTTAGTTTTTTTTTTACTGTTTGTTCCTGTTTTACCTTCTAATATGTTGCTTATGATGGTCAAAGCTCCCTTTCCAGGATCTGGCTGTTCCACTGGGAATTCCTCATCTTGGCAGAAATTCCACAGTTAACACTGCACCCATGTTGGGGGGGAGAGAGATGAGGCATGGACCTGTCTGAACAGCCATTTTGATGTCTCACATTGGAATTAAGAAGAATGAGGAGGAATCTTTATAAGAACATCAAATTATGATGGGAGTCGGTAAGGTAGATGTAAGGAGGTTGTTTCCACTCTTTGGGTGAAGCGTCAAAATGAGGGGGAGCTGATTTCAGACTGAGTGGAGGAGAAACTTCTTCACCCAAAGGGTTGTGAATCTGTGGAACAGTATGTGATGGGTGGCAGTTCTAGGAAGGGGGGAAGGGTCAGACGGCCTACTCCTGCTCCTAGTTCTTATGTTCTGAGGCAGGAATTGAATCCAGTGCTAGGCACTGTGCTGCCTGGTTGGGTAACTCTTATTTGGGTAACTTTGCCATTTCCAGAAGCTTCAACCTCCTTCAGCATCAGTTGTGGTTTGTTACTGACCTCTTCCAAGCTGAAACCCAAGTGACTAATTAGCAACGTATCTTCTCAAAAATACACTGTTTGCCAGAGTCAAGACCTTCATTCACATTCGGGAGGCTGATGACCATCCAGAGAAGCTGAATTGCAAAAGTGCAGGAACTAGTTTGTCTTTATGACCCTTTGTGCCAGTGTATTATTTCAGCATTAGATCAATTGAGTAGACAAATCCAAATGATATATGTTTGAACGCCAGAGAGAAATCAACTTAATGGTTTTCTTAATCATGACAGGAAATACATGCATATTCTGCAGTAGTAATGATGACAAAATTGGCAGCATTCACTATTTATTACTTAGAAGCTGACAGCAATTTCAGGAGTCCACATCTGGACACTTACAAATCTGCAGGTTGGAGTTAGTGATGGTTTTCTTTTAGTTTCTTTATGGGTGTGCTGTTGCAGACTCCAACTTGCAATCGGTTAAAAATTGACAAGAACATTCTTTCTCTACTTGTAGATCAAGGCTTTTTGAGATTTTTATTACAGCACTTTAAAAGAAGTTGGTTGCTAAGATTGTAAAGTTAGACAACAAGTGTATGAGTACTGTTGAACAGCTTTTTTTTTATCCTTGATTTTAATTGCTATTTAAATGTTGAGTCGTTCTCTTGCGAAAATCAGAATTATTTGTTTCTGATTCTGTCCTCTCACCCCATCCCCCACCACCATAGTTGGGATCATCCTTTTCTCCATCCTTATTGTTCTGGGCTCGGCTACTTTTGCTTTAGGATCTCACTTCAAGGGCACATGTTACCTCTTACCTCTGATGCTCATTGGCCGACTTCTCTTTGGCTCAAGCAATGGATCACTGATCAGTGAGTACCAGTTCTGGCCTAATTGTAGTAGATTGTGAATTAACCAGCCGAGAGGATTCGTGTTGATTTCCTTTTGTGTATGAATGTACAACTGAAAATACTTCAATGTTAACTTTCCAGGATAATCTCACATTTATGGTAACTATTTCTCTCCCACTGTTTTCATCCTATTTCCCTGAAGGATTGTTTGGAAATGGAAATGGAAAGATGTGGAAAAACATGTAGCACTTGGTAGGGGCCATGAGTACAATTAATGGATTCCTCTCATGACATTGTTCACAACATTTATGTTTTAACTGTGTCTCATATAATTGCCTACTGTAGAAGCTTTTTTTTTTCAATTGAAACAGTATCTTTAAAGAAAAGAAGGTAAGGTTCACAATTTTGAGAGAAATCCATTGGCAGAACTCCATGTTTGCTGCAGCATGTTTCACTCATCCCTGTGTTTGGTCACAGTGGGTTGACTTTGGAGTTTTAATGAGAAGGTGCTATGGCTTTGCCACATCTTGAGTTCCATACCAGAAACCAAATTGTTTTGGAATAGCCCTGATTTTTATCAGCAATAGTCCAGAACTTGAAAATGTCTTGAATCTGATTTATTATCTGAGTATCTATTTATATTGAATTTATTATCTTCTGAGATGGACATTTTCCTTCGCTAAGAGTTTAAATTAGAGTCCTTGGGAAGACCAGATTTGTCTTGTCCAGATTCCATGTTGCTTTGTAATGACACAGTCCGAGCACGTTCTGTGTCTGTGTTGGATGTACTTAGTCCGTTTATTTAAGAGACAAAGTGTAGATGTCACTGGACTAGTCCTTCAAAGGCCCATAATCTGAGGACATTAATTCAAATTCTCCCGTGGCAGATGGGGAATTTAAATTTAACGAGTAAATCAGAATTTAAAGATAATTATCGTGCCCAATATTATTGAGACTATCACCAATTGATGTAAAAATCCATCGAGTTCACTTGCATCACTTAGGGAGGAAAATCTGTCATCCTTGCCCAGTCTGGTCCACACATGACTCCAGACTCCCAGTCAAAGTAGTTGATTCTGGATTGCCTTCTGAAATGGCAGAGGAAGCCACTCCTTTCTGGGGCAATTAGGAAGGGCATAGCCACCAACACCAAACCTTCCCTGAAAGACTGAATGGGAGGATATTGGAAGTGGAGCTAGTGAAGGTGCCACCTAGTCTCTTGGGCAGCGGTGCTACTGCCTTCTGCTCCTCAAAGGTTTGCAGGGTTATGCAAATACTACCTCCTGGTGGCAGGCAGCAGAATGAAGATATCCTACAGAATGGATCGGTCACTACCTTCTTAATTAGTCAATGGCAGTTGGTTTAGCTCAGTTGGCTGGACGGTTGGCTTACGAAACAGTGTGATGCTAACTGCTTGGCTTCAATTCCCATCACTAGCTGAGGTTACCTTTGAAGGAATCTTAACCTCTCCCTTTGCCTGAGATGTGGTGGCCATCCAGTTAAATCACCACCAGTCGTCTCTCTCTAATGAGAGAGCAGCCCTATGGTGGGGTAAGACCGTGGCAACTTTTGATTTTGTCATGGTCTCAGCAGAGAGCACAATGGAAATGTATCATGATGTCAGTGTCACATGACTATGTAGAACAATCTGGAAGGAGGCAGTAGCCTGACTGGGGTCTGAGTTTGTGTGTGTGTGTGTCTGCTGATGAAAATGTGTTGCTGGAAAAGCGCAGCAGGTCAGGCAGCATCTAGGGAACAGGAGAATCGACGTTTCGGGCATTAGCCCTTGTGTGTGTCTGCTGCACTTTTTAATTAGAATCTTGAGAGTAGCTGACTGAACCTGAGAACTGGTTGACATGAGTCAAAAGAAATGTTATTTTTGGAGTGGTGGGAGGTGGCATTGCCAAATAGGGGACCTTGGTTTAGTGTTTGGATGTCAGCTTTACACAAGATACATTAACAAGTTGGGTGAGGGAATAAGAATTCAGGTTTCCACGTTATGTTGATGACGCACAACTAGTTGGGATTGTGAGCAGTGAAGAGAACGTATAGATGCTTTGGGACGGTATTAGACAAGTCGAGTGAATGGGAAACAGTGTGGCAGATGCAGTATAATGTGGATAAATGTGTAATTGTCCACTCCATAGACCAACAGAATATCAGGCTACTATTTAAGTGATTGATTGGGAATTATTAATATGCAAAGGGATCTGGGTGTCCTTGTACACTGGTCACTGAAGGCATGCAGTTTGACAGACAAATGATATATTGTGAGAGGGTTTGTGTAGAGGAGCAACAAAATCTTACTGTAGTTGTACAGGGCCTTGGTGAGACTGCACCTGGAGTACTGTGTGCAGTTTTGGTCTCTCCACCTGAGAAAGGATACGTCACCACTGAGGGAGTTCAATAGAGATTCATTTGACTGATTCCTGCAGTGGCATGTTTGTCAGATAAGCGGAGAAGGGGTGTGTACTCACTAGAGTTTAGAGAATGAAAGGAGATCTCATTGAAACACACCAAGTTCAGACAGGGCTGCACAATAGATGGAGGAGTTATATTTCCTCTGGCTGAGAGAGAGGATTCCCACAATGAGGGCTTTGCAATCTTGGGTCATTCTTGATGTGGAGGTGTCGCTGTTGGACTGGGGTGGACAAAGTCAGAAGTCACGTGGGACCAGGTTATAGTCCAATGGGGATTTACTTGAAATCACAAGCCTTCAGAGCGCTGCTTCTTTGCCAGGCAAAGTCTACTCCGAAAGCTTGTGATTTCAAATAAATCCCCATTGGACTATAACCTGGTGCCACGTGACTTCCGACTCAGGCCACCCAGTATAAGGTGAAAAATGTCTTCGTTCAGAGGGTGGTGAACTTGTGGATTTCTGTACCACGGGGAAGTGAGGACTGAATACTGAATGTATTCAAGAAAGAAGTGGATTGCGAGAGGTTAAAGTAGTCGAGGGGCATGGGGGTGAAAACAGCAATAAGACATTGGGGTAGAAGATCAGCCTTGGTCATGTTGAATAGTAGAGGGTCTCACTGTGCGGAATGGCCTTCTGCTCCTGTTTTCTCACTTTTGTATTTTCTTCCCACCCATCTCCCCCCGCCCCCTCACCTCCCAGTTGCTCAGGACCGAATTATTGCGTTCTGGTTTAAAGGTAAGGAGCTTTCGCTGGCTTTCGGCCTACAGTTGACTTGTTCCCGTCTAGGCAGTGTCCTCAACTTCTTCCTAACGCCCTCCATTGACAGAAACTTTGGAATTCAGTGGACACTTTGGGGAGGTAAGAATTTCTTTTTTTTGTTTTGAGGGAGGAAAGTTTCTTAATGCTTAAGTTTCAGGAGGTTGAAGGGAAAAGAAATCTTAGTGATCAGTGATAATCCTATTGAAGAGCAGAGCAGGCTCGAGGGGCCAAATGGCCTACTCCTGCTCCTATTTCTAATGGTCTTATGTCTTACATTGGGTGTAAATCTAAATATGGTAAGTGCTGCTTATTCAGTTTGTATTAACGTAATCATTGGTTAGTAGTCAGATTACCATTCACCAGTTAATGTTTATTTTAATTCATCAATAACTAAATAGAAGTGCAAATACGAATACTGTACATCGTGGCATGTACATCAAACTGGTGTTTAAGACCAAGCCCAGTGCCGCTAATGCTCCCTCTAACTGTAGAAAGGAGGAAAATGGTGCCTGGAGAGTGACTTGCATTTCGCAAAATCTCTTTAGAAAGAGATTCAATAAATTTCATTACCTCGTAACTCTACGTCACTGAATGTCTCTGGTGTTATAACTTTTGACCCCACGAACTTAGTGCTTTCCTATAGTGATTTCAGTTACCTCAGTCCCATTCTTTATTTATTGTATACTAGTTGTGTTTAAGGTTGGTTGAGGATAATGATTTGGGTTGTTGTTGTTTGAATGCATATAAAGTCACTTCCTATGGGGAGAAGCTACAGAAGCCTGAACACACGCACCAGCCGGTTTTGGAACAGTTTCTAACCTACTGTTGTTAGATTACTGAATGGACTCACAAACTCTTAATATTCGCCTGTACCTGTGTTTCTGTTTTTGCTGCTGTTTACCTATTATTTACTTATCTCTGCCAACTTAACTCTGTGACCTGCCTGTATTGCTCGCAAGACAAAGCTTTTCACTGTGCCTCAGTACACATGACAATCAATTCAATTCAATTGTATGGTGAGCTCGCAGGGGTGGACTTGTTGAACCGGGGTGGGCTCGCAGGCGTGGACTTGTAATGTTTCTGTCTGTGAATAAATCTAACTTGAGGAAAGATTGGCTCTAGTTTCATCCTTCACTCAATGGCTATTGGGGGGCTTCACGTTCCTCCCTCTCTCACTGTCTCTCTGGCTTTTTCAGACTTTCCTTCCTTAAGCTGTTCCCAACTCCCAATATCTCCTTTGGCTCAGTATCCATTTTTGTTAGGAAGCCTCCGAAAGATTTTGGGACATTGTATAAAGAATGGGTATGATATAAATATGAGACTGCACTTGGCAACTGTTAAGGTCTGACTGCCACAGTGGAGGAGATGGCCTAGTGGAATTATTGCTAGATTACTGAGGTCTCTGGATTAATAATGTTCTGGGGATTGGGTTCAAATCCTGTCATGGCAGACGGAATAAAAAAAGACAAATGTCTAATGATGACTATGCAACTGCTGCCGATTATTGGTAAAATCGGTCTGGTGCACTAACTTCCTTCCCTGAGGGACATCTGCCCATATCTTGTGTGGACAACATGTGACTCCAGACTCTTAATTGCCTCTGGGCAATAAATGGTAGCCTAGCCAGCGATGCCCTCATTCTGTTAATGAGTATAAATAGAAAATATAGTTTTTGGACTGGTGCCGTTTCTGTTTATAAACTAATCAATCGTCTGGTTCATTTTTCTCAGGTATGTTGCTGTGTGTTCTTAGTTTTTTCTCCGCCATCATTGTTAGTGTCCTGGATAAAGTTGGCACAAAACAGCTTGGACTAGATGCTGTCCTTCTGGAGGATTCTAAAAAAGTGGTGCGTGATTTAAGGATCTCGGGGGATTCGGCCTTCTGTAAACTGTCTGTATTTGCCTAGGTAGTTGTTATCTGAAATGGAGCAGGATTCCTGGTCCCTGATGGAGGGATCCACAAGATTTCATCACACGTTGCTCGAGTTGACTTTAACCTCCACCAGGATGCTGTTGTCTTACCATTTTTCTTCTTTCGCCTCAGCGTTTCCAAGATATTCGTTATTTGTCTCTCCGCTACTGGCTCCTTGTGGTCACCATCATGTTCTTTTACAATGGGATCTTCCCATTTGTCGCTGATGCCAGGTGAGGAGTGTTCCCCTGTTTTGAAATGTCCAGGTTCTGAAACACTTGTACCACAATCCTCTTGGGTCCCATTGATCTTTTCGCAGGATGCGAGTATTTGAGAGTTTTGATCCATGGGGCGGCACGGTGGCTCAGTGGTTAGTGCTGCTGCCTCACAGCGCCAAGGACCCAGGTTCGATTCCAGCCTTGGGCAGCTGACTGTGTGGAGTTTGCACATTCTCCCAGTGTCTGCGTGGGTTTCCTCCCACTGTCCAAAGACGTGCAGGTTTAGTTAGAGACATTAGTTAGAGAGAAATGGGTCTTGGTGGGTTATTCTTCGGAGGGTCAGTGTGGACTTGTTGGGCCAAAGGGCCTGTTTCCACACTGTAGAGAATCTAATCTAATCTCTCCATGCTACAAGAACAGTTATTCCCCCATGGTGTAAGAGTGTGGTCACTGTATAAGCAGGGGAAGGCTGCAAAGTGAATGTTTTGTTTTCAGTGTAGATGTTTAAATTTTCTTTAAACCTGGTCATGGGAGTGTGTCAGTGTGTGTATTTGGAATGGGCTGGCTTAGTCCTCTTTTGTCCAGTATGTTGTTGGCGTATGTTTTAACACAGTAGGATCTCCACCTTTCAATCTTTTTCATTCCTGGGTGAGGGTGGGGGCTGCACAACAGTAACCAGGAACTTCACGAGAGAAAAACCAAATGATGTAAACAAGTAATTATTAGAAATAACCATAAAGACAAGTGCCAAGGAGCAAAGCTTCGGAATAAAGTCAGTGTTTTGCCATTCTTGTGAAGTAACAGAGCTAGAGAGAGGAAAAACTAATCTGCCCCAATGGATGATGATAAGGGGGAGGGGGCTGGTGTCTGGGGCTGAGCTGAGGAGTTGGGTTTAACCAACACTGACCCTAAGTCACCTCTTGGAGGGGAAACAGTCCAGACCAGTCTCTGCAGAATTCCATCCGAGTGAGTTAACGTTCAGCCTGGGGTTACCCCTCTCAGCCTGCCAGTTACTCCACTACCACCACTGCCCTGTCCCATCTCTGCCAGTCCCCCACATGCCCATCTACCCTTTTCCCCCTCTTAGCTGTCTTTTTCTCTATCCCCTATCAGATTCTCCCATTCTCACTGATAATTACCCCATTGGCCCCACTGCCCCTCTCTCGGCTTCTAAACAGGAACTGAGTCAGTGTGGGGTTGGCAGATATCCTTTTTCACATTCTACGGTGTGATTCTGCTGCTGCTCGTATATGAATGGGGTTCTGGTCTGTGCAGCACTATACACACAAAAGCAGTTTCATTACATCACTGTTGTGAAATTCCAGTTGAGTACTTGTTGGAACCTCTAGCATTTAATTATTTAAAACGTAAACTGTGGAAACTAAATAAACATAGTGCGCAGTCTGGCAGCACCTGAGGAGAGAGAACAGTTAATGTTTGAAGATCGATATGACAGTTCTTTTGTTATTGAACTCAAAATGTTAAGTCTGTTTCTGTCACCACAGATGCTGCCAAATCTCCTGGGTTTCTCCAGCAATTTCTGTATTTGTTTCAGATTTCCAGTATACATACTATTTGCTTTTATGTGGAAACCCGTTGAACTTTACTGAAATTGCCTATTCGAAAAGTGTGGTGCTGGAAAAGCACAGCAGGTTAGGCAGCATCTGAGGAGCAGGAGAGTCGACGTTTCGAGTTGAAGCCCTTTATCTTGAATGTGAATCTGTTACCCTATAACTCTGACCTAAATTTGAGGAGGTCTTTGTTTGTTTTCCAGCAAATTTATTCAGGATAAATATTCTGGGTACAGTCAGCAAGAAGCCTCCTATATTGCTGGTGCTATCTACGATGCCTCACTGCTGCTGTTTTCAATCGCTGGGATCCTCGTTGTGAGTACTATCTGGTTTACCTCACCGCACAGCAGTTTGGGATCACTTGGTTTGAGAGCGAGTGAGCAAGCTTGGTTGTTGTTTGTTTGACTATCCCTGAATATAGATGGAAGTAGATCGGGACACCTCTGAAACTGACCTTTTAATCTAAAGTATCGCTTCACCATAATGTGTCTCTGTGTCTCTGTGTCTCTGTGTCTCTGTGTCTCTGTGTCTCTGTGTCTCTGTGTCTCTGTGTCTCTGTGTCTCTGTGTCTCTGTGTCTCTGTGTCTCTGTGTCTCTGTGTCTCTGTGTCTCTGTGTCTCTGTGTCTCTGTGTCTCTGTGATTCTGAAATGCACTCCATTAATGGTCCATTTGTTTGCTTAAAATGATTAAGCTTATTTGTCTGTTGTGTGAAGAACACACAATGTGTGACAGGAAGGTTTAAATATCTTGGAAGAAATTGTGCTGAGAGCTCATTTAATCATTTCAATTTTTACAGGCACTCAGTGCGAACCTAAATTTGAACTGGGTTCAATCTGCTATTTAAAATGTTCCTGTATAATGTGTCATAGGTTATTTTTAAACTATGTAACTATAAGATATAGGAGCAGGATTGGGCTAGAGTCTGCTCTGCCATTCAACCATGGCTGATATGTTTCTCAACCCCATTCTCCTGCCTTCTCCCTGTAACCCTTGATCCCCTGACTAATTAAGAGCCTATTTATCTCTGTCTTAAATACGCTGAGACTTGATCTCCATGCCCCCCTGCAGCAGTGAGTTCCACAAATTTCCCACCCTCTCGAACAAATTCCTCCTCACCTCAAATTCTAAGGGGTCATCCCTTCACTCTGAGGCTGTGCCCTTGAGTCCTAGTCTCTCCCTCTTCTCCACGTCCACTCTATCCAGGCGCCTCAATATTCTGTATGTTTCAATGAGATCGCCCCATGTCCGACTAAACTCCATTGAGTGCAGACCCAGAGTTCTCAGTTATTGCACTTTATCCCCAGGCTCATTTATGTAAATCTCCTCTGGACCCCATCCAACCCCAGCATATCCTTTCGTGTTAGAGGCCCCAATGTCCTCTCCATGTTCTAAATACGGCTGACCAAAGCCTTGTGCAACCTCGGCAAAATATTCCTGTTTTGAAATTCTAGCCCTCTCAAAATGTTTGCCTTCCTAACATGCAGGTTCTGTTGGCAATTAACCTTAAGGGAACCTTGAACCCAGACCCAAAAGTGCTTCAGATTTCCAAAGCCTTTCCCCATTTAGAAAATAGTCTACACCTCTATTCTTACTATCAAAGTTCATAACCTCTCACTTTCCCACATAGTATTCCTAGCCTGTCCAAGTCCTTCTGCAGCCTCCCAGCTTCCTCAATACGACCTGTCGACATATTGAGACTGTTCTGATCAGGGAATCGTTTGATTGTGAAAATGCTGTGTTACTATTGGGGATGCTGGAGGAGGTGCATGAAATTACAAGGGCAAAAGGAGTTGTTTAAAACTGACACTTGGAAAAGATAGTGTTGTCAGTATTTCAGTAATTTAATCAGTGCTGAAAAACTACAAAGATCTAACTTGACAGGTGTTGAAGAGGGCAGCAGAGAAAGGGATCACCCTCAGTGTACAAATGAATAACAGCAGACCACTCGGCCCTTTGAGCCTGCTGTACCATTCAATAAGATCATAGCCGATCTGATTTTAACACCAACTCTACATATCCCTGATAATAGTCCATCCTCTTGATAATCAAGAATCAACTACTTCTGTCTTAAAGATATTTAAAGATTCTGCATCCACGAGCTTTTGAGGAAAGCAATTCCAAATATAACCCTCAGAAAATGTTTCTTCATCTCTGTTTTAAATGGCTGACTCTTTATAATTAAACAGTGACCTCTTGTCCGAGATTCTCCCACAAGAGGAAATATCCTTTCCAGGTCCATCCGATCAAGTGTCCTCGGGATCTTTTATGTTTCAGTTCAGTCACCTCTGACCCCTCTAAACTGAAGAGGATACAGGCCCAGTCTATCTAGCCTTCCCTCATAGGGCAATCTGCCATCACTCCAGTCTTAGTCTGGTAAACTTTCTGTGAACTACTTCCAATGCATTATCATCTTTCTACAAGTAAAGTGCCGAATACTATACAAAATACTGAAGATGTGGTCTTACCAATGCTATGTATAACTGGAGCATAGTCTCCCAACGCTTTCATACAATTCCCATTGTAATAAAACATGATATTCTATTAGCTTTCCTGATTTACTTGCTGTACCTGCATACTAACCTTCTGTAATTCATGTACTGTGGCATCCAGATCTCTCTGCATCTTGGAACTCTGTAATCTCTCACCTTTTTTTTAGATAGTTAGATGAGGTATGTTGCAGAGTGATTGTAATGAATGTAGGGATGGTTTGAGAAAGCAGAGTGTAACATATCATGACAGCACGGGCTTCGTACAGGGCAGATTGGTGATGTTTGCACGTTAACTTTAACACTATTGAAAATATTAGTCAATTAGGAATAAAATAAATATAACTTCAAAATTCACTTGCTCAGAGCAATGATCTGATATCCCTGATGATGACAGACTTAGAATCTTAATGAGACAAACTTTTGTCTAATTAATGTCTCAGTTTATTAACTCTGGATCTCAGTACTGTGTCCTGCACTTGTAATCTGTAATTTATTGTTTGGGAAATATGCTTGTGATCTATTATTGCATGGTTGTGGAGTGTTAAAATCAGGCCATGAGCCTGGAGTTTATTGTACACGGGCCATTGGACCCAATACAAAGATCGTGATCAGATCCTAATGAATGCTGGAATGAATTGTTCGGCTTTGTCTAATGCTGATGCACGACTAAGTTGTTACTTTTAAGTACATTGCTTGACAGTTAAAGAAATAAAACATCACTAGGTTGCATTTGACAATTCTGGCCAGGGGAGGGAGCCTGTTCCTGCCCTAAAATAATTTTTCTCAGTTTTAAAAACAACACCAGGACTAGTTTTGTTGTTGATATACGTCTTTGGACGTTTTTGGATCTATTTTCCATTCAGTTTGTCTTCTTTTATATCCAAATTAATCCTTGCTCTCTCCACTCCTTTGAAATAAATTCTCCAACCCACTTAGTCTAATCTCTCTCTGTCTCTCTTGCTCGTCTGTGTTTGTCTCCCCCTCTCCCTCTCCTCCCCCTCTCCCTCCCCTCCCCCTCTCTCTCCCCCCCCCCCTCTCTTCCCCCCCCCCCCTTCCCCCCCCTCTCTTCTCCCCCCCCTCCCCCCTCTCTTCCCCCCCCCCTCTCTTCCCCCCCCCCCTCCCCCCCCCCCCTCTCTTCCCCCCCCCCTCTTCCCCCCCCTCTTCCCCCCCCCCTCTTCCCCCCCCTCTTCCCCCCCTCTCTTCCCCCCTCTCCCCCCCCCCCCTCTCTTCCCCCCCCCTCTCTTCCCCCCCCTCTCTTCCCCCCCCTCTCTTCCCCCCCCTCTCTCCCCCCCCCCTCTCTTCCCCCCCCCCTCTCTCCCCCCCCTCTCTCCCCCCCCCTCTCTCCCCCCCCCTCTCTTCCCCCCCCTCTCTTCCCCCCCCTCTTCCCCCCCCTCTTTTCCCCCCCTCTCTTCCCCCCCCCCCCCTCTCTTCCCCCCCCCTCTCTTCCCCCCCCCCTCTCTTCCCCCCCCCTCTCTCCCCCCCCTCTCTTCCCCCCCTCTCTTTTCCCCCCCCCTCTTCTCTCCCCCCCTCTTCTCTTCCCCCCCCTCTCCTCCCCCCCCTCTCTTCCCCCCCCTCCCCCCCCCTCTCCCCCCCCCTTCCCCCCCCTCCTCTTCCCCCCCCCCCTCTTCCCCCCCCCCCTCCCCCCCCCCCCCTCTTCCCCCCCTCTCTCTCTCCCCCCCCACTCTTCCCCCCACTCTCCCCCCCATCTCTTCCCCCCCCTCTCTTCCCCCCCCCTCTCTTCCCCCTCCCCCCTCTCCCCTCCCCCTCTCTCCCCTCCCCCCTCTCCCCCCCCTCTCTTCCGGCCCCCCTCTCTTCTCCCCCCCCTCTTCCCCCCCCCTCTTCCCCCCCCCCTCTCTTCCCCCCCCCCTCTTCCCCCCCTCTCTTCCCCCCCCTCTCTTCCCCCTCCCCCCTCTCTTCCCCCTCCCCCCTCTCTTCCCCCTCCCCCCTCTCTCCCCCCCCTCTCTTCTCCCCCCCCTCTCTTCTCCCCCCCCTCTCTTCCCCCCCCCTCTCTTCCCCCCCCCTCTCTTCCCCCCCCTCTCTTCCCCCCCCTCTCTTCCCCCCCCTCTCTTCCCCCCCCTCTCTTCCCCCCCCTCTCTTCCCCCCCCCTCTCTTCCCCCCCCTCTCTCTTCCCCCCCCTCTCTCTTCCCCCCCCTCTCTCTTCCCCCCCTCTCTCTTCCCCCCCTCTCTCTTCCCCCCCTCTCTCTTCCCCCCCTCTCTCTTCCCCCCCTCTCTCTTCCCCCCCCTCTCTCTTCCCCCCCCTCTCTCTTCCCCCCCTCTCTCTTCCCCCCCTCTCTCTTCCCCCCCCTCTCTCTTCCCCCCCTCTCTCTTCCCCCCCTCTCTCTTCCCCCCCTCTCTCTTCCCCCCCTCTCTCTTCCCCCCCTCTCTCTTCCCCCCCTCTCTCTTCCCCCCCTCTCTCTTCCCCCCCTCTCTCTTCCCCCCCTCTCTCTTCCCCCCCCTCTCTCTTCCCCCCCTCTCTCTTCCCCCCCTCTCTCTTCCCCCCCTCTCTCTTCCCCCCCTCTCTCTTCCCCCCCTCTCTCTTCCCCCCCCTCTCTCTTCCCCCCCTCTCTCTTCCCCCCCTCTCTCTTCCCCCCTCTCTCTCCCCCCCCTCTCTCTTCCCCCCCTCTCTCTTCCCCCCCTCTCTCCCCCCCCTTCTCTCTTCCCCCCCTCTCTCCACCCCCCCTCTCTCTTCCCCCCCTCTCTCTTCCCCCCCTCTCTCTTCCCCCCCTCTCTCTTCCCCCCCTCTCTCTTCCCCCCCTCTCTCTTCCCCCCCCTCTCTCTTCCCCCCCTCTCTCTTCCCCCCCTCTCTCTTCCCCCCCCTCTCTCTTCCCCCCCTCTCTCTCTTCCCCCCCTCTCTCCACCCCCCCTCTCTCCACCCCCCCTCTCTCCACCCCCCCTCTCTCCACCCCCCCTTCCCCCCCCCTTCCCCCCCCCTCTTCCCCCCCTCTCTTCCCCCCCCCTTCCCCCCCTCTCTTCCCCCCCTCTCTTCCCCCCCTCTCTTCCCCCCCCCCTTCCCCCCCTCTTTCTCCCCCCCCTCTTTCCCCCCCCCTCTTCCCCCCCCTCTCTTTCCCCCCCCCTTCCCCCCCCCCCCTCTTCCCCCCCCTCTTCCCCCCCCTCTCTTCCCCCCCCCTCTCTTCCCCCCCCTCTCTTCCACCCCCCCCTCTTCCCCCCCCCTTTCTTCCCCCCCCCCCTCTCTTCCCCCCCCCCTCTCTTCCCCCCCCTCTCTTCCCCCCCCCTCTCTCCCCCCCCTCTCTTCCCCCCCCCCCTCTCTTCCCCCCCCTCTCTTCCCCCCCCCTCTCTTCCCCCCCCCCACTCTTTCCCCCCCCCCACTCTTTCCCCCCCCTCTCTTTCTTCCCCCCCCCTCTTTCTTCCCCCCCCCCCTCTTTCTCTCCCCCCCTCTCTTTCCCCCCCCTCTCTTTCCCCCCCCCTCTCTTTCCCCCCCCTCTCTTTCCCCCCCCCTCTCTTTCCCCCCCCCTCTACCCCCCCTCTCTTCCCCCCCCCTCTTCCCCCCCCTCTCTTCCCCCCCCCCTCTCTTCCCCCCCCCCTCTCTTCCCCCCCCCCTCTCTTCCCCCCCCCTCTCTCTTCCCCCCCCCCTCTCTCTTCCCCCCCCCTCTCTCTTCCCCCCCCCTCTCTCTTCCCCCCCCCTCTCTCTTCCCCCCCCCTCTCTCTTCCCCCCCCCTCTCTTCCCCCCCCTCTCTCTTCCCCCCCCTCTCTCTTCCCC